>NC_080832.1:14173515-15423515 GCF_030435755.1 Ochotona princeps | reverse complement strand
CTGCACAGACGGCACACTGAGATGCTAAGATGAAACCTTTCTCTTTGTACTTAGTGGCAAGAATAAAAACTGTAAATATGAAGTTAAAATCTAGAAAAATAAATAAAACTGATAACTTTCTTACAAACTTATAAAAATATTTGAAATCTTCAGCCAAGGAAGTTTTAAAGGAATAGGCCAGGTTTGACTAGCCTATAGTTGAATAAAGTGCTGTATGGTGGACAATTTTTCCTCCTGTGCTTGTATAAACTCATCACAGCTAAAAATGAATAAATGCTAATATTAGGAGGCCACCTGACTCCAACAGTCTGTGGTTCGTTAAATTCCCTTCTTCTAAGGGTTTGGGGACTGGCTTTCAAATTGTTTTCCGGATACTATCTAGAATCAGGTCTGTCTTTGAAATTCTACAATGAGGATCAACACTCTTAGTAATACTGGGAACTTTCTGAAGGCTTAAGTCATTATGTCATATACACAGAAGCTTCATCTCAGCTAATAGCTAAGCAAGGTATTTGGCCTACACTCTCTTAAAGAATAGAACTAGGGCCTGGCGCAGTAGCCTAGTGGCTTAAGTTCTCACCTTGCATGTGCCAGAATCCCACATGGCTGCAGTTCGTGTCCTGGATGCTCTACTTCCCTTCCAGCTCCCTGCTTGTGGCCTGGGAAAGCAGTAGAGGACGGCCCAAACCCTTGGGACCCTGCACCCAGGTGGGAGATCCGGAAGAAGCTCTTGGGGAGCCACCTGGGGAGTAAACCAGCGGATGGAATATCTTTGTCTCTCCTTCTCTGTGTAAATCTGACTTCCTAATGAAAATAGATATATCTTGAAAAAAAAAAGAAAACTAAAGAACACATATTTCACCATTGTCAATGCTTTCCAATAAAAAACAAAACAAACAAACAAACAAAAAAAACTTCTCACTTTATAGCCAACAGCAAAAAGTATCAGTCAACGCTTCCTTTCCACAGATACGGAATAAGGGAATTTGTAAGTATAAGTACATCTTCCTTTCCCATTTCACATTCTAACTTTGCAGCTAACCATGTATCTGCAACTGTAAATAGAATGTATCTTCTTTTGTTTTTCACATTCGAGACTTTATTTGAAAAGGAAGAGGAAGATCTTTCATCTAGTACTTCACTTCCCAGACGGCTGCAATGGCTGGTACTGGGCCAGGTTGAAGCCAGGACCCAGAAGCTCCAACCATATACCACATAAGGTATGACTAAATACCTGAGCCATCATTACATTACCTGCCTTCGCAGTGTATCAGCAGGAAACTGGCTTGGAAGAGCAGCAGCCAGGACTCAAACTGGCACTCTGATAGGGAAGCCAGCAACCCAACTGCAGGCTAATCGCTGCACGCCAGTGCAAAGCCCTCCTTTTCACATTCTTTTTTTTTTTTTTTTTTTTTTTTTTAAGATTTATTTATTTTTACTGCAAAGTCAGATATCCAGCAAGGAGAGACAGTGAGGAAGATCTGTCTGATGATTCACTCCCCAAGTGAGCCACAATGGCCGGTGCTATACCAGTCCGAAGTCAAGAACCAGGAACCTCTTCCAGGTCTCCCACACGGGTGCTGGGTCGTAAAGCTTTGTACTGTCCTTGACTGCTTTCCCAGGCTACAGGCAGGGAGCTAGATGGGAAGCAGGGTTGCTGGGATTAGAACCAGCACCCATATGGGATCCTGGCATGTTCAACGTGAGGAGTTTAGCTGCTAGGCCATGCTGCCAGGGCCCCCTTTTCCCATTCTAACTAAGAAAAGGTAACTGCCGATCTTGGGACTAATCAGAATATTTGTTCAACTCAACAAATAACTCTTGCTTAGGAATTCCAGAGACTGACTACAGGGACATGGCCAGTATGGCAGACCACAGATAAGGAATAAATTTGCAAGCACACCACCACACCACTGCTTGGTCAACAATTTGTAACGAGCAGCTTCATGTCAAAGCAACATCCAAGTGTTTGGCATCAGGTGGGAACCTGTTGATGATCAATCAACTGAACTGGCTAGCTTCCCTAACCTCCCTTAACTCCCCTTTCCTGCTTTAAAAGCTTTTCTAACTTGCAAACCCGGAAAAGCTGTTTTGCAAGTAAAGATGTCTACTTTCCTCCCATAATTCTTCTGGCCTCTTGAATAAATTGGTTTCTTCACATGAATTCATTTGATGAATTGGCTGTTCAGTGATAATCAGCCTGGCTTGATTTCAACAGCATTAAGATCCTATATTGGAATCCTTGGTGTTATATCTGGCTCCACTCAAGCCCAGCACACCCTGGCTGCAGCAGGTGAAGTCACAGGTAGCTGGGCCTTAGTCTCTTACAGAGATCTGGACTGAGCTCTGGCTCCTGTCTTTGCTGGTCCCCAGCTCGAGACACTGTGAACATATCAGGACTGAACCAGTGGATAGATTTCTTTCTCTGTGCTTCTCAAAGGAAAACAATAATTTTCAACACTTAAAAAAAATGTTGTTCAATGACTTGAAATAAATTCTGTGGAGAATGTGTGTTTCACCCTAGCAGTTAAGATAATCTCGGGCCAACTTCCAGCTTCAGCTTTGTCCCACGCAGACCCTAGAGGTGCTGAGCACGCCTGTCAAGCACACACCCAGGAGAGCTGGATCAGCTCTGGCACCCACCGCGCCCACCGCACCCACCGCCGCCCTGCTGTTGGGCGTGTCTGGGGACTGCGCCAGCAAATACGAGTTCTCTGTCTTGGTCTTGCAAAAATGAAAAAAAAAACACAAAATCATCCATCACGGCATCTAAAGTGACCACTAACTAATTACTTGGAACCGTCTGACGACTGTATTGACAGACAATAACAAAGACTAAGAGTCAAAGCAAAGCAACTGCAGGAGGAAAGCTGTATGTCATTCATGAAAACTGCAGGAGTATTCTTTATTTTTGGAGAAAGGTGCAGCACATTCGCGCTATGGTCACAATGTGCCTTTCGCAGGGAGCCTCGATCTAGTTTCCTGCAGTGGCAGACAATGCTCCTTCTATTACTGTAAAATCAGCTGAACATCGCCACCCTCCACGGCCCTAGGGAATCAGCCAGTCCATTTTATCTATCCGTCAATTACTTAACAGAAAGAGAAAACCTTTGGAAAAACAATTCACAGGCAGAGAACATCCAAGCATAATCCTAACATCCTATCTTGTCCTCCTCTGGCCAAAAACCTTCAAGAAATAATTCCCAAAGGTCTGAAAAACTTCACACACTCAAACCCGTTTCCACTGCAGCGATACAATAGCCTCTGCGTGTGAGACCCAACCTACTGCTACAGCCTTAGGAATAACTTCCAGGAGACAAGCATTAAACTTTGTTCCCTCGGTAAATGACTTCCAGTTGGGCAACTCAACGAGAACCAGGTTATAAATGCCAGTCACCTGAGAGTCGTGCTCTGCAACTCCAGGTTCTGCTTCAAGTTATAATGAACAATGTTACCTTGTCTTGCCTGCTCGGTTTTCCCGTAGGTAGGTACATACCTCCTCCATAAGGAAGCCTCCATTTCTCCCACCGACTTCCAACTACGGAGCTAACATTACAGCCGACTGGGGGGCGATTCGGGGCCGAGGGACCGGAGCTCTCTGCAACTTTTCCTTCGGAACCACCTTTCTCCTTCCCTTGCTGGACACGGCGGAGCGGCCGGGAAGGAGACAGCCGCCCGGAGGCCGCCAGCCCAGCAGGCTCCTGCCCGCCCGAGGCCGCCGAGCCCGGGGCGCTCCCCGCAGCTCCGGGCGCGGCCAGCCCTCGCTTCCCCGGGGGGCACGTCCACGCCAGCAGACACGCCAGGCCCGGACCGGGCCGGCTCAGGCGCTGGACCCCCGCCAGCGGGGATGGGCGTGGGCCCCGGCGGCCACCGCCCCGCTGTCTCGGGCTCGAGAGGAGCGAGGGAGCCCCACCCGCTCCGCCAGCCCCGGACCTACCTGCTGGGGAGAGCGGGGCTCCTGGACAGCGGCCACGGGCCTGGCGGGCGGGCGCCGACGCGGCCGGAGCCCGTGCCAGGGACCCGCGGGTGTCCCCGGTCGGGGGGCAGGAGGGGCAGAGACGCCAGGGGGCTGCCGCGGGCCAGCGCGGCCTGTGGCGGGGGGTCCCCGGGCCCTGGCTCTCCCCTCAGCACCAGGCCGCCGCCGCCGCCATTTTGCCTTCCACTCCGTGTCGCCGCCGCCGCCGCCGCCAAACTCCGCTGCAGGTTTCCCGGATGTGGGCATTTCCCGGCGTCGCTTGCGCGGGGCCGAGGACTGGGGGCTTCGGGCCGCCCGGTCGGCGCGGGGCGGACGTTCTGCTCGCGGCCTCCGGGTCCGGGTCGGGTCCCTCGCGGCCTCGAGCGTCGGGGAGCGGAGCCCCCAACGTGTTCGCGCCTGCCGAGGCGGGGCCGGCTCGCCCGCGGCCGTGGGAGCGGGCCCTCCCCCGCGCGAGCCCACTTCGTCCGTCCAGCGTTCGCGCTCCACACGGAAGCGCACTCAGCGCCAGAGGCCTGACTGTCCCGGGGACAACCCCGCTCGCCGCGGACACCGGCGACGCCCGTGGGGCTTGGAAGGAAAGTGGTTTTATTCTTGCCGCTCGGCACTCGGCACTCCTTCCGCGAGTGAAGTCCTGAGAGCGGAGGGGGTGCTTTTCTTTCTTCTTCTTCTTTTTTTTTTTAAAAGAACCCCTGGGGATTGATGGATGATAGTCTTAAGATCCTTCTCTGTCAGTCTTTTTTTTTTCCCCCCAGAGGAGGGTATTAGAGCCAGACTTCAACACAGGGCGAGGTTTTATCTCCTGTTCAATTAATTAGAAAACTAGGATGGGGTCCGTGGGTGTGCAGGTACCGCCCAACTTTTGTCAGCATTATTGCCAGTTTTGACTCTAGAGAATATAGACATATTTTCAGATAACTCTTTTGGTCATTTTTCTACTAAAGCCGATCCCAACAGGGGAAAAATGTTGTTAATAACTGGCTACTGTATCTGCACGTTGGAATGTGAAAAGTGCTGTTTAGAAAATCATGCATTCTAAAAGCATTTAATTAAACATTTTTGTTTTGTGCAAGGACTGAGCTGGTAGAAGGTGGGCGTCGCAGGCAACGGCCTCATCACCCCCAGGTCTCACTTTGTTCACCTGACAGATGGAAAGTTTTATGGATCACATGGGTTCACGGGCTTGCCTGCCCTGTGTAAGACTGTCTGGGAGAACATACTGCTCTTGTCCCCTCCCTTCACCAACCTTAGGAACTTGTGTCAGCATGATGGAGAGTGACGGGAAATTATTGTCTTCGGGGAAAATGGCGAGACCATTCAAGCTCAGTGAATCGCTCCATATGGGTCTGGAAGTTTTCTCCTGTGAAACCAGGGAACGGAAAGGGAAGGGAGAGGACAGGTGACAAGAGGAAAAGTGGCCATGGCTGTGTGGGCATGGTAAGGAAAGACCGGAAGTGTTTTCCATGGGGGGTGCTGCACCTCTCAAGCCGTGAAGGTCTAGTTCAGCTCCAGCTTAGCTTCTCAGAATTTTTTTTTTTTTTTAAAGTATAGATGTAATTCCATGTTTGAGTACGGAGAAGGAATTAATAGGAAATTTACTAGAACAGGAAGCTAAATAACATGCTGCTGAATAAACAATGTTTCTCTGAAGAAATGAAAATAAAAACCCTTCTTGAAGCAAATGTTACTGTATGACCTGAGTCAGTGAACAAATTCAGAAGGAAAAAACTTTTGAAGAAAGGAAAATAAAAATTTCAAAACCCATGAGATGTAGCAAAAACAGTATGAAGGTTGCCTTAGAATATAAGATATTTGTCATTTTGGGATTGACTTATTCACTGAGTATGATGATCTCCAGTTGGGACCATTTGGTTGCAAAGGGTAGAATTTCATTGTTTTAATGGCTGAATAATATTCCAATGAGTAGCTGTACCTGTTTCTTTATTTACTACTCTTTTGATGGACAGATGTAAGATACAATGCAGTACGCATCTCTACTTCCAAATCAAAGATGGACTCCCAGTGAAACTGTTAAATATATCTTGACAAGATGATGTACTCTCTTGCCATGGTCGACACCTACAATGTCAGCATACACTTAAAGAGCAGAATGATGGATTTAGGATTGTTTATGAAGGACTGTACTACTGTAATAATCTGGGAGGGATCAATGGGAAGGAGGGGACGTGGCGAGGAAGGAAAATTCCAGAGCCTAAGGAACTGTTTCATCAAATAATAATAGCCTCCCTACGCCCTGAAAATTCGTTTAATCAGGGGAAAACTTTAGACTAGGCATGACTCAAATTTAAGTTATGTGGAGTTGTCCTCCACCTCCTTGAAGGACAATTTCTAATTCTGAGTAGATTCCTCTTCCATTTAATCAAACACTTCCATCAATATGGACTCACGGCTATTTCTAGTTTAGATGCTTTATTTCATTGCTCAAAATAGAATAAATCTTAGAAAAACAAACTGGCCCAGCGTGTTTGCCTAGCAGCAAAAGTCCTCGCCTTGCACGCACCAGGATGCCATATGGCCACCAGTTCTAATCCTGACGGCCCCACTTCCCAGCCTGCTCCCTGCTTGTGGCCTGGGAAAGCAGTTGAGGACGGCCCAAAGCCTTGGGACCCTGCACCTGCATGAGAGACCCGGAAGAGGCTCTGGGCTCTTGGATTAGGATCAGCTTAGTTCTGGCTGTTGCAGCCGCTTGGGGAGTGAATCAACAGGCAGAAGATCTTCCTTTCTGTCTCTCCGCCTCTCTGTATATCTGATTTTCCAATAACAATAAAATAAATCTTAAAAAAAATGTATTTATTTTTAAAAGTCAGAGGTGGGGAAGAGATGAGAGAGATCTTTCCATCTGATGGTTCACATTTTTTTTTTTTTTGGTATCAAAGATTTGTTTATCTAAATTGAAAAGGTAAATTTTTTTTTAAGATTTATTTATTTTTATTGGACAGTCAGATATACAGAGCGAGGAGAGACAGAGAGGAAGATCTTCCATCCAATGATTCACTCCCCAAGTGAGCTGCAATGGCCGATGCTATGCCAATCCGGAGCCAGGAGCCAGGAACCTCTTCTAGGTCTCCTACACAGGTGCAGAGTCCCAAGGCATTGGGCTGTCCTCGACTGCTTTCCCAGGCCACAAGCAGGGAGCTGGATGGGAAGTGGAGCTACTGGGATTACAACCGGCGCCCATCTGGGATCCCGGGGCGTTCAAGGGGAGGACTTTTAGCCGCTAAGCCATGCCACCAGGCCCGAAAAGGTAAATTTACAGAGAGGAGAGACAGAAAGATATTCTATCACTGGTTCACTCCTGAAATGGCCACAATGGCCAGAGCTAAGCCAATCTGAAGCCAGTATGCTCCTCTGGGTCTCCCACACTGTGAAGGGTTCCAAGGCATTCCCAAGGCATTGGATCATCCTCTACTGCTTTCAATGCTCATAAGCAGGGAGCTGGATGGAAGTGGAGCAGCTGGGACACAAACCAGTGCCCATGTGGGATCCCAGCACTTGAGCCATTAAGCCATCACGTCAGGCCCTGCTGCTTCGTTTCAAAATGGCTGCAATGGCTAGTACTGGGCCAGGAGACAGAAATTTCATTTGGGTCTCCCACATCCATGGCAGGGCCCCAAAAGTTGCCCTCTTGTGATGTCCATCCTAGGCCATTACAAAGAGCCAGACTGGACGTGGAGTAGCTAGGACCAAAACAGGCTTCCGCAGGAGTGGTTTACCAGTTATGCTACAACCAGCCCCGACTAACATCTATATAAACCTCAGATGGGGCAGCATAATACCAAGGGCAGAAATTGTAAAGAAAGAAAAAATAATTGATTTGATCATATGCAGATGACAAATTTGTAGAACAAGCAGCACAAATGTAGCCAACAGCTAAACTGAAAAATATTTGTATCAGAGACCAAAGGCAAAAAATTCTTCAAAAAGAATTATATAAAAAGATGTTGCAAATTAAGAAAATGCAATTACCTCAGAAAACAAAAATGGCAAAGGTTTAAGCAAATTTGAAAAGAAATATACGGGCCCGGCGGCGTGGCCTAGCAGCTCAAGTCCTCACCTTGAAAGCCCCGGGATCCCATATGGGCGCCGGTTCTAATCCCGGCAGCTCCACTTCCCATCCAGCTCCCTGCTTGTGGCCTGGGAAAGCAGTCGAGGACGGCCCAAGGCTTTGGTACCCTGCACCCGTGTGGGAGACCCGGAAGAGGTTCCAGGTTCCCGGCATCAGATCGGCGTGCACCGGCCCGTTGCGGCTCACTTGGGGAGTGAATCATGGGACGGAAGATCTTCCTCTCTGTCTCTCCTCCTCTCTGTATATCTGACTGTGTAATAAAATGAATAAATCTTAAAAAAAAAAAAAATGTATGTTACATAGACAACAGAGCAGTGATAAATTAGAACCTGGGACCCTGTGATATCATAATAAGCAGACAATTAAAATAGATTATGCTATACTTCATAGGTAAGGGTAATGAGGAGGAGCTGAAAGAGTTCATTGTTATCCCTAGGGAATATGCAACCACAAAGATATTTCCACTTTTTTGTATATTCCCACTTTTATATAAGTCTTATACACTGACAGATAAAATGGGGTATCAAAAGTGAACTTTCAGACTGTAAGTACTTCAAAATGTTCTTTTCTATTAAAAGAGTCCCACCAACAAAACTAGAAATAAAAACTCTTATGGGGCCCGGCGGCGTGGCCTAGCGGCTAAAGCCCTCTCCTTAAACACGCCGGGATCCCATATGGGCGATGGTTCTAATCCCAGCAGCTCCACTTCCCATCCAGCTCCCTGCTTATGACCTGGGAAAGCAGTCGAGGACAGCCTAAAGCTTTGGGACCCTGTACCCGTGTGGGAGATGTGGAGGTTCTGGGCTCCTGGCTCCAGGTCGGCACAGCACCGGCTGCTGCGCTCACCTGGGGAGTGAATCATCGGACGGAAGATCTTCTTCTCTCTCTCTCCTCCTCTCTGTATATCTGACTTTGTAATAGAAACAAATAAATCTTTTAAAAAAAATTCTTATCAGTAATATATTTTTTCTTTTCCAATCTTTAGAATTCAAAGTACTGAATTCTTTGACCCAAATACAGCCAAAAAAGCATACATAGATATGTACTTTCTCTATGTATATACATAAAGAGTACTGACAAAACCCCAAAATCCTTGCAATTAAGTGGTACCAAAAATTGTACAATATTTATTGAAACTGTACAGCAAAACTCTACCATAATTATTACTGGTATTAAAAAAATGAATACACACTTCAAGTATGTAATCGCAATGATTTGCCTTTAAGGTTTTACATTAATAATGTATTTAATCTAGTAAACTTTGGACAGTGCCATGAAACTGTCTTAAAATATTACACGTTAGGCCATTATTAACATTTTGTATATGGATAAAGACAGTAAACTTTATTCTTAACACATCATCATAGTATTATCACACTTGTTTCAAAATGTAGTTTGGAAGTCAGTTTACTTACCAAAATCAAATTCTACTTTATTACACAAGGTTTGGTTTAGCAATCTGCAGGGGTGTTGTAAAATTAAAAGCAAAAATGCTTAGCAAAATCCTTTTTTAATTTACCCTTTTAAAGAAAAATAATTAGATCTAAGTAGCTGATAAGAGTTATGTTCAAATCTATCCTAACACAGGCAATTGTCAAAAAAAATTTTTACCTGACAAAAAAAAGCCTGAATTCAGCTATAAATGAGTCATTTTTGCTGCATTCAATTCATCTTCAAAATTTTTATTAAAATAATTAAGGAAATAAAATGTGGAAGGAGTAAGAAAAATATCTGCAAGAAAAATAAATGCTAGCATTGACTAATGGCACCCATACTCTGTTGTTAAAAAATTATACAGGAATAGTAAAGGGACCCACTGGCGGCTTGACAGCACCAATGATGAAGAGCTGGTGCCATGAACGGCCAGCAGCAGTCTACGTGAAGGCACAAGGAGCCCTCAGATGCCTGTGCGCATGCTCCCAACAGCATACCATCCAGCTGTCATCAGGTTCTGCAACCACTGTGGGAGAGGATCCAACTGACCAGGACAAAGCTGAACATCAATATCAACCACAGTTTATTGACATTCTGAAAATCTCATATTTTCTAATAAAATTTGCACACAGTTTGGGATTAACAAGGCTGTCTGTACATTTTACCTCCATACGTTCATGAAAAAAGTTGTCTAGTAACATAAATTGCTTCTGCATCAGTTCCACAAACAAGGCAAGGACCTAGGACATCCAGACTGTTCACAGACAGAGTCCTGCTGGGAAGCAAGCTGGTGATTTCAATGCGGTCTTTCGCAGGGTCAGTGCTAAGCCAAGAACTGATTAGAGACTGGTGAGCATTGACCTGGTGGTTAATGCTATGAGACAGAAACGTGCTGCTTCTTCCTCCTGGGAGAAAAAAGGAAAGGGAAAAAAAAAAACCTCTGAAGACTAACTCTGTATTAGCACACTTTCAAATTTCTATAGATGCATCTACTTACGTGAGGTGATGATTTCAACTTGCTAAATTATCAGAATTAACAGCCTGATAATTCCATTACCATTTATTCACTTTTGAGCAATGGCTTATTCAGTGATATTCCATGGGATAACACAGATATGAAACTTAAAGTCTTGAGACAAAACAGAGGATTAAATTTGAGCCTGTTACTCTATTAATTTTTTAAATTAAATATTTATTTATTTTCACTGTAAAGTCAGATCTACAGAGAGGAGAGACAGAAAGCTCCTCTGTACACCGGTTAACTCCCCAAGTGGCCCCCGCGGCTGGAACTGAGCCAATCTGAAGCCAGGAGCCAGGAGCCTTCCCCAAGTCTCCTACACGGGTCCAGAGTCCCAAGACCCTGGGCTGTCCTCTACTGCTTTCCCAGGCCACACGCAGGGAGCTGGGTGGGAAGTGGAGCGGCCAGGACATGAACTGGCACCCACATGGGATCCCGGCACATGCAAGGTGAGGACTTGAGGCACTAGGTTACTATGCTGGACCTTACTCTGTTAACAATTTAATGGAAAGTCTCAGAAAGGCACCAAAATAGCCAGAAGGTAAGTAGAGTTAATAAGAAGAAAAAAAAAATAGAAATAGATGGATGTATTTCTGCATATATTCCCTTTTTTAAAAAAGTAGTATCAAGGACCATTATTCTTTATTTGAAAGGCAGAGAAATAGGGAGAGAAGAGACATCTCCACTTTGCTGGTTTAATTTCACAAAGGCTCACGATGGCTGGAGCTGGACTAAGCAGCAGCCAGAAGCTGAGAACTCAGCCTGGGTCTCCAAGTGCTTGAGCCACCACCTGCCCCTGCCTGTTGGCAAGCCAGAAGCTAGAATTTTATGAAAGGCACGTTGCATATTTTGCATGTTTCACTTTCTCAGTAGTAACAAACAGAATCTAGTAACCAGCTTTGTTTCCAGTCCAACTAGGTTCCTTAAGCAGTGAAATTTCAAGTGCAATGTAGAAGTGGAAAGAATTAGCAACCAAATACCTGATCTTTAGCTTAAAGTTGCTAGTTTCTCCATACTTGAAGTTGACAAAGATATGCATGCACACTCTACACACTGCATGCTTCTCAGAATTTTTCTGGGGTTTCACCAATTTCCCCCCTTTGTTTCCCATTTTCCCGCCCCTGTGGTTTATGCCGTTCTGTTAAAATCACTGTAACAGGGCTAGGCACAATAGCGTAGCAGTTAATAGTCCTCGCCTTGAACACACCAGGATCCCATATGGGAGCCAGTTCTTATCCTGGCAGCCCGCTTCCCTCTAGCTCCCTGCTTGTGGCCTGGGAAAGCAGTTGAGGACGGCCCAAAGCTTTGGCACCCTGCTCCCGCATGGGACCGGCAAAAGCTCCTGGCTCCTGGCTCCGGATTGGCTTAGCCCTGGCCGTTGCAGCTGCTTGAACAGTGAATCATCAGACGGAAGATCTTCCTCTCTGTCTCTCCTCCTCTCTGTATATCTGCCTTTCCAATAAAAATAGATAAATTAAAAAAAAAAAAAAAGAATCACTGTAATGAGATACTTTCTCACCCTCCTCTGTGGTCTGTGCCACAGCAGACACACTGACTCACTGGCAGCACAGGTCAGTTCCTGCCAGCCCTGGCTCATCAGGTGGCGTGCTATCACACTTAGCATGAAATCTGAAGTCTGCATCTAGGCCTCCAGAGATCTGTCCTTATCTTCAGCCACTCTGCTGTGTTCCAGCTGAGCTGCAGCCACAGTGGCCCTCTGTTCTGCCCAGACGGCTTTCCCGTGACTCACACCTGCTGCCTCTCCTCGGACCTCTCACTAGGGCAGCTTTCCCGTCCTTGTCTCATTCTTTCATCTCCCTGTTCTGCTTTACCCTTTTCTACATTGATTGGTATCCGTGTGCTTGGCCCAGTTCGTTTGTTTTTGGCCCCCGCGTCCTCTTTTCCACTTTTCTGGGATCCTCTGTCCTGTGGGGTCAGCTCCCTTGCCAACAGGAGGCGTTACTGCTGGGCGACTGCAGCGGAGGGGGAAAACAGCCCCCTTCCTGCTCCAGGCTTTTGAACACAGCAGCAGCCCCAGTCTGCAGGGGGAGGCACCTTTTCTGCTGAACCCGAAGCAGCTTCGACAGCCTTTCCCACAGGGCGGCAGCTGAGCCACTAACACCTTCCGATTTTGATTTCTGATAGCTGCTCTCCCAGCTCCGCTGCTAGTCGTTCTGCTTCTGCACACTTTCTAAAGATCGATTTATTTATTTATTTGTTAGTTTATTTATTTATTTATATTGGAAAGGCAGAGCTTATCCAAAGCCAGGAGCCAGGAGCCAGCAGCCAGGAGCCAGGAGCTTCCTCTGGGTCTCCCACACAAGTGCAGGGTCCCGAGGCTTTGGGACCCTGTTTACTACTATTTTACTGCTGTTTTCCCAGGCCACAAGCAAGGAGCTGGATGGGAAGTGGAGCAGCCAAGATACAAACAGGCAACCATATGGGATCCTGGCGCATGCAAGGTGAGGACTTTAGCTGCTAGGCTACCACACTGTAACCCATGCACATGTTTTAATTAGAAAGTCTTCTAAAGCCTTGATTCTGAGTGGACTCTAAGTGACAGCATCATGTGTGCTCCCTTGGGCTGCCTGTCCGAGTTATACTGACATGTCCTGTTTGCTGCTGTAGGTCCTAACACTTACGAGGGTGTCGATCACACAGCAGTCAGTGATAAGTGAAAACTTCAGAACTAATGGGGGGAAAATCCTTTACACAGCAATTTTGAAAAAGAGGAAGCAACCAACAACAAAACCAACTCAAAAAACCAAACCCTGGGATATAGTGCATTGCTTCTGGCTAACCTTTATCTGGCACCGACTTTAGTAGTCCGCAGACAAGGCTTTTCCAGCTGAGAAGAAACTAGCACCTTAGTACATAAAAGATCTAGTTTTGCCTGACAAGCACCCTGTTTTGGCAATGCAACATAAAAGACCTATTAGTGCATACCCTGTGGGCCCAGGTCAATGTCACTCACAAAGAACCTTGGTTGTCTGAAGTGCCTGAACTTGCAGCATTTTTTTAGACATCAGCAATTAGTTCATAGAGTTCAAGATTTACAGTATTAAAATATATCCTGTTGTTGGAGAACAGAAACATTCTGACATTCATTGATGTTAAAAATATGAGACTGTCGGGGCTGGTGAGGTGGTGCATCAGGCTAATGTTCTACCTGTAAGCGCTAGCATCCCATACAGGCGCTGGTTCATGTCCTGGCAGCTCCTCTTTACTTATGGACTGGAAAAGAAGGGGAGGATGGCCCAGGTCCTGCAGTCCCTGCACCTACACAGGAAACCAAGAGGAGTTCCTAGCTCCTGGCTTTCCATCAGCTCAGTTCTGGCTGTTGTGGCCATTTGGGGAGTGAGTCAGCAGATGCAAGATCTGTCTATGTTTCTTCTCTCTTTGTAACTCTGACTCGCAAGTAAAAAGAAATCTTTAAAAACAAAACAAACCAAGATATTGTGTAATTTGGTATTTAAAAATATAATGAGCATAGGAAGAGGGATGTGCTGTCGGCCTCACTGTTAAGACACCCATATCTCCCGTCAGATTGCCTGGTTCCACTCTCAACTCCTGCTCCCGCAAATGTACTGCCTGGGCAGTAGCAGGTGACAGCTCAAGCAGTTGGGTCCTTCCAGCTCAACTATGTTCCTAGCTCCCTGTTTCAGTCTGTGGGAATTTGGGGGAATAAACCAACAGATAGAAGCTCTCTCTCCCAAATAAATACATACACTTTTTGTTTTTAAGAAAGCACAATCAAAATACACAAGAGAATCTTTGCTAAGATGCTTTACCTTGATGAAAGAGTGAGGACTTCTCAGGGACGTTGGCGGAGGCATCCCAGTGCCAGAGGGATCCGTCTTCAGAACACGTGAAGAGATGATCGGGATTGGAAGGGTGGAAGCGCACTTCCCACACTAAAAGGCAGAAACTAAGGCACTTACAGCTATAAATAAATCTTTGGGAAACAAAAACAAAAACAAAAAACAAACAAAACAAAAAAACCCCGTCTCCAGGCAGCATGCTCCATGAACCTCTTAGCGCACACCATAAACCCCAAAAAGCTTCGGAATCAAAGACATAACACAGTTCTTAAAAGGCTGCAGCTTGTACACTGAAAAAGAGGTCAAGGAAATCTATCTGTACATTAGCCAGAAAATGAATGACAATAACTGTGAATCATATGATGGTATAATCAAATACATTTCTGCTGGAAAATCATGACAATAGAATAATACACCCCCAAAATATTAGCATATATTAAAAATAGCTTCCATAACATGGTTAAAGGACAGTGTGACACAATACAGTGAAATAAAGAGTTGGGTTTTTTCTTTTTTCTTATTGGAAAGGCAGATCTACAGAGAAAATAAGAGAAAGATCTTTCATCCGTTGGTTCACTGATCAAGTGACTGCAACAGCCAGAGCCCAATCAATCTGCAGCCAGGAGCCTCTTCTGGGTCTCCCATGCAGGTGCAGAGTTCCAAAGCTTTGGGCCGTCCTCCACTGCTTTCCCAGGCCACAAGCAGGGAGCTGGATAGGAAGTGAAACACTGGGGACATGAACAGGCACCTATATGGGATTGCAGCACTTAAAGGGAAAAATTATCCAGTTGAGCCATCATATTGGGCCCAATAAATTGGTATTTTTATACAGAACAATTTGGTAAACCTATATTACAGCTTTAAAAATCACGCAGAAGTTTTGAATCATAAATTTTAATTTAAAAAATTACCCTAGTAATGTACAAAAAGACTAATGATATTCACTATAGTTTCAAATAATGAAACATGTTGTAGGACTTAACTATCAAATAAAACAAGGGACTGACAATTTAAATGTAGATAATTCAGTGATTAAAAGCTATGATGTTGGGGGGTGGGAGTCCGGTGCAATGGTTTAATTGGCTAATCCTCCACTTTAAAGTGCTGGAAACCCATATGGACACTGTTTCATGTGCCAGCTGCTGAACTTCCTATTGAGCTTCGCTGCTTGTGACCTTGAAAAGCAGAGGAGGATGGTTCAAAGTCTTGGGATCCTACACCCACTTGGGAGACTCAGGAAGATCCTGGTTTCCAGTTCAGGACTGGTTCAGTTCCAGCCATTGTGGCCATTTGGGCAGCGAACCAGTAGGTGAAAGATCTTTCTCTCTGTCTTTCCTTCTCTATATGAACCTGTCTTTCCAACAAAAACAAATAAATCTTAATAAAAAGAAAAAAGTCACGGTGTGAGATGATGTACATGAGTCTCACTGATGGAAGGTTATGTCGTGTGACTCAGCATCTTACTTACTCTCGGCCTCATGAGCCTTCAGCAGAGACACGGGCATAGTACCCTGCCTTACATCCCAGACACTCAGCATCCCGTCCTGGCCTCCGGTAGCGACAATGTGCTGCTGGTTGGGATGTCTGTCAACGCAGTGCAGCGGCACTCGGTCTCCGGTCCTTTTGGGAGAAACAAAATGCCATCAGATAGGTCGTGAAGCGTAGTTTATCAATGGCTGGAGCTACTGGTTCAATCTTAATGACGCCAAAAAAATTAACCAAATTAAAAATTACAATGAGAGGTCCGGTGCCATAGCCTAGCAGCTGAAGTCCTCGCCTTACATGAGCCAGGATCCCATATGGGCACTGGTTCTAATCCTGGCAGCCCCGCTTCCCATCCAGCTTCCTGCTTGTGGCCTGGGAAAGCAGTCGAGGACAGCCCAAAGCTTTGGTACCCTGCACCCACGTGGGAGACCCAGAAGCTCAAGGTTCCCAGCTTTGGATCGGCGGGGCACTGGCCGTTGCGGCTCACTTGGGGAGTGAATCATCGGATGGAAGATCTTCCTCTCTGTCTCTCCTCCTCTCTGTATATCTGACTTTGTAATAAAAAAATAAGTAAATCTTAAAATAAACAGAAAAAATAAATTAATCTATTAAAAAAACAACTACAATGAACTATCCACTGATTTTAGTTAGAGCGGTTATCACCAAAGAAATCAATCAAGAAAAATGTGAATGAAGAGCAATTCCCACATACTCCTGGTGGGAATTGAACACAGCCCTCATGAAAAACAAACTAGAACAGCGGCAGGTATTCCCTGTAGCAGTTAGGTTGCCCCTGGGACACCTGCTCCCATACTAGAGTGCCTGGTCAAAATGCCAGCCTCCTGCTCATGTGCATCCTGGGAGAGAGCAGGTGACACACCAAGTGGTTAGATATCTGCCATCAACCGGGAAGACTGGCACAAGGGCCACCCTCCTGGTTTAGGCACAGTTGAGGACTGGCTCATTCCTGGCTATTAAGGGCATTTGGAGAGTTAACCATCAATGGGAAGATCTCTTTTTGTCTTTCAAATAAAATGGAAATAAATACCATATAAACAATCTCAGGAAATATAACTAGCATGATTCAGCAGTCCTACCACTTAGTATACTTCTAAAGGAATTGAGTTGTTACGCTGAAGAACCATCTGTACTCCCATCTTTACTGTAGCACTATTCACAATAGCCAAGACACAGAATCACTCTATGCATCCACAGGCAGATGGATGAAGCAAGTATGATATATATATATATATATATATATATATATATATATGAGCTAAATAGAGCCCGAGAACATAATAAAAATTGTCACTTGCAGCAATATGCATGGAACCGGAAAACATTACGTTAAGTGAAATAAATCAGGCTTGGAAAGACAAACATTGCATAATCTCACTTGCAGGAAGCTTAAGTTGGTCTCACAAAAGCTGAAATATACCAATGGTTGTCAGAGATGGGGATGGGTTTATGAGAAGGGATATTTGAAGAGAGGACAGTTAATAGGCACAGAGAGGTAGATGACCAGAAGGAATAATTCCTAATTTTCTACCTAGCACAACAGGATAAATGGTTGGCAAAAACTGATTGACTATTTCGAATAGTTACTAGAGAGGATAAGGGATATTCTCAACACCAGGAAATGACAAAGGAGGTAATAGATACTCAATCACCCTGATCTCATCATCACACACTGTACACATGTATTTAAATATCACAGTATGTTAAAAAACACACAATTACTATGTCAACGATCTATATTGTTTTTTAAGAAAAGACACAGTAAGAAAATTAACTAAATATCCTTCTAATTAACAACAACAACAAAAAAACCCTTCTGAAATTCATGATGAAAATTACTCCTTTCTTCAATCTGGAGACATGGGAAGCAAGATACTGTGATGGTAGGATACATAAAATACATTTCCATTCCTTAGGCTTTTACAAATACCACACACTGGGGCAGACACTATGGCATCACCTGTGATTCCCACGTTCCATGTTTGCATGTTGATTCAATGACACAGTTTCTGACACAGTTCCTTGCTAATACATCTCAGAAGCAGCATTTGATGGCTCAAGTTCTTGACCCAGTGCCACCCAGAGCTTCTGACTTCCGCCTAGCCCATCCCTGACTGTTGTAGCTGTTTGAAGAGTGATCCAGTAGATGGATGATCCATAGCTCTCCGCTGCTCAAAAATCTTGACATTAAAACATGTATATCATGTATCAAATATGCTGAATATTCCCTAATCCTACTGAATGCTCAATTTATACAAATGTCCTTTTTTTATTTGACACATTCTATTTTCTTAAAACAAAAAAGAGTGCATATCTAGAAAGCAAGGTTTTCTGCTCAGGAAAACGCTCGGATGGAATTTTTCTCTACAATCATCATGAAAAAAAATCACCATAAGCTCAAGTAAGTTCTCCATGAAATATTAATTTGAGAGTTAAAGGCTCTGAAGTTATGAAACAAGAATTTACTAGATGAAACCTGGCATTCTCAAGTTCAAGTTAACTTACACTATCAAATTGAATCAGGCATCATTTGAAAATGCAATCTGGTTGCAGTCAACAGCTGTAAATGATTGAACAAACTGATATTGCATTACGCTGAAATTATGTAACAGCACTTACAGTGATAATATCTGCGAGGGCTCATTTCCTTGTTGTCTGAAATCCCAGATTTTTAACTGTCCAATTGAATTTACCGTGAGAATCTCAGGAGTGCGAAGGAAGGTTACAGCACGGAGTGTGCTGCTATCTGCGTTGTCTACAAATTTAAAAAACGGCACGCGTGTTAATGGATCCCTTGTAATCTAAGGAAATGTTAAATCCCACACCTACTGACTGAACTTTCACAAATGAAGCTTCCAATGAATCCTGGTTTTTACGTCTATAGAAAAACACGTGGTAATGTGTCAGTTTAGACTTTGCTTGGATTGAAAAACAGAACTGACATCTGAGCCGCTTCTTAATGGAGAACCGTTTTCAGAAACCTTCCTTCATTTGCTCTTGTGACTGTTACCCTGTGTTTTTGATAACTGATAAGCTCTTCTATATTTTTTTCCCTTCAAGTCCCTGACCCTGAACTTCTATTTTAAATTGAACTCAAACTCAGTATACCCTATAGAACTTAGTCTTTATTCTGCTAATTCACCTCAAATCTATTCGTCTTTCTTTTCATCTCCAAAAGATCCTGACTGCCATTATGATAAGGATCCTCTTCTTTGAATTACCAGATTTTCATGGGACACAATTTAATCTACTTATGTTAAACCAGCAGGCAAGGATTCTTAATAATGATGTTAAGTATTTCAGAAGTAAAATCTGTAGCAAGTAATACAAAGACGTGATTCCTGGGCTCACTCCCTGGGGATGCTGACTGAGGGGTCTAGGCTGGTGCTGTTGGCAACCGCCCAGCGGTCTGGGTGAAGTGCCTCCGAGAGCACTCTCCTAGGATTCTTCTGCAAAAGCAAGACTGGGAGACTATCACTCGCTAGCCCCAAATCTTCTCAGGCCTCTTCAGTTTTCCAGCTAAAAAATACATAACACCTGTGGTTTAGCATTACAGAATTTTCACAACCTGGGCTCAATTTACCGTTTTGGGTTCATCGTTTGTCTCGCTAATTTAAATAATTAAAGTCAGGTTAAAGTACGTTTGCTCCAAATAGTTGTTGCACTCTATCTCGTTCTGTGCCACTCCTTCTCCGGCATGTCATCTTTCACTCCTGTGGTCAGTTACTTTCATGAACTTGCCCTGTGTATTTATAACCCCTCTTGGCCCTGTATTTAGTACTCTGTGTAACAGAAAAGATGTGGGACAATTCTTCTTACTTATGGTTCTTACAGCTTCCTTATGATCAGCTCTGAAGAGATTGATTCGACCGTCTTCTCCAACCGTAACGATTTCTGGGTTGTCACACACAATTCCTGTACACGGCGCACTGCTATAGGAGGGACTGCCGGGACCTGTGTGAAAGTGAGCTGCGTTCCACTGCTGGCTGACTGACAGCGTCTAGGCATCAGAAACAAGGATGCAAGTAATCAAAGCAAACACTAGGGCACCAGCACCTTCCCGCAACCAGACTATTTTAAGCTCTAACTCATAGTTTTTATTAAGCATAACTCTCTCCCTCTCCTCTGCATGTCATAGTATCAACACTCAGAAAGAATGACCCTCACAGTTCTAGGTTCAAAAGCAATGTCTTAATGATGTCCCACATTTATCTCAAATTAACATATGCTTTACAATCTTACGGGAAGTAAGTATATGTAACAAGTAAATCTCTATTGTCTTTCCTAAGAGACTTCATTGAGGGAAAAAAGCTTAAGAGCATCTGGGTGTTACATTTGCTAGGCATACCTATGAGTAAGGAGGTGTTTAACCCAGAAACCTAAATCAACACTCTCCTCCAGCAACTCCAACAATGTCACTGTGAATGGAGTTATTTCAGAGAGCTGCCTTCACTGTTGGGCTTCAGTACACAAGAAAGCTCTGAGAATTAGCTGTTAAGTTTTCTCACAGCACAAACTGTATTCTGATGAATCCCTGAGTTCCGGCCAGAGGCAAAATAGCCGACCGTGTCCACGTCTAAACTAACAGCTGCTCTTTCTTACCAAGACTAGAATAGGAACTTAAAAGGAGAATCACAGGCCAGTTAACACAGCTATATTACCCAAGTGTTACATCCAAACTAACAGAATGTACTGAGTTTACTCCAGTGCAGTAATAACTCACAAAAACATGGTTTTAAAATTAAATTAACAAAAAGTGTATTGTGAAAACCTCCCCATTCATATCTCAAGACTTTCAAATTAATTAATTACAATCTTCTTTAAGCTTTTAAAAAAAACAAGATGCAGATTCATTTTTCAAATTAAACTTCTTTACCTGGTTATTTGGATGGTATAGGAAAATTGTTACAGATCCTGTTGATGAAGCAGCTACAATTCTTTCCTGGTCAAAAAACTGAACAGAAAAAATTCCTTATTATGGATTCAGAAATACTTGCAGCGACGAAACCCATTTGTTTAACTGAGTTTATAGCAAATCATATAACAATTCTATAAATGCCAAGCAAATAAAATTTTTTGGACCTAAAAGTTAACACTGCTATACAAATAAAGGTATTTTTCTGAAGAAAAAATGACAGTTAATTTTTCCTAACTCATTCGTCTATAATTGCTTTGAACCATGATAAATAAAGCTTCAAATATCATTCCTAGGCCAGGCAGGTTTTTATAGCACAGAATGCTGAGACTCTGAGAACAGACTGGGATTCGAAAGCCTAATTTTTATCCCAACCTCTTACTATTGACTTAAAGCATGGCGAGATAAATTCTCTAAGTCTGGGGCCAGTGTGGTGGCATGGTCAGCAAGGCCTCCATCTATGGCGCCAGCATCTCATTTGGGCACTGCTTTGAGGCCTGGCAGCTGAACTTCCAATCCAGCTTCCTGCTGGTACGCCTGGGAAGGCAGCAGAGAATGGCCCTAGAGCCTGGGCCCCTGCACTCACATAGGAGACCCAGATGTAGCTCTAGACTCCTGGTTTTGAACCAGCCCAGCTAGCGCTGTTGTAGCGATGCAGAGAGTGAAGCAGCAGATGGAAGATCTCTCTCTGTCTCTTCCCTCCAGTATCTGTAACTCCGAGTTTGAGTATTGGAATGGAGTGGCCATTTGGCTTGCTATGATGGCGGGCTGACAGACTCAGGTTTCCATGATCAAGGTTCTGTGACCAATTTTGGCTCTGGACTTCTGCTTCCTGCTAATGCACAGCCTGCAAAGCAGCAACGATGGCTCAAGAAACTGGTCCCTGCCACCCACGAAGGGACACACATGGAAACCTGAACTGAGGGTCTGGCGCCTGGTTCCCGCCTGCTAAAGGCATTTAGTAACTGAATCAATGAATGGGAGTTCTCTAAAAAAAATTTTTTTTTTAAATATCTTAGCCTGGCACGGTAGCCTAGAGGATAAAGTTCTTGGCTTGCATGTGCCAGGATCCCAAATGGGGACTGGTTTGTATCCTGGCGGTCCCGCTTCCCATGCAGCTCCCTGTCTGTGGCCTGGGAAAGCAGTCGAAGACGGCCGAAAGCCTTGGGACCCTGTACCCACGTGGGAGACCAGGAGGAGGCTCTGGGCTCTAGGCTTTGGATCAGTGCAACTCCAGCCATTGTGACCACTTAGAGAGTAAATCAGTGAATGGAAGATGTTCCTCTCTGTCTCTCCTCCTCTCTTTATATCTGACTTTCCAATAAAAAATAAAATAAGCCTTTAAATACATATATTTTGAAACAGCACTAATTGTACTTAGAGTAGAATTCAAGAAAGTTTTCTTTGAAAAGTAAACTTCAGGGCCCAACTTTAGCAGCTAAAGTTCTTGTCTTGAATGCGCCGGGATACCATATGGGTGCTGGTTCTAATCCTGGCAGCCCCTCTTCGCATCCAGCTCCCTGCTTCTGGCCGGGAAAAGCAGTCCAGGACGGCCCAAAGCCTTAGGACCCTGCACCCACGTGGGAGACCTGGAGGAAGTTCCTGGCTCCTGGCTTCAGATTGGCACAGCTCCGGCTGTTGCGGTCACTTGGGGAGTGAATCATCGAACAGAAGATCCTCCTCTCTGTCTCTCCTCCTCTCAGTATATCTGCCTTTCCAATAAAAATAAATAAATCTTAAAAAAAAAAAGAAAAAGAAAGAAAAGTAAACTTCAAAGCTCAGCAGTATTGCACAGGATCTTAAGCCTCTACCGGTGACGCTAGCATCCCAATGGACACCTGTTCAAGTCCTGGGTGCTCCACTTTCAATTCAGCTCCCTGTCAATGCCAATGGGAAAGCAGCAGCAAACGGCCCAAGTGTGTGTGTTCCTGCACCCACGTGGGAGGCCTGGAAGAAACTCTGGGCTCTGGGCTCTGGTCTGGGCCAGCCCTGTCCACTGCAGCCATCTGGGGGAGTGACCCAGTAGATGGAAGTGTTCGACTCTTTGTGTCCCTCTTCTCTCTGTAACTCGGATTTCACATAAACAAAAAACACCTGCCCAGCAGAGTATGTCAGAAATGAAGATACTTCAAAAAGTTTGTGGAAAATGAAATGAAAAGACAGATTATTTTGGTACAAAAAATTTCTAAACCTGTGCAGAGTCTTTTTCACAACATGCATTTTCCACAAACTTCGGAGATCCTTAGCAGTGTGTGCTCAAAGATAATTCTAGTGGGTGAGAAATAATATTTCATTCACAGGCATGCAATTAAAACGAAGTTACGTAAAACTCTGTTAATATTGTTTGCATATAGGGCAACTAACTTAAAACCCTATTGCACCTACATCCCCTTTCCAAGTTCTCTAACCGTGCCAGTGAGCAAAGAATCTATGTCGGGTCAATCCACCTAGAGAAGCCAGCTTCCTGTAAGCTCTGAGTGCGACTTCACACACTTACCTGTAAGTCCATGACATCGCCGTGGTGTCTGATATTGCACAGCAAGCGATGGTCTCCTTCTAAGCCTCCATCGCAGTCCGAGTTTCCGAAATCCCCGACAGACCACAGGGAAACATGATTTTCCTACAAAGCGGTAAAGTTTCCTCTTGAGATGACAGCAACAACAACTCTCGCAAAGGGAATGAAATTTACAGTGCCTCAAATCCACCTGGGTTCCAAAGCACGGGAAGACGGGAGGCTCCGGCACACCGAGGCTGGCCGGGGAGGACCCCGTAGGGCGAGCACGGCCACAGATGCCTGCGCGCACCTGGCACCCCCGCCCCACCAGCAGCGGTACCTCATTGTCCCAGGAGCCCGTGGCGAAGGTCTCGGCGATCTGCAGGCTCCCCGGGGGCACCGGCCGCCAGCGGGTTTTGCTGATTTTCTGAGAGACGAACTTGGCATACAAGAGCTCCTCCATGCCTAAAGGGACCGCGGCGGATACTTCTCCGGCACAACGCGCGCCTCGCGGGCCCGCCCCGCCCCTTCCCGCGGAGCTCTGATTGGGTCGGGCCACGCCAGGGCGACGGTGGCTGCACTGAGCCAATCCTCATCGGCCGGCTGTGCTGACAACGCCGAGCACCGGAGCCTGAGCGATCCGGGATGGCAGAGGTGGCTGTGAACTCGACCAAGCACTACTCGGCTTGTGTGCAGTGGGACCTGCTCCTGACATGCAACCTCAGCACAGAAACACCGAGACAACGTGCTTGTGCACTGTGCAATGTGAAACTTAAAGAGCTTATGAAACAGAATCATTGCATTTGAAACCACCTTCCCACCAAGACCTAAATATTCAGTTGCACGGCACTGTGAAGAGCAAACAACACAAAATCCTTAAATTCTCACGGAACTTTCTCCGGGAAAGCACCTATTTTATTAACCTAAACCTTGTACCCAAATTCTTTGCCTACATTGCTAATGTATAATATCAGAACCGATCTAGAGCCAGGAACCAGGAGCTTCTTCTGGATCTCTAATGTAGCTGCAGGGTCCCAAAATTTTGGGCCATCCTCCACTGCTTTCCCAGGCCATAAGCAGGGAGTTGGGTGGGAAATGGAGCAGTTGGGACATGAATCACCCATATGGGATCCTGGCACTTGCAAGGGGAGGCTTTAGCCTTTGAGCCATCATGCAAGCCCCTGTTCATTTTCTTTTATTGCAGTTCCTTTGCAGTTACAATGTGAATCCTACTGAATACCAGAAACATGACATTCCACTTTAAAAATGCTTTGGCCTTTGGTATTCATTTCTATGTGTTGGTTCTTTGAGAGAGGTTGAGATGGGTTGCTGTCCTCAAGTGGTGGTCCCACTTCCCAGGGGCGGTTTATGGAAGCACTGTGTGGACATGTCATCCCCCCCCCCCCAGGACAGTGGTCCTATTGAGGACCTGACTCTCCGGCTGAAGACCCTCGGTAATCTGTAGCAGGGGGCAGCTGGTAAAGCGATTCCTTTCCCACCAACAATCTTATTCCTATCAGATGCAGGTGTAAAGAACAATTGTGTGTGTTCCCACTTCGGATCACAGAATCCCACAAAATAGGAATTGCGTATGTTTGGAATGTCACATTAGACAAGCTCTGGTAAGAACTAGAATTTCAAATCTGTGGCTGCTGTATTATCAGTTGTGACTTTTATTTTGGTTTCCTGAAAGTTTACCAAACGGTCTAAGTGGTGGCTGGGTTCTGTCACTCTCCATGCTAGTTTAGGAGTCAGGGATGCGGACGCCGCAGGCAGTGTCCACGCCAGGGGTTCTCTCTCAAGGGACACAGCTAGCGTCCACACCGAGAGTGACCTCTCTGAGGCTCTGTGGGCTGAAAGCGCACACCCGTGTTGCGAGGACACTTTAGCCCTAGGACACTGCGCTACCTGTCCCCCATGGTAGCTTGATCCCTTTGTTCTGAAGCAGCCAAGCATTCCCCCCACCACGCCCCCGAAGGGCGCTGCTCCTCCCGCATGTGTGCGGGAGTTGGGAACAATCCAGGGTTAACAGGGAGGCCCCTGTCACAAAAGCTAATGACCGGAGCATTAGGGGCAGAGCCGGTTGCAGACCTCGGGGTCCTTCCCGGCTCCAGCACCGCGAGCGTCCAGTCTCCTCCAACGAAACGTTGGTCAACGGGGTTGGGTGAGGGAGGACTTCAGGAAGCCCCCACCGTCTAACAATCTGGACAGCTATAGGAGCAGACCCGCCGCTCGCCTCAGCTGACCCAGCGGCGACGACAGCGGAGCCACCAGCAGCCGCCGTACAGATCGGCCTGTCATCCCGCCGCCGCGCTCGGGGACCGCAGGCACAGGCCGGGCGGCCAATCCCGAGGCCCGGGAAGGGGTCACGCAGCGGCTGCGGCGGCGCCGACTCAGTCTGCGGCCCTCAGGAGCCCGCAGCGGCCGCTGCCCGGGGCAGGACACGCCAGGCCTTCCCGCCCCGAGGCCCCGAGGCCCCGCCCGGCCGCGCCCCGGGCCGCGCGGCGGCGCAGGGCGCATGCGTGCCGCGGGGGATGCCGGGAGCGCGCAGTGGCGGCAGCGGCGGCGGCGGCGGCGGCTCCGGCGGGGACGCGAGCGGGGCGGTGACCGTGTGGGAGGTGGTCTCACTCTTGGCCAAACTGTTGGGGACCGTCGCCGCCCTGAAGGTGGTTCTGTACCTGCTCCGAGTGTGCCTAGCGATGGCCTGGAAATCCGGCGGCGCCAGCCACTCGGAGCTGATCCACAATCTCCGCAGTAAGTGCCACCCCCGCCCGGTGTGGGGCAGTTGGGGCAGGCTAGGCCTGGACCAGGTCCCCTGGACCGTCCGGAACGTTCTGGGGGCCAGCCCCGGTCCCCGCCCCCACCTCCACTCCGCGTCGGTTGCAGGACTGCTGCGGAGCCGGGACGGTGGTGGCGAGCTGCAGGCGCTGCCACCGGCTGTCCCGGGACCTGTCCCTGCTGGACGGGCAGCGGGAGATGGTGCACTGGGGTCCCCGCCGCCGCCGCTGCTGGGGCTCAGTGTCCCCCGGCGCGCCGGCGAAAAGGGGGCGCGGCCCGGGTCCGGCCTGGGCCGGCGAGGGGCGTGATTTCACGGTGGGCCTGGCCGCTGGGCAGGGAGCCGAGGGGACCGCAGGCTGGCCCCCGCGGTCCTTTACCTTCCTTCTCCTCCTCCTCCTCCTCCGTGGACTTCTCTCCTGTTCGCCTCCCCCGCCCTCCGGGTTTTCCTCCGGAGGGAGATGCGGCTGTCTGATACCCGCGAGGGGAGGGGAGGAAGGCGAGAGCGTCCTGCTGTTGTGGATGCGGGGAGAAATTTCTCGGGCTGCTGTCCAGTGGGAAGCTCCGTGGGGGACGGAGGAGGACAGAATGGGCCCGGGGTGGGTGGGGGCGGAGGCGGGACGCTGTTCCCGGGAGACTTGTGTTTTGGGGGCGTTCAGAATTCCCGAATCCAGCAAAAAATACTGTGTTCAGAGCTACCGCTGGCTTTAAAACCCAGCGGAGGAAGTTTCTTTATACCATTCTCTTTAGTTATTGTATTCCTTCCTCTGATGATAATTTTAGGGTGGGATGAATGCTGTGTCATTTTCTTTTTTTAAATTGAAATACAGTGTCGCCGTCTGTTGAGGAGACCAGAAAGAACGCGATGCATACATAATCCCAACTGGGAAGACTTTGCGAATAATCGTATGCTGCCACGTGGTATCTTCAGTTATCCTGTTTTTGTATTTTTGTTGTTCTCCTCCCCATTTGCTTTTTCGTGTTTGTCCTACACACTGGATCTGTAATCAACTTGGCATCTGGGAACATTTTTTAAAAAGTAGTCTTTGAATCTTCTAAAATAAAGTCATACTCATCCGTTCCCTCCCTGCCTAATACGTACTGATTATTCACTGTATCAAAGGACTTCAAATAGTTCGTGGAAAATGAAATGACAGAATACTGTTGGTTTTGCTGCAAAAATGTTTAGGTTCCGCCCCAGGTTCTTCAGGAGAGGTTTCCCATGAGTGTTTTGAGGGCTGCAGGTGCTTAGCTCTGTGCTAGGACTGCAAAGGCAAAAGAGAGAAATAGTGTTTGGCAAGTCATGTCCTTGGCACTTTGTTGTCATCCGACTTTTAAAAACAATACTTGAAATGAGGAAGTTGTGTTTTTAGTGTTTAGTAATAAAAACGGTTTAGATGCTAGAGTTTTGTCGGTCATTGCCAGTGTTCACTTTCCGAACAGATATTTGGAAAGGGACATATATGTAACTGAGGCAGTATTGTAAAGTGTGTGTGATCTGGGTCCCCATATAATTGTGCATAATCTCAATATGCCGTAAATACATGTGTAAGGTTTCCTAATGGGGTCTGAGTGCCTGCTCTTGCAGTATATGTATCTGAAATAGTCTGTGCATGAATTGTGATCAAGTCATTTGCACCTACTGTAGATGATCACCATAGATGCTTGGCTGTGGCTGGAATGTGTAATCAGGCTCTTAAAAGTTTTCTTTTTTGGGTAGCTTTGTGGTGAGCCAAGACTAGATCTTTACCCAGTGGTTTTATAATCACTGTAATGTGTTGCATTACTGTTCTTAGTTAAAATTTCCAAGGAGTTTTTTCTCCCCAGAAAATTTAGTTAGGAGTATTTAGCACAGTTGGTATTGAAAGCGCTTGGCTTCCTACTGGACCTATGATTGGGGAGAGGAAGTTAGAGTAGTCAGGTTGCAACACTTGTGCAAGTTTAGTTTCAGCTTCTTGCTTAAGTAATTCTAGCTAATTGTCCTTTTTTATTTATGTGTGGGAATATACTAGTAAGTAATTTATAGTACATTGAATGCTATTCAATTTATATGATGTTTTTATTTTCAATATCAATGTACATCTACTTTAAAGCTAAATAGAATTAAAAATTCAGTTCTTTCATCATACTGATCATTTTGTAAGAGGTAAAAGCCACATGAAGCTAGTGGCTGTCCTGTGGGACAGAGTAGATGCAGCAGCATTACCTCACAGAAGGTTCTGGGCTCTGCTAGACCTAGATGCTTGGTGGTATCATGTTCTGTGTAATGGAACTTCAGGCTATGGAAGAAGCAAGTTTCTTTTTTGGCAGACTTGCTTTAAAAGTGACAATGAAAGATTGTCAGATATGGAAGATGAAGATAATAGGAGGATTGGTATTTTATATGGTTCTTTGATGAGTTGAGATTCTTTTTTAAAAAATAATTTATTTGAAAGATAGGGTTACAGAGAGAGAAAGAGAAAGAGAGAGACAGAGACAGATGGAAATCCAGTGAGCTTACATCCTCTGGTTTACTCCCAGGTGGCTGCAGGCTCTGATGCTAGGGTAGATAGAGGCCAGGAGCTTGGCGCGTGGTGTGGGTCTCCCCTGTGGTTGTCAGGAGCTGCCGCAGGTGTGGGTCTCCCCCGTGGGTGTCAGGAGCTGCCGCAGGTGTGGGTTTCTAACGTGGTGGCAGGAGCTGCCGCAAGTGTGGGTCTCCCCCGTGGGTGTCAGGAGCTGCCGCAGGTGTGGGTTTCTAACGTGGTGGCAGGAGCTGCCGCAGGTGTGGGTCTCCCCCGTGGGTGTCAGGAGCTGCCGCAGGTGTGGGTCTGCCCCGTGGGTGTCAGGAGCTGCCGCAGGTGTGGGTGTCCCCCGTGGGTGTCAGGAGCTGCCGCAGGTGTGGGTCTCCCCCGTGGGTGTCAGGAGCTGCCGCAGGTGTGGGTTTCTAACGTGGTGGCAGGAGCTGCCGCAAGTGTGGGTCTCCCCCGTGGGTGTCAGGAGCTGCCGCAGGTGTGGGTTTCTAACGTGGTGGCAGGAGCTGCCGCAGGTGTGGGTCTCCCCCGTGGGTGTTAGGAGCTGCCGCAGGTGTGGGTGTCCCCTGTGGGTGTCAGGAGCTGCCGCAGGTGTGGGTCTGCCCCGTGGGTGTCAGGAGCTGCCGCAGGTGTGGGTCTCTGCCACCGGTGTCAGCAGCTGTTGCAGGTGTGGGTCTCCCCCGTGGGTGTCAGGAGCTGCCGTAGGTGTGGGTCTCCCCCGTGGGTGTCAGGAGCTGCCGCAGGTGTGGGTCTCCCCCGTGGGTGTCAGGAGCTGCCGCAGGTGTGGGCCATCTACTGCTTCTTTCCCAGGCACAGCAGCAGGAAGCTGCGTTGGGAGCTGAGCAGCTGAGGTGGTGAGGAATGCTGACCTCACGGTGTCTTTCCCTTTGGGCCACAATGCCTTCCTACAGACAGAGATTCTTCCTTTAGCAGAGAGAAAGGGTGCTTAAATAGTTGAAGAAATGTCATTAAAATGGGCCCAAACCAGGAAAAATGAAAGACAGATTTTGACTTTGTAAAAAAGTTGTTATTTTTGTTTTATTTGAAAGGCAGATTTACAGAGAGGAGAGACAGAGAGAGAACTTCCATCTGCTGGTTCGTTCCTCAGATGTACACCATGGTTGGAGGTTGTTCGAGGGGCTCAAGGACCGGTACCATCGTCTGCTGCTTTCCCAATTCATTGGCAGGGAACTGGTTCAAAAGTGGAGCAGTGAGCACCAACCAGTGCCCATGTGGGATTGCTGGCACTACCAGGCTGAGGATGAGCCTGTTGAACCACCTTGCTGGCACCAGAGTATTGTAAGGCATAAAGAGTTCACAATCAAAGTCAGCTTTGAAAAATAGTGTTTTCTACCAGGATTGGGGCAGAGGTGGCTGGACAGAAGAGCACCCATCAGAGTGTGTGTGGGCTGGATAATAGGGCAGGTTGGGTAGCACTAGGCTTCAATGACCATTGACATGTATGAGAGCTGAATGGGATGTGGGACAGACTGGACAAGCCTTTGGTACATACTGGCAAGTGTGGGAACCAGGATAGGGGGCAGGCCTGGTGGGAATTATGGGGAGTCACCCCAGCTAGGCTGCAGCTCCCACTGGTTTGCGTGAAGGCCCATTGTGAAGTGGGCAGGACCAGGCTGGACTGCAACACCCATTGGTTCATGTGGAGACAGGGCTGGAGACAGGGCTGGACACAGAACTGACCCAGCAAATGCAACCACCAGCATGTGCATAAGCTAATTGGGGTGAGGGACTGTGTTGAGCCCTGTACTGGCAAACTTTCGCAAGAATCGGGTCTTGGATTACCTCAGATGAAGTTTCTCTGGGGATCCCTCCAACTGAACTGCTGATCTCAGAACCACAACCATGAAGAGACTATGTCAGCCAGTGGATTCTGAAGAGATTTCATCATGCTTGGAGTGGTGAGACTGGCAGCAATTCAGAACTGTTGAACTATCAAAACTGAATGAGCAGGACCCTCGGAGCATGCCTCATGTCGGGAACCTGGGCTGGGTGGGGCTTTTCCTTTTATCTTTCCTCTCACCCCAGATACAGAAAAAAAAAATATTAATGCGGAAAAAATAAAGAAAAATAGTGTTTTCTGTTATTGAATTTGTTGACATCGCTAACAGTTGAGACCAATTTAAGGAATGTTGTAGAAAGGAATTCCATCATCAGATTTGAATGCACATTAGGTTTCTAAAGACCTTTCCAAGATTTAGTGAGTTTTTTTTTTTAAAAGATTTATTGATTTTATTACAAAGTCAGATATACAGAGAGGAGGAGAGACAGAGAGGAAGATCTTCCGTCCGATGATTCACTCCCCAAGTGAGCCGAAACGGCCGGTTCCGCACCGATCCGAAGCTGGGAACCTGGAACCTCCTCCAGGTCTCCCACACAGGTGCAGGGTTCCAATGCTTTGGGCCGTCCTTGACTGCTTTCCCAGACCACAAGCAGGGAGCTGGATGGGAAGTGGAGCTGCCAAGATTAGAACCGGCGCCCATATGGGATCCTGGGGTGTTCAAGGGGAGGACTTTAGCCGCTAGGCCACGCCGCCGGCCCGATTTAGTGTGTTTTTAACGACATAGTTTATTATTATTACTATTTAAAAGATCTGTTTATTTTTTTTGGAAAGGCAGATATGCAGAGAGGAGGAGAGACAGAGAGGAAGGTCTTCCATCCGATGGTTCACTCCCCAAGTGGCCGCAACGGCTGGAGCAGCCAGGAGCTTCTTCCAGGTCTCCTGTGGGTACAGAGCCCCAAGGCATTGTACCATCCTCGATTGCTTTCCCAGGCCACAAGTAGGGACTGGATGGGAAGCAGGGCCACTGGGATTAGAATCGGCATCCATATGGGATCCCGGTGCATTTAAGGCAAGGACTTTAACCACTACCCTATCGCCGCCATTGTTTATTATTTATTTTCATTTTATTTGAAAGAAAAGAAAGGATCTTTCCACCTGCTATTTGCCGTTTGCATATCCATAGCATGGAGGCTGGACCACATGGAAGCCAGGGGCTAGGCTCGCAGTCTGGTTTCTTGCAGAAATGACAGGGACCTAAATACTTGAGCCTGCTGCCGCCTCCCCGGGTGCTCGTAAGCAGGAAGCTGGTTCTAAGTCAGACACTCTGATAGGGATGTGAGCATTGCAAGCAGCATCTCCCAACTGGAAAAGCCAGGCTGGAGCCAGGAGCCAGAATCACTATCTGGGTCTAGTACACGGGTGATCAGGCCCCAAGTACTTGAGTCATCTCCAGCGCCTTCCAAAGCACATTAGCTGGAAGCTGGATCTGCACCAGAGCTGGCAGGACTTAACCTAGTGCTTTGACATGGGATGTCGGTGTCAGCCATGGCTTTCCCTCAGTACTACAATGTTGTGTCCTGTCTCCCTTTGAATTCCCCTCCTTTCAAGTCCATTTTGTCTCATGCTGGATTTCCCAGTGTGCTGCTTTGTGTATGTCATTCTTCTGCTTAGGCCTAAAGCTTGCTGTAGCAAGCACAAGCCTTTCTTGCTTAGCTCCTATGCGCCAACTCTGATTCTGTTCTTCAGACTGATCTCACATTCCTACTGCTATACCTTATGCATTATGTATGTGTTAAGCTGCTGTAACAAAGACCAGAATCACAGTGGCTGTCTCCCGTAACAATCCAAATACTGTTGGGCCCGACTGCGTAGCCTAGCGGCTCAAGTCCTCACCTTGAACGCCGGGATCCCATGTGGGCGCCGGTTCTAATCCCGGCAGCTCCACTTCCCATCCAGCTCCCTGCTTGTGGCCTGGGAAAGCAGTCGAGGACGGCCCAAAGCTTTGGGACCCTGCACCCGTGTGGGAGACCCGGAAGAGGTTCCTGGTTCCCTGCTTTGGATCGGCGCGCACCGGCCCGTTTCGGCTCACTTGGGGAGTGAATCATCGGATGGAAGACCTTCCTCTCTGTCTCTCCTCCTCTCTGTATATCTGACTTTGTAATAAAAATAAATCTTAAAAAAAAACAATCCAATACTGTCAGTTCAGGGCTTATATGGTGGTTGAGTGGTGTTGGGAAGCGAGACTCCTTCTGTCCTGTTGCTATGCTCTTGTCGTTGGCAAGGTTGGAGCTGGTTTACCTTTATAATTAATGTATTCTGGGGCCCAGCAGTGTGGCCTAGTGGCTAAAGTCCTCGCCTTGAACGCCCCTGATCCCATATGGGCGCCGGTTCTAATCCCAGCAGCTCCACTTCCCATCCAGCTCCCTGCTTGTGGCCTGGGAAAGCAGTTGAGGATGGCCCAAACCTTTGGGACCCTGCTTCCGCATGGGAGACCTGGAAGAGGTTCCAGGTTCCCAGCTTCGGATCGGCGCAGCACCGGCCGTTGTGGCTCACTTGGGGAGTGAATCATCGGACGGAAGATCTTCCTCTCTGTCTCTCCTCCTCTCTGTATATCTGACTTTGTAATAAAAATAAATAAATGTTTAAAAACAAAAGTTAATGTATTCTGGGCTTGGTGTGGTACCCTAGTGGATAAAGTCCTTACCTTGCATGCACTGGGATCCCATATAGGTGCCGGTTCATATCCTGGCTGCTCCACTTTCCCTACAGCTCCCTGCTTGTGGCCTGGGAGAGCAGTAGAGGATGGCCCAAAGCCTTGGGACTGTGTGCCTACGTCAGAGACCTGGTGGAAGCTCCTGAATCCTGACTTCAGCTGGGCTCAGCTCCGGCCGTCGTGGCTGCGTGGGGAGTGAGCCTGTGAATGAAAGATCTTTCTGTCTCTCCTTGTCTCTGTAAATCTGACTTTGTAATAAAAATGAATAAATAAATAAATAGATAAATAACTAAATTTTTAAAAAGATTTATTTATTTTTTTGCAAGGCAGATATACATAGAGGAGGAGAGACAGAGAGGAAGATCTTTCATCCGATGGTTCACTCCCCAAGTGGCTGCAATGGCTGGAGCTGAACCAATCTGAAGCCAGGAGCCAGGAGCTTCTTCGAGGTCTCCCTCGTGGGTGCAGGATCCCAAGGCTTTGGGCGTAATCAACTGCTTTCCCAGGCCACAGGCAGGGAGCCTGGATTCGGAAGCAGGGCTGCCGGGATTAGAGCTGGTGCCCATATGAGATTGCAGTGCGTTCAAGAAGAGGACTTTGTAACTGCTACATTATCACCCCACGCCCAATAAATAAATCTTTGAAAACATTTCCATATTCCAGGAGAGCAGGGCCTTCCAAGGGAATCAATGTGGAGGTTGCATGCGTCATTTTTGTCTACCTCCCGTTGACAAGAACTTAATTGTAATCCTACTCATAGTTACGGAATCCTCCTGAATGCACCCAGTTAAAATGTATTACTGAAGAAGAGACAACCCTTTTCATCATACTTCTTATTAACACGTATTATGATAATTCAGTGAAGATAACTAAAAATAAATTTTAAGTTGAGTACTGTATGTACATGATCAAAATGTAAGAAGGATGTAGTGAAAATTGTCTACCACATTTCCTTTCCTGAACTCAGACTGATGAGCCCCTTTGAATTATTTTTTTTCTGATTATTTTCATATCTAAGCCATATGCCTGAAATGCTACTCCTCGTTTTATCAACTGTAGACAGCATTTGCTGACATAGTGCCAAGTTGGATGAGCACTTGTACACTAGAGACATAACCTTGCCTTGATAGTTACATTGTACCTTTTGGTTTCTCTTTTGTGGTTTACAACAGAAACTTTACGTTGTATCCTTTAACCTCTAGTTTGTGTTCTTAATTCTTTCCTGTTCTGTAATTTACAAACTTATGCCAGCTCCCAAGCCTGTCTACTTAAAAAAAAAAAAATCTTCAGTCCACTAGTTCACTGCCTAGAGGCCTACTGTCCTCCTAGCCAACACTGGGAGCTTAGTGTTCATTCCAGGATGCCAACAGAAGTGGCAGACCCTAGTGTTTGGGCCATTGTCTGCTTCCCAGGGTGTCTTGTTAGCAGAAAGCTAGACTGGAAGCAGAGGTACTGGGGCACAAACCAGGTACTGCAGCAGGAGGTGTGGATGTCCAAAGTGGCTGCACATCCCTCATCCTCTCCCCACTACTTTGTAGGAAAAGGGTATTAGGAAACTTCCTCTCCCCTCTCTTTTCTGAATTTGTTAACAGCTCTTTTGCCAGAGTCAATGGGATTTTTGTTCTGGCGATAAAGCTGTGTTTTATTTTGCTGACTTTAAAAAAAAATTAGGTATTTACTTGAAAGAGTTACAGAGAGGGAGACATGCATACATATGTACACACATACAGAGAGAGGGAGAGAGACAGACAATGAGAGAGGGAGAGGGAGGAAGAGCACGTCCCTCTGCTGCTTCATTCCCTAGATTGTTGTGGCTGCTGGAGCTAGGCCTGGAACTTGTTTCAGGCCTCTCGCATGGGTGCAGGGGCCCCAGAAGTTTTTCTTATTTTTACACTTCACCAATTGCTTGAAATCATGCCACAGTTTCATTTTCTTCGTATTTAATCCATAGGTCCTGAATAGTATGTTTTATTTGGTTTCCTGGGATTTGATTCTTTTGTGTTCCTCTCTGCCTCTCCAGTTTGAAGGCACATGTATGCCTTATTAACAAAGCCCTATTTTTTTCAAGCATTCTAGTGGCTTATAGCTTGGATGCTATTCCATTTTCCCTTCTGCATCCTGCTAACTTCTCATTTGGGTCTCTTAGATATTTGAACCAAATTAACTGTTACAGTTACTTTTTCGTTGTTTTTGTTTGCTTTTTTGTTATAATTATTAGACTCTAGGGCTACATGCAGATTGGGTATGGGTGGTTCTTTAGCTGTTTACTTGTTCAAAAAGCCTAGTATGTTTGCAGACTTACCACTAACTTGGGTACACATGCAACATGAAGTATCATATATCTTTGTTTACTAGAAATGTTTCAGGACACTGACACATGTCATAGGTTTTTAAATTAGAAGAACAGTGCAGTAACTTAGGATGGTTTTGTTTAAGCATTTTTTAGAATGTGGAATCCTGATCAAATTCAAATATAAATAATAACCTTGTAGGGGCAATTACTGTGGGGAACTGCACAGTATTAGCTCAGTGAACCTGAATTCTGAACCTTGATGTAGGCAGGTTTTTTCCTAAGAACTTATTTATTTGAAAGGAAGAGTGACACACATACCACTCACCCTGCCCTCCCCCACACACAGAAAAAGAGAATGGAATACTGGCAGCTTAATCCGTTAGCCTCTGTGCCTACTCCATATTAGCTTTTTAGTATATTTCTGAGTCACTTAGTAATTTTAGTTAATGTCATAGGTTTCTACACCTGTGGAATAAGAAAAGAATCAAAGAAAGTGTGTGTGTGTGTATTTAATTTTACAGGTTGAACGGCAGAGAAATAGAGAAATCTCTCATCCAGTGGTTTATTCTCTTGGTGCTTCCAAAAGTGGGGATAGTTCCAGTTAGATACAGGAAGAAAAAAATGTGTAAAAGAATGGTCTTGCCCACCTTTCTCACATACTCAACCCTTCCCACCCCCATCAACTATGTAAATATCATAAAAAATAAAATTTAATCGATCTCTCATGTGGATGGTAGGAACTTTATTGTTAGACCATTCCCATTGCCTCCCAGGGTTTTGATTAGCTGGAAGCTAGAATCTGGAGCTGGAACCTGGCAGCAAACCCAGGCACTTTGATGTGACAGAGGGTCATATTTTGTTTTTTTTTGTGTTTTATTAGATTTTTTAATCTTGATTGGAAAGACAGATCTACAGAGAAAAGGAGGGACAGAAAGAAAGATTTTCCATCTACTGGTTCTCTCTCCAGTTATCCCAAAGGCTGGAGCTGAGCTGATCCGAAGCCAGGAGCCAGGAGCTTTTTCTGGGTCTCCTACATGGGTGCCGAGTGCCAAGGCTTTGGGCTGTCCTCAACTGCTTTCCCAGGCCACAAGCAGGAACCTGGATGGGAAGCAAGCAGGATTAGAACCAGCATCCATATAGGATCCTGGTGCATGCAAGGCAAGGACTTTATGCACTAGGCTATCATGTGGGTCTTCTTACATCTTTTAAAAAGTTTTTTTATTAAAAGGCAAAGAATAGCAGAGACAGATATCTTCCATCTGTTGGTTCATTCCCCAGACGGTCCCAAAAGCCAGGGAATGAGCCAGACTTTAGACAGCGTCAGGCAGTCCATCTGGGTCTCCCATGTGGGTGACAGGGTCTCAGGTACTTGAGCTATTAACTGCTGCCACAATATTATATTTAAGTCTTTGATCATTGTTGAATGATTTTTGCACACAGTACGAGTTAAGCATTGAACTTCATTTTTTCACATGTGGCCATCCATTTGTCCTAACACTATTTGTTGAAAAAAAAAAAAAAACAGTAAAAAAACCACAATTTTGTTGAATGATCTTGGCACCTTTAAAACCCACAGGTTTTCAAACTCCTTCTTTATGACCATTGCTTTGAACTTGCAAGTCCCAGACAGTTTCTGTGATATTTAGCCTCTGAATAACTTGTTTTCCTGATTTCTTACCCTTGTTGAGGAATTTTCAAAGCAGTGGATGGGATCAGCAGCTCAGGCATTCCTCCTGTTGCACCCACTCTTGTTGCCAAGCACAGTGAATCAGGTGGAGCTTCCCGATGGAAGGCACACGAATCCTTCCACTTTCCTCCATTCCTGCTATCATCACTGAAGCTGTAATGTTGGTATTAACTTGTGTTGTGAATACTTTATCTTGCTTTCTTTCATTCCAGTCTCTGTAGCGTAGCTAGGATAATTATTCTAAGATGCATTTATTTGATCCTGTCATTCCCTGAGTAAAAGATTTCCCTTATTCATTTCAGAAAATGGTATCATAAAGACAGATAAAGTATTTGAAGTTATGCTGGCTACAGATCGCTCCCACTATGCAAAATGTAACCCTTATATGGATTCTCCACAATCAATAGGTAAGCTTTAAATTTCTGAAAATGTGAGAATTTTTCTCTTTTACTATTATTTTTGTAAGTGGAAAAGGACTGGGACACATGTTTATTTCTTATTGCCTTGCTAATTTGAATGTTATGACTCAGTAAGTTTCATAATCCCAGGCGTATCCATTTTACTGAGATGATGTATCTTTATCTGTTTCTCACATGGCTTGTAATACATGTAATGATTAATAAAAGAAAAAAAACTCGTAGAGAATATTTTAATAAAAAGCAGGACTTTTAATCAATACTTGGTTGTAGGTGAGGGCTGAGTTTTCTTTCCAGGCCTTTCTGCTGACTTTTTTGGGAAGCCACGAATTTTCTAAATATTTAAAGGAAAAGAATGTAATTGTTGTTGATTTTTCTACTTCACTGGCCCTGATTTTTTTGGGTTGTGTTTGTATCTAGAAATGTCTACCTTTGCCTCCCTCTCCTGAAGCAGGTTTTGCTTAACTGCTGAGCCTTGGCAGTGGGCGCCTTTGAGGCTTAGAAGGGCCTCAGCATGCCATCGGCACGGGCTGCCATGCGGTCCTCTCTGGAAGTACTCTGTCAGTCAGCAGAGAAGATCCTGAGGGACTTCTGAACCCCGAAGGCACCTGCTCCCAGTGCTCAGTGAAAACTGCTTCAGAGGCAGAAACAGGTAAAGACTTTGTGAGACGTAGCACTGGAGCAAAGTAGGAGTTCAAAGCCAGGAGAGGACTGTGTGAGTTAGCATCGGTGATAAAGGCTAGATGGAAGTAGGTCATTACTCTCAGAAGCTGCTTTAATTGTCACTTGCTCAAGTTCACAGAAAGTTCTTTTGAAGTTGTTGGAAATGTGAAACAACTTAATTTTACAAAGATTTTGAATATTTTTAATATATTTAAAAGCTTATTTTCTTTTTATAAATCTGAAGAAAAAATGCAAAAAAATCTAATACTTTTTGTAGTCCCTCATTTCTTAACTAAGTGTACAGAGGGCATTTCTGGAAGTCCTGGGACTGTTTGAGATGAGCATGTTAGCCCTTGGCGTGATTCTGTGTTCTCATGTTAGCTAGTGTACATCTTGAAATCATAAAAATAAAAAGGGATCATTAGGAAAATAGTGTATGGGCGTTAGAACCAGAATTATGTGAAATATTTGGTGTTTTGTGGCAGAATGTATCAGTAGTCTCTTGTTTTGCAGGTTTCCAAGCAACAATCAGTGCTCCACACATGGTAAGTTAGTTTGGTTCATTTTGTTGTAAATGGATTGTATTTTCTCTATGAGCAACTTCTTCAATAAAAAAAAAAAGTGACGAATTAAGGGGAGAATTTAAAGTAGCATAATGGACATATTATAGAAATCTCAAGTTGGGACTGGCATGGTGGCGTAGCCATTAAATTCACTTCTTCAAATGCAGGGATCCCATGTGGGCACTGATTGAGTCCCAGCTGCTCCACTGCTGATCCATCTTCCCTATAAAGCACTTGGGAAAACAGTGGGAGATGGCCCAAGTGTTTGGGCTCCTACAACTACATACATGGGGGAGACTCAGAGGAAGCTCCTGGCTCCTGGCTTGGACCTGGTCCAACCCTGAGAGAGTGATGGCCATTTAGGGAGTGAAAAGCAGATGGAAGATTGCTCTCACTGTTTCTCCCTCTGTAATTCTTTCAAATAAATAAATTAACAGCCACAACAAAAAAAATCTGGAGTTAAACATTTTACAGTTTATTTGGGAAGTTAAGTCTAAGAGCTGTAAAATCATGACCTTGGAGGACCTGTTTGCAGTGATCTAGCGCTTTTAATCTGTTGAGAATTTTCTTGTGTTCTAAATGTCAGTTATTTGAATGAAGACTGTGTTGGATTTAGCTGGAGAGAACAATGGCTTTTCAAATTCTCTGCAAATATTTGGAGTTGCAAAAGCTCATATATAAAATTTACTGTAAGTAAGTTTTGCCCATTTATTTATAGTCAATTGATAATTATATTAAAAGAAGAAATAGGAGACTTCTTTAAGGCATAAAAAAAACACAAAAACTGTAACATAAATTTGCTGTTTTGCATGATAAAAGTTTGGGATTTTTAAAAAAATATTTATTTTATTTTTATTGCAAAGTCAAATATACAGAGAGGAGGAGAGACAGAGAGGAAGATCCTCCGTCTGATGATTCACTCCCCAAGTGACCGCAATGGCCAGTGCTGTGCCAATCTGAAGCCAGGAGCCCAGAGCCTTCTCCAGGTCTCCCATGCAGGTGCAGGGTTCCAAGGTTTTGGGCCGTCCTCGACTGCTTTCCCAGGCCACAGGCAGTGAGCTGGATGGGAAGCGGGGCAATCAGGATTAGAACCGGCATCCATATGGGATCCCAGTGTGTTCGAGGCGAGGACTAGCCGCTAGGCCATGGTCCCAGGCCCTGGGATTTTTGTAGTAAGAAAAATATTACAAGCAAAAATAAAGGAAGACAAACTGAGGGAAATACTTGTTTGTATTTTTTCATTATTTATGGAAATACTTGAAAGGTAGTGCGACAGGGAGGAAAGGTAGAGAGAGAATGAGGGCGAGTGGGAGGACTGATGTTTGCCCTCAGGTTTACTCCCAAGTGTCTGCTGGAGCCAGGGTCTGGGCCAGGCTGAAGCACAAGCCCATGGTTCCACCTGATCTCCCGTCTCCCATGGGTGTGGTAGGAGCCACACACTTGTGTCAGGATCTCTTGCCTCCCAGCATACACTAGCAGGAAGCTGGGTCCAAATGGAGCCTGGATGCAAATCTAGGCCTCTTGGTGCAGGATACAGCTGTCCGTGGAAGCAGCTTAACCTGCCATTCTTGTCAACGAGAAGTATTGGTAACACAAATGACATTGTAGGACATATTTCAGTATGTATAGGTATATGCATAGATAATATATGTGTATTCCTTACGTTAATAAGTAAGACACTGGTAAGTCAGAGGAAAATGAGAAAAGGACAAGATTATTTTGGCAGGTGTGGGGTCAGTGTTGTTGGCTGACCAGAAGAAGCTCTTGACTCCTGGCTTCAAATCGGCTCAGCTCTGGCTATTGTAGTTGCTTGCAGAGTGAATCAGCAGATGGAAGATCTTCCTTTCTGTCTCTTGTCCTCTCTGTATATCAGACTTTCTGATAAAAATAAAATAAATCCTTGAAAAAAAAAAGGGCCCGGCATGATGGCTTAGCAGCTAAAGTCCTCCCCTTGAACACGCCCAGGATCCCATAAGGGCGCCGGTTCTAATCCCAGCACTTCCCATCCAGCTCCCTGCTTGTGGCCTGGGAAAGCAGTCGAGGACAACCCAAAGCCTTGGGGCCCTGCACCTGTGTGAGAGACCCGGAAGAGGCTCTTGGCTCCTGGCTTCGGATTGGCACAGCACCGCCCAATGCGGTTACTTGGACAGTGAATCAATAGACGGAAGATCTTCTTCGCTCTCTGTCCTCCTCTCTGTGTATCTGACAATAAAAATAAAAGTGGGGGCTGCTGAAGTTAGAGCTGGTGCCACTCAAAGTGTTCTTGTGTCTACTGGTTCACTCTTCCAATGCCCTCGAGAGCCAGGGCCAGACCAGGTTGAGACCACGAACCGGGAACCCAATTTAGGTCTCCCACTTATGTGGTCAGTTATTTGAGCCATTACCTGTTGCCTCCCAGGGTGTATTACCAGGAAGCTGGACTGGAAGTGGACTTGAACCAGGTGTTTCAGTGTTTGTGGATATCCCAAATGATGGATTAACCATTTTGCCAATCACCTATCCTAGAGCCCCAATTTTAATTTCAAGGTATTTACTCTATATTGTACAAGTGAAAAATCTCGTGAGTGAAGTTGTTCATTGGCACATTATTTGTAATAGAAGAATGTAGCAATAACCAATAATAATCTACTAACAGTAGTTTAGAATACATCCTTCTAGTGAAGTGTTGTGTAGCTGTTAAATGAGGAAGGGCTAAAAGTATGAATAAGGGAAGATCTTCAAGAAACAGTACTTAAAGTAGGATGTGGAGGATATTTAGAGTGATCTGTAGAACATGAAAGCCGAATAGATGCACATACGTATGTAATTTTCCTAGAGAAACTAAAGCTAAATTTTTCTAAGGCAGGGAATTAGATGATTGGAAGTGCAGGAATAGAAATAAAATCTGATTTTTGAGGCTTTTTTCTTACTGCTTTTTACACTTTAGCTGTTATCTCGTTTTGTTTGTTTACCATGGAATAGTAGTTGCTTTTTTATACTTTACCCATTTAATTAAATTAATGAGTAAGAAATTATGCTGTTGCGTATTTGGCCTGGTGGCTGAGGTGCTGCTTGGGATGCTGCACACCCTGTTCAGGTGCCTTCTTTCCAGTCCTGGCTCCTGCAAATGTGATTCAGCTTCATGCTAGTTCACACACTGGGGGACTGCAGGTGATGGCTCAAGTGCCTGGGCCCTTGCCACCTGTGTGGGAAGCCTAGGTTCTGTGCCTGACTCCTGGCTTAGGCCTGACCTGTCCCTGGCTGCCGTGGGCGCCTGAGGAGGAAACCAATGGGTGGATTCTTTCTGCTTCTGTGCCTTTGAAAGAAATGAAACTTTTTTTTTTTTTAGATTTTGTTATTTATTTGAAGGGCAGAGTTACACACACACACAGAGCAAGTGTGGGTATATATGAAAGACAGAGAAGGAGGCAAAACATTTTCATCTATTGGTTCTCCCCACATGACCAGAGAGCTGAAGCCAGGAACCAGGAGCTTCCTCCTGGTCTCCTATGTGGTACAGAAGCCAGGTGTTTGGGCCATTCTCTTCTGCTTTCCCAGATTCATTAACAGGGCGCTGGATTGGAAATGGGACAGCTGGGACTGAAACTGGAATCTTTATTGAATGCCAGCATTATCTTCCATTTGCTGGTTCACTCCTCAGATAGCTGCAATGGCCAGAGCTGAGCTGATCTGAGCTGCTTCTGGGTCTTCTATGTGGGTACAGGATTCCAAGGCGTTGGGCTAACCTCTGTTGCTTTCCTAGGACTAAGTAGAGAGCTGAATGGGAAGTGGAGTGGCCAGGATTAGAACTGGTGCCCATATGGGATCCTGGTGCCTCTGAGCCCTCGCTTTGGGCCCCTGGTAGTTCACTTTCTTAATGGCTGCTTTCTAAATGACTATAGTGGCCAGGGCTTGGCCAGGCCAAAGTCTGGAGCCACTAGTTTCCACTTGGTTTCCCACGTGGGTACCGGGACCCAAGCACTTGGCCCCTCTTCTATGGTTTGTCCAGGCCATTAGCAGGGAGCTGGAACAGAAATGGAGCATCTGGGACGCTAACTGGCACCCATGTGGAAGGAGGTAATTGCAGGTAGTAGCTGTACCTGCCATGTCATGATGCAAGCCCCTGGCCTTTTCTGATTGGCATTTAGAATTTAGCTTTCTTTTTTCAAGTCTATGCGTGTAAGTCAGCACTTCATTCCTTTTTATGGCTAAATAATATTCCATTGTGTGGATATACTGTGTCAGCTGTTGAACATTTGGATTATTACTACCTTTTCTAAATAATATATACAAGTTTTGGTGTGGGTGTACTTTTTTTTTTTGGTATTTATCTAGGAATGAACTTGTTCAGGTGTATTATAACTGCTTAATAGTTCTCAGACTCTTCTAAAGTGGCTATACAGGTTTACAATTCTACAAATGATTGAATCTTCTAATCGCCCTACCACATTTTTAGTGTTTATTATTTATTAATGACATTGAAGTGGTATTTTCTTGTGAATTTACTTTAAATTTTCACAATGATTAATTATGTTGATCTTTGCATACGTTTATTGGTTATTTGTGTATCTTTCTTGAAGGAATGTCTTCAAATACCTTACCCATTTTTAAATTGTGTTGCCCTTTTACTGTTGAGACGTATGCATTTAAGGCCCAGTGTGGTAGCCTAGTGACTAAAGTCCTTGCCTTGCACACACCGAGATCCCACATGGGCAGCAGTTCCTATCCTGGCTGCTCCACTTCCCTTCCAGTTCTTTGGTTGTGGCCTGGGAAAGCAGTATAGGACGGCACAAAGCCTTGGGGCCCTGCACCTGTATGGGAGACCCGGAAGAGGCTCGAGGCTCCTGTGTTCGGATCAGCTCAGCTCTGGCCATTGTGGCTGCTTGGGGAATGAACCAGCGGGTGGACGATCTTTTTACAAATGTTCTATATGTATTTATGATAGGATATAATTGGTTAAAATTTCTGTAATCATCAGTGTATGAATAAAGAATATCAATGAATCTAAAATGATTCAGAAGAAAATTATTAGGGAACAAATTATTCATGTAGTATCAAATAATTATTTCATGTATTACTTAGTAATTATGAGGAGAAAATACAGCTTGAAAATAGAGTGTCCCAGTCAGTGGTCACCATATTCACTGAGTAATTGAGCTTTCTGTAGCTGTTTGTTAGATGGCCCTGCATTATGACCTTCCTTGATGCAACACAGTGGGAGGTGCACAGCTAGGAACTGTGCAGTGTTCTTGCTAGAATTTTGCATCTCACTCTAATGCTGAGGCAATAGGCACATCTAGAATGGGAGGTATTTGTGTGGGGACAACTGGGCAGAACTCTAAGTCAGTGTTCTGGAGAACAATCAAGTGGGAGAATAGATTGGTAAAAACAATGTCTTGACCTTGACTGTTAGGAGAAAATAGGTGTGAAGGACATTTTGGTATCAATGGAAGAGAATTGGGTGTCGTGAGTATGTTGGATGATGCTGTGCTGGTGGTAGTGGTTGTGAAGAAGGGTATTCTGGTTTAGGGCAGGTGCATGCTGCGCATTTAGGAGTAAAGTGTCATGATGCCTACAGTCTGTTTTTTGATAGTTTGGTAAAAAGTGCTGAATTGACTGATGGTGATTGATGTTAGGAGAAAACTTTGTTCATTGTATTTCTAATTTTTCTGTATGTTTGAAATTGCTATTATAAGTATAAAAATAAATTTTAAAAACTATATTTAGACTTAAAAAGAGATGAGCAAGAGTTACAGAGAAAAATATTAGCTATAGTGATAAAAGTTTGTAAAAAGCTGATAGTTGTGATTGAAGGCCTTAGTATTTCTGTGGGGAGCAGGATGCTGAATCTGCTCCGGGATTGATATGGGCCGTTGCAAGATAGCTGCTGGCCCAGGGCCAGGAGGAGGAGTTGGTCTAGCCAGCAGGTAAACAGGAAGTCACAGGGATAGGCCAGTGGCCTCGCTGTGATTACTGGCCTATCACGTAGCGCCAAGTGGACCCACGGGGAGAAGTGATTGGTGGAGAATGATATAAAAGTAGCCGGTAAAAAAGCTAGAGGATGGGGCGGATGGAGAAAGACGTGACAAGGGTGAAGAAGGACGGGCGGGAGGAAGGGTGCCGGAGAGAAAGTGGAAAAGAGGGATACAGACAGAAACAGTAAAAGCAGTATGGGGAGACGGGGATAAGAACGGAGAAATGCAGCAGAAAGTACGGGAAGAAATATGGGAATAAGGGTGGCGGAAAGAGGGCTGGAGAAGCGGCAGAGGAAAGCTTAGACCAATGGGGACAGGAACAGTGGAGATAAGGATTTAAACGCAGCCGCTTTTGGCAGTGAGGGGTCCGGTTGCAGTTCCGGCTTTTCCCAGACCCTCAAGAGTGTGGCTCGTCATTTTAAGTGTTGCTGCTAGGCAGTGGCAATTTCAATTTTTTGTTTGATAAGTGGAGAGACGGAGACACATAGAGGATGAGTGAACACTCTCCTGTTCGATGGTTCACTGTTCAAATCCCCATAATATCTCAGGCTAATTCTGGGTCAAGGATGAAACCAGGAGCCAGAATTACAGTCCAGCCTTCCCTCATGGTCGAGGGGAACTACTCTGAGCTATATTTGCTGTTGCCCTTGGTATACATTAGCCGGAAGTTAAAATCTAGATGCTTGAGCTGAAAATCCAACCTGGGCACTCTGTTGTGGGATGTGAACATTTTTTTATTAGAAAGTCAGATATACATAGAGGAGGAGTGCCGGTGAGAAAGATCTTCCATCCGATGATTCACATGTGAGCGCAACGGCTGATGTTATACCGATCTGAAGCCAGGATCCAGAAGCTTCTTCCAGGTCTCTCACACGGGTGCAGAGTCCCAAGGCTTTGGTCTGTCCTCGACTGCTTTCCCAGGCCACAAGCAGGGAGCTGGATGGGAAGTGGAGCTGCTGGGATTAGAACTGGCACCCATATGGGATCCCGGGGCATTCAAGGCAAGGACTTTAGCCGCTAAGCCATCATGCCAGGCCCGGATGTGAACATCTTAATGTCTTGGCTAACCACTCGCTGCCACAATTGGCTCTAGACGAATTCAGGCTTCTTTGTTTTGTTTTGTTTTTTTGTTTATGCTCATTCAGTTGTGTGTCTAATGTTCCCTTATCATCATATTCAGGTTATGCTTCTTTGGTAGCAATAGGATGGTAGTGTTTCTGTGTTCTCATTATCTCATCACTGGCATGCACCTTTGATTCACCATATGGCTTAATTTCGTTTGGAAGAGAAAGAGAGATCTTTCACCCACTGGTTTACTCCCCAAATGGCTACATCGGCCTGGTTGGATTGGCTGAAGCCAGGAGCACAGTACTCTACCAGATCTCCCAAATGGGTGACAAGGATGTAGTTACTTGGGTGTGCATTAGCAGGTATCTGTATTGGAAGAGGAGGTGAGATTCAAACCATACATTCCAACAAGGGGTGTGAATTTCCTAGTCGGTGACTTAACTCACTGTACCGTAGTATCTGCCCTAATTTTTCCTGTTTTTGAAGATATTCACCCCATTGAAGTACCATCTGACAGACTTCTCCATGGTGGAGTTACTCATTTATAATTCATATTTACTTTATAAGAGGGATACTTTGAGGATGTGTACCTTATTCATGTTAGAATATATTCATGATTTCTGTTTTCCCCATGTTTACCTCCCTTCTCGGATAGTGAGGAACTCGGCTCCTGTTCCTTCACATGTTGGTTTGATCCTTCTCCTGTATGTGGCCAGTTTCCCTCTGCTGTCAGTGCTGGTCTTTTTTGCTGCTCCTTCTCCACTATTTACATCCCATACCTGTTGGGCAGAAGCCTTCATCATCTGCCTTGGGTCCACACCCCGTGTGAATGCAGATGCCCCCTTGCTCTGCTCCTGGTACTTTTGTCTGTACATTGCTGCTAGCCTCTCTCTACACTTCTTTCAGTTCAATTTCATCAACTTAGAATTGAGTTGTTTAGAAAGGAGAGGGATGAGATAGAGTAATGGGGGCGGGGAGGGGGAGAAAAAGTGGCTGTTACTAAGATTTTTAAGATTAGCCAAGTCATTTCATTCTCTGACCCTTGATTTATTTGAGGCTGCATCTGTTAAAGGTGTTTTTCTCTATGTGTTGTAGGAAGACATAGCCTTAACATATTTAACTTTGTCTTGTGGAGAATCATAGAAGATTTCCAACACCACAAACACAAAATTGTATGTATCATGAAACTTTATGTAACAGTCTTAGCGCTTAAAAGTCACCACCAACAATGTGCTAATCATAGATTTTTTCAAAAAGATTTATTTATTTGTGTTTATTGGAAAGTCAGGGCTACAGAGAGAGGGAGAGACAGAGATATCGTCCATCTTCTGGTTCACTTTCCAGGAAGGTTCACTCATGCCTGGAGCTGAGCTGGTCTCGAGCCAGGAGTGTGGAATTTCAAGTTGCCTATGTGAGTATGAGTGTCCAAGCACTTGGACCATCCTCTGCTGCTTTACCAGACCATCAGTAGGAAGCAGGGCTGGAAGTGGAGCAGCCAGTACTCCACCTGGTGCCTGTATGGAATGCCTGTTTCACATTAAAAAAAAAAAAAGTTTTAAAAAAATTCTATTTATTTGAGTCAGAGAAAGAAAAACAGATTTCCTGTTGTCTAGCTCATTTCCCAAATGCCTGTGGCAGCTGGGGTTGAGCCAGGCCAAATCCTGAAGCCAGGAATCCTGTCTCGGTCTCCCTTATGGGTAACGAATTCCCATTATCTGCTGTCTTTCATGTTACACCTTAGCAGGAAGTTACAATTAGGGACAGAGCCAGGTCTCGATCCCAAGCACTCTAATATGATGTGCTGGCATCCCAAGCGCCTTCTTAACCATTGGGATAAATCCCTGCCCCTTTGAACAGTTTTTAATTTGTTTAAATCAATATCAAAATAGTGTTCATATATTGTATTCATAAGCTTTTAATTCTAATAGACTCCTCATTTTAAAGGGCCTTTGATTATTGACAAAAACCATTTGTCCTATAGAATTTTCTATATTCTGAATGTGAGTGTTTTGATGTTGAATTTGCTCCTGAAGAGACATTTTTTTCCCAAAAAAAAACAGTTCCTAACAGCAAGGTCTTGTTGCTTCACCTCACAGGTTATATAATACATAGAAATTTTAGAGATTAAAATAGCCTCTAAACATTGAGGGATGAGCATTTGGTACAGTGATTAAGACAGTGCTCGGTGAGTTGGGTATTTGGCATAGTGCTTCAGTCACCGTATGGACTGCTTCAATCCTGTATTGGACATCTGAGTTTGAGTACCCGTCAGACTGCAAACTAGCTTCCTGCTAAGGTACACCCTGGCAGGCAGCAGGCGATGACTCTAGAGCTGAGTTCCTGCCACCCATGTGGGAGGCCCACATGAACTCTCTGGCTCCTGGCTTCACGCTGACCCAGCCTTTACTATTGAGTGAATGGATGGAAAGGAAATTTCTCTGTTTCTTCGCCTTTTAGACTGATAAATGTAAGTAAGTAGTTTAAGTAATAGATTTTACTGAAGACACTGGGATGTTTCATCCCGTTTTGTAGTGTCTAAGTTCAAGTCTTGGCTTTACTTCTGATTCCAGCATCCTGTTAATGTGCACCTGGAAGACAGAAGGCAGTGACCAAAGCTAAAGTACTTGGATCCCTGTCCCCAAGATGGGAGATCCAGATGGAATCCCTGGCTCCTGACTCCAGCCTGGCCCTGGGCTTTTGGGGAATGCACCAATAGATGGGAAAATCTGTCTTCCTCTGTTGCTCTGCCTTTCAAATAGAAGTTTTAAAAATTAAAAAAGTTTTATTGTTATGACATATACACAGGAAAGCACACAAACATTCAAATGTCAGGAATTATATACATGGGCATATGTATAGCCAGTGCTCAGATCAGGTACTTTGTGGAACAAAGTGCTTCAGAAGGTTCGCGCCTCCTCTTTCCTAGTTGGCCCCTGCCCAGGGTAGCTAGCATTCTGGCTTTTATGACCTAGATTAATTTTGCACAGTAGAGAATTCCTATTCCTTCATTTGACATTGCTGGTTTCTGATGATAAAAATATGTACTTTAAGAAATGGTAATAAGAGTAGTGTGGTTTTCATGTGTTCATTACCTGTGTCCTCCAGAGAGTGTTTTAGTACATTTGTTTTGTCATTTTTTCTGTTATTTTCAGCTCCTCCTCATTTATGCATGTGTGTGTAAGTGTATGTAGTATGTGTTTTTTTTCCTGAGATCTTAATGTTTAGGCTGTCTACCTGTAAATGTAGAGAGTTAAAATATTTAAAATGATGCTCTTTAAGTTTGCATTTTAGGGCATTCTCTTATCTGACCAAAATTAACATGCATACAACATTGTTAGTCGGTTTACAAACCTTATCTATATTTTATTGTTCTGATCGTGTTGCCATTAAAGAAAGATTGAATAACAGTTCCTCAGTCTTGTCTTTTATGGCCATAACATTTTTATGAAAGTTGTTCTATTTGGATTTGATGTTTCCTGCACAATTTGAATGGTATGTTTGTCTGGAATTATTATTACCCCACAAGTGATGCCCAGCAGACATGTCCCTTTAGTGGTGATGTTAACCTTGAACATCAGGTTAAGATGCTGTCAACACTACGGAAAAAGCTTCTCTGAACTCTATTGTAAAGCTACATGTCTTCATTAGTAAACAAGTATCTTTGTGATTATGTAACTATCAAATGCTATCCATTAGTTTTCAGCATCTGTTTATGGATTTCGCCTGAATCAGTTACTTCTGTAATGGTTATCCAAAGACAGTTTTCTTAAGTTCAGTATTTTTTTAGCATATAAATTGGGAATGATGTCCCTCTGTTGTCATCTGGCATGAAGCATGTATCATTGTGGATTCATAGATACATATTTTTGTTAGCTTAGATCTGGTAGAAAATCTGTTTGTTGCTACTAGATTTAAAGCTTTTTTTTTAAAGATTTATTTATTTTTATTGGAAAGTCAGATATATAGAGAGGAAGAGACAGAGGAAGATCTTCTGTCTGCTTCCCAAGTGACCACAATAGCTGGAACTGAGTCAGTCTAAATTCAGGAGCCAGGAGCTTTCTCCAGGTCTCCCACCTGTGTACAGGGTCCAAGGCTTTGGGCCATCCTCGACTGCTTTACCAGGTCACAAGCAGGAGCTGGATGGGAAGCAGGGTTTCCAGGACACAAACCGGTGCCCATATGGAATCCCAGCACATGCAAGGCGAGCCACTAGGTTAGTGTGCTGGGCCCCAATTTGGTGGTTTTTAAAAAAGATTTTATTTATTTCTATCCAAAAGACAGATTTACAGAGAGAAGAGGAGACAGAAAGATCTTCCAAGTGTTGGTTCATTCCCTAAGTGGCTAAAAGGGCTGGAACCAAACAGAACTGAAGCCAGGAGTCAGGGGCTCATTCTGGTTCTCCCACGTGGGTTCAGGGTACCAAAGCTTTGGACCTTCCTCTACTGCTGTCCCAGGCTACACGTAGGGAGCTGTATGGGAAGTAGGGCAGCCAGGACATGAACTAGCACCCATATGGGATCCGTGTACTTGCTAGGCAAGGATTTAGCTACTGAGCCATCATGTTGGTTTTCCAACGCTCTCACATCCGTCCCCCCCTTTTAAAAATATTTTTATTATGAAGTCAGATAAACAGAGAGGAGAGACAGAAAGATCTTCTATCTGCTGATTTACTCCCCAAGAGTATGCAGTGGCCAGAAGTGAGCTGATCTGAAGCCAGAAGCCAGAACTTTTTTCAGGTCACCCACATGGGTGCAGGGTCTCAAATTTTTAGGCTGTCCTCAACTGCTTTCCCAGGCCACAAGCAGGGAGCTGAATGGGAAGTGGAGCAGCTGGGATACAAACAGACACCCATATGGGAGCCCAGCACATGCAAGATGAGGATTTCAGCCATTAAGGCTACCATGCCGTCCCTCTTCCCCTTTTTTTTTTTAAGATTTATTTTTATTGGAAAGGCAAGTTACATAAGGAGAGACAAAGATAAAGATTTGCATAAAAATTATTTATTTTTATTTGAGAGGCATTTTATAGAGAGAGAACAAAAAAGATACGTATATAGAGAGATCTTCTATTTGCTAGCTTACTTTCCTAATGGCTGTAATGGGCAGAGCTGAGCTGATCCAAAGCCAGGAGCCAGGAGCTTCTTCTGGGTCTCCCATGTGGGTACAAGGGCCTGAGCCCTCCTCTTTTGCTTTGCCACATTATAGGCAGGGAGCTGAAAGTGAAGCAGTGGGAGCTTGAACTTTACACATGTGGGATGCTGGCACTGTAGGTGGATAGTTTGCTGAGCCACTGTGCCAGCCCCTAGATTTGATGATTTTAATAGTGAAAATACTAGACATGTAAGGATCGCTTTTGAGATGGTATTTGTTAGTTTCAATCTTCTATTTTGAGAAATACTAAAATTTAAGTTTATAAAGAGGATGGAGTAGGGAAATCTTTATTTCTTCATTTGGTCCAAAGCATAAACTGATTTTGTTTATAATTTATTAATAATGTGTATTCCTTGGCTCTTTCAGTTCCAATTTTTGAATTTATTATACAGAAATAATTTATAAGACTTTTATAAAGATTATATTTTTGTCATACAAATATACCTTATAAAATTATTTCAGTTCTGTTTGTTGTAGACTTAAAGCTTACTTAAAAACCTGTTATTGTGATATTTGTCGTTATAATATATCCATGTGAGGATATATTCCTCAGGCATAAAAATGAATGAGCAAGCAAGTATTGATATGAAAGGTCTTTCAAAGTATAATATGTTAAGCATGCATATATATTTGCTCATACATGCATAGAAGGAATGTTTTGGAAGGAGCCAGAAGAAACTGGTAACTTTGGTTGCCTACGTTAGGGAGTGAAACTGGACGCCTAGGGATTGGAGTGGGTTGGGGCTTTGACTGTGAATCCTTTTGTGTGAATTTTAACTCAACTTTAAAATTCCACATACAAAGTCTAAAATTACTGAGAATTTTTTCCTAAATTCTTTACCCAAATGTAAGAATTCTGATTAAATAATGGAAGTTTTCTTATGTAATTTATAGATGCAAATACATGTAAATATATATATATATATGCATTTATAACATGTTTTCACTGTTTAGCTGACAATAGAAAAATATTGGGAGAAAGTTGGTGAATTTAGTTATATGCCGTGGTATGTTTACCTGAGAGTTTTGAAAAAGTGAACATTTGGTTTCTGTTTTTTTGGCAGCATGCATACGCACTAGAACTTCTATTTGATCAGCTACATGAAGGAGCTAAAGCTCTTGATGTAGGATCTGGAAGTGGAATCCTTACTGCATGTTTTGCACGTATGGTAAGAACTTTATTTTTATTCTACCCCCAACATAAGCATATGCTGTGATTTGGCTGTATAATGTTCAATAGTGGTTTTGATGGCTTTTGAGTTTGCTTTATTTTTATTTATTTTTTGGTTAAGGTAGCAGTAGACAGATGCATGAGTTAGGGTTTTTTTTTTATTTTTGTAAGATTCATTTGTTTAATTATTTGAAAAGACGAGTCACAGAGACAGAGAGAGAAAGCTGCTGTCTGCTGATTGATTGCCCAAATGGCTGCGGCAGCTGGGGTGGTGGGTGGAGGAACTTGCTACTGGAGCCATCCTCCTCCGCTGCTTAGGTACAGCCAGGAGCTGGGTTGAAGTGTATGAAGTAGCCAGGGCTGCAGCTGGCTCTCTGCAAGGGGGTGCTGGCATCACAAGCAGCAGAATTTGCTCTTGACAACACCTGGCCACTCCATCACTTAGAATTTTGTTGTTGTCACAGGTGACAGAGCACTCAGCCCCAACTGGCAGGTGATATATTTGGTTTATATTAATGGAAAAGTCTGCTGGCACAGCTGGTCTCTTGTCTGGCAGGTTTGGAAGACGTCCAGGCGTTGTTACTGACAGTGGCTTTCTCTTTGATTCTTGGTCCGGCTTTACTTCCTTCTACCATTTTGCATTATTATCAGACAAGCTGTGCCCTTGTGACCCCAAGATAATACTCCCAAAGTATCTTCTTCCAAGTTTTCATTTGGCATGCCAGAATAGAATGAAGCCCAGTTTGTCCACACTCCTGCAGGCTTATTAGCAATGAAGGGAGTGCTTTATTATTGTTGTTATGTTTTAGTTAAACATGTTTTTAAAGTTATTTGAGAAGCATGGAGAACTCCTGCTAGCCCTTTCCCTATCCAAATGCCTGGGGTGGACCAGCCTGATTCTGGGAGCTAGGAACTCAATTCAGTTTTCCCATGTGGGTGGCAACTTGCTTGAGCCATTGCCACTGTCTCCCAAGGTGTGCCAGTAATTGAACCTGGGCACTCCAGTGTGGGACATGATTGTCTTAACCAGTGGCTTAACTGCTAGGCAGAAAAGGGCTTTTTGAAAAACACTCATGGGCCCGGCACGGTGGCCTAGCAGCTAAAGTCTTCCCCTTGAACCTGCTGGGATCCCATGTGGACGCCGGTTCTAATCCCGGCAGCTCCACTTCGCATCCAGCTTCCTGCTTGTGGCCTGGGAAAGCAGTCGAGGACAGCCCAAAGATTTGGGACCCTGCACCCGCATGGGAGACCTGGAGGAGGCTCCTGGCTTTTGGCTTCAGATTGGCACAGCGCTGGCTGTTGTAGTCACTTGGGGAGTGAATCATCGGATGGAAGATCTTCCTCTCTTTCCTCCTCTCTGTATATCTGACTTTCCAATAAAAATAAATCTTAAGAAAAGCACTCTTTATTCTCCAGTTCTTAGTACCAGGGATAGAGGATTCTGCAGGGTAGAAGCAGGGGACCCACTTAAGCAGCTTGGAGAATAGGTTCACTTTTACTCAGGTAAGTCAGTCAGGTAATTGCAAGAAATTGTGTGTCTGGAAGCCCCATTGAAAGGTTCTGGTCTAATTGAGTAGGGATTTGGGGATCCATCTAGAACCATTGTCCCTTGCTGCCAGTGTTCAGCCAGCAGATGCTCTAGAATCAAAGCTCTGCAGAGACAGGAGTGAGCTAATTCCTTACATGATTGTGTCCCTACATAGAGAACCGCATCTGGCACGTATAAAGGGCTCACATGCTTATTTCCAGAAGCTTTGCTTGTTTTGCAAATTTCAGGTTCTCAATAATGAATGGCAAGGGTTTAAAAAATGTATTTATTTAGTTATTTGTTTCAGAAGAGAGAGCTCTTATGCACTCATTTTTCCCGAAGGATTGCAGTGGCTGGGGTTGGACCAAGGCCAGGAACTGAAACCTCAAACCAGGGGTCTCACTTGAGAGACAAGGATCCATGTATTTGAGCCATCAATGTTGGCTTCCTGGTCTGCAGCAGGAGGAAACAGAGGCAGGTGTCGAGCCTAGACCCTGGGGTACTGGAGTGCCTGCTGCTGCCTTTGGGCTGGCTGAGCCTGTCTGCTGCAGCCATCTGGGGAGTGTGCCAGCACACGGACGACCTCTCCGTCTTTCCATGTGTCCTTGTCTGCCTATTAGATAGATACATGAACAAATGTTTTTAAAATGCATAATGTTTAAGTAATGACAATTTCTTTATAATTGACATGTTTTTGGTTTTTGAAGAACATTTACTGTTTCCAAATAAATGAATCTTTTAATAGTGAAAAAAATTAAAACGATGATTAGATTTCTGGGTTTTTATGTTTTTCAAATGTTTCCCATGTGATAGCGTTTCAGGTGCTTTATGTTTTCTATTTAATCTTCATATTCTTTAGGGGATGTATGCCATTTTCCACCTGTATTTTGTGGATGAGGAGTGAAGTCCATAGGAAGAGAAGTTAGCGTATACAACTACAAAGTCAAACAGTTTAAACTAAGTTATGCAGCTTAAATGTGAACCGTGGTAGTCTGACTTCATAGCCTTTTTTGGTAAATTTGGTCGAACTTTTGGGTGGGTCCTTTTTGTGTTTTTCTAGTTAAAGCAGTAGAAACAGGTTTAGGCATTTATAAAATAAAATATTTTATGTAATATTTTAATATTTAAAGTTACATTTTTAGATGAAATTTTTGTATTCTTTTTTTAAAAGTAGTGTTTCTTTTCTTTTGGTGGTTAAGAAGGATGCATGCTCATGTAAACCACTGATTAGGGTGGGGAGGGTCGATGAATGGGGGAAGTGGATTAGACAACTGCCTCCAATCTCCTTTTTTCTTCCTGTATCTGGGGAATGTGGGTAGAAGGGGAAGAGGACCGCTCCCAGCAGACCAACCACATCAGCACCTGGGACTGGGGGACAGCCACCTGATGTCATCCCAGGGTCCCTGATGTGGAGCATGTTCCAAGGGTGCTGCTTAAGTGCTTTCAGTAGTCCTGAGATGCTGTTGATTTTGTTGTTCAAGCGTTGAGGAAATCCTTCCAAGGTCTGCTAGCTGACCTGGTCCACCTTAGGCCTCCTCTTGCCCAGCTGTCCTATCTGTTCTGTCCTTTATACTACTAGACAGCCTCTGCAGGCCTCAATAAACTGGTTGTCATGTTTCCCATGTGCATCTGGGCATGCTGTCCATTGCATCTGAGGAGACCCAATTCTCACGCACTCACTCCACGGTCAGACCACAGAATCTGTGATTTTCCCCGTGGTTGGAGTTTTGAGTCCAATGGTCCTGTTTGGAGGGTCCCCAAAGAAACCTCACCAGAGGTGACCCCAGACCTGACTCCTGTGTATGCCAGGCTGTGTGGGGTCTGGCTCAGTCCATCACCCATATTAGCAAACACACACACTGGTGGTTGCAGTCACCTGGTCAGTTCTGTCCCCAGTCCATTCCTGCCCACCACACAGTCCTCACGCACACCAACAAAAACTGCAGCCTAGTTGGGGTAACCCTCAGTAATTCTCACCAGGCCAAACCCCAGCCTCAGCTCTTGAACATGTCAGTGTGTGCAGTAGACTGGTCTAATCTGTCCCGCGATCCATTAGGCTCTTGTATACATCAATGAATGTTGGAGCCTAGCTCAACCTGACCAACACGACTGTGCAGCCCACACTCATGCCATTGGATGCCACTGCCTGTCCAGCCGGGCCCATCCCCAACCAAGGTTCCCATGCTTACCATTGGAAGCTGCAGCCCATCACAGGAGTGCCCACAATTTCCCTACTAGGGCCTTTCCAAGCCCTGGATCTTGTATGTTCTGGGTGGTTCAGTGGTTACATGGAATTTAAATTAAAAATTATTGTGCTACCATCAAATACTGGAAAGTTTAAAAAATAATTTGTTTTCATTTCATTTGAAAGGCAGAGAGATGTAGAGATCTTTCAACTGCTGCTTCACTCTCGAAATGCTCACGGCAACCTGTGCTAGGCCAGGCCAAAGCCAGGAGCCCAGAGCTCCCAGATGGTGTCCCACACAAGTGGCAGAACCCACGTAGCTGAGCCATTGTTAGGGACTCAAGGACTTGAACTGTCTTTTGCTGGCTCCCAAGATATTAATTAGCAGGAAGCTGTTTGGAATCAGAGGCGCCAGGACTCAAGCCAAGCACTGCAATGTGAGAGACTCAGGCATCCCAAGTACCAGCTTGATCACTGACCAAATCCCACCGCCAAATATTGACAGTTAAACCCTGCTCCAAAGTTTTGGTTTCAAAACTAGAATCTAAGAACGAAAACAAGGGAAAGCAAAAATGTTTGTGTGTATGAGTACTGTTGTAAATACAGTTTTATAAATCATTGTTTATGCTTTGTCAAACCAGTGGTTAAAAATATTATAGTACTCTAATTGCAGTCATTTGATTAGTTTAAAATTTACTTTGGATAGGTGAAATGGCCAGTGAGGATTATACTTATACATGATTAATTATTTATGATAAACTGTTTAACAATCTAATTGGAGGCTTAAGCTGTTTGTTTGTTTTTTTTTTTCTTATTGGAGAATAAGGCTTTAAATAGGAATGACACTTGAGAAGAATGAATTTACCTCAATGAGTTGTTGAATTATTTTCTTTTCCAGGTGGGATGTAGTGGAAAAGTAATAGGAATTGATCACATTAAAGAGCTAGTTGATGACTCCATAAATAATGTCAGAAAGGACGACCCAACGCTTCTGTCCTCTGGCAGGGTGCAGCTGGTTGGTGAGTATGAGCAAACTTTGAACACTTCTCTACAAAACTTCTATTTTTAGAGGATTCTATGCAAGCTAATACTAAGAGCTAATTATTGCTTTTTCTTTTTTTCATTTAAAATCATTTTACTGAATGACTATGGAAGATTCACATAGCACACAAATTAGCATTTGTACTTGGAAAGGAAATATTTCAATGGGCAGTACAGAATTGATACGGCTATAGACACATCATGAACACACATCCACAGTTTTATTAAATAAGTTCCCTCAAGAAAAACAAAAGAAGTGGCTATCTTGAAATATTAGTGAGGTGTACATACCCCTCCACTAATGAGGAATGTGTATCTTTTTAAACAATTTTTAAAATGTAATTCCCAGCTGGTTTTTAACAGATTCCATATGATTTATAGATAAGTTCTAAACGTAATGCTAGTCTCGGCCTCCCTCTTTCCCTTAGTGTCTTCTGTTCCATTCATTTTTAAGAATACGACAGGAAAACAGCGGCTCAGTTCACCTGGCGAGTGGGTAGCAATGTACATTTTTGTGATTTTAGCATTGTGTTTTCTAACCTGTGAGGCTGCATACTTTTTAATGGATTTGATCATTGAGCTTCCCTCTGTTTTGACATGCCTGTTCAGACATTGGATTGTGTTTTTCTTTGCTTTTTGGAGCTGTAGAGACTAGCTTTTTGGTGGCTACAGTCTTACAGCTCTTCTGCCGTCTGTGGTATACCATTTTCATCTTTTTTTTTCCTTAAGTTTTATTTCACTGCAAGGCAGAGTTACAGAGACAGACAGAGAGGTCTTCACTCTGTTGACTCACTTCTCAAATGGTTAGTGGTGGGCCAGCCTGAAGACTGGAGCCAGAAGCTGCTTCTGGGTCTCCCATGTAAGTGCAGACACCCAAGCACTTGGGCCGGCTTCCACTGCTTTTCCAGGTGTATGAACAGGGAGCTGGATTGGAAGTGGAGCTGGGATGTGAACTGGGGCCTAAGTGGGTGCCAGCACTGCAGATGGAGGCTATACCCACTGAGTCACATTACCAGCCCTTATGTTTTCATCTTTTGATTATTTTTTTGATAAATACAAATTCTTAATTTGAGATGTATTTAGGCTTCCTGTTTTTTTCCATTAATTTCTGTGTCCTGTTCACGATGATCCTAAACTCCTTAAGTTGTTTAGGTTTTTGGTCTTCCTGATGTTGATTTTTTATATGTTTGAGGTAGAGGCTTAATTTTACTTTTTTTACATACGAATATGCAGTTGTCCCGGAAAAATCTGTCTTTTCTCTATTTTAAATCTCCAGTACTGTAATTCTTCCCACTCTTTGCTCTGAACAGATTTCTTAAGCCTAACTTTGTTTTCTTCCAGTGGGGGATGGGCGAATGGGCTATGCCGAAGAAGCCCCATATGATGCTATTCATGTAGGAGCTGCAGCCCCAGTCGTGCCTCAGGCAGTGAGTTGGGATTTTTTTCTCTGTGTGTTTCCTTCAACTAAAACTTTAAAAGTTATATAGAACTGACTTATAGATGTTGGAAGGATATTACGTAATTATGTTTCTCATTTTGGCTATAGTTAGCTGGCTCTTTTTTTTATGTGTAAATAATTATGTAAGTGACACAAAAATCACTGTCTCCAGCACATAGCTATCTTATTTGAAGCCATATTCTATCCAGGTAAGAACTAAGACAGCAATAGAAGTGGGAAATTTCCTGTGGAATTCTTTACCTGATAATTAGCTTGGTGTGTTTGTTATATTAAGTGCATGGGAGATACTAAAAAAATGTATAAATTGTACTCTCACAAAAGTGGTATTCTGGAAGAGATATATCATACACGTTAAGAGGGAATTTAATGATTTCAAAGCATGCAATTAGTATGTGATACATAATTTGTCTGGAAAAGAAAATATGTATACCAAGGATGGACTATTGTGATGAGTAGTTAAGGCGACTTAATATAGGGCTAGACATTGCCTGTATCTTAGAGAAGAGGAGGTCTTATATACTTGGTAATAACAAGGAAGGATGTCACCGAAATGGATATTACATAGTCAAGAAAACGTTTAAGGTACAGTATTTTTCTTTTTTTTTGTAAATGCTGGTCAGGTTGTGTTGATATTTAATAATCTCTGGATGAATTTACTGTAATCTTAAGTCTCCTTTACCTAGGAACTTTACCCAATTCTTGATCAGATGACCAGGAAGTGAAAATGATAGTTTCTTCAGCCTAGTCTTATCTATACCTAACGTAAAAGTTTTTTGTTGTTTTGGTATGTTCATATCAGTTATGAGAAGGTAAAAGTTAGGGAGTTAGTTCTGGTCTTTGAATTATGGTCCATTGGCTGAGTGACTTTGGGAAAAATGCCTTATTCTGTGTCTCAGTTGTAATTTTAAAACAGAGACTAGGCCTGTGGCTGCAGTAGCTTTTAACTGAAGTGTTAATAAAGTAGAATGGCATACAAGTCATGAGTGAACAGCTCAGTGAATATCCATATATGTACCCGTGGCTGCAGGGCTTTTAATTAATTAATTAATTAATCAATTTTTTTGGTTTGTTTTTAGATTGGCAGCCTAGAGTGAACAGTCCAAATCTGAAATAGTTTGTGTTTCTTAGGAAGAGGGTAGATGTGTGGGGCACATCTTTCCCACTGAAACCCTGAGATGGTCTGAGGACTTTTGTCACGTTAGCTCAACATGAACTTGTATGTTGTAGGATTTGAAAGTATTATATATGTCTATATATATATCTTATAGGAACTGTTAAGATAGCTGATCCATAAGGCTTTACAGTTGAAATATCAGAGTAAAGATGCTGATGTCACTTCTTGGATCTCACCTCCAAACAACAAACCAGAGCAGAGACTGCATTCTCAGTTAAACAGCAAAGGAGCCTTGCAGTTTGAATTCCACAGGAAGCAGGCCGTAGCTGATGGCTGGAGGCTCAAGAAAGCAGAAACCAAAGAAGCACAGAGGAATGTCAGTGCTGAAAGCTTGCTCTGTGGAACTCCAGAATGGCTTAGGGACTGAGGGAGAAGCAGAGCCTGAAGAGAGGGTGACGTATGAGGAACAGTTAGCCCTATGCAAAATATAGTCCCAAACTGAACGATGTGATTCTGTAGCTTGGATAGGTCTACTGGGTACAGTGAATTCTTCTAGTTAACAAAAAATAGCTACAGTATCATCATGCAATTTTAGGATATTAGGGATAACAAGAAGATTCTAAAAGCTCTCAAAAAAAAAAGATAATTTCTTTTGGTAATCACAACTGCATCAGATTATAAAATAACAGCATGAGAATCAAGTCTTTGAAGCCGACTGGATTCTGACTTAAAAATGATTCCTAGCCTTAAACTCTGGGCAGATAGAATACAGATAGCTTTAGATTTACAAATCTGAACTCTCTTTCTTCAAATATTCCTTGCTGGGGATGAGTTGCTAGCCTGCTGGTCAAGGCACCAATTGAGACACCAGTGTTACGCATGGGAGTGCCTGAGCTAGCTAGCTGCCTCCAGCTTTCTGCTCAGGTAGACACAGGGAGGCTAGGCCATGGCTCAGGCTATTGCGTTCCTGACACTCAGTGAAGGAGGACTCAGGTCCTTGGCTTTGGCTTGGCCTGGCCCAGCTGAGTCCTGGCCATTGCAGGAACTTGGAGTGTGAGGTAGCAGGTGGAAGCTCTCTCTGCCTAACTATTGTTGTCTTTCAGGATTAGATAACTAAATAAGTTTTTTTTTTTAATCCATGCCTTTAAAAAATGAGGATTTGAGGATGGGGAGACAGTAGGAAAAAGCAAAAAGAGAAAGCCATGGGGCCTAGGACATACAGCATTTTGCTAAAGAAGAGGTGATGGGAGTTTCCAAGATTATTGCAGTGGGTAGCCCCAAGTTGAACGCCATAAATATTGCAGGCCTGGAGAATAACCAGCTCAGATCTGGAGCAAGAGGAAGAAGGTACAAGAAGGGAGTATACAGAAAAGAAGAGGGAGGGTTGGGGAAACACTAGCTAAATGAATTTGATTGAAGATTTCACTGAGAAGCTGTTGTAGGGTGGAAAAATTAGACACTTAGCATTAAGATTTAAGTGATGAATAAAGAAAAGTCTTTAATTTGACCTGCCTGGGAAAGAAAATTGTCGTATAAGGAAGTAAGCATTAAATACCTCTTGACTCGGCAGCAAAATATATTTGAAGTCATTAACTGAAAATGTTTGTCATAAAAACATGATTGGCTGCACTGAGGAAAGGAAGCGCAGTTGTGACTATGTTGACAGGATCTCCGTCCAGGGGCTGGCTTGTGGCATAGTCAGTAAAGCTCCCACCTCCCACATTAGCATCTCCTGTGGGCGTGGGTTTGAGTCCTGGCTGCTCAGCTTCCAATCCAGCTCCCCAGTAATGGGCCTGGGAAAGCAGAGCAGGTGGCCCAAGTGCCTGGGCCTCTGTGTCCATGTGGGAGACCCAGAGGGAGCTCCTGGCCCCAGGTTTTGGCCTGGCCTACCCTGTTTTGGCAATAGGAGGTGAACCAGTGGATATGGAGACTCACTCTTTCTCTCTGTCTCCCTTTTTGTAACTCTGCCTTTCAAATAATTTTTTTCCTTTTTTTTTTTTTTTTTTTGGAGAAAGCTCAATCTTTATCTACCTTATAATTGGTAATATTAAGGTACTTAGGAGACATAGCTGAAGGGATTTCAATTGGCTTGATGTGGGAAGCAAGATTGGGATGGAGAAGCAGTTGCTGCTTTTTATTATACACCTGGAGATTTAGAAGGAAAAAAAAAAAAACCACCTGCAATTGTTACTTTGAGAAAAAGTGAAATGGGAAAAACAAGATAGGCTAGCTGGTAAACCTCATTTTAATTGAGGACACCCTTTCCTGGGGTGCTGCTGCCAGCTCCTTACTGTTGAGTAGTGATTCATAAAGCTATGTTTAAAGGGTAGCATATGACTTCAGCAGTTTCTGACTGCACAGGTTTTTGTTGGCCAGTCTTGATTCTTCGCTAGTTGGAGTGTTCTCACTGATTCTGCAGACTCTCCCATTCTACGTCACTCCTCTTGCCAGTACTCCCAAATTGTGTTACACAACTGAAGTATCCTTAGCTTTGCTTAAGTGATGCCGCTAAGAGGAGATATTTCTTATCGATTTTCTGCACTTGTCCTCTTGGCCAACTTTAGTCAGTCCAACTCACAAAGAGTCAAAATTGGCACGAGGGCATTAGAATTTTCTGCCTTGCCTTTGCCCTTCCCAAGAGGATTGGTCTATATTAGGTGATTGAGTTCAGACATTCTAAGCACTGCAGTTGTACCGGGTACCATGTAGATGCCAGAAGCATAGAGATGAGGTAGACAGTCTGCATCCGCCAGGAGCTTGTAGTGGAGAAGGATGACAGACCAACATGTAACAAAACAAAATCCATGTAAGAGCTCTTACAAAGTATAGTGAAAAAGCTAATAGTGAAATAATTGCATGGATTTCAAAATATTTTGTAGCAAAATGAAACTATCTTTTCATTCCATGGTTCCCTGAACTTTTTGAAGCCACCTGTGTATACTAACTGCATTTCTTCTTTCTGCCCATACAATGATGACTGTGCATTTGACTAGATCTAAAATCTATTAACTTTGGGGGTGTTTTTTCTTTTTCTCCAGCTAATAGACCAGTTAAAGCCTGGTGGAAGATTGATATTGCCAGTCGGTCCTGCAGGTGGAAACCAAATGTTGGAGCAGTACGATAAGCTACAAGATGGAAGCGTCAAAATGAAGCCTTTGATGGGGGTGATATATGTGCCTTTGACAGATAAAGAAAAGCAGTGGTCCAGGTGGAAGTGATTTTATCTTCTGCTCTTTCTTCCACACATGCAAGGTGAAAGGGTGTGAATTTTAAGATATTAGATTGTAAGAACTGTGTATTGGTTCCACCTTCATGCTGTCATGGAAACATCAAAAATCATCATATTGAATGTGAAGCATTTTGCATGGTCTCCCCTTCTTACAATGTAGCTCATATCTTTGGGAAAGGCAGGGTGAGACTTGGTTGGCACAAAGGATTTTTTTAGTAGTTTTTTCCTTAAGAAACTTTCAGTGCTTGGGGGCCTGGCGTGATAGCATAGTGGTTAAAGTCCTTGCCTTGCACGCCCGGGATCCCATATGAGCGCTGGTTCTAATCCCGGTGGCTCTGCTTCCCATCCAGCTCCCTGCTTGTGGGCTGGGAAAAGCAGTTGAGGATGACCCAAAGCTTTGGGACCCTGTACCACGTGGGAGACCAGGAAGAGCTCCTAGCTTCGGACTGGCTCAGCTCCAGTCGTTGCGGTCGCTCAGGGAGTGAACCATTGGACAGAAGGTCTTCCTCTTTGTCTCTCCTCTCTATATATCTGCCTTTCAATAAAAATAAATAAATCTTAAAAAAAAAAAACTTTCAGTGCTGTCTAAGGTTGTTTTACTACCAGCTCCCTGTTCCTGTAGGTGTAATCAGTATCATAACTGCTTTGCTGGCCTGGAAACAAAAGCTTCAGTCTGGAAAAAGGGCCATAATATCCTGCCTGGTTCACCGCATTCTGCCATGGTTACAAGGAGAAAAAGAGATCAGTTGTCCCACTTATTATTATTATGATTATTATCGGAAAGGCAGATATACAGAGAGGAGAGGAGACAGAGAGGAAGAGCTTCCATCCGTTGAATCACTCCCCAAGTGGCCGCAACGCCCAGAGCTGAGCCAGTCCGAAGCCAGGACCCAGGAACTCTTCTGGATCTCCCACAGTGGTGCAGGCTCCCAAAGCTTTGGGCCATCCTTGACTGCTTTCCCAGGCCGCAAGCAGGGAGCAGGATGGGAAGCAGGGCTGCTAGGATTAGAACTGGCGCCCATATGTGATCCGGTGCATTCAAGGGGAGGACTTTAACCACTATGCTATCTCGCCGGGCCCAGTTGTCCCACTTTAAAAATCTCAGGAACCCAAAGGACATTCTATCTTGTTTTCTGTTTTTCAGTCAGATTCATGGATGTCTTGACAGAGCTGTGCCTATTTTAAAGGCAGATGTCTTCTCTTCATTCTGTAGAATAGACCAGCCAAGTTTTAAGCTGTTCTCGCTAAGTTGGGAATTCTGTAAGCTATCCAATGAGTGCCCAGGTCTCACAAGCCCACCCAGAGGGCTAGGAGCATGCCTTCCCTCTTCACAGCATGGGGCACCCGAAATGTGATGCCCATTGTTCTGTCATCATGTCAGCTTTGTCTCAAGCCCCATCTGTTCCTCTCTCCTTGGCTCCCACTCCCTTTGGTTAGAACGCAGTGACATCGGTATATTCAGGTGCCGTTAGCCAGGTTGAGACTTACTTGAAGGTAGATACCAGAGTCAGAAAAGCTTTATAGTTTCCTTGTCCTGGAATCTGTTTGCATTTGACATCAGGAGTAATATTTTAAGACAATTATTTTCTTAATAAGTAAACAGTGATTATAAATTTAATAAACATCTCAATTTTGTTTTCTGGAAAGGGGGAAAGCACCTTTTGAGTAAATGCTTAGTTACAAAAATGGTAATGGATCATAGTTTGTTCACAGTTATATTTTATTTTACTAAATTCAAACTGACTTTTCTAAGAATCTGATTAGGCATTGCGTTCATTTCTCACCTAATATCATTGTAGTTCTTTTCCTTGAATTTTAGTCTGGAGCACAGACGCTGCTGTAAGAGATCATGCGAAAAGCTGTTGGGCTTGCCAGCTAGAATCAGATGTAGGTACTGACAGCTGATAAATGACTTTCCTTCATTTCTGGTATGGTTACGCCCTCACATGATTGTATGGAAGGATCGTATTTAAGAGTTTTCAGAGGCTTTAATGAAGGTCTTCTCAGGAAAATGGGGAAGCTTTTGGGAAACAGTAAAGGATGGTGACTTGTCTGGGGACCAGGGATAGCCAGGGGAACAGCCACTTTTACCACTTTATGCCTAGCAGGGAAGGGGGACACAACGTTACTAGAACTCATTGAGAGCAAGGACAGGAAGCCCAGGGCATGGGAGGGCTGGGGAAGGAGGTCCTGACAGAACTAGTAGTGACAGAGAGAAGAGGTCACTTCCACCTGTGGAGTCGCCTCAGTGTGCCCTCACTTTTACCAGCATGGCATGTGGCTCAGCCTTCAGGTGCTGCTTGTGGTCGGAAACCAGTTCTCAATTACCCTGCTTCCTCTTCCCTAGTAGATACGGGGCTTTAACATTTAGGTCTAGATTGGATTTGAGTAGATATCTAGTTTTTATGTGCCCTGTATTCTATCCTCTTTAGGCTAATCTATGCTTAAGCTGTCCTTGACAAGAAAAAGAAATTGCCTGTGGAGAAGTGGCATGCATTGCTTTTCTCCGGCAGTTTGTTCAGTGTTAAAGACCTTGATAGGCATCAACTCCGCAAGTGTTTGTGTGCCCCTTCTGCCAGGCAGTCCTGGCACCAGGAATCTTCAGTTGGGAACTTGAAACTGACTGCTCTCACAGGGAGCGTAGTCGGGTAAGAGAACCAGACCGACCGTGGCAAGCAGCCGCTTAGAGCGCAGGGAGTTTAGACTCGCAGCAGGAATGAAGTGTGATTCAAGCTGTGAACCGATCCAGCTTCAGTCAGAAAGGGACTCGCTGTGGTGAAGGGAGGAGGTTGTGAAGGAGCACAATTAGACTGTGTATTTCATTTTAAATAAGTATTTACATATGTGTAACTTTCAGCTAAATCTGGCAAAGGCTCTGCTTTTTTGTTGTTCTTAATAGCCACAATAATTCATGCAACAAGGTCGCTCCCTAGTTTGTGGAGCAGGAATGTTTCAGGGTTCTCATGCTTGTTTTTTTTTTTTTTTTTTTTTTTTGTTAAGATTTGTTTTTATTTTTATTGCAAAGTCTGATATATAGAGAGGAAGAGAGACACAGAGGAAGATCTTCTGTCAGATAATACACTTCCCAAGTGACCACAGCGGCCGGGGTTTCTCATATTTTAAGCTCTTAATTTATTCCTTAGGTGGTATGCCTTCATACAAAAAAAAAGTTATGAATTAATTGTCCATTTCAAAATTTAGAATGTAGACCCCAGAGAATCCAACTGATCCTACACTGCATATTCTGAATTGTCTCTTTTACATTTCTTTTTATGCCTCTCAGTACTTTATCAAACTACATAAAGCTTTTTTTTTTTTTAACCTCAAAAAACCCACTAACTGGGACCAGCGTGGTAACCTAGTAGCTAAAGTCCTCGCATTACCTGTGCCGGGATCGCAAATGAGTGCCAGTTCTAATCCCGGCAGCCCCACTTCCCATCCAGTTCCCTGCTTGTGGCCTGGGAAAGCAGTTGAGGACGGCCCAAAGCCTTGGGACCCTGTACCTGCATGGGAGACCTTGATGAGTTCCTGGCTCCTGGCTTCGGATTGGCACAGTGCTGGCCGTTCTGGCCACTTGAGGAATGAATCATCGGACGGAGGATCTTCCTCTCTGTCTCTCCTCCTCTCTGTAGATCTGACTTTGCAAGAAAAATAAATAAATCTTTAAAAAAAAAATTGTGATCATCCAGAAAAACTGTATAACTTGAAAGTTGTTTATTTTAGTTTATGAATAGAGCATTTTGCAGTTAAATTCTTTGTGGACTGGATATTTAATGTTTGCATGAATTTAAACTAAAGCTGTCCTATGAGAATTATAAACTAGTCCTTAAGATGAACATACCAGCTGGCATCAGAACTGGTACTCTATCACCTGAAAGAGAATCCAATGCAATAGGATAAAGCAGTTTGTGGGAAAAGCAATTTTTCAGACTTTTTCTTGCCTAATTTTTAAGGTTTATTTTTTAAAAAGCAGATTATCTGGGAATTGTTTGAATCACCGCTTGCTTATAAAATAAAAGCTCTTGATTTTACTTTCTCTTCAAATTTAATAACTTTTTCAAAAAGATTTATTGGAGAATTCTTGCTATACTAGTACAAAGAATTCTTAAATGTTTTCATCCAGGGTCATTAGTTATTAACGTTTTCCTTCTCTGTGTGTGTCTATAGGTGATATTTTAAAAGTGCAAAAATGCTTCTTTATCCATAAAGTAGTTGAATGTCTAATATTTTTGTCATTCAAATTACCCTTAGATGTGAGGGGTGTAGGCTTTTCTTGTACTCATCTTCAGGGTTTTTTTTTTTTTTTTCTTCACTCTTATGGCATCATTGAGGTGTAATTGAAATACCATATGGAATTGTCTTGGTTCAGTGCCACATGGCCTAGCACATGGCTTTGTACAGTGCCACACTGGCCCAGTATGTGGCCAGGTACAATGCTGCATGGCCCAGTGTATGGCTTTTACCGTCCACATGGCCCAGCGCATGGCTTTGTACAGTGTTGCATGGGCTGGTGCAGTGCCTCATGGCCCAGCGCATGGCCTGGTGCAGTGCCTCATGGCCCAGCGCATGACCTGGTGCAGTGCCTCATGGCCCAGCACATGGCCTGGTGCAGTGCCTCACGGCCCGCGCATGGCCTGCTGCAGTGCTGCATGGCCCAGTATGTGGCCAGGTACAGTGTTGCATGGCCCAGTATGTGGCCAGATACAGTGTTGCATGGCCCAGTATGTGGCCAGGTACAATGTTGCATGGCCCAGCACAGGGTTTCTTCTGGAGTTGTTAGTGCTGCCTTTGAACTTAGCCATGGGTAGAAGGAGGAATGATGAATTTCTCCCTGATAGTTTGTGTTGAGATTGCCCCGCTCATAGAAGCTAACAGATTCTCTGAGCAAAAGAAATTTTGTCCAGTTTTGTGACTGTAGCTAGAAAATGTCATGTAAACTCTATTCTCAACATGTTCTTGCATTTACAAATTGTTTTTCTTTAGCAATAAAAAGCAAACAACCCAGGTCCACAAGGTTTTATATTTATTTGGTAGTAGCAGGAAAGATGTGCAAAGTGACTGGCTTCCACCTTTGCTTTGCCTGGGAATTGCTTGCTTTTTATTTTTTGTCTTTAGTACACTGCTTGGGGCTTGGTGCATCTTTGCCGACTCGGAACTTCTGCCTAAGTTCTTAGCTGAGATTTGCAGTGTGTAACCTTTACTCACACATTTCTGTCTTTCTCCCCCAGGGATGAATTGTAAGAGCATCAGCTTGACGAGCCTAGAATATTTGTGGATTGCTCATCTCAGTCCTCAAAGCTTCTTGAGAACCAACAGCATCACAGCCTGTTTTGGACTTTGTCACACCTTATTTTCGGCATGAAAATGTGTGGTTTTGTAGGGTTTTCTCATTCTTCAAAGAGGCACAGAGCCCAACTGCTGGAGGAAGGCTGCGGAGTAAGACTGTGTGTGTGACTTCTTTCACATGCCACAAGTTTACTTTAAAACAGAAAAAGAAGGGTTCTGCAAAATGGAAAATTTAGGTTATGATTGAGTTTAAGGCGTGCTTTTCCTTTTCTTGAACACTTAATTCTGTTCTGATGTTAATTTATCAAATTTCTTCTGTGTATCAGATAACACCACCTTCTACAATTTAAGATTCTCGGTATTTGGATGTCTGTTAGATGCTACTAAGAACATAGAGATGAGCTTTCTTTTTAAAGCTTTTGATGTGGTGTCATAGAATAGCATGTTGTAGATACAATCAGCTGCTTTGTTACTTTAAAACTAGGCATTTGTAAATATTGAAACTCCAGATGGCAGGTGATGTCCTGTTAAACACTGAGCTGTTCAGATTGGACATAACTGACATAGTTCTTTTTCTCTCTGTAAAAATAATAGGAGATTTGTAGCTTAGTATTGTTTTGTTTCTAATTTGCTGCTGGTAATGTATATGAATCTAACATGCTGTGTAGACTGTCCTTGTTACTGCACAGTTTATGCAGTGCTGCTTTGCCAAATAAAGTTCAAAGCAAAAGACACAGTAGTGGTTTTTGAATCTGAAAGAAAAATACATCATGTCCACTGGACCCAGAATATTGCTTAGGATCACAAAGTCGGTAGAGCAGGAGCATTAATCCAAAGTCCATTGTAGAATGTGCTCACATGTCTTTAGGGCAAAGAATTGTATCATTTCTCACATAGAAGAGGGCTTGTTCTGTAGCAGAGAATAAATGCTGAATGAGTGGGTGAATGAATTAATATCAAGGAAGTGGGCCCGGCGTGGTAGCCTGGTGGCTAAAATCCTCACCTTGCATTCGCCAGGATCCCATATGGGCGCAAGTTTGTGTCCCACTGGCCTCGTTTCCCATCCAGCTTGCGGCCTGGGAGGGCAATCGAGGATGGCCCAAGACCTTGGGACTGCACTTGCATGGGAGACCTGGAGGAGGCTCTCGGCTTCAGATCAGCTCGGCTCCAGCTGTTGCAGCCACTTGGGGAGTGAATCAGCGGATGGAAGATCTTCCTCTCTGTCTCTCCTCCGCTCTGACTTTCCAATAAAATAAAATAAATTTTAAAAAAAGTCAAGGAACATTAGGGTTAAGGACAACCATGCCCCAAACAATACTTAATCTATAAATAGACTTATTAATATGATGATTGTAAAATGTGTTTATAAAAAGGCAGTTAACACTGTTTAAGATTTTTTTTAAGATACATTTATTTTTATTGGAAAGTCAGATATACAGAGAGCGGGAGAGACAGAGAGGAAGATCTTCTGTCCGTTGATTCATTCCCCAAGTGGCCACAATGGCTGGAGCTGAGCCAATCCAAAACCAGGAGCCAGGAGCTTCTTCCAGGTCTCCCAAGGCTTTGGGCTGTCCTCGACTGCTTTCCCAGGCCACAAGCAGGGAGCTGGATGGGAAGCAGGGCCAGTGGGACACAAACTGGTGCTCATGTGGGATCCTGGCATGTGCAAGGCAAGGACTTTAGCTGCTACGCTACCATGCCGGGCCCAAGATTTTGTTTCACATTGTGGTTTTGTAAAATGATCTTAGTTTCTTTATTTTTTTTAAAAAGACATTTATTTATTTATTTATTTATTTATTTATTTATTTATTTATTTATTTATTTTGAAAGGCAGAGTTAGAGATTGAGATTGAGATCTTCCATCTGCTGGTTCACTCCCCAAGTGGCCACAGTGGCTAGAACTAGGCTGGTCCAAAGCCAGGAGCTAGGAGTTTCTTTCAGGTCTCCCATGTTGGTGCAGAGACAAAAGGCCCTAGCCCATCTTCCTCTGCTTTTCCAGGGCCGATCCAAAGCCGGGAACCTGGAACCTCTTCTGGGTCTCCCACACGGGTGCAGGGTCCCAAGGCTTTGGGTCGTCCTCGACTGCTTTCCCAGGCCACAAGCAGGGAGCTGGATGGGAAGTGGAGCTGCCGGGATTAGAACATATATATACACACACACATATATATATATGTTCCCGGCATCGGATCGGCGCGCATCGGCCCGTTGCGGCTCACTTGGGGAGTGAATCATCGGACGGAAGATCTTCCTCTCTGTCTCTCCTCCTCTGTGTATATCTGGCTGTAATAAAATGAATAAATCTTTTAAAAAAAAAATGTTGTCAAGTCTTGCCTGGCAAAACCCAAAATGACAATACATCAAGACAATATGTTCCACATCCCTTAAATGGAAGGTTAATTCATCTTCTAATACCTATCTAATCAACAAAAATATTATCATAACAAATTGGCAAACAAAAACCATGACTATCATCATCAAAGCACGGGCCTTTCATACAATTTAAACACATCATTTTTAAAAAAGAAAATACTCCTATTAACGGGACATAATATGATTAAAGCATCAAAGAAAATTACTTTTTTTTTTGCTATTTTTTTTCGGATTGACATCATTTCATAACAGCCACATCAATCGCAGCAACACTAACAACAACAACATCAACAACAAATTGTATTGAACTGTAATACTGCACCAAGGTGGAGGAATCCACCGGGGGGAGGGGCGTGGAGAGGGGTGGGGGGATTCCCAGAGCCTATGAAACTGTCACATAATGCATAATAATTAATAAAAAAAAGTAAAAAAAAAAAACAAATTGAATTGTAGCACCCTGATAAAATAATGTGCCACTGAGTAAGCAACACATGCATAACCAAAAGGAAACACAGAAGTCTCTTAGGAACCATGACGTCATCGCACACTTCATGGGCACCTGATGAATTCTATTAGAGAAAAGCAAACCGCATCAAAACATGTGAGATACAGCCAAAAGAGCAAACAGACACTCAAAAAACAGCATAGATTGGACCGCTGGAGTCACCCCTTCCATGTTGGCTTCCTTATAGGAGACAGAATATATGGTATTTGTTCTTTTGTGATTGACTCATTTCACTGAGCATAATGGTTTCTAGTTGGGACCACCTGGGTTTTTTTTTTTTTTTTAAAGATTTATTCATTTTATTACAGCCGTATATACACAGGAGGAGACAGAGAGGAAGATTTTCCGTGCGATGATTCACTCCCCAAGTGAGCCGCAACAGCCAGTGCGCGCTGATCTGAAGTCGGGAACCTGGAACCTCTTCCGGGTCTCCCACGCGGGTGCAGGGTCCCAAAGCTTTGGGCCGTCCTCGACTGCTTTCCCAGGCCACAAGCAGGAAGCTGGATGGGAAGTGGAGCTGCTCGGATTAGAACCGGTGCCCATATGGGATCCCGGGGCGTTCAAGGCGAGGACTTTAGCCGCTAGGCCACGTCGCCGGGCCCGACCACCTGGTTTTAAATAGAATAATATCATTCTTCTTAAAAGCTGAATAATATTCCATGGAGTAGATGTACCACAGTTTCTTTAACCACTCTTCCTTGGACGCACATCTGGTTTGTTTCCATGACTTTGCTATTGTGGATTGTGCTGCTGTGAATATAGGATTGCAAATCCCCTTCTCATATGCAGATTTCACTTCTGATGGGTATAGTCCTAAGAGCCGGATTGCTGGGTCATATAGCAGTTTTATTTGCAATTTTCCAAGCACTCTCCATATGGATTTCCACAATGATTGTACTAGCCTACACTCCCACCAGCAGTGAAGGAGGGTGCCTTTCTCCCCATATCCACGCCAGCATGTGGTGTTTTTTGAATTCTGAATGTAGGCCAGTCTCACAGGAGTTAGGTGGTACCTCAAGGTGGTTTTCATTTGTATCTCTCTGATGGCTAGAGAGCCTGAGCATCTTTTCATATGTTTGTTAGCCATTTGAACCTGTTCTTTTGAGAAATGTCAGTTCATTTCCCTTGCCCATTTTGCTAGAGGGTTTGTTTTTTCACTGTCCCTGGGTTTCTGAAGCTCTTTGTAGATCCTAGATATTAGTCCCCTATCACTTGTGTAGAATGCAAAAATTTTCTCCCATTCTGTTGGTTGCTTCTTCACTTTTTAAATTGTTTCCTTTGCTGTACAGAAACTTTTTAGTTTGATGTAGTCCCATTTGTTCATTTTGGATTTGATTGCCGTTGCTTTAGGCGTCTTTTCTAAGAAGTTTTTCCCTGTTCCTATATCTTGGAGTGTGTTTCCTATGTTTTCCTTTAATAGTTTGATGGTTTCTGGGTGTAGGTTTAGGTCCTTGAGCCAATTAGAGCTGATTTTTGTATAGTGCGACAGGGGCGGGTCTTGCTTCTTTATTCTGCAAGCTGCTATCCAGTTGTCCCAACAGCATTTATTGAATAGACCAGGTTTTTTACCTGGATTGTTTTCAGTTTTCTTGTTGACATTTCAATTTTAGTTTATACACAACCAGATGCTATACACCTTAAAATGGCTATAGGGTACTATTCAGCTGTCTCGTGTCTATTTTCATTTTTGCATTTAGCAGTTTATAGTATTGAAGCATTATTTTTACTGAACTTGGCACATTTTAGGCTAGTCCAAACTGGCTTATAACTCTAACAAGGCATATGTCAACAGTTGAGGCACAGAACAGTTTTAGGGGGGTGCGCAGAGAAATCTTTAATACCTTAGTGAGGAGTAACTAATCTTTGTGTCGTAACTAGTATGGTATATGTGAGTCCAAGCTGACTGCTTCCTGTCTGGTCCCAAGCTTTTCTTATTGGTCTCTATTTTTGGGGGGGGGGGCCTCCGGAACGACCCTGATGGTCATTGCAAGAGAGGGTGGGGATTCAAAGTTGGAAGTAAGTAAGGACCAGAGAAAGCTCCCCTCCCAAGACCCGAAGGAAGTATACTGTTCTGTTTGAGGTCTGCTAGGAGCTCCTGGCTGTTGTCCGATGACATGAGATCCTGTGAGGAAGGATCTGGGCTTCTTCCATCCCATGTGGGAGATCCGATATGGAACGGATGACCTCAGAGTTCTTGGCCTACAAGGGCAGTCCAATTCCCTGTGGTCTCCTTGGCATTTGGGATATAGCCCTTGGTGCCCATACTGATAGTCCTTGGTGAGGATCCGGGAGTCTCCAGGGTTGGGATACAAGCCTCCTCCTGTCCTGTTCTGCTCTAGGGTCCCCCCACCCCTTGCTCTGTGCACATGACCACCTGTTAAGAGGTTGTCAGGCTCACTCTTGATTCCCCCTGTATGTCTTTATAGTTTCGTTAATGTCTAATGCTGATTCGAGTCTGTTATCTATAAGTTACCTGTCATATATTTTTTTAAAGATTTATTTACTTTTTTATTGGAAAGGCAGATATACAGAGAGGAGGAGAGAGAGGAAGATCTTCCATCTTCTGGTTCACTCCCCAAGTGACCGCAATGGCCAGAGCTGAGCCAATCCGAAGCCAGGAGCTGTTCTGGCCAGCAGAGCCAATAACGTGGACACGGCGAGGATCTGGGGATGAGGCACCGACAGGAGACCCGTGATGGTGGAAGTCTCTCCGAAGTCTGCCTTTATTGCCCTTTCAGCTCTCCTTGTATGCTCTTTCCCCCACACCCTCATTAGCAGACTACTGGGTACAGATGAGTCCAATTAGACCAGGCGCTTTTAGCCCCCAGCCCTGTAGTGCTCAGCTTAACAAGTGCTAATCAACTCCTTAGCCCACAAGCAGCCAAGAGCTCTTCCAGGTCTCCCACATGGGTGCAGGGTCCCAAGACTTTGGGCTGTCCTCAACTGCTTTCTCAGGCCACAAGCAGGGAGCTGGATGGGAAGCGGGGCTGCTGGGATTAGAACCGGCACCCATATAGATAGGATCTTCGTGTGTGTACGGCAAGGAGCCACTAGGCTATGGCAGTGAACCCTTGAATTTTTTTTTTAAGATTTATTTTTATTGGAAAGGCAAATCAGATTTTACAGATAGGAGAGACAGAAACATCTTCCATCTGTAGGTTCACTACCCAAATGGCTGCAACAGCCAGAGCTGAGCTGTTCTGAAACCAGGAGCTTGTTTCTGGTCTCCCACATGGGTATATGTTGCGAACACCGAGCCCGGTCACTCAAACAACGCCACCAGTCAAGAGAATGTATGCTTGCAATCAGAGCTTTATTCAGCGAGCACACACCAAACAGGATGGGGTAAGCCACCAAGAGCGCTTCTTAGCTTATCTGTCGTGGAAGCCTGCTGGGCGTTGGCTCCGGTCTGGTGGGAGCCTGCTAGCTTCTGTGAAAGCCCAACAGGTTGGCTCCGGTCTGGTGGGAGACTGTTGGCTTCGGGTGGAAGCTAAAGGGGGTTTGGCTCCGATCTAGTGGGAGCCTACAGGCTTCAGGTGACTGGGACCAAGGCATGGGTTTATATACAATTCAGGGGGTCAAGCTTTCTCAGGCTAGAAGTAGGGAGCTGGATAGGAAGCAGAGCATCCGGCACACCAACAAGTGCCCTTTTGCGACCCCGGTTTCTGCGATGTGAGGATTTAGCCACTGAGCCATTGAGCTGTGCCTTCCTCCATTCTTCTAGTGTCACCGCAGGGACTGGAGTTCTGGTTTCCATTTTGGGCTTTGTTTTGTTAGCCGATCTTGTGTTGGACCAGAATTCCTTGTGAGATGCCCGTTGCCTGGAGCTTAGTTCCCAGACAGCAGCACATGGGCCTGGGAGCCCCGGGTACCTGCCTTCCTGCTTGTGCCCCTCTGTCCTCCGCAGGTATTTGTCTTTCCTTTCGTCAATTTCAGAGGCCATCCCAGAGCTACTGAATCTGCAAAGCTCATCTGACGCAGTGTCAACAGGGTGGCCATGACAGAAACTGTATTATGTCAAAAGATCAGGTGATGGCAATGACAGGACAGTGGGGCCTGAAGCAGCCGGGGACATCAGTATGTGAATGCTACACCCTGGACACTTCACAGTTCTCCACAGGCGATCACTTCCCAGGGAATAACTTCTCTTGGCACCCCTATCCATTGTTGTCTCCTCCAGTTGTGACTGTCCTGTGAGGATTCTGCGTGGAAACTATTACGGATCAAAGAAATGGTAAAGTTTCATGTAAACACTAAATACATTTTAAGACAATTATGAGAAGGTTATTTTCTGGGAAAAGAAAAGTCCTGGCCCTCTTTGGAACCTTGGAGCTCCTGAGCAGTCAGGAGACAGGCGGTGGAGTTGGAGAAACAGGCCAGAGAGTCTCGGGTGTTGCTTCCTCACCTGCCTTCACACGCATGTGCTCAGGGTTCTGATTTCTCTATTCCGTACACAAATCTCCAGAGACTCACCTGAGGCTACTTGATTTAGTTGGATTTCTGGTTCTTTGGTCATGAATTGATGACTATATAAAAATGAAAATGTTAGAATCTTTTTTTTTTTTTTTAAGATCTATTCATTTTATTACAGCCAGATACACAGAGGAGGAGAGACAGAGAGGAAGATCTTCCGTCCGATGATTCACTCCCCAAGTGAGCTGAAACAGGCCGGTGCGTGCCGATCTGAAGCCAGGAACCTGGAACCTCTTCCGGGTCTCCCACGCGGGTGCAGGGTCCCAATGCACTGGGCTGTCCTCGACTGCTTTCCCAGACCACAAGCAGGGAGCTGGAAGGGAAGTGGAGCTGCCGGGAGTAGAACCGGCGCCCATATGGGATCCCGGGGCTTTCAAGGCAAGGACTTTAGCTGCTAGGCCACGCCGCCAGGCCCAATGTTAGAATCTTTTTAAAAATAATATCAAATGATCAGTATATGTTTTCCCAAAATTTTCTAAGTTATTTTTAAATTAAAATTTGTTCTCAGGAGTTTCCTAATTTTTAAAAATAACTCTGTTTACTTGAAAGGGAGAGCAGGAGAGGCAGAGAGCTTCCACTCACTGATTCACTCCCCAAATGGTCTCTATGGCTAGAGCTGGGCTAGTCTGAAGCTGGGAGCCACAAGCTGATTCTAGGACTTCCATATGAGTTTGGAGGCCCAAGGCCCTGGGCCATCATCGCTGCTTTGCCAGGTATAAGCAGGAAGCTAGATCAAAAGAATGGCTGGGACTAGAACTAACTCCCATAGGGATGCCAGCACTGCAGGATGAGGATTAATATGCTATGCCACTGTACCAGCCCCTGAAGTCACTTTCTAAAAAGAAATTTGAGTAAGTTGATCTCTTTGTGATTTACAGTTAAGTTCATATAAGATTTGAAAACTGATGCACTTTGAGATATAAAGCAGGTAGGAATGCAAACATACTTTGACCCAAACAAAGCAAATGTGGAAACGCCAATCCATCCTTGAAGAGACCTCTGGGACGTCAGACTTTATTTTCACCACTGGTGGGTGCATATTTAGCCAAAGAATTTCAAAGAAGCTAGCCATGACAGCAGCCATAACTTATAATATGCACCTTATTTGCAGAACACCAGACTCTGGGACAGCAAAGTCGCTTGCAGCGTGGGGCCAATACCCACAGAGGTGGTCAGAAAGGGAGCAAGCAGGAGGACATCTGTGAACAGCAAACTGCAAACTAAGCTTTCCCGTTTGTACTCAGCCCCGGCGGTTCCTGGGTAGGCAGCCTCATCTAGTTTTAATAGCAAGAACTTGTAATTAACCTGGAGATTTGAAAACAAATGATTGAAATAGCTCCACTATGAATAAAAGGACATGATTTCCCAAGAATGTCAACTGAACATGAGACTGGTTACACCGGAACGGACGGGGTCCTGGTTACAGCTGCAGGCTGAGATGGCCGGTGTAGGGGCCATGCGTTCTGGGGCACGCACTGTGTGTGTGCGGGAGAAATCCAGCTAAAACCTTCAGTATCACCTGCCTCCCACAGCAAGCCTGAGGGACAACTAGAAACACAGCTCAGTGTAGGTCAAGGAAAACCAGAGAAAATGCAGCCCACGTGGCCTGCTGTGGCTGACGAGAGCAGAACCTGCCGGGGAACCACTGAGCCAGGGCCTCGGTTCTGAAAAGACATTGGGAGGGCCAACTCTTCCTACTTGGACACTAGAAACATGAATTTGCTGTGGAAGGCTGGAGCATTTTCCCGAGGGTTTCTGTAGGCCTTCTTAGGAAGCACATGAGACACAAACACGAGTGGGCTTCAGAGGGACAGTGTGGACACCTTTCCCTCTGAGATCGTTTTTTCAGAATGTTGAGTTTCTCCTACTAGAAGGGCAGAGCAGGAAAGCGAGAACAGGCCTACCCACTGGTGTATCCCTCACCTGCTCGCAAGGCCAGGAGATGGCAATGCCATGTGCATCTCTCACTGGGGCAGCAGGGATCCAGGCACTTGGGCCATCATTTGCTGCCTCTGGACTCACTGGCAGGAAGCTGGATTGGCAGCAGAGCGGCTGGAACTCCTGCGTGTTACTCTGATGTCAGTGTGGGCCTCCCTGGTGTCAGCCTAACTCACTGAACTGCAACATCTGCCCCCAAATTAATGTCTTAGATGTAGAACTCTTCGAATCGTATAACCATATGTAAGAAGAGTGTTTTAAAAATCCCATTTTATCTGAGAATATTTTTGTGTGCCTTAAGTTTCCCTGCCCCCAACATGCTTCGTGTGACCCTGGGCAAGCTGCTTTTCTCCTTAGTTTCCTCCTTTGTCAAACAGGATTGGGATGATTGGATCTAAATAATACAGGAAGCGCTCAGTCAACAGCAGCTTACAGACTGGTAGTAAAAGGTTTTAAAAAGGATTAAGAACAAAATACAATTTATTAGAGGAATACTGCTTACATAGATATGGGGCATCTTTCTCAAGTATTTCAATACCATAGTGACACTAAACTGTGTTTAAATTTTTTCATGTATAAAAGATATGCTGAACAATGCATGCCTCAACAGTTTTTATTTTATTAGATATGGCTATAGGTGATATCTCTCTATATAAAAACAATCTGCACAACACCACAGAAGACACACATCAAGTTCATTCACGCAGTTCACTTTAAATTGCCCTTGAAAATTTTAAATTCACTCAATTCCAAACAAAGAATTGCTAGAATTTCTCAAGGAACAAAAATGCTACCCAATTATTTTATTCTTCTAGAACTAACTTTCCTTTTGTGAATATATTTTGGCTTAAACCACCTTCCCCTCACCCCCCAAATCAAACCCTTTATCAAAGGAACAACCTTCCTTCAGTTTGAGTCTAAAAAATAGAGAGTAGTAGATCCTGGAGTGTTTTTCAACTGTTTTAAGATTTTCCACTTAAGGTAAAAACAAAAAAAGAAACACTTTATGTGATTATGGACAGGCACTAAACTATACATTCCTCTAGCAGAATAATTTCTAGAGTGTGTATAACCTGGTATCAAGGGAGGATGGGAATAAATTACCTTTAAAAGCCTATGGATGACAAGGGGAGTGATACTAAGCTAGATGTGCCCGTTGTCTAGAAGGACGAATTTCAATGATCGCTCCCTCCCACTGTTAAAGTACATGAGCCTGGCTTTGGTGGCTACCCATTTAGAACACTTCATAATATTAAAAAATAAGAAGAGCTGGCTCATTCCATTGCATAGAGGAACCTGCTGACACTTAGACACGGAGACAATTTTACAAATTGTCAATTTCTCCTTTTTAACTTACATCTCCTTTTTCTCTTTCATCAGCAAAGACTCCTGGGGAAAGATGATTATCAGTGGATTGCTACGTTCTGGACCAGGGAGCAGCCATCCAAATTCTGGGCTTTTCCACCTACATGCCTTGATACCACCTACATACCATACCTTGATGCCACCTACATGCCCCCCAGTTCCTGTGGTAACAGGTACTGGGGGGACTCCACAGTCACCTCTCTTGCAGCTACACCAACCTCCTCATCAGGGCTTGCATTCAGATGCCCCTGCCATTGATAACTTCTCACTAACGGAAGAAGCTCTCTTGAGATCCACTCTCAGCCACAGATTCTGAAGGGGAAAAGATCTGGGCCACAGAACGAGGGAATGCTGTGCTAAAGGGGCCAGCAGGTGGCTCCTAAAATACAAAAAGTCAGTACTGCCCTCCAGCTGGAATTCACCTCTGCATAGACTGACCTTTTGCCCTGGCTAACTACAAATTTCTATTTTCAGGGACAATATATGTAAATCAGAATTAGATTTGCAAAAGTCTTTCACTCTACGACTTGCTAAGTTTTAAAATATTTCACATACTTCCTAAGAAAAACATTTTTCTACAACAAAGATTTGAGATTTACAGAATCTAGGCCATTCAAAAAAAGAAAAAAAATGGATAAAGCAGTTGTAAATGCCAGAGCTTGATGTATGCATAAACTGGACTTGAAACACGTCCCTGTCGCAAGCTACTTAGGTTACATTTATTATAGATACATCCCATTTATGAGGTAGTCGGATTCCTCAGACGTAATGGGACGAGCTTTTTTAAGTTTCTGTTTGACCAGTCGAAGTCGACAGGTGACCATGAGAAGCAGCAAAGCAGTGATAGCCAGACCCAAGGCCAGGGGCAGCACGGCACCTGTGAAGAGGTTAGAGGCCAACAGGAGGCGTCAGTGACCAGTACCAGGGACAGCCGCCACCTCCCACGCGACAAGCACTTGCAGGCACTAGCTGTCCATGCTGAACAGCTCCCTTGGGTGCTAGCACTGCCACTGCGCTGCAGATGAAGGTGCAAGGGGCTTGGGCAAGCTAAAGGAGGCAGAGATCCCAGGAGCCCTAAGCCATTTCTTAGGAACTGAAACTCAACAGTCAGCTCAGGTCTACCTATCCAGGGGGTAGTAAATGAAGACAACAGCTTCCAGACCTCAAGATGTGTCTGTCTAGTTTCAAGAGAAGCCTTAGTGTGGAGGCTGAGAAGACTTGGGTTGGAGACCCAACCCCAACTCCAGGGCTCAGATTTAACTATCCTAATCCTAGACTAACAATGAACCAACAAGCTAAGACAACATTCCAACCTGCCAAACCAGATACAAGGTTGCCAGGCCATAAAATATGACTATCTAAAGATGTAGAAGAGGAACTGTCTCATTAAAGTTATTTGATGAATATCCAAAGTTATTGTCTACTTTTTAATCCTTGGTTCCCATAGTTTCTTCTGCGTTTTGAGATTTGGAAGTTTTCCATCTTCCTCTAAAATGCACCATGATAATGTCCTCATACCCAGTTAAGGTGACTGAACTACACATTCTTTTCACACAATGGGGATGGTGTTCAGAAGGGCCCGCAAGCAGAGCGGTCACTGGCTAACTAGAACTGAGACTTGCCAGGCCCATCTGTGCATGGTGGCCAGAGGCAGGCTGCTTTCCTTCCAGATCGATGCAGGAAGAGACCGGTCGAGTCCACGAGGCCAGCAGACCAGCAGAGCGGCTTCCAGGGAGTGACATCTACCTTATTCTCAGACACTTATCATCTAAAAATTGAATTTTAATATTGTCTAGACACTAAGAAGACTTCCGGCGTGCGAAAGTGTTTTCCAATGTTTAGATCTATGAGAATTATATTTTGCTTTCCTACATCTTTATGAATTAGTTTGTAGGATACAGAGGACTAAGCCTGCCTTTCTACAGAACTGTGTCAAAAGCATCTTCTTTCTGATTGAGATCTACCAAAATTATAGAAGCAGGGTATTCTCAAGGTCAGTAAGTAGTCCCTGCACTGCCTAAACTCCTTCAGTTCATGGTCTTCTGTCATCACAATGAGGAACTCTCATGCCATTTTATTTTTATTAGCAAATCTTGTTTCTTTCCTTTTTTTTTTTTTAAGATTTATTTATTTTTACTGGAAAGGCAGATTAACAGAGAGGAGATACAGAAAGATCCTCCATCCACTGGTTCACTCCCCAAGTGACTGCAATGGCCAGAGCTTTGGGCCATCCTCTGGTGTCTCCCAGGCCACAAACAGGGAGCTGGGTGGGAAGTGGAGCAGTGCCCGTATGGGGTCCTGGTGCGTGCAAGGTGAGGGCTTTAGCCACCAGGCTACCACGCCAGGCCTTACTTCTTTCCTTTTGAAAGGCAGAGAGACAAGATGGAGCTATCTCCTTCCCACTGGTTTACTCCCCAGCAGCCTGCACCAGGCCAAAGCCAGGAGCCTAGAACTCAGGATCTCCCACATGGATAGCAAGATGAGCTGCTTGAGTCACTTGCTGCCTTTCAAGGTGTGCATTAGGGTCCAGGCACCTGCTACAGGATGTGAGCATCTCGAGTGGCAGTCTGTCTGCTGTACATAAGCGCACCCAGCCCCCTTTACCCCTTCTGAATAGTAGGTAACTCAGGGACGATGGCCATCATTTATAAAGGTGGCTCATTATGCAGGCAAGCAAGGCTCTAAATGCTTCCCATGAACTGTCCATTTCTTCTCCCTAACAACCTTGTAAGACAGTTGCGGTTACCGTCCTCATCTCATCAATGTAGAAACTGAGATCCAGAGTTAGGACCCGTCCAAGGTTGTCACTTCTGCTAGTGGAGCCGCTCACGAGGCATCACATTGTCTGGAAAACATTCATCCTGTGGCACAGTGGTTAAAAGTCCTGCACCTGTCTTCACCCGGTGGCAAGGTGTTTCCAAAGCACACATTTACCTGCTTCTGGAGCTGGGTGTTCTCCTCGACTGCTCTTCGACTCAAAAATATATGTTTCCTCCTCTTTCTTCTTTGCTGGAGAACTGCTGTCTGCAGAAAATAAACAGAGCATACACTGAAGCTGCATCAGACTCCAGGAAATAATGTGCAATAAAACCAATCCCTTTTACTTGATACAGAATTGACACTTCAACTTACTTGGTGTTTAGAAGATGGACTTAAAGAAAGGGCTTGCAGGATTTCTTTCTCTAATAAATATCAAGTCCTTGTTTGATAGTAAAGCACTAGATACCTAGGTGCGGCCAGCTTGAGAAAACCACCAGCCAGAGAGGGGAAGGAAGGGCTGCAACTCCAGCTCCACCCCCGCTGGACAGGGAAGGAAAGAATGAGCCCATGCTGGTCTCGGGACCTCACCCCAGGCAAGCAGAAAGTCAGGAAAGGCTTGCCTCTGAAAAATGAACCATGTGCATGCAAAAGGCATTCAGCCCTGCTGTGGACTTGCCCCCACCACCCTGGCAGGGGCACCAAAACCTCAGGCTTTGCTGTGTAGGCTCAGGATTCTCACTTGGGTCCACTCAAGTATTAAGTAGGTAACAAGAATGGGAGTCTAAGTTCAAGTGTGTCTCCCAGTTTGCTGATGAAAACCAGCACATCTAGCATTATCATATACAACTGAAGGAACACACTAAGAAAGATCCAATTTGGGGATTTTATCCAGAGATCTTTATGGGCTATGGCTGTGCCGTCTTTTTTCCCATGTAGAGTTTTAAAGCATTTTGTATCTATTACATCAATATAATACAGAATGGGGGGTAGTTAGCATTCATAGTGTGACTTCAAGGCTGAATCTGAATGTTCTAATAGCGGCAATGAATCAGAAGTGATCTACTGACAAGATGGCTAAAGCTTTTTTTTTTTAAACTCACATGGCATCAACAGAAATATCTGTAATTCATGAGATTGAAATAAGACTACTGAAAGGTGATGCATAAAAATTATTGATAATTTATACTGAGACTACCTGGGGATTTTCTATCATAATGTTAATTGGATAACAGAAGATTGTAAATTTAATCTCAGAACCCACAAGAGCCAGATATCAGTGATTAAAAATGATCATCACAGACATGGGTTAAATGGAGGGAGCGCCGACACATTTATCTCCTTAAAGCCTCTCTAACGCTCCCTGCCACTCAACACTTTCCTGTTCGTCACCACAGCAGACAGAAACCTGAGTATCTTTAACAATATTTTACGGTTTTAAGTAATCCCTTAGATTATTTTCTTATATACTGTCAGTTTCTGTGCATGCCCCCAGAGCTTTTGCTTGATAATAATATAAGAGACTGCGCAGTACTTTGCTTTGGAGTTAATGATGCCCTACTTTTCCAAACGTCAGTTGCTACCTCGTCTGAGAGATGTAAGTTGTACTTACAGATAATAGTTCCTGCAGCCCTTAACCACCTTACCCTCTTACAAGGCAGGAAATGAAATTCAGAGAACTTAACTACCTGGCAACTCTGCTGCTGGAATTAGGACTCAGGACTGAGCCTCTGCACTGTACCCCACCGCTCCCACATCACTCCAGCACCAAGGAGGTCTGGGCTCTAAGAACTCACAGCTGGTTTTTTTTTTATTTTTTAAAATAGTATATAAATAATACATATTTATTAAAAATTCAAATACAGAAATAAAAGCACAATTGTCCCACCCAGTGTACAGACAGCTACATAAATCCCCTTCCCTCTAATCCCATTCCCCAGAGGTTATCACTGTGAACAAGTTAAAGTATATCCTTTGAAACATTTTCCTTTGTATATACAAGTATATATAAACACACATAAATGCACTTTTGCCTTTTACAAAAATGAAATCATGTAAATGTACATATTAATCTTCAATTTCTATCTTCATTCAATATTCAGAAAATTCACAACAAATCTGATTATCAGTCCTCTTGGGTTTGTTTTCCATTATATAAAATTCATATTCAAGCATCAATTACAAAACTCTTGATAATATACTTCCTGCCATCTTTGAGTCTCATCTCTAACCACTCCAGTGTGAAAAGACTGGAACATAAATTACCTTAAATTCTTCCTGAAACAAAGGCAGTACAATCAAACAAACAAACAAACAAACTAGGAACACACTCTGTCATTCCTAGATTTTGGCCTTTTCACTTTGTGTTACATTCTGCCTGGACTTTTCCATTTGGCAAGTCCCTAATTCTTCCAACAATCAGCTTAAAAATGATCTCTAGAAGACAAGACTTTCCAACTTTTTTCAAGACATAATCATTTCTCTATTTACCCCTATACTTTATAGCTAGCTTCTTAATTGTACTTATCTCACAGTACTGCAGTAACTCATTTACATGTTTTGAGTTACCTTTCCATCCAAAGGATTTGATGGAGTGTTTATCTTGGAGCAGGTACTCAGTAATTTAACTGTTGAGGAACCAATGCTTTAGGAACATTTGCTGAGTACCTACCTACTATGCACAGAACCATATCCCAAGCATGAAAAGAAACTTACCATTTTGTCCTAAGGAACTTACCATTTTCCTATTATTTCCCCTGGGTGGATGGGGGAGGGACAGAACACATTTATTATAAGACCACATATTGCTTCTGACATATAGTTGGTTTCATATAGTTGCTCTTGATCTAATTTTCCTCTAGGGAAGGAGAAATTATAAAAGGACTAATTATGTCCTCTTGATGTGTTAGGAATTTCCTAGCATAATATCATCTCAGTTTTCTAATTTGCAGGCTGAATAAGTGAGAGTTCCCCTGCTGGGACAGAGAATTGGGATCTGGGAGGCTCTGTGCCACATGTAACAGACCTGCTGGACAAACTACCCGTTATTTTGTGATTTATTTGATTATGCAATGCCTTGTTCCTAAATGAATTTGAGGCAAATGATTATAGATTTTTGAAACAGCTGGTTTTAAATTACAGATACGGAGCACACACCTAGGAAGTATGGCATTTACTTACTTATAGACAACGTTTAACTGCTTCCTTAGAAAGGGCTCGGACAAATCTCTATTACAGATGTGGTAAGAGATCAGTAAACTGTACTTGGCACAGGTTCTAGACCTGGGTGGCGGGGCCTAGGGGGAGAAGGGGGATGCTGTTTAAAACACGGCACAAGGGCCCGGCGGCGTGGCCTAGCGGCTAAAGTCCTCGCTTTGAACGCCCCGGGGATCCCATATGGGCGCCGGTTCTAATTCCGGCAGCTCCACTTCCCATCCAGCTCCCTGCTTGTGGCCTGGGAAAGCAGTCGAGGACGGCCCAATGCATTGGGACCCTGCACCCGCGTGGGAGACCTGGAGGAGGTTCCTGGTTCCCGGCATCGGATTGGCGTGTACCGGCCCGTTGCTGCGCACCTGGGGAGTGAACCAGTGGACAGAAGATCTTCCTCTCTGCCTCTCCTCCTCTCTGTATATCTGACTTTGTAATAAAATAAATAAATCTTTAAAAAAAATAAATAAAACTGCACAAGTCCATCTGAATCTTTATCTGTCCAAACTAAATTGTATTTTCTTGGAAACTCTGGTTTCTGAGGATAGGAAGAGGGCGATGAAGGAAGGGGGAGGGATCAGATGCTGGGGAAGGGAATATGCTTAGGAGACCTCGGGAGGTACGGTGGCCATGAACCGTAAGAGGACACCTTGCCTGGCCCTGGTATTTCAAAGGTGAACCTCCTGTGCACATTCCATGAAGGGGTTTCCCGTAACTCCCCAGGCCGCCTGATTCCAGCACATGGAACACAAGAGGCCGGCTTTGCTTTACAGGCTTACCCAGCATAGGCAACCAGAACAAAGCCCTGACGGTGAGAGCTTCTGCAACTATTTCTTTTTGGTAATGATCCTTCTAGAAGAGTTCATGTTGCAGGAAACCATTTTCCTTCTCTTTTGCATGATCTACTGGATTCTACCATGCATAGGCACACATTCACACTGGGACTGGGCAGCTGGCTGGAGGCTGTTCCATTTTTTTAAATTCAATAAACATGTAGACTTATTTTAAATCAGTTTGGTACATGATACAGACTGGTTCTGCTGAACTAAAATAGAATTTCCTAAACACAGCAGTGTCTGCCTGTGCAACAAGTATCTGAAAGGTAAAATAAGGTACGTGATAGAACTACACCTGCAGGGACAAATCAGACGACAAATCAGAAGAGGTTTGCGTAGATCTTCAAGATTAAAAAAAAAAAACAAAAATTATTAATGGCTCAAGATACCATATTACTAAAAGGGTGCGGGGTAAGAGGGGGAAGAGGGTTAGAAAAAGGCTGCTGAGTTCTGTTACAAGGGATCATTTGTAGATCTGCAAAATCTCAGGGATTTCAATAGAACGCTTTTGTTGTCAGAGGGTGCTGGAAAACGCGGAGGCCTCAAAGCAAGCTGCATTTTCACATTTGCTGCCCGTGCGGACATTAACGTGTGGCAAGGAACACATACTCAGGGAAATGATAACTACACTGTAGCTAATTTTACCACCTTAGGAAGAATGGAAACTTTGCAATTTTCAAATGAATCCTGTAGCACTCTGTAACAGCTACCAGCCATGGCACCATAATAAACTTGTGAGGTACCTAGGGTAGTACTATCAATGGAAACACAAAAACGTGAAGTAAACCTACCTTTCCCCAAAAACCTTTGAAGCCAGAGATTTTAAACAATTAAGGCATTTGAAAACATTAGGTGTATGTACAGTGTGCGAGTAAAACAAACTTCAGCTGTACCAGTAACAAAGGCAACAGTAAATCTTCACCTAAGAACTTTTAATACCATCTGCTAAATGCAAGGAGTTTCATTTTAGGAAACGAACCGAAGCAATTTGTCATTCCCTGTTATAAAATATTGAAAATCAAGTGCTACATTCAGCCAATAAAGGCTAAAGAAATTACAACTACAACAACAAAAAACCTTTATGACCTAGAAAAGCCAAAGTCCATTTTAAACTAAGAAAAGCCTCTGAGCTCATCCAATGTGTCAAAGGCCAAGGGAGAAGTGACCCACTGGGAGGGGAGGGAGGCAGCTAGACAAAAACTGCTACAAGACAGCTAGAGAAATTAAACTATGCATGCCTATTACATAATAGGAATCAAAACCAGGAAGGGAGATTAGAAAAGAGAAAAACCACATTCATTCAGAAAAACCATCATTAAAAATCTACAGTCTGATCAACTAAAAACCCCTCGGGTTTCTGAAATTACACCGGTTACATTTGCTGTCTGAAAATCCTAAAATGATCATCTTATCTAAAGACTAAGTAATTCTGAAATTTACTTCCTTCCTGCCTAACTAAAGAAGTGACTTTTCAAGAAAGCTTGGTGGACACCATAACCAAATCTATCCCAACCAAAAATAATGCCAGACATCACTCAAGTAGTCCATTGATGCAGAAGGGACATTTGCAAATGTAAGTAAATGTTAATGGACATTTGGACATAATGTTGTGGACATTCACTGCCAAAAGCGGCCGCATTTAAACCCTTTTCTCCGCCACCCTTTTCCCCAGTGGCCTTAGCTTTCCTCCCCGCTTCTCCAGCCCTCTTTCTGCCACCCTTATTCCCATATTTCCTCCCGTACTTTCTGCAGCATTTCTCCATTCTTGTCCTGTTTCTCCGTACTGCTTTTACTGTTTCTGTCTGTATCCCTCTTTTCCAGCTCTCTCTCCGCCACCCTTCTTCCCGCCCGTCCTTCTTCCCCCTTGTCCCGTCTTTCTCCGTCGTAGTCTCTCCGTCTTTCTCGTCATTGTTGGTCATTGGTCGTCCGTCCGTCTGTCTGTCTGTCCGCCGTCCTCTAGCTTTTATTGGCTATCATTCTCCACCAATCACTTCTCCCTGTGGGTCCACTTGGCACTATCTGATAGGCCAGTAGCAATGACATAATTGCAGCGAGGGCATTAGCCTATCTCTGTGACTGCCTGTTTACCTGCTGGCGAGACCAACCCCGCCTCCTGGCCCTGGGCCAGCAGCCATCTTGCAACGGCCCCTCTCAATCCTGGAGCGGCTTCAGCACCCCACTCCCCACAGTTGTCTAGCTATGACAACATTTTCCATCACTTACAGAAAGTTACATTTGGCATGTTAAGAAAAGAAACATAACCCACAGCAGCAGCCATTTAAAATAAAAGGTGACAGCCACAAGGATTTATGCAGAATATTGTAAATATTCCTGTTGAGCAAAATGGTTTAACCTATTTTTTTTCCAGAATGATGTTCCTGCACATTCTGTATGCATCCCATGGAAATGTAAAGATCCTGGAATAGTGTCTTCCACGTGGGACTTCTTCAGAAAGAGTATTTTGGTTTCAGTGAGTTACTCAAATGAATCGCCAGTCCTTGTGAATTCAATGGGTCTGTTTACAAAGTGTGGCAATTTCGTTCTTTAGATTTGCAGAATTTATAGAGAAAGAAAATTACAACCTGCACACCCCAAGACAAAGACAATTCCTCCAATAAAACTGGCTGTATCAAAGGTGGACTTCCGCCCAGGTGATAAGGTTAGGGTAAAAGTGGTATTTGTTGCACCTGAGGTAGTAGCTGTGGTAGAAGTTGCAGGCCGGGTTGTGGTTTTAGCTGTAGAAGCGGTTGGCACTGGAGCAGTAGCAGTAGTAGTGCTGTTCACCACTTTGCACCCCGCTGATGAATTATGTGAACAGTAGCTCTTTTCTTTGCATTCTAACCAAACACAGGTAACATCACCAATACCAGTATTAGAACAGGAGGCACAGCTGCCACGCTGGCACACGTTTCTAGTGCTGGAGTGCTGGTCGATGGGGCAGGCGTACTGGATGTCAGCACTATCATGGTGGGCATTACAGTCGAGGTGTTAGTCCTGCTCAGGGTCAGGGCCAGGGCCAGGGCCAAGGTACTGTTGGAGTCCACGCACAGGATGCAGAGCGCAGCCAGGCAGGCGGTGGCCCAAAGCAGCCTGCGGCAGAGGCCTGACATCATGTGCTCAGCGCTGTGGTGCACCACACTCGGGCTGTCCCTCCGTGCCCTGCAGCGCCGCCTTCAAGACTCGGCTCCATGGAGGCTGTTTTAAACAAAGCTGGAAACACTAGATGGGAAAGTGGCTACCATATAGGTATGCCTTCCAGAATATTCTGGAGTTTCTTGTGGCCCAATCAGCACAGACACTAGCGTGGTCCTTTCTTGCTGTTTGTTCAGTGGGAGACTAACCACAGGTCTGTGAAGCAGGTGAGAGGAAGTTCCTTCAGGAAATGTTCGTATTGTGAAACTTTTGCGTTGTACCAGGACAGCTTCTGAAACTTGGCCTATGCGTCTGCTTTTATAAAAATGTAATCTAGGTCTTATGATAGTGGCACAAAGCTCCTCCCTGACATGTTCTTTGCTCAGTTGAATACTGTGGTACCAATAACCTTTGATGAAAGTGGAATAATAAAAATATCATTGCTTACAAACATATTTTTACTCAACAAAGGAGTAACAGTTAAACGTGTCAGAATGCTGGTAGCATTTAACTAATTTCTAGATAACATGAGCCATGTCATTTTATTTAAAATCAAGTGGTTCTTTGAACCAACTTACATATGGGTTGGGGGGGCGGTTACAAGACAGAATTCGCTATGTAGATCATCTATAAATTTCAAACAATAACAAAGAAATCTCTCCCAGTACAGTACCCAAAACTTTCAGACTGAGTGAACCCAGAGAGGGCCTCTTCTAAGAGGGCTGTTCCTGTGAGAGCCCCAGCATCACAGGGTGCACTTCAGAAGCAGCTGCTGCTGACAGCTGGCTGAAGGACACAGGCCTCAGCAGAAAGCAACTCCACTCCCGAGGAACGGCTCCCCTTGGAAGAATCGTGGAAACAGCCACCTGAGCATCCTGGTGGGTGTGAAGGGAGCTTGCCCGCCCTTGCTCTTCCTTCCATGCAGGAACAGAGCAGAATCCTGGCACCGTGCTGTAAGATGACAAACACTGGGGTGTGGGCATGGCTCAAATGCGAACCCCAGGGACTTATGTGGCAGAAGCTTGGCTCCCAGGCTGGCGGGGTTGTGGTTTCAGGACCTTCAAGCAGGACCTAGGAAAGTGCTCATCAGAGTCGGGGGATGCTATCCTTGGGAGGGATTGTATTCTCTCAGTTTCCAAGTAAGCAAGTGATTACAGAAACAGCAAGTCTGACACCCAAAGCCTTATGGCTTTGTGTCCCTCCATGTGACCTCTTCCACACGCCCTCCACTGCAGCACTACCCACCCTGGGACCCTTACTGGAGGCCAAAGAGACGAGGCACTCAAGAAAAATAAACCCCTTTCTTTATAGGGTACATGCCTCAGGTATGCTATAGCATCATAAAACAAGTGGCTAAACAGATGTGCTGGTTCTCAGGGTTTAACACATTCCAATTACCTTCCAGGAAGTGTGATCTTGTAGTTTCAAAAGGAAAGTCCAGATACATATGAAATATCTAGGGTTAGGCCTGGCAGCGTGGCCTAGTGGCTAAAGTCCTCGCCTTGAACGTGCCAGGATCCCACATGGGTGCCGGTTGTAATCCCGGCAGCTCCACTTCCCATCCAGCTCCCTGCTTGTGGCCTGGGAAAGCAGTCGAGGACGGCCCAATGCATTGGGACCCTGCACCCACATGGGAGACCCGGAAGAAGTTCCTGGTTCCTGGCTTTGGATCAGCGCGCACTGGCTGTTGCGGCTCACTTGGGGAGTGAATCATCGGACGGAAAATCTTCCTCTCTGTCTCTCCGCCTCTCTGTGTATCTGACTCTGTAATAAAATAAATAAATCTTAAAAAAAAAGTTTTGAATGAATTTAAAGGTCAAAGCTGTTCACTCTAGTCCCTGCAACAGAAAGCTGAACAAGTAAGCTCTGGACTATTTCACAGGGAAGCCATGACCATGGCTCCACAGAGAGGCCACGGATTTGCCCAGGTGACCATGGCTCCACAGAGAGGCCACGGATTTGCCCAGGTGACCATGGCTCCACAGAGAGGCCACGGATTCGCCCAGGTGACCATGGCTCCACAGGGAGGTCACGGATTCGCCCAGGTGACCATGGCTCCACAGGGAGGTCACGGATTCGCCCAGGTGACCATGGCTCCACATGGAGGTCACGGATTCGCCCAGGTGACCATGGCTCCATGGGGAGGTCACGGATTTACCCAGGTTCCATCACGTTCCTTAAAGAATCAGGCTGACCCACTGCACTAGACGTCGGTTCTCAAGCTGCTCAATGTCACTCCCTCAGGAGATACGGGTTGGGTGCCTGGCTCCCAGCTTCTAGGCCTCTGGGGAATGAACTAGCATACAGCTCTCTCTGCCTGTTTACCTCTCAAGTAAACACACAGTATTTTTAAAAAGTAGTGTTCAGTCAAGGGTAGTGTTTTAAATTATTTTGCATCTTTCCATATCTTGGACAATGGGCATCAATTAAAACAGTGATGAATTACTTCAGTAAAATGTATGCAGAGACTGGAAACAGAAATGGCATTTACAAAAGCTTACTTAAGTGTGGTCATGTATATTTCTGTTTCATACGTCACATAATCATACAAATACAAGCATGTGGTGAAGAAATTTCATAGGATAGAATCAGTAATCCATTAGTACCTTGAATGTATTTTAAAATCTTACCAGCCTTATTTGAAAATAAAAACAGGATAGAAGTGGTTAAATCAGGAGGCCTAACACTGAACTTCAAGCACAGGTGGCAGACTCAAGCTGAGAAACATGTTGACAATCACATGTTGTGGGTGAATGCTGTGTGCCAGACACCACAGGATTCTGCAGCATCAGCTCAGAATCACCTGAACTAGAATATCCTGGGCACCAGTGTCCATCCACCAGGTGTCCTCTCTTCCCAACTTGGACATACTAACACATCCCACTGGTGGTGTCCCTGGAGTACATATGTACGTATGCACAAGGGTTTCACATCCGTGGATTCAATCAACCAGGGACTGGTAATATTTAGAGAAAAACTGCTTCTGTACTAAACACTCTTCATACTGCTCCCTAAATATTATGGCGTGCAATGCTTACCTACAACACTTACACCGAGTTGGTAGCACCGCAAACTAGAGCTAAGTATGTGGGACTCAGCACAGGTTATGCGCGCTCACTGCCCCACTGTATATAAATGACTTGAGCGGTTCATGGAGGTTGGTACCTAGGGAGGTCCTGGAACCAACTCCCCATGGATGCTGAGAGAAGCCTTTATTTAAGCAGGTCTTCCTTCCTACAAATAAGCAATTTATCAGGCTTTTCCTCCCCCACACTTGTTTTTTGGTCAAATTCTTTTATTCTTTCCAAAAGAAAGAAGAGTTACAATGAAGTATAAGCTCAGCTTGGCTTGGAACCACACTCATGTGGCTCTTGAACCTGAGAACTCACCTGGCATCACAGGAATGACTTGACTTCCCATCCCCGCGAAGGCCAAGTGGTTCTTCTCTGTGTGGGACACCACAGCTGGCTGGCCTGGGGCGGTGGCTTTGTGGGACTTTTCCAATAAGGACACATCCCCAGCATCTTTACTCAGTGCTGTCGTTCTTGGCTGGGCAGGAGTAGTGGCTGTGTGGGTCACCATCTTTCGGTCAAGGCCCACTGAGGCATAGAAGAGCTTAGTCAGATATTGGATTTCCTTTCTGCGTTTTTCATAAAATCATTTGCAGTTGACTTAAAACTGTACCTACTTTGGAATAATAACCCACTTAATAAGGCGCAAACAGGAATCCCAGAGCCTATGAAACTGTCACATAATGCAATGTAATTAATAAAAAAAAAAGAAAAAGAAAAAATAACAAGGCACAAACAGCCCTAAGACTATTTTTTCTTTTTTTTTAATTAATTTACTTATTTTTATTATTTTTGACAATCTTTACATAGTTCTAAGACTCTTATTTCTAGTTTTTGAATGGATAACCAACCTTATTTTTTTCAACCACTAGTTTTCCAAATGTTGTGTATAAAGAAATTAACAAAGAGAAAATTATCATCCTAAGGTTCTCAGACTTCGTGTTTCCTCCAACCATTGCCTCACTGAGCTTCTGGTGGTTCTCTTGGCGGGGGGTGGGGGAGGCATGTGTATGTATGTATGTGACTTACATAGCATATGTAAGCTCTGACTTCAGCCACACCTTTGGGTCAAAAGTTAAATTTTGCCAGAACATTAATTCATTGCCATTTATTGAAAAAGCCATATATGATACAGCATTTTTTAGGATGTGAAGAATCTAAAAAGTTCACAAGTTTTAAAAACATAAGTAGTACCAATAATTGGACACTGATAACACAGAGAACAGACCTGTAGTGAATTCTCACTTACCCATAGCTTTTGGCCTTGGCCCTGTAACACAGTGAGCTAAGCTGCCGTTGGCAACGCTAGCGTCTCATGAGCTCAGGCTTGAGTCCCAGCTGCTCCACTTCTGATTCAGCTCCCTGCTCATGTGCCCGGGCAAGCAGTGGAAGATGGCCCAAGTACTAACCCTATTCCTGCACCTGCGTCAGAGATCTGGATAGAGTTCTTGGCTAGCCAGGGCTAATGCAGCCATTTGGGGAGAGAGAATTAGCGAACAGAAGTCTCCCCCTATCTCTCCCTTTCTCTGTGTCAATCTGCCTTTCAAATTAGCAGAATCCCAATCTTTTTCAAAAACACCCATCTTTTTTCACATAACCTTACATGTAAACTATAAACATATATACACATATATAGTTTACACACATACATATATACGTAAACTATAAACGGGAAGAGGAAGAACACTGGTCTCCTATTTGACTCTGAGAACCCAGGCATGCCCTCTGCACCCCTCCCAGCTCCTCCCCTGACAAGGTGACACAGCCAACTCACAGTTTTGACAGAAAGCCTCGTCAGAGCCATCGGGACACTGCCGCTCTCCGTCGCAAGCCAAGGTGATGTCAATGCAGCAGCCATCGTCGCAGAAGAAGTGGTAGCGTGAGCAAGTGCCCAGGCACCCTGTTTGTAAACAAGTCCCAGGTCATGGGAGCACAGGCAAAGCTCAGACATCCAGCACAGCCAGACAAATAATGTGTCCAAGATGTACTTGGATGGCTGGCGCGGTAGCCAGCTGCTAGTTCTTGCCTTGAATGTGCTGGAATCCCATATGGGTGCTGGCTCTAATTCCAGCAGCCCTGCTTCCCATCCAGCTCCCTGCTTGTGGCTGGGGAAAGCAGTCGAGGATGGTACTAAGTCTTGGGACCTTGCACCCACATGGGAGACTTGGAAAGAAGCTCCGGGCTCCTGGCTTCAGATAAGTTCAGCTCCAGCCGTTGTGGTCACTTGGGGAGTGAATCATTGGACGGAAGACCTTCCTCTCTGTCTCCCCTCCTCTCTGCATATCTGCCTTTCCAATGAAAATAAATAAATATTTTTAAAAATGTACTGAGGTAAAGAGATGCAGGTAACAGGAAAAACCTAACAGCTGGAGCAGGAGTAGCAGAAACCCCATGGGTTGCCTGCTTGAGAGCTGTGTCCCAAGCTTGCATGGCCAATGAGGCAGTGGTGGTCTCCTCCATCCACTTCCAAGCCCCCTCAGTCTTCTACTCTGCATTCACCCACTTACCCAAGCAGGGGATCCCTTTCCCCTGGGCCATTTACTGCCTCTTGGTAGGCCACCTGACACAGCCCTACCTCTTGGTGGAACATGCATGAACCACCACTTCACCTAAGTGTGTCTTGCATTCTTGTTTCCCGGGTAATGCCCTTTATGGACTTAGCTTTTTACATCTGGATCCTATTTGCTGACTACTGTAAAATCCTAACTTCAGTTAAGCTGCTGGTGTGGATCTTTTTCCATGAAAAAATGAGTCTGTAGTCAGCTCACAGGAGCCTCCAAAACTGTCTCAGAGGCCGTTTCATGCACGTGTGATTACAGCGATTTTGTTACACTTAGCTACACAAGCACTGAGTGACTGGACCTGAAGGGCCCAGGGAGTCTCACAGTTTTATTGGGACAGCATGGACTCACTGTTTCTCTTTGGGAGGATGGGAACAGTGGCAACTTCTATGATGTTCTACAGGAACAAATGACCAAGCACAACATGCACACTTGAGTGGAACCTTAGGTACATGCATTTGGAGTATGTGTTGGTCCAGGAGATGCCTAGGGCATATCTTACACATCTGTTTGGAGAGCTGATCCTGATCACAGTTGAACTGCATGCTAGCCCTTAGAATTGGTTATATTTTTCCCCAACACACAAAGAGGTTCAAGATATTAATGTATTCAAAATCAAAAAGAATGATGATCATACAAAAAGGATACCTTTACTCAGGTAGATGCCATCTTGGTTACTATAACAACTGTGCAGTTAATCACAGGACCAACAGACACAACAGAAGGGGCAGAAACATTCTCTCTCTCTTTTTTTCTTTCTTGGAAGTAAGAAGCCATTATATTTTCCCAATTGGTGACAGAAACTGACTTTGGTTTTGTGAGTTTGCTAGTGTGGGGGAGCATTATGGCATTGGAATTCTCATGATGATTTGTTCCAAGCCTCACATCTGTATATTACTTATCCACTGAGTGGAACAAATTGAAAATGATCCCATTTAGACACTGTTGATGGGAGGTTGGGGCTTCCTCCTCCTTAACAGCACTCTGATGTTCCTCAAATCCATCCTACACAGCTCTTTCTCTGTCTGCTTATTCAGTGTCTCCATGTGATGTTTCTTTAACTATAATTTATGTAATAAGTCCTTCCAATATAACCAGTAAGTGATCCCAGATACAGTTCATGCTATACTGATTTCTTCTTCATTTTCTATATTAAGACATATACATAAGATCTCGACCCAAGTGGCTCATCAGTCATCAGAAGTGGTTCACATCACTCGCTGCTACTTCAGAAACATTTTACTATTATCGTGGAGAAGGTCTGGAAATGTACAGCAGGCACATCACTCCCGGGATCAGGGCAGTTGGCCTGAGAGAGCCAGCCAAGGTAAACAAGTGGCTGGCAAGGCTTTCGCCATCTGCCCATGTCAGTACAGAGTGTACAAAAGCAACAATCTTCTACTTTCTGTGGGGATGACTTCTCCCAAAGCACTTGACTTGGTCTTGCCTGGTGAGTCCTCCTGCTCAGGGAACATGGGAAAGGTGATGCTTCTGGGGATCCTGCTGCAAGGGGTGCTGGGCAATGGGCTGCTTCTGCTGTGCAGCTGCACCAAGTCTACAGCACCACTCCAACCTAGGCTGGCCTGGACACTCTCCACTTTCGTCGATCATCACGGGAGACCCCATAGTGCAAGAGAGGGACTGAGTTTGGCTGTGGCCTCTGCATGTGCCATTCCCCTCTGTCTACATGGGAAGCTTAAACTAACTGAACAGGAGTCACCGGCTGCACATTTTCTAATGCTGCTAATGCAAGTCACCACAGCTGCTTCTCAGGACGCTAACATCTCTAGTTACCTATGTAACTTTTCCCACATGCATCTTTTTTTAAATAAATTTATCTGAAAGGCAGAGAGCCACAGACAGAATCTCCCATCTGCTGATTTGCTCCCCAAATGGCTGTCATGGCCAGGGCTTGGCCAGACTCAAGCTGGAACCTGGAGTTTCTTCTAGGTCTCCCAGGTCAGTGCAGGGGCCCAAGCACTTCCGCTGTCTTCTGCTGTTTCCCCAGGCATATTGGCAGGCAGCTGGATGGGAAGCAGGACAGGCAGGACTCAGACAGGCATCCCCACAGGATGCCAGGCCACAGGCAGAGGCCTAGCCTGCTACACCACAGTGCTGGCCCATTTTAGATGGAAAACTAGATCCACTATAGTGCAAGAAGTCACAGTCACATTCCATTTCTTGGACCCTTATTTCTCAAAGTGCTGGCTCATTACCATTCAAGTATCAAATACTGATGAATGCCAGAGTTACTACGGCTATGACAGTGGTTTTAACAGACTACAAGCAACAGGAGGACAGGGGCTGCATCTACCAGCGCACTGCCCTGTCCGTGGTGCTAGCACAACTGCTGAATCCAGAAACCAAGGAATCAGGATCTTCACGTGTCCAGAATCTCAGCACGCATCCACAAGTCAGCTGTGTTTGAGAACGATCTCTCTGGAATATACTCCCATGCTCCAAGTCCCATGTGATGGGTATTATTGTTAACCTAAGCTCACCTGAGAAATGAGGACGTTTGGGAAGGTAAGAAACACAAATGAATGAAATAAATGAGTTTTACATTGTACAACAGAATGTGAGAAAGTAGTACATACAGTTTGAACTATATTACTGTGCCTATGCATCTGTTTAAAGTATCCATGGAAATTTTTAAAATTGCGCTTTTAAAGGGATATAATGTGCTTTGCATATTACAATTTATTTTAACTTTAGTCCTTAGCTGCATTCTTTCCTTCCTTCTCTTGCAAATGTTCTAAAGTGAGGTTTGCTGGTATGGCATGGAGGGTTAAGGCACCGTCTGTGGTGCCGGCATCCAGTATGGGTGTTGGTTCAAGTCCCAGTTGTTGTACTTCCAATCTAATTTCTGCTAATGTACCTGAGAAGACAGTGGAAGAGGCCAAAGTTCTTGGCTCCCTGCACCCACTGGGAGACCTGGAGGGAGCCTCTGGTTCCTGGCTCCGGCCTGGTCCAGCCCCAGCCCCAGCTGTTGGGATCATTTTGAAAGTCAACCCACAGATGGAAGATTTCTGTCTCTCCCTAACTCAAATTCCTTAAAAAATTTTTTTTAAATTCTAGAATGATTAATTTTACCAACAATTCATGCTTTTATTTAATTCTGTGGTATGCCCTTCCCTTGTTTTTATATTTTACTTTAAATTGACAAATAATAATTGTACATGAGGTTTTCAAAAAGTTCATAGAAAATGTGTACAATGAAAAAACTATGCATGGACATAATTTTTTTTTGCACCGAAATAAACTTACTTTTAAATGTCCTTTTTCCGTAAGCTTTCTGAAGCCCCTTTGTACTGAAGTATTACTGACTGCAGTCACTATATGTGTAATAGATCACTCAAACTTATTCCTCCCATCCAACTGAAAGTGCGACCAACATCTTTCCTCCAAGGCCCCCAACCCCCACACCACTTTACATCTATGAGTTAGATTGCCTCATTTGTGCTCCTTGGCTGTGAGCTGCAAACCTACACATCAAACAGAATCACTTTCAACAAAGTCCTTTCCTGGGAAAGCCAGAAACTGTCGTTCATGGAGTCAAGTCAAGAAAAGACTGGGGGGCCTGGTGCGGTGGCCTGGTGGCTAAAGTCCTCGCCTTGAACGCCCCGGGATCCCATATGGGCGCCTGTTCTAATTCCGGCGGCCCCACTTCCCATCCAGCTCCCTGCTTGTGGCCTGGGAAAGCAGTCGAGGACGGCCCAAAGCCTTGGGTTCCTGCACCTGTGTGGGAGACCTGGAGAAAGTTCCTGGCTCCTGGCTTAGGATTGGCACAGCACCGCCATTGTGGTCACTTGGGGATTGAAATCATCGGATGGAAGATCTTCCTCTCTGTCTCTCCTCCTCTCTCTGTATATTTGACTTTGCAATAAAAATAAATAAAGTCTTTTTTCAAAAAAAAAAAAAAAGACTGGGGCTACTCCAGGGCATCTTATGGTCTGTTCTTATACCTTCCTTCCCCCCTAACCTAGCAGTGCCAACTTATCCCAAAGCAAAACGGAACTTATTTTTGTTGTATTTTTATACTTTCTTATTCAACACCAAAAACCAAAATGGACGAGCCCATAGACTGCACAGTCGGAATGTAAAGTGCCAGGCAAGCACCCCCTCCCACGGACAGCCCGGTCTGGGCTGGTCGCAGAAGGACTGCCCTCTCACCTTTGGTGGCGCGGGCCGCGGGAAGCACTGTCACCGACACATTGTCGGAGCCTCTCTGGCCTGCAGTGTCGGTCACAGTCAGCTGGAATGTGTAGGTTCCCTCCTGCAGGTGGGCCAACTTCAGGGTCCCTGACTGAGGCACCTGGCACACAGAGAAGACACGTCACGGTCGGCGAGGACCCCAAGCACAGGCCCCCTCACGCTCCTGAACGGGGAGTCAGCTCCTCCTTGGAGCAGCGACACAGCCACCCCTCTGCTTGGGGTCCAAAGCCGATGAATACTCAACCACACCCTGATTCTGGCAGCTTGGATCCAACTTGAAATCTTCATTTCTGGTGTTCTCTGAGCTGCCAGTACCATGGACTGATGGTCCCTTCTCCTGTCCTTAGTAGTTGCTCGTCCCAATCTGTATGTCCCTCTCCAAGCACTGCACTCACCCGAGAGTTCCCTCACTTTTCCAGCTGCTGTTACATAGCTGAGTTCCTCTCACCACTTGTTGCCTTTAGCCCCCTGTGGGCATTGCTTTAGCACCCCCTCCACCCGGGGGGGGGCCTCATCTTCTGTCGTCCTTGCACCACTCCCAGGCGGTCCCTGGTCTTGGCCAGAGCGATGGCATCCAAGCCCTGGCTCTGCAAGTGACTTTGGACATTCAGCCCAAGGACCGCTTCTTCAGCTCGCCTAATGATTCTGTCAACTGCTCAATGCGCTTTTCAGAAAAATCTTCTGCTTCAAGGAACTAGTTTAGACATTGTCTTCTGCCAATGAACACTGACCGTCGCACATTCTACTCCATGGATCCCTTCCTGGACTTTTGAAATCACAGAAAACCCATCCAACTATAACAATCATCTACTTGTTTCCATGTGTGAAATTTTACAATTTAGATTCCTACACATCACCTTGTTTGACACTTTAGGATTTGTCAGTCCTACATACAGATGCTAGAAGAATGCTTACACAAATTTAGAGACAATCTAATCAGCCACAGTGATGTACTTGACACAGCTTACTAATGACCCAAGCCCTTATCAAGACATGCTTTGCCAGCCTCAGGCTGGGGGGTTCTGAGTCAGGGGCCTGGCGAGTGGCACTGGGATTTGGCAAGTTTGTTTGCATACCCAGGTGACCCACAAAGTCTGTCACTCAACAGACTTTAGATTGGATGCCCGCCATACTGCACACCGGCACGTGACTGCACCTATGCCCTAAGTCCTCAGTTTCTTCATCTGTAAGATGGAATACTAGTACCTGTCCCTTACAGCATTTTAAATTTAGTTATTTCAAAGGTATGAAAAGAAAAGAGATCTCATCTGTTGATTCACTCTCCAAATGTCCAAAATGGTCCAGGGAAGGAAGGGGCAGCAAACATGGCATCTGGGAATTCAATGCAGGGCTCCCCAGTGGCAGGAACTCAATTACCTGAGCCGTCACTGCTGTCCCCCAGGGTCTGCATGGGCAGCTGGAGACAGGCGTCGGTGCTGGGATCACACACAGGTATTCAGACGTGGGGTGTGGGCGTCCCAAGCAGCATTTTAACCGCCATGCCAAACAGCCACCTTACCTAACCTGAGAGAATCCATGACTGCATGAAGCTCAGTAGGTAAACTTTCATTCTGAGAGATGGTTAGCTTTTTTCCACAAACCCATGACAACAGAAACAGCAAGTGAGCCAGAGGAGAGGCCTTGATTATTTCAGCGAGGGAGGTAGCATGGGGCAGGGAGAAAGTGAGAGCAGAGAGAGAGAACAAAGGGGAAAGGCATCTTTTATGGCCTGTGGCTGTAGGTGACACCAGGAATATACACCTCAGTGGACTGGCGGAGCATTCAAGGGGACTAAGACCTAGGAGATTCAGGGCAGTACTGGACAAGCAGGTGTTCAAGCTGGTACTGAGTCTGGGATGGTGGGGTCAGTCCCTGGAGTCCCTCCCTACAGAGATGGTGACAGAACTGAGGCCTGCAGATGTACAACAGTCTATGTGGGCCAACAAGCTGTCCATCAGTTCCTTATAAAGGCTTCAAGCTGTAGAGCTGGCAGGGAAGGCCTCCTGTCCTTTGTTGTTTGCTTCAAAGAGGGAGAGCACTGTTCACTGCCAGGCTGTTACCTTACCTCCAGGCTGACAGGGAGAGCAAGCAGCAGCCACTTACTGAGTATTCAAATGCAAAGAGGGTAGCAGAAAGGAGAGAGTAACTTCAAACAAGTCTGCAGTGAGCGACGATGGAGGTCAGTAGGAGAGGAGACACAGAAGATCAAAGTCCCAGACATACAGAACTCAAGCCAGAACTGCACATGAGGACCTAGGGTTATATGTGGCCCCCTTTCCCATCTCACACGGAATCCATCAGGAAATTCTGTAACTAAAACTCTAGAACACATCTGGACTCTGCCCACAGCTGCCCATGCCTACTGCTCCAATCCTAGTCTGAGCCCTCCTGCTTCCCCTTGATGGGGTCATGGGCAGTGGGCAGGAAACCTGAGCAATGACATCAGGGCCTGGTACAGGCTGCCTGGGCAGGGGGGTGTTGGAGTGACAGCAGGCTCCAATTGCGTCTAACTAGCTCAGAATCAGGTGGCAGTACTGTCACGGGGCAGCACTGCAGTCTCTGCACTCTCAGGATTCAAGAACACAAGAGAACATGGCAGCAGTGCATAATGTGTTGGTGCTGGGCCTTGTAGCTCTGGATGGAGTGCAGCAGGAGCAATGCTCCGTCCCCACTGCGCTGCCTGAAGGTAGATAAGGAGCCCTGAGGCTCCAGGGCTCACAGCCATGGGTAGGGCAAGTGAAGGGGCGGACACTCACTTGGAGGATTTGTCAAATGTGTGTAACAGAGGGATGTTGAGTCATGCACAGAATGAGTTAGAGGTGAAGCCAATAGAGGAAGCGATGACGCTAGGGAGCTGGTGGGGCTGTCCCACGGGTGCTGATGTCACCCAGGGCTCTCTATGAAGGTGAGAGACCTGCTGAGTTCTAGGTGCCAGTCCTGGAGTGCACAGGAAGTGCCTGCCCATGCTGGGGCTGGAAGTGCAGAGTACCCTGGGGGAAGGCCAATCACTGGACTTTGCACATTTCCCTGGGCACCTCGGCTCTGACACAGGAGAGACTGGCTCCAGAAGCAGATGTGAACCAATCACCTTCAAGGTTTCTCCAGAGCACACCCCCTTCCACTTTCCACTCACAGAGCCAACACTACAGGGTTACAGTAAGTACAGCAGCAAGATGTGCATGTGCAAGGCCCCGGGGGTCCTTCTTGACATTGCCCCACATGTAACAGGACCCTGGAAAGATTTCCAGGACTGCACAGAATCTAAGTTTCAGGATAAAAGGTATCAATATACACAGCCTAAACAATTTAATAAAACAGTGGGCTGCTTTCTTCTTCAAATTTACCCTTTTTCACCCCATTTTAATTTTAAATGTATACAGAGAGAAAAGAGAGAGGGAAGGAGAGAAAGAGAGAGACACCAGGAGGGAGGGATGGAGGAGGAGGAGAGAGATGGAACTTCCTTCCGCTGGTTCACTTTCCAAATGCCTGCACAAGTCAGGGCTGGGCCAGCATGAAGCCAAGAGCTTGGTTCTAAGTGAGGTCTCCCACAAGGGTGGCGGGTCTCAAGCACCTGAGTGGTCATCACTCCCTGGTGGGGTGCACAGGACCAGAAAGCTACATCAGAAATGGAGTAGCCAGAACTCATCAGGTACTCCCTTACAGGACTGAGGCTCTAGGAATTCAGAGTATGGCTAGGATACATGCTTGAGCTTATTTTAAGCATGCATGTATGTGGATACACACACACATACACAAAGTTTTATACACACATATATTTATCACTGTATAATTTAGTTACAAAACACTTATCCATTTTTATTTTTTAAGATTAATTATGTGAAAGGTAAAGCTACAGAGAAAGACAGACAGACCCAAACAAACAGAAGGAGATGGGGGGGGGGAAGAGACAGAGAGAGATCAAGTTACCTTTCATCTCCTGGCTGGCTCCTCAAATGGTTACAATAGCTAGGTGTAGATCGGGCTAAAGCCAGGAGCCAGGAACTCCATCCTGGTTTCCAACATGGCTGCTGCCATCCCAGGTGTATTGGCAGGAAGCTGGACCAGGAGCAGAGCACTTGGGATTCAATCCAGCACTCCAATATGGGGAAGCTGGCTGATGGTGGTCTAACCCGATATGCAACAACATAGGCCCACTGATCTATTTTCAGAAAGTACTTATTAGGTAAGTCAGTGAGAAACTGCCTTTGGTTCAATAATGAAGTTGTTGGTATAAACAATATCCATCTTTAGTAGGCTCCCTTTGCATATGATATTCTGGAAACACTGCTGTAGAATGTTTGTTCTCCTCCACATTCACTTGCTAAACCTGAATCCCAAGTGATGGTGTTGTGGGGACAGGGAATTTAGGAGGGACACAGGTCATGTATATGCTGTTGTCATGGATGGGATTTGTGACCTCAGAAAAGAAGCAACAGGAACTGCTTTGCACCTCCTAACAAGGAAGGATGTGGCAACAAACAAACAAGCAAGCAAACAAAAACAGCTCCCTATGAACTAAAGTACCTGGATTTTGAACTTTCTAGAATTCAGAGCTGCCAGAAAAATGCTTGCTTTATAAGCTACTCAGCTATGGGTTCTGCTGCAATGTTCAGAATGGACTAAGACAACTCTTGAGCTGAATGTAAATCAATCTGTGGGTTTGAGTTCCAAATCTCTCTGTATGAAGTTCCTGTTATGAAGTGATGGCACACAGACCACAAAGTTTTCAGGCCTCACCTAAGAGTGACAAAGCCTGCAGGAGGGGAACCACCTGTCACCACAGTGCTTAATCAATGGTTGGTACGACTATGATGACATCACAGTAAGAGGCATGTGCACTTTGGGAGTGTTAATGAATGTACATCATTATAGGAGAGTCACAGTTCGGTAGCAGATGGCTCTCCCACTTTGTCACTAAGATGATGGCATCTCACCCAACTAAGGAAGTGCTCCAGAGCTTGATGACACGGCACTCAGGCCAAAAAGGCTAGGAATATACCGAGTTTTCTCACTCCTTTATAAGTATCTTCAATAAATTAAGTATTGAATCTTTGCCTATTTTTATTTGCTAGCAACAGTCTTTTTTCTGTCTTTTATTTTCAATGATACAGTTTTGCAGATACAGGATTCTTCCCTCCTCCTGTGTTTCTTCTCTCCCCCCATTCCCCTCCCACCACTTTTCCTCATATTATCACAGTAGTATAATCCCTTAGTCACAGTTACAAGTTTAACTTTCTGTTATTTAAGTATATTATGGCATGGCAGGTATAGGCAAAGGTAGAAAATCTAGTAAGATACTGTGAAGGCATATTCAAATGCTTCACTGGGAGTGCTACTTTTATTTGGGAGTACAGATATGTACTGCAATATACCTTTACTTCCTGGTTTATCACTATTTTTATTTATCAGCCATAAATGTAATTTCTAGCTAATAAAATTTTTAGGAACATGTATGATGATCCAAATGATGAGAAGCAAATGTGCAGCTGCTTGCACACACAGATTCCCAAGGTGCCTCGAAACAGGGTCTGTCCCAGGGCAGTTTCCCAGGACCATGATCAGGGACTTGTCCCCACACCTCTCCTCAGCGACTTCAGTTCTCCAAATTCCTGATTCATCAATTTTGCAGCTGACACAAAATATGAAAGAATAGTCAATATGACCAGTAACACTCAATGTCCTGGATTATTTCTGTTGTAGATGAAAAGCCGAAAGCTAAGATGAGAGAAGTCCCTGCACTCAGGTTCAGTAAATCAATCACATAGCACGGGGAGTCGTCAGAATGGCAGTTCCGATGAAAGGTGGAGCAGGCTGCAGGTGATCCGGCTAACAGAATACTCTGCACGAACCCTCTGTGTGGTGCAACTAACATGATCCATGCAAATTATGCCTCATTAATAGATGCAAAGACAAGGTATGGATCATCAATGGTGACAGCTGCCAAAGAGCCGGGTTCCATCAGCATTTGCAGATTTTAAGGATGTAAATTAATCTGAGAAAAGCCAAGGGCTGGAGGGTGGGCGGCCTGAAAAAATTCATGTATGCAACATCTAGGAGAAGCTGAGGTGTTGAGTTTAAGAGCAGTAGACAAAGTGGTGATGTTTACTTTGTGCAAAGACTTTGAGGACTTCTATTCAGAACTAAAGGAGGCATATGCTACAGTTTTCCAAGGAAAGACCTGGCACCGATGCACACAAATGATGGGAGGCGCATCCCAGTTCCCTAGCGATTAGGGTAGACTAGCAAGTCGAAGGACACAGGTGAAACAGCGAGTTTTTATCCTGGAAAAGTCAGGCAGAGTAGCAGGCCTGACAGAGTTACTAGAGAAGGGACTCCTGCATGAAGGAGGGACTCGGTAAGATGCTTGGTGAGGGCACAGTCCAATTCTAAGGCTATACAATCATTGAATGAAACCTTAATAATAAATGATAAAACAAGAAAAACTTAAATTAGTGTTGAGGGACTAGGTGCCCACCATCCTGGCTTTAGTTCCAGCAGAGTCTGTAAATCAGTTCTTATGCATCTCTTCCTCCCCTCCCAGCTTCTCTAAGTCAAGCGGTCTGCATGATGTTGATCTGTCCAAGCTTTAAAATGCTCCCAACTGGACAGCAACCTGATAAAGTTCATAAAAAAAACCATTTGTCTCTCAACGTAACACCCTCTAGGATGCCGAGGCAGCCACTGTTCAGGTGGGTCTCTTCCATCTGCAGCAATCCCAGTCCAGCCCAGAAGGGGTCCATGAAGAAGGGTGGGGCACCCAAATGGGAACACCTACCACTCACACCCTCACTCCGTGGCTCAGACTAGTAAAATGTTCACTTTCTGGACAAGAGTTAGAATAGCCCACCCTGTTATTTCTTCTCTTTATATAACTCTACTATGTAAGCTTTAGATATTCTACTGGAGTCTGCACCAAGCATATGAATAAACACAACTTTCAAAAAGTGGGTCATGGAAGCAAAGCATCAGTCTTTGTGTTCTTGAAGTCAAGAAGAAGGAGCAAGAACAAAGGTGAACTCAAAACAAAGGAGCCTGATCACCACCTACTCTGTGGAAAAGTAAATTTACAGCATGATCCACTTTCAGACAAACAAGATGGCATCCTCCACCTTCAGCCTCCTCTGCCTGCTTACAGAAATTCAGACACAAGAGGAGAAGACCCTTCCCTGAGACACCAGTTTCCACTAGCAAAGGCCACGTGGATTACCTTCATGTCCACTGATGGGTCACCCCGCAGCAGCGTCCACTCATAGTGGATGATGGCATGGTCGTCCGTGCTCTCGCGGCCATCCAAAGTCACCTCGTCTGCGGGTAGATGCAGGACCACATTCTGTCCAGCCTTGCTTTGCGGAGGCTCATCCTTCTCTATGAAAGAAGGCAAATAAATCATGAGAGAGGATTCTCTATTCTTTGGTAATTTATGAGGCAAGTATCTTGGTTGTTGAACAGATACAGGTCAGCCAAGAACTGCCAAGAAAATGCACATTCACTGGAGATTATTTTCCTCTGGATTTTCCTTGTGTTCTGTTGTTACACAACATAATAAAATCATGAGGAGTAAGGAATGTAGCTCTTATATATGCAGAAGAGGAAATCTGGAGGTAGCAGTGGCTGCCACAAAGCTGATAACACACCACACTAGGACCACCCAATGTGTAAATATGTGTAAATATGAATTTTTCTAAAAAGAACTTTTCACTTGATATTTATAAGCAACTTGGCTTCAAAAACTTGTTTAGATAAAATTTTAAAGACTTTTTATTGCGGCTGGTGCTGTGGCTCCATGAGTTAAGTGCCTGTGAAGCTGGTATCCCATATGAATGCCAGTTTAACTCTCAGCTTCTCCACTTTCACTCCATCTCCCTGATAACGCACCTGAGAAAGCCGCAGAGGATTGGCTAAGTGCTTGGGCACCTGCCACTCACACAGGAGACTCAGAGTTCTAGGCTCTTGGCTCTAGCCTGGTCCAACCCCAGCTGTTGCAACCATTTAGGGAGGAAACCAGAAAATGGAAGAGCTCGCTCTCTCTCTCAAACATTTGCTGTCACTCAGCCTATCAAATAATAAATATTTATATATATTTATTAAATAGTTATTTAAAGTACATGTAGTTACATAAAGATATACTGTTTTATTGTATATTATAGTATTATACATCACATTAAGCACATTAAATTTAGCATATTAATTCACATATAATATATATATTTTAGCTTTACTTATTTGAACAGCAGAGGGACAGAGTACGAGGGAGAGAGGAGAACAAAGTGAGAGAGAAAAAGTGAGATTCCTTTGCTAGTTCACTCTAACACCACAACTGCCAGGCCTGGGCAGGTCACGTCAGGAGCCAGAAACTCCATCTGAGCCCCGAAGTTCACGCTAACACCACAACTGCCAGGCCTGGGCAGGTCACGTCAGGAGCCAGAAACTCCATCTGAGCCCCGAAGTTCACGCTAACACCACAACTGCCAGGCCTGGGCAGGTCACGTCAGGAGCCAGAAACTCCATCTGAGCCCCGAAGTTCACTCTAACACCACAACTGCCAGGCCTGGGCAGGTCACGTCAGGAGCCAGAAACTCCATCTGAGCCCCGAAGTTCACGCTAACACCACAACTGCCAGGCCTGGGCAGGTCACGTCACGAGCCAGAAACTCCATCTGAGCCCCGAAGTTCACGCTAACACCACAACTGCCAGGCCTGGGCAGGTCACGTCAGGAGCCAGAAACTCCATCTGAGCCCCGAAGTTCACGCTAACACCACAACTGCCAGGCCTGGGCAGGTCACGTCAGGAGCCAGAAACTCCATCTGAGCCCCGAAGTTCACGCTAACACCACAACTGCCAGGCCTGGGCAGGTCACGTCAGGAGCCAGAAACTCCATCTGAGCCCCGAAGTTCACTCTAACACCACAACTGCCAGGCCTGGGCAGGTCACGTCAGGAGCCAGAAACTCCATCTGAGCCCCGAAGTTCACGCTAACACCACAACTGCCAGGCCTGGGCAGGTCACGTCAGGAGCCAGAAACTCCATCTGAGCCCCGAAGTTCACGCTAACACCACAACTGCCAGGCCTGGGCAGGTCACGTCAGGAGCCAGAAACTCCATCTGAGCCCCGAAGTTCACTCTAACACCACAACTGCCAGGCCTGGGCAGGTCACGTCAGGAGCCAGAAACTCCATCTGAGCCCCGAAGTTCACGCTAACACCACAACTGCCAGGCCTGGGCAGGTCACGTCAGGAGCCAGAAACTCCATCTGAGCCCCGAAGTTCACTCTAACACCACAACTGCCAGGCCTGGGCAGGTCACGTCAGGAGCCAGAAACTCCATCTGAGCCCCGAAGTTCACGCTAACACCACAACTGCCAGGCCTGGGCAGGTCACGTCAGGAGCCAGAAACTCCATCTGAGCCCCGAAGTTCACGCTAACACCACAACTGCCAGGCCTGGGCAGGTCACGTCAGGAGCCAGAAACTCCATCTGAGCCCCCAAGTCAGTGGGAGGAATCTATTTTGGACTTCGATGCGGTTTCCCAGGGGAATTAATGGGAATTATCAGAGGCATGGAGTAGTTGGGACTCAAGTCAGCCACCACAATATGGGATGTGAGTATTCCAAGCTGCAGCTTCAATCACATGCCACAAGGTCTGTACCTCGATTAGATAACTAAAAAAAAAAAAAAAAAAAAATTCTTGAACATAACCAGAATAAAAACAAATTAATCTCTAACATAGATTTTCTTTTTTTTTTTTTTACCCTCAGCTTTTAAAAATAAGAGTGCTACAAAGTGTTTAACAGACAGGACAGATTGAATTTTAAAAGTTAAGGCAAACGTGGATCCATTTAAATTAAATCCCATTTATAAAAAGTTTTTGGAATCCAGTTTTTCTTTGGAGGGTCAAAGCTTCTAAAAATAAGTTACGGTAGGCCCAAGGGTGGCCTAGTGGCTAAGTCCTCACCTTGTAACCACTAGGATCTCATATGGGCGCTGGTTCGTGTCCCAGTTGCTCCACTTCCTGTCCAGCTCCCTGCCTGTGGCCTGGGAAAGCAGTGGAAAATGGCCCAAAGCCTTGGGACCCTACACCTATGTGGGAGAGACCCAGAAGAAGCTCCTAGCTCCTGGGTTCGGATCAGCTCAGCTCCGGCCTTAGAGGTCACTTGAGGAGTGAACCAGAGGATGGAAGATCTTTCTGTCTCTCCTCCTCTCTATATATCTGCCTTTCCAATAAATAAAGTCAAATAAGTCTTAAAAATAAACCTAGTTATGGTAATAGAAACATCACATTGGGTTTCTGTGACACAAGCGACTAAGTAATTTATAGCTATAGGGAATAAACAATTGCTTATTATAGGGGTCTATGAGATAAGCCCTATTTTTACAGTCATTTAAAGAGTTAAGGTCTGGTAACTTTTAAGTAAGCCAAGAAACAATCCTGTTTAAGGAGGACTGGTTCTGTCTGTTCCCTGCCTTGGCGATCCCACAGCTTTGTTCTGCTTCTCCCGGGCGGCAGTGGAGGCATCTGCACTCCAGCTGCCTTTTATGGAGGGTACCTCCCCCTGGTTCTGAGGGTTCATGGTTTCCACAAGAGTTGACCGACTTATAATTCTGGAAAGCATCTTCTAGTTCTGCAGGTACACGTTAGAGTTAGCAGCTATTTGTATGAAAATTTAACATGTTATTTTTAGGGGAATAAAATTATGTCAATATGAACATTCATATATATGTATATTTTATTTTTTATCTCTCAAAGATTTAAGATGGAAGAATCAGGTAACTGCTTATATAACACACATGATAAAAAATTAATAAACTCTGTCTTTCTTGAAAGGAAAAATATCATTATAGCTATTTAGTTTTATTTAGGGGAGCTTTAAGATACCATTTATGAGCCCGGTAAAATCCTCACCTTTTACATTGGTGTCTTGGAATAACAGAGATAATGTTGTTTTTTTTTTAAAAGATTTATTTTTTATTACAAAGTCAGATATACAGAGAGGAGGAGAGACAGAGAGGAAGATCTTCCGTCCGATGATTCACTCCCCAAGTGAGCTGCAACGGCCGGCGCTATGCCGATCCGAAGCCGGGAACCAGGAACCTCTTCCAGGTCTCCCACGAGGATGCAGGGTCCCAAAGCTTTGGGCCGTCCTCAACTGCTTTCCCAGGCCACAAGCAGGGAGCTAGATGGGAAGTGGAGCTGCTGGGATTAGAACCAGCGCCCACATGGGATCCCAGGTGCGTTCAAGGCGAGGACTTGAGCTGCTAGGCCACGCCGCCGGGCCCGAGATAATGTTGTTTTTTAAGATTCACTTATTTTTATTGCAAACTCAGATATACAGAGGGGAGGAGAGACAGAGAGGAAGATCTTCCGCCAATTGATTCACTCCCTAAGCAATGGCTGGAGCTGCTACAATCCAAAGCCAGGAGACAGAAGCCTCTTCCAGGTCTCCTGTGCGGGTGCAGGGTCCCAAGGCTTTGGGCCGTCCTCGACTGCTTTCCCAGGCCACTAGCAGGGAGCTGGATGGGTCTTCTGAGTCTCCCGCGCAGACGCAAGGCAAGGACTTTAGCTGCTAAGCTACCATGCTGGGCGCCACATATTATTTATGTAGAAGTATTTTGTGTAGGCACCGTTTTGGCCTATCTCTGGTGCTCACAGTGCTGCCAGCTGCCAGTTTGGAATGCCAGCTTTGTGCCAGGCACCGTGACAAGTGCTCCATCGGCACTGCACTTCACTTCCACACGTCCCTAAGGCAGGCATTTGTGCAGCACTGATAAGGAAGCTGCACAGATGGGCCAGGTTAGCTGCTCAAGATTACACAAGTGATACACGCCAGGTCAGATGTCAGGCCAGCTCTTTCTCACTCACAAGCTCTGTCCTTCTGTACACCCTGACACACCCTTCAGTCTTACATCTGGAATTTAATCAGTAGCTTTTTAATATATTCTTCTTATGGGTATTTTATTCATATATTTAGTACTGCCCACACAATTCAAACTCACAACTATCATTTTGATTTCCTATAGCATTGGACATTTGTTTTGTGACAATTTTTTTTTTCCACCATGATAAATAATGCCAAAACAATGCTTTTCTGTTCATCTTTTTTTAAAAGGCTTATTTATATATTTCAAAAAGAGACAGAGAAATTAATCTTCTATCTTTTATTTCAATCTAAAGCCAGTCTCCCACATGGGTGGCAGGGACTCAAGCACTCGGACGATCTTCCACTGCTTTTTCCAGGCCACTAGCATGCAGCTGAATTGGAAGTGGAGTGGCTGGGACATGAACTAGAACTCACGAGAGATGCCAGTGTTGCAGGCAATAGCTTTACCCACTGTGCCATAATGCCAGTCCCATATTTTTCTTTAGCATGAATCATTTTAATAAAAATTCTTCAGAAAAATGCATGAACATCACTTGTGTTTTAATGCTCTGTTAAGTATCTCTTCAATGATTTCCACGAAACTGGCATTGATTTACGCCATAAGTGACCACAGAAGGGCAGGCATTTGGCACAGAGGTTTAAAATGTTGCTTGGAATGCCTGCATTCCAGGTCAGAGTGCCTGTTTTCAGTCCTGGCTACTCCTCTTCCAATCCAGCTTTCTGCTAGCATGCATTCTGGAAGGCGGAAGATGACGCTCTAGGGCTTAAGTCTCTGCTACCCACACAGGAGACCAGAGTTCCCAGCTCCCACCTTCAACCTGCTGCAGCCCAGCCTGCTTCAGGCACTTGAGAAGGGAACCAGTGGATAGCAGCTCTCTCTCTCTCTGTGCCTTTCAAAAACAGTAGAAATAAATGAATAATAAAGAGCATATAAAGTACATGTGTGCCAATCTAAGAGTAATCTTTTATCTTTGCCAATTCAGTGAGTACAAGCTGAAATTATTTGTCCTTAATTAAAACTGAGCACTTTCCTTGTTTATTAACTCGGGGAACTGTTTTTGCATATTCATTTCGTTTTGTTATTTCTTCTGTCTCACAAATCCTTTCTATTAATATAATACTTTTATCTAATGTGTCACCATACGTATGCCTAAAATTATTTTTTATATAAGCTTTTATAAACATGAATACCACCTATCCTTTTCCTTTCTAATCGTCTCTCCAGAGTTCCCAAACTCTGCCTGGAGATACTGGCTTCCAGGCTGTGGTCCTGGAGCCCTTAAAGGAGATGATGTTCTCAGCTCTTCTGGGACCCTAACTGTTCCCGCTCCCACCCCAAACTTAGGCTCTTTATTTAACCATCCCATTCAGTCCCCCAGCTTTTCCAACCAGCCACATGACCCAAGCAGGCTCTGACAATGAGACGTGTACCTGTACGGGCCATTTTTAGAATTCCCACAAGGAATTCTTAGACAACCCCCGCCCCCCATAGAAGGGAAGGGCCAAGAAGCAAGGAGGAAGAAAAATGATTCGGCAACTTCTAGAAACTCGATTTTTTTCCTGTTGATTGCCCCAGGTGCACTCTTCCCTCATTTGTGCCCTGGGTTGCGGTAACTCTGTGAGGTATTGTGGGCTTCTTCCAGATGGGCGCTGAGAGAACCACAGGCTGATTCTTGGTTGAGGGGGTTGTGGGCAGAGTGGAAGGCTCTATGGAACTCGGGGCTCAGGGAGGCTGCTGGGGATCCGACAGAGGCGCTGCCTTCCAGTGACTGTCTCAAAGCCCAGCATGCCACAGTGACCCCTGACATCTGATATCTCAGATTAGAGGTGGAGGAGGGTTTAAGTGGGATCTGGAATCAAGATTTCCAAAGAGGCTGAGGCTGCCCCAAACTTCCCCCTCCACTAATGCTATCATTCCAGTTACTGCAACTCAAACTGCTATACTGCAGAGGACAGCACGCTGGGCCTGACTGCAAGCGGCCCAGGCAAGGCCTCCCAGTCACCTCGATCTCCAACTCCTATAATCCTTACTGTCAAAAAGTTCGTGGGGATGAGTCTTACCAAAAAAACTATGAAGACACTTTGAAATGTTTTTGCACCAAAACAAGTATTTTCTGAGGCCAGGTCCAGGGCCTTGGAGTGGGAGAGGGGGTAGTGCGCACTTACTGGACCCCACCTCACAGTTCATTGCACACACCAGCTGGGCTGGCTGTGCAAAGTAAGACCTGGTGGTTGCCAAGACAACCAAGGCCAAGGGAATCTCCTTTCTGCTTCTCTGCCCAGATCCTAGAGAGTGTGAGGCCTCAGGCCATGCTCCAAGATTAGGACAAGAAAGATAGTGGCTTGAATACCCTCATTCAGGACACATTTATCAGCCCAGACTCCTGGATCCACTATGATTGTAAGAAAAAAAAAAACAAAAACAACTTAAAAGCCCCAAGCCGTTTCCCCTGAAGTGGAGTGTCTGGTTAGACACTCCACTTCCCTATTCGTGGCAAAGTGCTTTCCTGTGGCTTTGACTTAAAGATTCTGTGGGCCCTGTGACTTAGTCGAAGCTCTCTGCCTGTGCTTGCTTCCCGGCTTTTGCTGCCATCTTTTATACTGAGGGAAGAATCCAGCGAGCTACCCCGCAACATCATCTAATGCCACTTTCCCAGGCACTTTCTAAAGGCTGAATCCTCATTAAAAGCAACTCAAAACCCATCGCGCTAAAAAGAGATGTACTGGTACTCCCCCCCCTTTTCTTTCAACTACGTGAGAATTCTCTCCTGCTCCTCACCAAAGTGAACAGCCCCTCTCTTTTTTGGTCTGATGACAGAGGCAACCCCGGGTTGGAAGTGCCGGGGGCAATGAGGGTGGGCGTTAGGAGCACGTTGGTAAACTCCAGAAATTAAGCTGTCGCAGCAACTTGATGCAAACCACGCCTTACAAAGCCCACGGGGCTAAAATAAACTTTGTCGCGTCTCTCTTCTGAGTTCTCCTCCTCCATGTCGAATTTCCGCGAATCCTCTCCAAGCTGCTTTCTTCTCCTGGTTTAGGAAAATTCCAGCAGCTCTGCATCCCCCTCCCCGCCCTTTCCCCCTCGGGCCCGGGGAAAAGCAAAGCCGCTCATCCCTGCACCGGGGCGCCTGGAGTCACTAGGCCCGAGCGTTAGGAGTGCAGAGCCCGGCGCCCAGCAGGTGCCTGGGCAGGAAGACCCAAGCACCCTGACCCCGAGCGGCCCCCTCCGTCGCGCGCTTACCGGGTCCGGGCGAGGCCGACGCGGCGTCGGGGACCGCGGCGCGGCTGAGGCTGTAGCTGCTGTAGCCGCGGAGCAGGGCGAACTTGCAGACGTTGAGGCCGCGCACGGTGCAGTTGAAGAGGTAGCAGCGGAGCGCGGCGGCAGAGGGCGCGGGCCGCCGCGGCAGCTCCACCACCGCCACGGAGCAGCGCGGCTCGGAGCAGCAGGCGGCCACGCACTGCCGCCAGTCCCGCACCGACGCCGGCGCGCTCAGGAAGCTGGCGCCCGCCTCGATGGAGTCCTTGGTGCGGATGATGGCGTCCGGCATGGCACTGTAGCCGCCGCCGCCCCGGCCCGGGCAGCCTTCCCGGGGGCCGCCGCCGGCCCGCAGTTCCAGTTCCAACTCCTCCTGCGGCCGCTCTTGCTGCAGCTGCCGGCGGAACTCCTCCAACAGCTGCTCCACGCCCGAAAGCTGCGCGTGCAGATCCGGCCGTGGCGCCGCGAGCGGCCCGGCCGCGCGGCCACTCGCCAGCCACAGGCAGAGAAGCAGCAGCCGGCGAAGAGCCCGGGGCCGTGGCGGCCGCCGGCGCCCCGAGCCTGCACCCTCGCGGGCGGCGAGGACCATGGCGGCCTGAGGGAAGAGCTGAGGCGCGGCCGAGTGGCGAGGGGGAGGGCGAGCGCGGCCCCGAGGCTGCTAGGCCCGGGCCTCAGAGCGCGGCGGCCCCGGGACCCGGCTGCTGCCCCGAGGTGGCGGGCGCGCGGACGGCGGCCGAAACGGGAGGCATAGCGGGCCCCGTCCGGCGCCGCTGCTCGCTCTTCCGCGAGCCGTTAATTCCCGAACCGCGAAGTAACGAGGCAGCTGCGTCCTGGATCAGCACCGGCTTTGAGAACAGCGGCCGCGGCGGGGCGGAGCTGAGGAGAGTCCCGCCCTCGGCGCGCGGTCACGCTCCTGCCGGGCGGTGGGAGGGAGGCCCCGGGCGCGCCGCCCAGCCCGCGCCCTGGCCTCGGAAGCCGGGCGTGGCTGCTGCGTCTGCGTGGGCGAACTTCACTAAGCAGTGCTCTCAGCGGACGGAGGCCAGGGTTGGCTCGTCGGCCTAGGCAGCCCTAGTGACCTCAGGGACCTGTCACTTTGCGACCTGAGGACGGCCAACAGTTCGGGAGCCAGCAGAGGGCACCGTGGGTCCCTGCAGGGTTCCCCACTCCCATGGGGAATGGAGACAGCGCCGCTGACGGGCACGCGGAGAGGAGAGGCCAGGTCCTGGGCTGGGGACCACCAGCCGGGCCGGGCTAAAAACAGCGGGATGCGGGACAAGTGGCCGAGCCTGCAGGGTCCCCGCCTCGGGGTGTCCGCAGCTGCGACGGCTTCTGCACCGGATTGTTTCTGGTGAGTTAGTGTTATTTTTGGTTTTCTGTTGTTAACAACATTACGTTGTTTTGGTTTGGTTTCGTTTTCTTTTTGGCGGTGTCCAGAACTTTTGGACTGGTTAATTGTACGCTGTGAATCGAATATTGGTTAAATATTTGTATTTGTTTGTTTGTTTGTTTGTTTTTAACTGTTGGAGCTGACCTTGAGGAGCTGACCTTGAGGAAGTCATTGGGGTGTCTTGGGAGGAGGGTGAGGCTGAGAGGAAGGGGAGGAACCCAAATGTTTCTTTGTGAAAGAGAAACTGGAAGCTTTTGGTGCAGTGCATTTGAGTGACTTTGAGGCTGACTTACCTCGCCTTGGAACCCTAGTGTGTGTCCAGACGGCTTTGGGTTGGACATCCTTCTACCTGTTGAGATCTGTACCCCAGCCAGCTGTGGCCACTTTAGGGTGACCTTGAGGCAGTGTCAGGTCTGGTTGCTGCCACGGGTCTTGGCTGGAGCCGACTTCTGTGAGGAGAACTTTGGCTTGTGAGGATGCCATCCACTCTTCTATTTATAACAGTAATGATTAGTATCAGAAATAGACAGGTTTGACACTATATTAAGTAGTGATCATAAATGAGTGCGGAGTTTGCCCTGTCACATTTTCAACACTTGTGTTTTGGAAAGGCCGAGAGACAGAGAGCTTTGTGAAGTGTTGATTCACTCCTTGAAAGCCTACAGCAGTCAGAACTGGGACAGACCGAAGCCAGGAGCTAGATCTGTCCCAGTCTCCCAGGAAGGTGGCAGGAAATCAAGGGCTTGAGCCATGCCCCGCTGCCAGGCAGGGCGCACAGGAGCCAGGAGGTGCTCTTGCAGGCAGTGCTAGGATCCCATGCAGACGCTCCAGTTTGGAAAACGATGTCCTAAGGGAGGACTTCCCCACGGTGCCAAGCCCCACCCCCTACACTTTGACAGACATGATTTCCTCCTAGTTTTCAGTGAGACGGAACACGTATGACCCTTACTGCCGCCTGGGGACAGCGAAAGACTAGTCAATTCAGGATGAGACCGAGCTCCCGTGCTCTGATGAGGTGCAGCATTTCTTGAGTATTTGACAAAAACTGGAGGATAAAATGTAGAAGACATGTTCTCAGACATCAGACAACAGATCATGCTGGACCCAGAGGGGGGAAGGCAGAAGCAGTGGGCCTCAGCTCACTGTCCAGAGCAGGTTTCCAAGCTGCGTCTGGGAAGGACACCCACAGAGAGCCTGACAGTTCCTCTGATGAAGAAAATAGCTCTGGGAATTATGTTCACAACAACCAGAGTGCAGCCAGACCTTGTGATTCCAGTGCCCCTGAGGTGCACAGGGAGGGAAGGATTGCAGAGGAGCGTAAGGGGGTCTCTGAGGGTTATAGACAGGCTGTAATCCCAAATGTGGTGATGCTCTCCCTGCCGAGTGCTTGGGATCTTCAGCGAAGTCATGGAATGCAGTCATGAGATAACAGGGGGCCGACACTGTGGTGCGGCAAGTTAAGCTGCCACCTGTCTTGCCAGCATCCTGTATCAGAACATCAGTTTGACTCCTGATCCCTCCACTTTGATCCAGCTCCTTGCTGAGGGACCTGCAAAAGCAGCAGCAGATCTCCTGCCGTTCTGTTGGAGGCCCAGGTGGAGTTTCAGGTCCCTTGCTTCAGCCTGGCACAACCCTTGCTGTTGCAGCCATTTAGGGAATGAACCAGCAGATGGAAGAACTTTTCTCTTCGTGTCTCTACCTATTGCTCTGTTACTCTGCCTTTCAAATAAATGACAAATCTTGTTTTATAAAAATATTTATTTTTATTTGAAAAGCAGAGTTAGAGAGAGAGAGGGAGAGACAGTGAGAGAGATCTTCTGTTTGCTGATTCACTGTCCAAATGACTGTAATGGCCAGATCTGGGCCTGTCTAAAGCCAGGAGACATAAGTGTCTTTCAGGTCTCCCACATGGATACTAGCATGCAAGCGCTTGGACTGTCCTCTGCTGCTTTCACAGGCCATTAAAGGGAGCTGGATTGAAGTGGAGCAGCCGGGACTTGAACCAACACCTGTATCAGATATAGCAACACAGGTGGTGGCTTAGCTTCCTACACAAGCCCCTAAATTTGGGGGAATGTGTGTGTTTAAGGGAAAATAGGAGTAGATTTCACAATGTCTTTTTGTACCAAAATAAACTTACTTTTTAGTTTCATTTTCTACGAACGTCTTGAATTCCTTTCATGTGTGAAAACTCATTGTACAACTCAGCTGGCTAAATGCAACATGATATTGAGTCGGGATTCTCAACGTCTGGTGATTGTTGTCCTCAAGCAAGCCTCATGGCCTTTTGAAGCCCCTGCTGCTTGTAATGTAAGGATAAGTGTGTCACTGTGCTTTCCAGGGTTGTGATGAGGATAAAGGGAAGCAAAGCATTTGAAGTGCCTGCCGTGGAGGCAGGCCTATGGCAGACTCCATGGCTGTTGGCTGTGGTTAGCTTCTCTCAGCCCGTTGATACATCATGCTGGGAAGCTTTTCCAGCTGGATTCTGTCATCCAGCATGCTTTCTATCCCACCTGGTTTACATGAAGTTGCTTCGATTTTATTGACACATAATTGAAAAAGAAAGGTTGTATCTATCCAAGGTGCGTGATGACTTGCTCTAATATACATTGTACATGGTTTCCACAGTCGTGTTAATGAATTACCCATCACAACAGTGACTGTGATTGTGTGGGTTGGTGGAGAGAGCACCTAAGGTCTGCTTTCTCAGCCAATGTCAAGTACACAATGCAGTATTACCCATTGTCCCCGTGCTGGACATCCGCTGCCTGAGAACTCTTTTGACCAATAGCCCCCCTGCCCTTGGCAACCATTGTCTTACTTTCTGCTTTTACAAATTTGACTTTATTAAGAGTCCACATGTAGAATTTGATTTTCGGCTTCTGGATGATTTCATTAGCATAATATCCTCTGGCTTCATCCTTGTTGTCACAGGTGGTAGAACTTCTCTAACGGCTCAGCAGTGTTCCACTGCGTATATGTGTGAGGGAACTACAGCAAGTTTGTAGAGGGGCTTGCATTGGGGTGCAGTGGGTTAAGCCACTTGTGACGCCAGCTTCCTGGATTTGAGTGTCTACTGTTCTGCCTCTGATCCCACTTCCTGCTGATGTGTCTGGGAAGGCAACAGAAGATGGCTCAACGACTCCGGCCCCTGCCACATGTGTTGGAGGCCCAGATGGAGCTCCTGGCTTCTGGCTTCAACCTGGCCCTGTCATGTGACCCTTTGGGAAATGAGCCAGTTGATCAAAGATTCTCTAATTCCCTCTCTCTGTCACTCTGTCTTTCAAACACAAAAAATTAAACAAAAAAATTTCTTTAGTGAAAGGAATATATTAGTATTAAATGTAAAAGGCCAAAATTTGTCATTTGAAAGTGGAAAAGTGTCACTAGTGCATTAAAATGACTGATGTATCAAACACTATTTGCAGTTCTGCAAATTGAAAAAGAAAATTCTTTTCATTTATGTGCAAGGTAGAGAAAAAGGAAGCAACTTCTCATCTGCTAGATTACTGCCCAAGAACCCAGTATCTGAGAACTCCATCTGGGTCTCCCACCGTGACCTCATAATGCCCTCCAGAGTGTACATTGACACGAAGCTGAAATCAGAAATGGAGCAGGCCTCAGCACAGGCCTCTGATATGTGCATGAGTCCCAAACACAAACACCTGCTTCTACCAAAACAACAACAAAAAACTTGAAGTGCAGTCTTGAAAAATTTCTCCATTTCTTTGGAGCCATTTTCTGAACACGGAAATGGTATGCCTCTCTCAGGTAACCCACAGTTTGCAAAATCCTGCACTAAACACAGACTCCCCAGAGCTTCCCCAAGTGCTGTTCGGCACCGAGTTGGTTGAGTTTCCATCCAGACCCACAGGGAGCGTTGCAGGCTGTTGTGGGGCTGGGACCATGTCCAGGAGAATGCTTGACTGGTTAGGTGTTCTGCAGCCATTCGCTGGCCCTTTGAATGAGTAACTTGCCGAGTGGGAAGGCCAGGATGATTGGAAAGTGATAGTCCCTGGGCCTTTGCCAGGAGGAGTGTTTAGGCTGGCATCTGCTGCACTCTCCTCTTGCCTGCACACTGCCCACTATAGGAATACGGTCGACTGGGTGTGGCAGCAGCTGGTATTTGGAGCTCCTCAAGTTCCAGAATTAGCTGCTCAACAGCTATTAGTTGAGATTGATGCCAGGAAATCAGGCATATTAAAAATGCTGGCAATCCTGAGAGAGTGCACAGCCATGACCAAGACTGTCTTATAGAGCAGCAGGAGAGCTTTTGAATGGCACGGGAAGTGAAGGTCAAGGGGTGGGGAGTATCAGAATCAAAGGAGTCAGAAGTTGAGGTCAGCTGTGATGGCCTCCAGCCAGGTGGCCTGCCCAAGGTCCAGTGACTATTCCCAGCCTGTAGTCATAAATCAGAGCTTCCGGCCTCAAGGCCAGTTTCTAGAAAGCTCAAGCAAACATTCTCTAGTCAAGTTAAACAGACTCTGATTAGTGGCACAGTCAGCAGTGAGCTTTTGTTAAGCTCATTTGAGCTCCTGTTACAGCAGGATACAGGGGTCCCTAGCACTACTTCTTCTATATTTTTTCTGAAGATTTATTTTATTTACTTTAAAGGCAGAATGGCAGAGAAAGAGAGGAAAGGATATGTGTGTGTGTGTGTGTGTGTGTGTGTGTGTGTGTGTGTGTGTGCAGAGAATGAGATCTTCTACCTACTGATTTAATCCACAAATGGGTGCAACAGTTGAGGCTGGGCCTGGCCTAGGCTAGGAGTGAGTAGCTTCATCTGGGTCTCTCATGTGGGTGCTAGGGGCCCAAGGATTTGCACCAAACTCCACTGCTTTCCTAGATGCATTAACAGGGAGATGTATTGAAGTGGAACAGGTGAGTTGAAACTGGAGCCCATATGGGATGCTGTGTCACAGGCAGCTGCTTAACTGGCTATACTACAGCACTAGCCTCCTAGCACTTTTAAAAATTACATCTTGGATATCATGGCTGACACATTATAGAAACTCTGGCTTGCTTTTCTGTCTAGTGTGTTAATTTTTGTTCCAGTAGGCCGTGATATGACCTGTTGGCCATCTGGTATTTTCACTGGCATGATTTTTGGCTGTCAGATGCAAGTGCAGAGTGGTTCCTGAGAGCTTCTAGGTGGGCAGGACTCACTCCAAATTCTGTGTCTCTGCTCCTTTAAACAGGGACTTAAACTCGGATATTGTAACTGACAGTAAGAGGGAACAGAGGCAACCTGAAATCATTGGGGCCTCAACTTGTTTTTTCAAAACATGTGCCAAGAAAGCTGGTGGTACAACATGATATGTAGAGGAACCCCAGCCACCAATCAACCAAGAAAAGTTAGAGGAAGCCAGTTGAGTGAAAGTGTGGAGCCATGAATGGCTTGGGCTTTTGAAGCCTGTGTCCCACAACCAAGAGCCCAGTTTGGGTCTGGGTTACGTCTCTACCTGTCCAGCTCCCTGGTAATGCACGTCCCGGGAGGCAGCAAGTGCTGGTCCGAGATCCTGGGATTCTGTCACCCACAGGGGAGACCCCGGTGGAGTTCTGAGCTTCATCCTGGCCCAGTCTTCACTGTTGCATTTGGGAAATGAACCAATAGATGGAAAGTCTTTCTCCCTGTTAGTCTCTCTGCTTTTAGACAATATAATAAATAGCTTTTAAACCTGATGCCTGTACAGTTTATGCAGATGAATATAACTCGAGCAGGAAGGACTCACCTGTGCCTCCTGCATGTATGTGGTGAGCCAGAAGGGCCCTCCTACTCCCCCTTTTCTGATCATGGACACCCCCTAAGCCTTGCTGTAAAATTTAGGCAGACTGCTCCTCAGGGAGGCAGTTTCATAGGGAACTCTACCTTCCCACCATCCCCTTTACTTGTGCCAAGTAAGTAATTCCTTCCCCTGAGCAACTCCTACTTGATTTATTGATGACACTCTTCCCCCATTCACCCGCCCCTGACACACACACCATGTCCATGAACAGGAAGCACTGTCCTCCTGGCTGGACTGGACTCCCACATCCCATAGCCCTGCCTGATCCCTGCTCCCACTGTGTCATTCTTAGCAGGGTTTCGGCTGCTCCCTGGCAAGCCCTTGGAGCCTGGCCTGTGTCCCAGTATTTGGCACAGAACTCTAGCCCTCAGCCCCACCCCGTCCACTTAGCCGTGGACTTCAGAGCTCGCTGGTGGGTTCCACCTACATTGGCTGCTCTGGTCGCTGCCTGCTCTGCTCAGGAGGGCCACTGTGCACTGAGAGGAGTTCATCCCGTGGCACCGGGGGCAAGGGGACCCCGGGCAGAGAACCCAGCAAGGCATAGGATCACAGGCAGGAGAACACAAGTTTCCATCCTCATAATGATTACACTCTTGCACTGCTTCTTGGAAACTTCCTGAAAGTAGTTGTCTGTTTGTTTTATGCAACGTCATGCTGTTTGTGGTGGAAGGGATAGTGTGAAAACAGAGCTGCAAACAAATTTATAAATTTGTTTAAAAGTTCATGAATAGGGCTTGGCAGTGTGGCCTAGTGGCTAAGGTCCTCGCCTTGATCCCATATGGCTGCTGGTTCTAATCCCGGCAGCTCCACTTCCTCTCTATCTCTCCTCCTCTCAGTATATCCGACTTTGTAATAAAAATAAAATAAATCTTTAAAAAAAAAAGTTCACGAATAACTAAATTTGCAACAACGCTTTGGTTAAGATTAAGAGGACATTGAAAAAAATTTCCATATCTTATTTATATTAGAAAGACACTCAGTGTTTCTGTTTTAAAGTTAAGACTGATAAGAGAAAAAGTATTTTATGCATAATTAATGTACTAGACAGAAGCTAGTTGAACTGTATAATTTATAGAATTTCTCTATATGATTATTTGGAGACACCAGTTTCTCCCATTGCAAATAATTTCCTCAGGGAAATAAATTTTATAAATGAGTCTTTCTTCCAAAAAAAAAAATCAAAACCTATCAGACACAGATGAAAGAACATTGAGAGGTGCATTTGAAGCAGTTCAGCTTGAAAAGTCTCCAGTGGAGAAGCAAATTTAAAGGAATGGCAGTGGTTATGTACAGGGAACTTTCTTCTAGCTTTTCTAGTGATTTTCTGTGACTTATGGGGTACTCAGAAGTATTGTGCTGGATATTTCAACAGTTGGGGATTTTCCCGACATATAATTTCTGTTGATTGGTGGTGCACTTCATGGTAAAAAGACAAAATGCTTTCCATAGTTGCAACCCTTTATACTTACGGAGATCATTTTATATCCAACAATGGCCGTTCCTGGTGATGTTCCATGTGCACTTGCAAACAGTGTGTATTTGGCTATTGTGAGGTAAGGCATTCCACAGACATCCCCAAAATTAGGTTGGTTTTCATGGGTGTACTAATTTGTTCATTTATTCTGTTTCCTATAAGATAGAGCACTGCCCCCTCTAACTAATTGTGTGTGTGCCTGCCTTTTGTTTCAAGTATACTGGGAGTTTCCTATTTCTAATTTGAGGGGAAAGGAGGAGAGAGCGGCCGCATCTTCCTTTTCCTCTCTGTCAGCAATGAAAGGGGACAGCTTTCTCTTGGAAGTAGCCGGTCCTTTAGAGTTCTGCCCTCCTGTTGGTTTTAAGGTCAGCTCTTAACAGGTCCAAGCAATGTGGTGACTTTGCAGATAACCTGACTTTCCGTCACTGTTGGGGGAATAGCTTTCTCGTGTAGTTTTCTGCATCCTTAGTGGGAGATGTCCGTCCTTCAAGTCTTCACATTTTGAATTGCAAGTTGTTATTTACTTGTTGTTTTCCCCAAATCTGCTGCCTGGTTCTTTATGTTCTTATTCCTTACTTATAAGTAAATATTAATGTTCACTTTTCTGAAAGAAACATTAAACCCAGCTACAGTTTATGTCCAGTGATTCCAAACGCTGAAGATTATGCAGACCTGTTTCTAACAGTTCTTATGGGCTGTATTCCATTTCTTGCGGTTTGGTTGTGGCTGCAACATCTACCAAGTGTTCACATGTTGAAATGCAGTCCTCATTTTGAGCTACAATGAAGGTAAAGAGTTAACTCTAAATGGTGGAGTTTATAAGCGAGCCTTTTGGAAAGTGAACCAGGTTAGATAAGATCATCAGGGTGATGCTCTCAAGCCTGAATGTGACAGGACAGGTACATACAGGTGGATACGCAGCTCGCTGTGTTTTGTCATGGCACGCCTTATGCCAACCAGGGCTCCACCAGGCAGGTCATTGCCACTTGAGGTCCTTACACCCTGCCCTTCAGGATCATGAGCTGAAATAACCCTGTTTTGTTATGGTGAGGAAACACTGACCAGTAGGTCCTGAAATCGGCAGGAGTACCTAAGGCTTAGTTAGAAGTTTATGCCATTGCATGGAGGAATTGCAGCTCCTTGTACACAACCAGTGCTGTTCATTTAAATTTACTTCTCCACTGAACACTTTTTAGGATGAACTGCTTCAAATGCACCTCTCAATGTTCTTTTGTCTGTGTCTGATAGGTTTTAATTTTTCTTTTTTAGAGAAAAATTAATGAATTAATTTTTAATTAATTAATTAAAGAGAGGAGGAGAGACAGAGAGGAAGATCTTCTGTCCACTGGTTCACTCCCCAAGTGGCTGCAAGGGCCAAACCTGACCTGATCCAAAGCCAGGAACCAGGAACCTCTATGTCTCCCACACGGGTGCAGGGTCCCAAGACCTTGAGCCATCCTCCACTGCTTTCCCAGTCCACAAACAGGGAGCTGGTTGGGAAGTGGGGCCGCCAGGTCAGTGCCCATATGGGATCCCAGTGCATGCAAGGTGAGAATTTAACCACTAAACTACCACACTGGACCCCGGGTTTTGGTCTGTTGTTTCATCTGCATCACTTTCCATTTTGCGTCAGTTCAGTTGTGACTCGAATCCTTTGTCTGCCCCTACACGATGCTTTCCGTTTCTGCACATTGTTTGTCCTTCAGCTTTCTGTTGAGTAAGGAGCTCTTTACATTCCCAGCTATCTACAACGATCACTAGCAGTGGGAGCTACCCTTCTCTTCCTCTATCATTTGCAGCCATCAAGGAATTCTAGAACTCTGGGCTCAGCGAGAATCCCGCTGGTTGGAGGTCAGACTTTTATTTGTATTATCTTCAGTGTTGATTTCTTCTAATTCATTGATACATCTCAAAAGAGCTTTGAAAATATTGTTTTAGGGGCTGGCATCGTTGTGTAGCAAGTGCAGCTGCTGCGTGTGACACCAACCAGCACCTCTGAGTGCCTGTTCCTGTCCTGGCTGCGGCTCTTCTGGTCCAGTTCTCTGCTAATGGCCTGGGAAAGCAGCAGGTGGCCCAAGTGTCCGGTCCTGCCACCCATGTGGGACAACTAGATGAAGCACTTGCTCCTGGGTTTGGCCTGGCCTCAACCTGGCTGTTGTAGGCGACCTGTGAAGTGAACCAGAGGATGCAAGATCTTTCTGTCTCTCCCTCTCTCTGTGTAGTTCTGACTTTTCAATAAATAAATAAATAAAACAATATTTTTCTCTTTTAAACTCTATTGCTTCATGCGGCAGAAGTCTGGAACTCCCTCTGGATCTCCCATGAGAGTGGAGGGGTCCAAGTGTTTGGGCAATCATCTGCTGCTTTCCCGGGTGCATTTGACAGGAGCTGCACCGGAAGTTGAGCAGCCAGGACTCTAATGTGTACCCTGATATGGGATGCTGTTGTTGTAGGCTGTAGAACCTGCTGTGCTGCGGTGCCAGCCCCGGTGCAGCACTTCAGTTGTTGGACGTCAGAGTAAGGTTCAGGTTTGTCTAGTTTACTATGCTGCTAAAATAGCAACATTCTCCCAAGATTTCTTCAGACATTTTTTTCAACTAATATTTGGATTATTTCAGCTTTTTGTCATTACATTAATATGATAGCATATGTGTAGATTCTTCTTTGGCACATAGGAATGATTTTTCTAAAATTGTAATTGCCATATATTTGGATTCTACACAGTTCTTCAGAATGCATTCTGCCTATGTTGATGAAAATGTGTGTAAATCCATATACTAGCTGAGCTCACCATTACATACATGGGGTATTTCAAAAAGGCTGTGAAAAAGAGGGAATAGATGTAACTTTATTTTGATGCAATATTGTTTTCAAATCCATGTTCAGTGTCTTCATTATGTGTGTGTGTGTATACATAAAACTTTAAAGTCCCTTCATACTTAAAAAAAGATTTATTTTATTCTTTGAAAGGCACAGTGATAGAGGGAGGGAGGGGAAGAGAGGAGACAGAGAGAGGGAAATTGAGATAGTTCCATCCGCTGATTCACTCCCCAAATGGGCACAGTGGCCTGGCCTGGGCAACATTGAAGCCAGGAACCTGAAAATCCATCTGGATCACCCATGTAGGTGCAGGGACCCAGGGACCTGGACAAACAGCTGCTGTTTTTCTAGGCACATTATCAAGAAGCTGAACCAGAAGTGGAATGCCAGTTCTAGAATTGCACTCTGATATGAGATGTCATGGTTGTAGGTGATGGCTTAATCCATTGTGTCACACACTTGTCCTCCTTCATACTTTTTAAATGCTTGCCATCTGACTACTGTTCTGGCTACAGTGAGTAAGCGGCTTGCCCAGAAAACAAGATGATCATGAGCACAAGGCCCGGAGGCAGACCAGAAGCCAGCAGGCCACAGGGACAGGGCTGCTGGTTGTTGAAGGAGGGATTGGTGGAGTGATGAGAGGGGGCTGACAGTTGGGGCTGGCCTGACACCTGTCACCCACTAACTCCCAGAGAGAAAACACCACGGAAGCATCTTAGTTCTGTTCATTTTCCCTGTCAGCTCCCAATTTATCCCTGTGTCCCAAGAGTATTTCCAGCCACTATCTGCAGTCATCTTCAGAGATCTGGGTGGATCCATGCCTTTAATACTTGGAATTAAGTTCTCTGTGCCATGTCTGGGAGTTTGCTAAGGCTGCTGTAATGAAGTACCACAAGTTGGGTAGCTTAAAACCTCAGGCCCATAATGTCTCCCAGCTTTGGAGGTGAGTCCAGAGGTCAGAAATCCAAGAGGCCTTTCCTTCCAAAGGCTCCTTTCCCTCTGTTGGGGACCAGCAAGCCTGTGGGTTCCTTAGCTGGCAGGTGCAGCTTTGGACCTCTGCTTCCATGGTCACATGACTAGCTTTCCCCGTTTGTGTCTGCATTCACATCATTTTCCCATCGTGGATCTCTGTGTCTTGCACACATTTCCTAGTCATGTGGATTCACTTCTACCCCACTGAGCTCAGATTGCCTTAATTAATTATATTAGATGTGACTTCCTGTTTAAATAAGATCACAGTGGCAGATTCTGATGATTAGAACTTTAATACACTGTTTTGGGGAGATACAGTTCAAGCCATGGCATCATGTTACATAGAGATCTACTTGTGTTTTTTGCTTTGTTTTGGTTTTTTTTATATAGTTTAGGGTCTTTATATACTTTTCTCTCCCTCCCCACCAGGACCAGACTTTCCAAGCTGGTAAGGGCTGCTCACTCGACCTCTGCTGCAACTTGGCACACTCCCATGTCCCCAACACACACGAGGGCGCAGTCCTGGCTGTCTGCGGGCCAGAGCTGGGTGGGGGCCGGGGCTGGACCAGGGCTGGGCGACCGCCTGCCTCGCATTCACTGCGGCAGGCAGCCTGCAGCCGGAGCAGGGAGTACGGTCACCACAGCCCCGGAAACAAAGGGCTGCCGCCGCCGCCAAGGGCCGGGTGCGACCTCCGGGGTCAGAGCAGGGCGCACAACGGGCGGCCCGGAGCAGCCCCGGGCGCCCTTCCGGGTGCCAGCGCATACCCTCCGCGGGGAGGGGCACTGGAAAGGATTAAAAGCTGCTCCTGGAACCCCTCGGCAGCCGGGCCCCAGAAGGCTTGAGATCTACTTGTTGTATGACTAACCAGTTAGCCCTATGCCAATCTATGGTCAGAATTTTCCTTACCTGTGCTTCTTACCACACAGTGAGGTTTAGGACTCTCAGATCTGATGGCAAAGGGGTGATTGGCAAAAGTAGAAAAGACTTTTTATTAGGAAGGACAGAGTAGTGGGGCCTGAGGAGACTTCAGTCTGCCCAGCAGCAGATGGCAGAAATCTCCTGTTGAGCTGCTTGTCAAGGAGAGGGATCTTATGTCCATGCAGAGACCATGTTGATCATGATAGGGTGGGTCTGATTCTGCAAGCCCTGTAGGCCATGGTTAATCGAAGTTCTTTACTGTCCGTATGTGGTTCTATCTATTAGATGCGTGTCAGGAGAAGAGCTCATCAAAACTAATGCTTGGCTGGAGGAGTATCTGGCAGTAAAAATGCCAGCAGATTTTATGGTTATCTATTTGCACTCAGTCTTTTCTGGTTTGGAGTTCACTTCTTGTTTTTAAAGAGTTACTTATTTTTTACTTGAAAAATATATTTTACAGAGAAAGAACTAGCTGAAGAGATGGATAGGTCTTTCATCCTCTGGTTCACTCCTCAAGTGGCCACAATACCTGGAGCTGAGCTGATGTGAAGTTAGGAGCCAGAAGTCTCTTATAGGTCTCTCACATGGGTGCAGGGGCTTGAGGACTACAGTCATTCTTCACTGCTTCCCCAGAGCATAAGCAGGGAGCTGGATAAAACAGCCAGGGCACGAACTGAACCCCATACGGGATGTTGGTGCTACAGGTGGAAGATTAGTTCATTGGGGCACTCAGCCCTGGAATTTACTTTTTGTTTACCAACAGTCTAAGAGAGCCTAAGAAATTCAGCACTTTAGTGAATAATCATGGGGGGGGGGGCGGTTTCTGTCCAGCAGGCGCCAAGACCACTGAGGGGTGAGGCAATGGTGTTCTTCTGCTGTAGAATCACTGGAGACAAACTGGTGAAGGATGTCCACTTATTTGGAAGAAGTTACAAGCTTACATAGAGTAGGAAAAGGGACAGGCAGAAAGGTGGTTCCTACAATACTCCCACCCAACAAGGACATTGTGACTGGCTGGTAGGCATGTCTGTGTCTCTGGACAATCAAGTCATAGGTCACGTTTCATACACAGGGCTGGAAGCTTCAGGCCATGGGCAGGGGGGACAAAAACTTATAGACACACACATAAGCTAGCACCTGGGCTGGAAGCAAATTCAGTTACATGTGCCTGCGAAACAGGATGAGAGTTACGTTTGATTTCCTAGAGTTGTTTACCAGGGAAGTCCTAGCCCAGCTGTCCAAGGACAGAGAAGAGAGACTCGGGAGCAGCCCACTGCTCTCACTGCCTGCCCAGTGAACAGGCCAGGTTGAGGTCTCGGTTAGCCAAGACCATTGTCAGCGGCTTCCCCCAGGGACACGGTGTGCCTTGTGCCTACGGCCTCCCACATGGCTAAGCAGGCAGAGATCCAGGGGTGATTTCCCACAGAATATTAGAATGAAAACTTTTGGTGTTATATAGAAAAGGGTCTTAGAGGAGAAGGAATCAAGAAGTGGGAACAAGGATGGACTTTGGAGCTGCTTTCTGCTGAGAGGAGCTGTAGTTAGGGAGGTGGTTCCTCTGCCCCAGGGCTGGCAGTCCTGGTTGTCGTGGGAACAGTGGCCAAAACTGGGTGCCTCTTAGCAGCAAGATGTGTCCATGTGGATTTGAGGTTTTGGACCACTGAGTGAACAAATTGCCTCAGTAACTGGAGGGGGCATTGTCCTAGAGAAAAGAAAAACTTTTAGGAGGGAGTGCAAACCAAGGTATCTAGGAGGATTTTTGAAACCATTTGTTCCAAGGGTCAGACATCTGCTGTTGAATTTGGGTTGCCCTTTCTGCCAGCTTGCAAACAGCAGGCTGGCTGCAACTGAACTACTTGACAGAAAGACAATACTCTCCTCTAAGGCTGAACAGAAACCTCTGCGCCTCTTTTGGTGTTAATAGGTCCAAGTTCCATTGGCTTTCTAAGGTTACTGTTGCCAAGGAGTAGGCTTGTTCTAGAACACTAAAAGGGCCAGCAGAAGCTTTATCTAAACTGCCTTGCACATATTTAGAAAGGGTCTGGTCGTAGGAGAGGTTGTAGCAAGTCCCCCTACCCTTGAACCCAACCCTGTGGCAATCCCTAAGTGATGAGGAGGGATACTAGGGTGATGGCCTTTTCATAGTGAATATTGTGGTTAAAGGAACTGATAGAAAGAGATTCAATTTTTCGAGCCATTGTTAACATTGAGGGATAGAAAGGCAAGAGTTCCAGTTCTCATCTAGTTCGTGGGGAGGCAGAAGTTGGCATTGGCCTTACAAAGGGAAAAGGACTCCCTGTTATGGAAGGAAATTGTCAGATGGGTGGAAAACAAATGTTGAAATATCAAAAATGCCTCATGCCATTGCTGTGTGTTTTCCAAGAGTTGAGAGTGCCTGCTTTGTGGTGCCTGGGAGGAAATTTAGAGATTTGTCAAGGTTAACTTGGGTCATTCTTGATGAGTTATTTTCATAAACAATAATTATATGTGGGCATCTGTGAGGAACTAGTTGGTAGAGTGTTTTTATCTGGGAGAATTCAGTGTCATTGAGTTTCTGAAGTTAGGGTTAGGGAAAGAAGCTGATGCTGCCTAGAGAGACAGCTATGCACAGCTGGGGGTTAAGGTTAGAAAAGTCAGGCACAGGGGCCGGTGTTGTGGTATAACAGGTGAAGCTGCTGTCTGCAATGCCAGCATCCCGTATGGACACCAGTTTGTGTCCCACTTTCTCCACTTCTGGTCTGACTGTGTGCTAACAGCCTGGGAAAACCAGCAGGAGATGGTGCAAGTGCCCACATGGGAAACCTGGAGGGAACTCCCAGCTCCTCACATTGGCCTGGCCTGGCCGGGCGCTGGCAACTATGGCCTTTTGGGGGGAATGAACCAGTGTATGGAAGATTCTCTCTCTCTCTATTGATCTCTATCTCTCTCTCTCAGCTTTCCAAATAAATGAACTTTTTATTTTTTTAAAGATGAGTCAAGCACAGAGAGAGTTGGGGAGCCTGAGAATGGGACTGACTAGTTGTGTGGATTTGCATTGGCCTGAGGCAGTTGCACCTTATTTGGGGAGACTGGTGGTTAGAGAGGATCCAGTAATCTTGATCAGTAATGATTACAAAGCTCAGGAGGCCATGCCCCATGATGCTGCTGTTCTGGGAGGGCCCGTGAGATGCAGAAAGGCACCCTGGGTGGTGTGTTCGTGGTGACTGGGCCACGCAGTGACACGCTGATTTAAGGTAATTAGTCCTCAAAGAGCCTCCTGGTCTTGTTTGCCTGAGCTGTGGGGTAATTTTTGGGGAGAGTTTCTGCTACATCTGGAAATGCTGCTCTCTCCCGTGTTAGTGGAGAGATCTACTCTGCTGTAGACCCCGGAGGGCAGAGGGGTGGGGAGGATGAGGTGAGGCAGGGCCTGCAGTCCTGTGTGAGATTTGCATTTGTGTTATTCAGAGGTACAGAGGTGAGGTTGAGAGTGCTCTGACTGCTGTGCAGCAAGAAAATCTTGTGTGGGGCCAGAGAGGAGAGAGGTGAGGCAGGGGTCAGGAGCAGCAACAGCAGCAAAAGATACATTGAAAGGAAAAGTTGAGAGGAATAGTAAAGAAAGTTTCCATGAGGTCTGTGACAGTGAAGTGAATAGTGTTGGGCGAGAGAAGAGAGGAGAAGGTACAAGATAGTGGCAAGTGGAGCTAGGGGAGCTGTAGCCTCTTTTTTGATGTGTAAACCTTGCACTAAGTGGTACATTCCAGCAGGTACTGAGGAGAGAAGGATGAGTGGGTTTCCTCTGGGGATGGTTGCTGGGGGCATGAATAGGTAGTAGGGAGACATAAGCGGAGGGAGCAGGGGGAGACTGAGGCAAAGGTTTGGAGGGTGAGGAAATTTAGATGATGCTGGGGTGGAGAGACGTGATGGAGAGAATCAAAGTCAGTCTGAGACTTTAGAGGCTGAGGGGCTGGGGGCTTCAGTCTTCTTCTTGAGGAGGACAATCTGGCGGTGGCGTGAGAGTGAGGGTGAAGGCGATTATGAAGATGGAGGGATGCCCGTACACAGGGAGCCTCACTCCATTTTCCATTGTGGTTGATGAAGTTGTCTAAGTGTCAGAGAATCTGAGAGTCAGAAGTGTTCTTTCCAGGCCATTGTATTGTAGCCAGACTGAATCGCAGAAAAGCGTGTATGTCTTTAGGTTAACGTATCCCCTCTGTGTGTACAGTCTTAAGGTTATGGAGACAACTAAGGGGTGAATTCTTTTTTTTTTTTTTTTTTTTTAAATTTTTTCTTTTTATTGTATTGTTGTTGACAATCTTTACATAGTTAATTAAAGGAAAAAGAAGAAAAAAAAAAGAAAAAAAGAAAAAAAGAAAAAAAGGTTCAGGGGGATAGGAAAGTGGGCAACGCCATTATGTCCATATTGTTTCCATCATGCATCTGAGGTAAAGGGGGATGTTGAGGGAGAAGCCCCACCCGGTTTCCCGCCCACCCCAAGTCCCGGATGTGGGGCATGCTCCGAGATATGTGCCCAAGTGGTGTTAATAGTTCTCCAGTTATGAATCGCTGCCAGTTTCGCTCGATGAGGTCGCCCACTGATTGACATGGTCCATCATAAAGTCTCCGTTTGCCCCATAATTTGCTGCCAACATATAGCTGAGATGAATGACTGTCCCGTTCTGTCTTCTGTCTTTTCTTGGTTAGAGTTCTGAGTCCAGCAGTTCGATTGGGGAGGTCTCCAAAGATACTTTGAGGTATTCCCAGATTAGTTTTTTGTATGTTCTAGCAAGCACAGGAGGGGTGAATTCTTAGGTCGTCGTGAGAGTGAATTTGTCATTTGGAAAGGAAGTGAGGATGAGTCCTAGAGATTCATGATGAGTGAATCTGTCATTTCACCTTAGGATAGTAAGACTGTCTTTGTGCTGCAGGCCTCTCTGGGATTAGAGAGGTGGACTTTCAATGGGAGCACAGTGCAGGGCTCTCTTTTGGGGACTCAGAAGGACTCATTGCGTTTCCCTGAGTTTTGACGTGTGGAGAGTCCGAGGAGACATGAGAAGCGAAGATTCTGCGTGGAATGATAGCCTCAAAATAACCTTCCTGGGCTTTGGCAGTAAATGTTAGATTTAAGACTCTTGGATCCAAAGAAGGCACAGACAACTGGCCAAGACAGAAAATACTTTATTTTAGGAGGACAGTGTAATGGGGTCTGAAGTGAGATTTCAACCCACCCAGCAGTAAGGGTTCCATTTTAATTGTTGGGGAGAGGGCCTTTTGTTTATGCAGAAATCCACATGTACCACAATAATGTAGCTCTGAATGTGCTCAAAATCCCATTGGCAGTTGTCATCTGAAGTTTTCTATTTGCAGAGTATGATTCTGTCTGTGTAGTGTGTCTCAGGAGAAGCACTTGAGGAGTTCATACTGGGCATTGATGGAATACTGGGCAGTAAAATTACACCAGGTTTTAGGGCTATCTTCCTGCACCTGACTTTATCAGGTTTGAAATAAAATGAGCTGGGGGGGGGGAGGGCACGGGGAGAGGATGGGGGAACATCATAGCCTATGAAAGGATGTTATAAAGTGAAATGCAATAAAAAAACCATAAATTTTAAAAAAAGAAATAAAATGAACTGTATGTGCCCCAGTGATAAAACAGGTCATAATGGTGGTGCATAGAATGTTCCCAGATATTCTTGGGTTTATTGCTTCCTTTAATTTCCTAGAGTCCATTGTTTTAGGTTACCACATCATGTATTTTTTCCTGTAAGTACGTATTCTTTTAAATATCATTAATCTAAAAGAACTTTGAGTATCATGGCAGGTAAATTTTAGTACATCTATTTAATTTTCATATACACATCCAAGTAATACTGTATCAATAATATTTTTAATACAATAGAAGCTCCCTGTAGTTTTCTTCTTCTCAGCACCTTTTTTAGGAGTAACCACTGATTTAGCTTATATCACCATAAAGTGTTTATATTACATTATTTATAAGTGTTTTAGCTTGTATTACCATGAAGTGTTTTTAAACTTCATATCAGTGGACAAAAGATATTAAATATTCTGATAATTTTCCACATGTCCTTAAAATATCACCATTATAAAATTCACACTGTACTATGAACAGTGCAACTATCGAAGGTAAGGTAACTTCAGCATTCATCTCCTGCTGTTTCCCTGCTTGGAGCTTCAAAGAAGCCTGCCCGAGCATTCCTGAAAAGTCTTTTAGTAGGCGCATATATATATGTGAACGTCCATGATAGATAAACCAGAAAAAGAAATATTCACCATGAATATTTCTCTTCATAGATTCCAGACTTAGAACTGCCATTGATACGGTGCATTTAAAATTGACCTACTCTGGGCCCGGCGGCGTGGCCTAACAGCTCAAGTCCTCACCTTGAACGCCCCGGGATCCCATATGGGCGCCGGTTCTAATCCCAGCACTTCCCATCCAGCTCCCTGCTTGTGGCCTGGGAAAGCAGTCGAGGACGATCCAATGCCTTGGGATCCTGCACCCGCGTGGGAGACCTGGAGGAGGTTCCTGGTCCCTGGCTTCGGATTGGTGCAGCACCGGCCGTTGTGGCTCACTTGGGGAGTGAATCATCGGACGGAAGACCTTCCCCTCTGTCTCTCCTCCTCTCTGTATACCTGACTTTGTAATAAAATAAATAAATCTTTTTAAAAAAAAATTGACCTACTCTGGTACCAACATAGAGAAGAGCGAGTGACAAACAGTAACTTCTAATCATTAGGGAGCTCCAGTAAGCTGAGACATGCTTCCTGACGTGGAGTCCTGTCTTCAACCTGTAGAACAGAAGCAAGTGTTTGATTCAGATTTTCAGAAAATGCTGGGACAAGTCATCCTGGCCCAGTCATCCTGCCCTGATTCTTATCTCCCAATGTGAGACACTCCCTGCCCATCCCTGTGCTCTGCCATTTAGTTTTGAACACTGTTTTTTCTCCTCCCTCCAGTCAACAGATGTAGTGCCCAGAAATGATGAAGCTGTTGAAACAGGATTGTCTCGGTGTTAATAAGAGCCCTTTATGCTCCTCTGGTTGGATCCTCCCATGACGGGATGAACAGTGAGTCAGAGGGGAGGCTCTTCCCAAGAATGGAATTAGGGTTGGGGGGTGCATTTCCTTTCCTTTTAATCTCAACAAACTGGTGTCTGGGTCTTCCCTGCCTTCCCTGCTTAGATCGGCTGCCCACCTCCAGCCCAGCTATGTGCCCTGTTTACAGCAGTTGGAGGTGCACTGGGAAGAGACTTGCAGAGCCCAAAACCCCCAGGCCCAGTCTTCTTTAAGTCCTTTTCAGACTGGATTTGTATAACTTCACATTAAAACAAACAGAAAATTGTGCATAAATTTCAATTTTCAGAATGTATAGGTTTATATGTATATGTATATGCATATACACGCATTATTTCCTATATTTTTTCTAATCATAAAATACCTATTTATAATTTAATTAATTGTATCATTAAATACATTCCTGATAGGAAAACTTTGTCAAGACAGCAATGAAAAGTGAAAAATTTCCTTAGATTTTTTTAACATATATTTTTTAAATTTTGATGATCTTTACATAGTTGATTAGGGCTCAGAGGGTCAAGGACTACAGGAAAGTGGGTAAGAACATTGTTTCCACATTCTCTTTTTTCCTTCCTGTATCTGGGTGAAGGGGAGAGACAAAGGGAGAAGCTAAACCCACCCTCCCACTCTTCCCAGGATCCCAGATGTGGGGCACGCTCTGAGGGCACTGCTCAAGTGGTTTCGATAGTTCAACAGTTCTGAATTGCTGCCAGTCTCGCCATTCCAAACATGATGATATCTCTTCAGAATCCACTGGCTGACATAGTCTACCTTAGAATCTCCATTTGCCGAGATTTTCACTGCCAACACATGGCTGGGGTGGTTGATTGATTTGTTCTGTCTGCCGTCCTCTCTTGTAGTAGCAGGTGTCTTCTGCAGGTTCTGATGAACTGCCATATCTTCCATGTGCATCTGGATATGCTGTCCACTGCTATGTCTGAATCTCTGAGGAGGCTTAGCTTTGACATATGCACTCCATGGTCAGACCATGGAACTTGCACTTCTCTTCCTGGTTGGGGTTCTGAGATCAGCAGTTCAGTTGGAGGGGATCCTCAAAGAAACTTCATCTGAGGTGATCCCAGACCTGATTCTTGTGTGTGCTTGCCAATACAGGGTCCAGCACAGTCTGTCACCCCATTCAGCTTATGCATATGGTGGTGGTTGCAATTGCTGGGTCAGTTCTGTTTCCAGCCCTGTCTTCCATGTGAACCAATGGGTGTTGCAGTCCAGCCTGATCCTGCACAGCACACACTCAGCCCTCACTCAAATTAGTGGGAGCTGCAGCCTAGTTGGAGTGACCTGCAATAACCCCCACCAGGCCCATCTCCTGTACTGGTTTCCGTGCTTGCCACTGGACAGCAGACTGGACCAGACTGTCCCCCATCCCATTTGGCTCTCTTTTATGTCAATGGTATTGAAGCCTGGTTCAACCCAGCCAGCCCCACTATCCAGCCCACACCCCTGCTGATGGGTGCCACTCTCTGTCTAGGCACCACTGCCCCAGTCCTGGTTTTCATGTTCTCCAGTGGGAGTGGTAACTCAAGAGGGAAGTGCCTACTATTTCCCTGCTGGGCCCACTCCTGGATCATGCACTCTCCAGGTGGTTCTGCAGTTTAACTTGACAGAATTTGAAGGAAATGTGATATCCCTATAGGAAAGTGTATAGATCTTAAATAGGCTTGATTGATTTTCTTTTTTTTTTTTTAAAAAAAGATTTTATTATTATTGGAAAGCTGGATATACAGAGAGGAGGAGAGACAGAGAGGAAGATCTTCCATCCGATAATTCATTCCCCAAGTGAGCCGCAACAGCTGGTGCTATGCTGACCCGAAGCCATGAACCAGGAACCTTTTCCAGGTCTCCCACGCGGGTGCAGGGTCCCAAAGCTTTGGGCCATCCTCGACTGCTTTCCCAGGCCACAAGCAGGGAGCTGGATGGGAAGTGGAGCTGCCAAGATTAGAATCGGTGCCCATATGGGATCCCGGGGCGTTCAAGGCGAGGACTTTAGCCGCTAGGCCATGCCGCCGGGCCCGCTTGATTGATTTTCATCTTGATAAAACTAAAAATGGAACTAATTGCATAATTAGCTGTAAGGTTACAGTTGGTTACACAAGATATCTAGTGTTCTGACTTGTTTCCTAGTATTTGTTTTGTTTCTTTGTGAAGTTTATATGAATGGAATCATGCAACAGTATTCTTTTGTGTCTGATATTTTCCTCCTGTCCCTGAAATAATACATAATCTTTGTGAGTCACAGATCTTATCTATGATGACCATTCACATTTTGTGTAGTAGTTTTTTAAAAGATTTATTTTTTTTTATTATTATTGCGAAGTCGGATATACAGATTAGAGGTGAGACAGGGAGGAAGATCTTCTGTCCAATGATTCACTCCCCAAGTGAGCACAACGGCCAGTGCTGTGCCGATCCGAAGCCAGGAGCCAAGAAGTTTTTCCATGTCTCCCACACAGGTGCAGGGTCCCAAAGCTTTGGGCCATCCTTGATTGCTTTCCCAGGCCACAAGCAGGGAGTTAAATGGGAAGTGGAGCTGCCGGCGTTAGAACTGGTGCCCATATGGGATCCTGGTGCGTTCAAGGCGAGGACTTTAGCCACTACGTTATCACGCCGGGCCCTTGTGTAGTGGTTTATTCTTGGTTTCTATATAGTGGCCCTTCTGTGAATGGATCTCGCTTTATCCTTTCTACTGAGCCTAGGGACATAGGACAGGTGAGTGTCATTATAAATAAATTAATTCTTGTGTCATGTCCACCAGTGCCATCTTGTCCTTCTAATTTTGTATCATGACATCAAGTGAGTCAGCACAACTGTGGCTTCTGCATGGTGGTAAGTTAACAGTGCACGTAAAAGTGAATGTAAACATGTAAATAAATGTTATTAAAATTGCAGTAAATATATTCTAAACTTATATTCCTCTTGCCCAAATAGAAAAAAAAGTGCCAGCAGCAACTCTTAATTGTTTCTGACATGGAAGGAAATTGGTTGGCAAGAATGTCAGTCAAACTGAAAATCTTAGTTGTGTCTTGTTTTGCTCAACCGTCCTTCCCGGCATCTCAGCCTTCTGCTGTAAACTTTTCAGAATGGCTAAGGCAACACATGGAAAGGGCCCCCTTCAGGAAGGAAGTCATGCAATGAGGGGCTCTAAAGCTGAGGCTTCATTAGCTTCTTGACAGTCCATCTCCGAGTGAGGAATAGTGTAATTACATTGGGAGCCAGGCTGCCATTCAAGGCCTGCTCACCTCCAAGAGTTCTCATGTGCTTGTGTTCGCATGGTCTGGACCTGACGAAGAAGGTGATGACTCATCTCCTAGAATATTAAGGAAAACTGCTGAGAGAAATCACACAACCCTCTTAGAGTAGACAAGTTTTCCATCCAGGGCTGGGGCATGAGTAGACAGAGAGGACTCTAGTTTTATTTCTGCTTTCACTGCCCTTCTGTGCTGTTTCTGCCAGCCACCTCTGCCCCAGTGACTGAGCAATCCTTCCGCTTCCTGTGGAGGTACAAGGGGGTGCTGCAACCAAGAAGGGGCATCATTTCTGCAGAGCGATGGACAAGTGGTCAGGGGCTTGAATAGGACGCAAGAATTCTTGCTGTTTACCTGAGTAGGCCCTCACCAGGAAACCAGAAACCACCCTGCTCCTCACCTGTTTATTATCCTAATAAATAGGAAGACAGCCATGAATGAGCACACGAAGACAGCTAGGATGATCCCAACTCTCCGTAAAAGCTGGTCGTTGACTGGGAGCATCAATGCAGGTAACAGCTGCTGGATGGCTGGGGATGTCAGTGTTGGTAAAAACTGGTTGGTGACTGGGGTCGTCAGTGTTGGTGCTAAAACAGTCAAAACAGCACAAGCCCTGTCAAACTCTAAATCATACCTTCCCCAGTATGTGCTCTCCCCAGAAAGCCCTTGTAGCCCACATGTTTGCTGAGGCATTATGTAGCAACTATTCATCCAGGTTCTGAAAGGGTGGTCGTGCCTTGTTTCCGAAGGCTCACATTCCCACTGTTGCAGGCAGCAAGTATCTGTCCAGTTACATACAACCTGGCACATTCATGGTGGGCAGAATATGTAGGAGGATGACAGCAGGACAGGCATGAGAAGTGGCACTGGAGCTGGTTGTAGTTGTACCATTGCACTAGAGGAATAAGAAGGGCTGAGAAATTTACAGTGACACATGTACACTTGCAGATCATTGGATGTGAGATGGTTGGTTGGCGGAGGGGAGGAAGCTTCAGTACTTAGAAAGAAGCAATGGGAAGTGGGATGGCAAAGGGAGAAGAGTGGAAAAATCCTGAAGGCAGTAGCTGACACTAGGCATGAACCCCACCAAGAAATCAACCATCAAGCAGTCCATCAGATTATTCATCATACACACATGCTGGCATCCATACCAGGAAGTCATTAGCCTTGTACAGAGAGCCACCACCTCCTTCCCACGCTGCTGCAGCACCTCCTGGAACTCAGTGGCCTACCTGGCGCTTTCTCCAAGAGCTCTGAGAATTGTCGGAGCCAGTACATGCAATCTCCCAGTGAGATCTTCCTGAAAAACTCCATCAGGTTCTGGTCCTTCTCCCACTTCTCCTTGATCCTTGTGGCTCTGGAATCAGTTACTGTCCATTTCCCGTTTATTGCATTGAACATCAAGAACACGGAACTCTTGGTGCTGAACTTCCAGGTCGCAGCAGTGCACTGCTTTCCTTTGTGTTGACAAAGCATCGTGGCCAGCAGGCTGGGCAGATCTGCAGTCCACATACAAAGTATCATTCCTGACTCTTGACATGTCTGTCACTCCCAACAGTGTGAAGTGCCTCTCTGTCCATATCGGGTCCTGCGTTCCTTTCTCCCTGACTTGCCCTTTCCTGCTCATCAGGTCCCAGGTGCCTGTAAGGCTGTGCTAGTGTTCATCTCTGTAACCCAAATACACGCAAAGTCCCTTTCCCCCGTGTTCCACCCCATTGCCATGCTCACCTCTGGTCTTACTTGTCTGCAGTTTGATATCAGGCAGGATTGTTCTGAGCTCTTGTGCCACTTCTCTCAGTGTTTGGGTCAGTTCTTCCCAGGTTTTGCTGGTGTTTACCTGCTCCCCGAGGGCCCCCAAGGGTGTGATCCCATTGTTTTCACTGTTGTACTCCAGGAAAGGCGTTTCATCCACTGAGCCTTGCACTACATACCAGGGCTGTGCCAGTGTGGAATGAGATCTGACAGTGAACTTCAGCCAAAGAGAATGAGCAGCTGTGAGAGGAAAACAAGGCAGGCAAAGGACAGAGGACGGTCACTGGATCCTCACCTGTTTAGGAGGCCCTAGACTCCTTCTGGGGGGGGCAGTTTGGCAGAGGTAGGAGTCTCCATCCTAGACCCCTTCAGTCTTCTGGACCCTTAGCCCTGTCTCACTTATAACTGTGTGAGGTTAGCAAGGTGCTTGATGCCCCCAGGGACACCTTGGGTGTCCACAGGGCTATTAGAAGAAGTCATCGCACAGTTATTTGTAGTGACATGTATTAAGTTTTGTTGTGCAAATTACAAGACAGGGTTCTCCTGATATTTAAACATAATGGGACAAAGGAATTTTCAACTGAAAGAAAAAGAAGGCATCACAGGAAGATGCATCCTGTATCGTTAGAGTTTAGGAAAAGTTTCTTGGTAGCACAGAGAGAAGTGTGACTTATGAGCGCTGTGTCTGGCATTGCACCATCGTGAGACAGGTTAGTTTTACCCTACTGATGATGTGTTGTTGCCATGGTAATCCTGCTCAGTAGGAGAGGAACCGCAGGTTCAGACATTTGGTGTATGTGCTTGGCTGAGGAGCCAATGGGGCAAAGCTACCATCTGTGGGATTATGACTGAACGCCTCTAAGTCAGAATCCCGCCCAGGCGGAACGCCGAAGGAGCCGAGGCCTCGGATAGCCGGTCCCCCGCCGTCCCCGCCCGCGCGTCCGTCTCCCAGGCGGCGCGCGACACGCCCCCAGCCACGCGTCGGGGCCGGGTCCGGTGGGGAGAGCCCTTCCTCCTGGGAAACGGGGCACGGCCGGAAAGGGGGCCGCCCTCTCGCCAGTCACGCAACGCACGTTCGTGGGGAACATGGCGCTAAGCTTCCTGCTTCAAGGCGCCCGGGCCTCGCCCTTCACGCCTGCGGCTAAGCCACAACTCCCCTCCCATCTTGAAGATGAGGTGACTTCCTGCTTAGGACCTGCCAGGAGTGCTAGTCCCCTTTGTGCTTCCTCCCGTCCTCCCCTCCTCAGCCAGGTCTCACAACCCAGGGGACTCACGATTGCGAGACAGCCGCAATGGCTGCTGAAGACTGGAAGGGTGTGCTGGAGACGTTCTGCAGAGAGTGGCAAGGATAATGTAGCTGAGTGCTTGCGTCCCCAGCCTCTTCTGCCCAGGAGTGCTCTGGGCCATCTCTGTCCTTGAAACACCGGTGACCTGCCCTTTGCAATCCAAATGAAGAAGCTTTCCTAAGCATCAAAATATAAATATCAAGAAAAAGAAAAGGGTGGGTGTAGCAGGCTAAGCCAATGCTTAGGGCCCCACCTGGCGTTGTGCATCAGACTGTGGGACCAAGTCCCACTTTTACTTCCAGTGCAGCCTTCTGCAACATACTAGGAGGCAGCAGCCGACAGCCCTGCCACGTGGCTTCCTGCCACGTGGCTTCCTGCCACGTGGCTTCCTGCCACGTGGCTTCCTGCCACGTGGCTTCCTGCCACGTGGCTTCCTGCCACCTGTGTGGGACACCAGGACAGAATTCTGGCTCCCAGATTCTGCCTGGTGCAGCCTTTGCTGTTGCTAGAATTATTTGAGGGAATGAATCAGTAGATGAAAGATCTCTGTCTCTTATCATTATGGCTTTTAAATAAAAATAAATAAAACTTAAAAAAGCATAGAAAAGGGGCTATTAAAAACTCGAAATTCATTTTGAGAAACCTCTCTCCTCTCTCTCGCCCCTTCAGATCACTTTTGGGAGGAGAAGGATTACTGAGGTGATATGAGTTGCTTTCTTCTACCAGTCCCTCCTGTCTGCTCCCTTCCCCCTCCTTTCCCTTCCTGTCTTCTCTCCCAGCTCCATATTTTCTCCTAGGTCCACTGTTCCTCTCCTATTCTACTTTTTTTCTTACACAATCACACAAATACATCCTAGTCTTATTCACACTTGCTCAGGACTGGCAGCAACTGGTCTACCATCTCAGATGGGCCTTACTATAGAGTTCACAGCAATTCTATTGAGAGCCCAGGCCTCCAGAAACACCAAGTGATTCATCATTGTAAACGGTCCTGGAGCTCAGAGCTCTGAGTTCTGCAAATTAGGCTAACACTTCAGTGTGACTTTCCACCCATGGCTTCTTTTCTGATTCCACCCCTTCCTCTGTTCCCTTTTACAGAGGTCCCATACATTCGTTTTATCTGACTCTCCGGCTCCAGCTGCTCTCAAAGGAAACCTGAGACTAGAAGGTTTAAACACCAAACCTTTGCTGCTCACAGTTCCGGAAGCTGGAAGTTCAGAATCACAATCAGGTGCCGGAAGATTTGCTAAATGGTGAAGAGCACTCTGTTATATAAAAGAGCTGACTCACTCGTTAAAGCCAATTGACTTAGTCATATGCGCGCCACCTCATTACCCAATCACACAGTGAATGCTTTGCCTTTGGTGGAAGGGGAAAAAAAAGCTCTATCTTCTACACAAGCACATTGACCAATGCCTTGCTGTGAGTTTAATGGCCTGACATGATAGTCAGTGGCTAAATCTCCGCCTTGCATGCATTCGGATCCCATTTCTGCACTGGTTTGTGTCTCAGCTGCTCCACTTCCCATTCAGCTCCCTGCCTGTGACCTGGGAAAGCAGCAGAGGATGGCCCAAAGCTTTGGGACCCTGTACCCGGGTGGGAGACCCAGAAGAAGCTCCTAGTTCCTGGCTTTGGATCAACTTAGTCTGGCCATTGTGGCCACTTGGGAAGTGAACTAGCAGACAGAAGATTTTAATCTCTGTCTCTCCTCCCTGTAAATCTGCCTTTTCCATAAAATAAGTAAATATATTTTTAAAAAAGATGTTTAGTTTGTAACACCATCCATCATTCATCTCATCGGATGTGTCAGGAATCATAGTAATTATTCCAGCTGCACTTCAGACTTACTTGGTAATATTTACCCTGGGGCTTCCTGAGGTCTTGTTGTACGAGTGTGGACATCTGTTTTTAACCCGAACAGTCTGCTGAGTAGAGTAAGGATGAACAGAGGCTGAGGAGAGTAGAGGGGAGTCAAGGAAGGGGAAAGGCTGGTCATGGAAACTAAAAGTTACAATCAGATAGGAGGAATACATTCCGGTGCAAGGGAGGATGTCCAGTGACATCCTGCAAGGAAGGACAGGTGGGGTAGTGAACATACTAGTTACCCTGATGGATTCTTACACAATATGTGCAAGTATCAAAGTGTTATATTATACCCCATAGACTTATGCAGTTATTGTATGTCAACTAAAAAGAAAACTTAGAAAAAGTACAAAAACCAGGCTTTTACAAAAGTAGCAATGAACTGTGTGCAGGAACGTCTGTTGTAGAATTGGGTGGAGATCAGACACCTGGGGAGAGAATTGATTCCCGGAGCTCACTCTGTGGGACATAGTTTGGGCACAGAATTCAGAAGCACTTGTTTGTGTTTCCATGGATGAGAGAAGCACTGGGACTCTGGCCTGGATTCAAAGCTGCTGTGTGGGGCAGGTTTTGAGAACAACATCTGGGGGCAGGGCAGAGCGGGGCAAGTTGAATAGTGCTACCGTCACCTTCAAGGTCCAGTTGGGAAAGGAAGTAGGAATGGCCGCAAAGCTGAATGGCCCATGTGCTGCTGCCAGTCTGGGCTTGGGGGTGGGAGCCATAGAGTGTGCCTGAGCCTCCTACAGTAACGGGAAACCAGGATGGGTGCCTGTGTAGGTGACATGGCAGAGGGTACCAATGTGCATCTGTTTACAGCTGTTATTTGCTACCTGGTGTGAAAGATGACTGCATACATAATGATAAACTGTGTAATTGAGCACCTATTACATCAAATACGATTTGACTATAACAGCACAACAGGAAGTGAAATGATGTGATAGCAAAAGTGACCTAATTATGGACTGGATTTACATGCTCTTATCTGCAGGGCAGCTAATTAAGACAGTGACTCAAATTAAACCTAAAAAGAATTAAAAAAATAGCAAGGGGTTCAGGTGGTTTAATTGGGAGTGGAAGAGACCTGTGAAATATATAGTTGAGGAAACTGAAATTGGCCTGAGAAAATTTTGGATCACTATGCAGGTTTGGGTACAAAGTTCAGAATAGAAACTCCAAAATAATAGAGACAAAAGCTGAGTTATCAGTAAGAAGGTCATTTATGCAATTGTCTGATTGCAGGTTTAATATTTATAAGAGGTAGAGAGTAGATATTTTTTCCTTTGCAAGAATTCTAAACTTAAAGGTTGATTACTCAGAAATCATAACCTCCCATAAATAATTTATCTCTTTTATAATAAAATATCATATATTTGCTTTCCTTTTGATTGAGGCAAATATACCTAAATTTAAAAATGTGTGAAGGTCAGGGGTGGGCATTGTGGCCTAGCAGAGCAAGCCATCACCCGGGATCCGGGTGTTGCAGGTAGTGGCTTAACGCACTGCCTCACAATGCTGGTCCCCATCTGTGATATTTAAAATGTGTTACAGTATACATATGTTTTGCATCTCCAGATAAGTAAGAATGCTACATGGCTCAGGGGTCTTCAAATAACTCAATTGTTTTAAAAGCTTTAGCCTGCTCTGTCCTATCCACTGGCATTTGAGTTACCTAATGAATCTTCAAAAACATTCCTGGAAAATGGGTGTTATCTTCTAATTCCGTTTTCCAACTAAAGAACTTTAACGTTTTTAAAATTTTTGAAACTTTTAAAAAGTTTCCTTTTAAACTTTAAAGAACTTTAAAGTTCCTCTGTGTCTCAGAAGCCAACATCCTACTAAGGAAGGTATCCTGTCCCCTTGACATCTTAGCCCAAGAGGTCTCAGCGGGTGGTCTAAAGACTTCCTGCTTCAGAAGCTCCTGTGAGGAAATCAAGCAGACCCATTTTTTTTTTCATCCCTCAGAATCTGCTTAAGTTAGTTTCCCACTGGCCTCAGAATTGGTCCATGAAGAGACACTTTTAGGAGAGGTGGGAAGAAATGCTTTTGAATTTATTTTACTTGAATGGCAAAGAGAAACATATGGACAGAGGTCTCCTGCATGCTGAGTTACTTCACAAATGCCTAAACTCGCCTTGGCTGGGGTTAGACCCTGGCTGAGGCTGCGAGCAAGTGGATGACATGAACTCGACTTCTTGAGCTGTCCCAGGTACTATGTGTATTAGCCAGATGTTGGAATTGGGAGTGCAGCTGGGCCTCAAACCTAGGTACTCCTTGATAGGGTGTAAGAGTCCCCAGGGACTTCTTAAACTATGACACCAAATATCTGCTCCCAGTTATTTTTAGAACCACCACCCTCCTCCCTGAGTGTGTGGCAAGGTGGGGAGGTGCAGGGAGGACTGAAACCCTGTTGGTCTGCAGGTGTGGTCTCAGAACCTGTGGACAACTTTTTACCTGCAGAAACCAGTTAGTTCAGTTTTGTTGAGGATGGGTGAGGCCTGCAGAGTGAGCTTATCAACATGCAAACCCAAGTGTCTGTCTTCTTGGACAGGATTCCTTTCAAGTTTCGTCCTCTAATTATTATCAAATCAAGGTAAAAGAGTGTGGTGCCTGTGCTCTGTAATATTGCTGTTACACCTGACAGGTAGAAGGAGCAGATCACCCGCATCTCTTTTACAATGTTTACTGCAGTGGACCACCTGCTCCCTCAGTCACCTGCACGCTCTGTATCTCCATTCCCTCTGCCCCATGGCACAGGGCAGTGCCCATCTCTCCACATCCTCCCTAACTCTTGTTGTCTATTTTTGATGTCACCTGTCATAATTAATGAGGGGTGTCTCTCAGGGTTTTTGTTTGCATTTTCCTAAAGGCTAATGATACTAAGCATCTTTTCATGGGCGTGTTGGTTGTTTGTGTATCTTCTTTGGAGAAATGTCAGTTTAAGCTCTTGGCCTACGTATAAACTTTTACTTATTTATATTTTACTTATTTTAAAGGGAGAGAAATTGTGTTTGGATTGCTGCATGGTATTTCCTGAGATCAGGCTAGGTGGGAGATGATGACATGAATGTGAGGCAGAGAGGCACCCATGACACAAAGGAGGGTTGGAAGTAAAAGAGGGGCTTAAATTGAGGCCAGTGAGCAGGCCGGGGGTAAATAAACCATTGTTCACTAGGATGAGGTAGAAAAGGAAAGGGGAACAGTGCCAGGGTCCGTGCAATAGGTGTGGATGACACGAAGGTGTGAAGAGAACAGCTCCACTGTTTGGCAGGGCCCCAGGGGAGGTTCCCACTGCATGGCAGGGCCTGACAAATGTCTTTGCAACCACCTGAACACAGTTCTACCTCTTTTTGCAAGGACACTCGACCACCCTGCTAAGAATTCTGTAATCTATTGAGGCATGGTTTTTTGCCCCTGTGAGATGGTTTTTACAACCAGTGTGAGCTTGGGAGTTAATGCTGCTGACAACGTCTGGTGAACGGGCCTTTAACATGTATGCTGTCTCGGTTGTTCTTACGGCCGCTTGGCTGGAAGAGCACAAGAATGTGTGTACTAACATCGTAATATATGCTTTCAAACTAACTTAGGGTCATTGGGTCTGTAGTTGTAGTGGGAATTTATGTTTGTAGTTTTTCCGTTTCTGATCTTTATCTTTTCCCTCTGCGATATATTTTCTGCTCTAACTGATAACTTGTAGAATAAGAATTGTAGTTGGAGTTTATTACTGATTAATATGTGTTGTCTACTGAGGAATTCCAGGCTGCAGCGTCAGAATGGATAATGCCCTGCCTTAAGGTGAAACAATTTGTGGAATTATCTTTGGAAACTCCCACTTGTTCATTGTAGAGTTGAAATCAAAACGGAGTAAACATGGCTCATTGATAACTGCCGTTCTTTTTGCCTTTGTAACTCCTGATTTACTTGCTTGGCTAACAAACTGTGTGAGCTTGCAGGCCTAGTGGCCAATTAGTGCCAATGGCTCTAATCCCCATAAACCAGGGCCCCAGACTTATTAACCCATAGATAATTCAGGATCAAGGTCTGGTTGTCACAGATGGCACCAAGGTTAGAGTCCAGACCTGAGGAGAGCAGGCAGGGGCTGGCAAGCCTAGATAAGCAAGGAATGCGTAATCCTTCCTCACTTACCTGTTGTAAAATTGTGCCCCCCCTTGAAGCTGTGTCAAACTGCCCCAAAGAAAACCTTGTAATTGTACTGCTCAGGGCTGCACTCTCTGCTCAAGTGGATGCGACACCATGACATAAAAGGTCTATGCCAGAGCTTATGACTGCTTCTGTATAAACAAAAGGGACAGCTTTCTTGCATTGTTCATTATGATCCTGAAATTGTAGTGGTCGGTTTCTTTTCTCTCTATGCCTGTTTCACGCACCCTTCTCGAGTTCCGAACTCGGCTAGAGCTGGCCTCTGGTAGAACAGGAAACCACAGGGCCAGCCCTGTTTCCGTCCACAGCAAAGCAGCCAAAAAATCAAGGAACCATTCACATGTGAGTGCACCAACACATTCCTGGGGACAGTGCTCACCTCAGGAGTTGTCATGTTCCCCACACCACACCCTGTCTTCCCCTCTGGGGTTGTGTCTCAGCAGACAGAGGCTGAGACACAACCTAAGCCAGATAAGGGCAGCCTCACTGTGTGATCTGAAACTCACACAGCCTCTCACTGTGATGTCTCTCCTTGACCCCCTTGGCTCTGGGAGAAACCAGTGCCCAGTGGCTTGCCTTTAATGGATCAAAAAAGAGAACAATCTGTCCAGAGTGCTGGACTGCTGGGCCACCAGGGTAGCCACCTGCTGCTTGTGGCCAACATAACATCTGGATTACAGAGTGGAAAAACTATCCCTCTCCAAGGAGACCACTTTGTATCTGTGTGGCCCCCTCATCCTCTACCCTCTCTTTAGTGTGTGGCTGTGGTTTTCAAGCTATGTGCTAAGAAGCTCTGGGGACAAACCCTGGGAACATTGGAATATTTGAGTGACATACAGTGACCTCTGTTGGATACTATGGGAAATACTAGATTTTGTTGAGATTTGGGAGTGTCTTGCACTCTGGCCGTGTTATGCTCTCAAGAGGTGCTGGACCCAGGACAGTCAACAAATGATGAGCAGCTGGTGTGGGACATGACCAGTGACTCATGGTGAGCAGAGCACTCCTGGGGAAAAGATAGAATTTGGAGGGTGATGGGGCCAAGGTTGGAGGGAAAATTCTAGAACCAAGTTGTTTGTAGAATTTCCAGGAAGTGGGAAAGCAGTCTGGGAGTGGAGGCTCCTGCCTTAGTGCTTAGAGACAAGACTGGGATGTAGGCCTGGCTGTACAGGACTATAGGAGCATCCCGTTCCCCTCTCCATCTAATACATGAGCACCCTAGGACCTGTATAGGCCCAAGCACACACACACACACACACACACACACACACACACACCTGTGCAAAGACTCAGGCAAAGCTTCAAGCACCTGGCCACAGGGCCCAGTAAGGGATACTTTGCTCCTACAGACTCCACCTTGGGACAGATTAGAGGCAGCCCTAGAAGAAGAAATAATGCAGTTAGAGAAGAGGGACAGTGTGTGTAAACAGCATTTCACAAGAGGGCTTGAATCCAAGGCAAGAGAAGAGCATCATCCAGGAGTCAGCAGAGGGGTCATAGAGTGTGAGAGACACACCTGAAGCCGCTTTTCCCTCCTGAGCTTCAGGACCCCCTGCCTTCTAGGAGGAGGTGTAACAAATAGCAGCAGAAGCAGAAAGGAAAGAGGGGATTCTGGGCTTGAGTCCAGCCTTGGTCATGTCTAGGAGGAGCACACATTTTCCTGAGTGAGCAGGTGAAACCAGGCCTGGGAATTTAAAAGCCGAAAACAGGGGACCTAGCTCCCTCAGTGTAGTCCTGTGCAGGCTGCAGTGTGGTATCCCAGGATTTTGATAAACTTTCTTGGACGGTGAAGTGATGGGTGCAAATTCCTAAAACCTTTTTCCCTAGGCTTGTTATTATCTTGTTGGAGAGGATGAGTGAGGGGGCAGAGAGAGAAAGCAAGTGAGCACAATGTTCACCCTGAATGCTACCAACATCTGGCAGCTGTGGAGGTTAGAGTCAGGAGCTGGGAACTCAGTCCGGATCTTCCATGTGGGTGTCAGGGACCCAACCACGTGAGGTGTCCCTGCTGCCCTCAGAGTCCGCATTAGCAGGAAGCTGGAATCAGGAAGTGAAGCCAGGAGTCAAACCAAATGAGGGGCACGGGCTCATCACTGGTTAAAACCACTGGGCCAAATGCCTGTCCCTCCAAGGAGTTTATAATGTATCTGTTTATTTGAGATGGAGAGAGGGGAGACACACACACACACACATACAGCTCACATGTATTGGTTTACTCCCCAAATGCCTTCAGTGGCTGGATGGTGCCAGACCAAAGCTGGGAACCATGGATTCAATTTGGGTCTTCTACAAGAGTGGTAGGAACCCAGTCACCTAAGCTATCGTTGCTACCTCCCAGGGTCTGTGTTAACAGGAAGCTGGAGTCAGGAGCTGGAGGTGGACATTAAGCCCACCTAATGTGGGACATGGGTGTCCTAACTGCTAGGACACCCATTTATTCTCAACCCATTAATATCTCTGGAGCTAAGTAAGTCTCTTGAAGATAGCACACACATACACACACACACACATACACACTCTTTAATTTTATTTATTTTAAAATGTTTGTTACATAGGTGTTAGGTGAGAGGATTGTGGACCCATGCTGGTCTCTGGGTGGGACGGGAAAGGATGGTCTATGAATACTCGGAGGTCAGAGGTCATGTTCTGCATGCAGGGCTGGAAGCTGTGCTTCAGGTTTTGGGCAGGTAAGTTCTAAATCATGCCCACTAGGTAGCAGGCAGAGACCCAGGGGTGATTGCCCACACTGCCAGGCAACCTAGACAGTCCCTAAAATTATGCAAACCACAGTTGAAATAGCCACAGATTTTGAACTGCCAATAGTTTACCTTAGAGACACTGATGTGGTGAAGAAAGTTGAGTGGTTTTGATAGTTTTGAGATGTTGTCAGTTACATTGGACCAGCATTGAGAAGATCTTTTTAAATCTTTTGGCTGACCAAGTCCACCTTAGTGTATCCCTAGACCAGATACTTGGTGCAAAGCTTGGCCAAGAGAGTTGTCCAATGTGTTTGTTTTCTATCCTCTGGTGAGGCATTCAGTGTCCTCTGCAGGCCTAGATGAACTGGCTGCTGTGTCCACTGTGTGCATCTGGGAATGCTGTCCGTTGCACAGGCATCAGCAACTAATGAGACCCAGCCCTGCTACATTCACTCAAAGATAAGACCACAGATATTGTGATTTTCCTTATAGTTGGGGTTTGAGTCTAGCAGTCTAGTTGGTGAGTCCCCGAGGAAACCTCACCTGGGGTAACCTCAGAGTTGAGTCTTGTGTGTGCCAGCTACTGTGGGTCAAGTTCAATATTTCACCTGTATCAGCCAATCCACATAACAGTGAATGCAGCTGCCTGGTCAGTTTGGTCCCCAGCACCATCTCTCATGAACCAATGGGTGCTGTGGTCTAACCCAGCCCTGCCCGCTACAGGTTTGGTCCTTCCACACACAAGCAGGTTTCATGGCCTAGTCGGGGCATTTCCCTATAATTCACAACAGGAGCACCCCTCAGCCAGTTATTGTATGTTCTATCATATGCTGTGGCCTAGCCTGGCCCTAGCCTGGCCCATCCTGCATCCCAACTGGCTTTCACGCATACCCATGGTGCTAAGGTTTAGCTCAGCCCAACCCATTCCTTGACCCAACGAATACATATGCTGACAGATGCTACTGTCTAGTCCAGCCTAACCCACCCCAGCCCTGGATCTCGTGCTCACCAGCAGGAGCTCCAGCCAGCAGGGCATGCCCACAGTTCTTTTACCAGGTCCATTCCCAGCCATGGATGTTGTGATTGGCAGGGATTACTGCATTCCAGCCTAATTTGACTTGCACTTAGTCTTGGCACTTGCTACTGACGCTGCAGCCTACTCATGGGCTTGCACTCATTTTGGTTGTCTCAGGTGCTAGAGGTGTGGCAGTGGGACCCAGCCTGGCCCACTCCTAGACCCAGCCCACATGTTGTCATCTCCGGCAGAGGCTTACCCTGGTGAACCACAACACCTGCCCCAAATTGAGTTCCTAGATTTCCCTACCATGCCTCCTTCCATGGTTCTCGCGTGTGCCCTGACCTGGCCCACCCCAAGTCCTAACACTCACCAGTAAGTACTGCAGCCTAACCCTAACATTTCACACATGAAACTCTGGCATTTACAGCAGAATGAGTGGAATTGGAGATCACTATGTTAAGTGAAACAAGCCAGGCACAGGAAGACAAATATTGTATGTTCTCTGTCATCTGTGTAAGTTAAAAAATATTTTAACCCAAAACATTTGACCTAAACCAGTCATTCAAAGCTAGCGGGTTGTAATAATTCAGGTGCAGGGATGTGACATAGCCAACACTAATTTCTTGTATATAGGCACTAGAAGAGAAGGCATGGTAGGTGCAAAACCTGGGGCACGATAATGGAGAACAGAATCCTTAACTGCTTGCCAGGCTTCACTGCTTTGTGCTTTGAATATATCTTCAAGTATTGCAATGTGTTTCATCAAACCTAACAGGCATTGCGTGCTAATCAAAATTTTCAAATTGTAGGCCTGGGAGTTTAATTTTCCTGCAGCCTCCCAGCTGCTGGTGGGTCTCAGGACCAGGGCGTCTCATGCCTGGATCCCAGACAACAGCCACCATGTGCACATGGTGAGCTGTCCTGGGGCCTGCCTGGTCTCTGGGGGCTGCTCCCCTCGGTGTGAGTACATGGAGCGGGGAGGTCTCTGTGATTGGGCAGGTCCGGGGCCCACCCATCGCTCTCATTGGGCGGTCAATGGGATTGGGGAGGGGCGCAACCTTGGGCCTGGGGGTTTAAACTTCCAGCAGCCTCCTGGCTGCTGGTGGGTCTCAGAATGGGGCGTCTCATGCCTGGATCCCGGATGACAGCCACTACATGCACATGGTGAGCTGTCCCCGGGCGGCCAGTGTGCCATTTGGCGTGCCAGGCTCCGCCTGCTGGTCACCCAGCCTGGACCTCTGGGATTTTGGTTCTTTGAATAGCTGCTTAGGTTGCTCCAGGTTGAACCCACTATGCTTATAGGACGTGAATCAATCCTAAAGACAGTAACTCTTCCTTTGTAGAACCTGTAATCACTGAACAATGCTGGCCACCAAATACCAGTCCATGCAAAAGCTATGGCTTGGGGCTTGTCCATCAGAACCATATCCTGTTACCTGATATGATGATGGATCAGAAGAAGGGTCACATTAAGCAGGGCCATTACATTAACTAGCACTCAAGAACCACATCCAGGGGTAGATTCTGTGGGGGATGTGTGGGCCACACCCTGTGGAAATTCTAGCCCCACTGGTTAGCTCAAAAGTCTGGATGGTGATGGACTAAGCTAGGTGTGGTGTGATCAAGGAGCCTGCCATCAATCCCAGGTAAAAGAACCCGCAACAGTCTGGACTGGTCAAGGCAGCAGCACCCAAATGTGCATCCTGAATAGGGTGTGGGGTGGGCAGGACTGCAAAGTTCACCAGCTCATACAAGGCCAAATGGAAGGCCATATTTCTCTGGATCCTGGCCTAAAACCCAATGGCATGTATGAGGGCTGGGTCTGTGAGTGGATCAAGTGGAGGAACTTGGAAAACTCCCCTGGCGGGTCATAGCTCCTGCTGGTGAACATGTGATCCAGACCTGGTGGTCGGACAAGTTGGGCAAAGTAGCTCCAACAGCTGGCTAATGTGTCAATTGGTAATGGAACAGGGTGGACCAGGCAAGACTGACCAAGCCTTAGCCCACAAGCGAAACTAGAGACCAGGATGGAGACAGGTCATGCCGAGCTAGGCTCATGTACCTACTGGTCTGTATGGCCCAGGAACGCTAAGCCATAGTCTAAGGCAGAGATCGGGACAGGCGAGGGGCTGAGCCAAGCTGAGTCAGAGCAACCACTGGCATGCGTGTGATCTATGGCTGGGAACAGGCCTGGCTGGGGAGCTAAGGGGACAACTCTAGCTGGGTTAAGGTTCCCACCAAGGGGCGTGTGGCCTGGAATAGGAGCTGTGTTCTGATCAGGAAACAGTTGCAGTCTTCCTTGGCAGAAGTGTGGACTGGGACTGGATGCACCAGGCTGGGCCAGACTCCAACACCGTCTGGTGTCCTGGAGGACCAGGGTAGATGTGGGATGGACTAGGCAAGGTCTCAACCCCTACTGAGCCATGTGTCAGCCATATGTGGGTATGGACGAGCCATGGCTGGGCTGAAACATCCAACAGCAAGGACCAGTTTCGGTTGAAGGTCACTCAGGAAAAGCCGCTGTTCCTGCTAGGACCCGGCAATGCACCCAGCCCAGGTGTGTTTGACTCCATTAATAAAGCCAGGTGGGATGTGTGGCACGCCCTGGGCAGCCTGCCCTGGAAACTGCCAGGCAGAACTATGTATTTGATGTCCAGTGCGAGGTCTTCATTGGAATCCGGGAGCCTAGCAGAGCCGGAAGTCACTAACAGATCTGGGTGTTAAGCTCTGGTGTGACCTCTGTTGTGACCTCTGGGGGTGACTCAGGAAGATCACGTGTAACCGGCCTGCTAAGAAAAATGCTATTAAGCAAAACTGTGACAGTCACTGCAGTGAAGTGAAGCACAGCAAAGGAGGAAGTGTTCTGTGGTCGCGGCCAGCTGAGCAGGTAACATGGACACCGCTAAGGTCAGGAGATCAAGCACCGACATGCAGACCAGAGATGGTGGAAGTCTCTCTTAAGCCTCTCTTTATTACTGCTTATATACTCTTTCCCCCAAGCCCTTTAACAGAACAATAGGATGCCAATAAGTCTGATTAGACCAGGTGTTTTTAGCCACAAGCCCATTTCCTGTAGAGCTCAGCTTAACTAGTGCTAATCAACTCCTTAGCCCACAACATTCTGTTGTTGCTCCTGTCTCAGGCTGAAGCTAAACTTCCATGTGCCTCCTTTCCTCTCAGGGCCAAACACATCCCTTGGGGTGATTGCATATTTCATTAAAGTCTTCATGAATTAAATTTAAAAGAAAAAAAAAGAAACTTAGGAAAGCCAGTGTCAGGGAGCGGCCTGCTCATTCATCCCTTGAGAGTGTGTGGAATCGCCTGCCCCTCACTATTTATCTTACATCTTGTAAGTCTTTCAGCTCTCGTGCTTCAGCCTGGTTTCTTGCAGGAATGTTGCATGCTGGCACGCAACAAGCTTCCATCCACTGTTTCGCTTTGGAAAGGCCATAACATCCTGGTGTGAGCCAGGCTGAAGCCAGGAGCCCAGAACTTCAGGTGGGTCTCCCACACAGGTGGCCAGGGTTCACGCACTTAAAGCATCTTCCACTACCTTCCCGAGTGCATCTGCGGGGAGCCAGGTCAGACAGCACAGACCTTGGACTCGAACCAGCACTCCAACACAGGATGCCACTGTCACAAGCAGCAGTTTAACTTCCTGTACCACAACGCCAGTCCCTGTAATCATAGTTTTAAATAAATGTATCCATACTTGTATACAAACCCTGAAAGCAAGTACAACTCAAGTATTTGAGTGAACTTATACTGAATTTACATAGTTCTTTCAAATCATTAGGTCAGAATAAACCATGGATAAAGAACAAACCTTGGAAAGGAAAAATGGTAGCAGTAGCCAAGGTAAGAATTGTCACTATTCTCAGGTCACCTTTTCTGGCTCAGGTGAATCAGATGAATCCCAGTGCTCTGAGCAGCTCGCAGTTAGGGGTCCTGAGCTCACTGTTGGAGGTGTGTGTTACAGACAGCACTTCATGGGCACTGTAAAGAGTTATTCCAATATCCCTCCCTGGACCTGGCGCCATTTCTTCTTCCTCACAGCTCATGAAGTTTGCGCCGGTCCAGCCATCCACCAATCAGATGTAACCTGGCATTCCACCTGAGAATCCCACCCCCAATCTTCCAGCCCCTTCCCCAACCCCACCCACTCACCAATCATCCCTAGGCATTCACCTGCAGGTACCAATCCCCTGGGGGCCTGCCCTCAATCCCTCCCAATCCCCACCCCCTACACCTGGCAGACAAAAAGTCCCCCCAGGTGCGGCTCTCTCTCTTTCTCCTCTCTCTTCTCTCTCCTTTGCCCGCTCTTCTTTGCTCTCTCCCTTTTCCCTTCTTTCCTGATCTTCACCACCTCTACCCTGCTCCTGCCCCGTTGGAATAAACCTCCTAAGATACCTCGTTGCGTCTGGTGTTTTCGGCTCATGGTAAAGAACCAGGTTGCGGGAATTAGCTGCGCGTAATAATATCGTAATATCCTATGAACTAGAACTCACATTGCTTTTTAAATAACTAATAGGCACTGTGTGATGGACAAGGAGAGAAGGGTGTAACAGTGAAATCAGATTTCTCCCTCTCTACTGGAGTCCAGCTCCAGCCGAGTTCGGAGCTCAGGAAGGGTGCGTGGAGTCGGCAATAAAGAAAGACAGACACTGACACTTGGTGTGTCCTCACAACAGCCCAAGAAAAAGCTGTCCTTTTACTCAGACACCTCACAAGCTTCTACACAAACGACTAATTATTCTATTGTTACTTCAAGACTAAGGGGGCATGTACAGACATTTGGTCACTCCATCTGCATTTCAAGGCTGAGCAGGTGCCCCTAAAGATAATTCTGCAAAATACTGTATTCATATTCTTCAAAGCAAGCCATTATTTATTCTTCAACAGCAGCCATGGAGCAACTGCCAGGACTCCAAGGCCAAGGCACATGCAATTACCTGCTAATTAGTAGTACATTCCTACCACATTTCTATTTTTACAATTTACCCATTATTTAATGGGAAAAGAGGTTACAAGGGAAAAAAAACCTAAAATCTAAAACAGAAATTTCAAATATAAAATCCCTCTACAACTATAGACTCTACAACCCCATAAACAATGAAACAATACTCAAAAGCATTTTTCTTTAATAAAAGCAACCTTAATTACTCTAGCTAAAAGTTATAAAAGCAGCTAAAACAATTACATTTTCTATGCTCCAAAAAATTGCAAAGACAGGCTAGCCTTTGAGATAACAATAACTATATTTATTGCCATAGCAGTATCAGCTCTCACTCCTATCACTTGCCTTAATATTTAGAATATTTTCAAGCCCCTTTCCAGAAGGAGTGCTACATGTCTGGGCCAGATTCTGAGGCACTGGTTAAGTACCGAATAAGGTGTCCAAAAATGGCATGGGCTTAATTGTGCTCCTGTGTGTAAATTGTCAAAGGCCCACTCACCAAGACATTATCAGTGACATTAACTCTCAAGCTCACATTACTTGCCAAAGCCATCTCACAGGGGCAAACAATGCCTCAATAGATGACAGAATTCTTAGCAGGGTGCTTGAGTGTCCATACAAAAAGGGGGTGAGACTGCATCAAGGTGGTCAGAGAGACATCTGCTGGGCCCTGCCAAATAGCTGGAAGCTCCCCCGGATCCTGCCAAGCAGGGGAGCTGTTCTCTTAACACCTTTGTGCCATCCACACCTACTGCACGGACCTCAGCACCTCTCTGCATTCATTCTGGGGAATAAAGAATTCCAAGTGTATTTCTGCCTTTCTAATAAAGATAAATAAATCTTTTTGAAATATAGAAAACTTGTTTCAAGTTTTCAAATAAGTCTGTAAGTGGGAAAGAGGGTAAAAAATTGCGTTGAGGATTATCCAGGGAAAGTTATCGTAGCATTTTGCTGGTGTCATGGCATCTGACTGGAGATGGTCTTTGTCTTCCTGAGCACTGTGAAGGTCATTTCACAAGCGCCATGCAGAGTTGAAAAGCAGTAAATCTAGATTTCATGTACTGGGAAGATCTTCCAAGTGTGTTGTTTTTTAATAAATTAGGTGCAGAAGAGCATATATATTTTAAAAATAAGCATGAGTACATATACCCACCTTTACTCTTCAAAGAAAATAACGTTTCTATAAATCATCACGATTTGTTATTCCTTTAGGGGAAGTAGATTTAAAGAGGCACAGTGGCAGGATCCAGTCATCCGGCTCTCTAATTGCCCTGGATCTTAAAAGCGGCAGAGTGACCCCAACTGTACACAGCTGCCTGGGTTGCTTTGTACCTCGTCAAATGTCACACTGCAAGGAGAAAGGCAGCTAGTGTGGGCCTGGGTCATGCAATTCCATGTTAACAATACTAATGTGCAATCATAGATGCTGTTCTATTTTCCCCCTTTTCTCTCAGAACATTTTTAATAATGCACATAAAAAAATTCACCTTAGAAAAAATTTCTGCAATCCAAATATGCATCAGTTTGGAAAACAATGTTTAGAAAGCAAAAGCCAGGGTTAAAAACAGATTCAAAACAGTTGGGATGTTACGGTCTTAAATGGCTTGGATTTTACCGTTTTCTTACTGCATCCTCAATGTCAGAAATTTCATCCTTCCGCTGGCTCCACTGCTCTGGGTGTAAAATTTACTTTTCTTCCTGGTTTCTGGATCCAGCCAGTATTCTCAAACAGCAACTAGAACTTTCCTTTTAAAGTCTGGAGCTCCGGCATTCCTCCTTTTCCCAGTCTGGAACCTGTTGTCTGCTGCGGCTGCTCTGTTCATGAGTGGACAGGGTCCTGCAAACCTCTGCAGGCTTTTGCTTCTTCACTGGTTTTCCTCAAGTTACTTGCTTTTTCCTCTGTAACTTTTTGTCCACTTTACTGTCAAAATTACTGCCAAGGCCCGGTGCAGAGGCCTAGTGGCTAAAGTCCTCACCTTTAAGCGCCGCCGGGATCCCATATGGGCACCAGTTCTAATCCCGGCAGCCCCGCTTCCCATCCAGCTCCCTGCTTGCGGCCTGAGAAAGCAGTCGAGGGTGGCCCAAAACCTTGGATTCCTGCACCCTTGTGGGAGACCTGGAGGAGGTTCTTGGCTCCTGGCTTTGGATCAGCTCAGTTCGAGCTGTTGCAGTCACTTGCGAGTGAATCATCAGACAAAAAAATCTTCCTCTCTGTCTTTCCTCCTCTCTGCCACTCTGTATATCTGACTTTGCAATAGCAATAAATAAATCTTAAAAAATAATTACTGCCAGATGAGCTTGAAGGAAACAGTTTCTTTGACTTAGTCATTGCTGCATTTCTGTAAGACTTTTTGTTAAGATCATCTTCTAGTTGAGAAATGGATTGCAAAAGCTTTGATTCAGTTAGTTTTTACTTCTTTATTATTTTTTTATGATACAGCTCCATAGGTCCTGGGATTTCCCTCCTCCCTCCCCCAAATCCTCTCCCCCCCATTGAGTTCCCCTGTATTATTGCTGTGGTATTGTTCTTCATAAAATCATAAGTCCATCATTGTGGGCATTGACAATGGCAGAGAGTCCAGAATTCTATTATCAAGATATAGTTAACAGTTCCATTGGGAGTCCATCTTTGATCTGGAAGTAGAAATGCATAGTGCATTGTATCCCCATATCTGGATATGATAATCTACGTTAAATAGTTACTATACATCCCCTTAAATGAAAAGTCACAAAACAAAATCAACAGGAAGAAAAAAAGAACTTTGCAACTTCATGAAGTTAAGTAACATGTTACTGAATCACTAATGTGTCGCTGAAGAAATTAGAAAGAAAATCAAGAACCTTCTTGAAGAAAATGATGCTACTGTATGATCTATGACTCAGTGAAGAATTTAATGAGTAAGAAAGTGTTTTAAAGAGATGAAACTAAAAAAAATCAAAATCTGTGAGATATAGTTTCCACTGATCTTTGTGGGTGAGATATGTCTCATATAGGCAACAAATAGATGGGTTTTGATTTGTTTAATCTATTCTACTTATGTATGGCATTTGATTGATAGCTTAAGTCATTTACGGTCAGGATTAATATGAATGGGTGGTAATTTGGTCCTGTCATTTTTTTAAAAAGATTTATTGATTTTTATGGGAAAGACAGATATACAGAGAGGAGGAGAGACAGCGAGGAAGATCTTCCATCTGATGGTTCACTCCCCAAGTGAGCGCAATGGCTGGAGCTGAGCCAATCCGAAGCTAGGAGCCAGGAGCTTCTTCCAGGTCTCCCACGCAGGTGCAGGGTCCCAAGGCTTTAGGCCTTCCTCGACTGCTTTCCCAGACCACAGGCAGGGAGCTGGATGGGAAGTGGAGCTGCCGGGATTAGAACCGGCGCCCATATGGGATCCTGGGGCTTTCAAGGCGAGTAGTTTAGCTGCTAGGCCTCTGCGCCGGGCCCGGTGAAGATCAGTTTTGATCAAGCCTGTTGGGAGTTCTGTGCCCCTCCTGGATCTTGTTTTCTAATTCTTTCTCTGGATTAGGAACTTTCCCCTTATTATTTCATTAAATACATTTTAAAAAGGTTTTATTATTTATTTTTATTGGAAAGACGAATATACAGAGAGGAGGAAAGACAGATAGGAAGATCTTCTGTCCGATGGTTCATTCCCCAAGTAACTGCAACGGCTGGAGCTGAGCCAGGAGTTTCTTCTGGGTCTCCCACACGGGTGCAGGGTCCCAAAGCTTTGGGCTGTCCTCGACTGCTTTCCCAGGCCACAGGCAGAGAGCTGGATGGGAAGTGGAGCTGCCGGGATAAGAACTGGTGCCCGTATGGGATCCCGGTGGTGCGTTCAAGGTGAGGACTTTGACCACTACGCTATTGCGCCGGGCCCATTAAATACATTTTAAAATCCAGGTTCTCTTTCTGCACCTTTTGCGATTCCCATAACTCTTATGTTTGGGCTTTTAATAGTGTCTTTCAATTCTTGAATACTTTTTTGGCCTGCTCCAGCTCTGCTTCCAGCTGTTTGTTTTCCCCCTGGTGACAGAAAGTATCTTCCAATTCTGAGATTGTTTTTTCTGCTTCCTTCATTCTGTTTTGGAGACTCTCCACTGTACTTTTAATTTGCTTGACTATATTCTTCATTTCTGATTTATCAGCTTTCATTTGATTCATTTCCTATATGACATATTCCTCAAATTCCTTAAACTCCTATATTACATGCTTCTTGATATTGATAAGGAGCTTTTACAAGGGTTTTGAATTCTGTGTCCCCCATTTTTTTCTGTGTCTTCCTCAGTTAGCTCTGAGGTTGGCTTAGGCTTTTGCTCCTTTGCAGGGGAGTCTTCAGTAATATTCATTGTGCCTTTGTCTCCTCTTTTGCTCTTGGTCATTGTACTTCTGGTTAGCAGAGTCTTCTCCTTGGGGCAGGTTTCTAAGCTGTGTCACCCAGAGGTTTACAATTCAGTTTTACTTATTGTGGTTGGTGCACAGTTGTTTGTTTTTAGTGACTTGTGTCACTCCCTCCGGCAAGTTCCAGGTCTGGGTTCTTTTTTTAGACTTCCACCATGGTCTCCATTTCCCAGCTCCTGGCCCACCACTCTCTACCTCCTGTGAGACCAGGCTGAGACTGCTCTGTTGTCTGTACAACCTTTCTCCTAGTTCCAGCTGGAGCAGTTCCCAGGATTAGGTAGACACCAGGAGTCCTATATAGCTAGGTTGTTGGTGGTGCTGATCTTGCCATAGCCTGTTGGCCGTTAGGTCTGGGGGCCACACAGACCTATTTTGACCAGTACAATGCCAAAGTTGGTATTATTTTCAATGTGTGGTCAGTGCAATACATTGAGCTCTGTGAGTTATCTCCCAGCTCAGCGCATGCATAGCTCACTGTTGTCTCTGCAGTCTTAAAGCTTTTGCCACAGTGTGCAAAGTGATGCCTGATGTGCCACTACTAGAGTTCTTGATCTGCTGGCCGTCAGGTCTGAGGGCTACCCGAACCTATCTTGGTTGGAATCTGTAGGATGCCACGCTGTTGCAGTTTACTGAGCCAGAAATGAATTCACTCCCAGCTCAGTGCACGCACAGTCCTGCCCCATAGCCTTTGTTGAATAGTGCAGAATTCGGCTCTATCGGGCAGACTGAGCTATAAAATTCACCCTATTCCTACACTGCCCATTGGGACCTGCTGCTCTGTCTCTGTTCCTGGTCAAATAGAACAGACCGGCAGGATGGGCAGTTCTTTGGGTTCACCTCCTAAGCTCCTGGTGAACATCCCTTCCCACTTTGTTGCTGGTGGAGTTGGGATCGCTGCTTGCTGAATGCTTCTAGGTTATCGTTCACTGTATCATCACACCATCGTGTCTGTGCTTTCCCGTGTCTGTCAGTCTCCAGGTGGCCCTCTGCTGCAGTTCTGTCCTCTCCTGCTTTACACTGGCTAATGTTTCTTCATCTGTTTAGACATGTGCTTACGCTGTTCTGCCATTTTGATTCTCTCCGCTTGCTCTTTTTCTTTTCTTTTTTTTTTTTTTTAAGATTTATTCAGTTTATTACAAAGTCAGATATACAGAGTGGAGAAGAGACAGAGAGGAAGATCTTCCATCCGATGTTTCACTCCCCAAGTGAGCCGCAACGGCCGGTGCGCGCTGATCCGAAGTCATGAACCAGGAACCTCTTCCAGGTCTCCCAAGCGGGTGCAGGGTCCCAATGCATTGGGCCGTCCTTGACTGCTTTCCCAGGCCACAAGTAGGGAGCTGGATGGGAAGTGGAGCTGCCGGGATTAGAACCGGCGACCATATGGGATCCTGGGGCATTCAAGGCGAGGACTTTAGCCACTAGGCCACGCCGCCGGGCCCAGCTTGCTCTGTTTTTTAAAGATGTGTGGGGAAGATAGGAAATACTGGCCCTGGACCTGCTATCCACCCAGCATGGGGTTGCAAATTGCCTGTGGGAAGAGGAACAGGAAGCTGTTTGAGTGGGGGCTGCCAAGGGCATGTGTGGCAAGTGAAGAGTGAGTTCTAGGGGCTTCCACAGACCAGATGTTGCAGTCACAGGTAGGTGAGGGGGCTGAGATGGGGTAGTTTAGAAGAAACCGGAGGTCATTTGTGAGTCGGGCCAGGGCACCTGCCCATGTGGGAGACCGTGGGTGGGCTAAGCAACATTCCTGCTGCGTGGCTTTGCATGTGGAAGCTGCCTCTGTGGGGGCATGCCTGGCTGGGCTAGTCCACAGTACCAGCTCTGTGAGTATTGTAGCAAGGTGTGAGCAGGATCAGGCATGGCTGCAGCACCCAGTGGAACAAAAGAGAGCCAAATCTGGAGCAAGATTGTGTAGGGGATTTGTGTGCTCACTTTTTCAGCCCTGCGGGTTTATGCCAGAGTCGGGGTGGTGGCTGCCTGAGCCTGGCTAGACCATGGAACTCACCAACGCTTGCAGGAGCCAGTCCATGGAGGAGACTGAGCTGGACCAGGCTGAAGCACCAGTTTGCTGGGACTGAGGAGAGACCATGCCCAGCTGGGCTGTGGCAGCTGTTGGCACACATGAGATCTGAGGCTGGGATAGGCCTATGTGGGAACTTGGGGAACTCCCCTGATGGGCCACAGATCCCGCTGGTGAGTGTGAGAGGTGGGGCTAGGGGCAGGACAGGCCTGTGGGTTTGGTCTGAGGGCAGACCAGGCTGCAGGACCCACTGGAACATGGTGAGAGCCAGGACAGGGTGTGGGCCGCACCTGGCTTAAATAGGCTGCTACACCCACCAGTGAGAGCTGAAGACTGAAGATGGGCCATCCAGGGTTGAAGCACCAGCTGGGTTGAAGCACCAGCTGGCCTGTGCAAGATCTGGTGCTGAAAACAGGCCTTTAGGGGAATGTGGGCATGCCCTGCTAGGCTGCAGCTACCACTGGTGAGCATGAGGACCAAGACAGGAAATAGGCAAGGCTGAAGAAGGCAGTAGCAGCTGTCAGCGTGTGTATTCGTTGGGTCAGGGAATAGGTTGGGCTGAGCTAAACCTTAGCACTCACGGGTATGTGTGAGAGCCAGTTGGGTTGCAGGACGGCCAGGCTAGACCACGGCGCACACAAAAACGGTGGCTGAGAGTGGTCCTGCTGGGTTATTGTGGAATGCCTTGACTAGGCCATGAAACCTGCTTGTGTGTGGAAGGACCAGACCTGTGGTGGGATGGGCTGGGCTAGGCCACAGTACCTGTAATTCACATAAGAGATGGTGCTGGGGACCAAACTGACCAGGCAGATGCATCCTCTGGTATGTGTTTTGGCTCATAGAGGTGACAGACTAAACCTGACTGTACACTAGCTGGCAGACACAAGTCATGCCTGAGGTCACCCCAGGTGAAGTTTCTTGGTGACTCACCGATTAGACTGCTAGACTCCTACCCCAGCCATAGGGAAAAATCACAGTATATGTGGTCTGACCTTGGAGTGCATGTATCAGAACTGGGCCTCCTCAGTTGCTGATGCCTGTTCAATGGACAGGATTCCCAGATCCACACACGGGACATGATAGCCAGATCATCTAGGCCCACAAAGATGACAAGCAGAGGATGGAGAACAAAATAGGTTGGGCAATTCTGCTTGCCAAGCTTTGCAGCAGATATCTGTTCTGTGGGTACACTGAGGAGGACTTGGCTAGTTCAATACTGGTGTAAGAAAGCAACAGTGTCTTAGAACCATCAGACCTACTCAAGTAAGTAGCACCTGCTGAACATTCCTCTCTGCATTAGGGTCTCTAAGGCATTATCAAATGACCATCCCCCATTCTCAGGTGCTGATGTAGTTTGACAGCACTGAGGAACTCTCCTCTTTTGACCCAATGGACACAGGAGTTAAAAAAGAAGAGAAAAAAAAGTGATACATTCACTGCACTCACCTTCCTCCACACCTTGACCATCCCCACCCTAATCAGATGCCAATATGTACATGCACCCCTCTCAACAAAGTAAACAATATTTAAAATAAGATGAAATATTTTAAATATGTGAAAACAGGAAGAGTGGATAGACACCAGGCTCAGCTCTAGGTAAGCCTGTGCCAGGGAATGGGGTTTGAACAAGCAGCAGGTAACCAGGGGTGCTTGCTTGCCTGACTCACCGTGCCATGCCTGGCCTCAGCCTACCTGCCTGCCCAGACCTCTGTTTCTTCCTTCTGTCCTTCCCTCCTCCCTCCCTCTTTTCCTCCCTCTTCCTCCTTTCCTTCTGTCCACTGTGTGATACACACGCACACAACCGCACATACATGGAGAGGAATGGGCAGAGGCAGAGTGGGCAGAGTGTGGGGACAAAGAGGGGAAAGGGAGAGGGTAAGAGGGAGGGAAGAGGGAGAGAGAGTCTGAAGCCACTGCCCAGGCACTCCAGCCAAGTTGTCCAGGTGCCTGGCAAGCCACCTGCAGTCTCCAAGGGCAAGCACCTGCAGGGTGGGGACTACATGTCAACCCAAGCATGCAAACCCTTAGGGGCCCTGTGATCCTGGACAGGGGAGTCCCCACAGCTGACTAGGCTTGTGATGCTGAGGCAGGAAAATGGTTAAAACGGCTTTGCTGAGGGAACTCATACAGGCTGTGTAGGATGACCTAATTTCTTGGGAAATTAGAAAGGTCATCTGTGGGATTGGGCACTCTGCTAGGTAGTGGGGGCACCTCAAGGAAGTTTCCGGGGACCCTGTTAATAGTCTGGGAATCTGCTTAGAGCTGAAGGTAATGGGCTGTGGCTCCTAGGACACACCCAGGCACCGCAGAGCAGCTCTAGAGACCCTACTAGAGGTCTGGGAAGTGGTTTCTCTGACAAAGTTCCAGACTCCACCTCGGTTAGGTCAGGAATTTAAACTGGGAATGCAGAGGCTCTGGTGTGTCTGAAGTGAGCCTATGGTGATTCCCTAAGATCTGTTCACTCTTTGCTGTCACCTGTCTCCATTCTGGGAGCAAAGCTCTGGGTGTGTGTGTCCTGATGAAATCTGGGGAGGAATTGAGGGTCTGTGGCAGAGGGTGACTCCAAGGGGCCCAGGCAGATTTCCCACTGAGAGGGTTTGTAGCTCAGCTGCCTTCAATTTCTGGCTGGGTGATGCTTGGCATCGGAGGGGTGAGATTCCTGGGCACCCCCTCTCCCCAGAATTTTTTTGTGAACTTGTAGGGAGAACCTTTTGATGACCCCACTGCTACAATCCTCAGAAGAGTTGAGAAAATTCCAACTTCTTGTACTTTTTTGAAGGTGGGGAGGAGGCAGGGGAGGTCTTTTATTCCAGCAGGATAGGGAAGGGAGCGAAGGCAGAGGGACGGAAAGAGAAGGGGAACATCTCCTGCCATGGTGGCAGGAGGGGCTGCAAGGGAATGGAAGGCCATGACGAAGGAGGCTGGGGGAAGGAGGTACCACACCAAGGGGGAGAGACCACAGTGAGTGTGCCTGTGCTGTGGCAGGGAGGGACTGCTGGATGGCATTGGTAGGTGGGCAGGGATTAGGGGGGAGGAGCAGCGGGGGATTGGTGGGTGGCGTTGTCAGGTATGGCACCCTGAAGTTACAACGGATTGGTGGGCAATCCCAGGTAACTCCGGGTGGAAAAATGGTGGGTCTCATTAATCTCCCTAGCAATGTTGAAGCTACTCCTCACATTCCTCCTTTCTGTTATATATAAAAGAAAAGTAGCAGTGTTTCACTGCATGGCTTCTTTGAGCTGAATTTGGGCTCAGTGTTCTCTAGGCGAGTGTCTCAAGGTGGTGGGGGAAGCAGGGAATGGGAAATTCGGAGAGGCAGGCTGCAGAGGCTGCTGGCTGGGCTGGGCAGTACTGGCTCAGCTCTGTCCTGCTGCCTTGGTGGATGGTGTCATCTTCCCTGGGAACCTTAGCTGCAGTAGGCAGCTACCTGAAACTCCTGTGCAGAGACAGTTAGGGGCCTCGCAGTGTGCAGTGCGTGCCCTTCAGGAGTCACAAGCAGCCCCTCAGAGGCTCTGCCCTGGCTTGTCTCTGTCCACTGCAGCCTGTTGCCTCCCTGAAGTGCTAGGGAGCACACACTGCCACCCTTGCAGGTTTGTGGTGTTGCTGAAGTGGGGCAGCAGGGTTGGGGGAGGTGACTACTGAAAGAGAGAGAAGGAAAGTAAGTTGGAGAGAATTACTGCTGTGGCTTTCAGAGGCTGACCAAAGCCATCTCTGGGGAGGTGATTGGAGGACTGTGGCTTTTGCGGCGGCAGAGGCGTGGGCGTGGGCTCTGCCGTGGCTGCAGGTATATATCTCCCCGGAAGCAGGGGGAAAATCTGTCAACTCCCCTTGCCCTTTGGACTGAAAGCGTGGATTTTGATGGAGGGAGGGCGGAGGGAGACTGCTGGAATCCCTTCAGCCACACGCCAGTCAACCCTGGAGTGCGCAGCCGGCCAGTACTGAGGATAGCAGTTGCATGGAGTTGACTCTCTACTTCTCTCACTTGCTGGCCCTTCTGCTGTTGCGGGCCGTGTTTCAGTCCCCATGGGCCGGTGAGTACTTTGGAGCATTGGCACAGGGCCAGAGTGAGAGCGCAGGGACAGGGAGCCTCCTCTCATGATGGGGTTTTCCAAAGGTTGCTTAACATCCTACCCCAACCCAAGGCTGGCGAAAGGCCCCCTTCCCACCAAATTAAGGAAACAGGGGAGCTGGAAATCTGGGGACCCACCCCACCCCATCCCCGGGGAGTGGGCATCTGAGCGGAGGTGGGGTGTGTCCCGATCCTGTCTGGTCGACACCTAGTCCCCGGTCCACAACTGCTATTATCAGAAAAACTCGGTGGGGTTTTTCGTTAGGTTCATGTAGAAATAAAGAGCGGGGACTCAGTTACAGAGAAGTTGTATTTGCAAAGTGATCAGGTGAACTTGGAAGGAAAGAAGAGGGAAGGGGCAAGCACCTTAAGAGGCTCTTGAAAGGAGAGAGACACCTAAGGTTTGAGGAAGCGTCTAGGGATGTTAAGTGTTCCTGCAGGGAAGTCTTTCCATGGTCTTTTAACCAGTGAGGAAATGGCTGGGCCGTTTTTGTGCCACCTATTTGAAGATGTGGCCAAGATTTTAAAGAACTTGGATGGTCTCATCACCACCTGCAGTTCAAGCCCCCCCAGTGTCTCCAGACCTCCCTGTCCCTCTCCTTCCCCATATCACCGCCCCCCCCAACCACATCGCTTCCTGAGCTACAATGACTCCCTCCTGCACTCCTACCCCCTTTAGCCCCTTGAGTCTTTTATTTATTTATTTATTATAATTATTTATCATTTTATGATGCAGTTCCATAAGCTCCTGGGTTTTCCTTAACCCTTCCCCAGATCCCCCACCACCTAGTTCTTCTATATCATTGCTAAAGTATAGTTCTTCATACACGTCATATGTCATATGTCATTGCGGCCATGGACAATGGCAGAGAGTCCAGAATCCTACTGTCAAGATACAGTAAACAGTTTCATTGTAAATCCATCTTTGGAAGTAAAGATGCATACTACATTGTATCTTCACGTCTGGATATGTTAGTCTCGTTTCACAGCTACTGTACGGCCCCTTCAATGAAAAGTCACAATACAAAATCAACAATAGGAAGAAAAATAGAAATCGCCAATGCCATGAAGTTAAATAACATGTTACTAGATATGACAGTCTCCATTGCACAGCTATTATACATCCCCCTAAGTGAAAAGCCACAAACAAAATCAGCAACAAGAGGAAAAAAGAAATTAACAGCATGAAGTTAAATAACATGTTACTGAATGACTAATGTGTCGCTGAGGAAATGAAAAAGAAAATCAAGAACCTTCTTGAAGAAAATGATGCTACCGTATGATCTTTGAGTCATTGAAGAATTTCATCAGAAGAAACTGCTTTGAAGAGATGAAACTAACAAAAACCAAAAAATCTAAATCTATGAGATATAATTTCTGCTAATCTTTTTTGGTGAAATGTGTCTCTTCTAGACAACAAAAATAGATGGGTTTTGTTTTTTAAATCCATTCTACTAGTCTATGACATTTGATTAAGCTTAATCCAATTATTTTCAGGGTTGATATGTATGGGTGGTAATTTGGTCTTGTCATTTTAGCAATGGGCTGTTCTTTGATGTAGTCTTTTGTTGTCATTTTCCTGGGATGTTCTTCTCATTTGCCTTTGGTTTTGGTGGGTGCTATTCCTCTTCTCTGGCAAGAGAACATCTTGAAGTATCATTTGTAGGGCAGGTTTGGAAGAGGTATATTCTTTTAACTTTTCTTTACTGTGGAAGAATTTTATTTCATTTTCAAAGACAAAAGGAAGCTTTGCTGGATATGTTATCCTAGGCCGACAATTTTTTTCTTTTAGAATCTGGAATAAGTCACTCTTCCTGCTACAGAGTTTCCTGTGAGAGGTCTCTTGTGAGTTTAATTGGCATTCCTTTATATGTCAATTGATTTTTTTCACATGCACATTTAAGGATCTTTTCCTTATGTTTGATTGAAGAGAGCTTGATGACCATGTGTCTTGGTGAAGACTGCTTTTGATCAAGCCTGTTGGGAGTTCTGTGCCCCTCCTGGATCTTGTTTCCCAATTCTTTCTCTAGATTAGGAACTTTCCCCTTATTATTTCATTAAATATATCTGTAAAACCAGTTTCCCTTTCTGCAAAATCTGGGACTCCCATAACGCTTATATTTAGCCTCTTAATAGTGTCTTTCAATTCTTTTTTTTTTAATTATTTATTATTTAACTTCATTAATTACATTGTATTATGTGACACAGTTACATAGATACTTGGGTTCTCCCCACCCCTCCCCAAACCCTCCCACCATGGTGGATTCCTCCACCTTGTTGCATAACCACAGCTCAAGTTCAGTTGAGATTCCCCCATTGCAAGCGTATACCAAATAGAGTCCAGCATCTTATTGTCCAGTCAAGTTCAACGGCTTCTTAGGTATACCCTCTCTGGTCTGAAGAGAGAGCCAGCAGAGTATCATCCCAGTCAATTGAAAGCTCCAACATACCATCGGCAAAAATTTACATCATTATGGAATTAATTGACATAGTAATGAGTAACCAATATGTTAAAAGTAAATGCGAGTTCCCAGCCACCTTCTGTGACCACCTCACCTATACTTCAATTTTAGTTTATACACAACATATAACATTCAAAACATAACATGTTATACATAACATCATATCATCTTAAATTAAGGCAAACATGTGGTATTTAACCTTTTGTGATTGGCTCATTTCCCTTAGCATTATGGTTTCCAGTTTGGCCCATTTGACCACAAAGAACTGCATTTTGTTTTTTTTAATAGCTGAGTAGTATTCCATGGAGTAGATGAACCATAGCTTTCTTATCCAATCCTCTGTTGATGGGCATTTTGGTTGCTTCCATGTTTTTGCAATTACTGATTGTGCTGCTATGAGCATAGGAGTGCATGTTGGTTTCTCATAAAACAAGTGTTCTGGATATATTCCTAGGAGTGCTATTGCTGGATCATACGGTATGTTGAATTTGAGTTGTTTGAATATTCTCCATACTGATTTCCATAGAGGCTGTACCAGCCTGCAGCCCCACCAGCAGTGGAGTAGGGATCCCTTTTCCCCGCAACCTCGCCAACAAGTGTTGTTGGTGCTTTTATTCATGTGGGCCAGTCTTACTGGCGTTAGGTGGTACCTCATTGATGTTTTAATTTGGATTTCCCTTATTGCCAGGGAACTTGAGCATTTTTTCATATGTTTATTTGCCATTTGGGTTTGTTCCTTTGTGAAGTGTTTGCCCATTTCCCGTGCCCATTTCTTGAGTGGCTTGTTTGTTTTGACATTTTGGTTGTTTTGTAGCTCTTCGTATATTCTGGAGATCAGCCCTCTATCACCTATGTCGTGTGCGAAGATCTTCTCCCATTCTGTGGGTTGCCTTTTTACTTTGTTGATTGTTTCTCTAGCTGTACAGAAGCTTCTTAGTATGATGAGGTCCCAATTGTTTATTTTGGTCTTGATTTCTACTGCATTTGGAGTCTTTTTTAGGAAGTGTGTTTCCAACATTTTCTTCCAAAAGTTTGAAGGTTTCTGGATGTAGGTTTAGATCTGTTATCCATTTAGATCTGATCTTAGTGTATGGTGAGAGATGTGGATCTATTTTTTTGTTTCTGCAGGCTATTAACCAGTTGTCCCAACAGCATTTATTGAAGAGACCTTCCCATTTGCCTGGATTGTCGTTTGTCTTTTTGTCAAAGATTACTTGGCTGTATCTGTGTGGGTTTCCTTCTGGTGTTTCTATTCTGCTCCATTGATCTTCCTCTCTATCTTTGTGCCAGTACCACGCTGTTTTGATAACCACTGCCCTATAGTATGTCCAGAGGTCCGGAACTGTGATTCCCCCTGCTAACTTCCTGTTCTTCAGGATGGTTCTAGCTATCCGTGGTTTTTTGTGCTTCCAGATGAACCTTTGGATCATTGTTTCCAGTTCCATGAAGAATGTTTTGGGCAATTTGATTGGGATTGTGTTGAATGTATATATTGCTTTTGGCAGTATAGACATTTTAATGATATTGATTTTACCTATCCAGGAGCATGGGATGTTACTCCATCTTTTGAGGTCTTGTTCAATTTCTTTTTTAAGTAGTTTGTAGTTTTCTTCAAATAAGTCTCCTACATTTTTGGTTAGATTTATTCCCAGATATTTCATACTTTTCTCTGTTATTTTGAATGGTATCTTGCTGGTTAAGTCTTTTTCCATCTTGGGGCTGTTCGCATACACTATGGCTGTTGATTTTTGTTCATTAATTTTGTACCCTGCCACTCTACCAAACTCTCGTACAAGTTCTAGCAGTCTCTGTATTGAGTCTCTTGGCTCTTCTACATAAAGAATCATATCATCTGCATATAGTGAGAGTTTGACTTCTTCGTTTCCCATTTGGATTCCTCTGATTTCTTTTTCTTGTCTTATGGCCTCAGCGAGTACCTCTAGGACTATGTTGAATAGTAGTGGAGAAAGTGGACATCCCTGTCTTGTTCCAGATCTCAGTGGGAAGGGTTCCAGCTTTTCTCCATTCAGTATGATGCTGGCATTGGGTTTTTCATATATGGCTTTAATTATGTTGTGGATTTTTCCATCTATGCCTACCTTGGTTAGGGTTTTTAGTAGGAAGTGGTGTTGGATTTTGTCGAAAGCTTTTTCTGCATGTATTGATACTATCATGTGATTCTTGTTTTTCAGTTTTTGGATGTGGTGTATCACATTTATGGATTTGCGAATGTTGAACCATCCCTGCATTCCAGGGATGAATCCTACTTGATCTGGATGAACGATCTGTCTGATGTGTTTTTGAATTCTGTTGGCTAGGATTTTGTTGAGAATCTTAGCATCAATGTTCATCAAAGAGATAGGTCTGTAGTTTTCCTTCTCTGTTAGTTCTCTGTCTGGTTTTGGGATTAAGGTAATGTTGGCTTCATAGAATGAGTTTGGAAGGGTTGCCACTTTTTCTATTGTTTTGAAGAGTTTGTAGAGGATTGGGGTCAGTTCTGTTCGGAATGTTTTGTAGAATTCTGTAGTGAAGCCGTCTGGGCCTGGGCTTTTCTTTGTTGGGAGGTCTTTAATCACTGATTCAATCTCTACTTCAGTTATGGGTTTGTTCAGGTCGTTTGTTGCCTCTGGGCTAAGTTTTGGCAGGTGGTAGAAGTCTAAGAACTTTTCCATTTCTTGGTGGTCTTCTGATTTGTTGGAGTACAGTGCTTTGTAGTAATTTCTAATTATGTTCTTCATGGTTGCGGTGTCTGTTGTTATGTTGCCTTTTTCATCTTTGATGCTGTTAATTCTTGCCTTCTCTTGTTTTTTCTTTGTCAGTCGGGCCAGTGGGGTGTCTATCTTGTTTATCTTCTCAAAAAACCAGCTTTTTGATTCATTGATTTTGTGTATGGTTTTTTTTTTTATTTCTATCTGGTTGATTTCCTCCCTTGTTTTGATGATTTCTTGTTTCCTATTGTGTGGGGGGCTCTTCTGCTGTTGTTTTTCCAATTCCTGGAGGTGTGTGTTTAGTTCTTGTATTTGGCGCCTCTCTTGGGCCTTGACATGAGCTCCAATTGCGATGAGTTTACCCCGTAGCACTGCTTTGGCAGTGTCCCACAAATTTTGGAATGTTGTGTCAGAGTTTTCATTGGTTTCCATAAATTTTTTGATCTCATCTTTAATTTCTTCTCTGATCCATTGTTCGTTTAATAGCATATTGTTCAGCCTCCAAGAGTTTCTGTATTTCCTGGGGCATTTTGAATTGCTGATTTCCAGTTTCATTCCATGGTGGTCTGAGAGGGTACATGGTATGATTCCTATCTTTTTTAAGTTATTTAGGTTTGCTTTGTGACCTATCATGTGGTCGATCCTGGAGAAGGTGCCATGCACTGCTGACAAAAATGTATAATCTGTGGCCTTAGGGTAAAAAATTCTATAAATATCTATCATGTCCAGTTGTTCTATTGTTTGTATGAGCTCTGTTGTTTCTTTGTTGAGTTTTTGTTTTGTTGATCTGTCTATTGTTGTTAGTGGGGTGTTAAGATCACCCACTATTATTGTGTGCATATCTATGTCTCCCCTTAAGTCCGCAAGTAATTGCTTCACGTAGCTAGGTGCATTTGAATTTGGTGCATATATGTTCACGATGGTAATTACTTCCTGATGGATCAGTCCCTTCACCACTATATAATGTCCTTCCCTGTCCTTTTTGATGTGTGTCAGATTGAAGTCCACATCATCTGAAATTAAGACAGCTACCCCAGCCTTTTTTTCTCGTCCATTGGCATGAGATATCTGTTTCCAACCTTTCACTTTCAACATCAGCGGGTCCTGATGCCAGCGGGTCCTGATGCCAGCGGGTCCTGATGGCTGCCGCGGGTGCAGGTCCTGACGGGTCCTGACGGGTCCTGACGACAAGTCTGGGCAGGTGCCAGCGGGTCCTGATGACTGCCAGTCCTGACGGCCACAGCGTCTGCGGGTCCTGAGGGCTGTGGGACGGTTGCGGCTCTCAGCGGTTGCACTCAAAGGTGACTCAGCAGGTCAGGAGCGGAAAGCAGTCTTTCTTGTCCTTTGTTTTGTTTTGTTTTTCCCTGGTTACTCTTCCGAGTTGTGTGGATTTTTTTTGGCTCCACACTGTCCAGGGAACTTCACGTTCTGCTCCCTGTAGCTCTATGCTGCTCCACTTACGCTTTTGTCGCGTTCTAGCCCTCTCTGTCTGTGACCTCCCTCACAGCCTTCCTCCTATGTCGACCATCTTGCGAGTCTCCCGATTTTATTTATTTTTTAAAAAGTCAGATATACAGATAGGAGGAGAGACAGAGGAAGACCTTCCATCTGGTGATTCACTCTCAGCGAGGTCTCAATGGCTGGAGCTGTGCAAATCTGAAGCCAGGAGCCTGGAGCCTCTTCCGGGTCCCACACACATAGTTACAGGGTTCTAAGACTTTGGGCCATCCTTGACAGCTTTCCCAGGCCATAAGCAGGGAGATGGGTAGGAAGCAGGGCTGCCAGGATTAGAATCATCACATATGGGATCCTGGAGTGTTCTAGGCAAGCACTTTAGCCACTAGACTACCTCTCTGGGACCTATTTTTGTAGCTTAATATGAAACTAGCAGTTAAAAGCACATGGGTGCATCTCACACCCAAGAACATTTTAACAGTGGATTACATTTTGCTTTGGTACCAGTGTATCTGTGATATAAATATTTTATCTTTACAGAATACTTTCAGAGTTACATTGAATTATGTACAAACATTGTCCATTGTCCACAAGAGGCTAGATATTCTTTTGTGGACCCAGTTAAGTTTATCTACTACCCTGTCACTCTCTGCAAAAGAGGTGGAAAGAGAGGTGTAAAGAGAGGGAAGTCTAATGGCTAGGGTCCTCAGCTGGCAACTGCCAGGATCCCATAGGAACACCGATTCTAATCCCGGTGGCCCCGCTTCCCATCCAGCTCCCTGCTTGTGGCCTGGGAAAGCAGTAAAAGGATGACCCAAAACCTTAGGACCCTGCAACCGCGTGGGAGACCCAGAAGAAGCTTCTGTCTCCTGCCTGTGGATTGGTGCAGCTTCAGCCATTGTGGTCACTTAGGGAGTATAAATCAGTGGATGGAAGATCTTCCTCTCCTGTTTTCTGTATATCTGACTTTCCTTTAAAAATATATAATAAATTTCTACCTTGAAAAAACAGGTGGAGAAAGAGAGGGAGGGAAAAAATTAAACTAACCTTGGAGACGTTGAAGCTGTGGGGAGGTTGGCTCAGCTGAGAAAGCAGGAAGAGGACAAAAGAAGCCAAGGTGACTGTGCTAAGGAAGACAGAGAGAGAGAGAGAGAGCGCAAGTGCTTGACCCTGAGGATGCTGGGTGGGAGGAGGAACTTAGGAGGAGAGGTGGAGGTTTCCCTTGGTGAATGTTTGAGAGTTAGACTGGAGAGGGAAAGAATGAATGAAGAAATCTTGGGGTTGAGAATGTGCTAGATCCTGAGAGGGAGAGAAGGACTGACAGAGTGAGAATGCAGAAGAAGACTTCAACAGCAGATCTTTCATTATTTGCCATAGCAGTGGTAGAAGTTGTCTGGATCATAGCACATGGAATCATTGTCTAAACTGTGTTGTGTCGCTGCCACGCTGTAGAGGAAAATGAGTTGGCATGTTCAGAGGTGTGAGAATTACAGAGTTTTGAGAATTTTAGGAGGCAGCCAAGTGGCAACTATATGGAGCTTCAAATCTCTGCCTAGCTGGAAAGTCCAGAACCCAAGGTGTTGGGACTAGTGTACCCTTAGATTTTCGAGGAGGGTAAAGTTTGAGAACTGATGCGTGGAGAGGAGCATATTGAGAGGGGAAGAGGTTACATTCACCCACCATCTGCAGCAAGCAGTAGGCCACCTTTAATCTGAATGGAGTGGTATATTGCAACAGAAATCTCTGAGAACCTATGAAATTTTGTCCACAAGCAGTCCATATTGGAGTCTGAGAGGGTGTTGGGAGGAGGAGGATGAAGGTCAGGTTGAGGGCCAGGAGGCAAGCACAATGAAGGAGGAGTAGTCACTGGCTGAGGCTGTGCAGGTCTGCGTCCCAAGGCCACAGGTGGCCAGACAGCAGTGGTCCACAGTGCTGGAGCATCTGTGTTCATGGTGGTGTTGTGCCTGTGTGCACGGTGGGGAATCCCAGATGCAGCTGTGAGTTCAGAGTGCAGGGAAACCCAAGAGCCAGAGAAGTCCCAAAAGGATGTTAGGGATGTATGCTGGACTGATCAGAGGGTGAGGTCAGAGGTCCTATCCTGGAGGCCGGTGCTGTCCAGGGAAGGAGTGGCCTCAGCAGGAGGGTCAGGGGATTGCGAGGAAACACTCCTCCCGGGTTTTGAGAATCAGATGTAAAGTTGGAGTTCATTTCAGAACCAGAAATCCACACAGAATTGAGTTCAGCTTAAAACAAGCTTTATTGGGAGCACTTCCTGTGAGATTCACTGATCTGGTACAGACAGTGGGACAGAGAAGGGGCATGAGGTGTTTTATGTAGGAGCTGTAAGGTGGGAGTTGGGGGACAAAAGGTGCCTTATAAGGTGATGAAATGTTAAAGGTTCTGACCTTGGTGAATCCATCTGGTGAATCTCAGAGCAGCCTTACCAGCCACACTTCTCAGCCTCCTCCTAGGCTGCCCCACATCCACCACGGCTAGGCCTTGCAAATAAAAGAGAAAGGTTAAAAGGACATCTCCTTACCTCCAATTGACTCAACTGAAGAAGACTTCAGGCAATCCAAAAGAAACAACACCATTCAAGTTAGTGGCAGTGTTTTCACAAGTCCAAAACACTACTTAAACCGACTCTGAGAGACAGACTAGGAAGAAGAAAGACCAGCTGCCTGGAAACATCCAGAGCAAAGGGAGGCAGATGGGAGGCCTGAATGCAGACCCTGAGGTCAAGTCCCCAGAGCAGCCAGCACAGAAGCTCAAACATCATCCCAGGCCAAGAACAAACACAAAACTCTTCATACACAACAGGAACTGTCAAGTCTTTCTTTTTTCACTTAATTAAATCAATCATTTTTCAGGAACTGTAAAATAGAGCACAAATTTGTGCACGATAGTCACAACATAAAGACAGCATCTGAAGAGAAAACCTGCAGACTTAAAAGGCCATGGAGAAGGGAAACAGAAGACCTGCAAAGAGCACAAACCCCTTCAGAGACAGCCAGAGACAAAGGCTAAACCTCAAGCAATGTGAGGAATACAACACAACAGAGATACCAGCTAGGAAACAGAAGCAAATGGAAACACTTGGACCAAAGAATACAAGAGAGCAAAAAGGAAGAGAAAGACACACCATTAGAAAGAGCAAGGCAAAAGAAAGAATTTCAGAATTGGAAAGCACTTTATTCAAGCACGCACAATAAGCAGAAATTTGGAAGAAGAACTGAATAAGGTTACAAAAACTCTCCAAGAACTGAACGACACCTTTACAAAATGTAATATAAGAGTAATAGGAGTTCCTGAAGGTGTGGAAAGAGAGGCAGGATTGCAGGGTGTATTCCAAGAAATTATAAAAGAGAATTTTTCAAACATTGGGAATGTAAGCCAAATACAGGAAGCAAAGAGGACCCCAAAGAGATTTGACCCAGAAAGACCCTCACCTAGACACATCACTGTCAAGCTCCCTTCTGCTGAACATAAAGGAGAGATACGGAAACAGTCACACAAGAAGGAGCAGATAACATATAGAGGAACACCCATCAGACTCACTGCTGCCTTCTCAGTGGAGACCCTTCAGGCCAGAAGAGAATGGAGTGATATTTTCCAGATCCTAAAACAGAAAAACTATCAACCCAGAATACTATATCCAGCAAAGCTTTCATTTGTGTTTGAAAATGAAATAAAATGTCTCCACAGCAAGCAGAATTTGAAAGACTTTGCTGCCACAAAGCCAGCCCGACAGACATTACTCAAAAGCTTGCTGATGACAGAAAAAAAGGAAATTAAGCATGCCCAATGATGGCCAAAGGGTAGACTGAGGAAAGCTAAAAAATTAGGGAACTGAATTCCTTGCCTGTTGAAGACCATTCACCAACTGTAAACCTATGAGAAAGCCCCAGAAACTTGGGACAAAGAACTTAAGGCAGTTGATATGAAAATGTCTGGGCCAGGAACTCCCTAATCCTCAAGCTTCGATAATAGACCAAAGAGAGGTGCTTCTCTCCAATGGTGTGTAATTATTAGTATGCGTCTCAAAGAACACATTTTTTACTGATTGGCACCCCCTTGATTGACGTCTGGTTTCAGACTCTCCTTCTCAGGCTACATGACCCTCAGTCTTTACAAATTTAACGCTGTGAATAAACCTTGGCTATTGATCACCAGTCAGTAGTCCACTTCATTTTTACTTTTGAATGACGTGTAATTATTCAGATTTTTGGTGCAATGTGATGTTTCTGTGCATATATACATTGTGTCCATGTACAAACAATAATTATTGTATACATCATCTCATGTTTTCTCTGTGTAATACGAACGTTAATATTCTTGCTTCTAACTCTTGAGAAATACACTGTTGTTAGCTATAGTCACTGTACTGTGCAATAAAAAACAAAACTGCCCCCTCTAAACACTGTAACATTGGAGGCCAGTGCAGTGACATAGAGAGCTAATCCTGCAGTGCAGGGTCATAGCAACCTGAAAGCTTCCCCACAGTGGGCTCATGGCCTGTGTGGGCCACAGGGCTCTGCAGCACTGCCTGGGTGTCTGTGTGTGAGGGGGAGCTGCCAGGATCCTGTTCACCTGTTTGAACCCGTGTCTTCCTGTCACCACATGCACATTTCGAGGTCCAGGCACCATGGCATGTGTGAGCACAGCAATATGTATGTGTGTGACACCCAGTCGTTTACCATGGTGTGTGGGCTCTTGAGCTCTCTCAAAGAAAAGAAGCCCCAGGTCCAAATCTCCACCTGAACAATGGGGAAAAGGGCAGGCATTGCTCACTGAACTTGGGCAACATGCTGGTGGTCTAGTAGTCATGCTGCCTGGGAACTATCAGGGAGGTTAAGGGATGAGGGATTTGTCTGGGACCAGTATCTAAATCGAGGCATTGGCCAAGGCCTTGAGCAGCTCCAGCCCTCAGCATCCAGAGCTATTTCATACTTGGAACAGAGTTTAGCAGAGGCTTGACTGACTTGGTTGAAAAGGCAGGGAGATACAGAAAGAGAGAGAGAGAGAGAGAGAGAGAGAGAGAGAGAGAATAATGACTGGTTTTAGAGGATGCCCTGGGATAGGGCTTTTTTTTCCCCTAGTGGGAATTGTCACTGTGGTCACACAGTGACAAGCCCTGTATGAGGAAGGCTTTTCAAGATGCATCTGATGGGGCCACAGTGCCTCGTCTTCTTCAGGAGACTCAGACGATTTTACAAATGATCATTGGTTTCATTTTTAGAATTCAGATTAGGCAAGTGAAGATGAGTGGAATAGATTCCTATCTTTGTGAAAGAAAGAATTCAAGCATGAAACGTGTGGTGTGGGGGAATGATAAAGCAATGTAGCAAAGTTTAATGAGCTAAGGCATCCATCAGAATGGATTGGCACCTCTCCAGATAGAATGTAAAAGAGTGGGCCACATTTTTCAACTGGGGAAACAGTTATACTTTGATGGCAAGGCCAGGCAGGTGTCTCAGGAGAGGCTGGGCAAGTTGACAAGCCGTCTGTTCACACGGGGCTTAGAAGGGCACGGGGACCAGTTCTTCCCACCTTTCTCCTTTCCCTTCTCACTCTTCTGCACAAAGGGCTTGCTGAGTATGAATCTGGTTAAAACAAATTCCTTCACTGCTCAGTGTGACCACATTGGGTAATGCACCTGACCTCCCAGAAGCAATTCCCGCAGCATGCCTTCCTTGGGGGCGGGCTGGGAAGGTTTTCCTGCCCAGTGTTTCAGGCTGGGTAACTCATGGGGAGCAACATTCCTTGAGGGGCCAAGGCTGGGCCCAGCTGTACAATTATCAGGATATGAGGCAGGACTTTCTCCTGTCAAATACAGGGCTGCTTCCAACATGTGCAGGGTTTTGTTTTCCTGAGGTCCCTTACACACACAGGCTAATTTCCACCTTCCTGTCTAACAAGGGCATCTTTCTGAGCAGCAGATTTTCAGTGGTCCTAACTGCATCAGTCTCCCATGGGCTTTGATCCAGAGTGTTGCTATTACACTGCAAACCATATCATGTCCCTCCCGTGCTCACAGCCTGCCAACAGCCCACTGCTTGCTGAGGACCAGGGTAAAAGGAAGCAAAGGGCTAAGCTTACGCCCTTCACTCCATTATCCCTCACTGCTGTTCTCCCAGCTGCTTCAGCCACCAGAGACTCTTGGTTTTCTCCTAGAACACTCCAGGCCCAAATCTCTGGGTCTGCCTTTGGCCCAGGTGGCCAACTCCATCAAGCCATGTTCAACTCTTACATGGTTATGGACACCATCCTCACAACTGTGCTACGTAAGCATAGTACCTTTCTGTCACTCTTCCTTGCTATAACTTCCTGCTCTCCTGCCATTGGATGGGATGGGCTGACTCAGAATGTCCACCTGCCATCCTCCGTGTGCAGAGGCACTCATCTCCTATTGTAGTTGATGCCCCACAGTGCAGTACATCAGTGCTCCTGACACACATGGCCTTTGGGATCGAGGGCCTCAGGACTTTGTGGGCCTCTATAGTGTTGACACTGAAACCACCACCTGCTCTGCCTCCTTCCCTTTCCTACGTCAGAATCCAACTATTAGAGTAATCTATAGCTATTTTAAGATGTATAAAACCCATTGTATATAAACTAAAATTGAAATGTCAATGAAGAAGTTACAGGATGTGGTTAAGAACCTGCATTTATTTTCTTTTAACATATTGGTTACTCGATACTATGTCAATTAATTCCATAACTTTACAAATTGTTGCTGATGTTATGTTGGAGCTTTTAATTGATCAGGATGATACTCTGCTGGCTCTACCTTCAGACCAGAGAACGTCTCCACAAGAAGCCGTTGAACTTAACTGAACAATAAGATGCTGGACTCTATTCTTGTTTTATGCTTGCAATACCAGAATCTCAACTGAACTTGAACTGTGGTTATCCAACAAGGTGGAGGAATTCACCATGGGGGGAGGGTTAGGGGAGGGGTAGGAGGAATCCCAGTACATATAAAACTGTGTCACATAATATAATGCAATTAATACATAAATTTTTAAAAAGAAACTAAAAAAAAATGAGATTCAATGTCAAGAAAGGGAAGACTGAGGTGGAAAATGGAAATGGAGTTGGTGGGTGTAAAGGGGCCTACAGGTGAATATTTGTATTTCCTAGATCAAGAGAAAATTGCTGACTTGGAAATGGGTCCAAGAAAGGATGCTGTAGGGCTGACGCCATGACAAAGCAGGCTAACCCTCCACACATGGCACGTCACCAGCAATTATTTTTAGTTGCTTCCATAGACAGGCCATTGCATCAGCAGGTACCAAGGGAGCTGGACCAGGATGTAGATTAGATTGGGAAATCTGGAGGGCCCCTCGGGGCCAGGTGAATACAACAGACCATGTGCCTGAGAGCTGTTTTATCAACAGGCCTGGTACGGGTTCTTTGGCGTTGCCCTGCAGCACCTGCCAGTGATGTGAAAGCCTGTGCTGGGGGTCAGCCAGGCTGGGCTAGGCCAGAACACATGTCAGCGAAGGCCAGAGCTAAGGGCAGGCCAGGCCACACTAGGATGCAACACCCACCTGCACACATGAAAACCAGAGCTGGCAGTGGGCCTGGTTAGGGATAAACTAAGCCTGTGATTAAAGATTGGCTTGAAAATGTGTCTTGGTGGGCCCAACACAGTAGCCTAGTGGGTTTCCTTGCATGCGCTGGGATCCTATATGTGTGCCAGTTCTAATCCCAGCAGCCCTACTTTCTATTCAGCTCCCTGTTTGTGGCCTGGGAAAGTAGTCAAGGACAGCCCAAAACCTTAGAACCCTGCACCGGTGTGGGACATCTGGAGGAGGCTCCTGGCTCCTGGTTTCAGGTCGGCTCAGCTCTGGCCATGTGGCCACTTGGGGAATGAACCAGCAGGTGGCAGCTCTTTATCTCTGTCTCTTCTCTGTGCATATCTGACTTTGCAGTAAAAATAAATACTATTTTAATTGCCTTTGTAAACATCCAAAACCAAGGAAGGAGTGTGACTGTAGAGAATGCAGCATGGCTGTCTCCTTGGAATTGTGTCTGATAGATACATGAAATCTGCCCTCTTTGTATTAGCAACATCTAAAAAACATTAGAGTTACACACTCTACTGTCTCTAGCTTAGACATCAAAATGATATACTTGGAAGATCTTCCCAAAACAGGAAGTACAGGTTCACTACTTTTCAACTCTGCATGGCCTGTTATGGAGTGACCCTCACACTGCATGTTATCAGGGGATAGGTTTTTCATGAAGATAAAACCATCTCCAGCCAGTTACTGTCACCAAAACCAAAATGCAACAATGATCTTCCTTGGAAAATCCTCAATGTCATTTTGGAAAATAGATTCAGACTTGGTGTAAAACATGAAATAACTTTTTAAATGCCTAATTTCACCAACTGAATCTTGGAGAAATCCTTGTAATTAGTAAGATCTAGCTTTGGAGAGGGAAGCGAAAAACCTGCTGGTAGTAAGAGTGAAAATTGGCATGCATTCTCTGAAAGAACGTGACAGCGTTTTATCTAGACGTTGCAGTAAATATCGGAGCAGGTCCAGAGATCTGCAAGGGACATAAGCTTCGCCCACTCCTCCGAGTGCTTTCTAAAATGCTACGAACACAGCTGACTCTCCTCGTCAGGGCTTTTTATTTTCCTAGCCTTGGTCTTTTTATGTCTTCTGTCAACTAAAGTTTTATATGCTTCTCTAGATACACCAGCACCAAGACAGTACCACCTCCTCCTCAGTTCATACTTGGGGCTACAGATGGTGTCCCCATGGCTCCCGTGGACCTAGGAATTCATCCACAGCAAAGGAGGACGCACAACGTGGCTGCAAAACACAAGACCACGCTTTTTTCCCTCAAGCTGCCAAAAGCCAGTCAGGGTGACTCAAATTTGCATTTGGGACTTGCCCTGAGAAGGACACCCCAGGAGTTGGGTCACTGCAGAAACCCTAATCCTGGAGTGAGCAGACTGGTATTGAGGCCAAATACAGGACCTTGGCGTCCTTGGCAGGTTGCCTCTGACTGTTCTGATATCACAAAGACAAAGCTGAGCAGCTGAGGGAGACACAGAGCCAGAGGGCCAGCAAAGTCAACCCTTCCCCTGGTAAGTCCCTGCTTGTGTGGCTCCTGGAGGCCAGGGGTGAGGTGGGGAAGTGTGTGCCTGGCGGAGGAAAGGCAGGTCTCTGCGCCACCTAGAGGAGCTCTGGGGACAGTGGAGAGCTTGAGCCTCTAGTGGTGATTTTGGACCTGGATCTGGGGCTGTCCCCTGGCACTCTCCAGCAGGATCAGGACTCATGCAGCGCCACACTCCGCCTTGGCTCAGATCTCCTCAACCCAGAGACCGGTGGGTGTGTCCCCAGCAGTTTCCTCTATCCAGTTCCCTCCTCCTGCCTTTTCTTCCAATCTCTTTTCCGGGGGGCACTTCGCCGGCCTCGGAACAAGTGGGGTCTTCGAAGCAGCTGCTGGAAAGTTCTGTCCTGAGGGAGATTCGCTGTCCTCCCGGTACCCTGACCCTGGCCTTGTGCCTCTGCGCCCTGGTATTCACCGTGGGCCCGGAGCCAGGCCTGCAGCAGCAGAAAGGCCAGCACGTGAGCCAAGAGGACATTCCATTCCGTCTGGGGGGCTCCAGAGTCCTTGGTGGTCGCACTGTTTAGTGATGGACCTGCGGGTGGCTGACAAGTTTCAGCCTTGTAGCCCAGTCTCTGCAGAGTCACACTGGTGTCTTTGATAAACACTTGACTTTAAAGAGCCAAGCGCTTGTGAGTTTTTTTTTTTTTCTCACCACTTCCTTTCTGGCTTGTGAGTCATCAGGCAACTAGGATTTTTCTGGTCCCTGAGTTGTGGGAGTTGTGGTGTTTTTTTTTTTTTTAATATAAATTGTATTTTCTCCCCATGTCTCAATTTTGCCAGAGCACGTTTCTCCTAAGGACATCCCCTTTCCTCGAAAACACGGGGCAGAATTAACATATCAACTCACCAACTGAAAGTGGTCACTGGTGACTGAATGTTCAATTTTATCAGTAGAAAGTAAACGAAGAAGCTAATGACGCCACCCTTCTGAGACTTTTTGTCTCAGAGCCAGGTGGACTGTCCCCAAGCAGCAGAGGTGACTCCAGGAATCCTGCAGCTTTGACCTAAATGGACCATCAGAGACTATTGACACCTAACGGGACCCAAAACCACAGAAGAGCCTATGCCCATGCCCTCTGACCCCGGAAAAGGCACAGTTCCCCCACCACCTCTCTAGACGTGGCTTTCATCAGCCTGCTGCTCATGCTCTGAGAGCCACAGCTGTAACTTTCTTACTTTCCCTGTCAACCACACACACACACACACACACACACGCACTTTCTTTTCTTGCAGCATTTGGCCAACACACACATCCTCCAAACCCACTGCCTGAACTCTGGCACCCTAAATGGGAAACTTCCTAGTGGGGAGGGTGGCAGGACCGTGCCCCACCCAGGCACCCCATCAGAGCCAAAGGACTGCAGAGAGCCCTCCTAGCCCAGGCAGAGCCCAGAAGCAACTGCTTGTGTCTCCTGCAGGATGTGTGCGTATTGCAAAATGTGTGTCACTCTCTTCCCAGAGTCTCAGGGAACTGTCTGTTGTGATTCATGGAGGCTCCCAAGGGAGGTGACCCCATCCAGCAAGGCAGCAGACCTGAGCTAGGCCCCATGCTGCCCAGCCCACCCCAGCAGCCTCTCCAAAGCTCCACAGCCTCAAATTGTTGTGCCCAGATTTTGTGATCCCCAGAAATGACCAGGGATCTGAAGTCAATCCAACTGTACAAGGATGGTTTATTCAAGCTTAGTACATCTGAGCCTGGGTTCTTGGTTGAGAACAGGCAGCTGGCTAATCAACCAGCCTGCCAGCCGGCCGGGACCAACACCCCTTACTGGAGTGTGGCCCCGAACAGCACATTCATAGGGCTTTTATAGGGGCAGTCCACAATAGCTTGAAAAGGGTCAATCCACAATAGCCTGCAAGGTGAGGAGAAATACCATACATTCCCTACCTATCTTGGCTGGACAGCCCATGCCGCCAACAACTAAGGGAAGCACCCACTTAATTACTTGGAGCCACCTGTGACATAACAAGACTTAGGTGGGCCTTGCTTCATAAGAGCCGGGGCCCAACAGTGCTAAAGGTCACATAGGCCATAGATTTTCACATAGGCCATTTGGCCTGCAAGCTCACACAGTTTCTGAGTGATAGTGAACCATGAACAAATGATTTTGATACTGAGGTTCTTCATTCCCACCTTTAACCAAAAAAAAAAAAAGTCAAAATCCATGAGCTATAGTTTCTGCTGATCTTTGTTGGTGCAATGTGTCTCCTGTAGGCAACAAATAAATGGGTTTTGTTTTTTTTCTTTCTTTGTTTGTTTGTGGGGTTTTTTGCATTTAATTTTTTATGATTAATTACATTGACTTCTGTGACACAGTTTTATAGGCACTGGGATTCCCCCCACCCCTCTCTTAACTTCCCCCCATGGTCGATTCCTCCACCTTGTTGCATTACCCCAATTCAAGTTCAGCTGAGATGCTTTCATTGCAAGCATATACCAAGCATAGAGTCCAGCATCTTATTGTTCAGTTAAGTTCAATGGCTTCTTGGGGAGACCATCTCTGGTCTGAAGGTAGAGCCGGCAGAGTATCATCCTGATCAATTAAAAGTCCTGACATTACATCAGTAACAATTTATAATATTATGGAATTAATTGACATAGTATCGAGTAACCAATATGTTAAAAGAGAAAAAAATGCAAGTTCTTAACTATATCCTGTGACTTCTTCATTGACATTTCAATTTTAGTTTATATACAACCGGCTTCTATACACCTTAAAAAGGTTGTAGATTATTATTCAGCTGTCTTGTGTCTATTTTCATTATAGTATTTAGCATTTTATAGCGTTGAAGCATAATTTTGCTGAACTTGGCTGTTTTTTGGGTAGTCTAGACTGGCTTATAACTCTAAGTAGACATATGTCAACAGTTTAGGTGCAGAACAGTTTTAGGAGTGTGCAGTTTAGGGGTGTGCAGAGAAATCTTCAGTACCCTAGTGAGGAGTAACTAGTCATTGTGTCCCACCCAGTGAGGTGTAAGTGAATCCATGCTGACAGTTTCCTGTCTGATTGTAAGCTTTCCTTGTTGTTCTCTGTTTATCTATTCTAGATTTTTTGTTTGTTGGTTTCTTTATTTGTTTTCAGGGGTTTCTGGAGCAATCCTGATGGTCATTGCCAGAGAGTTTGGGGACCCAAAGTTGGAACCAAGCAAGGACCAGAGAAAGCTCCCCTCCCAAGTCCTGAAGGATGTTTACTATTCTTCTGTTTCTGCAGACCACTCAGGGCTCCTGGTTGTCATTCTGATGACCTTGGATCCTACAGGGAAGGATTTGGACTTCTTCCATCCCATGTGGTAGTTCCAAGCAGGAGTGGGTGACCTCAGAGTTCTCGGCCTCTGAAGGCACTCCAATTCCCCATGGTCTCCTTGGCAGTTGGGATGTAGTCCTCGGTGCCCATACTAATAGTCCTTGGTGAGGATCTGGGAGTCTTCAGGGTTGGGATACAAGCCTCCTCCTGTCTGCCTGCTCCACTCTGGTGTCGTCCCCCTGCTCTATGCATATGACCTCCTGTTAAGAGGTTGTCAGGATCGCTCTTGATTCCCCCCATATGCCTTTGTAGTTTTACTGTTGTCTAATGCTGATTCGAGTCTGTTGTCCATGAGTTACCAGTTATGATCCTGATAGGCCTTACTTCCCGTCTTCCTCACACATTCTAGGGAGATGGAAGATTTCTCTGCTCTCCTGCCCCATTACAGAATAACATAGGGTATTAAAAGTATATTAGGTTTCACAGTTCTTTGATGTAGATCATAAGCAGTCTGACTCACATTGATTGTTGATTCATTGGTTACATCACAGTATCTTATTGCATGTGAGATAAGCTATCTGAGGTTGAAATAATATCACACTTTACAGGTACTATTTTCATATTGGCATCATTTCATCTTAAATTAAGGCAAACATGTGGTATCTAACCATTTGGGATTGGCTCATTTCCTTTAGCATTATGGTTTCCAGCTGGGTCCATTTAGTCACAAAGAACTGCATTTTCTTTTTTTTAATAGCTGAGTAGTATTCCATGGAGTAGATGAACCATAGCTTTCTTATCCAGTCTTGTGCTGATGGGCATTTCGGTTGCTTCCATGGTTTTGCGATTATTGACTGTGCTGCAATGAACATAGGGGTGCATGTTGCTTTCTTGTGTAACAGGTGTTTTGGATCTGTTCCTAGGAGTGCTATTGCTGGATCATATGGCATGCAGATTTTCAGTTGTTTGAATGTTCTCCATACTGATTTCCATAGAGGCTGTACCAACCTGAAGTCCCACCAGCAGTGGAGTAGGGTTCCCTTTTCCCCACATCCTCTACAGCAAGTGTTATTGGTGATTTTTTGTATGTGAGCCATTCTTACTGGCATTAGGTGGTACCTCATTGTTGTCTTAATTTGGATTTCCCTTATTGCCAGGGAACTTGAATATTTTTTCCATATGTTTGTTTGCCATTTGGGTTTGTTCCTTTGTGAATTGTTTGTCCATTTCTCGTGGCCATTTCTTGAGTGGCTTGTTTGTTTTGTTGTTTTGATTGTTCTGGAGATCTTCGTATATTCTGGAGATTAGCCCTCTGTTGCCTATGTAGTGTGCAAAGATCTTCTCCCATTCTGTGGGTTGTTTTTTTACTTTGTTGATTGTTTCCCTGGCTGAACAGAAGCTTCTTAGTTTGATGTAGTCCCATTTGTTTATCTTGGTCTTGATTGCTATTGCTTTTGGTGTTCTTTTTAGGAAGTCAAGGCCTACACCTAAATCTTGCAGGGTGTTTCCAACATTCTCTTCCAACAGTTTGAAGGTCTCTGGATGTAGGTTTAGTTCTTTTATCCATTTAGATGTGTGATCTTAGTGTATGGTGAGAGATGTGGGTCTATCTTCTTGTTTCTGCAGGCTACCATCCAGTTGTCCCGACAGCATTTATTAAAGAGACCTTCCCATTTGCCTGGATTGTCATCTGTTTTTTTCTCAAAGATTATTTGACTGTATCTGTGTGGGTTCCCTTCTGGTGTTTCTATTCTGCTCCATTGATCTTCCTCTCTATCTTTGTGCCAGTACCAGGCTGTTTGATAACCACCGACCCATAGTATATCTAGAGGTCTGGCACTGTGATTCCCCCTGTTAACTTTCTGTTCTTCAAGATGGCTCTAGCTATTCATGAATTTTTGTGTTTCCAGATGAACTTTTGTATCATTTTTTCCATGAAGAATGTTTTGGGTACTTTAATTGGGGTTGCATTGAATGTATATATTGCGTTTGGTAGTATGGACATTTTAACGATATTGATTTTACCTATTAGATGCATGGAATGTTTCTCCATCTTTTGAAATCTTCAGTTATGGGTTCGTTCAGGTCTTTTGTTGCCTCTTGGCTAAGTTTTGGTAAGTGGTGGAGTCTAAGAACCTTTCCATTTCCTGGTGTTCTTCTGACTTGTTGGAGTACAGTTGTTTGGAGTAATGTCTGATTATTTTCTTGATGGTTTCAGTGTCTGTGGTTATGTTGCCTCTTTCATCCTTGATGCTATTAATTCTCGCTTTCTCTTGTTTTTTCTTTGTCAGTCGGGCCAATGGTGTATCTGTTTTGTTTATCTGCTCAAAGAACCAGCTTTTTGATTGGGTGATTTTGTGTATAGTTTTTTTTTTAAATTTCTATTTGGTTTATCTCCTCCCTTGTTTTGATGATTTCTTGTTTCCTATTGTTTGTGGGGTCATTTTGCTGTTTTTCCAATTCCTGGAGGTGTGTGGTTAATTCCTGTATTTGGTGTCTTTCTTGGGCTATGACATAAGCACCAATTGCAATGAGCTTACCAGGCAGCACTGCATAGACAGTGTCGAACAAGTTCTGGAATGTTGTATGTGAGTTTTCATTGGTTTCCATAGATTTTTTGATCTCATCTTTAATTTCTTTCTGACCCATTGTTCATTTAACAGCATATTGTTCAACCTCCCAGAAGTTATATATTTCCTGGGGCATTTTGAGTTGTGGATTTCCAGTTTCACTCCTTGGTGGTCTGAGAAGGTGCATGATATGATTCCGATTTTTTTGAAGTTAGTTAGGCTTGCTTTATGTCCTATCATGTGGTTGATCCTGGAGAAGGCACTATGCACTGCTGAGAAAAATGCATAATCTGCGGCCTTGGGGTGAAAGGTTCTGTAAATATCTACTAAGTCCAGTTGATTTATTGTTTGTGTGAGTTCTAGTGTTTCTCTGTTGAGATTTTGTCTTGTTGATCTGTCTATTAATGTTAACACGGTGTTGAGGTCTCCCACGATTATTGTGTGTGCATCTATGTCTCCCCTTAGATCCATCAGTAACTGCTTCACATAGCGGGGTGCAGTTGTGCTTGGGGCATAGATGTTAAGGATGGTAATCACTTTCTGTTGTATCATTCCTTCCAATAATATAAAATGTCCTTCCTTGTCTCTGTTGATATTTGTCACATTGAAGTCTATGTCATCTGAGATAAAGACTGCTACACTGGTCTTTTTTTCTCGTCCATTCGAATGAAATATCTTTTTCCATCCCTTCACTTTCAGTTTCTTAGCATCTTTTCTGGTTAGATGTGTCTCTTGTAGGCAGCAGATAATTGGGTCCTGTTTGTTGATCCAATCTGTTAATCTATGTCTTTTGATTGATGAGGTTAGGCCATTTGTGTTAAGAGTTAATATTGAGAGGCTACGATTTTGCCCTGCTGTGTGTGTGTTACTGTGGGTGTTGATGCCTGTTTCACTGTCTTTCCTTGTGTGGGTTTTAGTGGGGAGGTCTTGCCATCTGCCATCTTTGCTTATGGTTTGCCTCCTTTTTTCTGGGCTTAACACATTTCTAAGGAGATTTTGTAGAGCTGACTTTGTGCTAGCATATTCTTCTAGTTTCTCTTTGCTATGGAAGCATATAATTTCATTCTCGAATACAAATGACATCTTTGCTGGGTACATTATTCTTGGCTGACAGTTGTTTTGTTTCAGGATTTGAAAGCTCTTGGTCCATTCCATCCTAGCTTGGAGAGTTTCTTCTGAGAAGTCAGCAGTGATTCTGATTGGTTTGCCTCTAAATGTAAGCTTGTCTATGCTTCATATGTGTCTCAGAATTCTTTCTTTGTATTCCCTAGAGGGGAGCTTGAGTACCACATGTCTGGTGAGGATCTCTTTGGGTTGAATCTGTTGGGGGTTCTCTGTCCTTCCTGGATTTGGGGTGGGTTCATGTCTCCAGCATTTTGGAAGTTCTCCTGTATTATTTCATTGAGCACCTGTCGTAAGCCTGTCTCTCTTTCCACTCCTTCGGGAAGGCCTATTACTCTGATGTTGGACTTTTTGAAGTTGAAGTTGTCTGTCATTTCCTGAATGGTCCTGTTGGCTTTGTTCAGGTTTTTCCCCATCTGTTTGATAAGCTGCCTGTTTTCATTCTGATCGTCTTCCCTTTCTGATATTCTATCTTCTGCTGAATTCATTCTGGTGGTTAGGCTCTCAACTTTGTGCTCTAGGTCAAGGATTCCATTTTTTGATTTGCTTTATTTCCGCAACAATGTGATTTTTGAATTCTTTGAACTCTTCCCAGGGTTTCTCACTTTCTCTGATGAATTTTATGAGTATTTTCTTAAATTCCTTTGCTGGTATCTCCTCAACGTCTTCAACTCACATCTCAGCGACTGAGGTTGGTTTTTGGTTGGTTTGGGGGAGGTGCTGGTTTAAGTGCTATGTCAGTATTGTGGAGACCAATTAGTAACCATAAAATAAAAATTAAAAATCTTAGTTCACTAAGCCTGATTTTTTGTAAAATTTTGTGATATTTTGTATTGCTATTGATTGAGAATTAGGCTAGGACAGGCTCTAGCCCGAGTCCTAAGTAAGTGGGGAATGGCAGGCTTAGCCCACCAAAAGAGAAATGATTTTTTAAGTGCTATGTCAGTATTGTGGAGACCAATTAATAACCTTAAAATCACTAAGCCTGATTTTTTGTAAAATTTTGTGATAGTTTGTATTGCTATTGATTGGGGTTTGGTTAGTTAAAATAATGGTTGGATTAGTTTGTACCCAGAGTTACTTATACTGGATAAGAGTCTTGTTTTGGGGATTTGGCAAGACGTTAAGCTTATTCAGATGTTCCTAGAGTAACTTAAATGGGGGGTAGGGGGAGGTTGTTCAGATAATTTTAGATATAGTATTGGAGTACATGTACACGTACACATATACACATGGGTGTGTAGTGTTAAGTGCCATGTCCTGTAATCATTAATCCTAGTGTCCATATTGCACAGACATAGTGAGAAGCAGTTATCTTGTGTATTAAGCGTTATGTCCTAAAGTGCATGGAATAAATGTCCCGACTCATAATTATGAGGGTGGAGGAGGTACATCGAGGTGCTCGGCTACTATTTTAGGTCTGATTTATGGCCCACTGCACCCATGGTGAGTCCAAGCATACCCCCCAAAATAAAGATACCAAATGCCTGACACCAGTTATGTGTGAGCATGGGCTGATTAGTTATTAGTCCATCGAGACGTCTTATTTAAGGGGAACGTGTGGGCGATTTTAGGTGTCATGACCCTGAAGTAAGAACCAGATGTCAGTTGTAGTTTCAGTCTAGCGACCCCCAAGTGGTATGGGCACAGAGCGAGTAGAGGGATCCGTATTGGGCGGTTTGTTGGTTTCACGGAGGTTGGTAGATTAAGGGACCTCTGGGGGAAGGGGATAGTCATGTTTTGATGGTTTTGATGTCAGTTTGGGTGTTATGGTGTGTGTACAATTATGGATAGTATTTCCTATGTACAATTATGAAATTGAGTTTGTTTATGAATATTCGTATTATTGAGAATTTTTAGTTGATTAAGTGGGGAATGTGTTATGTACAATTAGTAGTTTTATGTATTACTAGATATGCATGTGGATAATAGTTTAATATATGATTAAACATAAATGTACTATGTACTGTTATGAGATATATGTACTGTACCATTATTAATGGGGAGGTGCAATAATGCACGAAGTACATAACAGGCACACTGGTGTGCGCCTTTGGAGTGTGTGCAAGTTTTGAAGTACAGAGAGTAGTTTAAGAAGAATTTCAGCTTTGGGTGTTGATGGTGGGACTTTAGGTCTCCTCTTCAATGTCCTGGGAAGGATTATGCTTCATTTCTGGTTTACAAGACCAGGGTAATTGTTATACTACAAGGACCTTCCTTTGAGTAGCTTATTCTCAATTAAGCTGCAGGCTGACATAAGAACTAGGATTAGAAGGAAGTAGAGATCTTGTTGAACTCACAATCACCAATTAGAAAGATTTTGCCTTTCACATACACTTGTTGGCCAGGTTTGACTCTGGTGTTGACAGAGAAGCAATGGCAAAGAGAATGAGCATCTGTGAAGAAAAAAGTGCAAGTAACATTGATGACAAGAAAACAACTCAAAGACAATTCCTCCCCCAATTCTGGGACACTAAGCAGCGTGTGAAGCTGGACTGGGAAGCAGGGAAATCGCCTCCCAGCCATGGCACCTGCATCCCTGACTCCTGACTTCCTCACTCCTGTGCTCCTTGTCATTCATGCTGGTTCTATGAGGTACACAGGATCACCTGGAACCAGGGAGCTGGGGGCAGAAGCTTTGTGCAAACACACACATTGTGCACGTTCACACTCCAACTGAACAGCAACCCTGAAAGAAAGAGACCACGTGGATGAAAGCTGACAGCACAGGGGTGTTCTGGAAAGACTGGGGCAGATGGTGGTGGCCCTGGCAGCAGCAGGGAGGCCGCGTGTGCATGTTCCTTTTGGCGGTCACTGTCGCGTGTGAGCTTTTTAGAGCCGACTCCAAGATGAGGGAGAAAGGCAAAGACAGGTATGAATGGGAGGATAAATCCACAAATAAGTGTACCAGCATATGTTTGGGGAAGTGGGAGATCAGAGCAGATCAGTCAGCTGGGAGGTTTCTAGAGGCAATAGTGACAAGAGACACACACAGCAACATATTTGCATAGGGTCATGTGTACACACGCACACACAGGCACTGATGTGAAACCCCAACAGGAGTTACAGCACACACCAGGAAGAAGCTGGTAAAATCCAGTTAGCCCAGCCTTACCTGTCCAAGTGAGTGCTAATAAACAGGACTCAGTTAAATGAGAAAGAAACATCAAGACAGAAGACTGACAGCAGAAATAGCAATAACTCTGACTGCCTCTGAGGTCTGGTGTCACCTCAGATGGGGTTTCTTTGGGGCTTCCATCGCAACAAGGCCAGTGGACTCAAACTCCAACCACAGTGAAAATCACAGGATCTGTGGTCTGGCTGTGGACTGCGCATGTCAGAACTGGGCCTCCTCAGTTGTTGAAGATGCTGCAGTGCACTTCATGCCCAGACATGACAGCTCACTGAGGCCTGCACAGGACTTCTAGTGTCATGGCAGAGAATGGAGGGCAGGTCAAATTGGACAACTCTCCTGGGAAACATTAGACAGCAACTATCTGGGTAAAAGGAAACTCTAAGATGGACTAGCTCAGTCAATGGACCTTAGAAGGATTTCCTCATTTTTGGCAATGAAATCACCACCATCTCAGAACTAATGAAACCATATAAGAGTAACCTCAGAACATGTTCCTCATTAGGGAACCTGGGATGACATCCAGTGGCTGCCCCACATCTCTGGGTACTGATACAGAAAGGATGCTGGGTACAACCCACTCCCCTTCTCTCTTCCCTTCTCCCAGACACAGGAAGAAGAAAAAGAAAACTGGAAAAAACTCTCTCGTCCACTTCCCCTATTCCTCGACCCTTCCCACTCTGTTCAGCGGTCCATTTGGCGTGCACCCTTCTCAGTTTGCAAACATCATCAAAAATAAAAGAAAAAAATGGAAAACTGTAATTGGCAGAGGGGAATATGCAATTAAGTACAGAAATACCACAAGCCAACAATTCTTACTCCTTAAACTTAACTCCAGAAAGATGATGATGGAAATTAAACACCACTATGATGAAACAGAGAAGGAAATTGTTGTCATCAATGTAGTGATGGGTTTTGGCTCCTGACATCAGACACAGTTCTTGTTTTTTACCATGCCAAAACTCCCTGCCTTACAACTCCTACATGGGCCCCCAAGCACACTCATCCAGAAGAGTGATAGCTCCAGGGAGCTGGCAGTCTGCTATTGCTCTTACCTGTAGACAGACTGACTGTTCTGTTTCCTGTTCCTGGGACCGAGCTTGCAGTCATGTCCCAAGTGGCGGATACATACCACTTGGTGGAAGAAAGGGTAGGGGTCCTCTGTATGTGACAGTAAGGTGGGCCCTGGCATTCCTGGTCTTGAGCAACTATGGGAGGCCACACGGAGCTACTGTTGTTCAGCGAATCACAGCGATGGGGGTGTGATGTGGCTGGAGAGTACTGCAGTTAGGTGGGGTGATTGCTGGTAGCAAGTCGGAGTTGGGGCACAGGGAGCTATGGGGATGCTGGAGCTGGTGACACAAGAGGAGGGTCTGGGGGTGTTTGTAGTCACACCACACAGGATCAGGCTCCTCTGTGCCTGACCACACCTGAGTCTGCCTGGCTCTGGCAGCCACTTCCCAAGGATGAGGGTAGAACAGGTGGGACAAGGAGGGCTGTGTGCTCAGTGACTTCCTCCAGCCCATCCTACTTCTGTCCCTTTTTTCCACTCCCCTGCCAGCTCTGGCAGCAAGAACCAACTGCAGAGAAGCAGAGCCCTGGAAAGGAGTCTCCATCCTCCCCAGGCCTCTCCCAAGCCCTGTGCAGCAGCCCTTAGGACCTCACCGAGCAGAGTTCCACAGAACCAGGTTGGCAGCAGCAGCAGCCTTTGTGGCTGGCACAGGCAGAGAGCATAAAAGTCAGTATAGGCCTTGTTATCACAGGTCCTCAAGAGAGAAGAAACGTGGTCACCTCCATTTCTTTCTTTCTTTTCTTTTTTCCCATTTTGGTCTTTTCATATTATTTATTTATTTTATATTTTTCATGACTGGGTAGTTTTATTTAAAGATTTATTTATTTTTATTAGAAAGCCAGATATACAGAGAGGAGGAGAGACAGAGAGGAAGATCATCCATCCGTTGATTCACTCCCCAAGTGAGCGCAACGGCTGGAGCTGTGCCAATCCGAAGCCAGGAGCCAGGAGCTCTTCCAGGTCTCCCACATGGGTGCAGGGTCCCAAGGCTTTGGGCCGTCCTCAACTGCTGTCCCAGGCCACAAGCAGGGAGCTGGATGGGAAGTGGCGCAGCCGGGATTAGAACCGTTGCCCATGTGGGATCCCAGCATGTGCAAGGCGAGGACTTTAAGCACTATGCTATCGCACCAGGCCCCATAACTGGGTAGTTCTTTCTGTGTATGGATTTCTCCTTCCATTCTCCCTATCCCTTCTCCTCAATATTGTGTTCCCCTGTGTTACAACAATGGTATAGTCCTTAAACCAGTCACAAGTCCATCATTCTGCCATGGAAGTGTATCATGACAGTGAATGTATAGACAATGGTAGAAAGTCCAGAATCCTTTTGTCTAGGTAGATGTAACAGTTTCATTAGGAGTCCAGCTAATATTCAGAAGTAGAGATGCATGCTGCAATGCCGGAGTCCAGCTCCAGCCGAGAGTTCGGAGCTCGGGAAGGGTGCGTGGAGTCGGCGATAAAGAAAGACACAGACACTGACACTTGGTGCGTTCTCACAACAGCCCAGGAAAAAGCTGTACTTTTTATTTGCTCAAACACCTCACAAGCCTCAGGAGAAGCAATTAATTGTTCTATATTTTACTTCAAAACTGAGGGGGCATGTACAGACATTCGATCATTCCATCTGCACTTCAGGGCTAAGCAGGTGCCTCTAAAGATAATTCTTTTTTTTTTTTTTTTTTTTTTTTTTTTTTTGTATCTTAGGAGGTTTATTCCAACAGAGCAGGAACAGGGTAGGGGTGGTGAACATCAGGAAAGAAGGGGAGAGAAGAGAGCAAAGAAGAGCAGGCAAAGGAGAGAGGAGAGATAAGAGAGACCAGAGAGCAAGCCGCACCTGGAGTAGATAATTCTTTAAAATACTGTATTCATATTCTTCAAAGCAAGCCAATATTCATTCTTCGACAGTAGCCATGGAGCAACTGCCAGGACTCCAAGGCCAAGGCACATGCGATTACCTGCTAATTAGTAGTACATTCCTACCACATTTCTATTTCTACAATTTACCCATTACTTAATGGGAAAATAGGTTACAAGGAAAAAAATAGGTGAGATCTAAAAACAAAAGTTTCAAATGTTAAATCCCCCTACGACTATAAACTCTAAAACCCCATAAACAATAAAACAATAATCAAAAGCATTTTTCTCTAATAAAAGCATCCTTAATTCCTCTAGCTAAAAATTATAAAAACAGCTAAAACAATTACATTTTTATGCTCCAAAAAATTGCAAAGACAGGCTAGCCTTTGAGATAACAATAACTATATTTATTGCCATAGCAGTATCAGCTCTCACTCCCATCACTTGCATTAATACTTAGGATATTTTCAAGCCCCTCCCAGAAGGAGTGCTACATATGTGGACCAAATTCTGAGGCAATGGTTAAGTACCCAATAAGGTGTCCAAAAATGGCTTGGGCTTAATTGTACTCCCATGTGTAAATTGTCAAAGGCCCACTCACTACCAGTGACATTAACTCTCAAGCTCATGTTGGTGGCAAAAGCCACTTCACAGGGGCAAACAATGCCTCAATAGGTTACAGAATTCTTAGCGGGGTGCTTGAGAGTCCATGCAAACAGGGGGTGAAACAGCATGAAGGTGCTCAGAGAGAAATCCGCCAGGCCCTGCCAAACAGCTGGAAGCTCCCCTGGGCCCTGCCAAACAGGGGAGCTGTTCTCTAAACACTTTTGCATCATCCACACCTACTGCACAGACCCCAACAATGGACTCCTGCCCCACCCCCAGCACAGGTGGGAAATCCCTGGTCCCATGCAGAACACGACTCTGGATACCCTAGAAGGAGCAGACACTCCACTAACCCATGGAGGCATATTACAAACACCAAAGCCCCAGGGGAGAAAAACAACACGTGTATCCACATATGCCTGCAAATAACACAGAAATATAAGAAACATGAACAACACAGACAGTATGTTGGCCTGGCCCAGCCCCAGTCATTGTGGCCATTTGTTTCCTGAGTTTTCTTCAGATACCTCCAAGATCCTTCTATTTGGTCATTTGTTGGTGTCCTATAGATCCCAAACAGTATTTTTAATCTTTCTAATGTTGCATCACCTGGTGAGACACTTCACGAGACTCAGCTTTAAGATCAGTACTTTTAGATTTGCTGCCTCACTAAGTATTTTTAGTGCTTTTATCTACATTTTCATTTAACTTATTCAATAGTTCATTTCTAATATTTCTGTTTGACTCTTCTTTTGTATGTCTGCATTTTTGTTGAAATTTACATCTGTGTGACTTCCTAATTTTATGAAAACTTTTCTCTATTGAGTTACCAAACAATCACTCCTTTGAGGTTTTTCCTAGACCTTTTGTCAATCACCCCTTCCTCAGAGCCCAATAGGAATGTATTATTGTGTTCCTTTTGTGGAGACATGTTCTCCTCCTTGCTCATACTTTTCTAACTTTGTTTTGGCATATCTGGGGGAAATCTCTTGTTGCTACCTCCCCTCGAGGTTTGGAACTTTGATTGAAGACTTTACTTTCTGAGACTGCTTCTGGGGCTTGGTGGGTGGGCAAGGCTTCCACTTGGGTACAGTGTATGTGCTGGTTGGCTAAGCCTTGCAGATGAAGCAAGAATGCAGAGTGACACTGGAGCTGGGTGTGTGGAGCACCTCTGGGTACAGTCAGCGGAAGGAACAGATGTTGGATTAGCTAAGATTGTTCACATTCTCAGCCTTTGTGTGTGCCAGGCAGGGTGAACCAGTTGAGTCCTTGCAGTGTGTGACGTCACAGTGCCCACCTCCTACTACCTCCCCACTCAGGCACAGGAACAGTACAGAACACTGGTCAAGCACATAGCATGTTCCCAATCCCTCTGTGAGATACACCCCTTCCAGCAGACAGGAAGCTCAGAGTCTCCACAGTCAATGTGGCTTGTTCACAGGAACCTCAACATAACCATAGCCTTGTCACCCCTATGGCCCACACCCAGAGCTCCCACAGCTACAGGGAATCCTCTCTTCACCTGCCAAGCTGCCCTGATCCAGTCTTCAGGACCCCCAGCCATGGCAGAACTGCCTGCTGTTCCTTAAGTCAGGACAGAGTTCAGCTGCAGCTCTACCTTAGCACCCTGAGTCTGGAACCTCCATACAGGGAGGACAGGGAAGCCAAGTGGCCTGACATCATGGAATAAAGCCCACCAGCTCCCTAGGGCAGACTCGAAGGCAGTGGGGGCTGTGGGATTCTCCCTCAGTCTAAGGTACCAGTGATGGGGGCGGGGGCTGTAGCGATGCTTCCCAGTCCCGAGAGACTGTGGAGGTGCAGGAGTTGGTGGTTGCATTCCTGTCTTCTCTGCTCATTGCTCCATGGAGTCTGTTCTGTCACCTCTCCGCGGTGAGGTTCTCTGTCAGCCCTGGGAGTGTGGGCCTTTCTTTGCTTTTCCAGAGTCTTTCTGTGGCTGAAGTCACTGTGGTTTCTTTCTGTTCTGCCATCTGGCACCTCCTGAGTGTTTGTTTATCATGAAAGTGCTAACAAATATATTTTGGATAAAAGACAGTATGTAAAAATTGTCATATGCTTAAATGGTTAGGTTATTGCAAAATCTAAAGGAAGAATAAAAAAATATAAATGAGTCACAAAACATCTGGAAATGAAACAAAAGATTAAAAAACAAAAACCTTACTAAAAACTGAATGGGAAGAGGTTGACTATAATTAACATTTGTGTAGAGGTTACTCTAAAATGGAGCTTGTGGGTTCACCTTTCCAGAGAGAACCTTGACCCATGATCTGAGCTAGTCTCAGGCCTCCTAAAGGCCTTTCCATCTAAAACCACAGCGAAGTCTTTCATCAGGCCAGCTTGTGACAGTGCAAATTTCTCAGAACTCACTCAGAGGCTAAGCTTGCATGACTTGATGCTGCTGAGGGACATGTGATCTGATTTTCCGTGTTTCATTTCTAGAATGAACAGGTGTAGCCCAGGAAACAGGGGTACACTCAGTGATGTCCCTCTCCCATTACGCCTCTTTGCTTCCCTCCAAGCGCAGCCCTAAGTGTACCACGCAGAAGAGATCCCTTACATACCAGTTAGGATGCAGTAGACAAGGAGAAGGATGAGAGAGCCCAGGTGTTGCCACTGATGGCCATGGCCATGTCCTTGGACTGGACTGCTTTTGGGGTCATGGTTGATGGTGCTGAAATGGAAACAGAAAACTGGAGACCCCTGTCTAGACCCCAAGCCCCAGGAGTTGCCTCCCCTGCACACAGCTGCCACTCTCTTATGTGCTGGGCCTAGGGTAGCAGGGAGGCAGGATGGGTCCTGTGCTCAGGGAAACATCTGCCAGAAAGGGAAGCTGGGCTGACCAGGCTGACTGTCCTTCCTGCTGTGGCCAAGAGGAGTAGACACTGGAAATGGTGGTGGGTGGGGCCACAGGAGCTGACGTTGTGGGTATCTGAAGGATCTCAGAGAAACAGCAGCTGAGATGGAGGAAACGGAAGAGTGTTGGAGAATGTCGTGAAACAAAGTGCAGCCACAGTATGGGGGCTGGCGGGAAAGGCAGAGGGAGGGACTGACATACACATGTACACAGGCCTACACCCTCATGTGCACACACAGGCATGCACATGCCACATTCACACACAAAAACACTCACAGATGTACACTCACAGTATCTGCACTTTCATACACACACACGCAGAGCACACTCACACAGCACACACACACAACCACACTCACGGCACACACACCTTCAGATGCACACCCACACACATCCCATCCCTAGGGAAGACCTCTCCCTCCGAGCCCTCGTCCTAGTTACTTGTGGTCCCCAGCATCTCCTTCCTGGATGGACTGAAGCTCAAAAGCCACGTGTGACAGTCTCCTGCTGAGACTTTCTGCAACAACATGGTCATGTCCTCATCATTCTCCAAGGCTGTCTTCAGCCATGTGGCTCCAGCTTCAAGCTCTGTCCATGTACTGTTGTCTGAGCTAAAGAGCAGGTTTCTCTGTCCATTGAAGCCGAACTCCCAGGACCAGTGTGTTTTCTCACTGCCTTCCTTTTTCAGCGCATCGTACCCTGCAGGGTGGGGACATCTGTCCCCATTGGGAAGAGATGGGCCAACATCAGTCTTCATAAATACTTCGTCCCACCTGCTATCCACTGCTTCTGTCCCTCTGGTATTTCCTGGCATGCTCTGTGCTGGGTACCCTGCCCTTATCCCTGCATAGCAAATATGTTGCTTTGATCTACACATGAAAAAGGCCCCATGTTCACAGGCTCTGCTGTCCTCAAAGTGCCTTTTCACACTTACCGGTGGTTGGGAAGATCTCGGATTTAAGGTCCAGCAGCTGCTTCCGGAGCTCCTCAGTCACATATTTCAGCATTTCAATCTGTTCCTCCCAGGTCTTTGTGCTGTGGAGCTTCCTTCCTAGGGGCCCCAAGGGGTTCACCTCACCACCACAGTGAAAGGAGAGAAACACCATCTCATCCATGTGCCCTTGAATTTCACACCATGGATGTTGAGGCTTGGGCTGAGGAATGATGCTGACATTATACCTCAGACTGTGAGGGTCTGTGAAAGAATAACACAGGTGAGCGTCACCCAGGCATCGGCTCTGTGCCAGCAGGAACATCCTTCCCAAGGGCAGGGGAACTTGAGAGCACATTCCTGGGCTCACCTCTGCATCTCCTTCTGCCTCTGAACGATCTTACGCCCCATACCTGCCTCACCTCCACTCTGCCCACCCACCAGTGATGAGCCTGCTAGGGCAGTGCCAGGCCTGGATGGCAGCAGAAAATCTGCTCACATGGATTGCAGGTGATGGGACAGTGGATGGGGGCTTCCTTGAGGGTGCTGATCACCATGGGACAGGTTTGGGACAGGACTACAGGCAATAGGGCTGATGAGCCCGCACAACATGCACTACAAAACTCACAACGTCCATGGCAGGCTGCATAGGGAGGGAACACAAAACATCCAGGCTGGAGATGAAATGGAGATTCAGGAAAGGTTCCAGTGCTCTCTGTGCCTCTGGAAGGAGTGGAGGACGCTTGTTCACCAGCCAACAGAAAGGAGCACCTGCATCATCAGAGGCACAGTCGCAGCTCCTGCTCAAGCCTGGGGTTGGGCACTGTGAAAGATGACCCCAAAGTGATAATGCAGTGAAAAATCTCAGTACAAGGGATGCTAAGTGCAGGTGCAGAACTGGGAAGACTGCCTATCCTAACTTTTCTATATTTACCGTGTCAGGACACCTTTAAATACGAGAATGTTAAAGCTGTAACTTGTCCTAGGCACTTTACTATTGGGATAACATGGGGAATATGTGAGGAGGAAGGATAGTGAGGGAGGAAGAGGAGGAAGATTGAGGAACCCCTATAACTACAAAACTGTATCATGAAAATAATGAACAAAACAATTTAAAAACAATAATATTGAGTATGTGCAGGAAGAGTTGAACAGCCCTTGGCATCCTGCTACTGTCACTGACAGAGAATGAATCCAAGCAGAGGACGGGTCACCACTCAGCATGTGGCCAAATCCTTGCAAGGTCAGACTGTAGGCATGGCCGTCCTCTGATATGAGCTGCACAGTGCTGACCTCAAGAAACTCCAGAGTCCAATGGCTGCTGCACAACACCCTTCCCACCAGGAGACACACCAGGAAAGCCAAGGGCACTGAACTCCATGCATGCTGCCTCCTGTGTTGGGCAGCTCAGCTATGCCCCATGCAAGTCTTGCTTCCTCCCTCACTCCCCTCCCTCTGCTGTGGCAAAAACCACAACAGGGGACTCAGAAATAGCAGGATGTGGAGCCTCCCTCCTGTTCCCCCAGTCTTCCCCTTCTAAAAACCTGTGTCTCACGTTCCTCCTCCCAAACCCCATCCTCTCCACCTGAGCCTCCCAGGGCAAAGCCAAGAAGCTCAACAGAGCCAGAAGGCACAGAATATACTCCGTGCCCAGAATCAGTGTTCTTGAGCCCAACAGCAAGGACCAAACTAACCACTGGGAGTCCTGAACAACCCAGCCCTGAGGCTTCCTTTCCCTTTGGAGTGGTTTTCTGGGTCTCACCTACCACCTGCTGACATCAGCAAAGTTCCATTCTTTCTGCTCCTCCTGTCCCTCAGCCCCCCATCCTCCATCCCCTTTGATTCAGGGTGATTTCTGGGCAGCTGATAGGGAACCCTGGCTTTGTGATTCTTTCAACAGCAGAAGACACTTGGGGGGCAGGGGGGAGGGTTAGGAAGGTAAGGAGACTATCTCCTTGCAGGGTTCCTCCCCTTTGCCGGATTGCAGGAGTGGCACAATCTCTCCCCACCCAGAAAGTTCACCTGGCCCCAAGGGGGGCTCTCCCACGTGTTGCCATTAGACTTTCAGCTTAAAATAAGGCAAGAAAAAATAGCCCAGAAAAGTCAATTCCCTTTCTTAAAAGTGAGCCACTTCCCAGGCCATTCTGCTTGAAGTTTCCAGCTCCTTCCAGCACCAGCCCAGAGCCAGGAAGGCAGCAGCACAAGCAGAATCAGGTGAACCTGGGGCGCGCAGGCATAGCAGGCTCCTTGCTCAGGACTGGCTGGGGGCAAGGGTTCCTTCACTGACCGCTTCCCTGCAATGGTCCTGCTCTCCTGGCGCAGACCATCCACTACACTGCAAGCTGCTGGATGACTCATAACTGATGTTCTTAGAAGCTTCCCCGAAGCACAATAAACTCCAGGCTGGTAGATGACTCATAACTGCTGGGCTTAGCCACCTCGCCTCAGACTGGCTCCTCCAAATACCTCCCCACCACCTGGCCCCTAACTGTGGACTGCCTCCGGGCTCCTTCACTGAAGGAATTCCAGGCGACCACTCTCCATGCTGAACTTTAGAGGATTCTTACATGTAATGGCAACAAATTGGACTCTCGTCTTAGTAACGCGGCATTTTTTTAAGGAAGATTTTTCCGCTGGTCACCCGGAAAAAAAAAAAAAAAAGGAAAAAAATCGCTCCTGGAACGCCACCACAACAGCTACTCTATGGAAACACAAAGCCGGTCCAGGGCAGCCGACCACCTGGAAAAAAAAAAATCGGAAAAATCCCGGGGACGTTCCCCGACCTAAAGCGCTTATAAAGGGTGGCTGCCCTTCCCACTCTGCTTCTGATCCATGCTGGCGCTGTCTCTACACGCTCCCTGATCGCCCTTCTTGCCTTGCTCCATAGTTCCTTGCTAACCCTCTCAGAGCTGCTGGCTGCCCCTCTTTGCTGCTCGCGCTCCCCCGTCGCCTCCAGCTTGCTCAGCTTTCGTGCCCCTCCATGTGGGTACAAGGCTTTGGGCCATCCTCCACTGTAGCTCTCTCAGCAGGCAAAGTGAGACTTTAGCCACTAAGCTACCGCACCTGCCACAGCGCCTCTGACTCCTGTGTTCTCTTGTTGGTCGCTCTCCTCACTGTCGCACTCCTCAAACCTTGCTTCACTGGAGGCGCTCACTGGCTGACTGTGCTAGTGTCACTGACTTAGGGCTCACTGGCTGCTCCAGCTCCTCCCTGCTGGTCCTGGGCTCCTGGCTGCTCTCTGGTCACACTTGCTCCCTGATAGCATGGCTCACTCTGAGCTCCCTTGCTGAGCGCACTCACTCTCTGACAGTGCTCCTCGCGGGGCACACTGGCTCCCTGGTCAAGCCCCTGAAGGTGCTTGCTGGCTGCTAGTGTCGCTGGCCTTGGTTCCCTGGCTGATAATGTCCCTGACCGCTTAGCTGACTGTGTTTGCTTGCTGCTCACGCTCCATGGCCATCACCCTTGCATCCCTGATTCTGTGCTGGGCCGCCAGTGGAGCTCCTCACTGATCACATTCCATAGCCAAGAGCACCAGGCACAGACTACTGCAACCACTACAGCTCCCTGCTTATGCCTTAGAAAAACAATGGGAATAATTCAAGTCCTTGGCCACTGTACCCACAACGGAGATCTACAAGAGACTCCTGTCTCTTGGTTTTGGATCAGGTCAACTCCAGCCATTGTGGCAAATTGGGTAGTAAACCAGCAAATGGAAGCTCTCTCTCTCCTTTTCTCTGCATTTCTGCCTTTCAAGTAAAAATTAAATAAATATTATTTAAGATGCAAAGACCATCTATCTTTCGCTACAAGAAAGAACACATGTCACCCATACAAAGATACATACAACTGAAAGTAAAAGGATGGAGAAAGAGACTTCATACCAATAAAAAAGGATGTCTACTTTCACCATTATTCAATTTAGTGCTTAAAGGTTTAGCCAGAGCCATTTTACCAGAAAAAGAAATCAAAGGATGCAAATTGGAAAGGAATTTTAAATGACATCGTCCTATCCATAGGTGTCACAAGGACTCCACTAAATGATTATTGGAATTTATATATAAAAAAAGTAAAATCAATACATGAAATCAAGAGTCATCGTACATACAAAGCCATGGTTGAGAAGAATTTGTAAGATTAGTACCACTCACAATAGCTATCCAATTTCTAAAATACCTAGGAACACATTTAACCAACAATGTGAAAGATCTCTACAGTGAGAATTACAAAATAGAAGACACAAGAAAATGGAAAATTTGCTCATGTTCATGGATTGGCAGAATTAACATTCAAATGTCCATATCACTCAGAACAATTTACAGGTTTAATGGGATCCCAATCAAAATACAAAGGACATTTCACTAAGGTAAGAAAAAAAGCCTGCTAAAACTCATGTGGAGACATAAGAGACCCTGAATAGCTAAAACAATCTTAAGCAACAACAAAGCTGGATACATCATGAAAACACACTGAAAGACATGCTAAAGGACAGTTATCATTCAAAACAGCCTGTGGACAAACAAACAAAAAAATGACACGAATGTCCTCAAAGGATGAAGTTCAAATGGCCAACAGACACGTGAAACATGCTCCGGCTCACTAGTCAACAGGGCAATGCCAGTAAAAACCACAGTGAGAAAATGGCAGCAGAGGGTCCAGACAGCTTGGGGAGGACAGAGAATCTTTAGGCAGGGTGAGGCACAAGAAGCAGATTACAGGGGGAAAGAGGGGTCAGTCAGCAGACAGTGGGGGGTCCCTGGAGACAACCTGGACACGGGGAATGGCAGCAACGGCGGAAAAGTGTTCCAGTGGACAGAAAAAACCACCAGCAGCCAGCGAGCAGCAATCCAGGTCTGGCAATCTTGGCCTCAGCACCAGCCAGACATCCAGCAGTGGTCTCTGCTCAGCTCTTGTGGCAGCCAGCGGGAAGTTGGGTTCACAAGGGAAGCTTGGCAGGCGAATGCAGTCTGAAACCTGCCAATCTCGCTGAACAGTTAGGGCCAGCCACAAGCAGAAAAAAAGTAGGGGACTCTGGACATCATCTTGTGTGGAGAAGCAGAAAAGAGAGTTGGCCCGGCCCAACAGGGGCTCCTTTCTGCCTGATCACATACAACTGATTGTGCTGGGAGGATAGCACCAGCTTTGCTCCCTGCAGGGCATTTGCGGTTCCCAGAACTGAAAGCCAACAGCCCCAATTCTCCAGCAGTGCCCCGCTGGGCGACATCTCATGTAACGGGGCAGCTAGTGTGGATTGTTTTTGTTTTAAAGATTTATTTATTTTTTATTACAAAGTCAGATATACAGAGAGGAGGAGAGACAGAGAGGAAGATCTTCTGTCCGATGATCCACTCCCCAAGTGACCACAACGGCCAATGCTGCACCGATCCAAAGCCAGGTACCCGGAACTTCTTTCCAGGTCTCCCACACGGGCACAGGGTCCCAAGGTTTTGGGCCGTCCTCGACTGCCTTCCCAGGCCACAAGCAGGGAGCTGGATGGAAATGGAGCTGCCGGGATTAGAACCGGCGCCCATATGGGATCCCAGTGCATTCAAGGCAAGGACCTTAGCCACTAGACCACGCCGTCGGGTCCATGAGTGTGGATTTTAAGTGAAAGCCCAGAGTGGGCTTGTTTCTAGCTAATTGCACAGAGCTGAGCCCACTGAGAAAGCAGCGCCAGCCTTGCATCATACAGCGTCTGTGTAGTGCCTGGAGCTGATGGCCAACAACCTCAGATTTCTGTCGCTGCCCCCATGGGTGCCTTCTTGCACAGAAAGGCAAGGGCTCAGAGCATTGGTAAGCTGCAGGAGCAGCAGTGGTAGACTGCGCGTGCACTACATCAGTGGCACTCAGATGTCAGTGCCACGGGGCCAGGCACTGTTAGGCTGAAGGGAGGACAGCTGAGCTGCCCAAGAGCTAAGCTGGGAACAAAGTCACTTCCACCTTAGAGCACTGCACAGGCTCTACAGAAAAAAACAGCCCTGTTGAGGCACACTACCACTGCTGGGCTTCCCCGAGGAACCACCAGGAGGCAGAGGTCGACAGGAACGTTTATTCGAGCATGCCCGGGTCTCCAAAGAAAAGGAAGGCCTCGACCCTCCAAACTTTAGGGTTTTTAGACAAAAATCAACCAATCAGAGGGTTAGTTTTCAGTATCCTACATTTGTATGGGACCTTTACACTAGTGGTTAGTTCAAAAGGTAGGTGGGGGCTTTCTATCGGGATGATGGGACAAGTGTCGTGTAGGCAATATGGTGCCCTCAGGGTACCTGGGCAACTGCCTGTAAATTGCCAGACCTGGGGTCACACAATCTCTTAGCAGAACAAGCAAAGCAGAAGTTACAGAAGCAGATTAGATTTTTGAACTGGATGTTCTTCAGTTGCTGCCAAGTTTCACGCCAAATTCCCTGCAACTTTTGTCTCTGTCATTGCACCAAAAGTGGGAGCTGCAATGGGTGTGGGTCAGTCAGGCAAGGCTGCTGTGGAGTTTCTTCAGAGCTCTCCTCTGCATTCACTCTCCTCCTCACATTTACTCTCTGTTTGAACTTGTGCAATAAATTGGTCTTCCAGGCTTAAAAAGAAAGAGAGAGAGAGAGAGAGAGTGAGAGAGAGAGAGAGAGAAAGGAAAATGCATGCTTAGATCAAACCTTAAGCATTTCTCTCATTCTCCCAAATCCAGCCCTTCCACAGCAGGGTCTCTGGGTCAGTTACAGGAAACTGACTCCTTCGGTAGGCAGGGTGCACATCCCTACTCAGCCTGATGAGGTTGCAGAAGACAGATGCTCCCCATGTTTCCCATGATAGGACATGAGTTCAGGTTCCCTAACGAGGGGGTTGGAGATGGTTGTGTAGGCAGACAGCTTACTATGAGCACAGCCTGGAGGTTCCCAGGGGTTCCAAGGATTTCCCACATCTTAACAAGGGGTGAATATCCCGCAAAAGGAAGCTTTGTGTAACTTGACAACTGCAACCCACCTGTGACTTGCCAGCCCAGATGGGAACGACCTTTATTGTCAAAAAGCTAGGCAACAGCCCAAGGTCTCCAGGGCAGAAGTTCTTCCCCAAGCCTCTCCACTTTCCTACTCCAGGGAGTGGACTTTAGCTGACAACAAGCCTTGTTAATTCATTGTAGCCTTGATGACTCTTGTAGTTTCCTGCTGCCAGGGTATCGAGAACCTGGCCACATTCTGCTCTAACAGGAATCTAGCGCGACCTGCGGCCGTAGGAGCTGGGTTGGCAAAGGCCTGCTCTCCTGCTCACCCTGCCATGCACTGGTGATGACACCCCAGTGACAGTGACTCATCATGTGGAGCTGCTATGGATGCTGGCTGCCCCACCTGCCCCCTGTGACACACATCCCACGCCCCCACTCAGCCTTTATTAAACGGGACTCCTGGCTAACACAGGCCTGACCTGGTGAAGCTTTCTTCATACTAATATGCTATGAACTAGCTGTTGAAACCTAGCTTGGGAAAGGGTCTCTCTGCCTTTCCCTACACCAGCCTTGCCTGTGACAGCAAGAACTTCTCAGAACTCAGGGGCTGAGCTTGCCTGTTGAGTGACTGTGAATGAATGCTGTTGAGTGACATGTGGTCTGATTTTCCTTGTCTCATTTCTAGAATGAACAGGTGTAGCCCAGGAAACAGGGGTAGACTCAGTGATGTCCCTCTCCCATCACCTCACTCCACCCATCTGTCCCTGCTTCCCTCCCATTCAAGAGAGCCCCTACTTACCAATTATAATCAAGAAAATGACAGGGATCAAGGCGCTGATGCTGATGATCACGGCCTTGGACTGGACTGCTTTTGGGGTCATGGTTGATGGTGCTGAAATGGAAGCAGAAACCTGGAGACCCCTGTCCAGACCCCAAGCCCCAGGAGTTGCCTCCCCTGCACACAGCTGCCACTCTCTTATGTGCTGGGCCTAGGGTAGCAGGGAGGCAGGATGGGTCCTGTGCTCAGGGAAACATCTGCCAGAAAGGGAAGCTGGGCTGACCAGGCTGACTGTCCTTCCTGCTGTGGCCAAGAGGAGTAGACGCTGGGAATGGTGGTGGGGAGGGGCCACAGGAGCTGAGGTTGTGGGCATCTGAAGGATCCCAAGAAAGAGCAGCTGAGATGGGGGAAAGGGAAGAGTGTTGGAGAATGTCGTGAAACAAAGTGCAGCCACAGTATGGGGGCTGGCGGGAAAGGCAGAGGGAGGGACTGACATACACATGTACACAGGCCTACACCCTCATGTGCACACACAGGCATGCACATGCCACATTCACACACAAAAACACTCATAGATGTACACTCACAGTATCTGCACTTTCATACACACACACGCAGAGCACACTCATACAGCACACACACACAACCACACTCACTGCACACACACCTTCAGATGCACACCCACACCCACATGCCATCCCTAGGGAAGACCTCTCCCTCCCAGCCCTCGTCCTAGTTACCTGTGGTCCCCAGCATCTCCTCACTGGATGGATTTAAGCTCACAAGCCATTTCTCACAGACTCCTGCTAAGGCATTCTTCAACAACTTGGTCATGGCCCCATCATTCTCCAAGGCTGTCTTCAGCCACGTGGCTCCAGCTTCAAGCTCTGTCCACATACTGTTTTCTGAGCTAAAGAGCAGGTTTCTCTGTCCATTGAAGCCAAACTCCCAGGACCAGTGTGTTTTCTCACTGCCTTCCTTTTCACAGCGCATCGTGCCCTGCAGGGTGGGGACATCTGTCCCCATTGGGAAGAGATGGGCCAACATCAGTCTTCATAAATACTTCGTCCCACCGGTATCCACTGCTTCTATCCCGCTGGTATTTCCTGGCATGCTCTGTGCTTGGTACCCTGTCCTTATTCCTGCATAGCAAAAATGTTGCTTTGATCTACACATGAAAAGGCCCCATGTTCACAGGCTCTGCTGTCCTCAGAATGCCTTTCATACATACCAGTGGTTGGGAAGATCTCAGATTTAAGGTCCAGCAGCTGCTTCCGGAGCTCCTCAGTCACATATTTCAGCATTTCAATCTGTTCCTCCCAGGTCTCTGTGCTGTTGAGCTTCCTTCCTAGGGGCCCCAAGGGGTTCACCTCACCACCACAGTGAAAGGAGAGAAACACCATCTCATCCATGTGCCCTTGAATTTCACACCATGGCTGTTGAGGCTTGGGCTGAGGAATGATGCTGACATTATACCTCAGACTGTGAGGGTCTGTGAAAGAATAACACAGGTGAGCGTCACCCCGGCACCAGCTCTGTGCCAGCAGAAACATCCTTCTCAAGGGCAGGGGAACTTGAGAGCACTTTCCTGGGCTCACCTCTGCATCTCCTTCTGCCTCTGAAGGATCTTACTCCCCATACCTGCCTCACCTCCACTCTGCCCACCCACCAGTGATGAGCCTGCTAGGGCAGTGCCAGGCCAGGCCTGAACGGCAGCAGAAAATCTGCTCACATGGATTGCAGGTGATGGGACAGTGCATGGGGGCTTCCTTGAGGGTGCTGATCACCATGGGACAGGTTTGGGACAGGACTACAGGCAATAGGGCTGATGAGCCCGCACAACATGCACTACAAAACTCACAACGTCCATGGTACATTGCATAGGGAGGGAACACAAAACATCCAGGCTGGAGATGAAATGGAGATTCAGGAAAGGTTCCAGTGCTCTCTGTGCCTCTGGAAGGAGTGGAGGACGCTTGTTCACCAGCCAACAGAAAGGAGCACCTGCATCATCAGAGGCACAGTCACAGCTCCTGCTCAAGCCTGGGGTTGGGCACTGTGGAAGATGACCCCAAAGTGATAATGCAGTGAAAAATCTCAGTACAAGGGATGCTAAGTGCAGGTGCAGAACTGGGAAGACAGCATGATTGCATTGCTGGGAATGATACCATGTCTGCCAGGACATGTACACATAAAGATCTGTACCTGTGGATTTCAGAGCACAGGGATCCCACAGGCCAGCCAGATGTGCAGCCAACCTGGATAGTGCCTGATCTGAATAATGACAAGGTCCACAAAGAGGAAGCACAGGCGGTCAGGAGGCTGATGCAGCCACTCCACCAAGAATGTTGCAATCTCTGTCCCGTTTCCAGATTGTGGCCACCCCTCTGACCCAGGCCCCACTAATCAGAAAAACTAGGCTCTTTCCCAAAGGACCCACAGCCCACAGCAAGTGCATTGCTTCCAGTAGCCTTTCCCAGAGGACGTAAGGCCATCTGCTGGGGGAGCTACATGGCAAAAAGGAAAGTCCGCAGAAAAGTGGGTGTTTGAGGCAGTGGTTAAGCCTTGGCTTGAGCTGCCCGTATCCCACATCAGAGTGCCTGGGTTGAGACCAGGCTCTGCTACTCATTCTGGCTTGCTGGGAGGCAGCAGGTGGCCAACCATGTGGAAGACCCAACAATATTCCAGGCTCGTGGCTTTGGCCTGGTCCTACCCTGGCCATTGTTGGCCTCTCTCTCCCTCCTCTAACCTCACTCCCTGCTTTCCCTCTCCCCTGCCTTTCTCCCTCTAGCTGCCCTCCCCCTTCCTCCCCTCCTTATCCATTTCCTCTTACCAGCTCAGTGCCCTTCTTCCCAACTTTCCCTCCTCCTGCTCTCCCTCTTCCCTTCCTCTCCTTCTCCCACCTTCTCTCTCTCCCTCTGGCTCCTCTCCCTTTACCGCCCTCCCCACCTCTCCTCTCCCTCTAATCTCTCTCCTCTCCCTCTCCCTGATAGCCATCTCTTGCCCACATGCTCTGACCACTGCTCCAGCTGCATGCTCGGCCCCAGGACCTAGGCTGCTCAGGTGCCACCCTCACCTGGGAACAAGACCTGTGCTCCTTGCTGCTTTCACTCCCACACACTCCAAAGACAGCTCCCTTGTTCTCCCTTCTGGCTCTCCTGGCTTGCAAAGCTACTGAGCTGGACCCACAGGGGGCTGAAGACAGGGTTGCACACACAACCAAGGTGAAAATTCCCTCAGGTCACATACATACCTGCACGTGCTGCAAGGGGAACACCCCAGACCCGAGGCAGAAGGCAAAGAACGAGCTTGAGGAATTCCACAGGCACCATGACTGAGCAGTGCCTGAAGCCGTCCCCTCTTCACGGCAGAGGGAAGAAGAGTGGATGATCAGCTGCACATCCAAGACTTCTGGAGCTCCCAGGACGGCAGCAGGAAATGCTGCTCTGGAGGGAATCTGCTGTCACAGGAATATTGGATGGAGGTGCAGGTTCATTCTGGAGACTGATATGAGTCTGTTTCCCTTTCCCTGCTCTCCATGGGCCTCTCTCAGAGGCTTCCTGCCCCCCATTCCCAAAAGTGCACAAGCTAGTGCAGCTCAGGCTCTCCCTGGCCCCTGGGGGTGGTTACAAGCAACAGGACCTTCCTGCATCCCAACACCCTGGACTCAACTGTGCACAGCACAGGCTCCCGTCTACCTTGTAGTCACCCTGTAGGACAGGAGCAGGGCTCAGTTCACATTCCCTTGTCCCAGGACCAGGGCTGTTGGGCTTAGAAGCCACAGCACCCCTTGGACTCTCCTCGCAGGACCCGAGGAAGGGACCATCCACATCACACAGGCCCATAAGCCCAGGCAGTCACCCAGGCTTGCCAGCAGGACAAGGGGACAGCCAGCCTTGTCTCTCTCAACACCATGAGCAAGGACCTGGCTGTCACAATCACCAGGGAGACACACATTGAGCTCTCTGTGCACCAAATGCACACACTCTGGGAACCCCACAATCCTCCAGAATAGATCCTGACTTGAGCGAATCTATGAGATGGCAGATGTGGAATCCAAAATCATGTTTCTAAGGAAAACCCAGTGAGATGTAAGAGAATACAGACAGACCAAACAAGGACATTGAGGGCCCGGCGCAGTGGCCTAACAGCTTAAGTCCTCACCTTGAACACACTGGCATTCCCATATGGCCGCTGATTCTAGTCCCAGCAGACCTGCTTCCCATCCAGCTCCCTGTTTGTGGCCTGGGAAAGCAGTCGAGGACAGCCCAAAGCCTTGGAACCCTGCACCCATGTGGAAGACCGGGAAGAGGCTCCTGGCTCCTGGCTTCAGACTGGCTCAGCTCCAGCCACTGCGGCCACATGGGGAGTGAATCAACGGATGGAAGATACTCCTGTCTCTCCTCCTCTCTGTATATCTGACTTTCCAAGGAAAAAAATAAATCTTTTTTTAAATAAAAGCTAAGAAATAAGGAAATTGATGAGTGACATGAATGAAAACACATTAAGGAATCAAAGCTCACAAAGAAGAACCCAATAGAAATGTTACAGAAACCTTCAACAAGTGAAATACAAACTACGATTGACAACTTTGATGCCAGAATAGACCAAGTATAGGGAAGAATTTCTGGAGGACAACACTTTGGAAATACCCAAACCAGATCAAAATAAAGAGAACTCCCAATGGAATGCTGAACTTATGTAGACAAGGGGATGCTGGACGGTCTGACATGGTCTGTACCAGCAATGTCGGGGCACACTTCAATAACCGAGCGATTGAACTATCCTCCTGATGAAGGATTACACCATTGTAATAATAAGGAGAAAATCAGTGTGGGCTGAGAATTAGGCGGAGGGGGAAGGCAGAGAAAATCCCAGACCCTATGGAATTGTACCATGAAATTCAAACTAAAAGGCATAGTTTTCAAAAAGAAATAGAATGACATCAGTGATCCCCTCCAAAATATATGATGGGATTCCCATAAAAGGCTGAGTTAAGGGCCTGACACAACGGCTCAATTGGTTAATCCCTCACTTGTAAGCGCTGGGATCTCATATGAGTACCAGTTCATGTTCCAGCTTCTCCATTTCCCATCCAGCTCCCTGACTGCAGCCAGGGAAAGCAGCAGAAAATGACCCAAAGCCTTGGCATCCTATATGCTTACAGGAGACCTGGAAGCAGCTTCTGGCTCCTGATTTAGACATTGCTGCACTTGGGGAGTGAACCAGCAGACAGATCTTTCTCTTTGTCCCTCATTCTCTCTATGGGTCTTCCTTTCCAATAAAAGTGGATACATCTTTTTTTTATTGTTATTTAAGAAAAAAAAAGCTGAATTAATGGTGCAACTGGGTGCGGCACAGTGGCCTGGGAACAGAAGTCCTTGCTTTGAATGTGCCAGGATAACATATGGGCCCTGGATCTAATCCTGACAACCCTACTTCTCATTCAGCTCCCTGATTGTGGAGGACGGCCCAAAGCCTTGGGACTCTGTGCCCCTGTGGGAGACCTGGAGGAAGTTCCTGGCTCCTGGCTTCAGATCAGCACAGCACCGGCCACTGCAGCCACTTGGGGAAGTGAATCATCAGACAGAAGATCTTCCTCTCTGTCTCTCCTCCTCTCTGTATATCTGAATTTGCAATAACAATCAATCAATCAATAAATATTTAAAGAAAACAAAACAAATAGTGAGACTCATAATAAGTGAATAACCATAGTGTTATTTTCCTGGTAACTTGATGCTGTCCTCAGTATTTCCTCCAGAGGAGTGTGGATTTCGGGATCACAGTGTAAAGAAGGAAAGCCATCCACAGTGGTTCACACTCTTACTCAGCATTACAAACAAATGCTTCAAAACCTGGTGTGTGTGGGGGGGGTGCTGGCTGCACACTGGCAGAATTGGCTAATCCTGCTTATAGCCTGGGAAAGTAATGGAAGATGCCTCGAAATGTATATCCTCCTTTTCACTCTGTAGAATCTGCCACAGTGAGCCCGTCCCCCTTCCAGCGGAAAGGCGGGGAGCCCATCTTGGGTCCTGCAGGGAGGGTGCGGGGAAGGTGCAGGGAGGCGGAGGGGAGCCTGTCCCGGTCCAAGAGGGGGGAGCAGCAGTAAACCCATGCCATGTCCTGCGGGGAGCCCATATGGGATCCCGGGGTGTTCAAGGCGAGGACTTTAGCCACTAGGCCACGCCACCACCGGGCCCAATTGTTTTTCTTTTAAATACAGGGAAAATAAGTTATAAGAATGACAGAGACTTCATCACCAACAGACCAAATGTGTAAGACATTCTGAAATAAATACTAAAACACAGGATACCATTAAACTCAATAAAAAGCAAGTAGAAACATCATTCAGTCAACAAAACGATTACCCTGAGTTCTTATCTAGATATTACCATTGAATATAAACGGATCCAAATTACCAACCAAGACACTTAGATTAGCCCAGGGTTAAGCCTAAGATCCCTTTATGTGTTGTCCACAAGAAACTCACTTCACAGAGATACAGACTGAAAGCGATGGGTTGGAGAAAGATACATCAGGCAGGGCCCAGCATGATAGCTTAATGCTTAAGGTCCTAGCCTTAAACACGCCAGGATCCCATATGGGCGCCGGTTCTAATCCTGGCAGCCCCACTTCCCATCCAGCTCCCTGCTTGTGACCTGGGAAAGCAGTCAAAGACACCCAAAGCCTTGGGACCCTGCACCTGCGTAGGAGACCCGGAAAGAAGTTCCTGGCTCCTGGCTTCAGATTGGTGCAGGACCAGCTGTTGTGGTCACTTGGGGAGTGAATCATAGGACGGAAAATGTTCCTCTCTGTCTCTCCTCCTCTCTGTACATATGCTTTTCCAATAAAATAAATAAATCTTACAAAAAAATATTTTTAAAAGATACATCAGACAGAAGAGAACCAAATGTGAGAAGTAGCTGCCTGATGCAGACAACACACACGTCAAACAAAAATGTAAAAAGAGATAAAGAAGGGCATTACATATTTTTGATATATATTCAATTCAACAAGACATTACAGTCATAAATACATGTTAACCAAGACAGCCCAAAGATATATAACAATTGTTATTAGACCTGAGGAGTGATGGACTCCAATGCAATCACAGTGAATGTCCTCAACATCTGAGTCTCACCGAGGACAGATCCTCCAGAAGATCAGCAATGACCCACTGGAGTGCACACACCATGGAGCCAATGGACCCCACGGGCACTGATGGGAGATTCTTCTACTTGCTGTCTCACCAGCACAGGGAACATTTTCTGGGCCAGACTACAAGTAATCTCAGCAAGTTCAGCAAGATTGGAAGCATGCTCTGTGTCTTCTCAGACCATCCTCTGCTGCTTTCCCGGGCCATAGCAGCGAGCTGGATCAGAAGCTGAGCAGCCCAGGACACACACTGGTGCCCACACAGGAGAGGCTGAGGATGAGTCCACTACACCACTGTGCTGGCCCTTCCTCAGTGCTTTCTTCCTGCAACTTCTCAGTCTCAGATTTTAAATTTACATTTTTGATCCAACCTGAGTTGATGCTTGTGCATGGTGAAAAACAGGGATCTAATTCCATTCATTAATATATCTATATCAATATATACATATAGATATACACACATATGTATAAATATGAATCTGCTAAGAACTAATTAAAGTTTAAAATAACAATAATAAAAGTTGAAAAGGTTACCAGTTGTTGTTTTTTAAGATTTATTTATTTTTATTCAGAAGTCAGACAGACAGAGAAGAGAGACAGAAAGGAACATTTCCGTCCATTAATTCACTCCACAAGTGACCGCAATGGCTGGAGCTGCATGGATCCAAAGCCAGGAGCCAGGAGCCGTTCCCAGGTCTCCTATGTCTGTGCAGGGTCCCAAGGCTTTGGGCCATTCTCGACTGCTTTCCCAGGCCACAAGCAGAGAGCTACATGGGAAGCGGATCGGCTGGGAGTAGAACCAGCGTCCATATGGGATCCTGGCATGTACTAGGTGAGGACTTCTGCCGCCAGGCTAGCACGCCAGGCCTAATTTCACTTTCTGATATTCTGTCATGTTTGTGTTGCTCTGTCAGTGCAGAGTGGCAAACAACTAATCAGGTCATTTCTACATCAGACAAACAAAAGTGAAAAGCCAAAATTTATTTTAGGAGATAAAATGTAGGATTAAGAGCCCAGAAGAATGGTCAAAGCTCAGGTGGAGATTGGGAATTGAGGCCCACCAGAGAAGTGGTGTTCTGGTTTCTAGGAGTTGGGTTTGGGTAAGGGGCCTTAGTGTGGTGTGAAGACACTTGTTGTGTAGACCATCTGGCTGCTGTCACGTCCACATGTAACTACTAAGTGAACGCATTTCAAACTTGCAAATTCCCTCCTCATCTTTAAGGAGCCCTCCTCTGTTTCCTCTCAAGGTGCAAGGCAAGGGAGGCAGTGATGGCGAAAAACAGGACATTTTGCCATTTCCCCCAGAGCCGTCTCTGTCCCCTGCCTCACAGCTGAAGACAGAGGAGGGAGAGAGATGAGGATGAAGAGAAACACATTAGGTCTTTGGGAATTTGAACAGCTCAGTTTCCACAGTGAATCCCTCGCCGTTTCCTGCCTCCACTTCCCTCTGAGAGATACAATCCCCAAAAGTCTTTTTCAGGGAGCAGAGACTGGAGGTCTCTTCTGAAGTTCTTCATGTTGATCTGGGGTTGCGATGCCCAGCCATGCCGTGTTACGGAGCTGTTCTTGGGGAAGTTTCTGGTATTTCTAGTGCAGGAGACTCTGCAGCTGTGAAGTCTGCATGCTTTTCAAGAGTCTCTCAGGAGGGGATGCCAGAGAGTTAAACTTGAAACTCGCCACAGGGACTTGGCTATTATGATAACATGGGGGAATAGGAGAGAGGAGTGAAAAGGGAGGGAGAGAAAGCAGGGAGACAGAGAACCCCTATACACAGAACTGTATCATAGAAAACAAGGAATCAAACAGTGTTGAAAAAGTGAGTGTGTCCAGGAAGAGCTGAGCAACCCTTATTAGCATCGTGCCACTGTCCCTGGCAGAGGACAGGTCACCCACTCAGCATGTGGCCAAATCCTTACAAGATCAGACTGTAGGCATGGCCGTCCTCTGATGTGAACTGCATAGTGCAGACACCTCAAGTGGCAGGAAAAACCTAGAGTTCAGTGACTGCTGTTGAACACCCATCCCACCACAAGATAGAAGAAGTCCAAGGGCGCTGATCTCCCATCCATGCTCCCTCTGTGGGGAATGGCCAGGGCTCAGCTCAGCCCCAGGCAAGTCTTGCTCCCTCCCTCACTCCCTCCCCTTCCTCTCCTCTGGCAAAAACCACAACAGGGAACTCAGAAACTACATGATGTGGCTCCTCCCTCCCTCTTGTCCCTCAATCGTCTCCTTCTAAGAACACTTGTCTCATCTTACTATTCTCAAACCCCATCCTCTCTGCCCTGGTCCTCCCAGGGCAAAACCAGGAAGCTCAACAGAGCCAGGAGGCACAGAATATACTCCCTGCCCAGAATCAGTGTTCTTGAGCCCAACACTAGGACCAAACTACCCACTTGGAGCCTTGAACAACCCAGCCCTGAGGCTGGCCTTCCCTGTGAGGTGGGTCTCTGGGTCCCACCCACCACCTGCTGTCATCAGCAAAGTTCCATTCTTTCTCCTCCTCCTGTCCCTCAGTCCTCCATCTGAAGACTAAATTACAGTTCCAGCTTAAAAACAAACAAACAAACAAACAAACAAACACCTCAAAAAGTAAACTGTGCTTCTTAAAACTCTGAGCCACTTCCCAGGTCATTCTGCTTGTAAGTCTCATCCCTGTATTTCACCCCTCCACTTGCCCTGGCTCCAGCTCACACCTGCTTGCACCTGCTTGCTCCTCGTGGACCAACACCGCTGCTGCCCCCGGTGTGCTGCGGCATGTGCACTCCGCGGGGTGTGTGCGCTTGGCGGTTTGCGCAGCCGCGGTGTGTGCACGCTTGGGGTTTGCCAGCTGGGGGGTGTGCCTCCTAGATGACGCAGCGGGGAGTGGTGTGAAGCCCTTCCCGAGTCCGGCGGGGATCAGCGGTGAGCGGTGGGGACTCCCTCTTGGGTCCGGTCGGCACCCGTCCCGGTCCAGAGGGGAGAGGGCGGGGAGCAGCGGGGAGCCCCTCTTGGGTCCAGTGGGGAGCCCGTCTAGGTCCAGCGGGGAGGGGGCGGGGAGCAGCGGGTGCCCGGGCCCCGTGTCCGTGTCCGGCGGGGAGCCCGTCCCGATCTGGCGGGGAGAGGACTGGGAGCCCGTCTGGGGTCAGGCGAGGAGGGGACTGGGAGCCTGTCCTGGGTCTGGGGCAGAGGGGTGGGGGAGCCCATCTCGGGTCCGGCCGGGAGGGGGCGGGGAGTCCTTCCCGCGTCTGCGGGGAGGCGGCGCGGAGCGGGGGGGGGGGGGGGGGCGGCGCGGAGCCCTCCAGTGCGCTGCCGAATTCTAGCTTAAAAAAAAAAACCCTCAAAAAAGAAAACTGCCCTTCTTAAAACTTTGAGCCATTTCCCAGGTCATTCTGCCTGTAGGTCTCATCCCTGCACTTCACCCCTCCACTTGCCCTGGTTCCAGCTCCTGCCCAACTCACCAGCGCAGAGGCAGGAGGGCAGCAGTAGATCGGGGTCTCCCAGGCACACCTGCTGGCTCCGGGCTTCTCTGGGCCAACACTGCTGCTGCTCCCGAGCGCAGCCGCTTCCAAGTTGGAGACAGCGCAGGGAGGGCGGACCGGGACAGGGCTGGACGACTGTGTGCCCGCCTACTGAGTGTGAGCCAATGAAGAGGCAGGAAAGGGGCGTGTTTGTTGGTGGGGAAATACCCGACTCCAGGGCGCGAAAGCGGGGGAATTTAAATAAAGATGTAACTTTTAGACCATTTTGAATTGAGATAACAATTAGGAGTGAAAACATAAAAGATCATCAGAGTTATGTAACCAGAGTATTTTAATATAACAAAATTGGGTACCGCTTTGTACCTTGACAGTATTTTAATAAAATCCAAATAGTTGGATTATATTAATCAGCTATTGTCTCTATCAAACGAGAGATAAATTCTTTGACATTTTACGAGACCCCACTGAAAATATCAAAGTGCCAACATTTGAAACTTTTGAGTTTTTGAGTTTTTGAATGCCTGCCAAGGATGTCAAGTGGGCTTAAAATGCATGGTTGAAATAGAATCTCTTTACATGATATAATAAAGGTCAGATGTAATTATTGACATAAAGTGATCACTCAAATACCATTAAAACAAGTACATAACCTTCTGATCCTAAGCAGTGAGAACCTAAGGAAAGGCAGAGAACACAAGGATTACCTCAAGATGAAACTACTTGGAGCTAAGAGGCAGCACACCAGCTTATCTCTCACTCTGAGACAATTCAACAGAGTCAGATCCAGAGTTGCCTGGAGGTACCTGGAAAACTTACTCCTTAACGAGATAAAAGCCATTTAAAAGGAGATGTTACAATAACTTGTGTGTTGTTTTATCAGAGGATCCCACTTTAATTCCAGGTATCAGTGATAAATATTTAGAAAATGCTGTAGACAATACATGATTAACTATAAACATATAAATCATACAAGATATATTCCTCTCACATCTTCCTTGATTCCCCATCCCTTTTATTTAAAAAAAAAATAGTTTCAACTTTAAATATTTTCTTCTCTTTAGCTTTGCTCTTTTCTTTCATCTGAAAATTATACCCATCACAAGTTTTCTCATCCAGAACACATTTTCATGCATGCAATAATTTTTATCTTTTTAAAAAGATTTTATTTTTTAATTTTTTTGATTATTTTTAATTCATTAATTACATTGTATTATGTGACACAGTTACATAGATACTTGGGTTCTCCCCACCCCTCCCCAAACCCTCCCACCATGGTGGATTCCTCCACCTTGTTGCATAACCACAGTTCAAGTTCAGTTGATATTCCCCCATTGCAAGCGTATACCAAACATAGAGTCCAGCATCTTATTGTCCAGTCAAGTTCAACGGCTTCTTAGGTATACCCTCTCTGGTCTGAAGACATAGCCAGCGGAGTATCATCCCAGTCAATTGAAAGCTCCAACATACCATCAGCAAAAATTTACATCATTATGGAATTAATTGACATAGTAATGAGTAACCAATATGTTAAAAGTAAATGTGAGTTCCCAGCCACCTTCTGTGACCACCTCACCTATACTTCAATTTTAGTTTATACACAACATATAACATTCAAAACATAACATGTTATACATAACATCATATCATCTTAAATTAAGGCAAACATGTGGTATTTAACCTTTTGTGATTGGCTCATTTCCCTTAGCATTATGGTTTCCAGTTTGGCCCATTTGACCACAAAGAACTGCATTTTGTTTTTTTTAATAGCTGAGTAGTATTCCATGGAGTAGATGTACCATAGCTTTCTTATCCAATCCTCTGTTGATGGGCATTTTGGTTGCTTCCATGTTTTTGCAATTACTGATTGTGCTGCTATGAGCATAGGAGTGCATGTTGGTTTCTCATAAAACAAGTGTTCTGGATATATTCCTAGGAGTGCTATTGCTGGATCATACGGTATGTTGAATTTGAGTTGTTTGAATGTTCTCCATACTGATTTCCATAGAGGCTGTACCAGCCTGCAGCCCCACCAGCAGTGGAGTAGGGATCCCTTTTCCCCGCAACCTCTCCAACAAGTGTTGTTGGTGCTTTTATTCATGTGGGCCAGTCTTACTGGCGTTAGGTGGTACCTCATTGATGTTTTAATTTGGATTTCCCTTATTGCCAGGGAACTTGAGCATTTTTTCATATGTTTATTTGCCATTTGGGTTTGTTCCTTTGTGAAGTGTTTGCCCATTTCCCGTGCCCATTTCTTGAGTGGCTTGTTTGTTTTGACATTTTGGTTGTTTTGTAGCTCTTTGTATATTCTGGAGATCAACCCTCTATCACCTATGTCATGTGCAAAGATCTTCTCCCATTCTGTGGGTTGCCTTTTTACTTTGTTGATTGTTTCTCTAGCTGTACAGAAGCTTCTTAGTTTGATGAGGTCCCAATTGTTTATTTTGGTCTTGATTTCTACTGCATTTGGAGTCTTTTTTAGGAAGTGAGGGCCTACCCCTAAGTGTTGCAGTGTGTTTCCAACATTTTCTTCCAAAAGTTTGAAGGTTTCTGGATGTAGGTTTAGATCTGTTATCCATTTAGATCTGATCTTAGTGTAAGGTGAGAGATGTGGATCTATCTTCTTGTTTCTGCAGGCTACCATCCAGTTGTCCCAACAGCATTTATTAAAGAGACCTTCCCATTTGCCTGGATTGTCGTTTGTCTTTTTGTCAAAGATTATTTGGCTGTATCTGTTTGGGTTTCCTTCTGGTGTTTCTATTCTGCTCCATTGATCTTCCTCTCTATATTTGTTCCATTACCACGCTGTTTTGATAACCACTGCCCTATAGTATGTCCAGAGGTCCGGAACTGTGATTCCCCCTGCTAACTTCCTGTTCTTCAGGATGGTTCTAGCTATCCGTGGTTTTTTGTGCTTCCAGATGAACCTTTGGATCATTGTTTCCAGTTCCATGAAGAATGTTTTGGGCAATTTGATTGGGATTGTGTTGAATGTATATATTGCTTTTGGCAGTATAGACATTTTAATGATATTGATTTTACCTATCCAGGAGCATGGGATGTTACTCCATCTTTTGAGGTCTTGTTCAGTTTCTTTTTTAAGTAGTTTGTAGTTTTCTTTTTTTTTTTCTTTTTTTTTTTTTTTGTTTGTAGTTTTCTTCAAAGAGGTCTCCTACATTTTTGGTTAGATTTATTCCCAGATATTTCATACTTTTCTCTGTTATTTTGAATGGTATCTTGCTGGTTAAGTCTTTTTCCATCTTGGGGCTGTTCGCATACACTATGGCTGTTGATTTTTGTTCATTAATTTTGTACCCTGCCACTCTACCAAACTCTCGTACAAGTTCTAGCAGTCTCTGTATTGAGTCTCTTGGCTCTTCTACATAAAGAATCATATCATCTGCGTATAGTGAGAGTTTGACTTCTTCGTTTCCCATTTGGATTCCTCTGATTTCTTTTTCTTGTCTTATGGCCTCAGCGAGTACCTCTAGGACTATGTTGAATAGTAGTGGAGAAAGTGGACATTCCTGTCTTGTTCCAGATCTCAGTGGGAAGGATTCCAGCTTTTCTCCATTCAGTATGATGCTGGCGTTGTGTTTTTCATATATGGCTTTAATTATGTCGTGGATTTTTCCATCTATGCCTACCTTGGTTAGGGTTTTTAGTAGGAAGTGGTGTTGGATTTTGTCGAAAGCTTTTTCTGCATCTATTGATACTATCATGTGATTCTTATTTTTCAGTTTTTGGATGTGGTGTATCACATTTATGGATTTGCGAATGTTGAACCATCCCTGCATTCCAGGGATGAATCCTACTTGATCTGGATGAACGATCTGTCTGATGTGTTTTTGAATTGTGTTGGCTAGGATTTTGTTGAGAATCTTAGCATCAATGTTCATCAAAGAGATAGGTCTGTAGTTTTCCTTCTCTGTTAGTTCTCTGTCTGGTTTTGGGATTAAGGTAATGTTGGCTTCATAGAATGAGTTTGGAAGGGTTGCCTCTTTTTCTATTGTTTTGAAGAGTTTGTAGAGGATTGGGGTCAGTTCTGTTCGGAATGTTTTGTAGAATTCTGGAGTGAAGCCGTCTGGGCCTGGGCTTTTCTTTGTTGGGAGGTCTTTAATCACTGATTCAATCTCTACTTCAGTTATGGGTTTGTTCAGGTCGTTTGTTGCCTCTGGGCTAAGTTTTGGCAGGTGGTAGAAGTCTAAGAACTTTTCCATTTCTTGGTGGTCTTCTGATTTGTTGGAGTACAGTGCTTTGTAGTAATTTCTAATTATGTTCTTCATGGTTGCGGTGTCTGTTGTTATGTTGCCTTTCTCATCTTTGATGCTGTTAATTCTTGCCTTCTCTTGTTTTTTCTTTGTCAGTCGGGCCAGTGGGGTGTCTATCTTGTTTATCTTCTCAAAAAACCAGCTTTTTGATTCATTGATTTTGTGTATGGTTTTTTTTATTTCTATCTGGTTGATTTCCTCCCTTGTTTTGATGATTTCTTGTTTCCTATTGTGTGGGGGGCTCTTCTGCTGTTGTTTTTCCAATTCCTGGAGGTGTGTGTTTAGTTCCTGTATTTGGCGCCTCTCTTGGGCCTTGACATGAGCTCCAATTGCGATGAGTTTACCCCGTAGCACTGCTTTGGCAGTGTCCCACAAATTTTGGAATGTTGTGTCAGAGTTTTCATTGGTTTCCATAAATTTTTTGATCTCATCTTTAATTTCTTCTCTGATCCATTGTTCGTTTAATAGCATATTGTTCAGCCTCCAAGAGTTTCTGTATTTCCTGGGGCATTTTGAATTGCTGATTTCCAGTTTCATTCCATGGTGGTCTGAGAGGGTACATGGTATGATTCCTATCTTTTTTAAGTTATTTAGGTTTGCTTTGTGTCCTATCATGTGGTCGATCCTGGAGAAGGTGCCATGCACTGCTGACAAAAATGTATAATCTGTGGCCTTAGGGTAAAAAATTCTATAAATATCTATCATGTCCAGTTGTTCTATTGTTTGTATGAGCTCTGTTGTTTCTTTGTTGAGTTTTTGTTTTGTTGATCTGTCTATTGTTGTTAGTGGGGTGTTAAGATCACCCACTATTATTGTGTGTATATCTGTGTCTCCCCTTAAGTCCGCAAGTAATTGCTTCATGTAGCTAGGTGCATTTGAATTTGGTGCATATATGTTCACAATGGTAATTACTTCCTGATGGATCAGTCCCTTCACCACTATATAATGTCCTTCCCTGTCCTTTTTGATGTGTGTCAGATTGAAGTCCACATCATCTGAAATTAAGACAGCTACCCCAGCCTTTTTTTCTCGTCCATTGGCATGAGATATCTGTTTCCAACCTTTCACTTTCAGCTTCTTCGAATCTCTTCTGGTTAGATGTGTCTCTTGTAGGCAACAGATAGTTGGGTGCTGTTTGATAATCCATTCTGTTAATCTATGTCTTTTGATTGGTGAGTTCAGGCCATTTGTGTTAAGAGTTAAAATTGAGAGGTTGTGATTTTGCCCTGCCATACTTGTTTTTGTGGGTGTTGATATCTGTGTAATTGCCCTTCCTTGTGTGGACTTTAGTGGGGAGATCTTCCTGTTTGCCATCTTTGCTTATGATTCATCTCCTTGTTTTCTGGATTTAGTGCATTTCTAAGGAGATTTTGTAGAGCTGGTTTTGTGCTGGCATATTCTTCTAATTTCTGTTTGCTGTGGAAGTATTTGATTTCGCTCTCAAATACGATTGAGATCTTTGCTGGATACAATATTCTTGGTTGACAGTTGTTCTGATTCAGGATTTGGAAGATCTTTGTCCATTCTCTTCTTGCTTGTAAAGTCTCTTCAGAGAAGTCAGCAGTGATCCTGATTGGTTTTCCCTGGTATGTGATCTTTTCTCTGCTTCGTACTTGTCTCAGGATTCTTTCTTTGTCTTCGTTGGAGTGGAACTTGAGCACCATGTGTCTGGGTGAAGATCGCTTTGGGTCATATCTGCTGGGAGTCCTCTGACCGTCCTGGATTTGGGCTGGGTTCATGTTCCAAGTGTTTTGGAAGTTTTCCTGTATAATTTCGTCGAGCACCATTTGCATTCCTGACTCTTTTTCCGCTCCTTCAGGAAGGCCAATAATCCTAATATTTGATTTTCTGAGGTTGTCTTTCATTTCTTGTATGGTCTTATTGGCTTTGTTCAGACTTGTCTCCAGCTGTTTAATGAACTGGGTTGTTCGTTTTGTGTGTCTTCTGTTTCAGAGATCCTCTCTTCTGCTGTATTTGTTCTGTTGGTTAGGCTCTCAATTTTGTGCTCTAAGTCAAGGATTTTACTTTTCATTTGTTGTATTTCTGAGGCTATGTGGTTCTTGAATTCCTTGAAGTCCTCCCAATTCTTCTCATTGTCTCTGACATATTTTAACATTATTTTTTTGAATTCCTTGTCTGGTAAATCTTCTATGTCTTCATCTCGCATCTCCAAAATAGACATTGGCTTTTGATCCCTTATTGGTAGGGTGTTGGCACTCTCATCTGGATCATTACCTTTTCTGGTATTTCTTCCCATTGTGTTAGTGTTTCTTTTTTGAGAGACCTAGGCACCAGTGTGCTGAGGGGTCTCCAAGCACTATCCTGTAGAGATCGGTGTCTGCAGGCGTGGATTAGCAGGGTGTGGGAATTTTCAAGGCACTTTTGGTGCGTCTCCAGAACACTGGACCTCAGGGCGCCACTTCCAGGGCCCAGCGGATTCAAAGCACACTCTCAGCTCGTCCCCTACAGGTATGCTACCACAGGGCGTGGGGGAGTGAAGGCACTCTCTGTGCATGCCCCCTGTGCATGCGATCACAGGGCTCGGAGGATTCTAGGTGCTTTCTCGGTGTGTCCCCAGTGCCAGGGACTGCAGAGCGTGGAGGTTCCAGGTGCTCTCTGGAAGCGCCTCCTGCATGTGGGTCCGCAGTGCTCTCCTGGTTCGTCTCCCAAGCACGGGACTATAGGGCGTGGGGTGTTCCAGGTGCTCTCTGGAAGCGCCTCCTGCGCAAGCCCGCCCGCCCCAGTGCTTGCAGGGGACCGACCGCCCCAGCGCTAGCACGGGACTACCCAGCCCAGGGGCGTGCTTGGGTTCCTGTGGGATAGCACCGCCCAGCTGAGCTCCAGACCACAAAGGCACGGGGGAGTGTTCAGTGTGCCTTTTGCCTTTCTCCCAGACACAGCTTTGGCAGTTTCAAGGCACTCGCCCTGTGTCTCTAGACGCTGGAGTCTCGGGGGGGGGAGGGGCGGGGAGACGAGCACTAATTGTGTTCAGGCTCTGTGCATGCCCCTGGGGGGCCAACTCCCGAAGCCTCCAACCCACCACTGTCCCCACCCAACTCACTCAAACCTCAGGTTCTTGCAGTCTGCCTCTTCCTCTGGTGGGAACCCTCGCTGCGGGTGCGTCTCCCGGCTACTGCGTCCGTTGCTGGTCCCGGCGGGTGTAGTCGGGTGGAACCTGGAGGCTGCGGCTGGTGCAGGTTCTGGCGGGGCTTGGCGACCAGGGTGGGTGGGTGCCGGCGGGTCCAGGTGACTCAGGGTCCTGGTGTCCGCAGCTGGCGCAGGTCCTGGCGGGTCCTGGTGACCAGGGTGAGCAGATGCCAGCAGGTCCCGATCACCGCTGGTCCTCATGGCCACAGCGTCTGCGGGTCGGTTTGCGGGCTTTCAGCGTCTGCGGGTCGATCTGCAGCTTTCAGTGTCTGCATTCAAAGGTGACTCAGCAGGTCAGGAGCGGAAAGTCCTCTTCCTTGCCCTTTGTTTTGTTTTTCCCTGGTTGCTCTTCCGAGTTGTGTGGATTTTTTTGGTTGCACACTGTCCAGGGAACTTCACGTTCTTCTCCCTGTAGTTCTATGCTGCTCCACTTACGCTTTTGTCGCGTTCTAGCCCTCTCTGTCTGTAAGCTCTCTCACAGTCTTCCTCTTATGTTGGCCATCTTGCGAGTCTCCCCCCGTCTTTCAATTCTTGAATACTTTTTTGGCCTGCTCCAGCTCTGCTTCCAGCTTTTTGTTTGCTTCCCCCTGGTGACAGGAAATATCTTCCAATTTTGGGATTCTTTCTTCTGCTTGCTTCATTCTATTTTGGAGACTCTCCACTGTACTTTTAATTTGCTCTACTGTGTTCTTTTTTTATTTTTATTTTTTTTAATGGCTCTAGAGGCTGATCTTCCACTTTTATTTTTTTTAAATTTTATTGTATTGTTGACAATCTTTACATACTTAATTGCGGTTTAAAAAAAAAGGTTCAGGGGGTATAGGGAAGTGGGTAATACTATTATGCCCATATTGTTTCCATCATGTATCTGAGGTAAAGGGGGATATTGAGGGAGAAGCCCCACCCGGTTTCCCGCCCACCCCAAGTCCTGGATGTGGGGCATGCTCTGAGATATTTGCACTCCAGTTATGAATCGCTGCCAGTTTCGCTCGATGAGGTCGTCCACTGATTGATATGGTCCATGATAAAGTCTCCGTTTGCCCCATATTTCGCTGCCAACATATAGCTGAGATGAATGATTGACCTGTTCTGTCTTCTGTCTTTTCTTGGTTAGAGTTCTGAGTCCAGCAGTTCGATTGGGGAAATCTCCAAAGAAACCTTGAGGTATTCCCTGACCAGATTCTTGTATGTTCTAGCAAGCACAGGGCCTGGCACGGTCCATCACCCCAATCAGCTGGTGGTTGCAATTGTTGGGTTGGTTCTGTTTTCAGTCCCGAGTTGCACTGGAACCAATGGGTGTTGCAGTCCAGTCTGGTTCTGCCCAGCACATACTCGGCCCTTACATCAACCAGTGGGAGCTGCAGCCTAGTCGGGGTGACCCACAATAACTCCCACCAGGCCCACTTCCTACCCTGGTTTGCCGGTATGTGTAGCAGTAGACCAGTCTGTCCCCCATCCCATTTGGCTCTGGCACTTGTCAATGGGTATTAAAGCTTAGTTCCATCTAACCAACTCAACCATCCAGCCCTCACGGATGTTGTTGTTGAGTGCCTCTCTGTCTAGCCACCCCGGCCCCTGTCCTAGTTTTCATGCCCTCCCACGGGACTAGTGACCCAGGAAGGGGAAACCCACTTTTTCCCTCCCAGGTCTCTCTCAGTCCCGGCTTATGCACTCATTAGGTGGTTCTGTGATTTGACTTGACAGAATTAGTCCCCAGTGCCAGCTTCTGCCAGCTGATGCTGCGGCCGAGCCCAAACATCCCTCACCCACTCTAATTTATGCTTACACTCACAGGAATAATCAGCCCAGCCTGGCTTTTCCCTGATCTAGTCCACATGCAGCGCACAGGTGTTGTAGCCTTGCTTAGTCTGGTCTGTCCTCATCCCAGCCTAAGCCCTCCAGTGGGAGTAGCTCTCCGGCGAGGGGACCATCCCCTTAATCCCCCTGTCAGCTTTGTCCCTCCCTTCCTGGATCTCACGTGTGCTGGTTGGGTGCTGCAGTCAAATCCTGCTCTACTGTGTTCTTAATTTCTCATATATCAGCCTTGATTTGCTTTATTGCTGCTTTTCCTTGTGTAACATATTCGTTAAATTCTTCGAACTTTTGTATGTGCTTCTCATTGTTGATCAGAAACTTTAAAATTAGTTTTCTGAATTGTGTGTCCCCCATTTTCTCAATGTCTTCCTCAGTTAACTCTGAGGTTGGCATAGGCTTTTGCTCCTTTACACGGGAGTCTTCAGTAATATTCATTGTGCCTTTGTTTCTTCTTTTGCTCTTGGACATTGTATTTCTGGTTAGCAGAGTCTTCTCCTTGGGGCACGTTTCTGAGCTCTGTCACCCACAGGTCTACAGTTCAGTTTTACTTATTGCAGTTGGTACACAGCTCTTTGCTTGCAGCCAATTGTGCCACTCCCTCCAGCAGGTTCCATGTCTGGGTTCTTATGTTAGATTTCTACCATGGTCTCCATTTCCCAGCTCCTGGCTCATCACTCTCTACCTCCTGTGATACCATGCTGAGGTTGCACTGTTGTCTCTACAACCTTTCTCCCACTTCCAGTTGGAGCAGTTCCCAGGATTAGGGAGACTCCAGGTATCCTATATGGCTAGGTTGTTGGTGGTGCTGATCTTTCTGGTACCTGTCGGACATTAGGTCTGGGGGCCACATGGACCTATTTTGACCTGTATGATGTCACAGTCGGTATTATTTTTGATGTGGGACCAGTGCAGTGTAGGAACTCAGCAAGTTCTTGCGAGATCAGCACATGCGCAGTTCACTGCTGTCCCCTGCAGTCCTAAAGTGTTTGCCACAGTGTACAAAGTGGTGCCTGATGTGCCACTACTAGAGTTCTTGATCTACTGGCCATCAGGTCTGAGGGCTATCCAGACCTGTCTTGGGTGGAACCTGTAGAATGCCATGTTGCTGCAGTTCACTGAGTCAAAAACGAGTCCACTCCCAGCTCAGTTTATGCTCAGTCCTTTCCCTTGCCTTTGCCTCCTTACACAAAATGGCGCCCAATTCGACTCTAGGGGGCTGACTGGGATGTGAAATCCACCCTATTCTCGTACTGCTTGTCTGGGATATGTCACTGTGTCTGCTCCCAGTCAAATCAAACAGACTGGCAGGACAGACAGTTCTTTGTCTGAGTTCACCTCCCAAGATCCCAGTGAAAATCCCTTCCCACCTGGTTGCTGGTGGAGTTCCGGCTGCTGGTGGAGTTCAGATCTCCCATTAGCTGAATGCCACTGGATTATTAGTCACTGCAATACCACACTATTCTTTTCGCTGCTTTCCTGTGTCTGTCAGTCTCCAGGTACCCCTCTGCTGTTGTTCTGTCCTTTTCCTGTTTCCTGGAATGTGTCCTCTCTGCTTCGTCCTGATTAAATGTTTCTCCATCCGTTTAAACGTATCTTTACCCTATTCCGCCTTCTTGGTTCTCTAGACCCTTGAGTCTTAGGGGACACTAGAGCTGTAGTCTGAAGTGTGAGCTGAAGGAAGGTGGTGCTGTCTGTGGTGCTGGTGTTTCTAGAGAATAGAAAACTTCAATTAACAGAAGACTTAAAAGACCAAGGCTAGGAAAATAAAGCTCAGCCTTGACAAGGAGAGTTAGGTGTGTTTGTAGCATTTTAGAAAACACCTGGAAACAACCTCTAGGTAAAATGCTGTCATGCTGTCTTTCAGAAAACTTATGTTCATTTTCATGCTTACTATAAATAGGAACTTCACTGTTGTCTGCAAAGCTAGGTCTTAGTAATTACAAAAGTTTAACCAGTGTTTCAGGTGGTGAAATTGACATTTTAAAAACTTGATTCCATTCTTATGTTAATTGTGTATTTGGGAAATTATACTACAAACTTGCATAGAGGATTATTCAAGAAAGATCATTGTAGCATTTTGCTTTTGTCACAGTTACTAAGTGGACATGATTTTCATCTTCATGAACAGACTGCATCCTTGTAACATAAATGTGATGGTCATTCTAAAAATGCCATGCAGAGTTGAAAAGCAATAAATCTATATTTCCTGTTCTGGGAAGATTTTCCAAGTTTATTTCTTTGATGTCTAAGCTAGGTTCAGTAGAGCGAGTAACTCCACTTAATTTGTTTTTGTTAGCATAAAGAGGACACATTTAATGCATCTCATAGGCACAACTCCAAGAAGATAACCATGCTCCCTTCTCCCCAATTCCACTCCTTCCTTCATTCATTTTTTGTTTTTCCCCAGTTTTTGCAGAGACACATTCAAACCACTCTACTCACAGGCTTAGTTCATCACTAACCATAATATTCAACAGGTAAAAGGTTGGAAAACTACAGATTCACAAGGCTAAAAACAACAGTTATATCAGATGTTTGTTTCATTCTGATACTTTTTTTTCTTTTGGAATTTTATATTAACTGTCGCATATCAGAAAAAGCATTTATTCTTTATGTTTAATGTAATTCTGTTTTAATATTTATTACATAGGTGAGGAGGTTACAGGCCAATTGGCCTGTATATATAGAAGGTAGGGTGGGGTGGAAGAGAAAATGCATTTCTCCTTGCTGTCAGACTACAGCAGTGCCAAGGGATAGAGAAGGCTGCTTGGTGTCTCCTTAGAGACTCCCTGATATTGGGAAGAGTGTTTCAAGCGTATTATTTGAATGGTCTTGACTGTGCTGAGAATTGTTGATTTCATTGAACCAGAGGTGAGAAATTCTGAGGCCTTTTGGCTGTCCTTGTCTACCTCAGTGTCCCTACAGAACTAGATATTTGCTGTGAAACCTGGCCTGGAGTGTTGTTGAATCTGCCCTGCTTTCCATCCTTTGATTAGGTACTACAAACCTTCTTGTGGCTTAGATGAACTGACTGTCATATCTTTCTTGAGAGCATCTGGGTATGCTTTCCATCCTTGCCCTGGAGTCGTCAACTGGAGAAGGCCCAGTCCTATAACATGTGCTCCTGGTCAGACCACATGTCTATATGATTTTCCTTGAGATTAGGGATCAAATGCAGTGGTTTAGTTGGGGAGTCCCCTAAGATACCATGCATAGGAGGTCCTCGGACCAACTCTGGTGTGTGCTGTGTGGTGCAGGGACAGGCCTAACCCAAGCATGTACTGGTGTGTGGATCTGCCTGGCCATCCCTTACCCTCACCCTGACATTCATATGGACTTGCAGTCCTCGTGGATCCTAGTCCATCCTAAGGCCCATGCTTGAAGCCTTGCAGGGGCTATAACCTAGTTGGGGGCAACCTGGAAGAGCCCTGCCAGGCCCACTGCCAGCTCTGGTTTTCATGTGTGCAGCTGGGTGTTGCATTCTAGTGTGGCCTGGCCTGTCCCTAGCTCTGACTCTCGCTAACGTGTACTGGCCTAGCCCAGCCTGGTCCTCTCAGAGCCCTGGCTTTCACATCACGGGCAGGTATTGCAGGGCAATCTCAAAGAACTGCTACCAGGCCTGCCTCTAAACATAGCTTTCAAGCACATGGACTGGTATATTCATCTGGCACTGGGTGGCCTTCTGGATTTCCTCATGAATTCTTTCTTCTGTCCCAGCTCCCTTGGTACCTGCTGGTGCGATGGCCTAGTTCATGCAAGCCCTTAGAAATAATTTTATACTAATAAAATAAGCTGTAATTGACTCCTATTCTGATATGTCCCTAGTCCCCTGGCTCCAGGTAATGCACAGGGCCTATATGCATACACAGCATCAGTGAAGGTAGTGGGAAGACCTTGGCCAGCATGAACTCACACTGGGGCAACAGGTACCCTATCCTCTCCCTTTCAAGCCCTTTTAAAGAAAGAATACGCAATCATGCTGGCATACTGATGTAGTTAACACAGGATTGGCATTAACCAGGCCCAGAAAGTCAGCCAGCTGTTGGCTGTTTTTCTCCCAGCAGTGTAACACTTGGTGCACTCCTGGTGCAAGGAAACCTAGGTAATTGCTTACAAATGGTGGATATTTGTTTCTGTACTACTGGTTTAGTTTATCTAAGCCTAATGTTTTCCAGTTGTATTTATTTTCTTGCAGAAGACAGGATTGTTCCATTTGTTGTTGTTGAGTAGCATTCCATAACATCTACATTCCACATTTTCTTTATACAACCATCAATAGACATCTATCTGGGCTGATTCTATATCTTAGCTTTTGTGAGTTCAGCTGCAATAAATGTAAGGTCCGTATACCTCTTCCATGTACTTGTTTAATTTCATCTGGGTGAATTCCTGGGTATGGCATGGCTGGGTCACACAGATCTATTTTCAGATCTTTCAAGAATCTCCATCCTGTTTTCCAAGATGGTTGTACTCTTTTACATTCCCACCAGCAGTGGATTCAGGTACCTTTCCTCCCACTTCCTCACTAGCGTTTATTGTTTTTTGAGTGATAGCTGTTTTAACTGATTGATGTGAAATCACATTCTGGTTTAACTGTTGACTAGTGAGCCTGAGCATGTTTCATGTGTCTGTTGGCCATTAAACTTCCTCCTTTGTATGGTTTTGTTTTTCCGGGTGGGGGGTGGTGGGGAGCACAGGCTGTTTGGATGATAACTGCTCTCTAGTAGCTTAAGCTACTGAGGGTTTCTTATGTTTCTGTGAGAGTTTTAGCAGGGTCTTTGTTGCTTTTTATGTGTATGTGTGTGTGTGTGTGTGTGTGTGTGTGTTTATTTGCTTGTTTGATCTGAAGAGAATATCCCTGGTATTTTGATTGGGATCTCATTTAATTTGTAAATTGTTCTGAGTTATATGGACATTTTAATATTAATTCTTCCAATCCTTGAATGTGAACAACTTTTCCATTTTCTTGTGTCTTTTATTTCTTTTTTTTTAATGTTTTGTAATTCTCATTGTTCAGATCTCTCACATTCTTGGTTAAATTGCTTCCCACTTATTTAAAATTTTTTTGTGGCAATTGGTGCTAATCTTACAGGATTTTTCTTAGCAATGACATTTTGTATACAATGGCTGTCGATTTCCATGTGCTGATTTTATATCCTGCAACTTTGCTCTTTTATAAATTCCAATAATCTGTTAGTGGACCCCTTGTGTTCTCCTATGAATAGGGTGATGTCCTCTACAAATTCCTTTTCAATTTGTATCCTTTGATTTCTTTTTCATGCCTAATGGCTCTGGATAAAACTTCAAGCACTAAATTGAATAATGGTAAGAGTAGACATGTAGACATACTTTCTATTGTATGTATCTTTTTTTAGGTGATGTATGTTTTTTGTAGCAGAAAATCAATGAATCTCATGTTTGTAAAAAAAATATATATTTATTTAATTTTTTTTTGAAAAGCAAAGTTGCCAAGAGGAGAGAGAGACAGAGAGAGAGAGAGAGATTGACTGCCATTTCCTGGTTTACTCCCTAAATGGCTACAATGGCTGGAGCTAAGCTGAACCAAAACCAAGAGCCAGGAGCCTCTCTGGATCTCCCATGTGCGTATAGGGGCCCAAGGCCTTCAGCAATCCCCTGCTCATTTCACAGGCCATAAGCTGGGAGCTGGATCAGAAGGAGAGCAGCTGCGACTCAATTGGCACCATATGGGATGTCACCATTGTAGAGATATGTTTAGCGCACTATGCCATGGTGCTGGCACAACTGTCTTTTTTCTTTGATTATCTTCTTAAGGTTTATTTATAATTTTTATTTGAATGCCAGAGTTACAGAGATTTTGGGAGAGGAGAGATCTTTCATCTGCTGGTTCACTCACCAAATGGCTACAACAGTCAGAGCTGTGCCTATCTGAAACTGACTACCAGAAGTCTCTTGTGTCTCCTACATTGGTATAGGGGCCCCAGGAACTGAGCCATCCTCCACTGCTTTGCCAGGCTCTTACCAGAGAACTGGCTCAGAAAGGAGCTGTTGGGACTCAATCTGGTGCCGACATGGAATGTCTGCTCCACAAGCAGAAGATTAGCCTTCCATATCATGTCACTGTCCCCAATTGCATATATATATTTTTTTAACATCTATTTTATTTTTACCCAAAAATCAGAGTTAGACAAAGTTAGAGAGGAAAGAAAGATCATTCATGCATTGATTCACTCACCCAATGACTGCCACAGCCAGAGCTGGACTGGTCTGAAACTGAGTGTCAGAGTTTTCTGGGTCTTTCACATGGTTTCAGCAGTCCAAGGCCCCGGGCCATCCTCAGATGCTTTGCTAGGTCATTACCTGGGAGCTGGGTTGGAAGTGGAACAGCCAGGACTCAAACAGGTACCCATGGGAATGTTGGCATTACGGGCAGAGAACTGATGAACTACACCACCGTGCTGGCCTACTTTTTAATCCATTTAGCCAGTCTGTGTCTTTGTATTGGATCATGAGATCCACTTCCCTTCAGAGTTCCCGTGTTTAGCATATCTGCTGCCGAAGTGAGCATACCTTCAAAGTTATTACTGATAAATATCAACTTGATCCTGCTGCTTTCCCATAAATATTCATATTATTTGTTTTGGATTGCCTTTGCACTTTCAGTAGATGCTGTGCCTTCACTCTGTCTCCTTATGACGGCTATTATTCCATTTCTGTGTGCAGCATGGCCCTAAGTATCATGTGTAAAGCTGGTGAATGGTGACAGGTTATTTCAATTTTTGTTTTGGAAGGTATTTTATGTACATTTATAAATGAGAACTTTGCGGATATAGCATTCTGGGTTGACAGGTTTGGTTTTTTTTAAGATTTATGTCTTTCAAAATTCAAAATTACATTTAGAGGGGAGAGAGAAGGAGGGAGGAATGAAGAGAAAGAGGGAGAATATCAAGAGAGAAAGCAAGCGAGAGAGAAGCAAAGAGAGAGAGAGTTTATCTTCTATTTGTTCATTCCATAAGTGGTCACATGGCTGGGGCTGGGCCAGTCAAAAGCCAAGAGCTGGGAGCTTCTTCTGGATCTCCTACATGGGCGTACAAGCCCTAGCAGCTGGACCATCTGCTGCTGTCTTCCCAGTAGCACTACCAGGGACCCTCCACATCAAGGCAGTGACCTAGGTTGCCTTGCACTAATGAAGTGCTACACTGCTGGGAAGAAAGCAGCCAAAAGCTGGTGGGTATTCTGGGCCCGGTTAAAGCCCAATTAGTGTTAAATATTCCAGTATGCCAGCATAGCTGCTCTCTCCTCTTTCCCTCTCCCTCCCTCCCACCTTTCCATCCTCCTTTCCTTCTTTCCTTCCTTTCTTGTTTTCTGTTGTTTTGGGGGTTGTTTTGCTGTTGTTTTGCTAGTTCCTTCAGGTATACACTTAGCTCATTGATCTGGTGTCTTTCTTGTTTCTTGATGTACATATGTGCTGTTCCTGGAGTGTGCTGTAATTCCCTCTGGGTTCTATGTAGGTGCCTGTGTGAGTCTGTCTCTTGTCACTCTTGCCTCTAGAAACCTTCCAGGCTGACTGATCTGCTCTGATCTCCCACTGTCCCTGACATACCCTGGAACCTTGTTTCTGGAATTCTCTTCCTCTGATCCACACCTGTTTTTGCCTTTCCTCTGCATCTTGGAGTCTGCTCTGCTGAGTGCTCCCAGGAGAAAGTAGCCGCCAAAGGGAGCATGCACACGGGGCCTCCCTGCTGCTGCCAGGGCCAGCACCATCCGCACCAGTCTTTCCAGAACACCCCTGTGCTTTCAGCTTTCATCCACGTGGTCTCTTTCTTTCAGGGTTGCTGTTCAGTTGGAGTGTGAACGTGCACAATGTGTGTGTTTGTACAAAGCTTCTGTCCCTAGCTCCCTGGTTCCAGGTGATCCTGTGTACCTCATAGAACCAGCATGAATGACAAGGAGCACAGGAGTGAGGAAGTCAGGAGTCAGGGATGCAGGTGCCATGGCCAGGAGGTGACCTCCGTTATTCCCAACCCTTCGTGGGCTGCTTAGTGTCCTAGAACTGGAGGAAGGACTGTCTGTGAGTTGTTTTCATGTCATCAATGTTACTTGCATTTTTCGTTCACAGATGCTCATTCTCTTTGCCATCGCTTCACTGTCATCCCCAGAGCCCAAGCTGGCCCACAAGTGTGTGAATTCCAGGGTCATATAGATGGCAAAATCTTTCTAACTGGTGCCTGTGGCTTCAACAAGGCCAACTGTTTTATTCTCCCTGGGAATGAAACACTTATCCCTGACAATGAAGAAAAAGAAATGAAGGAAACATTCAGAGAAGTGACAGACATCCTCATACAACAGCAGGCTGAGATGAACCCAGCAGATGACACAAGCAGGGGTGAGTGGGAAAAGACCAGGGTGGCAGATGACAGGTGTTGTGAAACCAGGGACTCAGGATTCTCCTTTGGAGGTGTAGAGTGGGGCAGGACCGGGAGGACAGTCAGGGCCAGGGGCAATGGAGGGGATGGGGGCAGAGGATAGCAGATGGGGACAAGGGCTTGTCAAGACTAATCTTGGCTCATCTCTTCCCAATGAGGACAGATGCCCTCAGCTTGCAGGCAAGGATGTGCTGTGTTCGTGATGCCTCTGGGCGCACACATGGGTCCTGGCTGTTCAGCATCAGTGGACAGAAATCTCTCCTCCTTGACTCAGAGCAAAGAAGATGGACAGAGCTTGATCCTAGAGCCAGATGGCTGAAGACATGGCAGAATGACAGCCACATGATGGAGTTTTTCCGCAAAGTGTCAGTGGGAGATTGTCAGAGCTGGCGTAAGAACTTCTTGCTGTACAGGAAGGAAATGCTGGAGATCACAGGTAAGAGCAAGAGCTTTGGGAACAATTGTGTGTGTGCATGTGTGATGTGTATGCGTGCACATGTGTGTGATGTGAGTGTGGCTGCTCTGTGTATATGTGTGGATAGGAGTGTATGTGTGAGTGTGTGTTGTGAGTGTGGATTCTCTGTGTGGGTGAGAGTGTGTGTGTGATTGTGTTGTGCTTGTATGTGCATGTGTGAATATATGTGTGAGAGTGATCCAGCCTGGAGCCTTCTCCCCAGAACAGCAGAGTCCAGCCCAGCGTCCTCCCTGCATCTCCTCCCACCTCTGCTTTTCCTCTGCGTTGTCTCTTCCTCAGGGCATGGATTTTACTCCACTCACCCTGCCTCTTCTCCAGCCTTCTAGCTGAGGCAGTCCTTGTGTCTAAGCCTCCTTCACTGTGCTCTCTTCCTAGAATCACACCCTTCCTGTTTTGCCTGCACACTCTCGTGGATCCTGCAGAACCCGTATGGACTGCTGTGACCCATCTCAACCACCACCTGGTCCCTCTCCTCGTCTGGGACAGCGAGAGTATCATGTATCTGGAAACCCTGGCTCCCCTGTCTGGCAGATCGTTCCCTGGGTGTAGGACATATCCTCCCTCGCTGCTACCCGAGAGCCTGTCACAGTGACCAGCATGGAAAACGGGAGGCAGTTGTGTACACAGCCACATTGCCCAACTGCAGAAACTGGAAGATTTCTGGATGCAGGAATCTGTACAGGGGCCATAACTGTTTTTGCTTGCATTTCAGCAACACCAACCACAACCCCAGAAGCATCACCCTCCAAAGCGACAGTCCTCAGGCCCAGCCTCTGGACCCTCCTGCTCCTCACTGGCTTAGTTCTGCTTTGGCATGTAAGTGGACCCTTTCAGCACAACTGGTGTTGAAGGCAGCATTGTGAGGTAAGAGGGAGGCAGATGGGTGAGGTAGGAGAATGGGAAAGTGAATTCCCCAAGTCCATCCCTGCCCTCTGTGCTGTCCCTTTTTATACTGGACAGGACCCAAGGAGAATGAGACCTGTGGGACTCAGTAGAATGTTCATCCCTGCCTAGTAACTTCTCAGTATCTCCCCCAGGGCTCTTAGCATAATTAGCAAATATGCCCTGAGCACATGGTCTTGCAGGCCACAGTCCAACTGTCCACCATCTCCCATGCCATCTAGACCTGAACCTTATTTGTTCATCTTCTGCTTATTTCTGCCTTCATCCTTAGGAGTTGACTCTAGCTTGATTACAGTAGAATGACTATAGCTAACAACAGTGTATTTACCAATTGTTAATATTAACCTTCTTACTACACAGAAAGAAGTTTGAGGTGATGTATGCATTAATTATTATTTATACATGGACACAATCTATTTACGCACAGAAACATATTTCACCCAAAAATATGAATAATTACAAGTCATTCAGAAGTAAAAATGAAGAGGACTACTGACTGGTGATCAATAGCCAAGGTTTATTCACATCGTTAAATTTTTAAAGTGTTGGGCTCATGTTGGCCGGGAAGGAGGGTCTGAAACAAGACGTGGTTTACTTCTGGTAATCAAGGAGGCGTCAATCAGTAAAAAATGTGTTCTTTGAGACGCCTACTAATAATTACACACCATTGGAGAGAAGCACCTCTCTTTGGTCTATGATCGAAGCTTGAGGATTAGGGAGTTCTTGGCCCAGACATTTTCATATCAACTGCCTTAAGTTCTTTGTCCCGAGTTTCTGGGGCTTTCTCATAGGTTTACAGTTGGTGAATGGTCTTCAACAGGCAAAGAATACAGTTCCCTAATTTTCTAGCTTTTCTCAATCTACACTTTGGCCATCATTGGGCATGCTTAATTTCCTTTTTTTCTGTCATCAGCAAGCTTTTGAGTAATGTCTGTCGGGCTGGCTTTGTGGCAGCAAAGTCTTTCAAATCCTGCTTGCTGTGGAAGCATTTTATTTCATTTTCAAACACAAATGAAAGCTTTGCTGGATATAGTATTCTGGGTTGATAGTTTTTCTGTTTTAGGATCTGGAAAATATCACTCCATTCTCTTCTGGGCTGAAGGGTCTCCACTGAGAAGTCAGCAGTGAGTCTGATGGGTGTTCCCCTATATGTTATCTGCTCCTTCTTGTGTGACTGTTTCCGTATCTCTCCTTTATGTTCAGCAGAAGGGAGCTTGACAGTGATGTGTCTAGGTGAGGGTCTTTCTGGGTCAAATCTCTTTGGGGTCCTCTTTGCTTCCTGTATTTGGCTTACATTCCTAATGTCTGAAAAATTCTCTTTTATAATTTCTTGGAATACACCCTGCAATCCTGCCTCTCTTTCCACACCTTCAGGAACTCCAATAACTCTTATATTACATTTTCTAAATGTGTAATTCAGTTCTTGGAGAGTTTTTGTAACCTTATTCAGTTCTTCTTCCAAATTTCTGCTTATTGTGCGTGCTTGAATAAAGTGCTTTCCAATTCTGAAATTCTTTCTTTTGCCTCACTCATTCTAATGGTGTGTCTTTCTCTTCCTTTTTGCTCTCTTGTATTCTTTGGTCCGAGTGTTTCCATTTGCTTCTGTTTCCTAGTTGGTATCTCTGTTGTGTTGTATTCCTCACATTGCTTGAGGTCTAGCCTTTGTCTCTGGCTGTCTCTGAAGGGATTTGTGCTCTTTGCAGGTCTTCTGTTTCCCTTCTCCATGGCCTTTTATGTCTGCAGGTTTTCTCTTCAGATGCTGTCTTTATGTTGTGGCTGTCGTGCACAAATTTGTGCTCTATTTTACAGTTCCTGAAAAACAATTGATTTAACTGATTAAAAAAAGAAAGACTTGACAGTTCCTGTTGTGTATGAAGAGTTTTGTGTTTGTTCTTGACCTGGAATTATATTTGAGCTTCTGTGCTGGCTGCTCTGGGGACTTGACCTCAGGGTCTGCATTCAGGCCTCCCATCTGCCTCCCTTTGCTCTGGATGTTCCCAGGCAGCTGGTCTTTCTTCTGCCTAGTCTGTCTCTCAGAGTTGGTTTAAGTAGTGTTTTGGCCCTGTGGAAATACTGCCACTAATTTGAACGGTGTTGTTTCTTTTGGATTACCTGAAATATTCTTCAATTGAGTCGATTGGCAGTAAGGAGATGTCCACTTTAACCTTTCCCTTTTATTTGCAAGGCCTAGCCGTGGTGGATGTGGGGTAGCCTAGGTGGAGGCTGAGAAGTGTGGCTGGTAAGGCTGCTCTGAGATTCACCAGATGGATTCACCAAGGTCAGAACCTTTAACATTTCAGCTCCTTATAAGGCACCTTCTTTTGTCCCCCAACTCCCACCTTACAGCTCCTACATAAAACGCCTCACGCACCTTTCTGTCCCACTGTCTGTACCAGATCAGTGAATCTCACAGGAAGTGCTCCCAATAAAGCTTGTTTTAAGCTGAACTCAATTCTGTGTGGATTTCTGGTTCTGAAATGAACTCCAACTTTACATCTGATTCTCAAAACCTGGGAGGAATGTTTCCTCACAGCCCCCGGACCCTCCTGCTGAGGCCACTCCTTTCCTGGACAGCACTGGCCTCCAGGATAGGACCTCTAACCTCACCCTCTGATCAGTCCAGCATACATCCCTAACATCCTTTTGGGACTTCTCTGGCTCTTGGGTTTCCCGGCACTCTGAACTCACAGCTGCATCTGGGATTCCCCACTGTGCACACAGGCACAACACCACCATGAACACAGATGCTCCAGCACTGTGGACCACTGCTGTCTGGCCACCTGTGACCTTGGGACACAGACCTGCACTGCCTCAGCCAGTGACTACTCCTCCTTCATTGTGCTTGCCTCCTGGCCCTCAACCTGACCTTCATCCTCCTCCTCCCAACACCCTCTCAGACTCCAATATGGACTGCTTGTGGACAAAATTTCATAGGTTCTCAGAGATTTCTGATGCAACATACCACTCCATTCAGATTAAAGGTGGCCTACTGCTTGCTGCAGATGGTGGGTGAATGTAACCTCTTCCCCTCTCAACATGTTCCTCTGCACGCATCAGTTCTCAGACTTTACCCTCCTCGAAAATCTAGGGTTACACTAATCCCAGCACCTTGGCTTCTGGGCGTTCCAACGAGGCTGGAGAGTTCAAGCCTCATATAGTCGCCACTTGGCCTGCCTCCTGAAATTCTCAAAACCCTGTAATTCTCTCACCTCTGAACATGCCAACTCATTTTCCTCTACAGCGTGGCTGCGACTCAACACAGTTTAGACAATGATTCCATGTGCTATGATCCAGACAACTTCTACCACTGCTATGGCAAATAATGAAAGATCTGCTGTTGAAGTCTTCTTCTGCATTCTCACTCTGTCAGTCCTTCTCTCCCTCTCAGGATCTAGCACATTCTCAACCCTAAGATTTCTTCATTCATTCTTTCCCTCTCCAGTCTAACTCTCAAACATTCACCAAGGGAAACTTCCACCTTTCCTCTTAAGTCTCTCCTCCCACCCAGTATCCTCAGGGTCAAGCTCTTGTGCTGGCTCTCGCGCTCTCTCTCTCGCTCTCTCTCTCTCTCTCTCTCTCTCTTCCTTAGCACAGTCACTGTGGCTTCTTTTGTCCTCTTCCTGCTTTCTCAGCTGAGCCAACCTCCCCACAGCTTCAACGTCTCCAAGGTTAGTTTAATTTTTTCCCTCTCTTTCTTTCTCTACCTTTTTTTAAGGGAGAAATTTATTATATATTTTTAATGGAAAGTCAGATATACAGAAAAGAGGAGAGATAGAGAGGAATATCTTCCATCCACTGATTCATACTCCCTAAGTGACCACAATGGCTGAAGCTGCACCAATCCACAGGCAGGAGCCAGAAGCTTCTTCTGGGTCTCCCACGTGGGTGCAGGGTCCTAAGGCTTTGGGCCATCCTTACTGCTTTCCCAGGCCACAAGCAGGAAGCTGGATGGGAAGCGGGGCCACTGGGATTAGAACCCACGCTCATAAGTGATCCAGGCACTTGCAAGTTGAGGACCCTAGCCACTAGGCTTCCCTCTCTTTATCATATTCCACCTCTTTTGCAGAGAGTGACGGGGTAGGAGATAAACTTAACTGGGTCCACAAAAGAATATCTAGCCTCTTGTGGACAATGTTTGTACATAATGCAATAAAACTCTGAAACTATTCTCTAAATACAAGATATTTATATCATGGATACACTGGTACAACAGTAAAACCTAATTCACTGTTAAAATGTTCTTGGGTGTGAGATGCACCCATGTGCTTTTATCTGCTAGTTTCATATTAAGCTACAAAAAATAGGTCCCAGAGAGGTAGTCTAGTGGCTAAAGTGCTTGCCTAGAACACTCCAGGATCCCATATGTGCCGATTCTAATACTGGCAGCCCTGCTTCCTATCAATCTCCCTGCTTATGGCCTGGGAAAGCTGTTGAGGATGGCTCAAAGTCTTAGGACCCTGTAACTATGTGTGTGGGACCCGGAAGAGGCCTCAGGCTACTGGCTTCAGATTTGCACAGCTCCAGTATTGAGACCTCGCTGGGAGTAATCACCAGATGGAAGGTCTTCTTCTGTCTCTCCTCCTTTCTATATATCTGACTTTTTAAAAAATAAATAAAATCTTTAGAAAAAAAGATAAAAATTATTGCATGCATGAAAATGTGTTCTGGATGACAAAGCTTGTGAAGGGTGTAAGTTTTAGATGAAAGGAAAGAGCAAAGCTAAAGAGAAGAAAATAAAGTTGAAACTATTTTTTTTTTAAATAAAAGGGATGGGGAATCAACGAGATGTGAGAGGAATACATCTTGTATGATTTATATGTATTATAGTTAATCATGTATTGTCTACAGCATTTTATCAATATTTATCACTGATACCTGGAATTAAAGTGGGAACTTCTGATGAAACAAAGTTTTTAAACACACAAGTTATTGTAACATCTCCTTTAAAATGGCTTTTTTTCTCATTTGGAGTAAGTTTTCCAGGTACCTCCAGGCAACTCTGGATCTGACTCTGTTGAATTGTCTCAGAGTGAGAGATAAGCTGGTGTGCTGCCTCTTAGCTCCAAGTAGTTTCATCTTGAGGTAATCCTTGTGTTCTCTGCCTTTCCTTAGGTTCTCACTGCTTAGGATCAGAAGGTTATGTACTTGTTTTAATGGTATTTGAGTGATCACTTTATGTCAATAATTACATCTGACCTATATTATATCATGTAAAGAGATTCTATTTCAACCATGTATTTTAAGCCCACTTGACATCCTTGGCAGGCATTCAAGAACTCAAAAGTTTCAAACGTTGGCAGTTGATATCTTCAGTGGGTTCTCCTAAAAACGTCAAAGAATTTATATCTCATTTTATAGAGACAATAGCTGATTAGTATGATCCAACTATTTGTATTATATTAAAATACTGTCAAGGTACAAAGCGGTACCAAATTTTGTTATATTAAAATACTCTGGTTACAGAACTCTGATGATCTTTTATGTTATCACTCCTAATTGTTATCTCAATTCAAAATGGTCTAAAAGTTACATCTTTATGTAAATTCCCGTATGTACTTCCTAAGAAAATTAAATAAGTGCCTCAGTTAATGAATGTAATGGTTCCAGATGCACCTGTGTGAAATCAGGTTAAAATCTGTTTACCTGTATTTGTAAACCATCTAAAAACATGGCAAACGACTGTTGCTATGAACAGCAGACAATTTTAATCAATAAATTGCACTTTAAAGCATCTAAAAAACTTTATCCCATTACTGAAACTGACGATTGTTCTGTCCTAAACTAAGAATACTTTATCAATGCAAAAAAATCTCTTTGGTTCACGTATCTTAAATCTCAGACTGCTTTTAAAAGTATTTTTGTCACTCATATGTTGCTGTTCAAGTTCTCTGATCAACCAAATTACTAATGTTATTCTCATTGTTTTCTCTAAGGAACAATTTAAGTTCATTGTAAACCTGTATTCTTGTCTCAAATCTATAGCAGACATCAAATCTTCATAAATGTTTGCTTCAACACCCAACAGCTGTAACCTTCTTTTTTTTAAATTATTTTTTTAATAATCTTTCTTAGTTGATTAGGGAACAAAGGGTCAAGGGCTACAGGGTGAAAGTGGGTAATACCATTGTTTCCACATCAATATCATAATACCCTGTATCTGGGGTGAGGGAAAAAAAACAAAGGGAAAAGCCCCACCCAACCTCCCACCCATCCCAGATCCCCAATGGGAGGCGCGCTCGGAGGGTCCTGCTCATACAGTTTTGATAGTTCATCAGTTCTGGATTGCTGCCAATCTCTCAGTTCCAATCGCTGTGAACCCTATTCAGAATCCACTGGCTGACAGTCTCTTCATGGTTGGGGTTCTAAGATCAGCAGTTCAGTTGGAGGGATCTCCAAAGAAACTTCATCAGAGATGATCCCAAACCTGATTCTTGCGCGAGTTTGCTAGACACCGTCCGTCACACCAATCAGCTTATGCTCATGCTGGTCGTTGAGACTCCTGGGTTTGTTCTGTTTCCAGCCCTGTCTTCCTCGTGAACCAACGGGTGTTGTAGTCCAGTTCGATCTTGCCCACTTCATGCTCGGTCCTCACGCAAATTGGTTGGAGCTTCAGCCTAGTTGGGGCAACTCCCCATAACCCCCACCAGTTCTGCCCACTACCCTGGTTCCCATGCTTGCCAGTATGCACCGCAGGCTTGTCAAGTCTGTCCCACATCCCGTTTAGCTCTCGCACATGTCTATGGGCATTGAAGCCCAGCTCAACCCAACCAACCTACTATCCAGCCCACACACCTACTGGCAGGTGCCCTTCTGTACAGCCACCCCTGCCCCTGTCCTGGTGTTCGTGCTGTCCAATGAGAGTGGTAGCCCCGAAGGAGGTGCCCACTATTTCCCTTCTAGGCTACACTCATTCCCAGATTATGCACTCTCCAGGTAGTTTTGGCATTTGACTTGACAGAATTAGCTCCCAGTGCCAGCCTCTGCCAGCTAGTACTGCGGCTAGCCGAACCAACCCTCACCCACTCTAGTTTTTGCTTGCACCAGTCGGAACAGTCAGCCCACCTTGGCCCTTCCCTTATCTAGCCCACATGCGGCCCACAGGTATAACAGCCCTGCCTATTCTGATCTGCCCCCATCCCGGCTCACGCTTGGTAGTCAACCCTGATGGAGGCTCAGTATCTGAACATAAAAAGATTTTGAAGTGACCACTAGCTGGGGGCGGGGGGTTGAATTTTGAATGTGCAGAGTAATTATGAGAGCACTCCTAAATTTAGCACACCCCTTGTTGTTTTGCATTTTTTGTTTGGTAACAAATGAAAATTCCCCTACATCCCACACAGAGAGCAGTTGTGGCCCTTTAACTTCCAGGGGGCAATAGGGAAGGTCCCTTTTCGCATGGGGCGCTGCAGATCCAGTAGAGCTCAGGGGATGAATGGCTGCTTGTGGTGCCCAGCTGTGGGCTCATGAGCTTAGCAGGGCTAGCAAAGACCATCCCTCACAGCACTGATTGCGGCTGCTTTTCTGATTCTCCAGCTGGAGTTTAAGGGCCTGGTTTTTGGAAACCTCATCTCTACCTCTATTTTTGTGCCTTACTGCTTCATAGCGCTTCTCCATTTCTTTATCCTTCCTGCTTTCTACAAGCTTGGCAGTGGACTGCAGGGATGGGAACTGTGTGTCGCTGTATATCTGGTGGTCCCTGTGGCGTTTTCCTGGTTGTGGTTAGCCTGGCTCCAGGTGGCCTCTACACACCACTAGACATCGCTGGTTCTGGAGTTTCTGTAACAATTACTGGAGCGGGAGCTGCTTGTAGTGGAGCTGTTTTGTTCCAGGGACCTGAAGATTTTTCTAGGCCACCACGGCCACCTTCCCCTCCACCTTCTTCCCAGTTATCACCTGGATCTTCCCTCTTTTCAGTATCATCTTCTTCCTTTTCACTTACTCGCATTGCCTGAACTCGAAGGCCACTGTAATCAAGCTCTTTTTGCTCAAATTCTTTCCATTCATCTGCATCCTTGGTCACAGCCTTGGCGGCGGCCCCGGGCCCCATCCCCCACGCCCGCTGAGCCGCTGCTCCCGCCCGTCGCTCCTTCTTCTTCTTGTCCCTCTTGGCGAACAAGTTGTCCAAGCTCCGCACCTCCTTCTCGGCCGTGGCCGAGGCTTCCTGGGCCCGGATGGGTGGGGCCCGTGGCGCTCTCCCGCCACTAGGGCTCAAGGTCAGCTGGGCGATCACAGGCCTGGCGCGGCGCCACCCCGACCCAGCAGCTGGCCAAGGCGCGAGCGGCTCCCTCCCGCCGGCTTCCCTGGACCGCGCCGCGGCAGCAGGGCTGGAGTCCCGCCTCTCCACAGCCAGGCCAAGTGCAGTCCCTGGCGGCGCGCGAGCCGGAGCTCAAGGAGAGGGCAATAAATCTTAAACAAACAAACAAACAAAAAAACAAAACAAAACAAAAAAAAACACAAGAAAGAGTGAGACGGGTTGTTGCAGCTCAGGAAGTTGGAGTTCTTGGTACCGAGTTCTGCATTTTCCCAGGACTGGCCATCAGGGAAATGCGCATGGAGGCTCTGCAGAGTGACTGTGCTGGGCCGTGTAGGTGGAGGTGTGTGTTCATTCCCCAGGGACCCGCTCCCTCCTAAACCACATGGACGCAGAGTTATTGCTGTTGCTGTTCCTACTTTCAGTGGGCCTGGACCTTTCTTCCACATTTCCCTGAGTCCTGTCAGCAGCCCTCACCTGCACAGGTGATATTGCCCCAGGCAAGGCTGTCATCTGAGCTAAGGCTGCAGACAGTGTGCTCCCCCTCAGCCTCTGCTGCCTGCCGACATCCTCAATGGGGCTGGCAGCACATGGAAAGAAAAATAAAACAACCGTGTCACTAGGACTAGAGCCGGATTTGTTGTGACAAGCTCATATAGCTCAGCAGAGTGAGCAGCCTGGCATTTCTGAGGTTCCCAGTTGGAATCTCAGGTAGAGGCTGGGTAGGAGGCAAGGTGAGACCCTGAGACCCTGAGACCCTGGAGCGGGGGAGCGCGAGGAAAGGGCCAGCTGTGTCTCCACCGCCTCCCCCACCCCGGGGTGCCCTATTCCTCCGCCAGCCCAGCTGAGGTCTCTGTTTCCTCCACCAGCTCCCCAGAGGCATGGCAGCCCCTTCGCCCGTGTCGCAATCTGTGCCCCAGCCCCACTGCCCAAGTGCTTATCGCCTCCCTGTCACCACCTCCTGCCATCCCCAGCTCCCCGCGCCCTGGAGTCGGGTAGTTCCCCGCCAGCTCTGTGCAGTCTCCCTTTCCTCCACCAACAAACACGCCCTTTGCGGCCGGCAACTGAGCTCCTAGTGCCCAAGAGTTTATAAGGCCCCCGGAGGTTCGCCCCTCTTCTCCCCACAACCTGACCTGTAGAATGACTCACTGGGCAGTGCACCAGAGGGTTCTCTTCTGCTCTCAGTGCGTTGGTCTGGCAAGGCCGTCCTCCGCCCCCTTTCCTGCCTCTTCATTGGCTCGCACTCAGTAGGCGGGCCTCAAAGCCGTGCAGCCTTGTCGCGGTCCGCCCTCCCTGCGCTGTCTCCAACTTGGAAGCGGCTGCGCTCGGGAGCAGCAGCAGTGTTGGCCCAGAGAAGCCCGGAGCCAGCAGGTGTGCCTGGGAGACCCCGATCTACTGCTGCCCTCCTGCCTCTGCGCTGGTGAGTTGGGCAGGAGCTGGAACCAGGGCAAGTGGAGGGGTGAAGTGCAGGGATGAGACCTACAGGCAGAATGACATGGGAAGTGGCTCAAAGTTTTAAGAAGGGCAGTTTACTTTTTGGAGGTTTTTTTTTTTTTTTTTTTTAAAGCTAGAATTCAGCACTGGAGGGCTCCGCGCCGCCCCCCGCTCCGCGCCGCCTCCCCGCAGACGCGGGAAGGACTCCCCGCCGCCCTCCCGGCTGGACCCGAGATGGGCTCCCCCACCCCTCTGCCCCAGACCCAGGACAGGCTCCCAGTCCCCTCCTCGCCCGACCCCAGACGGGCTCCCAGTCCTCTCCCCGCCAGATCGGGATGGGCTCCCCGCCGGACACGGACACGGGGCCGGGCACACGCTGCTCCCCGCCCCCCTCTCCGCTGGACCGAGACGGGCTCCCATCTGGACCCAAGAGGGGCTCCCCGCTGCTCCCCGCCCCCTCTCCTCTGGACCGGGACGGGCTCCCCACTGGACCCAAGAGGGAGTCCCCACCGCTCACCGCTGATCCCCGCAGGACTCGGACGGGCTTCACACCACTCCCCACAGCGTCATCTAGGAGGCACACCCCTTAGCTCGCAAACCCCAAGCGTGCACACACCGCGGCTGCGCAAACCGCCAAGCGCACACACCCCGCTGAGCGCACATGCCGCAGCACACCGGGGGCAGCAGCGGTGTTGGTCCAGGAGGAGCAAGCAGGTGCAAGCAGGTGTGAGTTGGAACCAGGGCAAGTGGAGGGGTGAAATACAGGGATGAGACTTACAAGCAGAATGACCTGGGAAGTGGCTCAGAGTTTTAAGAAGCACAGTTTACTTTTTGAGGTGTTTGTTTGTTTGTTTGTTTGTTTTTAAGCTGGAACTGTAATTTAGTCTTCAGATGGAGGACTGAGGGACAGGAGGAGGAGAAAGAATGGAACTTTGCTGATGACAGCAGGTGGTGGGTGGGACCCAGAGACCCACCTCACAGGGAAGGCCAGCCTCAGGGCTGGGTTGTTCAAGACTCCCAGTGGGTAGTTTGGTCCTGGTGTTGGGCTCAAGAACACTGATTCTGGGCAGGGAGTATATTCTGTGCCTCCTGGCTCTGTTGAGCTTCCTGGTTTTGCCCTGGGAGGACCAGGGCAGAGAGGATGGGGTTTGAGAATAGTAAGATGAGACAAGTGTTCTCAGAAGGAGAAGATTGAGGGACAAGAGGGAGGGAGGAGCCACATCATGTAGTTTCTGAGTTCCCTGTTGTGGTTTTTGCCAGAGGAGAGGAAGGGGCGGGAGTGAGGGAGGGAGCAAGACATGCCTGGGACTGAGCTGAGCCCTGGCCATTCCCCACAGAGGGAGCATGGATGGGAGATCAGCACCCTTGGACTTCTTCTATCTTGTGGTGGGACGGGTGTTCAACAGCAGTCACTGAACTCTAGGTTTTTCCTGCCACTTGAGGTGTCTGCACTATGCAGTTCACATCAGAGGACGGCCATGCCTACAGTCTGATCTTGTAAGGATTTGGCCACATGCTGAGTGGGTGACCTGTCCTCTGCCAGGGACAGAGGCAGAATGCTCATAAGGGTTGTTCAGCTCTTCCTGGACACTCTCACTTTTTCAACACTGTTTGATTCCTTGTTTTCTATGATACAGTTCTGTAGGTGTAGGGGTTCTCTGTCTCCCTGCTTTCTCTCCCTCCCTTTTCACTCCTCTCTCCTGTTCCCCCATGTTATCATAATAGCCAAGTCCCTCTGGCGAGTTTCAAGCTTAACTGTCTGGCGTCCCCTCCTGAGAGACTCTTGAAAAGCATGCAGACTTCACAGCTGCAGAGTCTCCTGCACTAGAAATACCAGAAACTTCCCCAAGAACAGCTCCACAACACCGCATGGCGGGGCATCGCACCCCCAGATCAACATGAAGAACTTCAGAAGAGACCTCCAGTCTCTGCTCCCTGAAAAAGGCTTTTGGGGATTGTATCTCTCAGAGGGAAGTGGAGGCAGGAAACGGCGAGGGATTCACTGTGGAAACTGAGCTGTTCAAATTCCCAAAGACCTAATGTGTTTCTCTTCATCCTCATCTCTCTCCCTCCTCTGTCTTCAGCTGTGAGGCAGGGGACAGAGAACGGCTTTGGGGGAAATGGCAAAATGTCCTGTTTTTCGCCATCACTGCCTCCCTTGCCTTGCACCTTGAGAGGAAACAGAGGAGGGCTCCTTAAAGATGAGGAGGGAATTTGCAAGTTTGAAATGTGTTCACTTAGTAGTTGCATGTGGACGTGACAGCAGCCAGATGGTCTACACAACAAGTGTCTTCACACCACACTAAGGCCCCTTACCCAAACCCAACTCCTAGAAACCAGAACACCACTTCTGTGGTGGGCCTCAATTCCCAATCTCCACCTGAGCTTTGACCATTCTTCTGGGCTCTTAATCCTACATTTTATTTCCTAAAATAAATTTTGGCTTTTCACTTTTGTTTGTCTGATGTAGAAATGACCTGATTAGTTGTTTCCTACTCTGCACTGACAGAGCAACACAAACATGACAGAATATCAAAAACTGAAATTGGGCCTGGCGTGCTAGCCTGGTGGCAGAAGTCCTCACCTTGCACATGCCCTGATCCCATATGGACGCTGGTTCTAATCCCGGCCGATCCGCTTCCCATGCAGCTCCCTGCTTGTGTCCTGGGAAAGCAGTCAAGAATGGCCCAAAGCCTTGGGACCCTGCACAGGCATGGGAAACCTGGGAGAGGCTCCTGGCTCCTGGCTTTGGATCCATGCAGCTCCAGCCATTGCAGTTACTTGGGGAGTGAATTAACGGACGGAAATGTTCCTTTCTGTCTCTCTTCTCTGTCTGACTTCTGAATAAAAATAAATAAATCTTAAAAAACAACAACTGGTAACCTTTTCAACTTTTATTATTGTTATTTTAAACTTTAATTAGTTCTTAGCAGATTCATATTTATACATATGTGTGTATATCTATATGTATATATTGATATAGATCTATGAATGAATGGAATTAGATCCCTGTTTTTCACCATGCACAAGCATCAACTCAGGTTGGATCAAAAATGTAAATTTAAAATCTGAGACTGAGAAGTTGCAGGAAGAAAGCACTGAGGAGGGGCCAGCACAGTGGTGTAGTGGACTCATCCTCAGCCTCTCCTGTGTGGGCACCAGTGTGTGTCCTGGGCTGCTCAGCTTCTGATCCAGCTCGCTGCTATGGCCCGGGAAAGCAGCAGAGGATGGTCTGAGAAGACACAGAGCATGCTTCCAATCTTGCTGAACTTGCTGAGATTACTTGTAGTCTGGCCCAGAAAATGTTCCATGTGCTGGTGAGACAGCAAGTAGAAGAATCTCCCATCAGTGCCCGTGGGGTCCATTGGCTCCATGGTGTGTGCACTCCAGTGGGTCATTGCTGATCTTCTGGAGGATCTGTCCTTGGTGAGACTCAGATGTTGAGGACATTCACTGTGATTGCATTGGAGTCCATCACTCCTCAGGTCTAATAACAATTGTTATATATCTTTGGGCTGTCTTGGTTAACATGTATTTATGACTGTAATGTCTTGTTGAATTGAATATATATCAAAAATATGTAATGCCTTTCTTTATCTCTTTTTACATTTTTGTTTGAAGTGTGTGTTGTCTGCATCAGGCAGCTACTTCTCACATTTGGTTCTCTTCTGTCTGATGTATCTTTTAAAAATATTTTTTTGTAAGATTTATTTATTTTATTGGAAAAGCATATGTACAGAGAGGAGGAGAGACAGAGAGGAAGATTTTCCGTCCGATGATTCACTCCCCAAGTGACCACAACAGCTGGTCCTGCACCGATCTGAAGCCAGGAGCCAGGAACTTCTTTCCGGGTCTCCCACAAGGGTGCAGGGTCCCAAGGCTTTGGGCTGTCTTTGACTGCTTTCCCAGGTCACAAGCAGGGAGCTGGATGGGAAGTGGGGCTGCTGGGATTAGAACCGGCGCCCATATGGGATCCTGGCGTGTTTAAGGCTAGGACCTTAAGCATTAAGCTATCACGCTGGGCCCTGCCTGATGTATCTTTCTCCAACCCATCGCTTTCAGTCTGTATCTCTGTGAAGTGAGTTTCTTGTGGACAACACGTAAAGGGATCTTAGGCTTAACCCTGGGCTAATCTAAGTGTCTTGGTTGGTAATTTGGATCCGTTTGTATTCAATGGTAATATCTCTAGATAAGAACTCAGGGTAATCGTTTTGTTGACTGAATGATGATTCTACTTGCTTTTTATTGAGTTTATTGGTATCCTGTGTTTTAGTATTCATTTCAGAATGTCTTATACATTTGGTCTGTTGGTGATGAAGTCTCTGTCATTCTTATAACTTATTTTCCCTGTATTTAAAAAAAAAAAAAAAAACAATTGGGCCCGGTGGTGGTGTGGCCTAGTGGCTAATGTCCTCGCCTTGATCGCCCAGGGCTCCCATATGGGCTCCCCGCAGGATATGGCATGGGCTTGCTGCTTCATCCTCCTGGACCGGGACAGGCTCCCCTCCGCCTCCCTGCACCTTCCCCGCACCCTCCCTGCAGGACCCGAGACGGGCTCCCTGCCTCCCCGCTGGAAGGAGGACGGGCTCACTCTGTGGCAGATTCTACAGAGTGAAAAGGAGGATATACATTTCAAGGCATCTTCCATTACTTTCCCATGCTATAAGCAGGATTAGCCAATTCTGCCAGTGTGCAGCCAGCACCCCCCCATACACACACCAGGTTTTGAAGCATTTGTTTGTAATGCTGACTAAGAGTGTGAACCACTGTGGATGGCTTTCCTTCTTTACACTATGATCCCGAAATCCACACTCCTCTGGAGGAAATACTGAGGACAGCACCAAGTTACGAGGAAAATAACACTATGGTTATTCACTTATTATGAGTCTCACTATTTGTTTTGTTTTCTTTAAATATTTATTTATTTATTTATTGTTATTGCAAATTCAGATATACAGAGAGGAGGAGAGACAGAGAGGAAGATCTTCTGTCTGATGATTCATTCCCCAAGTGGCTGCAGTGGCCAGTGCTGTGCTGATCCGAAGCCAGGAACCAGGAACTTTCTCCAGGTCTCCCACAGGGGCACAGAGTCCCAAGGCTTTGATTCGTCCTCCACAATCAGGGAGCTGAATGAGAAGTAGGGTTGTCAGGATTAGATCCAGTGCCCATATGTTATCCTGGCACATTCAAGGCAAGGACTTCTGTTCCTAGGCCACTGTGCCGCACCCACTAATTCAGCTTTTTTTTTTTCTTAAATAACAATAAGAACAGATGTATCCACTTTTATTGGAAAGGAAGACCCATAGAGAGAATGAGGGACAAAGAGAAAGATCTGTCTGCTGGTTCACTCCCCAAGTGCAGCAATGTCTAAATCAGGAGCCAGAAGCTGCTTCCAGGTCTCCTGTAAGCATATAGGATGCCAAGGCTTTGGGTCATTTTCTGCTGCTTTCCCTGGCTGCAAGCAGGGAGCTGGATGGGAAATGGAGAAGCTGGAACATGAACTGGTACTCATATGAGATCCCAGTGCTTACAAGTGAAAGATTAACCAATTGAGCCATTGTGTCAGGCCCTTAACTCAGCCTTTTATGGGAATCCCATCATATATTTTGGAGGGGATCACTGATGTCATTCTATTTCTTTTTTAAAAATATACTTTTTATTTTGAATTTCATGGTACAATTCCATAGGGTCTGGGATTTTCTCTGCCTTCCCCCTCCGCCTAATTCTCAGCCCACACTGATTTTCTCCTTATTATTACAATGGTGTAATCCTTCATCAGGAGGATAATTCAATCACTCGGTTATTGAAGTGTGCCCCGACATTGCTGGTACAGACCATGTCAGACCGTCCAGCATCCCCTTGTCTACATAAGTTCAGCAGTTCCATTGGGAGTTCTCTTTATTTTTATCTGGTTTGGGTATTTCCAAAGTGTTGTCCTCCAGAAATTCTTCCCTATACTTGGTCTATCCTGGCATCAAAGTTGTCAATCGTAGTTTGTATTTCACTTGTTGAAGGTTTCTGTAACATTTCTATTGGGTTCTTCTTTGTGAGCTTTGATTCCTTAATGTGTTTTCATTCATGTCACTCATCAATTTCCTTATTTCTTAGCTTTTATTTAAAAAAATATTTATTTTTTTCTTGGAAAGTCAGATATACAGAGAGGAGGAGAGACAGGAGGATCTTCCATCCTCTGATTTACTCCCCATGTGGCTGCAATGGCTGGAGCTGAGCCAGTCTGAAGCCAGGAGCCAGGAGCCTCTTCCCGGTCTCCCACATGGGTGCAGGGTTCCAAGGCTTTGGGCTGTCCTCGACTGCTTTCCCAGGCCACAAGCAGGGAGCTGGATGGGAAGCAAGTCTGCTGGGATTAGAATCAGCGCCCATATGGGAATGCCAGTGTGTTCAAGGTGAGGACTTTAGCTGTTAGGCCACTGCACCGGTCCCTCAATGTCCTTGTTTGGTCTGTCTGTATTCTCTTACATCTCACTGGGTTTTCCTAAGAAACATGATTTTGGATTCTACAACTGCCATCTCATAGATTCCCTCAAGTCAGGATCTATTCTGGAGGATTGTGGGGTTCCCAGAGTGTGTGCATTTGGTGCACAGAGAGCTCATTGTGTGTCTCCGTGGTGATTGTGACAGCCAGGTCCTTGCTCATGGTGTTGAGAGAGACAAGGCTGGCTGTCCCCTTGTCCTGCTGGCAAGCCTGGGTGACTGCCTGGGCTTATGGGCCGGTGTGATGTGGATGGTCCCTTCCTGAGGTCCTGTGAGGAGAGTCCAAGGGGTGCTGTGGCTTCTAACGGCAACAGCCCTGGTCCTGGGACAAGGGAATGTGAACTGAGCCCTGCTCCTGTCCTACAGGGTGACTGCAAGGTAGACGGGAGCTTGTGCTCTGCAGAGTTGAGTCCAGGGTGTTGGGATGCAGGAAGGTCCTGTTGCTTGTAACCACCCCCAGGGGCCAGGGAGAGCCTGAGCTGCACTAGCTTGTGCACTTTTGAGAATGGGGGCAGGAAGCCTCTGAGAGAGGCCCATGGAGAGCAGGGAAAGGGAAGCAGACTCATATTAGTCTCCAGAATGAATCTGCACCTCCATCCAATATTCCTGTGACAGAAGATTCCCTCCAGAACAGCATTTCCTGCTGCCGTCCTGGGAGCTCCAGAAGTCTTGGATGTGCAGCTGATCATCCACTCTTCTTCCTTCTGCCAGGAAGAGGGGACGGCTTCAGGCCTTGCTCAGTCATGGTGTCTGCGGAAGTCCTCAGGCTCGTTCTTTGTGTTCTGCTCCCTCTTCTGCCTCAGGTTTGGGGTGTTCCCCTTGCGGCACATGAAGGTAAGTATGTGACCTGAGGGAATTTTCACCTTGGTTGTGTGTGCAACCCTGTCTCAGCCCCCTGTGGATCTAGCTCAGAAGCTTTGCAAGCCAGGGGAGCCAGAAAGGAGAAAAAGGGAGCTGTCTTTGGAGTGTCTGGGCGTGAAAGCAGCAAGGAACACAGGTCTTGTTCCCAGGTGAAGGTGGCACCTGAGCAGCCTAGGTCCTGGGGCCGAGCATGCAGCTGGAGCAGTGGTCAGAGCATGTGGGCAAGAGATGGCTAGCAGGGAGAGGGAGAGGAGAGACATTAGAGGAGAGGAGAGGTGGAGGGGGCGGTGAAGGGAGAGGAGCCAGGGGGAGAGAGAGAAGGTGGGAGAAGGAGAGGAAGGGAAGAGGGAGAGCAGGAGGAGGGAAAGTTGGGAAGAAGGGCACTGAGCTAGTAAGAGGGAAGCGATGAGGAGGGGAGGAAGGGGAGGGCAGCTAGAGGGAGAAAGGCAGGGGAGAGGAAAGCAGGGGGAGTGAGGAAGAGGAGGGAGAGAGAGGAGTGAGAGGGAGATTGAGAGGTGGGAGAGTTACAGGGAGATGGAGACAAGGGCAAGGAGACAGACAGAGGAAGAGGAAGATGAGAGCAGGGAAAGGGAGAGCAGGGAAAGGGAGAAAGCTTAGAGATGGAGAAGAGAGTGCAGAGACAGGGAACGGAGGGAGGGAGATAGAGAGTGAAGGAGAGGCAGAAGATGAAGAGATGTAGAGCATCCAGAGAGAGAGAGAGAGAGAGAGAGAGAGAGAGAGAGAGAGAAGGAGAGGCAGAGGAGCGAGAGCCTGGCAGGGCAGAGAGAGAAGGAGAGCAAGAGGGAGAGAGAGACAGAGCTAGAAGGAGAGGGAGAGGAGGCAGAGATCCTAGAAGGAGGGGAGGGGGCAGATGAGAAGGGCAGAGGGAGAAAAGAGGAAGGGCAGAGAGATGTGAAGAGGTGGATGGAGATGACGAAGAGGGAGAAGAGAGGAAGAGACAGGGATGGAAAGAAGAGGAGGGAAAGGGAGAGAGAGGGAAAGAGAAGCAGAGGAGTGAAGGAGAAAGGATGGAGATTGAGAGGAGAGAGGGAGAGGATACTGTGGTCTGGGAGAGGGAGGCAGGAATGTGAATTCACACAAACTGTGTGCTTCCCCACAGAGAGAGAAACACACCATCAGGTGGCCACAGAGTTACCTATGAGTAGAGGGAAGGAATCAGGCCTGAGAAGGAGCCACACACCTGATCCTGGAACCTGGAGCTAAGGGACAGTCCTCCATGTCAATAGGCTCCTGTGAGATAGAGGACAGGGCCCTGACTGAATATGCAGATAGGGTGAAGCTGAGCATGGTGAGGCTTTCTGGGGCTTCAGGGTGTTTAACTTCCAGGTGGGCAAGGTGGTGTCTCCCCCTGCCTGATGCTAGATAAGACACAAGTGCATCCTGGGAAAGTGCATCCTGGGACATGCCAGATAGACAGGTAAGGGGATAGAGCTACAAATTCCTGCTCAGGTATTCCCACCTGGTCTCTAGGGTTCCCCTGTCAAAAGCAAAGATACATACAAATGAATGGAGCCCAAATTTGGCTACTGTCCAAGCTTTCCCAGCCCAGACTAGAGTCTGTTCCAGCTACAATATACCCGCCCTAGCTGGAATCTTCCTCCAGTGGGATCCCAGTTGTATGTTTGAGAGTCAGTGGAAGGTGCTGGCCTGCCTGTATCTCTTGGTGGCCTCTAGGGATAGGAGTGGGGTCCTGGATTTGGAGCCTACTGCTTCCTCCTTCGCTGTCCAGTGGCTTCAAGGGTGCGAGGTGAGGCAAGGTGCTGCTGCCTCCAGGCTGGAGGCCTGGGATGGGGTGACCACCTGCTCCTACAGACTGAGTTCCCTCTGACCCTGCTCCTGCCAACCCAGAAAATCATGTCCCTCTGTGACTGCCAGACCTGTCTTTCTAGGTGAGGAGGCCAGGCCATGAGGACTGCTCTGAGCTAACATGGTCGCCTAAGGCCCAAGACTCGATAGCTCCTCTGTTCCAGAGCCCAGACTCAAACCAGGGGTCACACAGGCATGGTGTGCGTGCCCACACTGCATGTGCAGGGCCTGGCTTCTGATCACAAGCAGGCCATGTCGTGATTGTGCACTGGAGTTTCCATGAACTCCACACAGGGCCTTTGGCCACCACAGATGCCTCTAGTGTCATATGTTGTCACGAGTAGGGAGCACAGAGGCCCGTGCAGCCTCATTCATTCATTCATTGATTCATTCATTCCAGTGCTGTCAGCTTTCACACTTCAAGGGCAAAAATAAGTACATGTCAATAGCATGACAGGGCCAACTAAGCCACAAACATTACTACATAATGCTTTGCAGAAACTTCCCGAGGCCAGGCCAGGATTAAGTGGAGACAGGATACTAGCATATCCTCCACAGTATTTATTTCTAAATGTGCTATCCTGGTCATGGGGACAGCAGTGTCAGAGACTGCCCTTGGCCTGCCAGGAGGTAGCCCTGATGCCACAGGGGATTCACTAGCTGCAAAGAACTGTCATTGGAATTTGACCTACTAGGAATATGAAATGGCCATTGTGTGGAGAGGAGGCAGACAAGGGATATACGTGGGACTGGGACCTGAGATGATGTCCATTGATTACCTGGCCCCAAGTGCCCCAGAAATTACAACAAGCAGGGGGTCCCAAACATGCTTCAGCTCTTTGGGTACATTATCAATCAAGATACCCTACAACATATGAATGTCTGAGTATTTTATTTTCTTTTAATTGTTTATTTATTTATCTGCACCTATGTTTGTGTGAGAGAGAGATCTATCATTCACTGGTTCGCTCCCAACAGTGGCCAGGGTAGGACCAGGCCAAAGCCAACAACCTGGAATATTGTTGGGTCTTCCACATGGTTGGCCACCTGCTGCCTCTCAGCAAGCTAGAATGAGTAGCAGAGCCTGGTCTCAACCCAGGCACTCTGATGTGGGATGCGGGCAGGTCAAGCCAAGGCTTAACCTCAAAAGCGCACTTTTCTGCGGACTTTCCTTTTTGCCATGTAACTCCCCCAGCAGATGGCCTTACGTCCTCTGGGAAAGGCCACCGGAAGCAATGCACTTGCTGTGGGCTGTGGGTCCTTTGGGAAAGAGCCTAGTTTTTCTGATTAGTGGGGCCTGGGTCAGAGGGGTGGTCACAATCTGGAAACGGGACAGAGATTGCAACATTCTTGTTGGAGTGGCTGCATCAGCCTCCTGACGGCCTGTGCTTCCTCTTTGTGGGCCTTGTCATTATTCAGATCAGGCACTATCCAGGTTGGCTGCACATCTGGCTGGCCTGTGGGATCCCTGTGCTCTGAAATCCACAGGCACAGATCTTTATGTGTACATGTCCTGGCAGACATGGTGTCATTCCCAGCAATGCAATCATGCTGTCTTCCCAGTTCTGCACCTGCACTTAGCATCCCCTGTACTGAGATTTTTCACTGCATTATCACTTTGGGGTCATGTTCCACAGTGCCCAACCCCAGGCTTGAGCAGGAGCTGTGACTGTGCCTCTGATGATGCAGGTGCTCCTTTCTGTTGGCTGGTGAACAAGCATATCATGTCGTTGGCCCCAGTTGCATATATACTTTTTTTAAAGATTTATTTTATTTTTACCTGAAAATCAGAGTTAGAGAGCTAGGGGAAAGAAAGATCTTTCATGCACTGATTCACTCACCCAATGACTGCCACAGCCAGAGCTGGACTGGTCTGAAACTGAGTGTCAGATTTTTCTGGGTCTTTCACATGGTTTCAGTAGTCCAAGGCCTCGGGCCATCCTCAGATGCTTTGCTAGGTCATTACCTGGGAGCTGGGTTGGAAGTGGAACAGCCATGACTCAAACAGGTATCCATGGGAATGCTGGCATTACGGGCAGAGAACTGATGAGCTACACCACCGTGCTGGCCTACTTTTTAATCCATTTAGCCAGTCTGTGTCTTTGTATTGGATCATGAGATCCACTTCCCTTCAGAGTTCCCATGTTTATTATGTGCTGCTGAAGTGAGCATACCTTCAAAGTTATTACTGATAAATATCAACTTGATCCTGCTGCTTTCCCATAAATATTCATATTATTTGTTTTGGATTGCCTTTGCACTTTCAGTAGATGTTGTGCCTTCACTCTGTTTCCTTATGATGGCTATTATTCCATTTCTGTGTGCAGCATGGCCCTAAGTATCATGTGTAAAGCTGGTGAATGGTAACAGGTTATTTCAATTTTTGTTTTGGAAGGTATTTTATGTACGTTTATAAATGAGAACTTTGAGGATACAGCATTCTGGGTTGACAGGTTTTTTGTAAGATTTAGTTCTTTCAAAATTCAGAATTGCACTTAGAAGGAGAGAGAAGGAGGGAGAGAGGAAGAGAAGGAGGGGCAGAGAAGAAAGCAAGCGACGGAGAAACAGAGAGAGAGAGAGAGGGATTGAGAGAGAGAGAAGGAGTGAGAGAGTGAGAGTTTATCTTCCATTTGTTAGTTCATTCCACAAGTGGTCACATGGCTGGGGCTGGGCCAGCCAAAAGCCAAGAGCTGGGAGCTTCTTCTGGATCTCCTACATGGGCATACAAGCCCTAGCAGCTGGACCATCTGCTGCTGTCTTCCCAGTCGCACTACCAGGGACCCTCCACATCAAGGCAGTGACCTAGGTTGCCTTGCACTAATGAAGTGCTACACTGCTGGGAAGAAAGCAGCCAAAAGCTGGTGGGTATTCTGGGCCCGGTTAAAGCCCAATTAGTGTTAAATATTCCAGTATGCCAGCATAGCTGCTCTCTCCTCTTTCCCTCTCCCTCCCTTTCACCTTGCCTCCATCCTCCTTTCCTTCTTTCCTTCCTTTCTTGTTTTCTGTTGTTTTGGGGGTTGTTTTGCTGCTGTTTTGCTAGTTCCTTCAGGTATACACTTAGCTCATTGATCCGGTGTCTTTCTTGTTTCTTGATGTACATATGTGCTGTTACTGGCGTATGCTGTAATTCCCTTTGTGGTTCCATGTAGGTGCCTGTGTGAGTCTGTCTCTTGTCACTCTTGCCTCTAGAAACCTTCCAGACTGACTGATCTGCTCTGATCTCCCACTGTCCCTGACATACCCTGGAACCTTGTTTCTGGAATTCTCTTCCTCTGATCCACACCTGTTTTGCCTTTGCTCTGCATCTTGGAGTCTGCTCTGCCGAGTGCTCCCAGGAGAAAGTAGCCGCCAAAGGGAGCATGCACACAGGGCCTCCCTGCTGCTGCCAGGGCCAGCACCATCCACACCAGTCTTTCCAGAACACCCCTGTGCTTTCAGCTTTCATCCACGTGGTCTCTTTCTTTCAGGGTTGCTGTTCAGTTGGAGTGTGAACGTGCACAATGTGTGTGTTTGCACAAAGCTTCTGTCCCCAGCTCCCTGGTTCCAGGTGATCCTGTGTACCTCATAGAACCAGCATGAATGACAAGGAGCACAGGAGTGAGGAAGTCAGGAGTCAGGGATGCAGGTGCCATGGCCGGGAGGTGATCTCCCTGATTTCCAGCCCAATCGTTCATGGGCTGCTTAGTGTCCTAGAACTGGAGGAAGGACTGTCTGTGAGTTGTTTTCATGTCATCAATGTTACTTGCATTTTTCGTTCACAGATGCTCATTCTCTTTGCCATTGCTTCACTGTCATCCCCAGAGCCCAAGCTGGCCAACAAGTGTGTGAATTTCAGGGTTATATAGATGGCAAAATCTTTCTAACTGGTGCTTGTGGCTTCAACAAGGCCAACTGTTTTATTCTCCCTGGGAATGAAACACATATCCCTGACAATGAAGAAAAAGAAATGAAGGAAACATTCAGAGAAGTGACAGACATCCTCATACAACAGCAGGCTGAGATGAACCCAGCAGATGACACAAGCAGGGGTGAGTGGGAAAAGACCAGGGTGGCAGATGACAGGTGTTGTGAAACCAGGGACTCAGGATTCTCCTTTGGAGGTGTAGATTGGGGCAGGACCGGGAGGACAGTCAGGGCCAGGGGCAATGGAGGGGATGGGGGCAGAGGGTAGCAGATGGGGACAAGGGCTTGTCAAGACTAATCTTGGCTCATCTCTTCCCAATGAGGACAGATGCCCTCAGCTTGCAGGCAAGGATGTGCTGTGTTCGTGATGCCTCTGGGCGCACACATGGGTCCTGGCTGTTCAGCATCAGTGGACAGAAATCTCTCCTCCTTAACTCAGAGCAAAGAACATGGACAGAGCTTGATCCTAGAGCCAGATGGCTGAAGACATGGCAGAATGACAGCCACATGATGGATATTTTCCGCAGAGTGTCAATGGGAGATTGTCAGAGCTGGCGTAAGAACTTCTTGCTGTCCAGGAAGGAAATGCTAGAGACCACAGGTAAGAGCAAGAGCTTTGGGAACAATTGTGTGTGCATGTATGTGTGTACGTGTGTGATGTGAGTGTGGCTGTTCTGTGTATATGTGTGGGTAGAAGTGTAAGTGTGAGTGCGTGTTGTGAGTATGGATTCTGTGTGTGTGTGTGTGTGTGTGTTGTGAGTCTGGGTCTTGTGTGCACGTGTGGGTGTGTTGTGTGTGTGATTGTGTTGTGCTTGTGTGTGAATGTGTGAATGTATGTGTGTGTCTGAGAGTGATACAACCTGGAGCCTTCTCCCCAGAACAGCAGAGTCCAGCCCAGCATCCTCCCTGCATCTCCTCCCACCTCTGCTTTTCCTCTGCATTGTCTCTTCCTCAGGGCATGGATTTTACTCCACTCACCCTGCCTCTTCTCCAGCGTTCTAGCTAAGGCAGTCCTTGTGTCTAAGCCTCCTTCACTGTGCTCTCTTCCTAGAATCACACCCTTCCTGTTTTGCCTGCACACTCTCTTGGATCCTGCAGAACCCATATGGACTCCTGTGACCCCTCTCAACCACCACCTGGTCCCTCTCCTTGTCTGGGACAGCGAGAGCATCATCTATCTGGACACCCTGGCTCCCCTATCTGGCAGATCATTCCGTGAGGGTAGGACATATCCTCCCTCGCTGCTACCCGAGAGCCTGTCACAGTGACCAGCATGGAAACGGGAGGCAGTTGTGTGCTTGGCCACATTGCCCAACTGCAGAAACTGGAAGATTTCTGGATGCAGGAATCTGTACAGGGGCCATAACTGTTTTTGCTTGCATTTCAGCAACACCAACCACGACCCCAGAAGCATCACCCTCCAAAGCGACAGTCCTCAGGCCCAACCTCTGGACCCTCCTGCTCCTCACTGGCTTAGCTCTGCTTTGGCATGTAAGTGGACCCTTTAAGCATAGCTGGTGTTGAAGGCAGCATTGCGAGGGAAGAGGGAGGCAGATGGGTGAGGTAGGAGAATGGGAAAGTGAATTCCCCAAGTCCATCCCTGCCCCCTGGGGTGTCCCTTTTTATACTGGAAGGACCCAAGGAGAATGAGACCTGTGGGACTCAGTGGAATGTTCATTCCCGCCCACTGACTTCTCAGTATCTCCCCCAGGGCTCTTAGCATAATTAGCAAATATGCCCTGAACACATGGTCTTGCAGGCCACAGTCCAACTGTCCACCATCTCCCATCCCTTCTAGACCTGAACTTCATCAGTTTTTCTTCTGCTTATTTCTGCTTTCATTCCTTAGGTGTTCACTCTAGCTTGATCCACACAGATAATGTAAGTTACAACATGGAGTTTGGAAGAACCTGAGTGATACGGGATAAAGATGAAGGCTAACACACGATCTTCTTCTTGAAAGCCACGTCTGAACAGATCATAGAGATTGTGGTACACCGCTGAGTCGTCTCCACGCAACCAGACAACACAGCGTGTGCAGGGCTTGGGGTGGGGCAGACTTTCTTTCTTGGCTGGTTTGCTTTCTTTCCCTTTTTTCATTCTACCTTTCTTTGCAAATTTATGTACTTGAATGTTAGGAAGAGAGAGAGGAGAGAGGGGGAAGAGAGAAGGGGAGATGACAAAGAAACAGAGAAACACAGGAGCTCTTTCATCTGCTGATTCACTGCCCAGCGGATGCAATACCTGCGTCTGGACCAGATCCACACCAGCAGTAGGAACTCCATCGGCGTCTGCCGTGTAGGTGGTGCCTACTTGAGCCTTCCTCCACTATCTTCCTGGTTGTGGAGCACCTAGAGTTGAACTTGCACTTGCACATGGGATGGCAGTGTTATAACCAGTGGCTTAACCCACTGCACCACAAAGCCAGCCCCATGAAAGCAATTTTCATTTGACCTGCTAGGGTCGAGATTAATACAGAATTGTACAGAAGTATTAGATAATGTATTTAAGAGAATAATCAAATAGCTGGTGAGGAAGATTTAGAGATTACACATAGAGAGATTTGTTAGTAAATTAAGTTGTGGCAGATGAATATTTATATATTAGTATATGTATTTATATGATAAAGTAACTATACAACTTTTAAAATAATTTATTTGTTCTTATTAGAAAGGCAGATTGACAGAGAGTAAGATCCTCCATCTGCTGGTGAAGAACCTAGGTGTTTTCTGCTTTTGTGATTTCTGCCTTACTTGCTTGGGTGGGGGCTGTGTGAGTACCAGGCCTGGCAGACTGTGTGACACCCAGCAGGACACCTGGCAGGCCAGGTAGGCAGAGCGCTCCTCAGCAAGGAGGTCCCTGGTGTGCTTGTTAGATAAGTTGCTCACTGCCCTATCGTCCATCAGTTTGTACTTTTTGAAAGTTGTTTGCTTCAAATCCACCAATAGAAGCCTGCCCACTTGCTTTTTTAACAGATAAACTGACCAATCATAACTGTGCGATTACATGCAATAGGCCTGAAATGTATAAGAACCCTGTGCTGTTCAACTTTGCTCTTTTTTTTTCCTGCCCAGCTGTTCCTGCTGCAGCCTTGGCTGCAGCTGCCCCTCCCCTCCCAGCCCTGCTGGGTTGGGGGCAGTAGCTGGGAGACCCAGGTTAACCTGAACAAACTGTCCTTTATGCATTAGCATCGACTTCAGACTCTATGGTTTTCTGGGGATCTCAAAATTCAGTATAACACTGGTCACTCCCCAAATAGCTGTTGGCCAGAGCTGGACCGATCTGAAACAAGGAGCCAGGAACCTCAGCATCTCCCATTTGTGTGTAGGGTCCCAAGGTTTTGAGTCATCCCCCACTGCTGTCCCAGGTAATCGGCAGGGACCTGGAAGGGAAGTAGAGTGGATGGGATACAAACTGCCATCATTACAGGATGCTAGAGTTTGCAGACAGAGGGTTAGTCAATTAAGCTATTGTACTCTCCCACCTCAGCAATATTTAACATATTTCATCTGCTCAGTAAAACATGTTTACACAAATTGTTTGTGGTGTGTATAGTAAATTCAATATCCTATGAGTAATGGAGGTCATGTTTTTGAATAATACTTGATTATAAGAGAAATTTTGTTATACAAAAAATGAGGACAGGGTCAGGGCTGTGGCAGATAGGACTTAACCGCAACACCCACTGGTGCTCATGAGAACCAGAGTAGGGATAGAATGGGGTGGGATATGTCCTGACACACACTGAACCATGCAAGTGCTGCGTCTGGGTGTGGACCAGGTATGGCTGGGCTAAAGCACCCAACAATAAGAACAGCAATGGTAAATTAATTCAAAAAATGCATTAAAAATATAAAAAAATAAAAGAAATAAAAGAAAAATTAAAAAAAAAAAAGAACAGCAATGGGTGTGGGCCAGTTGGGCAAGGCCACTGTACCTGTCAGGACAAGAGGAGGACTAAGTCAGGCTGGGCCACGACCTACCGATGTGCATGAGATCTCTCACTGGAGGAGATCTGATAGCAGGGTTTGGGGAACTCCCTTGTCAGGATGCAGTGCAAAACCTGAGTCAGTGTAGATTTGTTGGGCTTTGCTTCAGCATCAATTGGCAAGTGCTGGGCCTGGAAGCCAAACTTGTAAAGCTAGTCTGTGGAAGTCTCTGGAGTGTGCAAGATCAAGAACTGGGAATGGGTCCAGTAGGAAAACTGTGGACACCTCTCTGATGTTCTGCAACTCCCACTTGTGAACATGAGAACCTGGTGGTAGACCTGGCTATACAGGCAGTGGCACCAGTTGGCATGAATGTGGGATGGATAGTGAGGCCAGTTGGGTTGATTTAGGTTTCTTTTTTTTTTTTTATTATTAATTACATAGCATATTGTGACACAATTTTATAGGCGTTGTAATTCCCCCCACCCCTCCCTTAACCTCCCCCCATGGTCGATTCCTCCACCTTGTTGCATTACCACAGTTTAAGCTCAGTTGAGACTCTTTCATTGCAAGCATATACCAAGCATAGAGTCTATCATCGTATTGACCAGATAAGTTCAACGGCTTCTTGGGGAGACCATCTCTGGTCTGAAGGTAGAGCCGGCAGAGTATCATCCCTATCAATTAAAAGCCCCAACATAACATCAGGCACAATTTATAATGTTATGGAATTAATTGACATAGTGTTGAGAAGCACTGGGAGGAATTAGGTTTCAATGTCATTTGACATATATGCCAGTGGAATGGGATGTGGGGCAGCCTGGACCAATCTGTTGCACATAGTGGCAAGCACAGGAACAAGGACTGGGGGCAGGCCAGGTGGGGGTCATTGGGGGTTGCTCCAACTAGGCTGTCGCTTCTGCCGGTGTAATTGAGGCCTGAGTATACGGTGGGCATGGATGTGCTCGACTGAAGAATCCAGTTGGATTATATATGAGTCGGGGCTGAAGACAGACTCAACAATTGCAACTAGCAGTGTATGCATTGGCTGAAGTGCATGAAGGACAGAGGCAGATCCCGTACACACAAGCACACATAAGAGTCATTTCAGGAATCACATCAGAAGAAGTTTCTTTGGGATTTCCTCAGCTAAACAGCTGGACTCAGAATCCAAGCATGGGGAGAACTGTAGGATATGGGGTCTGATTGTGGAGTGCATGTGTCAGAACTGGGTCTCCTCAGTGGCTTAGAGCTGTGGAGTGCATGGTCAGATGCAAAAGGAGGATATGGCACGTCACTGGGGTCAGCAGGGAACATCTGGTACCATGGCAGAGGAAGGGAGACGGCACACATTGTTCAACTACCCTGGCCAAGCATTGACAGCAAACAGCTGAGTGAATGGAGACTCAAATGTGGCTTATGTCAGCCAATGGACCTACGGAGGGTTTCCTCATCCTTGGAGCAGCAAGATCAACAGCATCTCAGAACTACCAAAAACACCTAAGCAGAACCTTGCACACGCATGGTTATCACAGGTTCATTGGGGGGACAAACTCAGGGGAAGCAAAGTATCTATCAGAAGGAGTGTGATAAGCACACTGGTGAATACACACAATGGTGAAGCATTCCACAATTTTAAAAATAAGCTATAAAATAAAAGACTTGGGCAATCCAGAAAAGTATATTAATAAAGAGCAAAGCCAGTGTGGGACACCTGCATAGATCATTTTTAAAGTTGATGACTTTGTGGGAGAAGGAGAAACACACAGTGCAACAGGAGTGATTTGCAAGGGGTGGCAAAACTGTAGAGGAGGGAGGGACATATAGGAGGAGTATAGAAGTTGTGAGGACAGTTAAGACTTGTGCATGATGTCATCATGGTGGACACAGGACAGTATGCACTTGACAAGACCCATTGACTGTACCTCACCTAACCTGCAGGTCTTAGTGAATAATAATGAAACCAGTGTTAGTCCATCAGTAAGGACAAATAGATCAATTGAGCAGAATATGTTCATAGTAGAGGTGAATTGGTAGAGAGCAAGAACTTAGTATTTCCCCACTATTCTCTTCTATACTTACCTGGATAAGTCTATTTATTTAAGCAGAAAAAAGGAGACAACCATAATGTCAAAAAGATGACAGGCATGTCAGCACATGGTAGCACTCAAAGCAAATGCTGGGTCATTGAACTGTGGATGGTTCTACCTTTCCAGCTGGTTATTCACACCCTGTTTTTTTAAATTTATTTACTTATGTATGTATGTATGTATGTATGTATAGATCTGATTATTTTTATCCGTAAGGCAGATTTATAGAGAGAAGGAGAGACAGAGTAAGAGATGTTGGATCTGCTGGCTCACTCCCCCAGTGGCCACCACACTTGGAACTGAGTTAAGCTTAGGCTAGGAGTTTCCTCTGGTTCTCCCATATGGGTGTCAGGGCCAAGGTCTTGATGCTGTGCAGATCTCCCAGGCCGTAAGGAGGAAGCTGGAGCAGAAGCAGAGCAAGCAGGACTCAAACTGGCACCCAAACAGTTGCTGGTGCCATGTGTGGAGGGTTAGCCTGCTATGTCACGGTGTCAGCCCTACAGCATCCTTTCTTGGACCCATTTCCAAGTGAGCAATTTTCTCTTGATCTAGGAAATACAAATGTTCATCTGTAGGCCCCTTTACACACACCACCTCCATTTCCATTTCCCACCTCAGTCTTTCCTTTCTTGACATTGAATCTCTAATAGCTGGATTCTGACGTAGGAAAGGGAAGGAGGCAGAGCAGGTGGTGGTTTCAGTGTCAAGACTATAGAGGCCCACAAAGTCCTGAGGCCCTCGATCCCAAAGGCCATTTTTGTCAGGAGCACTGATGTACTGCACTGTGGGGCATCAACTACAATAGGAGATGAGTGCCTCTGCACACGGAGGATGGCAGGTGGACATTCTGAGTCAGCCCATCCCATCCAATGGCAGGAGGGCAGGAAGTTATAGCAAGGAAGAGTGACAGAAAACTACTATGCTTACGTAGCACAGTTGTGAGGATGGTGTTCATAACCATGTAAGAGTTGAACATGGCTTGATGGAGTTGGGCACCTGGGCCAAAGGCAGACCCAGAGATTTGGGCCTGGAATGTTCTAGGAGAAAACCAAGAGTCTCTGGTGGCTGAAGCAGCTGGGAGAACAGCAGTGAGGGATAATGGAGTGAAGGGCGTAGGCTTAGCCCTTTGCTTCTTCTTACCCTGGTCCTCAGCAAGCAGTGGGCTGTTGGCAGGCTGTGAGCACGGGAGGGACATGATATGGTTTGCAGTGTAATAGCAACACTCTGGATCAAAGCCCATGGGAGACTGATGCAGTTAGGACCACTGAAAATCTGCTGCTCAGAAAGATGCCCTTGTCAGACAGGAAGGTGGAAATTAGCCTGTGTGTGTAAGGGACCTCAGGAAAACAAAACCCTGCACATGTTGGAAGCAGCCCTGTATTTGACAGGAGAAAGTCCTGCCTCACATCCTGATAATTGTACAGCTGGGCCCAGCCTTGGCCCCTCAAGGAATGTTGCTCCCCATGAGTTACCCAGCCTGAAACACTGGGCAGGAAAACCTTCCCAGCCCGCCCCCAAGGAAGGCATGCTGCGGGAATTGCTTCTGGGAGGTCAGGTGTATTACCCAATGTGGTAACACTGAGCAGTGAAGGAATTTGTTTTAACCAGATTCATACTCAGCAAGCCCTTTGTGCAGAAGAGTGAGAAGGGAAAGGAGAAAGGTGGGAAGAACTGGTCCCCGTGCCCTTCTAAGCCCCGTGTGAACAGACGGCTTGTCAACTTGCACAGCCTCTCCTGAGACACCTGCCTGGCCTTGCCATCAAAGTATAACTGTTTCCCCAGTTGAAAAATGTGACCCACTCTTTTACATTCTATCTGGAGAGGTGCCAATCCATTATGATTGTTGCCTTCACGCATTAAACTTTGCTACATTGCTTTATCATTCTCCCACACCACACGTTTCATGCTTGAATTCTTTCTTTCACAAAGATAGGAACCTATTCCACTCATCTTCACTTGCCTAATCTGAATTCTAAAAATGAAACTAAAGATCATTTGTGAAATGCATCTAAAAATGTAACCAACGATCATTTGTAAAATCGTCTGAGTCTCCTGAAGAAGACGAGGCACTGTGGCCCCATCAGATGCATCTTGAAAAGCCTTCCTCATACAGGGCTTGTCACTGTGTGACCACAGTGACAGTTCCCACTAGGGGAAAAAAAAGCCCTATCCCAGGGCATCCTCTAAAACCAGTCATTATTCTCTCTCTCTCTCTCTCTCTCTCTCTGTATCTCCCTGCCTTTTCAACCAAGTCAGTCAAGCCTCTGCTAAACTCTGTTCCAAGTATGAAATAGCTCTGGATGCTGAGGGCTGGAGCTGCTCAAGGCCTTGGCCAATGCCTCGATTTAGATACTGGTCCCAGACAAATCCCTCATCCCTTAACCTCCCTGATAGTTCCCAGGCAGCATGACAACTAGACCACCAGCATGTTGCCCAAGTTCAGTGAGCAATGCCTGCCCTTTTCCCCATTGTTCAGGTGGAGATTTGGACCTGGGGCTTCTTTTCTTTGAGAGAGCTCAAGAGCCCACACACCATGGTAAACGACTGGGTATCACACACATACACATTGCTGTGCTCACACATGCCATGGTGCCTGGACCTCGAAATGTGACAGGAAGACACGGGCTCAAACAGGTGAACAGGAGGATCGTGGCAGCTCCCCCTCACACACAGACACCCAGGCAGTGCTGCAGAGCCCTGTGGCCCACACAGGCCATGAGCCCACTGTGGGGAAGCTTTCAGGTTGCTATGCCCCTGCACTGCAGCATTAGCTCTCTATGTCCCTGCACTGGCCTCCAATGTTACAGTGTTTAGAGGGGGCAGTTTTGTTTTTTATTGAACAGTAGGGTGACTATAGCTAACAACAGTGTATTTCCCAAGAGTTAGAAGCAAGAATATTAACGTTCGTATTACACAGAGGAAACATGTGAGATGATGTATACAATAATTATTGTTTGTACATGGACACAATGTATATATGCACAGAAACATCACATTGCACCAAAAATCTGAATAATTACACGTCATTCAAAAGTAAAAATGAAGTGGCCTACTGACTGGTGATGAAGAGCCAAGGTTTATTCACAGCGTTAAATTTGTAAAGACTGAGGGTCATGTAGCCTGGGAAGGAGAGTCTGAAACCAGACGTCAATCAAGGGGGTGCCAATCAGTAAAAAATGTGTTCTTCGAGACGCCTACTAATAATTGCACAGCATTGGAGAGAAGCACCTCTCTTTGGTCTATGATCGAAGCTTGAGGATTAGGGAGTTCCTGGCCCAGACATTTTCATATCCACTGCCTTAAGTTCTGTGTCCCGAGTTTCTGGGGCTTTCTCATAGGTTTACAGTTGGTGAATGGTCTTCAACAGGCAAGGAATCCAGTTCCCTAATTTTTTATCTTTCCTCAGTCTACCTTTTGGCCATCATTGGGCATGCTTAATTTCCTTTTTTTCTGTCATCAGCAAGCTTTTGAGTAATGTCTGTCGGGCTGGCTTTGTGACAGCAAAGTCTTTCAAATTCTGCTTGCTGTGGAAGCATTTTATTTCATTTTCAAACACAAATGAAAGCTTTGCTGGATATAGTATTCTGGGTTGATAGTTTTTCTGTTTTAGGATCTGGAAAATATCACTCCATTCTCTTCTGGCCTGAAGGGTCTCCACTGAGAAGGCAGCAGTGAGTCTGATGGGTGTTCCCCTATATGTTATCTGCTCCTTCTTGTGGGCCTATTTCAGTATCTCTCCTTTATGTTCAGCGGAAGGGAGCTTGTCAATGATGTGTCTAGGTGAGGGTCTTTCTGGGTCAAATCTCTTTGGGGTCCTCTTTGCTTCCTGTATTTGGCTTACATTCCTAATGTTTGAAAAATTCTCTTTTATAATTTCTTGGAATACACCCTGCAATCCTGCCTCTCTTTCCACACCTTCAGGAACTCCTATAACTCTTATATTACATTTTGTAAAGGTGTCCTTCAGTTCTTGGAGAGATTTTGTAACCTTATTCAGTTCCTCTTCCAAATTTCTGTGTACTTGTGTGTGCTTGAATAAAGTGTTTTCCAATTCTGAAATTGTTTCTTTTGCCTCACTCATTCTAATGGTGTGTCTTTCTCTTCCTTTTTGCTCTCTTGTATTCTTTGGTCCAAGTGTTTCCATTTGCTTCTGTTTCCTAGCTGGTATCTCTGTTGTGTTGTATTCCTCACGTTGCTTGAGGTCTAGCCTTTGTCTCTGGCTGTCTCTGAAGGGGTTTGTGCTCTTTGCAGGTCTTCTGTTTCCCTTCTCCATGGCCTTTTATGTCTGCAGGTTTTCTCTTCAGATGCTGTCTTTATGTTGTGGCTGTCATGCACAAATTTGTGTTCTATGTTACAATTCCTGAAAAATAATTTGTTTTATTATTTACAAAAAGAAAGACTTGACAGTTCCTGTTCTGTATGAAGAGTTTTGTGTTTGTTCTTGACCTGGGATGATGTTTGAGCTTCTGTGCTGGCTGCTCTGGGGACTTGACCTCAGGGTCTGCATTCAGGCCTCCCACCTGCCTCCCTTTGCTCTGGATGTTCCCAGGCAGCTGGTCTTTCTTCTGCCTAGTCTCTCTCTCAGAGTCTGTTTAACTAGTGTTTTGGCCTTGTGAAAACACTGCCACTAATTTGAACAGTGTTGTTTAAGTAGTGTTTTGGCCCTGTGGAAACACTGCCACTAACTTGAATGGTGTTGTTTCTTTTGGATTACCTGAAGTCTTCTTCAATTGAGTTGATTGGAGGAAAGGAGATGTCCTTTTAACCTTTCGCTTTTATTTGCAAGGCCTAGCCATGGTGGATGTGGGGCAGCCTAGGTGGAGGCTGAGAAGTGTGGCTGGTAAGGCTGCTCTGAGATTCACCAGTTGGAGTCACCAAGGTCAGAGCCTTTAACATTTCAGCACCTTACAAGGCACCTTCTTTTGTCCCCCAACTCCCACATTACAGCTCCTAGAAAATATGTCATGCCCCCTTCTCTGGCCCACTGTCTGTACCAGATCAGTGAATCTCACAGGAAGTGCTCCCAATAAAGCTTGTTTTAAGCTGAACTCAATTCTGTGTGGATTTCTGGTTCTGAAATGAACTCCAACTTTACATCTGATTCTCAAAACCTGGGAGGAATGTTTCCTCACAGCCCCCGGACCCTCCTGCTGAGGCCACTCCTTTCCTGGACAGCACTGGCCTCCAGGATAGGACCTCTAACCTCACCCTCTGATCAGTCCAGCATACATCCCTAACATCCTTTTGGGACTTCTCTGGCTCTTGGGTTTCCCGGCACTCTGAACTCACAGCTGCATCTGGGATTCCCCACTGTGCACACAGGCACAACACCACCATGAACACAGATGCTCCAGCACTGTGGACCACTGCTGTCTGGCCACCTGTGACCTTGGGATGCAGACCTGCATGGCCTTAGCCAGTGACTACTCCTCCTTCATTGTACTTGCCTCCTGGCCCTCAACCTGACCTTCATCCTCCTCCTCCCAACACCCTCTCAGACTCCAATATGGACTGCTTGTGGACAAAATTTCATAGGTTCTCAGAGATTTCTGTTGCAATATACCACTCCATTCAGATTAAAGGTGGCCTACTGCTTGCTGCAGATGGTGGGTGAATGTAACCTCTTCCCCTCTCAATATGTTCCTCTCCACATGTCAGTTCCGAAACTTTACCCTCCTCGAAAATCTAAGGGTTACACTAGTCCCAACACCTTGGGTTCTGGACTTTCCAGCTAGGCAGAGATTTGAAGCCCCATATAGTCGCCACTTGCCTGCCTCCTGAAATTCTCAAAACTCTATGATTCTCACACCTCTGAACATGCCAACTCATTTTCCTCTACAGCGTGGCTGTGACTCAACACAGTTTAGACAATGATTCCATGTGCTATGATCTAGACAACTTGTACCACTGCTATGGCAAATAATGAAAGATCTGTTGTTGAAGTCTTCTACTGCATTCTCACTCTGTCAGTCCTTCTCTCCCTCTCAGGATCTAGCACATTCTCAACCCTCAGACTTCTTAACTCATTCATTCCTTCACTAGTCTACCTCTGAAACATTCACCGAGGGAAACTTCCACCTTTCCTCTTAAGTCCCTCCTCCCACCCAGCATCCTCAGGGTCAAGCACTTGGCGCTCTCTCTCTCTCTCTTCCTTCCTTAGCACAGTCACTGTGGCTTCTCTTGTCCTCTTCCTGCGTTCTCAGCTGAGCCAACCTCCCCACAGCTTCAACGTCTCCAAGGTTAGTTTAATTTTTTCCCTCCCTCTCTTTCTCCACCTGTTTTTTCAAGGTAGAAATGTATTATATATTTTTAATGGAAAGTCAGATATACAGAAAACAGGAGAGGAAGATCTTCCATCCACTGATTTATACTCCCTAAGTGACCACAATGGCTGAAGCTGCACCAATCCACGGGCAGGAGCCAGAAGCTTCTTCTGGGTCTCCCACGCGGTTGCAGGGTCCTAAGGCTTTGGGTCATCCTTACTGCCTTCCCAGGCCACAAGCAGGGAGCTGGATGGGAAGCGTGGCCACTGGGATTAGAATCGGTGTTCATATGGGATCCTGGCAGTTGCCAGCTGAGGACCCTAGCCACTAGGCTTCCCTCTCTTTACACCTCTCTTTCCACCTCTTTTGCAGAGAGTGACGGGGTAGTAGATAAACTTAACTGGGTCCACAAAAGAATATCCAGCCTCTTGTGGACAATGGACAATGTTTGTACATAATTCAATGTAACTCTGAAAGTATTCTGTAAAGATAAAATATTTATATCACGGATACACTGATACAACAGTAAAACCTAATCCACTGTTAAATGTTCTTGGGTGTGAGATGCACCCATGTGCTCCTATCTGCTAGTTTCATATTAAGCTACAAAAAATGGGTCCCAGAGAGGTAGTCTAGTGGCTAAAGTGCTTGCCTAGAACACTCCAGGATCCCATATGTGCCGATTCTAATCCTGGCAGCCCTGCTTCCTATCCATCTCCCTGCTTATGGCCTGGGAAAGCTGTCGAGGACGGCCCAAAGTCTTAGGATCCTGTATCCGTGTGGGAACCCGGAAGAGGCTCCAGGCTCCTGGCTTCAGATTTGCACAGCTAAAGCCACTGAGACCTCGCTGAGAGTGAATCACCAGATGGAAGGTCTTCCTCTGTCTCTCCTCCTATCTGTATATCTGACTTTTTAAAAAATAAATAAAATCTTTTAAAAAAGATAAAAATTATTGCATGCATGAAAATGTGTTCTGGATGAGAAAACTTGTGATGGGTATAATTTTCAGATCAAAGAAAAGAGCAAAGCTAAAGAGAAGAAAATATTTAAAGTTGAAACTATTTTTTTTTAAATAAAAGGGATGGGGAATCAAGGAAGATGTGAGAGGAATATATCTTGTATGATTTATATGTATTATAGTTAATCATGTATTGTCTACAGCATTTTCTAAATATTTATCACTGACACTTGGAATTAAAATGGGATCCTCTGATAAAACAACACACAAGTTATTGTAACATCTCGTTTTAAATGGCTTTTATCTCATTAGGGAGTAAGTTTTCCAGGTACCTCCAGGCAACTCTGGATCTGACTCTGTTGAATTGTCTCAGAGTGAGAGATAAGCTGGTGTGCTGCCTCTTAGCTCCAAGTAGTTTCATCTTGAGGTAATCCTTGTGTTCTCTGCCTTTCCTTAGGTTCTCTTTGCTTAGGATCAGTAGGTTATGTACTTGTTTTAATGGTATTTGAGTGATCACTTTATGCCAATAATTACATCTGACCTATATTATATCATGTAAAGAGATTCTATTTCAACCATGTATTTTAAGCCCACTTGACATCCTTGGCAGGCATTCAAAAACTCAAAAGTTTCAAATGTTGGCACTTTGATATCTTCAGTGGGGTCTCCAAAAACATCAAAGAATTTATCTCTCATTTTATAGAGACAATAGCTGATTAGTATAATTGAACTATTTGGATTATATTAAAATACTGTCAAGGTACAAACTGGTGCAAAATTTTGTTATATTAAAATACTCTGGTTACATAACTCTGATGATCTTTTATGTTTTCACTCCTAATTGTTATCTCAATTCAAAATGGTCTAAAAGTTACATCTTTATGTAAATTCCCGTATGTACTTCCTAAGAAAATTAAATAAGTGCCTCAGTTAATGAATGTTATGGGTCCAGACACACCTGTGTGAAATCAGGTTAAAATCTGTTTACCTGTACTTGTAAACCATCTAAAAACATGACAAACTCATGTTACTATAAACAGCAGATAATTTTAATCAATCAATTGCACTTTAAAGCATCTAAAAAACTTTAACCCATTACTGAAACTGATTTGCTGTTCTGTCCTAAATAAGAATACTTTATCACTGCAAAAAATCTCTTTGGTTCATGTAACTTAAATCTCAGACTGTTGATCAAGTTCTCTGATCAACCAAGATACTCATGCTATTCTCATTGTTTTCTCCAAGGAACAAGTTAAGTTCATTGTAAACCTGTACTCTTGTCTCAAATCTACAGCAGACAGAAAATCTTTATAAATGTTTTCTAGAACAGTTACTTAATGATTTTCACTTAATATTGTGACTCAGAGTAATCAGTTGGGTAATTTTGACTTCTTTCCTCACTTCTCTATCTTCTCTCCAAAACTCTCAAAGGCCTCTCAGACCATATAGCTTGATCTCCAGACCTTGTGAAGGATGGCTAACTTACAAGACCAAGGAGGCTAATCATCTCCTGAAGGGCACTGCCTTACTTCCCAGTAAAAACCTTGTAAATGTAACCTGATTAACTATGTCTCCTCCACACTAAAGACTTAGTCACCTTAGCTCCTGATCTGCACTCCATAGCTCCTTGCTGAAATACACACACCAAACAAATAAAGCATCTTTCTCGTTGTCACAGCCATACAGATTGTTTTGGTTTTCTTTTTTACACTCTATTTCCTCACTAGACAATCTTTTAACCAACTCTTCCTAGGCCAAATCAATCCTCTGCTCACCGCTGTGCTAGTCTACCCCTAACCAACAACACCCTCAAACTAAAGGCTGGGACATTGGGGCTGAGCAGAAGTGACTCCAGCACCCTGCCAAAGTCAAGCTCACACACTCCTATCCAGAAATGTTTCAAAGCAGCGCAGAGTCTCATCACCATGCTGGACCTGGGAGACCAGTTGCAGCGAGCCTTGAAACCTCAGCTGCATCCATCAATTCCCCCCAATGACAAGTCACATCTCTGGCCTGAGTGGCCCTTCAAAATCGCCAGGCTCTCAATCTCATGTTGGTGGACAAGGGAGGAACCTGCCTCTGCCCACGGGAACAATGCTGCCTCTACACCAATGCAGCTTCTACACTGCTTCTGGCCTGCTCGACAACATCATCCCCTACAACTCCAGGAGAAACAAAAAACTACATATACCCAATACGTTCTCCCATCTCCCCTGTAGACTTGGTTGGCCCCAGTATTGAGACCTTGATATGTTATGTCTCCTACTCATGTTCGTGCCTTATTCCTCAGGTTCTTCTCTTCATCTATGCAAGAGGTCTCCCATGTGGCCATCAATCAAATCTTGCTGCACCCATATGCTCAACGACCCACCTCCTCCCCTCATGGTCACCCATAGCCCTTTGCATCTCGGTGGGACAGCCACCCTTCCCCTCAACATCCAAGTCAGCAGGAAGCAGCCAAGAGATCAAGCTGCCCCCACTGCCTGGAAAGGGTTGCAATTTAAGGCCCAACTGGGGTGGGTGAGGGGCGGCCTAGGAGGAGGCTGAGAAGGGTGGCTTGGAAGGCCCCTACCGGGAGAGGGTAGCTTCCTCCTGGGCCAGCAGGGACAGAAAGACTCACCAAGGTCAAACAGAGCTTGGAACACTCTAGCACCATGTCAGGCACATTCCTTTGTCCCCCAACTCCCACCTTAACAGCTCCCTGGTAAAAGCAACCCCTCTCTGGTCCCCAGGGCACAACTTCTCTGACCTGCTGCCTGTTGCAGACCAGTGAATCTCGCCAGGGAGTGCTCCTAGTAAAACTTGTTTTAAGCTGAATTCTAGTCTGTGTGGATTTCTTCTTCTGAACATGAACTCCGCAACTTACTGTTGCTGGGTGAGAGTGAGGTCACACCAGACAAGTCTAGTTTTTATTAAGGAGTCCTTATTAACAAAGAAATATCGGTCTCAAGTCCATATAATCCAAACCTGTGACTAGTGATTCAAACATCCCATCTTGGACTCTGCACAGCGTCCTGCTTCCCTCCCACTGCTTGTAAAATTGCACCATTCCTGTAATCTACCAATCAGATGTAAGCTGGCGCCTTACCTGAGAATCCCACTCCCCAGTCTCTCCAGCCCCTCTCCTAGTCCCCATGCACCTCCCTGTGGCTCAGATAATTTCAATCACCAGTCCCTGGGGCCAACACACAGCCCACACAACCCTCCCTTATCCTTTCCCTTGTCTCTCTCTCCTTCCCTTCTCCTGAGCTCCCGAGGACCCCCATCCTGCCACTGCCCTTGCCCTGGCAGCTCCCATCCTGCCACCATGGCAAGAGACATGTCCCTTGCTGTTCCACCCCCATCCCCTTCCTACACCATTGGAAGAATAGGGCCTCCTAATCCCTTGTCGTGTCTGGTGTTTTGGCTCAAGGTAAACTAATCATGAAAAGAGGACTTGGCTTCTGGGATTAGCTATGGGTAACCACATAAGAACTTTAGGAACTTTACCTGCATTTTTAAAACCTAACAAAATCCTAAAAGAAACAAATGGTCATTACCCTTAAGTCCATCCATTAAACTGAAGACCCTTGTCCCAGCTTCCGCAGCAACAGAAGTTATCCTAAGAGATCCAGCGTACAACCTGGGCACTTACAGAGCTGCAGACATATACCTTTCCCTGGCTTCTCTGCACACATTTCATTACTGTGAGGCCTCACCTCTCCTGGAACTCTTGAAAGTACACAAGTTAGAAATACAAAGCATCTTAGCATTCTTACCTTTACTGTCCCGCCCAGTAAATAGAGGGTGAGGAATACAGACATACAGGGGCCATGCGCAGGGCCTACCTGTCCTTGGAGTGTGACCTTGTCCTTGGGAAGCCAGAGAGCAAGCAGGTAGTGGAGAGGCCAAGGGTCAGAGTGCCAGAGCCCCAGAAGCAGGAGGCCAAGAGAGCAAGCCCCTCTGTATCCTGGGCCTTTATGGGGGCTTGTGAGGGGCATGGTTGTACAACAAGGCCATACCTGCCCCCTCTCAGGTTCCAGGTGATGATAGGTGAGCATCACAGGTGGGCAGGAGGGAGCACTTAGGTGGTGGGGGCGTGGCTTCCAAGCTGCTGACCCTGAGCTAGCTGCCTACCCTACCACATTGCATGTTTTATCTGTGTGTGTGTGTGTGTACTGGGGAGGGACTGAGGGGTTCTTTGAACTTCTACCTGGAGTTTCCTTTATTTGTTGCTATCTGATGGCCCAGGCTCCTGCTGCACTTCTGTGGCGCTGGTTCTAGTCCTGGCAGCTCCACTTTCCATCCATCTCCCTGCTTGAGGCCTGGAGGAGAAGTCGAGGACAGCCCAAAGCCCTGGGACCCTGCACCCACGTGGCAGACCAGGACAGAAGTTCCTGGCTCCTGGTTTCAGATTGGTGCAGTACTGGCCATTGTGGCCACTTGGGGAGTGAATCATCACATAGAAGATCTTCCTCTCTCTACATCTGCCTTTCCAATAAAATAAATAAATCACTTTTTTCATAGATTTAGTTTTTACTGAATTTGTTAATGCTACAGGGTTCTTGCACTGCGAAACCATGCCTGAGAACCCAAAGAAATGGTACAATAGACAGCCTCATCCACCCAGCATACAGTAATGAAAACTTGATTCATGAGCATGTTGATAATTTCACATTCCTGTAAAAAATTATGAGTTGGAATTTAAATCTGCTGCAGGTCTTTAGATATCTAACACAGTATATAAAACCTCCACATACACATCTCAGTTCATTTCTCTATCATAGATCCAACAAAATTTTGCTGGAAAAAAAATGTATACGTGTCAGGGGAAATACGTGGCTCATGGTCCAAGGGATAATTTGCTAAGCTTTCCGGGTCCCACATGATGTCCTTAGTTTAGCCTCTTTTTTCCTATTTCATCATCTAACTCCACTGTGGCTGGCTCAGCTACACACACATACACATGCAAGTGTGCATGCACGCAGTCCTACCCATCAGCAACATTATTAGCCAGAGCAGCTGGCAGTATGTTCCAGGTAGCCGTATGCGGCCATAGCCTACTGCAGAGTATTTCTTACCGGTGGGGCACAGGACAGGTCAATTAGTGTCACTTAAATCTTCATATTTTACAGCAGATCAGAACCCAGGCCGCTGACTTTCGTAGGACTTCTGGTAGGAACCCAGCAGGGCTAGTTGCAATGTTTGCTTCAACACCCAACAGCTGTAACCACCTTCTCCAGAGCTGGGATGCAGAGGAAGTCCACAGGGAGGGCAGCAAGTCTGAGGTGGTCAACCCTGATGGAGGCTCAGTATTTGAACATAAAAAGATTTTGAAGTGACCACTAGCTGTGGGGGGTTGAATTCTGAATTTGCAGAGTAATTATGAGAGCACTCCTAAATCTAGCACACCCCTTGTTGTCTTGCTTTTTTTGTTTGGTAACCAATGAAAATTCCCCTACATCCCACACAGAGAGCAGTTGTGGCCCTTTAACTTCCAGAGGGCAATAGGGAAGGTCCCTTTTTGCATGGGGCGCTGCAGATCCAGTAGAGCTCAGGGGATGAATGGCTGCTTGTGGTGCTCAGCTGTGGGCTCATGAGCTTAGCAGGGCTAGCAAAGACCATCCCTCACAGCACTGATTGCGGCTGCTTTTCTGATTCTCAGCTGGAGTTTAAGGGCCTGGTTTTTGGAAACCTCATCTCTACCTCTATTTTTGTGCCTTACTGCTTCATAGCGCTTCTCCATTTCTTTATCCTTCCTGCTTTCTACAAGCTTGGCAGTGGACTGCAGGGATGGGAACTGTGTGCCACTGTAGATCTCTGGTGGTCCCTGTGGCATTTTCCTGGTTGTGGTTAGCCTGGCTCCAGGTGGCCTCTACACACCACTAGACATCGCTGGTTCTGGAGTTTCTGTAACAATTACTGGAGCGGGAGCTGCTTGTAGTGGAGCTGTTTTGTTCCAGGGACCTGAAGATTTTTCTAGGCCACCACGGCCACCTCCCCCTCCACCGTCTTCCCAGTTATCACCTGGATCTTCCCTCTTTTCAGTATCATCTTCTTCCTTTTCACTTACTCGCATTGCCTGAACTCGAAGGCCACTGTAATCAAGCTCTTTTTGCTCAAATTCTTTCCATTCATCTTCATCCTTGGTCACAGCCTTGGCGGCGGCCCCGGGCCCCATCCCCCACGCCCGCTGAGCCGCTGCTCCCGCCGGCCGCTCCTTCTTCTTCTTGTCCCTCTTGGCGAACAAGTTGTCCAAGCTCCGCACCTCCTTCTCGGCCATGGCCGAGGCTTCCTGGGCCCGGATGGGTGGGGCCCGTGGCGCTCTCCCGCCACTAGGGCTCAAGGTCAGCTGGGCGATCACAGGCCTGGCGCGGCGCCACCCCGACCCAGCAGCTGGCCAAGGCGCGAGCGGCTCCCTCCCGCCGGCTTCCCTGGACCGCGCCGCGGCAGCAGGGCTGGAGTCCCGCCTCTCCACAGCCAGGCCAAGTGCAGTCCCTGGCGGCGCGCGAGCCGGAGCTCAGGGAGAGGGCAATAAATCTTAAAAAAAAAAAAAAAAAAAAAAAAAAACACAAGAAAGAGTGAGACGGGTTGTTGCAGCTCATAAAGTTGAAGTTCTTGGTACCGAGTTCTGCATTTTCCCAGGACTGGCCATCAGGGAAATGCACATGGAGGCTCTGCAGAGTGACTGTGCTGGGCCGTGTAGGTGGAGGTGTGTGTTCATTCCCCCAGGGACCCGCTCCCTCCTAAACCCACATGGACGCAGAGTTATTGCTGTTGCTGTTCCTACTTTCAGTGGGCCTGGACCTTTCTTCCACATTTCCCTGAGTCCTGTTAGCAGCCCTCACCTGCACAGGTGATATTGCCCCAGGCAAGGCTGTCATCTGAGCTAAGGCTGGGAACAGTGTGCTCCCCCTCAGCCTCTGCTGCCTGCCGACGTCCTCTATGGGGCTGGCAGCACATGGAAAGAAAAATAAAACAACCGTGTCACTAGGGCAAGAGCCGGATTTGTTGTGACAAGCTCATATAGCTCAGCAGAGTGAGCAGCCTGGCATTTCTGAGGTTCCCAGTTGGAATCTCAGGTAGAGGCTGGGTAGGAGGCAGGGTGAGACCTTGAGACCCTGGAGCGGGGGAGCGCGAGGAAAGGGCCAGCTGTGTCTCCACCGCCTCCCCCACCCCGGGGTGCCCTATTCCTTCACCAGCCCAGCTGAGGTCTCTGTTTCCTCCACCAACCCGCCAGAGGCATGGCAGCCCCTTTCGCCCGTGTCGCAATCTGTGCCCCACCCCCACTGCCCAAGTGCTTATCGCCCCCTCCCCGTCACCCCACCGCCCCACGTCATCCCCCCCGCCCCACACCCCCCGCCCCCAGCGCCTTCCTGCCTTCCTGCCTCCTCATTGGCTCGCACTCAGTAGCCGGGCCTCATCGCCGTCCTGCCCTGTCGCGGTCCGGCCTCCCTGCCGCTGCCTCCAACTTATAAGCGGCTGCGCTCGGGAGCAGCAGCGGTGTTGGCCGAGAGAAGTCCAGAGCGAGCAGGTGTGCCCTGGAGACCCGGATCTACTGCTGCCCTCCTGCCTCTGCGCTGGTGAGTTGGGCATGTGCTTGAACCAGGGCAAGTGGACGGGTGAAGTGCAGGGATGAGACCTACAGGCAGAATGACCTTGGAAATGGCTCAAAGTTTTAAGAAGGGCAGTTTTCTTTTTTGAGGTTTTTTCTTTTTTTTTTTTTTTTAAGCTAGAACTCGGCAGCGCACTGGAGGGCTCCCCGCCGCTCCCCGCCGCCTCCCCTCAGACGCGGGACGGACTCCCCGCCCCCTCCTGGCCGGACCGAGATGGGCTCCCCCATCCCTCTGCCCCAGACCCAGGACGGGCTCCCAGTCCTCTCCCCGCCAGATCGGGACGGGCTCCCCGCCGGATCGGGCCGGGGCACCCGCTGCTCCCCGCCCCCCCTGCTGCACCGAGAGGGGCTCCCCACTGGACCCAAGAGGGAGTCCACACCGCTCACCGCTGCTCCCCGCCGGACCCGGGACGGGCTTCACACCACTCCCGGCCACCTCCCCTAGGGGGCACACCCAGGGGCTGCGCAAACCCCCAAGGGCATACACCCCACGGAGCGCACATCCTGCAGCACACCGGGGGCAGCAGCGGTGATGGTCCACGAGGAGCAAGCAGGTGCGAGCAAGTGTGAGTTGGAACCAGGCAAGTGGAGGGGTGAAGTACAGGGATGAGACTTACAAGCAGAATGACCTGGGAAGTGGCTCAAAGTTTTTTTTTTCTTTCTTTTTTTTTTTTTTTATTAATTTCATTGCATTATGTGACACATTTTTTTATGCACTGGGATTCCCCCCGCCCCTCCCCAAGCCCTCTCCCCGCCGTGGATTGCTCCACCTTGTTGCATTTCCATAGTTCAAATTCAGTTGAGATTCTTTCATTGGAGGTTTTGACCAAGCATAAAGTCCAGCATCTTATTCTCCTGGTAAGTTCAATGGTTTCTTGGTGAGACCATCTCTGGTCTGAAGGTAGAGCCAGCAGAGTATCATCCCAATCAAGTAAAAAACCCAACATAATATTTACAACATTATGGCATTAATTGACATGGTATTGATTAACCAATATGTTACTAGGGAAATACAGGTTCTCAACTACAACCTGTGACTTCCTCATAGTCACTTCAATTTTGGTTTATATTCAGCCATGTTCTATATACCTAAATAGCCTGTATCTCACGCAATAGGACATTGTGAAGTAACCAATGAACCAACAATCGTTATGAGTCAGATTGCTTATGATCTACATCAAGCATTGTAAAACCTAATAAACTTGTGAGGCCCTATGATACTTGGAAATGGGGAGGGAGAGCACAGAAATCTTACTTCACCCTAGAAGGTGTGAGGAAGACGGGAAGTATAACCTATCAGGATCATAACTGGTAACTCATAGACAACAGACTTAAGTCAGCATTAGACAATAGCAAAACTACAAAGGCATGTGGGGGGAATCAGGAGCAATCCTAACAACCTGTTAACAGCAGGTCATACCCATAGAGCAGTAGGGGTCCCCAGAATGGAGCAGGGGGACAGGATGAGGCTTGTATCCCAACCCTGAAGACTCCCAGAGCCTCACCAAGGACTATCAGCGGGGCTCAAAGTTTTAAGAAGCACAGTTTACTTTTTGAGGTGTTTGTTTGTTTGTTTGTTTGTTTTTAAGCTGGAACTGTAATTTAGTCTTCAGATGGAGGGCTGAGGGACAGGAGGAGGAGAAAGAATGGAACTTTGCTGATGACAGCAGGTGGTGGGTGGGACCCAGAGACCCACCTCACAGGGAAGGCCAGCCTCAGGGCTGGGCTGTTCAAGACTCCCAGTGGGTAGTTTGGTCCTGGTGTTGGGCTCAAGAACACTGATTCTGGGCAGGGAGTATATTCTGTGCCTCCTGGCTCTGTTGAGCTTCCTGGTTTTGCCCTGGGAGGACCAGGGCAGAGAGGATGGGGTTTGAGAATAGTAAGATGAGACAAGTGTTCTTAGAAGGAGAAGATTGAGGGACAAGAGGGAGGGAGGAGCCACATCATGTAGTTTCTGAGTTCCCTGTTGTGGTTTTTGCCAGAGGAGAGGAAGGGGCGGGAGTGAGGGAGGGAGCAAGACATGCCTGGGACTGAGCTGAGCCCTGGCCATTCCCCACAGAGGGAGCATGGATGGGAGATCAGCACCCTTGGACTTCTTCCATCTTGTGGTGGGACGGGTGTTCAACAGCAGTCACTGAACTCTAGGTTTTTCCTGCCACTTGAGGTCCACACTATGCAGTTCACATCAGAGGACGGCCATGCCTACAGTCTGATCTTGTAAGGATTTGGCCACATGCTGAGTGGGTGACCTGTCCTCTGCCAGGGACAGAGGCAGAATGCTCATAAGGGTTGCTCAGCTCTTCCTGGACACACTCACTTTTTCAACATTGTTTGATTCCTTGTTTTCTATGATACAGTTCTGTGTATAGGGGTTCTCTGTCTCCCTGCTTTCTCTCCCTCCCTTTTCACTCCTCTCTCCTATTCCCCCATGTTATCATAATAGCCACGTCCCTATGGTGAGTTTCAAGCTTAACTGTCTGGCGTCCCCTCCTGAGAGACTCTTGAAAAGCATGCAGACTTCACAGCTGCAGAGTCTCCTGCACTAGAAATACCAGAAACTTCCCCAAGAACAGCTCCGCAACACCGCATGGCGGGGCATCGCACCCCCAGATCAACATGAAGAACTTCAGAAGAGACCTCCAGTCTCTGCTCCCTGAAAAAGGCTTTTGGGGATTGTATCTCTCAGAGGGAAGTGGAGGCAGGAAACGGCGAGGGATTCACTGTGGAAACTGAGCTGTTCAAATTCCCAAAGACCTAATGTGTTTCTCTTCATCCTCATCTCTCTCCCTCCTCTGTCTTCAGCTGTGAGGCAGGGGACAGAGAACGGCTTTGGGGGAAATGGCAAAATGTCCTGTTTTTCGCCATCACTGCCTCCCTTGCCTTGCACCTTGAGAGGAAACAGAGGAGGGCTCCTTAAAGATGAGGAGGGAATTTGCAAGTTTGAAATGTGTTCACTTAGTAGTTACATGTGGACGTGACAGCAGCCAGATGGTCTACACAACAAGTGTCTTCACACCACACTAAGGCCCCTTACCCAAACCCAACTCCTAGAAACCAAAACACCACTTCTGTGGTGGGCCTCAATTCCCAGTCTCCACCTGAGCTTTGACTATTCTTCTGGGCTCTTAATCCTACATTTTATTTCCTAAAATAAATTTTGGCTTTTAACTTTTGTTTGTCTGATGTAGAAATGACCTGATTAGTTGTTTCCTACTCTGCACTGACAGAGCAACACAAACATGACAGAATATCAAAAACTGAAATTGGGCCTGGCGTGCTAGCCTGGCGGCAGAAGTCCTCACCTTGCACATGCCCTGATCCCATATGGACGCTGGTTCTAATCCCGGCCGATCCGCTTCCCATGCAGCTCCCTGCTTGCGGCCTGGGAAAGCAGTTGAGAATGGCCCAAAGCCTTGGGACCCTGCACAGGCATGGGAGACCTGGGAGAGGCTCCTGGCTCCTGGCTTCAGATTGGTGCAGCTCCAGCTGTTGCGGTCACTTGTGGAGTGAATTAATGGACGGAAATATTCCTTTCTTTCTCTCTTCTCTGTCTGCCTGACTTCTCAATAAAAATAAATAAATCTTAAAAAACAACAACTGGTAGCCTTTTCAACTTTTATTATTGTTATTTTAAACTTTAATTAGTTCTTAGCACATTCATATTTATACATATGTGTGTGTATGTATATATATGAATGAAATTAGATCCCTGTTTTTCACCATGCACAAGCATCAACTCAGGTTGGGTCAAAAATGTAAATTTAAAATCTGAGACTGAGGAGTTGCAGGAAGAAAGCACTGAGGAGGGGCCAGCACAGTGGTGTAGTGGACTCATCCTCAGCCTCTCCTGTGTGGGCACCAGTGTGTGTCCTGGGCTGCTCAGCTTCTGATCCAGCTCGCTGCTATGGCCTGGGAAAACAGCAGAGGATGGTCTGAGACGACACAGAGCATGCTTCCAATCTTGCTGAACTTGCTGAGATTACTTGTAGTCTGGCCCAGAAAATGTTCCATGTGCTGGTGAGACAGCAAGTAGAAGAATCTCCCATCAGTGCCCGTGGGGTCCATTGGCTCCATGGTGTGTGCACTCCAGTGGGTCATTGCTGATCTTCTGGAGGATCTGTCCTCGGTGAGACTCAGATGTTGAGGACATTCACTGTGATTGCATTGGAGTCCATCACTCCTCAGGTCTAATAACAATTGTTATATATCTTTGGGCTGTCTTGGTTAACATATGTTTATGACTGTAATGACTTTATGTCTTGGTTAACATGTATTTATGACTGTAATGTCTTGTTGAATTGAATATATATCAAAAATATGTAATGCCTTTCTTTATCTCTTTTTACATTTTTGTTTGACGTGTGTGTTGTCTGCATCAGGCAGCTACTTCTCACATTTGGTTCTCTTCTGCCTGATGTATCTTTGAAAAAAAATTTTTTTTGTAGGATTTATTTATTTTATTGGAAAAGCATATGTACAGAGAGGAGGAGAGACAGAGAGGAAGATTTTCTGTCTGATGATTTACTCCCCAAGTGACCACAAGAGCCAGTCCTGCACCAATCTGAAGCCAGGAGCCAGGAACTTCTTTCCGGGTCTCCGACGCAGGTGCAGGGTCCCAATGCTTTGGGCTGTCTTCGACTGCTTTCCCAGGTCACAAGCAGGGAGTTGGATGGGAAGTGGGGCTGCTGGGATTAGAACCGGCGCCCATATGGGATCCTGGCGTGTTTAAGGCTAGGACCTTAAGCATTAAGCTATCACACTGGGCCCTGCCTGATGTATCTTTCTCCAACCCATCGCTTTCAGTCTGTATCTCTGTGAAGTGAATTTCTTGTGGACAACACATAAAGGGATCTTAGGCTTAACCCTGGGCTAATCTAAGTGTCTTGGTTGGTAATTTGGATCCGTTTGTATTCAATGGTAATATCTCTAGATAAGAACTCAGGGTAATCGTTTTGTTGATTGAATGATGATTCTACTTGCTTTTTATTGAGTTTAATGGTATCCTGTGTTTTAGTATTCATTTCAGAATGTCTTATACATTTGGTCTGTTCGTGATGAAGTCTCTGTCATTCTTATAACTTATTTTCCCTGTATTTAAAAGAAAAAAAACAATTGGGCCCGGTGGTGGCGTGGCCTAGTGGCTAATGTCCTCGCCTTGAACACCCAGGGCTCCCATATGGTCTCCCTGCAGGATATGGCATGGGCTTGCTGCTTCATCCTCCTGGAGCAGAACAGGCTCCCTGCCGCCTCCCTGCACCTTCCCCGCACCCTCCCTGCAGGACCCGAGATGGGCTCCCCGCCTCCCCGCTGGAAGGGGGACAGGCTCACTCTGGCAGATTCTACAGAGTGAAAAGGAGGATATACATTTCGAGGCATCTTCCATTACCTTCCCAGGCTATAAGCAGGATTAGCCAATTCTGCCAGTGTGCAGCCAGCAGCCCCCCCACCATGTTTTGAAGCATTTGTTTGTAATGCTGACTAAGAGTGTGAACCACTGTGGATGGCTTTCCTTCTTTACACTGTGATCTCGAAATCCACACTCCTCTGGAGGAAATACTGAGGACAGCATCAAGTTACGAGGAAAATAACACTATGGTTATTCACTTACTATGAGTCTCACTATTTGTTTTGTTTTCTTTAAATATTTATTTGTTTATTTATTTTATTGCAAGTTCAGATATACAGAGAGGAGGAGAGACAGAGAGGAAGATCTTCTGTCTGATGATTCACTCCCCAAGTGGCTGCAGTGGCCGGTGCTGTGCTGATCCAAAGCCAGGAACCAGGAACTTCCTCCAGGTCTCCCACAGGGGCACAGAGTCCCAAGGCTTTGATTCGTCCTCTAAAATCAGGGAGCTGAATGAGAAGTAGGGTTGTCAGGATTAGATCCAGTGCCCATATGTTATCCTGGCGCATTCAAGGCAAGGACTTCTGTTCCTAGGCCACTGTGCCGCACCATTAACTCAGCTTTTTTTTCTTAAATAACAATTAAAAAAAGATGTATCCACTTTTATTGGAAAGGAAGACCCATAGAGAGAATGAGGGACAAAGAGAAAGATCTGTCTGCTGGTTCACTCCCCAAGTGCAGCAATGTCTAAATCAGGAGCCAGAAGCTGCTTCCAGGTCTCCTGTAAGCATATAGGATGCCAAGGCTTTGGGTCATTTTCTGCTGCTTTCCCTGGCTGCAAGCAGGGAGCTGGATAGGAAATGGAGAAGCTGGAACATGAACTGGTACTCATATGAGATCCCAGTGCTTACAAGTGAAGGATTAACCAATTGAGCCATTGCGTCAGGCCCTTAACTCAGCCTTTTATGGGAATCCCATCATATATTTTGGAGGGGATCACTGATGTCATTCTATTTCTTTTTTAAAACTATGCTTTTTAGTTTGAATTTCATGGTACAATTCCATAGGGTCTGGGATTTTCTCTGCCTTCCCCCTCCGCCTAATTCTCAGCCCACACTGATTTTCTCCTTATTATTACAATGGTGTAATCCTTCATCAGGAGGATAATTCAATCACTCGGTTATTGAAGTGTGCCCCGACATTGCTGGTACAGACCATGTCAGACCGTCCAGCATCCCCTTGTCTACATAAGTTCAGCAGTTCCATTGGGAGTTCTCTTTATTTTTATCTGGTTTGGGTATTTCCAAAGTGTTGTCCTCCAGAAATTCTTCCCTATACTTGGTCTATTCTGCATCAAAACTGTCAATCGTATTTTTAATTTCACTTATGGTAGGTTTCTGTAACATTTCTATTGGGTTCTTCTTTGTGAGCTTTGATTCCTTAATATGTTTTCATTCACGTCACTCATCAGTTTCCTTATTTCTTTACTTTTATTTTTAAAGATTTACTTTTTTTTTCTTGGAAAGTCAAATATACAGAGAGGAGAGACAGGAGGATCTTCCATCCTCTGATTTACTCCCCATGTGTCCACAATGGCTGGAGCTGAGCCAGTCTGAAGCCAGGAGCCAGGAGCCTCTTCCCGGTCTCCCACATGGGTGCAGGGTTCCAAGGCTTTGGGCTGTCCTCCACTGCTTTCCCAGGCCACAAGTAGGGAGCTGGATGGGAAGCAGGTCTGCTGGGATTGGAACTGGCACCCATATGGGATCCCGGTGGCTTCACGGTTAGGACTTTAGCTGTTAGGCCACTGCACCGGTCCCTCAATGTCCTTGTTTGGTCTGTCTGTATTCTCTTACATCTCACTGGGTTTTCCTTAGATACATGATTTTGAATTCCACATCTGCCATCTCATAGATTCCCTCAGGTCAGGATCTATTCTGGAGGATTGTGGGGTTCCCAGAGTGTGTACTTTGGGTGCATAGAGAGCTCATTGTGTGTCTCCCTGGTGATTGTGACAGCCAGGTCCTTGCTCATGGTGTTGAGAGAGACAAGGCTGGCTGTCCCCTTGTCCTGCTGGCAAGCCTGGGTGACTGCCTGGGCTTATGGGCCTGTGTGATGTGGATGGTCCCTTCCTCGGGTCCAGCGAGGAGAGTCCAAGGGGTGCTGTGGCTTCTAAGCCCAACAGCCCTGGTCCTGGACAAGGGAATGTGAACTGAGCCCTGCTCCTGTCCTACAGAGTGACTACAAGGTAGACGGGAGCCTGTGCTCTGCAGAGTTGAGTCCAGAGTGTTGGGATGCAGGAAGGTCCTGTTGCTTGTAACCACCCCCAGGGGCCAGGGAGAGCCTGAGCTGCACTAGCTTGTGCACTTTTGGGAAAGGGGGGGCAGGAAGCCTCTGAGAGAGGCCCATGGAGAGCAGGGAAAGGGAAGCAGACTCATATCAGTCTCCAGAATGAACCTGCAACTCCATCCAATATTCCTGTGACAGCAGATTCCCTCCAGAGCAGCATTTCCTGCTGCCGTCCTGGGAGCTCCAGAAGTCTTGGATGTGCAGCTGATCATCCACTCTTCTTCCTTCTGCCACAAAGAAGAGGGGACGGCTTTTTGGCTCTGCTCAGTCATGGTGCCTGCGGAAGTCCACAAGTTTGTTCTTTGCGCTCTGCTCCCTCTTCTGCCTCAGGTTTTGGGTGTTCCCCTTGCGGCACATGAAGGTAAGTATGTGACCTGAGGGAATTTTCACCTTGGTTGTGTGTGCAACCCTGTCTTCAGCCCCCTGTGGTTCTAGCTCAGAAGCTTTGCAAGCCAGGAGAGCCAGAAAGGAGAACAAGGGAGCTGTCTTTGGAGTGTCTGGGAATGAAAGCAGCAAGGAGCACAGGTCTTGTTCCCAGGTCAGGGTGGCACCTGAGCAGCCTAGGTCCTGGGGCAGGGCATGCAGCTGGAGCAGTGGTCAGAGCAGGTGGGCAAGAGATGGCTATCAGGGAGAGGGAGAGGAGAGAGATTAGAGGGAGAGGAGAGGTGGAGGGGGCGGTGAAGGGAGAGGAGCCAGGGGGAGAGAGAGCAGGTGGGAGAAGGAGAGGAAGGGAAGAGGGAGAGCAGGAGGAGGGAAAGTTGGGAAGAAGGGCACTGAGCTGGTAAGAGGGAAGGGATGAGGAGGGGAGGAAGGGGGAGGGCAGCTAGAGGGAGAAAGGCAGGGGAGAGGGAAAGCAGGGAGTGAGCAAGAGGAGGGAGAGAGAGGAGTGAGAGGGAGATTGAGAGGGAGAGTTGCAGGGAGATGGAGACAAGGGCAAGGAAACAGACAGAGGAAGAGGAGGGAGAGAGAGGCCAATAGTGACCAGGGTAGGACCCGGGCAAAGCCAAGAGCCTGGAATATTGTTGGGTCTTCCACATGGTTGGCCACCTGCTGCCTCCCAGCAAGCTAGACTGAGTAGCAGAGCCTGGTCTCAACCCAGGCACTCTGATGTGGGATACGGGCAGTCCAAACCACGGCGTAACCACTGCCTCAAACACCCACTTTTCTGCGGACTTTCCTTTTTGCCATGTAGCTCCCCCAGCAGATGGCCTTACGTCCTCTGGGAAAGGCCACCGGAAGCAATGCACTTGCTGTGGGCTGTGGGTCCTTTGGGAAAGAGCCTAGTTTTTCTGATTAGTGGGTCCTGGGTCAGAGGGGTGGCCAAAATCTGGAAATGGACAGAGATTGCAACATTCTTGTTGGAGTGGCTGCATCAGCCTCCTGACCGCCTGTGCTTCCTCTTTGTGGACCTTGTCATTATTCAGATCAGGCACTATCCAGGTAGGCTGGTGAACAAGAGTCTTCCACACCTTCCAGAGGCACAGAGAGCACTGGACCTTTTACTGAATCTCCATTTTATCTCTACAATGGATGTTTTGTGTTCGCTCGCTATGCAATGTACTATGGACGTTGTGAGTTTTGTAGTGCATGTTGTGCGGGCTCATCAGCCCTACTGCCTGTAGTCCTGTCCCAAACCTGTCCCATGGTGATCAGCACCCTCAAGGAAGCCGCCATGCACTGTCCCATCACCTGCAATCCATGTGAGCAGATTTTCTGCTGCCGTCCAGGCCTGGCACTGCCCTAACAGGATCATCACTGGTGGGTGGGCAGAGTGGAGGTGAGGCAGGTATGGGGAGTAAGATCCTTCAGAGGCAGAAGGAGATGCAGAGGTGAGCTCAGGAAAGTGCTCTCAAGTTCCCCTGCCCTTGAGAAGGATGTTCCTGCTGGCACAGAGCCGGTGCCGGGGTGACACTCACCTGTGTTATTCTTTCACAGACCCTCACAGTCTGAGGTATAATGTCAGCATCATTCCTCAGCCCAAGCCTCAACAGCCATGGTGTGAAATTCAAGGGCACATGGATGAGATGGTGTTTCTCTCCTTTCACTGTGGTGGTGAGGTGAACCCCTTGGGGCCCCTAGGAAGGAAGCTCAACAGCACAGAGACCTGGGAGGAACAGATTGAAATGCTGAAATATGTGACTGAGGAGCTCCGGAAGCAGCTGCTGGACCTTAAGTCTGAGAATATCCCAAACAGCGGTAAGTGTGAAAAGGCACCCTGAGGACAGCAGAGCCTGTGAACATGGGCCCTTTTTCATGTGTAGATCAAAGCAACATTTTTGCTATGCAGGGATAAGGGCAGGGTACCAAGCACAGAGCATGCCAGGAAATACCAGCGGGATAGAAGCAGTGGATAGCAGGTGGGACGAAGTATTTATGAAGACTGATGTTGGCCCATCTCTTCCCAATGGGGACAGATGTCCCCACCCTGCAGGGCACGATGCGCTGTGAAAAGGAAGGCAGTGGGAAAACATACTGGTCTTGGGAGTTTGGCTTCAATGGACAGAGAAACCTGCTCTTCAGCTCAGACAACAGTACATGGACAGAGCTTGAAGCTGGAGCCACGTGGCTGAAGACAGCCTTGGAGAATGATGAGGACATGACCATGTTGTTGCAGAAAGTCTCAGCAGGAGACTGTCACACGTGGCTTTTGACCTTCAGTCCATTCAGTGAGGAGATGCTGGGGACCACAGGTAACTAGGACGAGGGCTGGGAGGGAGAGGTCTTCCCTAGGGATGGCATGTGGGTGTGGGTGTGCATCTGAAGGTGTGTGTCTGTGAGTGTGGTTGTGTGTGTGTGCTGTATGAGTGTGCTCTGCCTGTGTGTGTATGAAAGTGCAGATACTGTGAGTGTGTATCTGTGAGTGTTTTTGTGTGTGAATGTGGCATGTGCATGCCTGTGTGTGCACATGAGGGTGTAGGCCTGTGTACATGTGTATGTCAGTCCCTCCCTCTGCCTTTCCCGCCAGCCCCCATACTGTGGCTGCACTTTGTTTCACGACATTCTCCAACACTGTTTCCTTTTCCTAGAGTCACAGTCTCCCATCTCAGCTGCTGTTTCTCTGAGATCCTTCAGATTCCCACAACGTCAGCTCCTGTGGCCCCTCCCCACCACCATTCCCAGCATCTACTCCTCTTGGCCACAGCAGGAAGGACAGTCAGCCTGGTCAGCCCAGCTTCCCTTTCTGGCAGATGTTTCCCTGAGCACAGGACCCATCCTGCCTCCCTGCTACCCTAGGCCCAGCACATAAGAGAGTGGCAGCTGTGTGCAGGGGAGGCAACTCCTGGGGCTTGGGGTCTGGACAGGGGTCTGCAGGTTTCTGCTTCCATTTCAGCGCCATCAACCATGACCCCAAAATCAGTCCAGTCCAAGGCCGTGATCATCAGCATCAGCGTCTTGATCCCTGTCATTTTCTTTATCTGCTTGATTATAGTTAGTAAGTAAGGGGCTCTGTTGAGTGGGAGGGAAGCAGGGACAGATGGGTGGAGTGAGGTGATGGGAGAGGGACATCACTGAGTCTACCCCTGTCCCTGGATTATACCTGTTCATTCCAGAAATGAGACAAGGAAAATCAGACCACATGTCACTCAACAGCATTCATTCACAGTCACTCAACAGGTAAGCTCAGCCCCTGAGTTCTGAGAAGTTCTTGCTGTCACAGGCAAGGCTGGTGTAGCGAAAGGCAGAGAGACCCTTTCCCAAGCTAGGTTTCAACAGCTAGTTCATAGCATATTAGTATGAAGAAAGCTTCACCAGGTCAGGCCTGTGTTAGCCAGGAGTCCCGTTTAATAAAGGCTGAGTGGGGGCGTGGGATGTGTGTCACAGGGGGCAGGTGGGGCAGCCAGCATCCATAGCAGCTCCACATGATGAGTCAGTGTCACTGGGGTGTCTTCACCAGTGCATGGCAGGGTGAGCAGGAGAGCAGGCCTTTGCCAACCCAGCTCCTACGGCCGCAGGTCGCGCTAGATTCCTGTTAGAGCAGAATGTGGCCAGGTTCTCGATACCCTGGCAGCAGGAAACTACAAGAGTCATCAAGGCTACAATGAACTAACAAGGCTTGTTGTCAGCTAAAGTCCACTCCCTGGAGTAGGAAAGTGGAGAGGCTTGGGGAAGAACTTCTGCCCTGGAGACCTTGGGCTGTTGCCTAGCTTTTTGACAATAAAGGTCGTTCCCATCTGGGCTGGCAAGTCACAGGTGGGTTGCAGTTGTCAAGTTACATGTGACACAAAGCTTCCTTTTGCGGGATATTCACCACTTGTTAAGATGTGGGAAATCCTTGGAACCCCTGGGAACCTCCAGGCTGTGCTCATAGTAAGCTGTCTGCCTACACAACCATCTCCAACCCCCTCGTTAGGGAACCTGAACTCATGTCCTATCATGGGAAACATGGGGAGCATTTGTCTTCTGCAACCTCATCAGGCTGAGTAGGGATGTGCACCCTGCCTACCGAAGGAGTCAGTTTCCTGTAACTGACCCAGAGACCCTGCTGTGGAAGGGCTGGATTTGGGAGAATGAGAGAAATGCTTAAGGTTTGATCTAAGCATGCATTTTCCTTTCTCTCTCTCTCTCTCTCACTCTCTCTCTCTCTCTCTCTTTCTTTTTAAGCCTGGAAGACCAATTTATTGCACAAGTTCAAACAGAGAGTAAATGTGAGGAGGAGAGTGAATGCAGAGGAGAGCTCTGAAGAAACTCCACAGCAGCCTTGCCTGACTGACCCACACCCATTGCAGCTCCCACTTTTGGTGCAATGACAGAGACAAAAGTTGCAGGGAATTTGGCGTGAAACTTGGCAGCAACTGAAGAACATCCAGTTCAAAAATGTAACCATTTGCCCCTGCTCGGTGCTAACTGCTGTATTCCTGCTTCTGTAACTTCTGCTTTGCTTGTTCTGCTAAGAGATTGTGTGACCCCTGGTCTGGCAATTTACAGGCAGTTGCCCAGGTACCCTGAGGGCACCATATTTCCTACACGACACTTGTGCCATCATCCCGATAGAAAGCCTCCACCTACCTTTTGAGCTAACCACTAGTGTAAAGGTCCCATACAAATGTAGGATACTGAAAACTAACCCTCTGATTGGCTGATTTTTGTCTAAAAACCCTAAAGTTTGGAGGGTCGAGGCCTTCCTTTTCTTTGGAGACGCGGGCATGCTCGAATAAACGTTCCTGTCGACCTCTGCCTCCTGGTGGTTCCTCGGGGAAGCCCAGCAGCGGTAGTGTGCCTCAACAGGACTGTTTTTTTCTGTAGAGCCTGTGCAGTGCTCTAAGGTGGAAGTGACTTTGTTCCCAGCTTAGCTCTTGGGCAGCTCAGCTGTCCTCCCTTCAGCCTAACAGTGCCTGGCCCCGTGGCACTGACATCTGAGTGCCACTGATGTAGTGCACGTGCAGTTTACCACTGCTGCTCCTGCAGCTTACCAATGCTCTGAGCCCTTGCCTTTCTGTGCAAGAAGGCACCCATGGGGGCAACGACAGAAATCTGAGGTTGTTGGCCATCAGCTCCAGGCACTACACAGACGCTGTATGATGCAAGGCTGGCGCTGCTTTCTCAGTGGGCTCAGCTCTGCAATTAGCTAGAAACAAGCCCACTCTGGGCTTTCACTTAAAATCCACACTCATGGACCCGACGGCGTAGTCTAGTGGCTAAGTCCTGGCCTTGAATGCACTGGGATCCCATATGGGCGCCGGTTCTAGTCCCGGCAGCTCCACATCCTGCCCAGCTCCCTGCTTGTGGCCTGGGAAGGCAGTCGAGGATGGCCAAAACCTTGGGACCCTGCGCCCGTGTGGGAGACCTGGAAAAAAGCTCCTGGTACCTGGCTTTGGATCGGTGCAGCACCGGCCGTTGTGGTCACTTGGGGAGTGAATCATCAGATGGAAGATCTTCCTCTCTGTCTCTCCTCCTCTCTGTATATCTGACTTTGTAATAAAAAATAAATAAATCTTTAAAACAAAATCAATCCACACTCGCTGCCCCATTACATAAGATGTCGCCCAGCGGGGCACTGCTGGAGAATTGGGGCTGCTGGCTTTCATTTCTGGGAACCGCAAATGCCCTGCAGGGAGCAAAGCTGGTGCTGTCCTCCCAGCACAATCAGTTCTATGTGATCAGCCAGAAAGGAGCCCCTGCTGGGTCATTTGGCCAACTCTGTGTTCTGCTTCTCCACACAAGATGGTGTCCAGAGTCCCCTACTTTTCTTCTGCTTGTGGCTGGCCCAAACTGTTCAGCGAGATTGGCAGGTTTCAGACTGCATTCGCCTGCCAAGCTTCCCTTGTGAACCCAACTTCCCGCTGGCTGCCACAAGAGCTGAGCAGAGACCACTGCTGGATGTCTGGTGGTGCTGAGGCCAAGACTGCCAGACCTGGATTGCTGCTCGCCGGCTGCTGGTGGTTTTTTCTGTCCACTGGAACACTTTTCCGCCGTTGCTGCCATTCCCCGTGTCCAGGTTGTCTCCAGGGACCCCCCACTGTCTGCTGACTGACCCCTCTTTCCCCTGTAATCTGCTTCTTGTGCCTCACCCTGTCTAAAGATTCTCTGTCCTCCCCAAGCTGTCTGGACCCTCTGCTGCCATTTTCTCACTGTGGTTTTTACTGGCATTGCCCTGTTGACTAGTGAGCCGGAGCATGTTTCACGTGTCTGTTGGCCATTTGAACTTCATCCTTTGAGGACATTCGTGTCATTTTTTGTTTGTTTGTCCACAGGCTGTTTTGAATGATAACTGCCCTCTAGCGTGTCTTTCAGTGTGTCATCGTGATGTATCCAGCTTTGTTGTTGTTTAAGATTGTTTTAGCTATTCAGGGTCTCTTATGTCTCCACATGAGTTTTAGCAGGCTTTTTTTCTTACCTTAGTGAAATGTCCTTTGTATTTTGATTGGGATCTCATTAAATCTGTAAGTTGTTCTGAGTGATATGGACATTTGAATGTTAATTCTGCCAATCCATGAACATGAGCAAATTTTCCATTTTCTTGTGTCTTCTATTTTTCTTCTTTAATGTTTTGTAATTCTCATTGTAGAGATCTTTCACATTGTTGGCTAAATGTGTTCCTAGGTATTTTAGAAATTGGATAGCTATTGTGAGTGGTACTAATCTTACAAATTCTTTTCAGCCATGGCTTTGTATGTACGATGACTCTTGATTTCATGTGTTGATTTTATATCCTACAATTTTGCTTTTTTTTTTTTTTTTTACAAATTCCAATAATCATTTAGTGGAGTCCTTGTGACACCTATGGATGGGACCATGTCATTTAAAATTCCTTTCCAATTTGTATCCTTTGATTTCTTTTTCCCGCAAAATGGCTCTGGCTAAACCTTTAAGCACTAAATTGAATAATGGTGAAAATAGACATCCTTTTTATTGGTATGAAGTCTCTTTCTCCATCCTTTTACTTTCAATTGTATGTATCTTTGTATGGGTGACATGTGTTCTTTCTTGTAGTGAAAGATAGATGTCTTTGCATTGTAAATAATATTTATTTAATTTTTACTTGAAAGGCAGAAATGCAGAGAAAAGGAGAGAGAAACAGAGAGAGAGCTTCCATTTGCTGGTTTACTACCCAATTTGCCACAATGGCTGGAGTTGACCTGATCCAAAACTGAGAGACAGGAGTGTCTTGTAGATCTCCGTTGTGGGTACAATGGCCAAGGACTTGAATTATTCCCATTGTTTTTCCAAGGCATAAGCAGGGAGCTGTAGGGGCTGCAGTAGTCTGTGCCTGGTGCTCTTGGCTATGGAATGTGATCAGTGAGGAGCTCCACTGGTGGCCCAGCACAGAATCAGGGATGCAAGGGTGACGGCCATGGAGCGTGAGCAGCAAGCAAACACAGTCAGCTAGGCGGTCAGGGACATTATCAGCCAGGGAACCAAGGCCAGCGACACTAGCAGCCAGCAAGCACCTTCAGGGGCTTGACCAGGGAGCCAGTGTGCCCCTCGAGGAGCACTGTCAGAGAGTGAGTGCGCTCAGCAAGGGAGCTCAGAGTGAGCCATGCTATCAGGGAGCAAGTGTGACCAGAGAGCAGCCAGGAGCCCAGGGCCAGCAGGGAGGAGCTGAGGCAGCCAGTGAGCCCTAAGTCAGTGACACTAGCACAGTCAGCCAGTGAGCGCCTCCAGTGAAGCAAGGTTTGAGGAGTGCAACAGTGAGGAGCGCGACCAACAAGGGAACACAGGAGTCAGTGGCGCTGTGGCAGGTGTGGTAGCTTAGTGGCTAAAGTCTCACTTTGCCTGCAGAGAGAGCTACAGTGGAGGAGGGCCCAAAGCCTTGTACCCACATGGAGGGGCACGAAAGCTGAGCAAGCTGGAGGCGACTGGGGAGCGCGAGCAGCAAAGAGGGGCAGCCAGCAGCTCTGAGAGGGTTAGCAAGGAGCTATGGAGCAAGGCGAGAAAGGCGATCAGGGAGCGTGTAGGGACAGCGCCAGCGTGGATCAGAAGCAGAGTGGGAAGGGCAGCCACCCTTTATAAGCGCTTTAGGTCGGGGAACGTCCCCTGGATTTTTCCGAATTTTTTTTTTTTTTCCAGGTGGTCGTCTGCCCTGGACCGGCTTCGTGTTTCCATAGAGTAGCTGTTGTGGTGGCGTTCCAGGAGCGATTTGCGTTACTAAGACGAGAGTCCAATTTGTTGCCATTGCATGTAAGAATCCTCTGAAGTTCAGCATGGAGAGTGGTCGCCTGCCTGGAATTCCTTCAGTGAAGGAGCCCGGAGGCAGTCCACAGTTACGGGCCAGGTGGTGGGGAAGTATTTGGAGGAGCCAGTCTGCACGAGGCGGCTAAGCGCAACAGTTATGACTCTTAGCAGCCTGGAGTTTATTGTGCTTCGGGGATGCTTCTAAGAACATCAGTTATGAGTCATCCAGCAGCTTGCAGTGTAGTGGATGGTCTGCACCAGGAGAGAAGGACCATTGCAGGGAAGCGGTCAGGGAAGGAACCCTTGCTCCTGAGCCAGTCCTGAGCAAGGAGCCTGCTATGCCTGCGCGCCCCAGGTTCACCTGTCTGCTGATTCTGCTTGTGCTGCTGCCTTCCTGGCTCTGGGCTGGTGCTGGAAGGAGCTGGAAACTACAAGCAGAATGGCCTGGGAAGTGGCTCACTTTTTTTTTTTTTTTTTTTTTTTTTTTACAGGGGAAGTTTTTATTACTTGGTATTTATTTTTTTTTAATTATTTATTATTTAACTTCAGTAATTACATTGTATTATGTGACACAGTTACATAGATACTTGGGTTCTCCCCACCCCTCCCCAAACCCTCCCACCATGGTGGATTCCTCCACCTTATTGCATAACCACAGCTCAAGTTCAGTTGAGATTTCCCCATTGCAAGCGTATACCAAACATAGAGTCCAGCATCTTATTGTCCCGTCAAGTTCAACGGTTTCTTAGGTATACCCTCTCTGGTCTGATGACAGAGCCAGCAGAGTATCATCCCAGTCAATTGAAAGCTCCAACATACCATCAGCAAAAATTTACATCATTATGGAATTAATTGACATAGTAATGAGTAACCAATATGTTAAAAGTAAATGCGGGTTCCCAGCCACCTTCTGTGACCACCTCACCTATACTTCAATTTTAGTTTATACACAACATATAACATTCAAAACATAACATGTTATACATAACATCATATCATCTTAAATTAAGGCAAACATGTGGTATTTAACCTTTTGGGATTGGCTCATTTCCCTTAGCATTATGGTTTCCAGTTTGGCCCATTTGGCCACAAAGAACTGCACGGGAAGTGGCTCACTTTTAAGAAAGGGAATTGACTTTTCTGGGCTATTTTTTCTTGCCTTATTTTAAGCTGAAAGTCTAATGGCAACACGCGGGAGAGCCTCCCTTGGGGCCAGGTGAACTTTCTGGGTGGGGAGGGATTGTGCCACTCCTGCAATCCTGCAAAGGGGAGGAACCCTGCAAGGAGACAGTCCCCTTACTTTCCAAACCCTCCCCCCCCCGCCCCCCAAGTGTCTTCTGCTGTTGAAAGAATCACAAAGCCAGGGTTCCCTATCAGCTGCCCAGAAATCACCCTGAATCAAAGGGGATGGAGGATGGGGGGCTGAGGGACAGGAGGAGGACAAAGAATGGAACTTTGCTGATGTCAGCAGGTGGTAGGTGGGACCATGAGAAGCACCCCAAAGGGAAAGGAAGCCTCAGGGCTGGGTTGTTCAGGACTCCCAGTGGGTAGTTTGGTCCTAGTGTTGGGCTCAAGAACACTGATTCTGGGCAGGGAGTATATTCCGTGCCTCCTGGCTCTGTTGACCTTCTTGGCTTTGACCTGGGAGGCTCAGGTGGAGAGGATGGGGTTTGGGAGGAAGGTGAGACACAGGTTTTTAGAAGGGGAAGACTGGGGGAACAGGAGGGAGGCTCCACATCCTGCTATTTCTGAGTCCCCTGTTGTGGTTTTTGCCACAGCAGAGGGAGGGGAGTGAGGGAGGAAGCAAGACTTGCATGGGGCATAGCTGAGCTGCCCAACACAGGAGGCAGCATGCATGGAGTTCAGTGCCCTTGGCTTTCCTGGTGTGTCTCCTGGTGGGAAGGGTGTTGTGCAGCAGCCATTGGACTCTGGAGTTTCTTGAGGTCAGCACTGTGCAGCTCATGTCAGAGGACGGCCATGCCTACAGTCTGACCTTGCAAGGATTTGACCACATGCTGAGTGGTGACCCGTCCTCTGCTTGGATTCATTCTCTGTCAGTGACAGTAGCAGGATGCCAAGGGCTGTTCAACTTTTCCTGCACATACTCAATATTATTGTTTTTAAATTGTTTTGTTCATTATTTTCATGATACAGTTTTGCAGGTATGGGGGTTCCTCAGTCTTCCTCCTCTTCCTCCCTCACTATCCCTCCTCCTCACATATTCCCCATGTTATCCCAATAGCAAAGTGCCTAGGACAAGTTATAACTTAAACATTTGTATTTAAAGGTGTCATGACACGGTAAATATAGAAAAGTTAGGAAAGGCAGTCTTCCCAGTTCTGCCCCTGCACTTAGCATCCCTTGTACTGAGATTTTTCACTGCATTATCACTTTGGGGTCATCTTTCACAGTGCCCAACCCCAGGCTTGAGCAGGAGCTGTGACTGTGCCTCTGATGATGCAGGTGCTCCTTTCTGTTGGCTGGTGAACAACAGAGGCACAGAGAGCACTGGAACCTTTCCTGAATCTCCATTTCATCTCCAACCTGGATGTTTTGTTTTCCCTCCCTATGCAGCCTGCCATGGACGTTGTGAGTTTTGTAGTGCATGTTGTGCGGGCTCATCAGCCCTATTGCCTGTTGTCCTGTCCCAACCCTGTCCCATGGTGATCAGCACCCTCAAGGAAGCCCCCATGCACTGTCCCATCACCTGCAATCCATGTGAGCAGATTTTCTGCTGCTGTCCAGGCCTGGCACTGCTTTGAGTGCTGCCACGTGCTGACATGCCTGTCATCTTTTGAGATTGTGGTTATCATTTTCGTTTTCAATAAATAGGCTTATCCAGGTAAGTATAGAAGAGAATAGTGGGTAAAAAGAAGAGTTGCTGCACCCTGGCTATTCTCCCTACTATGAAAATAATCAGTTCAATTGATCTATTTGCCCTTACTGATGGACTAACACTGATTACATTATTATTCACTAAGACCTGCAGCTTAGGTGAGGTATAGTCAATGGATCTTGTCAAGTGCATACTGTCCTGTGTCCACCATGATGACATCATGCACAAGTCTTAACTGTGCGCAGGTCTTCCGTGTTCCTCCTGTATGTCCCTCCCTCCTCGACAGTTTTGCCACCCCTTGCAAACCGCTCATGTTGCACTGTGTATTTCTCCCTCTCCCACAAAGTCATCAACTTGGAAGTTGATCTGTGCAGGTTTCCCACACTGGCTTTGCTCTTTATCAATATACTTTTCTGGATTGCCCATGTCTTTTATAGCTTATTTTTTAAATTTTGGAATGCTTCACCATTGTGTGTATTCACCAGTGTGCTTATCACACTCCTTCTGACAGATAATTTGCTTGCCCTGAGTTCTCCCAATGAAGCTATGATAACCATATGTGTGCAAGCTCTTCCCAGAACTTCAAATTTCATCTCATCTGTGCAATTACCAGATTGTGTGATGGCTGCATCAAATGAGTTTGTAAGAAAGAACTTCTCTTTGAAGGAGGCTGATGCACTTTTGCATCCTGCAAGCAATTAATGAGAGTCTGTGCTAGTCTACGTTACGTTCCTATGCCAGCTTGTGCAGTAACTCACTTTTCCTTGTCATGATCATGTTTTTTATTACTATTTTAATTTTTCATCTTATAAATTTATTTTCTATCATGCTTACATATTTGAGTAAGTTGGGAAGGGACAGAATTAGTGAGAATATTGCTTTTAACTTTGCTTTTTCTTCTTCCTGTGTCTGGGGAAAGGGAGAAGATGAGGAAGAAGTTGCATACCACTTCCCAACCACCTCATTACCTAGGGATGGGGAACAGCAACCTCATCTCCTCCCAGGGTCCCCAATATGGAGCATGCTCTGAGGTTCTGCTTAGGTGTTTTCAGTAGTTCTGAGATGCTGTTGATCTTGCTGCTCCAAGGATGAGGAAACCCTTCCAAGGTCCATTGGCTGAGATAAGCCACATTGGAGTCTCCATTCACTCAGCTGTTTGCTGTCAATGCTTGGCCAGGGTAGTTGAACAATGTGTGCTGTCTCCCTTCCTCTGCATGGTACCAGATGTTCCCTGCTGACCCCAGTGATGTGCCATATCCTCCTTTTGCATCTGACCATGCACTCCACAGCTCTAAGCCACTGAGGAGACCCAGTTCTGACACGTGCACTCCACAATCAGACCCCAGATCCTACAGTTCTCCCCATGATCAGAATTCTGAGTCCAGCAGTTCAGCTGAGGAAATCCCAAAGAAACTTCTTCTGATGTGATTCCTGAAATGACTCCTGTGTGTGGTTGTCTATACGGGATCCGGCTCTGTCCTTCATGCGCTTCAACCAAGGCATACACTGCTAGTTGATCTTGCACTCTCCAGGTACTTCTGCAGTCTAGCCTGACAAGGTTTGCTTCCAGGCCCAGTACTTGCCAACTGATGCTGAAGCAAAGCCCAACAAATCTACACTGACTCAGGTTTTGCATTGCATCCTGACAAGGGAGTTTCCCAAACCCTGCTATCAGATCTCCAGCGGGAGAGAAGAAGAGGAGAGAAGAGAGAGGGAGAGAGAAGAGAGAGAGAGAGACCAGAGAGAGAGAGAGAGAGCAGAGAGACAGAGACCAGAGAAGGAGGGATAAGAGAGAGAGCTGCACCTTGGGGGGTGGCCTTTTTGTCTGCCAGGTGTGGGGGTGGAGATTGGGAGGGATTGAGGCCAGGCCCCCAGGGGATTGGCGCCTGCAGGTGAATGCCTAGGGATGATTGGCGAGTGGGCGGAGTTGGGGAGGGGGCTGGAAGATTGGGGTGGGATTCTCAGGTGGAATGGCAGGTTACATCTGATTGGTGGACGGCTGGAAGGGCGTGAACTTCATGAGCTGTGAGGAAGAAGGAATTGCGCTGGGTCCAGGGAAGGATATTGGAATAACTACTTACAGTCTGTCCGTCCGTCTCCGTCTTCTTCTTCCTGTCCTGTCCCCTTTCTTCCTGGAACCTCCACTGCTAAATACAATCCTAGTCCAATCAGCTTAAAGGTCACTAATGCACATGACAGGCATGCCAATCATAGCTCTGATCACACATAGCACTCGCGCTAAGCATGCAGCTATGGGCCAGTCAGAAGGCACTTCCTGAAACCTGTGTACCGCTAAGCTCCAAGAGGAGGAGAGGTCTCAGAACCATCTTAGGGCACACATGCAGTGCTCCCGACACATATGGGGTGCCAGCACTGTAGACAGAAGTTCCCCAAGCTCCCCCACCAGGCCCACTACCAGACCCAAATCTCACATGAGCCAGCGGTACTAGACCCCCACCAGGCAGTCTGTGTCTCGATGTTGGCCTTTGGTGGATGTTGCAGCCCAGCCTGTCCCATATCCAATTCTTGGGTGTGCCTGTGGGTACTGCAGGCTGGACTAGCCCTGCCTGTTCTCAACCCCTGTCCCCATGGTGTTGTTGAGTTCTATGATCATGCCTAGCTCAGCCCGTCACCACCCACAGACCTTGAGCAAACCAGCTGCCATGGCAGTCCCACAGGGAAAAGCCTATCCCCCCACAGAATCTGCTCCCAGACCCAGAGTTCTTGTGAGCTGGTTAGTGTGAAGGCCCAGCCTAACATGGTCCATACCCTGCTCCAACACTCTCTGGCGGGTCCTGCGGTTGAGGCTTGCCAGGCAGGACCAAGCCATGGCTTGTATGTGTGCTAGTAGGAGATGGTTGATACTAACAATCCTAACTCAGGTCTCCCACGTGTGCAGGTGTACTGGTTTAGCCTCAAAAGGTTCTCTGGTTTCCCTCCTGTAAACCACCCAGTCTCAGCTTCCTTGCATGTGCAGTAGCCAGGTTGGTTGAAGTTCCCAAGAAGTCACTCCTCACCTGTCACATTCTCTCTTAGCAGACCTCCCTCCCACATTCCAGACCCACTTCCCTGAGCAATCCACAGCCCCCAAGTCCTCACATCCCTAAGCCTGGTCCTCTGGCAGTGTGCAGAAGCAGCCTGGGGCCCTACCTGCTTACCCAGGACCCACACATACTCACCCAAGAATCTCTAGACCCTGTGTGTTGGCGTGCTGGTATCTGTCTCCCAACACATTTACAAAAAAAAAAAGAAAAGAAAATAAGAGTAGTGAACTACGCTGGCACACTGGTGTGGTTAACACAGATTGGGCATTAACCAGACCCAGGAAATCCACCAGCTGTTTGCTGCTTTTCTCCCAGCAGTGTCACACTGGCTTAGGTACCATGCAACCTAGGTCCTTGCCTGCAGCTAGGGGCTGCCAAGCTTTAAAAGTCGGATTCTGCAGTGAGCAAAAGCGACAGCCAGTCAGCAGCAGCAGTGGCAGGAGTCCATGAGTGGCGCTATTGGCCAGAGAGCAGGATCAGCTAGCAAGGGGTTACTTAGGGATGCTCTCAGGGAGCAAGTGCAATCAGAGAGGAGCCATTAGTGATAGTGACCCCCAGGAGCAAGGAGCACAAACCGCCAGGGGGAGCCCTTGGTCTTGCAAAAAGCAACCAGAGAGGAGCCTGACCAACAGGGGAGGATTTGTGTCAGCCGCCTTGGGGGCCCTGCACTGTTGCTCATAAAGTCTCGCCTTGTAAGCGCTGGGCGCCACAGTGGAGGACAGAGGGCCCTAAACCTTATACCCTCCTGGGAGAGGCATGGTGGAGGATGAGGCTCCAGCAGTGATAAGGGGCAGCCAGCAGTTCTGGGAGGGCAGTGGGGAGTGAGGAGCCAGGCGGGAAGGGTGGTCAGGGAGCAGGTGCAAAGTCAGAATGTGAGACTGGCGCATCAGCGTGGGTGTGGAACAGAAGTAGAGTGGGAAGGGCAGCCTCCCTCTATAAGCTCCTTGGGTCAGAGCCTCCCTGGAAAGTGATGATATTTTTGTATGATTTTTTGTTTTTTTTTTTTCTGGTTGGTCCTCAGCCCTGGACTGGCCCCACTGGCCACTGAGCTCCCAGGGGCATTTTATCCGGCCCCTTGGCTTTGGGGCATATTATCCAGGAGTTTTTTTTCCCCCGATTTTTTTTTCAGGTAGCCAGAAGAACAAACTTTTTTTCTTTCTTTCTCTCTTTCTCTCTCTCTCTCTCTCTCTCTCTTTCTTCTTTTTTAAAAGCTGCATTGCTAGGACAAGGGCCCAATTTGTTGCCACTATATGTAAGAAGCGTGTATAGGGGCCCAGTGGTGGCCTCTCAGCTAATGTCCTACCCTTGAACATGTCGAGATCCAATTTGGGCACTGGTTCTAATCCTGGCAGTCCTGCTTATCATCCAGTTCCCTGCTTGTGACCTGGGAAAGCAGTCGAGGACAGCCCAAATCTCTGGGACCCTGCACCCACGTGGGAGACATGGAATAAGTTCCCGGCTCCTGGCTTCAGATCGGAGCAACACCAGAGGTTGTGGTTACTTGGGGAGTGAATCATTGGACAGAAGATCTTACTCTCTGTCTCTCCTCCTCTCTGTATATCTGGCTTTGCAATTTTAAAAAGCAGAAGCAGAAGAAACAGAAACAGCAGAAGCAGAAGGAGAAGCAGAATCAGAAGAAGAAGTTGAAACAGAAGCAGAAGAAGCAGTTGAAGCAGAAGAAGCAGAAGCTGAAGTAGAAGAAGAAGAAGCAGAAGAAGCAGCTGAAGCAGAAGAAGTTGAAGCAGAAGCAGAAGAAGCAGAAGCAGCTGAAGCAGAAGAAGAAGCAGAAGAGGAAGCAGAAGAAGCAGAAGAAGCTGAAGCAGAAGAAGTTGAAGCAGAAGCAGAAGAAGCAGAAGCAGCTGAAGCAGAAGAAGCAGCAGAAACAGAAGAAGTTGAAGCAGTTGAAGCAGAAGAAGCAGAAGCAGCTGAAGCAGAAGAAGCAGCAGAAACAGAAGAAGCTGAAGCAGAAGCAGAAGAAGCAGTTGAAGCAGAAGAAGCTGAAGCTGAAGCTGCAGCCTGGGTGGCTCAGCATGGGGAGTAACCACCTGGAATCCCGAGTTTGTGCGCTCCAGTCAGGTAAGGAAGGGGAGAGAAAGCCAGCAATCAACTAGAGATGAGCAACCATCCTAAGAGGGAAAGCCAGCAACCAATCAGAATGAGGAGGGCGAGCACATAACCAGTCAGCGATGAGGCAGCGAGAGCAAACAACCAACAAAACGCTTTATTCATTATTTCCATGACACAGCTTTGTAGCTATAAGGGTTCTCTATCTCACCCCTCTTCCTCCCTCTTTTCCCCCTCTCCTCTCATTTTCCTCCATGTTATCACAATAGCAAAGTCCCTAGGACAAGTTACAAGTTTAACTTTCTGGTGTTTAAATGTGTCATGCCATGGTAAGTATCGGAAAACGTAGAAAACCGCATATCATAATGTCAATGTGTATTTATAAGTTTCATTAAGATTTCTACTTTTAGTCAGGAGTAGAATGCATACTGGGTAGTCGTTTTACTTCCTGGTATGAAATCTCCCCTGTATACTTTATACATATGCATATAGAGAGTTATTTACATGCCTAAATAGGTGTGTATGTATTTCTTTGCATTTTGGCCTGCTTATGTCAGAGATAACATACGATGTTTGTCCTTTTGGGACTGACTGACTTCAGGAAGCATAATGGTTTCCAGCTGGGACCATTTTTGTGTGAACAGGAAGACGTTTTGTGACCGAGTAGTATTCCACAGAGTAGCTGTAGCACAATTTCTTTATCCATTCCTGAGTTGACAGGCATCTGAGTTGTTTCCGTGTCTTAGTTATGTGGATGGTGCTGCAGGGCAACAAAGGATTGCAGGTTAACCTCTTGATACCAATTTCACTTCCTTTAGATACATTCCCAGGAGCGGGATGGCTGGTTGGATGCCGGATCAATTCTCAGTTGTCTCAGAACTCTCCATACTGACTTTCACAGTGTCTTCATTAATTTCCATTCCCACTAAAATTGGATTAGGATAAATATTCCCACACATCCTTCCCAGCAGTTGCTGTTGGTTGATTTCTTTTATTTTTTTTAACGTGGCTGATCTTTTGTTTATATATATATATATACAAAAATACAATAAAATATATATATATTTTATTGTATTTTTGTTGACAATCTTTATATAGTTAATTGCAGTAAAAAAAAAAAAAGGTTCAGGGGGTATAGGGAAGTGGGTAATAGTATTATGTCCATATTGTTTCCATCATGTATCTGAGGTAAAGGGGGATATTGACGGAGAAGCCCCACCCAGTTTCCCACCCACCCCAAGTCCCGGATGTGGGGCATGCTCTGAGATCCTTGCTCAAATGGTTTTAATAGTTCTCCAGTTGTGAGTCACTGCCAGTTTCACTCGGTGAGGTCGTCCACTGATTGACACAGTCCATCATAGAGTCTTCATTTGCCCAGTATTTCGCTGCCAACATATAGCTGAGGTGGTTGATTGACTTGCTCTGTCCTCTGTCTTTTCTTGGCTAGGGTTCTGAGTCCAGCAGTTCGATTGGGGAGATCTCCAAAGAAACTTTGAGGTATTCCCTGACCAGATTCTTGTATGCTCTAGCAAGCACAGGGCCCGGCACAGTCCGTCACCACGATCAACTGGTGGTTGCAATTGCTGGGTTGGTTCTATTTTCAGTCCTGATTTCCACTGGAAACAATGGGTGTTGCAGTCCAGCCTGGCTCTGCCCAGCACACACTCGGCCCTCCACATCAACCAGTGAGAGCTGCAGCCTAGTCGGGGCGACCCACAATAACCCCCACCGGGCCCGCTCCCTACCCTGGTTTGCCAGTATGTATAGCAGACTAGTCCAGTCTGTCCCACATCCTATTTGGCTCTTGTACTTGTCAGTGGGTATTAAAGCTTAGTTCTATCTAACCAACTCAACTCTCCAGCCCTCATGGATGTTGTTGAGTGCCTCTCTGTCTAGCCACCCCAGTCCCTGTCTAAGTTTTCATGCCCTCCCGCGGGAGTAGTGATCCAAGAAGGGGGAACCCACTATTTCCGTCCCGGGTCTCTCTCAGTCCCGGCTTATGTACTCTTTGGGTGGTTCTGTGATTTGACTTGACAGAATTAGTCCCCAGTGCCAGCTTGCACCAGTTGATGCTGTGGTTAAGCCCAAACATCCCTCACCCACTCTAATTTATGCTTGCACCAGCAGGAATAATCTGCCTAGCCTGGCTTTTCCCTGATCCAGTCCACGTGCAGCGTGCAGGTGTTGTAGCCTTGCTTAGTCTGGTCTGTCCCCATCCCAGCCCAAGCTCTCCAGTGGGAGAAGCTGTCTGGTGAGGGGACCAGCCCCTTAATCCCCCCCGCCGGCTCTGCCCCTCCCTTCCTGGATCTTGCGCGTGCTGGTTGGGTGCTGCAGTCAAATCCAGTACATGCAACCTCACCCTAGCATTCCATAGTGTGCACTGGTTTTGTCGCGACCAGTCCCGGCTCAACCCACACTCTGTTCTGGTGTTCGGATTTACCAGTGTATGACATGAACTGATTCATCCTGGTCTGCCCCTGACCCATGCCAAATGTATGCCAGTGGGAAACTTTCCATGGCCTATTCTGGGCTGTTTCCTATCATGCTTCTTGTGCTTACCTGCAGGGACTGTGTCCTGCCAGAGGAGTTGCCCAGGCTCCTCCATCAGAACCTCTCCCAATGCCAGATTTTGCGCATACCAGGGGGTCGATGAGCCAGCCCTATTCAGTTCACCTCCTGTCCTAGCAGGAACAGTGGCTTTTCCTGGCTTGCTTTCACCCCGTTCTGGTTCTTGTTGTTGGATGTTTCAGCCCAGCCATGGCTCGTCCATACCCACGTACAGCTCACACATGGCTCAGTATGGGGTTGAGACCCAGCCTAGTCAGTCCCACATCCACCCTGGTTCTCCAGGACACCAGATGGTGTTGGGGTCTGGCCTGGCCTGGTGTATCCAATCCCAGTCCACACTAGTGCCTCGGGAGATTGCAACTGTTTCCTAGATAGAATGCAACCTGATTCCAGCACACGCGCCCCTTGGTGGGAACCTCAACCCAGTTAAGGTGTCCCCTTACCTCCCCAAAGGGCCTGTTCCTAGCCGTAGATCATGCGCCTGCCAGTGGTTGCTCTGACTCAGCATGTCTCAGTCCCTCACTTGTCTTGGCCTCTGCCTTAGACAGTGTGACTTAGTGTCCTTGACTCAAGTAGCTACCTAAGCAGTGATTCAGACAACCAATATCCCAGAGCTCCCTGGCCGGGCGGCCAGCAGGCAGAGCCGGGGAGGCCGAAGACTCGTTCACTGCCTTGCGGCAGTGTCTTTGGCGTGAGCCCCAGCATTGGGCCCGGCCCGGCAGGGGCACCCCCACAGCCGCCACACTGTGAGGAGTGGCACTTGCCCCCAAACCCAAGGCCCGAACCCCTCCCAAACTCACCCAGCCACCATATATTAGCAGCTGGGTGGAGCTAGGAAATTTAAGCCAGTTCCCAAGTTCCCTCATGGTGCACTTACCCTGAGGAAAGAGCTCTCTTGGGTCCTGGGGGAGGCCGAGGACTCTGGTTGATTTCTGTGTAGCTTATTCTCATGGTGCTACAGTGGAGTCTCAATGGACTCCTTGTGTTTCTTCTGAGCCTTGAGAACCCAAGCATTGGTCTGCCACCTGTTTACCTAAATTTGAACTGATCTCCTGCTCACTGCCACCCTCACGAGGTCCACCTATGTCCCAGGGTTCCTTCAAATGTCCTTGCCTCCTGACTTCCTTCCTAACCTACCTGGCATTAATATCCAGATGAGTTAACAAGATGCCCTTTATGGAGCAGCTTACTGTAGCTCTTCACTTGCAAGCAAAGGGGATGGGTTGCTGCAGCTCAGGAAGTTGGAGTTCTTGGTACCAAGTTCTGCGTTTTCCCAGGACTGGCCATCAGGGAAATGCGCATGGAGGCTCTGCAGAGTGACTGTGCTGGGCCGTGTAGGTGGAGGTGTGTGTTCATTTCCCCAGGGACCCGCTCCCTCCTAAACCCAAATGGACGCAGAGTTATTGCTGTTGCTGTTCCTACTTTCAGTGGACCTGGACCTTTCTTCCACATTTCCCCAGTCCTGTTAGCAGCCCTCACCTGCACAGGTGATATTGCCCTAGGCAAGGCTGTCATCTGAGCTAAGGCTGGGAACAGTGTGCTCCCCTCAGCCTCTGCTGCCTGCCGACGTCCTCTATGGGGCTGGCAGCACATGGAAAGAAAAATAAAACAACCGTGTCACTAGGGCAAGAGCCCGATTTGTTGTGAGAAGCTCATATAGCTCAGCAGAGTGAGCAGCCTGGCATTTCTGAGGTTCCCAGTTGGAATCCCAGGAAGGGGCTGGGTAGGAGGCAGGGCGAGACCCTGAGACCCTGGAGCGGGGGAGCTAGAGGAAAGGGCCAGCTGTGTCTCCACCGCCTCCCACCACCCCGGGGTGCCCTATTCCTACACCAGCCCAGCTGAGGTCTCTGTTTCCTCCAACACCCAGAGAGGCATGGCAGCCTCTTTGCCTGTGTAGCAGTCTGCGCCCCACCCCCACCGCTGGAGTTATTAGCCTCTCCCGTCCCCATTGGCCCATGTCATCCCACCACCCTGCTATCCCCCCCTCCGCCCCCGCGCGCCCTGGTGTGTAGTTTTTCCCCACCAGCTGCAGTCACCGTTTACTCCACCAAGAAACACCCTGAGCGACTTCCTGAACACTGGGCCCCTTGGCTGCTGGACACCGTCTCTGCCCCACCCACGCCAAGAACTAATAAGGCCCCCGCGGAGGCACGCCCCACTGCTCCCCTTCACGTACCAAGCCAGTGAGGTAAAATCCACTTACGAAAAATCACTGGGGGGAAAGCCAGAAGTTTCCAGAGGGTTCCCTTCTGCTCTCCCGCCCTCCTGTCTGCGGCTCTGTTTTCCTGCGGCCTCTTTCGCTGGCGGACCTACTCATTTGCACTCCTGGCTCCATGCCGCCTCAGCCTCTGACTTGAAGAGGCTCCGCACCGGTTCAGCAGTGGTGTTGGTCCCCAAAGAGCCAGGAGCCCAGAGCCAGCAGGTGTGCCTGGGAGACCTGGGTCTACTGCTGCCCTCCTGCCTCTGCGCTGGTGGGTTGGGCAGGTGCTGGAACCAGGGCAAGTGGAGGGGTGAAGTGCAGGGATGAGACCTATAGGCAAAATGACCTGGGAAGTGGCTCAAAGTTTTAAGAAGTGCGGTTTACTTTTTGGAGGTTTTTTTTCTTTTTTAAGCTAGAACTCAGCAGTGCACTGGAGGGCTCCCCACTGCTCCCTGCCACCGCACCATGGAGCCAGACTTGGGACAGGCTACCCCTGCTGCCTGCCAGACCGCCACACAGGGGACAGGCTCCCCGCTGCCTCCCCACTGGACCCAAGACAGGCTCCCTGTCTCTCCACCAGAAGGCAGACAGACTCACTCTGTATTCTCTTACTCTCACTGTATTTTCTGTCTGTATTCTCTTACTCTTACTGGGTTAGCCTTAGAAACATGATTTGGAATTCCACATCTGCCATCTCATAGATTCCCTCAGGTCAGGATCTATTCTGGAGGATTGTGGGGTTCCCAGAGTGTGTGCATTTGGTGCACAGAGAGCTCATTGTGTGTCTCCCTGGTGATTGTGACAGCCAGGTCCTTGCTCATGGTGTTGAGAGAGACAAGGCTGGCTGTCCCCTTGTCCTGCTGGCAAGCCTGGGTGACTGCCTGGGCTTATGGGCCTGTGTGATGTGGATGGTCCCTTCCTGGGGTCCTGCGAAGAGAGTCCAAGGGGTGCTGTGGCTTCTAAGCCCAACAGCCCTGGTCCTGGGACAAGGGAATGTGAACTGAGCCCTGCTCCTGTCCTACAGGGTGACTACAAGGTAGACGGGAGCCTGTGCTCTGCAGAGTTGAGTCCAGGGTGTTGGGATGCAGGAAGGTCCTGTTGCTTGTAACCACCCCCAGGGGCCAGGGAGAGCCTGAGCTGCACTAGCTTGTGCACTTTTGGGAAAGGGGGGGCAGGAAGCCTCTGAGAGAGGCCCATGGAGAGCAGGGAAAGGGAAGCAGACTCATATCAGTCTCCAGAATGAACCTGCAACTCCATCCAATATTCCTGTGACAGCAGATTCCCTCCAGAGCAGCATTTCCTGCTGCCGTCCTGGGAGCTCCAGAAGTCTTGGATGTGCAGCTGATCATCCACTCTTCTTCCCTCTGCCACGAGGAGGGGACGGCGTTTAGGCTCTGCTCAGTCATGGTGCTTGCGGAAGTCCTCAAGCTCATTCTTTGTGTTCTGCTGCATCTTCCCCTTGTGGCGTGTGCAGGTAAGTATGTGACCTGAGGGAATTTTCACCTTGGTTTGTGTGCAACCCTGTCTTCAGCCCCTGTGGGTCCAGCTCAGTCAGTAGCTTTGCAAGCCAGGAGAGCAGGAAGGAGAACAAGGGAGCTGTCTTTGGAGTGTGTGGGAGTGAAAGCAGCAAGGAGCACAGGTCTTGTTCCCAGGTGAGGGTGGCACCTGAGCAGCCAAGGTCCTGGGGCAGAGCATGCAGCTGGAGCAGTGGTCAGAGCAGGTGGGAGAAGGAGAGGAAGGGAAGAGGGAGAGCAGGAGGAGGGAAAGTTGGGAAGAAGGGCACTGAGCTGGTAAGAGGGAAGGGATAAGGAGGGGAGGAAGGGGAGGGCAGCTAGAGGGAGAAAGGCAGGGGAGAGGGAAAGCAGGGAGTGAGGAAGAGGAGGGAGAGAGATATCAATATACTTTTCTGGATTGCCCATGTCTTTTATAGCTTATTTTTTAAATTTTGGAATGCTTCACCATTGTGTGTATTCACCAGTGTGCTTATCACACTCCTTCTGACAGATAATTTGCTTGTCCTGAGTTCTCCCAATGAAGCTATGATAACCATGTGTGTGCAAGCTCTTCCCAGAACTTCAAATTTCAACTCATTTGTGCAATTACCAGATTGTGTGATGGCTGCATCAAATGAGTTTGTAAGAAAGAACTTCTCTTTGAAGGAGGCTGATGCACTTTTGCATTCTGCAAGCAATTAATGAGAGTCTGTGCTAGTCTACGTTACGTTCCTATGCCAGCTTGTGCAGTAACTCACTTTTCTTTTCCTTGTCATGGTCATCTTTTTTATTATTATTTTAATTTTTCATCTTATAAATTTATTTTCTATCATGCTTACATATTTGAGTAAGTTGGAAGGGACAAGGATTAGGGGAAAGAGAGTGAGAACATTGCTTTTAACTTTGCTTTTTCTTCTTCCTGTGTCAGGGGAAAGGGAGAAGATGAGGAAGAAGTTGCATACCGCCTCCCAACCACCTCATTACCTAGGGATGGGGAACAGCAACCTCATCTCCTCCCAGGGTCCCCAATATGGAGCATGCTCTGAGGTTCTGCTTAGGTGTTTTCAGTAGTTCTGAGATGCTGTTGATCTTGCTGCTCCAAGGATGAGGAAACCCTTCCAAGGTCCATTGGCTGAGATAAGCCACATTGGAGTCTCCATTCACTCAGCTGTTTGCTGTCAATGCTTGGCCAGGGTAGTTGAACAATGTGTGCCATCTCCCTTCTCTGCATGGTATCAGATGTTTCCTGCTGACCCCAGTGACATGCCATATCCTCCTTTTGCATCTGCCCATGCACTCCACAGCTCTAAGCCACTGAGGAGACCCAGTTCTGACACGTGCACTCCACAATCAGACCCCAGATCCTACAGTTCTCCCCATGATCAGAATTCTGAGTCCAGCAGTTCAGCTGAGGAAATCCCAAAGAAACTTCTTCTGATGTGATTCCTGAAATGACTCCTGTGTGTGGTTGTCTGTACGGGATCCGGCTCTGTCCTTCATGCGCTTCAACCAAGGCATACACTGCTAGTTGATCTTGCACTCTCCAGGTACTTCTGCAGTCTAGCCTGACAAGGTTTGCTTCCAGGCCCAGTACTTGCCAACTGATGCTGAAGCAAAGCCCAACAAATCTACACTGACTCAGGTTTTGCACTGCATCCTGACAAGGGAGTTCCCCAAACCATGCTATCAGATCTCCTTCAGTGAGAGATCCTATGCACATCGGTAGGTCGTGGCCCAGCCTGACTTAGTCCTCCTCTTGTCCTGACAGGTACAGTGGCCTTGCCCAACTGGCCCACACCCATTGCTGTTCTTATTGTTGGGTGCTGTAGCCCAGCCATACCTGGTCCACACCCAGACGCAGCACTTGCATGGTTCAGTGTGTGCCAGGACATATCCCACCCCATTCTATCCCTACTCTGGTTCTCATGAGCAACAGTGGGTGCTGCGGTTAAGTCCTATCTGCCACAGCCCTGACCCTGTCCTCATTGTTTGTATAACAAAATTTCTGGTATAATCAAGCATTGTTAAAAAAAATGACCTCCATTACTCATAGGATATTGAATTTACTAAACACACCACAAACAATTTGTGTAAACATGTTTTACTGAGGTGGGAGAGCACAATAGCTTAATTGACTAACCCTCTGTCTGCAAAATTCAGCATCCGATATTGGTGGCAGTTTGTATCCCATCCACTCTACTTCCCTTCCAGGTCCCTGCTGATTACCTGGGACAGCAGTCGGGGATGACTCAAAGCCTTGGGACCCTACACTCAAATGGGAGATGCTGAGGTTCCTGGCTCCTTGTTTCAGATCGGTCCAGCTCTGGCCAACAGCTATTTGGGGAGTAGTCAGTGTTGTACTGAATTTTGAGATCCCCAGAAAACCAGAGTCTGAAGTCGATGCTAATGCATAAAGGACAGTTTGTTCAGGTTAACCTGGGTCTCCCAGCTACTGCCCCCAACCCAGCAGGGCTGGGAGGGGAGGGGCAGCTGCAGCCAAGGCTGCAGCAGGAACAGCTGGGCAGGAAAAAAAAAGAGCGAGGTTGAACAGCACAGGGTTCTTATACATTTCAGGCCTATAGCATGTAATCGCACAGTTATGATTGGTCAGTTTATCTGTTAAAAAAGCAAGTGGGCAGGCTTTTATTGGTGGATTTGAAGCAAACAACTTTCAAAAAGTACAAACTGATGGACGATAGGGTAGTGAGCAACTTATCTAACAAGCACACCAGGGACCTCCTTGCTGAGGAGCGCTCTGCCTACCTGGCCTGCCAGGTGTCCTGCTGGGTGTCACACAGTCTGCCAGGCCTGGCGCTCACACAGCCCCCACCCAAGCAAGTAAGGCAGAAATCACAAAAGCAGAAAACACCTAGGTTCTTCACCAGCAGATGGAGGATCTACTCTCTGTCAATCTGCCTTTCTAATAAGAATAAATAAATTATTTTAAAAGTTGTATAGTTACTTTATCATATAAATACATATACTAATATATAAATATTCATCTGCCACAACTTAATTTACTAACAAATCTCTCTATGTGTAATCTCTAAATCTTCCTCACCAGCTATTTGATTATTCTCTTAAATACATTATCTAATACTTCTGTATAATTCTGTATTAATCTCGACCCTAGCAGGTCAAATGAAAATTGCTTTCATGGGGCTGGCTTTGTGGTGCAGTGGGTTAAGCCACTGCTTATAACACTGCCATCCCATGTGCAAGTGCAAGTTCAAGTCTAGGTGCTCCACAACCGGGAAGATAGTGGAGGAAGGCTCAAGTAGGCTCCACCTACACGGCAGACGCCGATGGAGTTCCTACTGCTGGTGTGGATCTGGTCCAGACGCAGGTGTTGCATCCGCTGGGCAGTGAATCAGCAGATGAAAGAGCTCCTGTGTTTCTCTGTTTCTTTGTCATCTCCCCTTCTCTCTTCCCCCTCTCTCCTCTCTCTCTTCCTAACATTCAAGTACATAAATTTGCAAAGAAAGGCAGAATGAAAAAAGGGAAAGAAAGCAAGCCAGCCAAGAAAGAAAGTCTGCCCCACCCCAAGCCCTGCACACGCTGTGTTGTCTGGTTGCGTGGAGACGACTCAGCGGTGTACCACAATCTCTATGATCTGTTCAGACGTGGCTTTCAAGAAGAAGATCGTGTGTTAGCCTTCATCTTTATCCCGTATCACTCAGGTTCTTCCAAACTCCATGTTGTAACTTACATTATCTGTGTGGATCAAGCTAGAGTCAACACCTAAGCAATGAAAGCAGAAATAAGCAGAAGAAAAACTGATAAAGTTCAGGTCTAGAAGGGATGGGAGATGGTGGACAGTTGGACTGTGGCCTGCAAGACCATGTGCTCAGGGCATATTTGCTAATTATGCTAAGAGCCCTGGGGAGATACTGAGAAGTCAGTGGGCGGGAATGAACATTCCACTGAGTCCCACAGGTCTCATTCTCCTTGGGTCCTTCCAGTATAAAAAGGGACAGCCCAGAGGGCAGGGATGGACTTGGGGAATTCACTTTCCCATTCTCCTACCTCACCCATCTGCCTCCCACTTCCCTCGCAATGCTGCCTTCAACACCAGCTATGCTTAAAGGGTCCACCTACATGCCAAAGCAGAGCTAAGCCAGTGAGGAGCAGGAGGGTCCAGAGGTTGGGCCTGAGGACTGTCGCTTTGGAGGGTGATGCTTCTGTGGTCGTGGTTGGTGTTGCTGAAATGCAAGCAAAAACAGTTATGGCCCCTGTACAGATTCCTGCATCCAGAAATCTTCCAGTTTCTGCAGTTGGGCAATGTGGCCAAGCACACAACTGCCTCCCGTTTCCATGCTGGTCACTGTGACAGGCTCTCAGGTAGCAGCAAGGGAGGATATGTCCTACCCTCAGGGAACGATCTGCCAGATAGGGGAGCCAGGGTGTCCAGACAGATGATACTCTCGCTGTCCCAGACGAGGAGAGGGACCAGGTGGTGGTTGAGATGGGTCACAGCAGTCCATATGGGTTCTGCAGGATCCAAGAGAGTGTGCAGGCAAAACAGGGAGGGTGTGATTCTAGGAAGAGAGCACAGTGAAGGAGGCTTAGACACAAGGACTGCCTCAGCTAGAACGCTGGAGAAGAGGCAGGGTGAGTGGAGTAAAATCCATGCCCTGAGGAAGAGACAATGCAGAGGAAAAGCAGAGGTGGGAGGAAATGCAGGGAGGACGCTGGGCTGGACTCTGTTGTTCTCCTGGGGAGAAGGCTCCAGGTTGGATCACTCTCAGACACACATTCACACATGCACACACAAGCACAACACAATCATACACACACACCCACACGTGCACACATGCACACAACACCCAGACTCACAACACACACAAGGAATCCACACTCCTACCCACACATACACAGAGCAGCCACACTCACATCACACACATGTGCACGCATACACACACACACACACAATTGTTCCCAAAGCTCTTGCTCTTACCTGTGGTCTCCAGCATTTCCTTCCAGTGCGGCAACAAGTTCTCAAGCCAGCTCTGACAATCGCCCATTGACACTTTGCGGAAAAACTCCATCATGTGGCTGTCATTCTGCCATGTCTTCAGCCATCTGGCTCTAGGATCAAGCTCTGTCCATCTTCTTTGCTCTGAGTCAAGGCGGAGAGATTTCTGTCCACTGATGTTGAACAGCCAGGACCCATGTGTGCGCCCAGTGGCTTCACGAACACAGCACATCCTTGCCTGCAAGCTGAGGGCATGTGTCCTCACTGGAAAGAGATCAGCGAAGATTAGTCTTGACAAGCCCTTGTCCCCATCTGCTATCCTCTGCCCCCATCCCTTCCATTGCTCCCGGCCCTGACTGTCCTCCTGGTCCTGCCCCAATCTACACCTCTAAAGGAAGACCGCTGTCCAGTTCTGCCCATGAGAATCCTGAGTCCCTGGTTTCACAACACCTGTCATCTGCCACCCTGGTCTTTTCCCACTCACCCCTGCTTGTGTCATCTGCTGGGTTCATCTCAGCCTGTTGGTTTATGAGGGTGTCAGCCACATCTTTGAGTATTTGCTTCATTGCTTTTTCTTCATTGTCAGGGATATGTGTTTCATTCCCAAGGAGAATAAAACAGTTGGCCTTGTGACAGGTACCAGTTAGAAAGATTTTGCCATCTATATAACCCTGGACATCACACACTTGTTGGCCAGATCGGGCTCTGGGGATGACAGTGAAGCGATGGCAGAGAGAATGAGCATCTGTGAAGGAAAAAATGCAAGTAACATTGATGACAACATTGAAAACAACTCACAGACAGTCCTTCCTCCAGTTCTAGGACACTAAACAGCCCATGAAGGATTGGGCTGGAAATCAGGGAGATCACCTCCCGGCCATGGCACCTGCATCCCTGACTCCTGACTTCCTCACTCCTGTGCTCCTTGTCATTCATGCTGGTTCTATGAGGTACACAGGATCACCTGGAACCAGGGAGCTGGGGACAGAAGCTTTGTACAAACACACACATTGTGCATGTTCACACTCCTACTGAACAGCAACCCTGAAAGAAAGAGACCACGTGGATGAAAGCTGACAGCACAGGGGTGTTCCGGAAAGACTGGTGCGGATGGTGCTGGCCCTGGCAGCAGCAGGGAGGCCCCGTGTGCATGCTCCCTTTGGCGGCTACTTTCTCCTGGGAGCACTCGGCAGAGCAGACTCCAAGATGCAGAGCAAAGGCAAAACAGGTGTGGATCAGAGGAAGAGAATTCCAGAAACAAGGTTCCAGGGCATGTCAGGGACAGTGGGAGATCAGAGCAGATCAGTCAGTCTGGAAGGTTTCTAGAGGCAAGAGTGACAAGAGACAGACTCACACAGGCACCTACATAGAACCCAGAGGGAATTACAGCACACTCCCGGAACAGCACATATGTACATCAAGAAACAAGAAAGACACCAGATCAATGAGCTAAGTGTATACCTGAAGGAACTAGCAAAACAACAGCAAAATAACCCCCAAAACAACAGAAAACAAGAAAGGAAGGAAAGAAGGAAAGGAGGATGGAAAGGTGGGAGGGAGAGGGAAAGAGGAGAGAGCAGCTATGCTGGCATACTGGAATATTTAACACTAATTGGGCTTTAACCGGGCCCAGAATACCCACCAGCTTTTGGCTGCTTTCTTCCCAGCAGTGTAGCACTTCATTAGTGCAAGGCAACCTAGGTCACTGCCTTGATGTGGAGGGTCCCTGGTAGTGCGACTGGGAAGACAGCAGCAGATGGTCCAGCTGCTAGGGCTTGTATGCCCATGTAGGAGATCCAGAAGAAGCTCCCAGCTCTTGGCTTTTGGCTGGCCCAGCCCCAGCCATGTGACCACTTGTGGAATGAACTAACAAATGGAAGATAAACTCTCACTCTCTCTTTGCTTCTCTCTCGCTTGCTTTCTCTTGATATTCCCCCTCCTTCCCATCATCCCTCCCTCCTTCTCTCCCCCTTCTAAATGTAATTCTGATTTGTGAAAGAAATCTTAGAAAAAAACCTGTCAACCCAGAATGCTATATCAGCAAAGATCTCATTTATAAATGTACACAAAAGACCTTCCAAAACAAACAAAAATTGAAATAACCTGTCACCATTCACCAGCTTTACACATGATACTTAGGGCCATGCTGCACACAGAAATGGAATAATAGCCGTCATAAGGAAACAGTGAAGGCACAACATCTGCTGAAAGTGCAAAGGCAATCCAAAAAAAATAATATGAATATTTATGGGAAAACAACAGAATCAAGTTGATATTTATCAGTAATAACTTTGAAGGTATGCTAAATACGGGAAGTCTGAAGGGAAGTGGATCTCATGATCCAATACAAAGACACAGACTGGCTAAATGGATTAAAAAGTAGGCCAGCACGGTGGTGTAGCTCATCAGTTCTCTGCCCGTAATGCCAGCATTCCCTATGGGGACCTGTTTGAGTCCTGGCTGTTCCACTTCCAACCCAGCTCCCAGGTAATGACCTAGCAAAGCATCTGAGGATGGCCCGAGGGCTTGGACTGCTGAAACCATGTGAAAGACCCAGAAAAAACTGACACTCAGTTTCAGACCAGTCCAGCTCTGGCTGCGGCAGTCATTGGGTGAGTGAATCAGTGCATGAAAGATGTTTCTATCCCCTCGCTCTCTAACTCTGATTTTCAGGTAAAAATAAAATAAATCTTTTAAAAAAATACATATGCAATTGGGGCCAACGACATGATATGCTTGTTCACCAGCCAACAGAAAGGAGCACCTGCATCATCAGAGGCACAGTCACAGCTCCTGCTCAAGCCTGGGGTTGGGCACTGTGGAACATGACCCCAAAGTGATAATGCAGTGAAAAATCTCAGTACAGGGGATGCTAAGTGCAGGTGCAGAACTGGAAAGACAGCATGATTGCATTGCTGGGAATGACACCATGTCTGCCAGGACATGTACACATAAAGATCTGTACCTGTGGATTTCAGAGCACAGGGATCCCACAGGCCAGCCGGATGTGCAGCCAACCTGGATAGTGCCTGATCTGAATAATGACAAGGTCCACAAAGAGGAAGCACAGGCGGTCAGGAGGCTGATGCAACCACTCCAACAAGAATGTTGCAATCTCTGTCCCGTTACCAGATTTTGGCCACCCCTCTGACCCAGACCCCACTAATCAGAAAACCTAGGCTCTTCCCAAAGGACCCACAGCCCACAGCAAGTGCATTGCTTCCGGTGGCCTTTCCCAGAGGACGTAAGGCCATCTGCTGGGGGAGCTACGTGGTAAAAGGGAAAGTCTGCAGAAAAGTGGGTGTTTGAGGCAGTGGTTAAGCCTTGGCTTGGGCTGCCCGTATCCCACATCAGAGTGCCTGGGTTGAGACCAGGCTCTGCTACTCAGTCTAGCTTGCTGGGAGGCAGCAGGTGGCCAACCATGTGGAAGACCCAACAATATTCCAGGTTGTTGGCTTTGGCCTAGTCCTGCCCTGGCCACTGTTGGTCTCTCTCTCCCTCCTCTTCCTCACTCCCCCTGCTTTCCCTCTCCCCTGCCTTTCTCCCTCTAGCTGCCCTCCCCTTCCTCCCCTCCTCATCCCTTCCCTCTTACCAGCTCAGTGCCCTTCTTCCCAACTTTCCTTCCTCCTGCTCTCCCTCTTCCCTTCCTCTCCTTCTCCCACCTTCTCTCTCTCCCCCTGGCTCCTCTCCCTTCACCGCCCCCCTCCACCTCTCCTCTCCCTCTAGTCTCTCTCCTCTCCACCTCTCCCTGCTAGCCATCTCTTGCCCACATGCTCTGACCACTGCTCCAGCTGCATGCTCGGCCCCAGGACCTTGGCTGCTCAGGTGCCACCCTCACCTGGGAACAAGACCTGTGCTCCTTGCTGCTTTCACTCCCACACACTCCAAAGACAGCTCCCTTGTTCTCCTTTCTGGCTCTCCTGGCTTGCAAAGCTACCGAGCTGGACCCACAGGGGCCTAAAGACAGGGTTGCACACACAACCAAGGTGAAAATTCCCTCAGGTCACATACATACCTGCACGTGCGGCAAGGGGAACACCCCAGACCCGAGGCAGAAGGCAAAGAATGAGCTTGAGGACTTCCACAGGCACCATGACTGAGCAGAGCCAAAAAGCCGTCCCCTCTTCGTGGCAGAGGGAAGAAGAGTGGATGATCAGCTGCACATCCAAGACTTCTGGAGCTCCCAGGACGGCAGCAGGAAATGCTGCTCTGGAGGGAATCTGCTGTCACAGGAATATTGGATGGAGTTGCAGGTTCATTCTGGAGACTAATATGAGTCTGCTTCCCTTTCCCTGCTCTCCATGGGCCTCTCTCAGAGGCTTCCTGCTCCCCTTCCCAAAAGTGCACAAGCTAGTGCAGCTCAGGCTCTCCCTGGCCCCTGGGGGTGGTTACAAGCAACAGGACCTTCCTGCATCCCAACACCCTGGACTCAACTCTGCAGAGCACAGGCTCCCGTCTACCTTGTAGTCACCCTGTAGGACAGGAGCAGGGCTCAGTTCACATTCCCTTGTCCCAGGACCAGGGCTGTTGGGCTTAGAAGCCACAGCACCCCTTGGACTCTCCTCGCAGGACCCCAGGAAGGGACCATCCACATCACACCGGCCTATAAGCCCAGGCAGTCACCCAGGCTTGCCAGCAGGACAAGCGGACAGCCAGCCTTGTCTCTCTCAACACCATGAGCAAGGACCTGGCTGTCACAATCACCAGGGAGACACACAATGAGCTGTCTGTGGACCAAAAATACACACTCTGGGAACCCCACAATCCTCCAGAATAAATCCTGCCTTGAGGGAATCTATGAGATGGCAGATGTGGAATCCAAAATCATGTTTCTAAGGAAAACCCAGTGAGATGTAAGAGAATACAGACAGACCAAACAAGGACATTGAGGGACGGCACTGTGGCCTAACAGCTTAAGTCCTCACCTTGAACACACTGGCATTCCCATATGGCCGCTGATTCTAGTCCCAGCAGACCTGCTTCCCATCCAGCTCCCTGCTTGTGGCCTGGGAAAGCAGTCGAGGACAGCCCAAAGCCTTGGAACCCTGCACCCATGTGGGAGACCTGGAAGAGACTCTTGGCTCCTGGCTTCAGACTGGCTCAGCTCCAGCCACTGCAGCCACATGGGGAGTGAATCAGCGGATGGAAGATCCTCCTGTCTCTCCTCCTCTCTGTATATCTGACTTTTCAAGAAAAAAAATAAATCTTTTTCTAAATAAAAGCTAAGAAATAAGGAAATTGATGAGTGACATGAATGAAAACACATTAAGGAATCAAAGCTCACAAAGAAGAACCCAATAGAAATGTTACAGAAACCTTCAACAAGTGAAATACAAACTACGATTGACAACTTTGATGCAGAATAGACCAAGTATAGGGAAGAATTTCTGGAGGACAACACTTTGGAAATACCCAAACCAGATCAAAATAAAGAGAACTCCCGATGGAACTGCTGAACTTATGTAGACAAGGGGATGCTGGACGGTCTGACATGGTCTGTACCAGCAATGTCGGGGCACACTTCAATAACCGAGTGATTGAATTATCCTCCTGATGAAGGATTACACCATTGTAATAATAAGGAGAAAATCAGTGTGGGCTGAGAATTAGGCGGAGGGGGAAGGCAGAGAAAATCCCAGACCCTATGGAATTGTACCATGAAATTCAAACTAAAAAGCATAGTTTTAAAAAAGAAATAGACTGACATCAGTGATCCCCTCCAAAATATATGATGGGATTCCCATAAAAGGCTGAGTTAAGGGCCTGACACAATGGCTCAATTGGTTAATCCTTCACTTGTAAGCACTGGGATCTCATTTGAGTACCAGTTCATGTTCCAGCTTCTCCATTTCCCATCCAGCTCCCTGCTTGCAGCCAGGGAAAGCAGCAGAAAATGACCCAAAGCCTTGGCATCCTATATGCTTACAGGAGACCTGGAAGCAGCTTCTGGCTCCTGATTTAGACATTGCTGCACTTGGGGAGTGAACCAGCAGACAGATCTTTCTCTTTGTCCCTCATGCTCTCTATGGGTCTTCCTTTCCAAAAAAGTGGATACATCTTTTGTTGTTGTTGTTGTTGTTGTTGTTGTTTTAAAAAGCTGAATTAATGGTGCAACTGGGTGCGGCACAGTGGCCTGGGAACAGAAGTCCCTGCCTTGAATGTGCAAGGATAGCATATGGGCACTGGATCTAATCCTGACAACCCTACTTCTCATTCAGCTCCTTGATTGTAGAGGACGGCCCAAAGCCTTGGGACCCTGTGCCCAACCCTCCCCTTTCTCCCCCACCCCACCCTCTGCGTGGGAGACCTGCAGAAAGTTCCTGGCTCCTGGCTTCAGATCAGCACAGCACCAGCCACTGCAGCCACTTGGGGGAGTGAATCATCAGACAGAAGATCTTCCTCTCTGTCTCTCCTCCTCTCTGTATATCTGAATTTGCAATAACAATCAATCAATCAATAAATATTTAAAGAAAACAAAACAAAGAGTGAGACTCATAGTAAGTGAATAACCATAGCGTTATTTTCCTGGTAACTTGATGCTGTCCTCAGTATTTCCTGCAGAGGAGTGTGGATTTAGGGATCACAGTGTAAAGAAGGAAAGCCATCCACAGTGGTTCACACTCTTAGTCAGCATTACAAACAAATGCTTCAAAACATGGTGGGGGAGGGGTGCTGGCTGCACACTGGCAGAATTGGCTAATCCTGCTTATAGCCTGGGAAAGTAATGGAAGATGCCTCGAAATGTATATCCTCCTTTTCACTGTAGAATCTGCCACAGAGTGAGCCCGTCCCTTTCCATCGGAAAGGCGGGGAGCATGCGGGGAGGGTGCGGGGAGCCCATGCCGGTCAGGCGGGGAGCAGCGGTAAGCCTGTTCCGCGTCCCGGTAAGCCAGTACCTTTTCCCTTATGCAGCAGCGGCAAACCCGTGCCCTGTCGCAGTAAGCCTGTAGTGTGACCCAGTAAATCTGCCCTGTCCCGGTAAACTGTCCGTGTCACGGTAAACCGTCCGTGTCCCGGAAAGCCCGTGCGGGGTCCCGGTATACCTGTGCGTGTCCCGGGAAATCTATGCCGTGTCCCGGTAAACTCTCCGTGTCTCGGTAAATCCGTGCGGGGTCCCGGTAAACCTATGCCCAGTCCCAGTAAACTCGTTCGGGGTCCCGGTAAATAGATGCGTGTACCGTTATCTGTGCCGTGTCCCGTTAAACTCGTTCGGGGTCCCAGTAAATCTATGCCGTGTCCCGGTAAACTCTCCACGTCCCGTTAAACTCGTTCGGGGTCCCGGTAAAAGGGTGCGTGTCCCGGTAAATCTATGCCGTGTCCCGGTAAACTGTCCGTGTCCCGGTAAACTCGTTCGGGGTCACGGTAAACCGGTGCGTGTCCCGGTAAACCCGTGCGGGGTCCCGGTAAACCTGTGAATGTCCCGGTAAATCTATGCCGTGTCCCGGTAAACCTGTGCGTGTCCCGGTAAATCTATGCCGTGTCCCGTTAAACTCGTGCGGGGTCCCTGTAAACCTCTGCGTGTCCCGGTAAATCTATGCCTTGCCCCGGTAAGCCCGTGCCGTGTCAGGCGGGGAGCGGCGGGGAGCCGGTCCCCAGTAGGGCGGGGAAGTGACAGGGAGCCCTCCAGTGCGCTGCCAAGTTCTAGCTTAAAAAAGAGAAACACCCTCCAAAAAGTAAACTGCCCTTCTTAAAACTCTGAGCCACTTCCCAGGTCATTCTGCCTGCAGGTCTCATCCCTGTACTTCACCCGTCCACTTGTCCTGGTTCCAGCTCCTGCCCAACCCACCAGCGCAGAGGCAGGAGGGCAGCAGTAGATCGGGGTCTCCCAGGCGCACCTGTTCGCTCAGGGCTCCTCGCGGCCCACACCGCTGCTGCTCCGGTGCGGAGCCGCTTCCACGTCCCAGGCGGCGGCAGCCAGGGCGGACCGCGAATTAGACTAGACCGGACGGCGAATCAGAAGGCAGGAAGGCGGAGATGCCGGCGGGCAGGCGGAGAGCAGAAGAAAGCCCTCTGGTGCGCTGCCCAGTGACTTTTTATAGGTGGGGCGTAGGTCACGAGTTTGGAGTGTTGTGGGGAAGATGTGAGACTTCCTCTCCGCGAATGCTAACCGCGAAGGCAAGCGCAGGCGCGCCTCACCAAAAAGATGATCGTTATCTTTCTCGTTCTTTTTTCTCGTTCTTTTTTCTCGTTCTCGTTCTCGTTCTCGATATACTCAACGGAAGGGAGCATGCGCTGTAGCAAGGAGCCCAGGCTGACCCGGGGAAGGCTCACGACAAAACAACACGATTTCCGAGAACGGTATCGGTATACTCAACCGAAGGGAGCCTCAGCTGGTGCCCTCAGCCCGGGCACACTCGGCACGGCTCTGTACGAGACCATTTGCCATCCTTATCGGTTTACTCAACCGAAGGGAGCATCAGCCGGAGCCCGCAGCCCGGCCAGACCCGGGACGGCTCACGACAAAGACCATACAAAACGAAAGGGAGCATCCGCTGGAGCAAGGAGCCCAGGCTGACCCGGCACGGCTCACGACAAAGACGATTTCCGCAAACGGTTTCGTTTTACTCAACCGAAGGGAGCATCCGCCGGAGCCGCAGCCCAGTCCGACCCGGGGAAGGCTCACCAGGGAGACTTTCTTTCTCTGCACATTCACCCCGAAGGGGCACCAGCTGGAGCCCAGAGCCCGGGCACACCCGGCACGGCTCACAAGAAAGACGATTTTCGCAAACAGTTTCGTTTTAATCAACCGAAGGGAGCATCAGCCGGAGCCCGCAGCCCAGGCCGACCCGGGGACGGCTCACCAGGGAGCTTCCCCGATAGGTAGACTCACCCCGAAGGGAGCATCCATCTGAGTCCGGAGTCCAGGCATGCCCGGGACGGCTCACCACAAAGACGACTTCCCTGAGCGGTGATCCGGTATGCCTACGCCGAATGCAGCATCCGTGTGACACGACCGTTCCCGGGTCTGCCCGTGTTAAGGGCTCCAAGTGATGCTCCCTTCAGGGTGAAGTGCAGAGAAAGATAGTCTCCCTGGTGAGCCGTCCCCGGGTCTGGTCAGGTCCCGGGCTCCGGCCTCTGCTCCCTTCCGTTGAGTATAGCGATACCGATCGTGGAAATCGTCTTTCTTGTGAGCCGTGCCGGTGTGCCCGGGCTCCGGGCTCCAGCTGGTGCCCCTTCGCGGTGAATGTGCGGAGAAAGAAAGTCTCCCTGGTGAGCCTTCCCCGGGTCGGACTGGGCTGCGGCTCCGGCGGATGCTCCCTTCGGTTGAGTAAAACGAAACCGTTTGCGGAAATCGTCTTTGTCGTGAGCCGTGCCGGGTCAGCCTGGGCTCCTTGCTCCAGCGGATGCTCCCTTTCGTTTTGTATGGTCTTTGTCGTGAGCCGTCCCGGGTCTGGCCGGGCTGCGGGCTCCGGCTGATGCTCCCTTCGGTTGAGTAAACCGATAAGGATGGCAAATGGTCTCGTACAGAGCCGTGCCGAGTGTGCCCGGGCTGAGGGCACCAGCTGAGGCTCCCTTCGGTTGAGTATACCGATACCGTTCTCGGAAATCGTATTGTTTTGTCGTGAGCCTTCCCCGGGTCAGCCTGGGCTCCTTGCTACAGCGCATGCTCCCTTCCGTTGAGTATATCGAGAACGAGAACGAGAAAGAGAACGAGAACGAGAACGAGAAAAAAGAACGAGAAAAAAGAACGAGAAAAAAGAACGAGAAAGATAACGATCATCTTTGTGGTGAGGCGCGCCTGCGCTTGCCTTCGCGGTTAGCATTCGCGGAGAGGAAGTCTCACATCTCCCCACAACACTCCAAACTCGTGACCTACGCCCCACCTATAAAAAGTCACTGGGCAGCGCACCAGAGGGCATTCTTCTGCTCTCCGCCTGCCCGCCAGACACGGCACGGGCTTACCGGGACAAGGCATAGATTTACCGGGACACGCACAGGTTTACCGGGACCCCGCATGGTTTTACCTGGACACGGCATAGATTTACCGGGACACGGCAGAGATTTACCAGGACCCCGAACGAGTTTACCGGGACACGGACAGTATACAGGGACCCCGCACCGGTTTACCGTGACCCCGAACGAGTTTACCGGGACACGGACAGTTTACTGGGACATGGAATAGATTTACCGGGACACGCACCGGTTTAAAGGGACCCCGAACGAGTTTAACGGGACACGGCATAGGTTTACCGGAAACCCGCACTGGTTTACTGGGACACGGAGAGTTTACCGGGACACGCACAGGTTTACCGGGACCCCTCACGGGCTTACCGAGACACGGACGGTTTACCGGGACACGGACAGTATACCGGGACTGGACAGATTTACTGGGTTACAGTACAGGCTTAGCGGGACGCGGCACAGGCTTACTGCTGCTCCCCGCCGGACCGGCATGGGCTCCCCGCCGCCTCTCCGCACCTTCCCCGCACCCTCCCTGCAGGACCCTAGATAGGCTTCCCGCCTTTCCGCTGGAAGGGGGACGGGCTCACTCTGTGGCAGATTCTACAGTGAAAAGGAGGATATACATTTCGAGCATCTTCCATTACTTTCCCAGGCTATAAGCAGGATTAGCCAATTCTGCCAGTGTGCAGCCAGCACCCCTCCCCCACCATGTTTTGAAGCATTTGTAATGCTAAGAGTGTGAACCACTGTGGATGGCTTTCCATCTTTACACTGTGATCCCTAAATCCACACTCCTCTGCAGGAAATACTGAGGACAGCATCAAGTTACCAGGAAAATAACACTATGGTTATTCACTTACTATGAGTCTCACTCTTTGTTTTGTTTTCTTTAAATATTTATTGATTGATTGATTGTTATTGCAAATTCAGATATACAGAGAGGAAGATCTTCTGTCTGATGATTCACTTCCCCAAGTGGCTGCAGTGGCTGGTGCTGTGCTGATCTGAAGCCAGGAGCCAGGAACTTTCTGCAGGTCTCCCACGCAGAGGGGGGGTGGGCACAGGGTCCCAAGGCTTTGGGCCGTCCTCTACAATCAAGGAGCTGAATGAGAAGTAGGGTTGTCAGGATTAGATCCAGTGCCCATATGCTATCCTTGCACATTCAAGGCAGGGACTTCTGTTCCCAGGCCACTGTGCCGCACCCAGTTGCACCATTAATTCAGCTTTTTCAAAACAACAGCAAAAGATGTATCCACTTTTATTGGAAAGGAAGACCCATAGAGAGCATGAGGGACAAAGAGAAAGATCTGTCTGCTGGTTCACTCCCCAAGTGCAGCAATGTCTAAATCAGGAGCCAGAAGCTGCTTCCAGGTCTCCTGTAAGCATATAGGATGCCAAGGCTTTGGGTCATTTTCTGCTGCTTTCCCTGGCTGCAAGCAGGGAGCTGGATAGGAAATGGAGAAGCTGGAACATGAACTGGTACTCATATGAGATCGCAGTGCTTACAAGTGAAGGATTAACCAATTGAGCCTTTGTGTCAGGCCCTTACGCAACCTTTTATGGGAATCCCATCATATATTTTGGAGGGGATCACTGATGTCATTCTATTTCTTTTTTAAAACTATGCTTTTTAGTTTGAATTTCATGGTACAATTCCATAGGGTCTGGGATTTTCTCTGCCTTCCCCCTCCGCCTAATTCTCAGCCCACACTGATTTTCTCCTTATTATTACAATGGTGTAATCCTTCATCAGGAGGATAATTCAATCACTCGGTTATTGAAGTGTGCCCCGACATTGCTGGTACAGACCATGTCAGACCGTCCAGCATCCCCTTGTCTACATAAGTTCAGCAGTTCCATTGGGAGTTCTCTTTATTTTGATCTGGTTTGGGTATTTCCAAAGTGTTGTCCTCCAGAAATTCTTCCCTATACTTGGTCTATTCTGCATCAAAGTTGTCAATCGTAGTTTGTATTTCACTTGTTGAAGGTTTCTGTAACATTTCTATTGGGTTCTTCTTTGTGAGCTTTGATTCCTGAATGTGTTTTCATTCATGTCACTCATCAATTTCCTTATTTCTTAGCTTTTATTTAGAAAAAGATTTATTTTTTTTTTCTTGAAAAGTCAGATATACAGAGAGGAGGAGAGACAGGAGGATCTTCCATCCACTGATTCACTCCCCATGTGGCTGCAGTGGCTGGAGCTGAGCCAGTCTGAAGCCAGGAGCCAAGAGTCTCTTCCAGGTCTCCCACATGGGTGCAGGGTTCCAAGGCTTTGGGCTGTCCTCGACTGCTTTCCCAGGCCACAAGCAGGGAGCTGGATGGGAAGCAGGTCTGCTGGGATTAGAATCAGTGCCCATATGGGAATGCCAGTGTGTTCAAGGTGAGGACTTAAGCTGTTAGGCCACTGTGCCGGTCCCTCAATGTCCTTGTTTGGTCTGTCTGTATTCTCTTACATCTCACTGGGTTTTCCTTAGAAACATGATTTTGGATTCTGCAGCTGAAGCAGAAGAAGCAGAAGCAGAAGAAGCAGAAGCAGAAGAAGCTGAAGCAGAAAAAGTTGAAGCAGAAGCAGCTGAAGCAGAAGAAGCAGAAGCAGAAGAAGTTGAAGCAGAAGCAGCTGAAGCAGAAGAAGAAGCAGAAGAGGAAGCAGAAGAAGCAGAAGCTGAAGCAGAAGAAGTTGAAGCAGAAGTAGAAGAAGCAGAAGCAGCTGAAGCAGAAGAAGCAGCAGAAACAGAAGAAGTTGAAGCAGAAGAAGCAGAAGCAGAAGTAGAAGAAGCAGAAGCGGAAGCAGCAGCTGAAGCAGAAGAAGAAGCTGAAGCAGAAGCAGCTGAAGCAGAAGAAGCAGAAGCAGAAGAAGTTGAAGCAGAAGCAGCTGAAGCAGAAGAGGAAGCAGAAGAAGAAGCAGAAGAGGAAGCAGAAAAAGCTGAAGCAGAAGAAGTTGAAGCAGAAGCAGAAGAAGCAGAAGAAGCAGAAGCAGCTGAAGCAGAAGAAGCAGCAGAAACAGAAGAAGTTGAAGCAGAAGAAGCAGAAGCTGAAGTAGAAGAAGCAGAAGCAGAAGCAACAGCTGAAGCAGAAGAAGAAGCTGAAGCAGAAGAAGTTGAAGCAGAAGCAGCTGAAGCAGAAGAAGCAGAAGCAGAAGAAGTTGAAGCAGAAGCAGCTGAAGCAGAAGAAGAAGCAGAAGAGGAAGCAGAAGAAGCAGAAGCTGAAGCAGAAGAAGTTGAAGCAGAAGTAGAAGAAGCAGAAGCAGCTGAAGCAGAAGAAGCAGCAGAAACAGAAGAAGTTGAAGCAGAAGAAGCAGAAGCTGAAGTAGAAGAAGCAGAAGCAGAAGCAGCAGCTGAAGCAGAAGAAGAAGCTGAAGCAGAAGAAGCAGAAGCAGCTGAAGCAGAAGAGGAAGCAGAAGAAGAAGCAGAAGAGGAAGCAGAAAAAGCTGAAGCAGAAGAAGTTGAAGCAGAAGCAGAAGAAGCAGAAGCAGCTGAAGCAGAAGAAGAAGCAGAAGAAGCAGAAGAAGCTGAAGCAGAAGAAGTTGAAGCAGAAGCAGAAGAAGCAGAAGCAGCTGAAGCAGAAGAAGCAGCAGAAACAGAAGTTGTTGAAGCAGAAGAAGCAGAAGCTGAAGTAGAAGAAGAAGAAGCGGAAGCAGCAGCTGAAGCAGAAGAAGTTGAAGCTGAAGCAGAAGAAGCAGTTGAAGCAGAAGAAGCAGAAGCAGCAGCAGCAGCTTGGGTGGCTCAGCATGGGGAGTAACCGCCTGGAATCCCGAGTTTGTGCGCTCCAGTCAGGTAAGGAAGGGGAGAGAAAGCCAGCAATCAACTAGAGATGAGCAACCATCCTAAGAGGGAAAGCCAGCAACCAATCAGAATGAGGAGGGAGAGCACATAACCAGTCAGCGATGAGGCAGCGAGAGCAAACAACCAACAAAACACTTTATTCATTATTTCCATGACACAGCTTTGTAGCTATAAGGGTTCTCTATCTCACCCCTCTTCCTCCCTCTTTTCCCCCTCTCCTCTCATTTTCCTCCATGTTATCACAATAGCAAAGTCCCTAGGACAAGTTACAAGTTTAACTTTCTGGTGTTTAAATGTGTCATGCCATGGTAAGTATCGGAAAACGTAGAAAACCGCATATCATAATGTCAATGTGTATTTATAAGTTTCATTAAGATTTCTACTTTTAGTCAGGAGTAGAATGCATACTGGGTAGTCGTTTTACTTCCTGGTATGAAATCTCCCCTGTATACTTTATACATATGCATATAGAGAGTTATTTACATGCCTAAATAGGTGTGTATGTATTTCTTTGCATTTTGGCCTGCTTATGTCAGAGATAACATACGATGTTTGTCCTTTTGGGACTGACTGACTTCAGGAAGCATAATGGTTTCCAGCTGGGACCATTTTTGTGTGAACAGGAAGACGTTTTGTGACCGAGTAGTATTCCACAGAGTAGCTGTAGCACAATTTCTTTATCCATTCCTGAGTTGACAGGCATCTGAGTTGTTTCCGTGTCTTAGTTATGTGGATTGTGCTGCAGGGCAACAAAGGATTGCAGGTTAACCTCTTGATACCAATTTCACTTCCTTTAGATACATTCCCAGGAGCGGGATGGCTGGTTGGATGCCGGATCAATTCTCAGTTGTCTCAGAACTCTCCATACTGACTTTCACAGTGTCTTCATTAATTTCCATTCCCACTAAAATTGGATTAGGATAAATATTCCCACACATCCTTCCCAGCAGTTGCTGTTGGTTGATTTCTTTTATTTTTTTAACGTGGCTGATCTTTTGTTTTATATATATGTATATATATTTTTTTTATTGTATTTTTGTTGACAATCTTTATATAGTTAATTGCAGTTAAAAAAAAAGGTTCAGGGGGTATAGGGAAGTGGGTAATAGTATTATGTCCATATTGTTTCCATCATGTATCTGAGGTAAAGGGGGATATTGACGGAGAAGCCCCACCCAGTTTCCCACCCACCCCAAGTCCCGGATGTGGGGCATGCTCTGAGATCCTTGCTCAAATGGTTTTAATAGTTCTCCAGTTATGAATCGCTGCCAGTTTCACTCGGTGAGGTCATCCACTGATTGACACAGTCCATCATAGAGTCTTCATTTGCCCAGTATTTCGCTGCCAACATATAGCTGAGGTGGTTGATTGACTTGCTCTGTCCTCTGTCTTTTCTTGGCTAGGGTTCTGAGTCCAGCAGTTCGATTGGGGAGATCTCCAAAGAAACTTTGAGGTATTCCCTGACCAGATTCTTGTATGTTCTAGCAAGCACAGGGCCCGGCACAGTCCGTCACCACGATCAACTGGTGGTTGCAATTGCTGGGTTGGTTCTGTTTTCAGTCCTGATTTCCACTGGAAACAATGGGTGTTGCAGTCCAGCCTGGCTCTGCCCAGCACACACTCGGCCCTCCACATCAACCAGTGAGAGCTGCAGCCTAGTTGGGGCGACCCACAATAACCCCCACCGGGCCCGCTCCCTACCCTGGTTTGCCAGTATGTATAGCAGACTAGTCCAGTCTGTCCCACATCCTATTTGGCTCTTGTACTTGTCAGTGGGTATTAAAGCTTAGTTCTATCTAACCAACTCAACTCTCCAGCCCTCACGGATGTTGTTGAGTGCCTCTCTGTCTAGCCACCCCAGTCCCTGTCTAAGTTTTCATGCCCTCCCACGGGAGTAGCGACCCAAGAGGGGGGAACCCACTATTTCCGTCCTGGGTCTCTCTCAATCCCGGTTTATGATCTCTGTGGGTGGTTCTGTGATTTGACTTGACAGAATTAGTCACCAGTGCCAGCTTCTGCCAGCTGATGCTGTGGCTAAGCCCTAACAACCCTCACCCACTCTAATTTATGCTTGCACCAGTAGGAATAATTGGCCCAGCCTGGCTTTTCTCTGATCTAGTCCACATGCAGCGTGCAGGTGTTGTAGCCTTGCTTAGTCTGGTCTGTCCCCATCCCAGCCCAAGCTCTCCAGTGGGAGTAGCTGTCTGGCGAGGGGGCACCCCTTAATCCCCCCCGCCGGCTCTGCCCCTCCCTTCCTGGATCTCGCGCGTGCTGGTTGGGTGCTGCAGTCAAATCCAGTACATGCAACCTCACCCTAGCGTTCCATAGTGTGCACTGGTTTTGTCGCGACCAGTCCCGGCTCAACCCACACTCTGTTCTGGTGTTCGGATTTACCAGTGTATGACATGAACTGATTCATCCTGGTCTGCCCCTGACCCATGCCAAATGTATGCCAGTGGGAAACTTTCCATGGCCTATTCTGGGCTGTTTCCTATCATGCTTCTTGCGCTTACCTGCAGGGACTGTGTCCTGCCAGAGGAGTTGCCCAGGCTCCTCCATCAGAACCTCTCCCAATGCCAGATTTTGCGCATACCAGGGGGTCGATGAGCCAGCCCTATTCAGTTCACCTCCTGTCCTAGCAGGAACAGTGGCTTTTCCTGGCTTGCTTTCACCCCGTTCTGGTTCTTGTTGTTGGATGTTTCAGCCCAGCCATGGCTCGTCCATACCCACGTACAGCTCACACATGGCTCAGTATGAGGTTGAGACCCAGCCTAGTCAGTCCCACATCCACCCTGGTTCTCCAGGACACCAGATGGTGTTGGGGTCTGGCCTGGCCTGGTGTATCCAATCCCAGTCCACACTAGTGCCTTGGGAGATTGCAACTGTTTCCTAGATAGAATGCAACCTGATTCCAGCACACTCGCACCTTGGTGGGAACCTCAACCCAGTTAAGGTGTCCCCTTACCTCCCCAAAGGGCCTGTTCCTAGCCGTAGATCATGCGCCTGCCCGTGGTTGCTCTGACTCAGCATGTCTCAGTCCCTCACTTGTCTTGGCCTCTGCCTTAGACAGTGTGACTTAGTGTCCTTGACTCAAGTAGCTACCTAAGCAGTGATTCAGACAACCAATATCCCAGAGCTCTCTGGCCGGGCGGCCAGCAGGCAGAGCCGGGGAGGCCGAAGACTCGTTCACTGCCTTGCGGCAGTGTCTTTGGCGTGAGCCCCAGCATTGGGTCCGGCCCAACAGGGGCACCCCCTACAGCTGCCACACTGTGAGGAGTGGCACTTGCCCCCAAACCCAAGGCCCGAACCCCTCCCAAACTCACCCAGCCACCATATATTAGCAGCTGGGTGGAGCTAGGAATTTTAACCCAGTTCCCAAGTTCCCTCATGGTGCACTTACCCTGAGGAAAGAGCTCTCTTGGGTCCTGGGGGAGGCCGAGGACTCTGGTTGATTTCTGTGTAGCTTATTCTCATGGTGCTACAGTGGAGTCTCAATGGACTCCTTGTGTTTCTTCTGAGCCTTGAGAACCCAAGCATTGGTCTGCCACCTGTTTACCTAAATTTGAACTGATCTCCTGCTCACTGCCACCCTCACGAGGTTCACCTATGTCCCAGGGTTCCTTCAAGTGCCCTTGCCGCCTGACTTCCTTCCTAACCTACCTGGCATTAATATCCAGATGAGTTAACAAGATGCCCTTTATGGAGCAGCTTACTGTAGCTCTTCACTTGCAAGCAAAGGGGATGGGTTGTTGCAGCTCAGGAAGTTGGAGTTCTTGGTACCAAGTTCTGCGTTTTCCCAGGACTGGCCATCAGGGAAATGCACATGGAGGCTCTGCAGAGTGACTGTGCTGGGCCGTGTAGGTGGAGGTGTGTGTTCATTTCCCCAGGGACCCGCTCCCTCCTAAACCACATGGACGCAGAGTTATTGCTGTTGCTGTTCCTACTTTCAGTGGGCCTGGACCTTTCTTCCACATTTCCCCAGTCCTGTTAGCAGCCCTCACCTGCACAGGTGATATTGCCCTAGGCAAGGCTGTCATCTGAGCTAAGGCTGGGAACAGTGTGCTCCCCTAGCCTCTGCTGCCTGCCGACGTCCTCTATGGGGCTGGCAGCACATGGAAAGAAAAATAAAACAACCGTGTCACTAGGGCAAGAGCCCGATTTGTTGTGAGAAGCTCATATAGCTCAGCAGAGTGAGCAGCCTGGCATTTCTGAGGTTCCCAGTTGGAATCCCAGGAAGGGGCTGGGTAGGAGGCAGGGCGAGACCCTGAGACCCTGGAGCGGGGGGAGCTAGAGGAAAGGGCCAGCTGTGTCTCCACCGCCTCCCCCACCCCGGGGTGCCCTATTCCTACACCAGCCCAGCTGAGGTCTCTGTTTCCTCCAACACCCAGAGAGGCATTGCAGCCTCTTCGCCTGTGTAGCAGTCTGCGCCCCACCCCTACCGCTGGAGTTATTAGCCTCTCCGTCCCCATTGGCCCATGTCATCCCACCACCCTGCTATCCCCCCCTCAGCCCCCGCGCGCCCTGGTGTGTAGTTTTTCCCCACCAGCTGCGGTCACCGTTTACTCCACCAAGAAACACCCTGAGCGACTTCCTGAACACTGGGCCCCTTGGCTGCTGGACACCGTCTCTGCCCCACCCACGCCAAGAACTAATAAGGCCCCCGCGGAGGCACGCCCCACTGCTCCCCTTCACGTGTCAAGCCAGTGAGGTAAAATCCACTTACGAAAAATCACTGGGGGGAAAGCCAGAAGTTTCCAGAGGGTTCCCTTCTGCTCTCCCGCCCTCCTGTCTGCGGCTCTGTTTTCCTGAGGCCTCTTTCGCTGGCCAGCCTACTCATTTGCACTCCTGGCTCCATGCCACCGCCTCTGACTTGAAGCGGCTCCACACCGGTTCAGCAGTGGTGTTGGTCCCCAAAGAGCCAGGAGCCCAGAGCCAGCAGGTGTGCCTGGGAGACCTGGGTCTACTGCTGCCCTCCTGCCTCTGCGCTGGTGGGTTGGGCAGGTGCTGGAACCAGGGCAAGTGGAGGGGTGAAGTGCAGGGATGAGACCTATAGGCAAAATGACCTGGGAAGTGGCTCAAAGTTTTAAGAAGTGCGGTTTACTTTTTGGAGGTTTTTTTTTTTTTTTCTTTTTTAAGCAGAACTCAGCAGCGCACTGGAGGGCTCCCCACTGCTCCCTGCCACCAGACCATGGGGCCAGACTTGGGACAGGCTACCCCTGCTGCCTGCCAGACCGCCACACAGGGGACAGGCTCCCGGCTGCCTCCCCACTGGACCCAAGACAGGCTCCCTGTCTCTCCACCAGAAGGCAGACAGACTCACTCTGTATTCTCTTACTCTCACTGTATTTTCTGTCTGTATTCTCTTGCTCTTACTGTATTAGCCTTAGAAACATGATTTGGAATTCCACATCTGCCATCTCATAGATTCCCTCAGGTCAGGATCTATTCTAGATGATTGTGGGGTTCCCAGAGTGTGTACATTTGGTGCACAGAGAGCTCATTGTGTGTCTCCCTGGTGATTGTGACAGCCAGGTCCTTGCTCATGGTGTTGAGAGAGACAAGGCTGGCTGTCCCCTTGTCCTGCTGGCAAGCCTGGGTGACTGCCTGGGCTTATGGGCCGGTGTGATGTGGATGGTCCCTTCCTGGGGTCCTGCGAGGAGAGTCCAAGGGGTGCTGTGGCTTCTAACGGCAACAGCCCTGGTCCTGGGACAAGGGAATGTGAACTGAGCCCTGCTCCTGTCCTACAGGGTGACTACAAGGTAGACGGGAGCCTGTGCTCTGCAGAGTTGAGTCCAGGGTGTTGGGATGCAGGAAGGTCCTGTTGCTTGTAACCACCCCCAGGGGCCAGGGAGAGCCTGAGCTGCACTAGCTTGTGCACTTTTGGGAAAGGGGGGGCAGGAAGCCTCTGAGAGAGGCCCATGGAGAGCAGGGAAAGGGAAGCAGACTCATATCAGTCTCCAGAATGAACCTGCAACTCCATCCAATATTCCTGTGACAGCAGATTCCCTCCAGAGCAGCATTTCCTGCTGCCGTCCTGGGAGCTCCAGAAGTCTTGGATGTGCAGCTGATCATCCACTCTTCTTCCCTCTGCCACGAGGAGGGGACGGCTTTTAGGCTCTGCTCAGTCATGGTGCTTGCGGAAGTCCTCAAGCTCATTCTTTGTGTTCTGCTGCCTCTTCCCCTTGTGGCGTGTGCAGGTAAGTATGTGACCTGAGGGAATTTTCACCTTGGTTTGTGTGCAACCCTGTTTCAGCCCCCTGTGGGTCCAGCTCAGTCAGTAGCTTTGCAAGCCAGGAGAGCAGGAAGGAGAACAAGGGAGCTGTCTTTGGAGTGTGTGGGAGTGAAAGCAGCAAGGAGCACAGGTCTTGTTCCCAGGTGAGGGTGGCACCTGAGCAGCCAAGGTCCTGGGGCAGAGCATGCAGCTGGAGCAGTGGTCAGAGCAGGTGGGAGAAGGAGAGGAAGGGAAGAGGGAGAGCAGGAGGAGGGAAAGTTGGGAAGAAGGGCACTGAGCTGGTAAGAGGGAAGGGATAAGGAGGGGAGGAAGGGGAGGGCAGCTAGAGGGAGAAAGGCAGGGGAGAGGGAAAGCAGGGGGAGTGAGGAAGAGGAGGGAGAGAGAGGCCAACAGTGGCCAGGGTAGGACCAGGCCAAAGCCAAGAGCCTGGAATATTGTTGGGTCTTCCACATGGTTGGCCACCTGCTGCCTCCCAGCAAGCTAGACTGAGTAGCAGAGCCTGGTCTCAACCCAGGCACTCTGATGTGGGATACGGGCAGCCCAAGCCAAGGCTTAACCACTGCCTCAAACACCCACTTTTCTGCAGACTTTCCTTTTTGCCATGTAGCTCCCCCAGCAGTTGGCCTTACGTCCTCTGGGAAAGGCCACCGGAAGCAATGCACTTGCTGTGGGCTGTGGGTCCTTTGGGAAAGAGCCTAGTTTTTCTGATTAGTGGGTCCTGGGTCAGAGGGGTGGTCACAATCTGGTAACGGGACAGAGATTGCAACATTCTTGTTGGAGTGGCTGCATCAGCCTCCTGACCGCCTGTGCTTCCTCTTTGTGGGCCTTGTCATTATTCAGATCAGGCACTATCCAGGTTGGCTGCACATCTGGCTGGCCTGTGGGATCCCCGTGCTCTGAAATCCACAGGTACAGATCTTTATGTGTACATGTCCTGGCAGACATGGTGTCATTCCCAGCAATGCAATCATGCTGTCTTCCCAGTTCTGCACCTGCACTTAGCATCCCCTGTACTGAGATTTTTCACTGCATTATCACTTTGGGGTCATGTTCCACAGTGCCCAACCCCAGGCTTGAGCAGGAGCTGTGACTGTGCCTCTGATGATGCAGGTGCTCCTTTCTGTTGGCTGGTGAACAAGCATATCATGTTGTTGGCCCCAATTGCATATATACTTTTTTTAAAGATTTATTTTATTCTTACCTGAAAATCAGAGTTAGAGAGTGAGGGGAAAGAAAGATCTTTCATCTGCTGATTCACTCACCCAATGACTGCCACAGCCAGAGCTGGACTGGTCTGAAACTGAGTGTCAGTTTTTTCTGGGTCTTTCACATGGTTTCAGCAGTCCAAGGCCTCATGCCATCCTCAGATGCTTTGCTAGGTCATTACCTGGGAGCTGGGTTGGAAGTGGAACAGCCAGGACTCAAACAGGTCCCCATAGGGAATGCTGGCATTACGGGCAGAGAACTGATGAGCTACACCACCGTGCTGGCCTACTTTTTAATCCATTTAGCCAGTCTGTGTCTTTGTATTGGATCATGAGATCCACTTCCCTTCAGACTTCCCGTATTTAGCATATGTGCTGCCGAAGTGAGCATACCTTCAAAGTTATTACTGATAAATATCAACTTGATCCTGCTGCTTTCCCATAAATATTCATATTATTTGTTTTGGATTGCCTTTGCACTTTCAGTAGATGTTGTGCCTTCACTCTGTTTCCTTATGACGGCTATTATTCCATTTCTGTGTGCAGCATGGCCCTAAGTATCATGTGTAAAGCTGGTGAATGGTGACAGGTTATTTCAATTTTTGTTTGTTTTGGAAGGTATTTTATGTACATTTATAAATGAGAACTTTGCTGATATAGCATTCTGGGATGACAGATTTTTTTTAAGATTTAGTTCTTTCAAAATTCAGAATTGCACTTAGAAGGGAGAGAGAAGGAGGGAGAGATGAAGAGAAGGAGGGGCAGAGAAAGAAAGCAAGCAACGGACAAACAGAGAGAGAGAGAGAGAGAGAGAGAGAAGGGGTGAGAGAGTGAGAGTTTATCTTCCATTTGTTAGTTCATTCCACAAGTGGTCACATGGCTGGGGCTGGGCCAGTGAAAAGCCAAGAGCTGGGAGCTTCTTCTGGATCTCCTACATGGGTGTACAAGCCCTAGCAGTTGGACCATCTGCTGCTGTCTTCCCAGTCGTACTACCAGGGACCTGAATCAGACAGAAAGCAGCCCTCCACATCAAGGCAGTGACCTAGGTTGCCTTGCACTATTGAAGTGCTACACTGCTGGGAAGAAAGCAGCCAAAAGCTGGTGGGTATTCTGGGCCCGGTTAAAGCCCAATTAGTGTTAAATATTCCAGTATGCCAGCATAGCTGCTCTCTCCTCCCTCCTTCTCCCTCCCACCCACCTTTCCATCCTCCTTTCCTTCTTTCCTTCCTTTCTTGTTTTCTGTTGTTTTGGGGGTTGTTTTGCTGCTGTTTTGCTAGTTCCTTCAGGTATACACTTAGCTCATTGATCTGGTGTCTTTCTTGTTTCTTGATGTACATATGTGCTGTTCCTGGAGTGTGCTATAATTCCCTCTGGGTTCTATGTAGGTGCCTGTGTGAGTCTGTCTCTTGTCACTCTTGCCTCTAGAAACCTTCCAGGCTGACTGATCTGCTCTGATCTCCTACTGTCCCTGACATGCCCTGGAACCTTGTTTCTGGAATTCTCTTCCTCTGATCCACACCTGTCTTTGCCTTTCTCCTGCATCTTGGAGTCTGCTCTGCCGAGTGCTCCCAGGAGAAAGTAGCCGCCAAAGGGAGCATGCACACGGGGCCTCCCTGCTGCTGCCAGGGCCAGCACCACCTGCACCAGTCTTTCCAGAACACCCCTGTGCTGTCAGCTTTCATCCACGTGGTCTCTTTCTTTCAGGGTTGCTGTTCAGTTGGAGTGTGAACGTGCACAATGTGTGTGTTTGTACAAAGCTTCTGTCCCCAGCTCCCTGGTTCCAGGTGATCCTGTGTACCTCATAGAACCAGCATGAATGACAAGGAGCACAGGAGTGAGGAAGTCAGAGTCAGGGATGCAGGTGCCATGGCCGGGAGGTGATCTCCCTGATTTCCAGCCCAATCCTGCATGGGCTGCTTAGTGTCCTAGAACTGGAGGAAGGACTGTCTGTGAGTTGTTTTCAATGTTGTCATCAATGTTACTTGCATTTTTTCATTCACAGATGATCATTCTCTTTGCCATCGCTTCACTGTCATCCCCAGAGCCCAAGCTGGCCAACGAGTGTGTGAATTCCAGGGTTATATAGATGGCAAAATCTTTCTAACTGGTGCCTGTGGCTTCAACAAGGCCAACTGTTTTATTCTCCCTGGGAATGAAACACATATCCCTGACAATGAAGAAAAAGAAATGAAGGAAACATTCAGAGAAGTGACAGACATCCTCATACAACAGCAGGCTGAGATGAACCCAGCAGATGACACAAGCAGGGGTGAGTGGGAAAAGACCAGGGTGGCAGATGACAAGTATTGTGAAACCAGGGACTCAGGATTCTCCTTTGGAGGTGTAGAGTGGGGCAGGACCGGGAGGACAGTCAGGGCCAGGAGCAATGGAGGGGATGGGGGCAGAGGATAGCAGATGGGGACAAGGGCTTGTCAAGACTAATCTTGGCTGATCTCTTCCCAATGAGGACACATGCCCTCAGCTTGCAGGCAAGGATGTGCTGTGTGCGTGATGCCTCTGGGCGCACACATGGGTCCTGGCTGTTCAGCATCAGTGGACAGAAATCTCTCCTCCTTGACTCAGAGCAAAGAACATGGACAGAACTTGATCCTAGAGCCAGATGGCTGAAGACATGGCAGAATGACAGCCACATGATGGATATTTTCCGCAGAGTGTCCATGGGAGATTGTCAGAGCTGGCGTAAGAACTTCTTGCTGTAAAGGAAGGAAATGCTGGAGACCACAGGTAAGAGCAAGAGCTTTGGGAACAATTGTGTGTGTGTGTGTAAGCGTGCACGTGTGTGTGATGTGAGTGTGGCTGCTCTGTGTATATGTGTGGGTAGGAGTGTAAGTGTGAGTGCGTGTTGTGAGTATGGATTCTGTGTGTATGTGTGTGGTGTGTGTGTGTTGTGAGTCTGGGTCTTGTGTACACGTGTGGGTGTGTTGTGTGTGTGATTGTGTTGTGCTTGTGTGTGAATGTGTGAATGTGTGGGTGTCTGAGAGTGATCCAGCCTGGAGCCTTCTCCCCAGAACAGCAGAGTCCAGCCCAGCGTCCTCCCTGCATCTCCTCCCACCTCTGCTTTTCCTCTGCATTGTCTTCCTCAGGGCATGGATTTTACTCCACTCACCCTGCCTCTTCTCCAGCGTTCTAGCTGAGGCAGTCCTTGTGTCTAAGCCTCCTTCACTGTGCTCTCTTCCTAGAATCACATCCTCCCTGTTTTGCCTGCACACTCTCTTGGATCCTGCAGAACCCATATGGACTCCTGTGACCCATCTCAACCACCACCTGGTCCCTCTCCTCGTCTGGGACAGCGAGAGTATCATGTATCAGGGCACCCTGGCTCCCCTGTCTGGCAGATCGTTCCCTGAGGGTAGGACATATCCTCCCTCGCTGCTACCCGAGAGCCTGTCACTGTGACCAGCATGGAAACGGGAGGCAGTTGTGTGCTTGGCCACATTGCCCAACTGCAGAAACTGGAAGATTTCTGGATGCAGGAATCTGTACAGGGGCCATAACTGTTTTTGCTTGCATTTCAGCAACACCAACCACGACCCCAGAAGCATCACCCTCCAAAGCGACAGTCCTCAGGCCCAACCTCTCGACCCTCCTGCTCCTCACTGGCTTAGTTCTGCTTTGGCATGTAGGTGGACCCTTTCAGCATAGCTGGTGTTGAAGGCAGCATTGTGAGGGAAGCGGGAGGCAGATGGGTGAGGTAGGAGAATGGGAAAGTGAATTCCCCAAGTCCATCCCTGCCCTCTGGGCTGTCCCTTTTTATACTGGAAGGAACCAAGGAGAATGAGACCTGTGGGACTCAGGGGAATGTTCATTCCTGCCTAGTAACTTCTCAGTATTTCCCCCAGGGCTCTTAGCATAATTAGCAAATATGCCCTGAACACATGGTCTTGCAGGCCACAGTCCAACTGTCCACCATCTCCCATGCCATCTAGACCTGAACCTTATCAGTTTATCTTCTGCTTATTTCTGCCTTCATTCCTTAGGTGTTGACCCTAGCTTGATCCACACAGATAATGTAAGTTACAACATGGAGTTTGGAAGAACCTGAGTGATACGGGATAAAGATGAAGGCTAACACACGAGCTTCTTCTTGAAAGCCACGTCTGAACAGATCATAGAGATTGTGGTACAGTGCTGAGTCGTCTCCACGCAACCAGACAACACAGCGTGTGCAGGGCTTGGGGTGGTGCAGACTTTCTTTTTTGGCTGGCTTGCTTTCTTTCCCTTTTTTCATTTTACCTTTCTTTGCAAATTTATGTACTTGAATGTTAGGAAGAGAGAGAGGAGAGAGGGGGAAGAGAGAAGGGAGATGACAAAGAAACAGAGAAACACAGGAGCTCTTTCATTTGCTGATTCACTGCCCAGCGGATGCAACACCTGCGTCTGGACCAGATCCACACCAGCAGTAGGAACTCCATCGGCGTCTGCCGTGTAGGTGGTGCCTACTTGAGCCTTCCTCTACTATCTTCCTGGTTGTGGAGAACCTAGACTTGAACTTGCACTTGCACATGGGATGGCAGTATTATAAGCAGTGGCTTAACCCACTGCACCACAAAGCCAGCCCCATGAAAGCAATTTTCATTTGACCTGCTGTGTTCAGAATTAATACAGAATTGTACAGAAGTATTAGATAATGTATTTTAAGAGAATAATCAAATAGCTGGTGAGGAAGATTTAGAGATTACACATAGAGAGATTTGTTAGTAAATTAAGTTGTGGCAGATGAATATTTATGTATTAGTATATGTATTTATATGATAAAGTAACTATACAACTTTTAAAATAATTTATTTATTCTTATTAGGAAGGCAGATTGACAGAGAGTAAGATCCTCCATCTGCTGGTGAAGAACCTAGGTGTTTTCTGTTTTTGTGATTTCTGCCTTACTTGCATGGGTGGGGGCTGTGTGAGTGCCAGGCCTGGCAGACTGTGTGACACCCAGCAGGACACCTGGCAGGTCAGGTAGGCAGAGCGCTCCTCAGGAAGGAGGTCCCTGGTGTGCTTGTTAGATAAGTTGCTCACTGCCCTATTGTCCATCAATTTGTACTTTTTGAAAGTTGTTTGCTTCAAATCCACCAATAAAAGCCTGCCCACTTGCTCTTTTAACAGATAAACTGACCAATCATAACTGTGCGATTACATGCAATAGGCCTGAAATGTGTAAGAACCCTGTGCTGTTCAACCTCGCTCTTTTTTTTTCCTGCCCAGCTGTTCCTGCTGCAGCCTTGGCTGCAGCTGCCCCTCCCCTCCCAGCCCTGTTGGGTTGGGGGCAGTAGCTGGGAGACCCAGGTTAACCTGAACAAACTGTCCTTTATGCATTAGCATCGACTTCAGACTCTGGTTTTCTGGGGATCTCAAAATTCAGTACAACACTGACTACTCCCCAAATAGCTGTTGGCCAGAGCTGGACCGATCTGAAACAAGGAGCCAGGAACCTCAGCATCTCCCATTTGAGTGTAGGGTCCCAAGGCTTTGAGTCATCCCCGACTGCTGTCCCAGGTAATCAGCAGGGACCTGGAAGGGAAATAGAGTGGATGGGATACAAACTGCCACCAATATCGGATGCTGAAGTTTGCAGACAGAGGGTTAGTCAATTAAGCTATTGTGCTCTCCCACCTCAGTAAAACATGTTTACACAAATTGTTTGTGGTGTGTTTAGTAAATTCAATATCCTATGAGTAATGGAGGTCATGTTTTTTAACAATGCTTGATTATACCAGAAATTTTGTTATACAAACAATGAGGACAGGGTCAGGGCTGTGGCAGATAGGACTTAACCGCAGCACCCACTGTTGCACATGAGAACCAGAGTAGGGATAGAATGGGGTGGGATATGTCCTGGCACACACTGAACCATGCAAGTGCTGCATCTGGGTGTGGACCAGGTATGGCTGGGCTAAAGCACCCAACAATAAGAACAGCAATGGGTGTGGGCCAGTTGGGCAAGGCCACTGTACCTGTCAGGACAAGAGGAGGACTAAGTCAGGCTGGGCCACGACCTACCGATGTGCATAGGATCTCTCACTGAAGGAGATCTGATAGCATGGTTTGGGGAACTCCCTTGTCAGGATGCAGTGCAAAACCTGAGTCAGTGTAGATTTGTTGGGCTTTGCTTCAGCATCAATTGGCAAGTACTGGGCCTGGAAGCAAACCTTGTCAGGCTAGACTGCAGAAGTACCTGGAGAGTGCAAGATCAACTAGCAGTGTATGCCTTGGTTGAAGCGCATGAAGGACAGAGCCGGATCCCGTATAGACAACCACACACAGGAGTCATTTCAGGAATCACATCAGAAGAAGTTTCTTTGGGATTTCCTCAGCTGAACTGCTGGACTCAGAATTCTGATCATGGGGAGAACTGTAGGATCTGGGGTCTGATTGTGGAGTGCACGTGTCAGAACTGGGTCTCCTCAGTGGCTTAGAGCTGTGGAGTGCATGGTCAGATGCAAAAGGAGGATATGGCATGTCACTGGGGTCAGCAGGAAACATCTGGTACCATGCAGAGGAAGGGAGATGGCACACATTGTTCAACTACCCTGGCCAAGCATTGACAGCAAACAGCTGAGTGAATGGAGACTCAAATGTGGCTTATGTCAGCCAATGGACCTTGGAAGGGTTTCCTCATCCTTGGAGCAGCAAGATCAACAGCATCTCAGAACTACTGAAAACACCTAAGCAGAACCTCAGAGCATGCTCCATATTGGGGACCCTGGGAGGAGATGAGGTTGCTGTTCCCCATCCCTAGGTAATGAGGTGGTTGGGAAGCGGTATGCAACTTCTTCCTCATCTTCTCCCTTTCCCCAGACACAGGAAGAAGAAAAAGCAAAGTTAAAAGCAATGTTCTCACTCTCTTTCCCCTAATCCTTGTCCCTTCCAACTTACTCAAATATGTAAGCATGATAGAAAATAAATTTATAAGATGAAAAATTAAAATAATAATAAAAAAGATGACCATGACAAGGAAAAGAAAAGTGAGTTACTGCACAAGCTGGCATAGGAACGTAACGTAGACTAGCACAGACTCTCATTAATTGCTTGCAGGATGCAAAAGTGCCTCAGCCTCCTTCAAAGAGAAGTTCTTTCTTACAAACTCATTTGATGCAGCCATCACACAATCTGGTAATTGCACAAATGAGTTGAAATTTGAAGTTCTGGGAAGAGCTTGCACACACATGGTTATCATAGCTTCATTGGGAGAACTCAGGGCAAGCAAATTATCTGTCAGAAGGAGTGTGATAAGCACACTGGTGAATACACACAATGGTGAAGCATTCCACAATTTAAAAAATAAGCTATAAAAGACATGGGCAATCCAGAAAAGTATATTGATATCTCTCTCCCTCCTCTTCCTCACTCCCTGCTTTCCCTCTCCCCTGCCTTTCTCCCTCTAGCTGCCCTCCCCTTCCTCCCCTCCTTATCCCTTCCCTCTTACCAGCTCAGTGCCCTTCTTCCCAACTTTCCCTCCTCCTGCTCTCCCTCTTCCCTTCCTCTCCTTCTCCCACCTGCTCTCTCTCCCTCTGCCTCCTCTCCCTTTACCGCCCTCCCCACCTCTCCTCTCCCTCTAATCTCTCTCTTCTCCACCTGTCCCTGCTAGCCATCTCTTGCCCACATGCTCTGACCACTGCTCCAGCTGCATGCTCGGCCCCAGGACCTTGGCTGCTCAGGTGCCACCCTCACCTGGGAACAAGACCTGTGCTCCTTGCTGCTTTCACTCCCACACACTCCAAAGACAGCTCCCTTGTTCTCCTTTCTGGCTCTCCTGGCTTGCAAAGCTACTGAGCTGGACCCACAGGGGCCTAAAGACAGGGTTGCACACACAACCAAGGTGAAAATTCCCTCAGGTCACATACATACCTGCACGTGCCGCAAGGGGAACACCCCAGACCCGAGGCAGAAGGCAAAGAAGGAGCTTGAGGACTTCCACAGGCACCATGACTGAGCAGAGCCAAAAAGCCGTCCCCTCTTCGTGGCAGAGGGAAGAAGAGTGGATGATCAGCTGCACATCAAGACTTCTGGAGCTCCCACGACGGCAGCAGGAAATGCTGCTCTGGAGGGAATCTGCTGTCACAGGAATATTGGATGGAGTTGCAGGTTCATTCTGGAGACTAATATGAGTCTGCTTCCCTTTCCCTGCTCTCCATGGGCCTCTCTCAGAGGCTTCCTGCCCCTCTTTCCCAAAAGTGCACAAGCTAGTGCAGCTCAGGCTCTCCCTGGCCCCTGGGGGTGGTTACAAGCAACAGGACCTTCCTGCATCCCAACACCCTGGACTCAACTCTGCAGAGCACAGGCTCCCGTCTACCTTGTAGTCACCCTGTAGGACAGGAGCAGGGCTCAGTTCACATTCCCTTGTCCCAGGACCAGGGCTGTTGCCGTTAGAAGCCACAGCACCCCTTGGACTCTCCTCGCAGGACCCCAGGAAGGGACCATCCACATCACACCGGCCCATAAGCCCAGGCAGTCACCCAGGCTTGCCAGCAGGACAAGGGGACAGCCAGCCTTGTCTCTCTCAACACCATGAGCAAGGACCTGGCTGTCACAATCACCACGGAGACACACAATGAGCTCTCTGTGCACCCAAAATACACGCTCTGGGAACCCCACAATCCTCCAGAATAGATCCTGACTTGAGGGAATCTATGAGATGGCAGATGTGGAATCCAAAATCATGTTTCTAAGGAAAACCCAATGAGATGTAAGAGAATACAGACAGACCAAACAAGGACATTGAGGGACCGCGCAGTGGCCTAACAGCTTAAGTCCTCACCTTGAACACACTGGCATTCCCATATGGGCACTGATTCTAGTCCCAGCAGACCTGCTTCCCATCCAGCTCCCTGCTTGTGGCCTGGGAAAGCAGTCGAGGACAGCCCAAAGCCTTGGAACCCTGCACCCATGTGGGAGACCTGGAAGAGACTCTTGGCTCCTGGCTTCAGACTGGCTCAGCTCCAGCTATTGTGGACACATGGGGAGTAAATCAGTGGATGGAAGATCCTCCTGTCTCTCCTCTCTGTATATCTGACTTTCCAAGAAAACAAAAAGTAAATATTTAAAAAAAAAAGCTAAGAAATAAGGAAACTGATGAGTGACGTGAATGAAAACACATTCAGGAATCAAAGCTCACAAAGAAGAACCCAATAGAAATGTTACAGAAACCTTCAACAAGTAAAACACAAAATACGATTGACAGCTTTGATGCAGAATAGACCAAGTATAGGGAAGAATTTCTGGAGGACAACACTTTGGAAATACCCAAACCAGATCAAAATAAAGAGAACTCCCAATGGAACTGCTGAACTTATGTAGACAAGGGGATGCTGGACGGTCTGACATGGTCTGTACCAGCAATGTCGGGGCACACTTCAATAACCGAGTGATTGAACTATCCTCCTGATGAAGGATTACACCATTGTAATAATAAGGAGAAAATCAGTGGGGGCTGAGAATTAGGCGGAGGGGGAAGGCAGAGAAAATCCCAGACCCTATGGAATTGTACCATGAAATTCAAACTAAAAAGCATAGTTTTAAAAAAGAAATAGAATGACATCAGTGATCCCCTCCAAAATATATGATGGGATTCCCATAAAAGGCTGCGTTAAGGGCCTGACACAAAGGCTCAATTGGTTAACCCTTCACTTGTAAGCACTGGGATCTCATATGAGTACCAGTTCATGTTCCAGCTTCTCCATTTCCTATCCAGCTCCCTGCTTGCAGCCAGGGAAAGCAGCAGAAAATGACCCAAAGCCTTGGCATCCTATATGCTTACAGGAGACCTGGAAGCAGCTTCTGGCTCCTGATTTAGACATTGCTGCACTTGGGGAGTGAACCAGCAGACAGATCTTTCTCTTTGTCCCTCATGCTCTCTATGGGTCTTCCTTTCCAAAAAAGTGGATACATCTTTTGTTGTTGTTTTAAAAAGCTGAATTAATGGTGCAACTGGGTGCGGCACAGTGGCCTGGGAACAGAAGTCCCTGCCTTGAATGTGCAAGGATAGCATATGGGCACTGGATCTAATCCTGACAACCCTACTTCTCATTCAGCTCCTTGATTGTAGAGGACGGCCCAAAGCCTTGGGACCCTGTGCCCAACCCCCCTCTGCGTGGGAGACCTGCAGAAAGTTCCTGGCTCCTGGCTTCAGATCAGCACAGCACCAGCCACTGCAGCCACTTGGGGAAGTGAATCATCAGACAGAAGATCTTCCTCTCTGTATCTCTGAATTTGCAATAACAATCAATCAATCAATAAATATTTAAAGAAAACAAAACAAAGAGTGAGACTCATAGTAAGTGAATAACCATAGTGTTATTTTCCTGGTAACTTGATGCTGTCCTCAGTATTTCCTGCAGAGGAGTGTGGATTTAGGGATCACAGTGTAAAGAAGGAAAGCCATCCACAGTGGTTCACACTCTTAGCATTACAAATGCTTCAAAACATGGTGGGGGAGGGGTGCTGGCTGCACGCTGGCAGAATTGGCTAATCCTGCTTATAGCCTGGGAAAGTAATGGAAGATGCCTCGAAATGTATATCCTCCTTTTCACTGTAGAATCTGCCACAGAGTGAGCCCGTCCCCCTTCCAGCGGAAAGGCGGGGAGCCTATCTAGGGTCCTGCAGGGAGGGTGCGGGGAAGGTGCGGAGAGGCGGCGGGGAGCCCATGGCGGTCCAGCGGGGAGCCCATGCCGGTCCCGCGGGGAGCAGCAGTAAGCCTGTTCCGCGTCCCGGTAAGCCAGTACCTTTTCCGTTATGCAGCAGCGGCAAACCCGTGCCCTGTCGCAGTAAGCCTGTGCCGCGTCCCGCTAAGCCTGTACTGTAACCCAGTAAATCTGTCCAGTCCCGGTATACTGTCCGTGTCCCGGTAAACCGTCCGTGTCTCGGTAAGCCCGTGAGGGGTCCCGGTAAACCTGTGCTTGTCCCGGTAAACTCTCCGTGTCCCGCTAAACCAGTGCGGGTTCCCGGTAAACCTATGCCGTGTCCCGTTAAACTCGTTCGGGGTCCCTTTAAACTGGTGCGTGTCCCGGTAAATCTATGCCATGTCCCAGTAAACTGTCCGTGTCCCGGTAAACTCGTTCGGGGTCACGGTAAACCGGTGCGGGGTCCCGGTATACTGTCCGTGTCCCGGTAAACTCGTTCGGGGTCCTGGTAAATCTCTGCCGTGTCCCGGTAAATCTATGCCGTGTCCAGGTAAAACCGTGCGGGGTCCCGGTAAACCTGTGCGTGTCCCGGTAAATCTATGCCTTGTCCCGGTAAGCCCGTGCCGTGTCTGGCGGGCAGGCGGAGAGCAGAAGAATGCCCTCTGGTGCGCTGCCCAGTGACTTTTTATAGGTGGGGCGTAGGTCACGAGTTTGGAGTGTTGTGGGGAGATGTGAGACTTCCTCTCCGCGAATGCTAACCGCGAAGGCAAGCACAGGCGCGCCTCACCAAAAAGATGATCGTTATCTTTCTCGTTCTTTTTTCTCGTTCTTTTTTCTCGTTCTTTTTTCTCGTTCTCGTTCTCGTTCTCGTTCTCGATATACTCAACGGAAGGGAGCATGCGCTGTAGCAAGGAGCCCAGGCTGACCGGGGAAGGCTCACGACAAAACAACACGATTTCCGAGAACGGTATCGGTATACTCAACCGAAGGGAGCCTCAGCTGGTGCCCTCAGCCCGGGCACACTCGGCACGGCTCTGTACGAGACCATTTGCCATCCTTATCGGTTTACTCAACCGAAGGGAGCATCAGCCGGAGCCCGCAGCCCGGCCAGACCCGGGACGGCTCACGACAAAGACCATACAAAACGAAAGGGAGCATCCGCTGGAGCAAGGAGCCCAGGCTGACCCGGCACGGCTCACGACAAAGACGATTTCCGCAAACGGTTTCGTTTTACTCAACCGAAGGGAGCATCCGCCGGAGCCGCAGCCCAGTCCGACCCGGGGAAGGCTCACCAGGGAGACTTTCTTTCTCTGCACATTCACCCCGAAGGGGCACCAGCTGGAGCCCAGAGCCCGGGCACACCCGGCACGGCTCACAAGAAAGACGATTTTCGCAAACAGTTTCGTTTTAATCAACCGAAGGGAGCATCAGCCGGAGCGCGCAGCCCAGGCCGACTCGGGGAAGGCTCACCAGGGAGCTTCCCCGATAGGTAGACTCACCCCGAAGGGAGCATCCATCTGAGTCCGGAGTCCAGGCATGCCCGGGACGGCTCACCACAAAGACGACTTCCCTGAGCGGTGATCCGGTATGCCTACGCCGAATGCAGCATCCGTGTGACACGACCGTTCCCGGGTCTGCCCGTGTTAAGGGCTCCAAGTGATGCTCCCTTCAGGGTGAAGTGCAGAGAAAGATAGTCTCCCTGGTGAGCCGTCCCCGGGTCTGGTCAGGTCCCGGGCTCCGGCCTCTGCTCCCTTCCGTTGAGTATAGCGATACCGATCGTGGAAATCGTCTTTCTTGTGAGCCGTGCCGGTGTGCCCGGGCTCCGGGCTCCAGCTGGTGCCCCTTCGCGGTGAATGTGCGGAGAAAGAAAGTCTCCCTGGTGAGCCTTCCCCGGGTCGGACTGGGCTGCGGCTCCGGCGGATGCTCCCTTCGGTTGAGTAAAACGAAACCGTTTGCGGAAATCGTCTTTGTCGTGAGCCGTGCCGGGTCAGCCTGGGCTCCTTGCTCCAGCGGATGCTCCCTTTCGTTTTGTATGGTCTTTGTCGTGAGCCGTCCCGGGTCTGGCCGGGCTGCGGGCTCCGGCTGATGCTCCCTTCGGTTGAGTAAACCGATAAGGATGGCAAATGGTCTCGTACAGAGCCGTGCCGAGTGTGCCCGGGCTGAGGGCACCAGCTGAGGCTCCCTTCGGTTGAGTATACCGATACCGTTCTCGGAAATCGTATTGTTTTGTCGTGAGCCTTCCCCGGTCAGCCTGGGCTCCTTGCTACAGCGCATGCTCCCTTCCGTTGAGTATATCGAGAACGAGAACGAGAACGAGAAAAAAGAACGAGAAAAAAGAACGAGAAAAGAGAACGAGAAAGATAACGATCATCTTTTTGGTGAGGCGCGCCTGCGCTTGCCTTCGCGGTTAGCATTCGCGGAGAGGAAGTCTCACATCTCCCCACAACACTCCAAACTCGTGACCTACGCCCCACCTATAAAAAGTCACTGGGCAGCGCACCAGAGGGCATTCTTCTGCTCTCCGCCTGCCCGCCGGCATCTCCGCCTTCCTGCCTTCTGATTCGCCGTCCGGTCTAGTCTAATTCGCGGTCCGCCCTGGCTGCCGCCGCCTGGGACGTGGAAGCGGCTCCGCACCGGAGCAGCAGCGGTGTGGGCCGCGAGGAGCCCTGAGCGAACAGGTGCGCCTGGGAGACCCCGATCTACTGCTGCCCTCCTGCCTCTGCGCTGGTGGGTTGGGCAGGAGCTGGAACCAGGACAAGTGGACGGGTGAAGTACAGGGATGAGACCTGCAGGCAGAATGACCTGGGAAGTGGCTCAGAGTTTTAAGAAGGGCAGTTTACTTTTTGGAGGGTGTTTCTCTTTTTTAAGCTAGAACTTGGCAGCGCACTGGAGGGCTCCCTGTCACTTCCCCGCCCTACTGGGGACCGGCTCCCCGCCGCTCCCCGCCTGACACGGCACGGGCTTACCGGGGCAAGGCATAGATTTACCGGGACACGCAGAGGTTTACAGGGACCCCGCACGAGTTTAACGGGACACGGCATAGATTTACCGGGACACGCACAGGTTTACCGGGACACGGCATAGATTTACCGGGACATTCACAGGTTTACCGGGACCCCGCACGGGTTTACCGGGACCCCGCACGGGTTTACCGGGACACGCACCGGTTTACCGTGACCCCGAACGAGTTTACCGGGACACGGACAGTTTACCGGGACACGGCATAGATTTACCGGGACACGCACCGGTTTATCGGGACCCCGAACGAGTTTAACGGGACGTGGAGAGTTTACCGGGACACGGCATAGATTTACTGGGACCCCGAACGAGTTTAACGGGACACGGCACAGATAACGGTACACGCACCTATTTACCGGGACCCCGAACGAGTTTACCGGGACAAGGCATAGGTTTACCGGGACCCCGCACGGATTTACCGAGACACGGAGAGTTTACCGGGACACGGCATAGATTTCCCGGGACACGCACAGGTATACCGGGACCCCGCACGGGCTTTCCGGGACACGGACGGTTTACTGGGACACGGACAGTTTACCGGGACAGGGCAGATTTACTGGGTCACACTACAGGCTTACTGCGACAGGGCACGGGTTTGCCGCTGCTGCCCACCAGAAAAGGCACAGACTTACCGGGACGCGGAACAGGCTTACCGCTGCTCCCCGCCTGACCGGCATGGGCTCCCCGCACCCTCCCCGCATGCTCCCCGTCTTTCCGATGGAAAGGGACGGACTCACTCTGTGGCAGATTCTACAGTGAAAAGGAGGATATACATTTCGAGGCATCTTCCATTACTTTCCCAGGCTATAAGCAGGATTAGCCAATTCTGCCAGTGTGCAGCCAGCACCCCCCACCACCATGTTTTGAAGCATTTGTTTGTAATGCTGAGTAAGAGTGTGAACCACTGTGGATGGCTTTCCATCTTTACACTGTGATCCCTAAATCCACACTCCTCTGCAGGAAATACTGAGGACAGCATCAAGTTACCAGGAAAATAACGCTATGGTTATTCACTTACTATGAGTCTCACTCTTTGTTTTGTTTTCTTTAAATATTTATTGATTGATTGATTGTTATTGCAAATTCAGATATACAGAGAGGAGGAGAGACAGAGAGGAAGATCTTCTGTCTGATGATTCACTCCCCCAAGTGGCTGCAGTGGCTGGTGCTGTGCTGATCTGAAGCCAGGAGCCAGGAACTTTCTGCAGGTCTCCCACGCAGAGGGTGGGGTGGGGGAGAAAGGGGAGGGTTGGGCACAGGGTCCCAAGGCTTTGGGCCGTCCTCTACAATCAAGGAGCTGAATGAGAAGTAGGGTTGTCAGGATTAGATCCAGTGCCCATATGCTATCCTTGCACATTCAAGGCAGGGACTTCTGTTCCCAGGCCACTGTGCCGCACCCAGTTGCACCATTAATTCAGCTTTTTCAAAACAACAGCAAAAGATGTATCCACTTTTATTGGAAAGGAAGACCCATAGAGAGCATGAGGGACAAAGAGAAAGATCTGTCTGCTGGTTCACTCCCCAAGTGCAGCAATGTCTAAATCAGGAGCCAGAAGCTGCTTCCAGGTCTCCTGTAAGCATATAGGATGCCAAGGCTTTGGGTCATTTTCTGCTGCTTTCCCTGGCTGCAAGCAGGGAGCTGGATGGGAAATGGAGAAGCTGGAACATGAACTGGTACTCAAATGAGATCCCAGTGCTTACAAGTGAAGGATTAACCAATTGAGCCTTTGTGTCAGGCCCTTAACGCAACCTTTTATGGGAATCCCATCATATATTTTGGAGGGGATCACTGATGTCATTCTATTTCTTTTTTAAAACTATGCTTTTTAGTTTGAATTTCATGGTACAATTCCATAGGGTCTGGGATTTTCTCTGCCTTCCCCCTCCGCCTAATTCTCAGCCCACACTGATTTTCTCCTTATTATTACAATGGTGTAATCCTTCATCAGGAGGATAATTCAATCACTCGGTTATTGAAGTGTGCCCCGACATTGCTGGTACAGACCATGTCAGACCGTCCAGCATCCCCTTGTCTACATAAGTTCAGCAGTTCCATTGGGAGTTCTCTTTATTTTTATCTGGTTTGGGTATTTCCAAAGTGTTGTCCTCCAGAAATTCTTCCCTATACTTGGTCTATTCTGCATCAAAGTTGTCAATCGTAGTTTGTATTTCACTTGTTGAAGGTTTCTGTAACATTTCTATTGGGTTCTTCTTTGTGAGCTTTGATTCCTGAATGTGTTTTCATTCATGTCACTCATCAATTTCCTTATTTCTTAGCTTTTATTTAGAAAAAGATTTATTTTTTTTTCTTGAAAAGTCAGATATACAGAGAGGAGGAGAGACAGGAGGATCTTCCATCCGCTGATTCACTCCCCATGTGGCTGCAGTGGCTGGAGCTGAGCCAGTCTGAAGCCAGGAGCCAAGAGTCTCTTCCAGGTCTCCCACATGGGTGCAGGGTTCCAAGGCTTTGGGCTGTCCTCGACTGCTTTCCCAGGCCACAAGCAGGGAGCTGGATGGGAAGCAGGTCTGCTGGGACTAGAATCAGTGCCCATATGGGAATGCCAGTGTGTTCAAGGTGAGGACTTAAGCTGTTAGGCCACTGCGCCAGTCCCTCAATGTCCTTGTTTGGTCTGTCTGTATTCTCTTACATCTCACTGGGTTTTCCTTGCAAACATGATTTTGGATTCCACATCTGCCATCTCATAGATTCCCTCAAGTCAGGATCTATTCTGGAGGATTGTGGGGTTCCCAGAGTGTGTGCATTTGGTGCACAGAGAGCTCATTGTGTGTCTCCGTGGTGATTGTGACAGCCAGGTCCTTGCTCATGGTGTTGAGAGAGACAAGGCTGGCTGTCCCCTTGTCCTGCTGGCAAGCCTGGGTGACTGCCTGGGCTTATGGGCCGGTGTGATGTGGATGGTCCCTTCCTGGGGTCCTGCGAGGAGAGTCCAAGGGGTGCTGTGGCTTCTAACGGCAACAGCCCTGGTCCTGGGACAAGGGAATGTGAACTGAGCCCTGCTCCTGTCCTACAGGGTGACTACAAGGTAGACGGGAGCCTGTGCTCTGCAGAGTTGAGTCCAGGGTGTTGGGATGCAGGAAGGTCCTGTTGCTTGTAACCACCCCCAGGGGCCAGGGGGAGCCTGAGCTGCACTAGCTTGTGCACTTTTGGGAAAGAGGGGCAGGAAGCCTCTGAGAGAGGCCCATGGAGAGCAGGGAAAGGGAAGCAGACTCATATTAGTCTCCAGAATGAACCTGCAACTCCATCCAATATTCCTGTGACAGCAGATTCCCTCCAGAGCAGCATTTCCTGCTGCCGTCCTGGGAGCTCCAGAAGTCTTGGATGTGCAGCTGATCATCCACTCTTCTTCCCTCTGCCACGAAGAGGGGACGGCTTTTTGGCTCTGCTCAGTCATGGTGCCTGTGGAAGTCCTCAAGCTCATTCTTTGCCTTCTGCCTTGGTTCTGGGGTGTTCCCCTTGCAGCACGTGCAGGTATGTATGTGACCTGAGGGAATTTTCACCTTGGTTGTGTGTGCAACCCTGTCTTCAGCCCCTGTGGGTCCAGCTCAGTAGCTTTGCAAGCCAGGAGAGCCAGAAAGGAGAACAAGGGAGCTGTCTTTGGAGTGTGTGGGAGTGAAAGCAGCAAGGAGCACAGGTCTTGTTCCCAGGTGAGGGTGGCACCTGAGCAGCCTAGGTCCTGGGGCCGAGCATGCAGCTGGAGCAGTGGTCAGAGCATGTGGGCAAGAGATGCCTAGCAGGGAGAGGTGGAGAGGAGAGAGATTAGAGGGAGAGGAGAGGTGGGGAGGGCGGTAAAGGGAGAGGAGGCAGAGGGAGAGAGAGCAGGTGGGAGAAGGAGAGGAAGGGAAGAGGGAGAGCAGGAGGAGGGAAAGTTGGGAAGAAGGGCACTGAGCTGGTAAGAGGGAAGGGATGAGGAGGGGAGGAAGGGGAGGGCAGCTAGAGGGAGAAAGGCAGGGGAGAGGGAAAGCAGGGGGAGTGAGGAAGAGGAGGGAGAGAGAGGCCAACAATGGCCAGGGTAGGACCAGGCCAAAGCCAAGAGCCTGGAATATTGTTGGGTCTTCCACATGGTTGGCCACCTGCTGCCTCCCAGCAAGCTAGACTGAGTAGCAGAGCCTGGTCTCAACCCAGGCACTCTGATGTGGGATATGGGCAGCCCAAGCCAAGGCTTAACCACTGCCTCAAACACCCACTTTTCTGCGGACTTTCCCTTTTGCCATGTAGCTCCCCCAGCAGATGGCCTTACGTCCTCTGGGAAAGGCCACCGGAAGCAATGCACTTGCTGTGGGCTGTGGGTCCTTTGGGAAAGAGCCTAGTTTTTCTGATTAGTGGGTCCTGGGTCAGAGGGGTGGTCACAATCTGGAAACGGGACAGAGATTGCAACATTCTTGTTGGAGTGGTTGCCTCAGCCTCCTGACTGCCTGTGCTTCCTCTTTGTGGACCTTGTCATTATTCAGATCAGGCACTATCCAGGTTGGCTGCACATCTGGCTGGCCTGTGGGATCCCTGTGCTCTGAAATCCACAGGTACAGATCTTTATGCGTACATGTCCTGGCAGACATGGTGTCATTCCCAGCAATGCAATCATGCTGTCTTCCCAGTTCTGCCCCTGCACTTAGCATCCCTTGTACTGAGATTTTTCACTGCATTATCACTTTGGGGTCATCTTCCACAGTGCCCAACCCCAGGCTTGAGCAGGAGCTGTGACTGTGCCTCTGATGATGCAGGTGCTCCTTTCTGTTGGCTGGTGAACAAGCGTCTTCCACTCCTTCCAGAGGCACAGAGAGCACTGGAACATTTCCTGAATCTCCATTTCATCTCTACCCTGGATGTTTTGTGTTCCCTCCCTATGCAGCCTGCCATGGATGTTCTGAGTTTTGTAGTGCTTGTTGTGCGGGCTCATCAGCCCTATTGCCTGTAGTCCTGTCCCAAACCTGTCCCATGGTGATCAGCACCCTCAAGGAAGCCCCCATGCACTGTCCCATCACCTGCAATCCATGTGAGCAGATTTTCTGCTGCCGTCAGGCCTGGCCTGGCACTGCCCTAGCAGGCTCATCACTGGTGGGTGGGCAGAGTGGAGGTGAGGCAGGTATGGGGAGTAAGATCCTTCAGAGGCAGAAGGAGATGCAGAGGTGAGCCCAGGAAAGTGCTCTCAAGTTCCCCTGCCCTTGAGAAGGATGTTTCTGCTGGCACAGAGCTGGTGCCTGGGTGATGCTCACCTGTATTATTCTTTCACAGACCCTCACAGTCTGAGGTATAATGTCAGCATCATTCCTCAGCCCAAGCCTCAACAGCCATGGTGTGAAATTCAAGGGCACATGGATGAGATGGTGTTTCTCTCCTTTCACTGTGGTGGTGAGGTGAACCCCTTGGGGCCCCTAGGAAGGAAGCTCAACAGCACAGAGACCTGGGAGGAACAGATTGAAATGCTGAAATATGTGACTGAGGAGCTCCGGAAGCAGCTGCTGGACCTTAAATCTGAGATCTTCCCAACCACTGGTATGTATGAAAGGCACTCTGAGGACAGCAGAGCCTCTGGACATGTGTATTTTATTGTGTGTAGATCAAAGCAACATTTTTGCTATGCAGGAATAAGGACAGGGTACCAAGCACAGAGCATGCCAGGAAATACCAGCGGGACAGAAGCAGTGGATACCAGGTGGGATGAAGTATTTATGAAGACTGATGTTGGCCCATCTCTTCCCAATGGGGACAGATGTCCCCACCCTGCAGGGCACGATGCGCTGTGAAAAGGAAGGCAGTGAGAAAATACACTGGTCCTGGGAGTTTGGCTTCAATGGACAGAGAAACCTGCTCTTTAGCTCAGACAACAGTATGTGGACAGAGCTTGAAGCTGGAGCCACGTGGCTGAAGACAGCCTTGGAGAATGATGGGGCCATGACCAAGTTGTTGAAGAATGCCTTAGCAGGAGTCTGTGAGAAATGGCTTTTGAGCTTAAATCGATCCAGGAAGAAGATGCTGGGGACCACAGGTAACTAGGATGAGGGCTGGGAGGGAGAGGTCTTCCCTAGGGATGGCATGTGGGTGTGGGTGTGCATCTGAAGGTGTGTGTGCAGTGAGTGTGGTTGTGCGTGTGTGCTGTATGAGTGTGCTCTGCCTGTGTGTGTATGAAAGTGCAGATACTGTGAGTGTGTATCTGTGAGTGTTTTTGTGTGTGAATGTGGCATGTGCATGCCTGTGTGTGCACATGAGGGTGTAGGCCTGTGTACATGTGTATGTCAGTCCCTCCCTCTGCCTTTCCCGCCAGCCCCCATACTGTGGCTGCACTTTGTTTCACGACATTCTCCAACACTCTTCCCTTTCCCCCATCTCAGCTGCTCTTTCTTGGGATCCTTCAGATGCCCACAACGTCAGCTCCTGTGGCCCCTCCCCACCACCATTCCCAGTGTCTACTCCTCTTGGCCACAGCAGGAAGGACAGTCAGCCTGGTCAGCCCAGCTTCCCTTTCTGGCAGATGTTTCCCTGAGCACAGGACCCATCCTGCCTCCCTGCTACCCTAGGCCCAGCACATAAGAGAGTGGCAGCTGTGTGCAGGGGAGGCAACTCCTGGGGCTTGGGGTCTGGACAGGGGTCTCCAGGTTTCTGCTTCCATTTCAGCACCATCAACCATGACCCCAAAAGCAGTCCAGTCTAAGGCCGTGATCATCAGCATCAGCGTCTTGAGCCTTGTCATTTTCTTTATCTGCTTGATTATAGTTGGTAAGTAGGGGCTCTCTTGAATGGGAGGGAAGCAGGGACAGATGGGTGGAGTGAGGTGATGGGAGAGGGACATCACTGAGTCTACCCCTGTTTCCTGGGCTACACCTGTTCATTCTAGAAATGAGACAAGGAAAATCAGACCACATGTCACTCAACAGCATTCATTCACAGTCACTCAACAGGCAAGCTCAGCCCCTGCGTTCTGAGAAGTTCTTGCTGTCACAGGCAAGGCTGGTGTAGCGAAAGGCAGAGAGACCCTTTCCCAAGCTAGGCTTCAACAGCTAGTTCATAGCATATTAGTGTGAAGAAAGCTTCACCAGGTCAGGCCTGTGTTAGCCAGGAGTCCCATTTAATAAAGGCTGAGTGGGGGCGTGGGATGTGTGTCACAGGGGGCAGGTGGGGCAGCCAGCATCCATAGCAGCTCCACATGATGAGTCAGTGTCACTGGGGTGTCTTCACCAGTGCATGGCAGGGTGAGCAGGAGAGCAGGCCTTTGCCAACCCAGCTCCTACGGCCGCAGGTCGCGCTAGATTCCTGTTAGAGCAGAATGTGGCCAGGTTCTCGATACCCTGGCAGCAGGAAACTACAAGAGTCATCAAGGCTACAATGAACTAACAAGGCTTGTTGTCAGCTAAAGTCCACTCCCTGGAGTAGGAAAGTGGAGAGGCTTGGGGAAGAACTTCTGCCCTGGAGACCTTGGGCTGTTGCCTAGCTTTTTGACAATAAAGGTCGTTCCCATCTGGGCTGGCAAGTCACAGGTGGGTTGCAGTTGTCAAGTTACATGTGACACAAAGCTTCCTTTTGCGGGATATTCACCACTTGTTAAGATGTGGGAAATCCTTGGAACCCCTGGGAACCTCCAGGCTGTGCTCATAGTAAGCTGTCTCCCTACACAACCATCTCCAAACCCCTCGTTAGGGAAGCTGAACTCATGTCCTATCATGGGAAACGTGGGGAGCATCTGTCTTCTGCATCCTCATCAGGCTGAGTAGGGATGTGACCCTGCCTACCGAAGGAGTCAGTTTCCCGTAACTGACCCAGAGACCCTGCTGTGGAAGGGCTGGATTTGGGAGAATGAGAGAAATGCTTAAGGTTTGATCTAAGCATGCTTTTTCCTTTCTCTCTCTCTCTCTCTCCCTCTCTCTCTCTCTCTCTCTCTCTAGCCTTGAAGACCAATGTATTGCACAAGTTCAAAAAGAGAGTAAATGTGAGGAGGAGAGTGATTGCAAAGGAGAACTCTGAAGAAACTCCACAGCAGCCTTGCCTGACTGGGCCACACCCATTGCAGCTCTCCCTTTTGGTGCAAGAGACAGAGACAAATGTTGCAGGGAATTTGGCGTGAAACTTGGCAGCAACTGAAGAACATCCAGTTCAAAAATCAAAGCATTTGCCCCTGCCCGGTGCTAACTGCTGTATTCCTGCTTCTGTAACTTCTGCTTTGCTTGTTCTGCTAAGAGATTGTGTGACCCCAGGCCTGGCAATTTAGGGGCAGTTGCCCTGGTAGCCTGAGGGGACATATTGCCTACACGACACTTGTCCCATCATCCCGATAGAAAGCCCCCACCTACCTTTTGAACTAACCAATAGTGTAAAGGTCCCATACAAATGTAGAATACTGAAAACTAACCCTCTGATTGGCTGATTTTTGTGTAAAAACCCTAAAGTTTGAAGGCTAGGTGTCTTCCTTTTCTTTGGATCTCGGGCATGCTCGAATAAACATTCCTCTTGACCTCTGACTCCTGGTGATTCTTCGGGGAAGCCCAGTGGCGGCCCCGGCAGGGGCACCACAGTGGGCACCGTGTCCATGTCTGTGGCAGCACCTACATAGGGGTGGCTGTGGCGGAGGTGGCAGCAGCAGAAGCGATGGCGGCAGAGAAGGAAGCAAAGGCAGTGGCAGTCACTGTGACCACAGCAGTGGAGGCTTGCTATTGCTCGAAGCTGTGACAGCCACAGGTCGTCCCTGGCTGTAGAGCTGCAACACCGGCCCAGAGACCAGGAGACGCCTGCAGAGCTGCATGTGGACTGGCCTGCTACCTGCTAGTGCCTGCTGAGCTCTTCACTGTTTGGGGTCGTGACCAATTGCGGTTGTAAGAGCTGAGACCCTGATCGTATTAGAGTTTATTAATATTGTTTCACATAGCTAGATGCTTTGCCATTTGGTACATGTACATCATGTACATTTATTATGGTGCTCTCTTTTTGTTGAATGGATCCTTTGGTCATTATGTGGTATCCTTCTTCATTTCTTTTAATGTTTTGCACATCAAAGCCTATATCATCTGATATAAGAATGACTACATTTGCACGTTTTTCCTTACCATTTGCTTGGGATATCTTTTTCTATCCGTTCACTTTCAGTTTCCTCTGATCTTCATTGGTGAGATGTGTCTCCTACAAGCAGCAGATGGCTGAGTTTTGTTTTGTGATCCAGTCCTCTAATCTATGGCATTTAACTGATGAGTTAAGCCATTTCCATTCAGAGGTATTATGGATAGGTGACAGTTTGGTCCTGTCATTGAGGTAATTGGTTGTTCTTTGATTTAATCTCCTGTTAGCCTTTTAGTGGGATGTTCTCCACAGTTGCCTTTGTTTTTGGTGGTTGCTATTCCTTTTTCTTGAGAATATCTTTGAGTATTAGCTGTAGGGCAGGTTTGGAGGACACAATTCTTGAAGTTTTTCTTTATTGTGGAAGAATTTTACTTCATTTTCAAAGACAAAGGAGAGCTTTGCAGGATACATTATTCTGGGCTGAAAATTTTTCTCTTTTAGAATCTGGAATATGTCACTCCATTCTCTCCTGCCCTGCAGTGTTTCCTCTGAGAAGTCAGCTGTGAGTTTGACTGGGGTTCCTCTATATGTCACTGGATTTTTTTCATGTGCACATTTAAGGATATTTTTCTTTTTGTTCAACTGAAGAGAGCTTGATTATCATGTGTGGCAGTGAAGTTCACTTTTGATCAACTCTGTTGGGAATTCTGTGCCCCCCTTCCCGTTTTCCAATTCTTCCTCCAGACTAGAGAAGTTTTCATTTAGTAATCCCAGGTGCTCTTTCTGCACCTTCTGGAACTCCCATAACTCTTATGTTGGGCCTTTTAATCATATCCTTCAATTCTTGGATACATTTTTTAGCTTGGCCTAGCTCTGCTTTCAGCTTTTTGTTTGTTTCTCCCTGTTGACAGGAAATATCTTCCAATTCTTACTTCTGTTTCATTCATTCTATTTTTGAGATTCTCCACTGTACTTTAATTTGCTCCACTATATTCTTACTTGATTCGTTTGCCCTCATTTGATTCATTACTACTTCCTATGTAACGTATTCCGTAAATTCTTTGAACTCTTATGTATGCTTCTCATTGTTGATCAGAAGCTTTATAATGGGTTTTCTTTCTAAATTCTGTGTCCCCATTTTCTTGATGTCTTTGTCAGTTGACTTCGAGGGTGTTTGAAGCTTTTGCTCCTTTGCTGGAGAGTCTTCAGTAACATTCACAGTGCCTTTGTCTTTTGTTTAACCTTTTGTCATTGCCATTCTGGTTGGTGGATTCTTCTCTTTTGTGCAGATTTCTAAGATGTATTACCTACAGGTTTTCCATGCTCACTCAGTGCCCTGGATGAGGAAAACACTAGTTGTCCTGAATAACTGTTTTGTCAGTGGGACTGATCTTATTGACACCTGCTATCTGATATGTCTGAGAGCCTCCTGGAGTTATTTTGGGTGGAGTTGTTAGTGTGCCTCAACAGGACTGTTTTTTTCTGTGGAGCCTGTGCAGTGCTCTAAGGTGGAAGTGACTTTGTTCCCAGCTTAGCTCTTGGGCAGCTCAGCTGTCCTCCCTTCAGCCTAACAGTGCCTGGCCCCGTGGCACTGACATCTGAGTGCCACTGATGTAGTGCACGCGCAGTTTACCACTGCTGCTCCTGCAGCTTACCAATGCTCTGAGCCCTTGCCTTTCTGTGCAAGAAGGCACCCATGTGGACAGCGACAGAAATCTGAGGTTGTTGGCCATCAGCTCCAGGCACTACACAGACACTGTATGATGCAAGGCTGGCGCTGCTTTCTCAGTGGGCTCAGCTCTGTGCAATTAGCTAGAAACAAGCCCACTCTGGGCTTTCACTTAAAATCCACACTCATGGACCCGACGGCGTAGTCTAGTGGCTAAAGTCCTGGCCTTGAATGCACTGGGATCCCATATGGGCGCCGGTTCTAGTCCCGGCAGCTCCACATCCTGCCCAGCTCCCTGCTTGTGGCCTGGGAAGGCAGTCGAGGATGGCCAAAACCCTGGGACCCTGCGCCCGTGTGGGAGACCTGGAAAGAAGCTCCTGGTACCTGGCTTTGGATCGGTGTAGCACCGGCCATTGTGGTCACTTGGGGAGTGAATCATCAGATGGAAGATCTTCCTCTCTGTCTCTCCTCCTCTCTGTATATCTGATTTTGTTGTAAAAAATAAATCAATCTTTAAAACAAAAACAATCCACACTCGCTGCCCCGTTGCATAAGATGTCGCCCAGCGGGGCACTGCTGGAGAATTGGGGCTGTTGGCTTTCAGTTCTGGGAACCGCAAATGCCCTGCAGGGGGCAAAGCTGGTGCTGTCCTCCCAGCACAATCAGTTCTATGTGATCAGCCAGAAAGGAGCCCCTGCTGGGCCGGGCCAACTCTCTTTTCTGCTTCTCCACACAAGATGGTGTCCAGAGTCCCCTACTTTTCTTCTGCTTGTGGCTGGCCCAAACTGTTCAGCGAGATTGGCAGGTTTCAGACTGCATTCGCCTGCCAAGCTTCCCTTGTGAACCCAACTTCCCCCTGGCTGCCACAAGAGCTGAGCAGAGACCACTGCTGGATGTCTGGTGGTGCTGAGGCCAAGACTGCCAGACCTGGATTGCTGCTCGCCGGCTGCTGGTGGTTTTTTCTGTCCACTGGAACACTTTTCCGCCGTTGCTGCCATTCCCCGTGTCCAGGTTGTCTCCAGGTACCCCCCACTGTCTGCTGACTGACCCCTCTTTCCCCCTGTAATCTGCTTCTTGTGCCTCACCCTGTCTAAAGATTCTCTGTCCTCCCCAAGCTGTCTGGACCCTCTGCTGCCATTTTCTCACTGTGGTTTTTACTGGCATTGCCCTGTTGACTAGTGAGCCGGAGCATGTTTCACGTGTCTGTTGGCCATTTGAACTTCATCCTTTGAGGACATTCGTGTCATTTTTTGTTTGTTTGTCCACAGGCTGTTTTGAATGATAACTGCCCTCTAGCATGTCTTTCAGTGTGTTATCGTGATGTATCCAGCTTTGTTGTTGCTTAAGATTGTTTTAGCTATTCAGGGTCTCTTATGTTTCCACATGAGTTTTAGCAGGCTTTTTTTCTTACCTTAGTGAAATGTCCTTTGTATTTTGATTGGGATCTCATTAAATCTGTAAGTTGTTCTGAGTGATATGGACATTTGAATGTTAATTCTGCCAATCCATGAACATGAGCAAATTTTCCATTTTCTTGTGTCTTCTATTTTTCTTCTTTATTTTGTAATTCTCACTGTAGAGATCTTTCACATTGTTGGTTAAATGTGTTCCTAGGTATTTTAAAAATTGGATAGCTATTGTGAGTGGCACTAATCTTACAAATTCTTTTCAGCCATGGCTTTGTATGTACGATGACTCTTGATTTCATGTATTGATTTTTTTTTTTTTACAAATTCCAATAATCATTTAGTGGAGTCCTTGTGACACCTATGGATGGGACCATGTCATTTAAAATTCCTTTCCAATTTGTATCCTTTGATTTCTTTTTCCGGCAAAATGGCTCTGGCTAAACCTTTAAGCACTAAATTGAATAATGGTGAAAGTAGACATCCTTTTTATTGGTATGAAGTCTCTTTCTCCATCCTTTTACTTTCAATTGTATGTATCTTTGTATGGGTGACATGTGTTCTTTCTTGTAGCGAAAGATAGATGGTCTTTGCATTGTAAATAATATTTATTTAATTTTTACTTGAAAGGCAGAAATGCAGAGAAAAGGAGAGAGAAACAGAGAGAGAGCTTCCATTTGCTGGTTTACTACCCAATTTGCCACAATGGCTGGAGTTGACCTGATCCAAAACTGAGAGACAGGAGTCTCTTGTAGATCTCCGTTGTGGGTACAATGGCCAAGGACTTGAATTATTCCCATTGTTTTTCCAAGGCATAAGCAGGGAGCTGTAGGGGCTGCAGTAGTCTGTGCCTGGTGCTCTTGGCTATGGAATGCGATCAGTGAGGAGCTCCACTGGTGGCCCAGCACAGAATCAGGGATGCAAGGGTGATGGCCATGGAGTGTGAGCAGCAAGCAAACACAGTCAGCTAGGCGGTCAGGGACATTATCAGCCAGGGAACCAAGGCCAGCGACACTAGCAGCCAGCAAGCACCTTCAGGGGCTTGACCAGGGAGCCAGTGTGCCCTGCGAGGAGCACTGTCAGAGAGTGAGTGCGCTCAGCAAGGGAGCTCAGAGTGAGCCATGCTATCAGGGAGCAAGTGTGACCAGAGAGCAGCCAGGAGCCTAGGGCCAGCAGGGAGGAGCTGGAGCAGCCAGTGAGCCCTAAGTCAGTGACACTAGCACAGTCAGCCAGTGAGCGCCTCCAGTGAAGCAAGGTTTAAGGAGTGCGACAGTGAGGAGCGCGACCAACAAGAGAACACAGGAGTCAGTGGCGCTGTGGTGGGTGCGGTAGCTTAGTGGCTAAAGTCTCACTTTGCCTGCAGAGAGAGCTACAGTGGAGGATGGCCCAAAGCCTTGTACCCACATGGAGGGACATGGAAGGATGAGCAAGCTGGAGGCGACTGGGGAGCGCGAGCAGCAAAGAGGGGCAGCCAGCAGCTCTGAGAGGGTTAGCAAGGAGCTATGGAGCAAGGCAAGAAAGGCGATCATGGAGCGTGTAGGGACAGCGCCAGCGTGGATCACAAGCAGAGTGGGAAGGGCAGCCACCCTTTATAAGCGCTTTAGGTCGGGGAACTCAAGCCACCTTTTCAAAAGGACTCTTAATAACCCTTCCTTCCATTCCCATCCACTGAAATGTAAAAAAAAAAAAAATTTTTTTTAATCAAACCATTAACCAGTTTCCTTTGCAGGACTAGAAGCATTCCTCCATCTCCCATTCCTCCCACCAGGCTGCAACCACTGCCAAGAGAAAACAGCTCCTAGAAGCCATAGAGAACAATGCCCCTCTTCCTTTATATATAACAAAAGGGAGGAATGTAAGGGGTTATATGAATATCCCACCCTGGACCTGGTGCCATTGCCTCTTCCTCACAGCTCAGGAAATTCACACTGGTCTAGCCATCCACCAATCAGATGTAACCCGGGCATTCCACCTGAGAATCCCACCCCCAATCTTCCAGCCCCCTCCCCAACCCCGCCCACTCACCAATCATCCTAGGCACTCACCTGCAGGCACCAATCCCCGGGGGCCTGCCCTCAATCCCTCCCAATCTCCACCCCCCAACACCTTGCAGACAAAAAGGGCTCCCAGGTGTGGCTCTCTTCTCTTTCTCTCTGTCCCTCTTTTCTCCTTCAGGCCTCTCTTCCCTCCTCCCCCTTCCCCCTTTTCCCCATTTTCTGATCTCCACCACCTCCACCCTGTTCCTGCCCCGCTGGAATAAACCTGCTAAGATACCTCCTTGCGTCTGGTGTTTTCAGCTCACAGTAAAGAACCAGGTCGCGTGTAATAATATCGTAATATCATATGAACTAGAACTCTGCCACCTTTTTAAATAACTAACAGTTAGGTTTTGAACTGTATGTTCTTCAGTTGCTGCCAAGTTTCACGCCAAATTCCCTGCAACATTTGTCTCTGCCTCTTGCACCAAAAGTGGGAGCTGCAATGGGTGTGGCCCAGTCAGGCAAGGCTGCTGTGGAGTTTCTTCAGAGCTCTCCTCTGCAATCACTCTCCTCCTCACATTTACTCTCTTTTTGAACTTGTGCAATACATTGGTCTTCAAGGCTAGAGAGAGAGAGAGAGAGAGAGAGAGAGGGAGGGAGAGAGAGAGAGAGAGAGAGAGAGAGAGAGAGAGAGAAAGGAAAATGCATGCTTAGATCAAACCTTAAGCATTTCTCTCATTCTCCCAAATCCAGCCCTTCCACAGCAGGGTCTCTGGGTCAGTTACCAGGGAAACTGACTCCTTCGATAGGCAGGGTCACATCCCTACTCAGCCTGATGAGGTTGCAGAAGACAGATGCTCCCCATGTTTCCCATGATAGGACACGAGTTCAGGCTCCCTAACGAGGGAGTTTAGAGATGGTTGTGTAGGCAGACAGCTTACTAAGAGCACAGCCTGGAGGTTCCCAGGGGTTCCAAGGATTTCCCACATCTTAACAAGTGGTGAATATCCCGCAAAAGGAAGCTTTGTGTCACATGTAACTTGACAACTGCAACCCACCTGTGACTTGCCAGCCCAGATGGGAACAACCTTTATTGTCAAAAAGCTAGGCAACAGCCCAAGGTCTCCAGGGCAGAAGTTCTTCCCCAAGCCTCTCCACTTTCCTACTCCAGGGAGTGGACTTTAGCTGACAACAAGCCTTGTTAGTTCATTGTAGCCTTGATGACTCTTGTAGTTTCCTGCTGCCAGGGTATCGAGAACCTGGCCACATTCTGCTCTAACAGGAATCTAGCGCGACCTGCGGCCGTAGGAGCTGGGTTGGCAAAGGCCTGCTCTCCTGCTCACCCTGCCATGCACTGGTGATGACACCCCAGTGACACTGACTCATCATGTGGAGCTGCTATGGATGCTGGCTGCCCCACCTGCCCCCTGTGACACACATCCCACGCCCCCACTCAGCCTTTATTAAACGTGACTCCTGGCTAACACAGGCCTGACCTGGTGAAGCTTTCTTCATACTGATATGCTATGAACCAGCTGTTGAAACCTAGCTTGGGAAAGGGTCTCTCTGCCTTTCGCTACACCAGCCTTGCCTGTGACAGCAAGAACTTCTCAGAACGCAGGGGCTGAGCTTGCCTGTTGAGTGACTGTGAATGAATGCTGTTGAGTGACATTTTCCTTGTCTCATTTCTAGAATGAACAGGTGTAGCCCAGGAAACAGGGGTAGACTCAGTGATGTCCCTCTCCCATCACCTCACTCCACCCATCTGTCCCTGCTTCCCTACCATTCAAGAGAGCCCCTACTTACCAACTATAATCAAGCAGATAAAGAAAATGACAGGGATCAAGACGCTGATGCTGATGATCACGGCCTTGAACTGGACTGGACTGCTTTTGGGGTCATGGTTGATGGTGCTGAAATGGAAGCAGAAACCTAGAGACCCCTGTCCAGACCCCAAGCCCCAGGAGTTGCCTCCCCTGCACACAGCTGCCACTCTCTTATGTGCTGGGCCTAGGGTAGCAGGGAGGCAGGATGGGTCCTGTGCTCAGGGAAACATCTGCCAGAAAGGGAAGCTGGGCTGACCAGGCTGACTGTCCTTCCTGCTGTGGCCAAGAGGAGTAGACGCTGGGAATGGTGGTGGGGAGGGGCCACAGGAGCTGAGGTTGTGGGCATCTGAAGGATCCCAAGAAAGAGCAGCTGAGATGGGGGAAAGGGAAGAGTGTTGGAGAATGTCGTGAAACAAAGTGCAGCCACAGTATGGGGGCTGGCGGGAAAGGCAGAGGGAGGGACTGACATACACATGTACACAGGCCTACACCCTCATGTGCACACACAGGCATGCACATGCCACATTCACACACAAAAACACTCACAGATACACACTCACAGTATCTGCACTTTCATACACACACAGGCAGAGCACACTCATACAGCACACACGCACAACCACACTCACTGCACACACACCTTCAGATGCACACCCACAACCCACATGCCATCCCTAGGGAAGACTTCTCCCTCCCAGCCCTTGTCCTAGTTACCTGTGGTCCCGAGCATCTCCTCACTGGATGGATTTAAGCTCACAAGCCATTTCTCACAGACTCCTGCTAAGGCATTCTTCAACAACTTGGTCATGGCCCCATCATTCTCCAAGGCTGTCTTCAGCCACGTGGCTCCAGCTTCAAGCTCTGTCCACATACTGTTGTCTGAGCTAAAGAGCAGGATCTGAATAATGACAAGGTCCACAAAGAGGAAGCACAGGCAGTCAGGAGGCTGATGGAGCCACTCCAACAAGAATGTTGCAATCTCTGTCCCGTTATCAGATTTTGGCCACCCCTCTGTCCCAGGACCCACTAATCAGAAAAACTAGGCTCTTTCCAAAGGACCCACAGCCCACAGCAAGTGCACTGCGTCCGGTGGCCTTTCCCAGAGGATGTAAGGCCAACTGCTGGGGGAGCTACATGGCAAAAAGGAAAGTCCACAGAAAAGTGGGTGTTTGAGGCAGTGGTTAAGCCTTGGCTTGGGCTGCCCGTATCCCACATCAGAGTGCCTGGGTTGAGACCAGGCTCTGCTACTCAGTCTAGCTTGCTGGGAGGCAGCAGGTGGCCAACCATGTGGAAGACCCAACAATATTCCAGGCTCTTGGCTTTGGCCTGGTCCTACCCTGGCCACTGTTGGCCTCCATTTCTCCCTCCTCTTCCTCACTCCCTGCTTTCCCTCTCCCCTGCCTTTCTCCCTCTAGCTGCCCTCCCCTTCCTCCCCTCCTTATCCCTTCCCTCTTACCAGCTCAGTGCCCTTCTTCCCAACTTTCCCTCCTCCTGCTCTCCCTCTTCCCTTCCTCTCCTTCTCCCACCTGCTCTGACCACTGCTCCAGCTGCATGCTCTGCCCCAGGACCTAGGCTGCTCAGGTGCCACCCTCACCTGGGAACAAGACCTGTGCTGCTTGCTGCTTTCACTCCCACACACTCCAAAGACAGCTCCCTTGTTCTCCTTTCTGGCTCTCCTGGCTTGCAAAGCTACCGAGCTGGACCCACAGGGGCTGAAGACAGGGTTGCACACACAACCAAGGTGAAAATTCCCTCAGGTCACATACTTACCTGCACGTGCCGCAAAGGGAAGAGGTAGCAGAACACAAAGAATGAGCTTGAGGAATTCCGCAGGCACCATGACTGAGCAGAGCAAAAAAGCCGTCCCCTCTTCGTGGCAGAGGGATGAAGAGTGGATGATTAGCTGCACATCAAGACTTCTGGAGCTCCCAGGACGGCAGCAGGAAATGCTGCTCTGGAGGGAATCTGCTGTCACAGGAATATTGGATGGAGTTGCAGGTTCATTCTGGAGACTAATATGAGTCTGCTTCCCTTTCCCTGCTCTCCATGGGCCTCTCTCAGAGGCTTCCTGCTCCGCCTTTCCAAAAGTGCACAAGCTAGTGCAGCTCAGGCTCTCCCTGGCCCCCGGGGGTGGTTACAAGCAACAGGACCTTCCTGCATCCCAACACCCTGGACTCAACTCTGCAGAGCACAGGCTCCCGTCTACCTTGTAGTCACCCTGTAGGACAGGAGCAGGGCTCAGTTCACATTCCCTTGTCCCAGGACCAGGGCTGTTGCCGTTAGAAGCCACAGCACCCCTTGGACTCTCCTTGCAGGACCCGAGGAAGGGACCATCCACATCACACAGGCCCATAAGCCCAGGCAGTCACCCAGGCTTGCCAGCAGGACAAGGGGACAGCCAGCCTTGTCTCTCTCAACACCATGAGCAAGGACCTGGCTGTCACAATCACCAGGGAGACACACAATGAGCTCTCTGTGCACCAAATGCACACACTCTGGGAACCCCACAATCCTCCAGAATAGATCCTGACCTGAGGGAATCTATGAGATGGCAGATGTGGAATTCCAAATCATGTTTCTAAGGCTAACCCAGTAAGAGTAAGAGAATACAGACAGAAAATACAGTGAGAGTAAGAGAATACAGAGTGAGCCTGTCTGCCTTCTGGTGGAGAGACAGGGAGCCTGTCTTGGGTCCAGTGGGGAGGCAGCGGGCAGCATGTCCCCTGTGTGGCGGTCTGACAGGCAGCAGGGGTAGCCTGTCCCAAGTCTGGCTCCATGGTGCGGTGGCAGGGAGCAGTGGGGAGCCCTCCAGTGCGCTGCTGAGTTCTAGCTTAAAAAATAAAAAAAAACCTCCAAAAAGTAAACCGCACTTCTTAAAACTCTGAGCCACTTCCCAGGTCATTCTGCCTGCAGGTCTCATCCCTGCACCAGTCCACTTGCCCTGGTTCCAGCTCCTGCCCAACTCACTAGCGCAGAGGCAGGAGGGCAGCAGTAGGCCCAGGTCTCCCAGGCACACCTGCTGGCTCTGGGCTCCTGGCTCTTTGGGGACCAACACCACTGCTGAACCGGTGTGGAGCCGCTTCAAGTCAGAGGCGGTGGCATGGAGCCAGGAGTGCAAATGAGTAGGCTGGCCAGTGAAGGAGGAGGCAGGAAGACAGAGAGGCAGACAGGAGGGCGGAGAGCAGAAGGGAACCCTCTGGAAACTTCTGGCTTTCCCCCCAGTGATTTTTCGTAAGTGGATTTTACCTCACTGGCTTGACACGGGCAGGGGAGAAGTGGGGCGTGCCTCCGCGGGGGACTTATAAGTTCTTGGCGTGGGTGGGACAAGGACGGTGGCCAGCAGCCAAGGGACCCAGTGTTGAGGAAGCCGCTCAGGGTGTTTCTTGGTGGAGTAAAGGGAGACCGCAGCTGGTGGGGAAACCTCCACACCAGGGTGCCCGGGAGGGGCAGGGGGAATGGCAGGAGGTGGGATGACATGGGCCAATGGGGGGGGGCTAGTAACTCCAGCGGTGGGGGTGGGGCGCAGACTGCTACATGGGCGAAGGGGCTGCCATGCCTCTCTGGGTGTTGGAGGAAACAGAGACCTCAGCTGGGCTGGTGGAGAAAAAGGGCACCCCGGGGTGGTGGGAGGTCTTGGAGACACAGCTGGCCCTTTCCTCGCGCTCCCCCGCTCCAGGGTCTCAGGGTCTCGCCCTGCCTCCTACCCAGCCCCTACCTGGGATTCCAACTGGGAACCTCAGGAATGCCAGGCTGCTCACTCTGCTGAGCTATATGAGCTTCTCACAACAAATCCGGCTCTTGCCCTAGTGACACGGTTGTTTTATTTTTCTTTCCATGTGCTGCCAGCCCCATAGAGGACGTAGGCAGGCAGCAGAGGCTGAGGGGAGCACACTGTTCCCAGCCTTAGCTCAGATGACAGCCTTGCCTAGGGCAATATCACCTGTGCAGGTGAGGGCTGCTAACAGGACTGGGGAAATGTGGAAGAAAGGTCCAGGCCCACTGAAAGTAGGAACAGCAACAGCAATAACTCTGCGTCCATTTGGGTTTAGGAGGGAGCGGGTCCCTGGGGAAATGAACACACACCTCCACCTACACGGCCCAGCACAGTCACTCTGCAGAGCCTCCATGCGCATTTCCCTGATGGCCAGTCCTGGGAAAACGCAGAACTTGGTACCAAGAACTCCAACTTCCTGAGCTGCAGCAACCCATCCCCTTTGCTTGCAAGTGAACAGCTACAGTAAGCTGCTCCATAAAGGGCATCTTGTTAACTCATCTGGATATTAATGCCAGGTAGGTTAGGAAGGAAGTCAGGAGGCAAGGACATTTGAAGGAACCCTGGGACAAAGGTGGACCTCGTGAGGGTGGCAGTGAGCAGGAGATCAGTTCAAATTTAGGTAAACAGGTGGCAGACCAATGCTTGGGTTCTCAAGGCTCAGAAGAAACACAAGGAGTCCATTGAGATTCCACTGTAGCACCATGAGAATAAGCTACACAGAAATCAACCAGAGTCCTCGGCCTCCCCCAGGACCCAAGAGAGCTCTTTCCTCAGGGTAAGTGCACCATGAGGGAACTTGGGAACTGGGTTAAAATTCCTAGCTCCACCCAGCTGCTAATATATGGTGGCTGGGTGAGTTTGGGAGGGGTTCGGGCCTTGGGTTTGGGGGCAAGTGCCACTCCTCACAGTGTGGCAGCTGTGGGGGTGCCCCTGTTGGGCCAGACCCAATGCTGGGGCTCATGCCAAAGACACTGCCGCAAGGCAGTGAACGAGTCTTCGGCCTCCCCGGCTCTGCCTGCTGGCCGCCCGGCCAGAGAGCTCTGGGATGTTGGTTGTCTGAATCACTGCTTAGGTAGCTACTTGAGTCAAGGACACTAAGTCACACTGTCTAAGGCAGAGGCCAAGACAAGTGAGGGACTGAGACATGCTGAGTCAGAGCAACCACGGGCAGGCGCATGATCTACGGCTAGGAACAGGCCCTTTGGGGAGGTAAGGGGACACCTTAACTGGGTTGAGGTTCCCACCAAGGGGCGCGTGTGCTGGAATCAGGTTGCATTCTATCTAGGAAACAGTTGCAATCTCCCGAGGCACTAGTGTGGACTGGGATTGGATACACCAGGCCAGGCCAGACCCCAACACCATCTGGTGTCCTGGAGAACCAGGGTGGATGTGGGACTGACTAGGCTGGGTCTCAACCCAAAACTGAGCCATGTGTGAGCTGTACGTGGGTATGGACGAGCCATGGCTGGGCTGAAACATCCAACAACAAGAACCAGAACGGGGTGAAAGCCAGCCAGGAAAAGCCACTGTTCCTGCTAGGACAGGAGGTGAACTGAATAGGGCTGGCTCATCGACTCCCTGGTATGCGCAAAATCTGGCATTGGGAGAGGTTCTGATGGAGGAGCCTGGGCAACTCCTCTGGCAGGACACAGTCCCTGCAGGTAAGCACAAGAAGCATGATAGGAAACAGCCCAGAATAGGCCATGAAAAGTTTCCCACTGGCATACATTTGGCATGGGTCAGGGGCAGACCAGGCTGAATCAGTTCATGTCATACACTGGTAAATCCGAACACCAGAACAGAGTGTGGGTTGAGCCGGGACTGGTCGCGACAAAACCAGTGCACACTATGGAACGCTAGGGTGAGGTTGCCTGTATGGATTTGACTGCAGCACCCAACCAGCACACGCGAGATCCAGGAAGGGAGGGGCAGAGCCGGCGGGGGGATTAAGGGGCTGGTTCCCTCACCAGACAGCTACTCCCACTGGAGAGCTTGGGCTGGGATGGGGACAGACCAGACTAAGCAGGGCTACAACACCTGCACGCCGCATGTGGACTAGATCAGAGAAAAGCCAGGCTGGGCACATTATTCCTACTGGTGCAAGCATAAATTAGAGTGGGTGAGGGTTGTTAGGGCTTAGCCGCAGCATCAGCTGGCAGAAGCTGGCACTGGTGACTAATTCTGTAAAGTCAAATCACAGAACCACCCACAGAGATCATAAACCGGGATTGAGAGAGACCTGGCAGGGAAATAGTGGGTTCCCCCCTCTTGGGTCGCTACTCCCGTGGGAGGGCATGAAAACTTAGACAGGGACTGGGGTGGCTAGACAGAGAGGCACTCAACAACATCCATGAGGGCTGGAGAGTTGAGTTGGTTAGATAGAACTAAGCTTTAATACCCACTGACAAGTACAAGAGCCAAATAGGATGTGGGACAGACTGGACTAGTCTGCTATACATACTGGCAAACCAGGGTAGGTAGCGGGCCCGGTGGGGGTTATTGTGGGTCGCCCCGACTAGGCTGCAGCTCTCACTGGTTGATGTGGAGGGCCGAGTGTGTGCTGGGCAGAGCCAGGCTGGACTGCAACACCCATTGTTTCCAGTGGAAATCAGGACTGAAAACAGAACCAACCCAGCAATTGCAACCACCAGCTGATCGTGGTGATGGACCGTGCCGGGCCCTGTGCTTGCTAGAACATACAAGAATCTGGTCAGGGAATACCTCAAAGTTTCTTTGGAGATCTCCCCAATCGAACTGCTGGACTCAGAACCCTAGCCAAGAAAAGACAGAGGACAGAGCAAGTCAATCAACCACCTCAGCTATATGTTGGCAGCGAAATACTGGGCAAATGAAGACTCTATGATGGACTGTGTCAATCAGTGGACGACCTCACCGAGTGAAACTGGCAGCGATTCATAACTGGAGAACTATTAAAACCATTTGAGCAAGGATCTCAGAGCATGCCCCACATCCTGGACTTGGGGTGGGTGGGAAACTGGGTGGGGCTTCTCCGTCAATATCCCCCTTTACCTCAGATACATGATGGAAACAATATGGACATAATACTATTACCCACTTCCCTATACCCCCTGAACCTTTTTTTTTTTTTTTACCGCAATTAACTATATAAAGATTGTCAACAAAAATACAACAAAAAAATATATATATACATATATATAAAACAAAAGATCAGCCACGTTAAAAAAAATAAAAGAAATCAACCAACAGCAACTGCTGGGAAGGATGTGTGGGAATATTTATCCTAATCCAATTTTAGTGGGAATGGAAATTAATGAAGACACTGTGAAAGTCAGTATGGAGAGTTCTGAGACAACTGAGAATTGATCCGGCATCCAACCAGCCATCCCGCTCCTGGGAATGTATCTAAAGGAAGTGAAATTGGTATCAAGAGGTTAACCTGCAATCCTTTGTTGCCCTGCAGCACCATCCACATAACTAAGACACGGAAACAACTCAGATGCCTGTCAACTCAGGAATGGATAAAGAAATTGTGCTACAGCTACTCTGTGGAATACTACTCGGTCACAAAACGTCTTCCTGTTCACACAAAAATGGTCCCAGCTGGAAACCATTATGCTTCCTGAAGTCAGTCAGTCCCAAAAGGACAAACATCGTATGTTATCTCTGACATAAGCAGGCCAAAATGCAAAGAAATACATACACACCTATTTAGGCATGTAAATAACTCTCTATATGCATATGTATAAAGTATACAGGGGAGATTTCATACCAGGAAGTAAAACGACTACCCAGTATGCATTCTACTCCTGACTAAAAGTAGAAATCTTAATGAAACTTATAAATACACATTGACATTATGATATGCGGTTTTCTAAGTTTTCCGATACTTACCATGGCATGACACATTTAGATACCAGAAAGTTAAACTTGTAACTTGTCCTAGGGACTTTGCTATTGTGATAACATGGAGGAAAATGAGAGGAGAGGGGGAAAAGAGGGAGGAAGAGGGGTGAGATAGAGAACCCTTATAGCTACAAAGCTGTGTCATGGAAATAATGAATAAAGCGTTTTGTTGGTTGTTTGCTCTCGCTGCCTCATCGCTGACTGGTTATGTGCTCTCCCTCCTCATTCTGATTGGTTGCTGGCTTTCCCTCTTAGGATGGTTGCTCATCTCTAGTTGATTGCTGGCTTTCTCTCCCCTTCCTTACCTGACTGGAGCGCACAAACTCGGGATTCCAGGCGGTTACTCCCCATGCTGAGCCACCCAGGCTGCTGCTGCAGCTTCTGCTTCTTCTGCTTCAACTGCTTCTTCTGCTTCTGCTTCAACTTCTTCTGCTTCAGCTGCTGCTTCCGCTTCTTCTTCTTCTACTTCAGCTTCTGCTTCTTCTGCTTCAACTTCTTCTGTTTCTGCTGCTTCTTCTGCTTCAGCTGCTTCTGCTTCTTCTGCTTCTGCTTCAACTTCTTCTGCTTCAGCTTCTTCCGCTTCTTCTTCTGCTTCCTCTTCTGCTTCTTCTTCTGCTTCAGCTGCTTCTGCTTCTTCTGCTTCTGCTTCAACTTCTTCTGCTTCAGCTTCTTCTGCTTCTTCTGCTTCCTCTTCTGCTTCTTCTTCTGCTTCAACTGCTTCTGCTTCAGCTGCTGCTTCCGCTTCTTCTTCTTCTACTTCAGCTTCTGCTTCTTCTGCTTCAACTTCTTCTGTTTCTGCTGCTTCTTCTGCTTCAGCTGCTTCTGCTTCTTCTACTTCTGCTTCAACTTCTGCTTCAGCTTCTGCTTCTTCTGCTTCCTCTTCTGCTTCTTCTTCTGCTTCAGCTGCTTCTGCTTCAACTTCTTCTGCTTCAGCTGCTTCTGCTTCTTCTACTTCTGCTTCAACTTCTGCTTCAGCTTCTGCTTCTTCTGCTTCCTCTTCTGCTTCTTCTTCTGCTTCAGCTGCTTCTGCTTCAACTTCTTCTGCTTCAGCTGCTTCTTCTGCTTCAGCTGCTTCTGCTTCAACTTCTTCTGCTTCAGCTTCTTCTTCTGCTTCAGCTGCTGCTTCTGCTTCTGCTTCTTCTACTTCAGCTTCTGCTTCTTCTGCTTCAACTTCTTCTGTTTCTGCTGCTTCTTCTGCTTCAGCTGCTTCTGCTTCTTCTGCTTCTGCTTCTGCTTCAACTTCTTCTGCTTCAGCTTTTTCTGCTTCCTCTTCTGCTTCAGCTGCTTCTGCTTCAACTTCTGCTTCAGCTTCTTCTTCTGCTTCAGCTGCTGCTTCCGCTTCTGCTTCTTCTACTTCTGCTTCTGCTTCTTCTGCTTCAACTTCTTCTGTTTCTGCTGCTTCTTCTGCTTCAGCTGCTTCTGCTTCTTCTGCTTCTGCTTCAACTTCTTCTGCTTCAGCTTTTTCTGCTTCCTCTTCTGCTTCAGCTGCTTCTGCTTCAACTTCTTCTACTTCAGCTTCTTCTTCCGCTTCTGCTTCTTCTGCTTCAACTTCTTCTGCTTCTGCTTCAACTTCTTCTGCTTCAGCTTCTTCTGCTTCTGCTTCTTCTGCTTCTGCTTCTTCTGCTTCAGCTGCAGAATCCAAAATCATGTTTCTAAGGAAAACCCAGTGAGATGTAAGAGAATACAGACAGACCAAACAAGGACATTAAGGGACCGGCACAGTGGCCTAACAGCTTAAGTCCTCACCTTGAACACACTGGCATTCCCATATGGGCACTGATTCTAATCCCAGCAGACCTGCTTCCCATCCAGCTCCCTGCTTGTGGCCTGGGAAAGCAGTCGAGGACAGCCCAAAGCCTTGGAACCCTGCACCCATGTGGGAGACCTGGAAGAGACTCTTGGCTCCTGGCTTCAGACTGGCTCAGCTCCAGCCACTGCAGCCACATGGGGAGTGAATCAGCGGATGGAAGATCCTCCTGTCTCTCCTCCTCTCTGTATATCTGACTTTTCAAGAAAAAAAAATAAATCTTTTTCTAAATAAAAGCTAAGAAATAAGGAAATTGATGAGTGACATGAATGAAAACACATTCAGGAATCAAAGCTCACAAAGAAGAACCCAATAGAAATGTTACAGAAACCTTCAACAAGTGAAATACAAACTACGATTGACAACTTTGATGCCAGAATAGACCAAGTATAGGGAAGAATTTCTGGAGGACAACACTTTGGAAATACCCAAACCAGATAAAAATAAAGAGAACTCCCAATGGAATGCTGAACTTATGTAGACAAGGGGATGCTGGACGGTCTGACATGGTCTGTACCAGCAATGTCGGGGCACACTTCAATAACCGAGTGATTGAACTATCCTCCTGATGAAGGATTACACCATTGTAATAATAAGGAGAAAATCAGTGGGGGCTGAGAATTAGGCGGAGGGGGAAGGCAGAGAAAATCCCAGACACTATGGAATTGTACCATGAAATTCAAACTAAAAAGCATAGTTTTAAAAAAGAAATAGAATGACATCAGTGATCCCCTCCAAAATATATGATGGGATTCCCATAAAAGGTTGCGTTAAGGGCCTGACACAAAGGCTCAATTGGTTAATCCTTCACTTGTAAGCACTGGGATCTCATATGAGTACCAGTTCATGTTCCAGCTTCTCCATTTCCTATGCAGCTCCCTGCTTGCAGCCAGGGAAAGCAGCAGAAAATGACCCAAAGCCTTGGCATCCTATATGCTTACAGGAGACCTGGAAGCAGCTTCTGGCTCCTGATTTAGACATTGCTGCACTTGGGGAGTGAACCAGCAGACAGATCTTTCTCTTTGTCCCTCATGCTCTCTATGGGTCTTCCTTTCCAATAAAGTGGATACATCTTTTGTTGTTGTTGTTGTTGTTGTTGTTTTAAAAAGCTGAATTAATGGTGCAACTGGGTGCGGCACAGTGGCCTGGGAACAGAAGTCCCTGCCTTGAATGTGCAAGGATAGCATATGGGCACTGGATCTAATCCTGACAACCCTACTTCTCATTCAGCTCCTTGATTGTAGAGGACGGCCCAAAGCCTTGGGACCCTGTGCCCAACCCTCCCCTTTCCCCCCCACCCCACCCTCCTCCTGGGAGACCTGCAAAAAAGTTCCTGGCTCCTGGCTTCAGATCAGCACAGCACCAGCCACTGCAGCCACTTGGGGAAGTGAATCATCAGACAGAAGATCTTCCTCTCTGTATATCTGAATTTGCAATAACAATCAATCAATCAATAAATATTTAAAGAAAACAAAACAAAGAGTGAGACTCATAGTAAGTGAATAACCATAGTGTTATTTTCCTGGTAACTTGATGCTGTCCTCAGTATTTCCTGCAGAGGAGTGTGGATTTAGGGATCACAGTGTAAAGATGGAAAGCCATCCACAGTGGTTCACACTTTTAGCATTACAAATGCTTCAAAACATGGTGGGGGAGGGGTGCTGGCTGCACGCTGGCAGAATTGGCTAATCCTGCTTATAGCCTGGGAAAGTAATGGAAGATGCCTCGAAATGTATATCCTCCTTTTCACTGTAGAATCTGCCACAGAGTGAGCCCGTCCCCCTTCCAGCGGAAAGGCGGGGAGCCTATCTAGGGTCCTGCAGGGAGGGTGCGGGGAAGGTGCGGAGAGGCGGCGGGGAGCCCATGGCGGTCCGGCGGGGAGCAGCAGTAAGCCTGTGCCGCGTCCCGGTAAGCCAGTACCTTTTCCGTTATGCAGCAGCGGCAAACCCGTGCCTGTCGCAGTAAGCCTGTGCCGCGTCCCGGTAAGCCTGTACTGTAACCCAGTAAATCTGCCCAGTCCCGGTATACTGTCCGTGTCCCGGTAAACCGTCCGTGTCTCGGTAAGCCCGTGAGGGGTCCCGGTAAACCTGTGCGTGTCCCGGTAAACTCTCCGTGTCCCGGTAAACCAGTGCGGGTTCCCGGTAAACCTATGCCGTGTCCCGTTAAACTCGTTCGGGGTCCCTTTAAACCGGTGCGTGTCCCGGTAAATCTATGCCATGTCGCAGTAAACTGTCCGTGTCCGGTAAACTCGTTCGGGGTCACGGTAAACCGGTGCGGGGTCCGGGTATACTGTCCGTGTCCCGGTAAACTCGTTCGGGGTCCTGGTAAATCTCTGCCGTGCCCCGGTAAATCTATGCCGTGTCCAGGTAAGCCCGTGCCGTGTCTGGCGGGCAGGCGGAGAGCAGAAGAAAGCCCTCTGGTGCGCTGCCCAGTGACTTTTTATAGGTGGGGCGTAGGTCACGAGTTTGGAGTGTTGTGGGGAGATGTGAGACTTCCTCTCCGCGAATGCTAACCGCGAAGGCAAGCGCAGGCGCGCCTCACCAAAAAGATGATCGTTATCTTTCTCGTTCTTTTTTCTCGTTCTTTTTTCTCGTTCTTTTTTCTCGTTCTCGTTCTCGTTCTCGATATACTCAACGGAAGGGAGCATGCGCTGTAGCAAGGAGCCCAGGCTGACCCGGGGAAGGCTCACGACAAAACAACACGATTTCCGAGAACGGTATCGGTATACTCAACCGAAGGGAGCCTCAGCTGGTGCCCTCAGCCCGGGCACACTCGGCACGGCTCTGTACGAGACCATTTGCCATCCTTATCGGTTTACTCAACCGAAGGGAGCATCAGCCGGAGCCCGCAGCCCGGCCAGACCCGGGACGGCTCACGACAAAGACCATACAAAACGAAAGGGAGCATCCGCTGGAGCAAGGAGCCCAGGCTGACCCGGCACGGCTCACGACAAAGACGATTTCCGCAAACGGTTTCGTTTTAATCAACCGAAGGGAGCATCCGCCGGAGCCGCAGCCCAGTCCGACCCGGGGAAGGCTCACCAGGGAGACTTTCTTTCTCTGCACATTCACCCCGAAGGGGCACCAGCTGAAGCCCAGAGCCCGGGCACACCGGCACGGCTCACAAGAAAGACGATTTTCGCAAACAGTTTCGTTTTAATCAACCGAAGGGAGCATCCGCCGGAGCCCGCAGCCCAGGCCGACTCGGGGAAGGCTCACCAGGGAGCTTCCCCGATAGGTAGACTCACCCCGAAGGGAGCATCCATCTGAGTCCGGAGTCCAGGCATGCCCGGGACGGCTCACCACAAAGACGACTTCCCTGAGCGGTGATCCGGTATGCCTACGCCGAATGCAGCATCCGTGTGACACGACCGTTCCCGGGTCTGCCCGTGTTAAGGGCTCCAAGTGATGCTCCCTTCAGGGTGAAGTGCAGAGAAAGATAGTCTCCCTGGTGAGCCGTCCCCGGGTCTGGTCGGGTCCCGGGCTCCGGCCTCTGCTCCCTTCCGTTGAGTATAGCGATACCGATCGTGGAAATCGTCTTTCTTGTGAGCCGTGCCGGTGTGCCCGGGCTCCGGGCTCCAGCTGGTGCCCCTTCGGGGTGAATGTGCGGAGAAAGAAAGTCTCCCTGGTGAGCCTTCCCCGGGTCGGACTGGGCTGCGGCTCCGGCGGATGCTCCCTTCGGTTGAGTAAAACGAAACCGTTTGCGGAAATCGTCTTTGTCGTAAGCCGTGCCGAGTCAGCCTGGGCTCCTTGCTCCAGCGGATGCTCCCTTTCGTTTTGTATGGTCTTTGTCGTGAGCCGTCCCGGGTCTGGCCGGGCTGCGGGCTCCGGCTGATGCTCCCTTCGGTTGAGTAAACCGATAAGGATGGCAAATGGTCTCGTACAGAGCCGTGCCGAGTGTGCCCGGGCTGAGGGCACCAGCTGAGGCTCCCTTCGGTTGAGTATACCGATACCGTTCTCGGAAATCGTGTTGTTTTGTCGTGAGCCTTCCCCGGGTCAGCCTGGGCTCCTTGCTACAGCGCATGCTCCCTTCCGTTGAGTATATCGAGAACGAGAACGAGAACGAGAAAAAAGAACGAGAAAAAAGAACGAGAAAAAAGAACGAGAAAGATAACGATCATCTTTTCGGTGAGGCGCGCCTGCGCTTGCCTTCGCGGTTAGCATTCGCGGAGAGGAAGTCTCACATCTCCCCACAACACTCCAAACTCGTGACCTAAGCCCCACCTATAAAAAGTCACTGGGCAGCGCACCAGAGGGCATTCTTCTGCTCTCCGCCTGCCCGCCGGCATCTCCGCCTTCCTGCCTTCTGATTCGCCGTCCGGTCTAGTCTAATTCGCGGTCCGCCCTGGCTGCCGCCGCCTGGGACGTGGAAGCGGCTCCGCACCGGAGCAGCAGCGGTGTGGGCCGCGAGGAGCCCTGAGCGAACAGGTGCGCCTGGGAGACCCCGATCTACTGCTGCCCTCCTGCCTCTGCGCTGGTGGGTTGGGCAGGAGCTGGAACCAGGACAAGTGGACGGGTGAAGTACAGGGATGAGACCTGCAGGCAGAATGACCTGGGAAGTGGCTCAGAGTTTTAAGAAGGGCAGTTTACTTTTTGGAGGGTGTTTCTCTTTTTTAAGCTAGAACTTGGCAGCGCACTGGAGGGCTCCCTGTCACTTCCCCGCCCTACTGGGGACCGGCTCCCCGCCGCTCCCCGCCTGACACGGCACGGGCTTACCGGGACAAGGCATAGATTTACCGGGACACGCAGAGGTTTACAGGGACCCCGCACGAGTTTAACGGGACACGGCATAGATTTACCGGGACACGCACAGGTTTACCGGGACACGGCATAGATTTACCGGGACATTCACAGGTTTACCGGGACCCCACACGGGTTTACCGGGACCCCGCACGGGTTTACCGGGACGCGCACCGGTTTACCGTGACCCCGAACGAGTTTACCGGGACACGGACAGTTTACCGGGACACGGCATAGATTTACCGGGACACGCACAGGTTTACCGGGACACGGCATAGATTTACCGGGACATTCACAGGTTTACCGGGACCCCGCACGGGTTTACCGGGACACGCACCGGTTTACCGTGACCCCGAACTAGTTTAGCGGGACACGGACAGTTTACCGGGACACGGCATAGATTTACCGGGACACGCACCGGTTTATCGGGACCCCGAACGAGTTTAACGGGACGTGGAGAGTTTACCGGGACACGGCATAGATTTACTGGGACCCCGAACGAGTTTAACGGGACACGGCACAGATAACGGTACACGCACCTATTTACCGGGACCCCGAACGAGTTTACCGGGACAAGGCATAGGTTTACCGGGACCCCGCACGGATTTACCGAGACACGGAGAGTTTACCGGGACACGGCATAGATTTCCCGGGACCCGCACAGGTATACCGGGACCCCGCACGGGCTTTCCGGGACACGGACGGTTTACTGGGACACGGACAGTTTACCGGGACAGGGCAGATTTACTGGGTCACACTACAGGCTTACTGCGACAGGGCACGGGTTTGCCGCTGCTGCCCACCAGAAAAGGCACAGACTTACCGGGACGCGGAACAGGCTTACCGCTGCTCCCCGCCTGACCGGCATGGGCTCCCCGCACCCTCCCCGCATGCTCCCCGCCTTTCCGATGGAAAGGGAGGGGCTCACTCTGTGGCAGATTCTACAGTGAAAAGGAGGATATACATTTCGAGGCATCTTCCATTACTTTCCCAGGCTATAAGCAGGATTAGCCAATTCTGCCAGTGTGCAGCCAGCACCCCCCCCACCACCACCATGTTTTGAAGCATTTGTTTGTAATGATGACTAGGAGTGTGAACCACTGTGGATGGCTTTCCATCTTTACACTGTGATCCCTAAATCCACACTCCTCTGCAGGAAATACTGAGGACAGCATCAAGTTACCAGGAAAATAACACTATGGTTATTCACTTACTATGAGTCTCACTCTTTGTTTTGTTTTCTTTAAATATTTATTGATTGATTGATTGTTATTGCAAATTCAGATATACAGAGAGGAGGAGAGACAGAGAGGAAGATCTTCTGTCTGATGATTCACTCCCCCAAGTGGCTGCAGTGGCTGGTGCTGTGCTGATCTGAAGCCAGGAGCCAGGAACTTTCTGCAGGTCTCCCACGCAGAGGGTGGGGTGGGGGAGAAAGGGGAGGGTTGGGCACAGGGTCCCAAGGCTTTGGGCCGTCCTCTACAATCAAGGAGCTGAATGAGAAGTAGGGTTGTCAGGATTAGATCCAGTGCCCATATGCTATCCTTGCACATTCAAGGCAGGGACTTCTGTTCCCAGGCCACTGTGCCGCACCCAGTTGCACCATTAATTCAGCTTTTTCAAAACAACAGCAAAAGATGTATCCACTTTTATTGGAAAGGAAGACCCATAGAGAGCATGAGGGACAAAGAGAAAGATCTGTCTGCTGGTTCACTCCCCAAGTGCAGCAATGTCTAAATCAGGAGCCAGAAGCTGCTTCCAGGTCTCCTGTAAGCATATAGGATGCCAAGGCTTTGGGTCATTTTCTGCTGCTTTCCCTGGCTGCAAGCAGGGAGCTGCATAGGAAATGGAGAAGCTGGAACATGAACTGGTACTCATGAGATCCCAGTGCTTACAAGTGAAAGATTAACCAATGGAGCCGTTGCGTCAAGCCCTTAACTCAGCCTTTTATGGGAATCCCATAATATATTTTGGAGGGGATCACTGATGTCATTCTATTTCTTTTTTAAAACTATGCTTTTTAGTTTGAATTTCATGGTACAATTCCATAGGGTCTAGGATTTTCTCTGCCTTCCCCCTCCGCCTAATTCTCAGCCCCCACTGATTTTCTCCTTATTATTACAATGGTGTAATCCTTCATCAGGAGGATAATTCAATCACTCGGTTATTGAAGTGTGCCCCGACATTGCTGGTACAGACCATGTCAGACCGTCCAGCATCCCCTTGTCTACATAAGTTCAGCATTCCATTGGGAGTTCTCTTTATTTTTATCTGGTTTGGGTATTTCCAAAGTGTTGTCCTCCAGAAATTCTTCCCTATACTTGGTCTATTCTGGCATCAAAGTTGTCAATCGTAGTTTGTATTTCACTTGTTGAAGGTTTCTGTAACATTTCTATTGGGTTCTTCTTTGTGAGCTTTGATTCCTGAATGTGTTTTCATTCATGTCACTCATCAATTTCCTTATTTCTTAGCTTTTATTTAGAAAAAGATTTATTTTTTTTTCTTGAAAAGTCAGATATACAGAGAGGAGGAGAGACAGGAGGATCTTCCATCCGCTGATTCACTCCCCATGTGGCTGCAGTGGCTGGAGCTGAGCCAGTCTGAAGCCAGGAGCCAAGAGTCTCTTCCAGGTCTCCCACATGGGTGCAGGGTTCCAAGGCTTTGGGCTGTCCTCGACTGCTTTCCCAGGCCACAAGCAGGGAGCTGGATGGGAAGCAGGTCTGCTGGGACTAGAATCAGTGCCCATATGGGAATGCCAGTGTGTTCAAGGTGAGGACTTAAGCTGTTAGGCCACTGTGCCGGTCCCTCAATGTCCTTGTTTCGTCTGTCTGTATTCTCTTACATCTCACTGGGTTTTCCTTGCAAACATGATTTTGGATTCCACATCTGCCATCTCATAGATTCCCTCAAGTCAGGATCTATTCTGGAGGATTGTGGGGTTCCCAGAGTGTGTGCATTTGGTGCACAGAGAGCTCATTGTGTGTCTCCGTGGTGATTGTGACAGCCAGGTCCTTGCTCATGGTGTTGAGAGAGACAAGGCTGGCTGTCCCCTTGTCCTGCTGGCAAGCCTGGGTGACTGCCTGGGCTTATGGGCCTGTGTGATGTGGATGGTCCCTTCCTGGGGTCCTGCGAGGAGAGTCCAAGGGGTGCTGTGGCTTCTAACGGCAACAGCCCTGGTCCTGGGACAAGGGAATGTGAACTGAGCCCTGCTCCTGTCCTACAGGGTGACTACAAGGTAGACGGGAGCCTGTGCTCTGCAGAGTTGAGTCCAGGGTGTTGGGATGCAGGAAGGTCCTGTTGCTTGTAACCACCCCCAGGGGCCAGGGAGAGCCTGAGCTGCACTAGCTTGTGCACTTTTGGGAAAGAGGGGCAGGAAGCCTCTGAGAGAGGCCCATGGAGAGCAGGGAAAGGGAAGCAGACTCATATTAGTCTCCAGAATGAACCTGCAACTCCATCCAATATTCCTGTGACAGCAGATTCCCTCCAGAGCAGCATTTCCTGCTGCCGTCGTGGGAGCTCCAGAAGTCTTGGATGTGCAGCTGATCATCCACTCTTCTTCCCTCTGCCACGAAGAGGGGACGGCTTTTTGGCTCTGCTCAGTCATGGTGCCTGTGGAAGTCCTCAAGCTCCTTCTTTGCCTTCTGCCTTGGGTCTGGGGTGTTCCCCTTGCCGCACGTGCAGGTATGTATGTGACCTGAGGGAATTTTAACCTTGGTTGTGTGTGCAACCCTGTCTTCTGCCCCCTGTGGGTCCAGCTCAGTAGCTTTGCAAGCCAGGAGAGCCAGAAAGGAGAACAAGGGAGCTGTCTTTGGAGTGTGTGGGAGTGAAAGCAGCAAGGAGCACAGGTCTTGTTCCCAGGTGAGGGTGGCACCTGAGCAGCCTAGGTCCTGGGGCCTAGCATGCAGCTGGAGCAGTGGTCAGAGCAGGTGGGCAAGAGATGCCTAGCAGGGAGAGGTGGAGAGGAGAGAGATTAGAGGGAGTGGAGAGGTGGGGAGGGCGGTAAAGGGAGAGGAGCCAGGGGGAGAGAGAGAAGGTGGGAGAAGGAGAGGAAGGGAAGAGGGAGAGCAGGAGGAGGGAAAGTTGGGAAGAAGGGCACTGAGCTGGTAAGAGGGAAGGGATAAGGAGGGGAGGAAGGGGAGGGCAGCTAGAGGGAGAAAGGCAGGGGAGAGGGAAAGCAGGGGGAGTGAGGAAGAGGAGGGAGAGAGAGGCCAACAATGGCCAGGGTAGGACCAGGCCAAAGCCAAGAGCCTGGAATGTTGTTGGGTCTTCCACATGGTTGGCCACCTGCTGCCTCCCAGCAAGCTAGACTGAGTAGCAGAGCCTGGTCTCAACCCAGGCACTCTGATGTGGGATACGGGCAGCCCAAGCCAAGGCTTAACCACTGCCTCAAACACCCACTTTTCTGCGGACTTTCCCTTTTGCCATGTAGCTCCCCCAGCAGATGGCCTTACGTCCTCTGGGAAAGGCCACCGGAAGCAATGCACTTGCTGTGGGCTGTGGGTCCTTTGGGAAAGAGCCTAGTTTTTCTGATTAGTGGGGCCTGGGTCAGAGGGGTGGTCACAATCTGGTAACGGGACAGAGATTGCAACATTCTTGTTGGAGTGGTTGCATCAGCCTCCTGACCGCCTGTGCTTCCTCTTTGTGGACCTTGTCATTATTCAGATCAGGCACTATCCAGGTAGGCTGCACATCTGGCTGGCCTGTGGGATCCCTGTGCTCTGAAATCCACAGGTACAGATCTTTATGTGTACATGTCCTGGCAGACATGGTGTCATTCCCAGCAATGCAATCATGCTGTCTTCCCAGTTCTGCACCTGCACTTAGCATCCCTTGTACTGAGATTTTTCACTGCATTATCACTTTGGGGTCATCTTCCACAGTGCCCAACCCCAGGCTTGAGCAGGAGCTGTGACTGTGCCTCTGATGATGCAGGTGCTCCTTTCTGTTGGCTGGTGAACAAGCGTCATCCATCCTTCCAGAGGCACAGAGAGCACTGGAACCTTTCCTGAATCTCCATTTCATCTCTACCCTGGATGTTTTGTGTTCCCTCCCTATGCAGCCTGCCATGGATGTTCTGAGTTTTGTAGTGCATGTTGTGCGGGCTCATCAGTCCTATTGCCTGTAGTCCTGTCCCAAACCTGTCCCATGGTGATCAGCACCCTCAAGGAAGCCCCCATGCACTGTCCCATCACCTGCAATCCATGTGAGCAGATTTTCTGCTGCCGTCAGGCCTGGCCTGGCACTGCCCTAGCAGGCTCATCACTGGTGAGTGGGCAGAGTGGAGGTGAGGCAGGTATGGGGAGTAAGATCCTTCAGAGGCAGAAGGAGATGCAGAGGTGAGCCCAGGAAAGTGCTCTCAAGTTCCCCTGCCCTTGAGAAGGATGTTTCTGCTGGCACAGAGCTGGTGCCTGGGTAACGCTCACCTGTATTATTCTTTCACAGACCCTCACAGTCTGAGGTATAATGTCAGCATCATTCCTCAGCCCAAGCCTCAACAGCCATGGTGTGAAATTCAAGGGCACATGGATGAGATGGTGTTTCTCTCCTTTCACTGTGGTGGTGAGGTGAACCCCTTGGGGCCCCTAGGAAGGAAGCTCAACAGCACAGAGACCTGGGAGGAACAGATTGAAATGCTGAAATATGTGACTGAGGAGCTCCGGAAGCAGCTGCTGGACCTTAAATCTGAGATCTTCCCAACCACTGGTATGTATGAAAGGCACTCTGAGGACAGCAGAGCCTCTGGACATGTGTATTTTATTGTGTGTAGATCAAAGCAACATTTTTGCTATGCAGGAATAAGGACAGGGTACCAAGCACAGAGCATGCCAGGAAATACCAGCGGGACAGAAGCAGTGGATACCAGGTGGGATGAAGTATTTATGAAGACTGATGTTGGCCCATCTCTTCCCAATGGGGACAGATGTCCCCACCCTGCAGGGCACGATGCGCTGTGAAAAGGAAGGCAGTGAGAAAATACACTGGTCCTGGGAGTTTGGCTTCAATGGACAGAGAAACCTGCTCTTTAGCTCAGACAACAGTATGTGGACAGAGCTTGAAGCTGGAGCCACGTGGCTGAAGATAGCCTTGGAGAATGATGGGGCCATGACCAAGTTGTTGAAGAATGCCTTAGCAGGAGTCTGTGAGAAATGGCTTTCAAGCTTAAATCCATCCAGTGAGGAGATGCTGGGGACCACAGGTAACTAGGACAAGGGCTGGGAGGGAGAAGTCTTCCCTAGGGATGGCATGTGGGTTGTGGGTGTGCATCTGAAGGTGTGTGTGCAGTGAGTGTGGTTGTGTGTGTGTGCTGAATGAGTGTGCTCTGCCTGTGTGTGTATGAAAGTGCAGATACTGTGAGTGTGTATCTGTGAGTGTTTTTGTGTGTGAATGTGGCATGTGCATGCCTGTGTGTGCACATGAGGGTGTAGGCCTGTGTACATGTGTATGTCAGTCCCTCCCTCTGCCTTTCCCGCCAGCCCCCATACTGTGGCTGCACTTTGTTTCACGACATTCTCCAACACTCTTCCCTTTCCCCCATCTCAGCTGCTCTTTCTTGGGATCCTTCAGATGCCCACAACCTCAGCTCCTGTGGCCCCTCCCCACCACCATTCCCAGTGTCTACTCCTCTTGGCCACAGCAGGAAGGACAGTCAGCCTGGTCAGCCCAGCTTCCCTTTCTGGCAGATGTTTCCCTGAGCACAGGACCCATCCTGCCTCCCTGCTACCCTAGGCCCAGCACATAAGAGAGTGGCAGCTGTGTGCAGGGGAGGCAACTCCTGGGGCTTGGGGTCTGGACAGGGGTCTCCAGGTTTCTGCTTCCATTTCAGCACCATCAACCATGACCCCAAAAGCAGTCCAGTCTAAGGCCGTGATCATCAGCATCAGCGTCTTGAGCCTTGTCATTTTCTTTATCTGCTTGATTATAGTTGGTAAGTAGGGGCTCTCTTGAATGGGAGGGAAGCAGGGACAGATGGGTGGAGTGAGGTGATGGGAGAGGGACATCACTGAGTCTACCCCTGTTTCCTGGGCTACACCTGTTCATTCTAGAAATGAGACAAGGAAAATCAGACCACATGTCACTCAACAGCATTCATTCACAGTCACTCAACAGGCAAGCTCAGCCCCTGCGTTCTGAGAAGTTCTTGCTGTCACAGGCAAGGCTGGTGTAGCGAAAGGCAGAGAGACCCTTTCCCAAGCTAGGTTTCAACAGCTAGTTCATAGCATATTAGTGTGAAGAAAGCTTCACCAGGTCAGGCCTGTGTTAGCCAGGAGTCCCATTTAATAAAGGCTGAGTGGGGGCGTGGGATGTGTGTCACAGGGGGCAGGTGGGGCAGCCAGCATCCATAGCAGCTCCACATGATGAGTCAGTGTCACTGGGGTGTCTTCACCAGTGCATGGCAGGGTGAGCAGGAGAGCAGGCCTTTGCCAACCCAGCTCCTACGGCCGCAGGTCGCGCTAGATTCCTGTTAGAGCAGAATGTGGCCAGGTTCTCGATACCCTGGCAGCAGGAAACTACAAGAGTCATCAAGGCTACAATGAACTAACAAGGCTTGTTGTCAGCTAAAGTCCACTCCCTGGAGTAGGAAAGTGGAGAGGCTTGGGGAAGAACTTCTGCCCTGGAGACCTTGGGCTGTTGCCTAGCTTTTTGACAATAAAGGTCGTTCCCATCTGGGCTGGCAAGTCACAGGTGGGTTGCAGTTGTCAAGTTACATGTGACACAAAGCTTCCTTTTGCGGGATATTCACCACTTGTTAAGATGTGGGAAATCCTTGGAACCCCTGGGAACCTCCAGGCTGTGCTCATAGTAAGCTGTCTCCCTACACAACCATCTCCAAACCCCTCGTTAGGGAAGCTGAACTCATGTCCTATCATGGGAAACGTGGGGAGCATCTGTCTTCTGCATCCTCATCAGGCTGAGTAGGGATGTGACCCTGCCTATCGAAGGAGTCAGTTTCCCGTAACTGACCCAGAGACCCTGCTGTGGAAGGGCTGGATTTGGGAGAATGAGAGAAATGCTTAAGGTTTGATCTAAGCATGCTTTTTCCTTTCTCTCTCTCTCTCTCTCCCTCTCTCTCTCTCTCTCTCTCTAGCCTTGAAGACCAATGTATTGCACAAGTTCAAAAAGAGAGTAAATGTGAGGAGGAGAGTGATTGCAAAGGAGAACTCTGAAGAAACTCCACAGCAGCCTTGCCTGACTGGGCCACAACCATTGCAGCTCTCCCTTTTGGTGCAAGAGACAGAGACAAATGTTGCAGGGAATTTGGCGTGAAACTTGGCAGCAACTGAAGAACATCCAGTTCAAAAATCAAAGCATTTGTCCCTGCCCGGTGCTAACTGCTGTATTCCTGCTTCTGTAACTTCTGCTTTGCTTGTTCTGCTAAGAGATTGTGTGACCCCACGCCTGGCAATTTAGGGGCAGTTGCCCTTGTAGCCTGAGGGGACATATTGCCTACACGACACTTGTCCCATCATCCCGATAGAAAGCCCCCACCTACCTTTTGAACTAACCAATAGTGTAAAGGTCCCATACAAATGTAGAATACTGAAAACTAACCCTCTGATTGGCTGATTTTTGTGTAAAAACCCTAAAGTTTGAAGGCTAGGTGTCTTCCTTTTCTTTGGATCTCGGGCATGCTCGAATAAACATTCCTCTTGACCTCTGACTCCTGGTGATTCTTCGGGGAAGCCCAGTGGCGGCCCCGGCAGGGGCACCACAGTGGGCACCGTGTCCATGTCTGTGGCAGCACCTACATAGGGGTGGCTGTGGCGGAGGTGGCAGCAGCAGAAGCGATGGCGGCAGAGAAGGAAGCAAAGGCAGTGGCAGTCACTGTGACCACAGCAGTGGAGGCTTGCTATTGCTCGAAGCTGTGACAGCCACAGGTCGTCCCTGGCTGTAGAGCTGCAACACCGGCCCAGAGACCAGGAGACGCCTGCAGAGCTGCATGTGGACTGGCCTGCTACCTGCTAGTGCCTGCTGAGCTCTTCACTGTTTGGGGTCGTGACCAATTGCGGTTGTAAGAGCTGAGACCCTGATCGTATTAGAGTTTATTAATATTGTTTCACGTAGCTAGATGCTTTGCCATTTGGTACATGTACATCATGTACATTTATTATGGTGCTCTCTTTTTGTTGAATGGATCCTTTGGTCATTATGTGGTATCCTTCTTCATTTCTTTTAATGTTTTGCACATCAAAGCCTATATCATCTGATATAAGAATGACTACATTTGCACGTTTTTCCTTACCATTTGCTTGGGATATCTTTTTCTATCCGTTCACTTTCAGTTTCCTCTGATCTTCATTGGTGAGATGTGTCTCCTACAAGCAGCAGATGGCTGAGTTTTGTTTTGTGATCCAGTCCTCTAATCTATGGCATTTAACTGATGAGTTAAGCCATTTCCATTCAGAGGTATTATGGATAGGCGACAGTTTGGTGCTGTCATTGAGGTAATTGGTTGTTCTTTGATTTAATCTCCTGTTAGCCTTTTAGTGGGATGTTCTCCACAGTTGCCTTTGTTTTTGGTGGTTGCTATTCCTTTTTCTTGAGAATATCTTTGAGTATTAGCTGTAGGGCAGGTTTGGAGGACACAATTCTTGAAGTTTTTCTTTATTGTGGAAGAATTTTACTTCATTTTCAAAGACAAAGGAGAGCTTTGCAGGATACATTATTCTGGGCTGAAAATTTTTCTCTTTTAGAATCTGGAATATGTCACTCCATTCTCTCCTGCCCTGCAGTGTTTCCTCTGAGAAGTCAGCTGTGAGTTTGACTGGGGTTCCTCTATATGTCACTGGATTTTTTTCATGTGCACATTTAAGGATATTTTTCTTTTTGTTCAACTGAAGAGAGCTTGATTATCATGTATGGCAGTGAAGTTCACTTTTGATCAACTCTGTTGGGAATTCTGTGCCCCCCTTCCCGTTTTCCAATTCTTCCTCCAGACTAGAGAAGTTTTCATTTAGTAATCCCAGTTGCTCTTTCTGCACCTTCTGGAACTCCCATAACTCTTATGTTGGGCCTTTTAATCATATCCTTCAATTCTTGGATACATTTTTTAGCTTGGCCTAGCTCTGCTTTCAGCTTTTTGTTTGTTTCTCCCTGTTGACAGGAAATATCTTCCAATTCTTACTTCTGTTTCATTCATTCTATTTTTGAGATTCTCCACTGTACTTTAATTTGCTCCACTATATTCTTACTTGATTCGTTTGCCCTCATTTGATTCATTACTACTTCCTATGTAACGTATTCCGTAAATTCTTTGAACTCTTATGTATGCTTCTCATTGTTGATCAGAAGCTTTATAATGGGTTTTCTTTCTAAATTCTGTGTCCCCATTTTCTTGATGTCTTTGTCAGTTGACTTCGAGGGTGTTTGAAGCTTTTGCTCCTTACCTGGAGAGTCTTCAGTAACATTCACAGTGCCTTTGTCTTTTGTTTAACCTTTTGTCATTGCCATTCTGGTTGGTGGATTCTTCTCTTTTGTGCAGATTTCTAAGATGTATTACCTACAGGTTTTCCATGCTCACTCAGTGCCCTGGATGAGGAAAACACTAGTTGTCCTGAGTAACTGTTTTGTCAGTGGGACTGATCTTATTGACACCTGCTATCTGATATGTCTGAGAGCCTCCTGGAGTTATTTTGGGTGGAGTTGTTAGTGTGCCTCAACAGGACTGTTTTTTTCTGTGGAGCCTGTGCAGTGCTCTAAGGTGGAAGTGACTTTGTTCCCAGCTTAGCTCTTGGGCAGCTCAGCTGTCCTCCCTTCAGCCTAACAGTGCCTGGCCCCGTGGCACTGACATCTGAGTGCCACTGATGTAGTGCACGCGCAGTTTACCACTGCTGCTCCTGCAGCTTACCAATGCTCTGAGCCCTTGCCTTTCTGTGCAAGAAGGCACCCATGTGGACAGCGACAGAAATCTGAGGTTGTTGGCCATCAGCTCCAGGCACTACACAGACGCTGTATGATGCAAGGCTGGCGCTGCTTTCTCAGTGGGCTCAGCTCTGTGCAATTAGCTAGAAACAAGCCCACTCTGGGCTTTCACTTAAAATCCACACTCATGGACCCGACGGCGTAGTCTAGTGGCTAAAGTCCTGGCCTTGAATGCACTGGGATCCCATATGGGCGCCGGTTCTAGTCCCGGCAGCTCCACATCCTGCCCAGCTCCCTGCTTGTGGCCTGGGAAGGCAGTCGAGGATGGCCAAAACCCTGGGACCCTGCGCCCGTGTGGGAGACCTGGAAAGAAGCTCCTGGTACCTGGCTTTGGATCAGTGCAGCACCGGCCATTGTGGTCACTTGGGGAGTGAATCATCAGATGGAAGATCTTCCTCTCTGTCTCTCCTCCTCTCTGTATATCTGATTTTGTTGTAAAAAATAAATCAATCTTTAAAACAAAAACAATCCACACTCGCTGCCCCGTTGCATAAGATGTCGCCCAGCGGGGCACTGCTGGAGAATTGGGGCTGCTGGCTTTCAGTTCTGGGAACCGCAAATGCCCTGCAGGGGGCAAAGCTGGTGCTGTCCTCCCAGCACAATCAGTTCTATGTGATCAGCCAGAAAGGAGCCCCTGTTGGGCCGGGCCAACTCTCTTTTCTGCTTCTCCACACAAGATGGTGTCCAGAGTCCCCTACTTTTCTTCTGCTTGTGGCTGGCCCTGACTATTCAGCCAGATTGGCAGGTTTCAGACTGCATTCGCCTGCCAAGCTTCCCTTGTGAACCCAACTTCCCGCTGGCTGCCACAAGAGCTGAGCAGAGACCACTGCTGGATGTCTGGTGGTGCTGAGGCCAAGACTGCCAGACCTGGATTGCTGCTCGCCGGCTGCTGGTGGTTTTTTCTGTCCACTGGAACACTTTTCCGCCGTTGCTGCCATTCCCCGTGTCCAGGTTGTCTCCAGGGACCCCCCACTGTCTGCTGACTGACCCCTCTTTCCCCTGTAATCTGCTTCTTGTGCCTCACCCTGCCTAAAGATTCTCTGTCCTCCCCAAGCTGTCTGGACCCTCTGCTGCCATTTTCTCACTGTGGTTTTTACTGGCATTGCCCTGTTGACTAGTGAGCCGGAGCATGTTTCACGTGTCTGTTGGCCATTTGAACTTCATCCTTTGAGGACATTCGTGTCATTTTTTGTTTGTTTGTCCACAGGCTGTTTTGAATGATAACTGCCCTCTAGCGTGTCTTTCAGTGTGTCATCGTGATGTATCCAGCTTTGTTGTTGCTTAAGATTGTTTTAGCTATTCAGGGTCTCTTATGTTTCCACATGAGTTTTAGCAGGCTTTTTTTCTTACCTTAGTGAAATGTCCTTTGTATTTTGATTGGGATCTCATTAAATCTGTAAGTTGTTCTGAGTGATATGGACATTTGAATGTTAATTCTGCCAATCCATGAACATGAGCAAATTTTCCATTTTCTTGTGTCTTCTATTTTTCTTCTTTAATGTTTTGTAATTCTCACTGTAGAGATCTTTCACATTGTTGGTTAAATGTGTTCCTAGGTATTTTAAAAATTGGATAGCTATTGTGAGTGGTACTAATCTTACAAATTCTTTTCAGCCATGGCTTTGTATGTACGATGACTCTTGATTTCATGTATTGATTTTATTTTTTTTTACAAATTCCAATAATCATTTAGTGGAGTCCTTGTGACACCTATGGATGGGACCATGTCATTTAAAATTCCTTTCCAATTTGTATCCTTTGATTTCTTTTTCCGGCAAAATGGCTCTGGCTAAACCTTTAAGCACTAAATTGAATAATGGTGAAAGTAGACATCCTTTTTATTGGTATGAAGTCTCTTTCTCCATCCTTTTACTTTCAGTTGTATGTATCTTTGTATGGGTGACAGGTGGGTTTTTTTGTAGCGAAAGATAGATGGTCTTTGCATCTTAAATAATATTTATTTAATTTTTACTTGAAAGGCAGAAATGCAGAGAAAAGGAGAGAGAGAGCTTCCATTTGCTGGTTTACTACCCAATTTGCCACAATGGCTGGAGTTGACCTGATCCAAAACCAAGAGACAGGAGTGTCTTGTAGATCTCCCTTGTGGGTACAGTGGCCAAGGACTTGAATTATTCCCATTGTTTTTCCAAGGCATAAGCAGGGAGCTGTAGGGGCTGCAGTAGTCTGTGCCTGGTGCTCTTGGCTATGGAATGTGATCAGTGAGGAGCTCCACTGGTGGCCCAGCACAGAATCAGGGATGCAAGGGTGACGGCCATGGAGCGTGAGCAGCAAGCAAACACAGTCAGCTAAGCGGTCAGGGACATTATCAGCCAGGGAACCAAGGCCAGCGACACTAGCAGCCAGCAAGCAGCTTCAGGGGCTTGACCAGGGAGCCAGTGTGCCCCTCGAGGAGCACTGTCAGAGAGTGAGTGCGCTCAGCAAGGGAGCTCAGAGTGAGCAATGCTATCAGGGAGCAAGTGTGACCAGAGAGCAGCCAGGAGCCCCGGCCAGCAGGGAGGAGCTGGAGCAGCCAGTGAGCCCTAAGTCAGTGACACTAGCACAGTCAGCCAGTGAGCGCCTCCAGTGAAGCAAGATTTGAGGAGTGCAACAGTGAGGAGCTCGACCAACAAGGGAACACAGGAGTCAGTGGCACTGTGGCAGGTGCGGTAGCTTAGTGGCTAAAGTCTCACTTTGCCTGCTGAGAGAGCTACCCACATTGAGGGGCAGGAAGGATGAGCAAGCTGGAGGTGACAGGGTAGCGAGAGCAGCAAAGAGGGGCAGCCAGCAGCTCTGAGAGGGTTAGTAAGGAACTATGGAGCAAGGCAAGAAGGGCGATCATGGAGCGTGTAGGGACAGCGCCAGCGTGGATCAGAAGCAGAGTGGGAAGGGCAGCCACCCTTTATAAGCGCTTTAGGTCGGGGGAACGTCCCCTGGATTTTTCCGAATTTTTTTTTCCAGGTGGTCGGCTGCCCTGGACCGGCTTCTTCCTGTTTCCATAGAGTAGCTGTTGTGGTGGCGTTCCCGGACCGATTTTTTTCCTTCCCCCCGTCCCCCCGCCCCCCCCCCCCCGGTGGCCGGCGGGGGGAAAAAAACCTCCATAAAAAAATGCCGCATTACTAAGACGAGAGTCCAATTTGTTGCCATTGCATGTAAGAATCCTCTAAAGTTCAGCATGGAGAGTGGTCGCCTGGAATTCCTTCAGTGAAGGAGCCCGGAGGCAGTCCACAGTTACGGGCCAGGTGGTGGGGAGGTATTTGGAGGAGCCAGTCTGCGGGAGGCGGCTAAGCGCAACAGTTATGACTCTTTTAGCAGCCTGGAGTTTATTGTGCTTCGGGGACACTTCTAAGAACATCAGTTATGAGTCATCCAGCAGCTTGCAGTGTAGTGGATGGTCTGCACCAGGAGCGCAGGACCATTGCAGGGAAGCCGTCAGTGAAGGAACCCTTGCTCCTGAGCCAGTCCTGAGCAAGGAGCCTGCTATGCCTGCGCTCCCCAGGTTCACCTGTCTGCTGATTCTGCTTGTGCTGCTGCCTTCCTGGCTCTGGGCTGGTGCTGGAAGGAGCTGGAAACTACAAGCAGAATGGCCTGGGAAGTGGCTCACTTTTAAGAAAGGGAATTGACTTTTCTGGGCTATTTTTTCTTGCCTTATTTTAAGCTGAAAGTCTAATGGCAACACGTGGGAGAGCCTCCCTTGGGGCCAGGTGAACTTTCTGGGTGGGGAGAGATTGTGCCACTCCTGCAATCCTGCAAAGGGGAGGAACTCTGCAAGGAGGCAGCCCCCTTACCTTTCTAACCCTCCCCCCTGCCCCCCAAGTGTCTTCTGCTGTTGAAAGAATCACAAAGCCAGGGTTCCCTGTCAGCTGCCCAGAAATCACCCTGAATCAAAGGGGATGGAGGATGGGGGGCTGAGGGACAGGAGGAGCAGAAAGAATGGAACTTTGCTGATGTCAGCAGGTGGTAGGTGGGACCCAGAAAACCACTCCAAAGGAAAAGGAAGCCTCAGGGCTGGGTTGTTCAGGACTCCCAGTGGTTAGTTTGGTCCTAGTGTTGGGCTCAAGAACACTGATTCTGGGCAGGGAGTATATTCCGTGCCTCCTGGCTCTGTTGAGCTTCCTGGTTTTGCCCTGGGAGGCTCAGGTGGAGAGGATGGGGTTTGGGAGGAGGAAGGTGAGACACAGGTTTTTAGAAGGGGAAGACTGGGGGAACAGGAGGGAGGCTCCACATCCTGCTATTTCTGAGTCCCCTGTTGTGGTTTTTGCCACAGCAGAGGGAGGGGAGTGAGGGAGGAAGCAAGACTTGCATGGGGCATAGCTGAGCTGCCCAACACAGGAGGCAGCATGCATGGAGTTCAGTGCCCTTGGCTTTCCTGGTGTGTCTCCTGGTGGGAAGGGTGTTGTGCAGCAGACATTGGACTCTGGAGTTTCTTGAGGTCAGCACTGTGCAGCTCATCTCAGAGGATGGCCATACCTACAGTCTGACCTTGCAAGGATTTGACCACATGCTGAGTGGTGACCCGTCCTCTGCTTGGATTCATTCTCTGTCAGTGACAGTAGCAGGATGCCAAGGGCTGTTCAACTTTTCCTGCACATACTCATTATTGTTGTTTTTAAATTGTTTTGTTCATTATTTTCATGATACAGTTTTGCAGGTATGGGGGTTCCTCAGTCTTCCTCCTCTTCCTCCCTCACTATCCCTCCTCCTCCTCACATATTCCCCATGTTATCCCAATAGCAAAGTGCCTAGGACAAGTTATAACTTAAACATTTGTATTTAAAGGTGTCATGACACAGGAAATACAGAAAAGTTAGGAAAGGCAGTCTTCCCAGTTCTGCCCCTGCACTTAGCATCCCCTGTACTGAGATTTTTCACTGCATTATCACTTTGGGGTCATGTTCCACAGTGCCCAACCCCAGGCTTGAGCAGGAGCTGTGACTGTGCCTCTGATGATGCAGGTGCTCCTTTCTGTTGGCTGGTGAACAAGCGTCCTCTACTCCTTCCAGAGGCACAGAGAGCACTGGAACCTTTCCTGAATCTCCATTTCAACATGTTGAAAGTAAATATGAGTTCCCATCCACCTTCTGTGACCACCTCACCTATACTTCAATTTAGTTTATACACAACATATAACATTCAAAACATAACATGTTATACATAACATCATATCATCTTAAATTAAGGCAAACATGTGGTATTTAACCTTTTGGGATTGGCTCATTTCCCTTAGCATTATATTTACTTTCAACATGTTGGTTACTCATTACTATGTCAATTAATTCCATAATGATGTAAATTTTTGCTGATGGTATGATGGAGCTTTCAATTGACTGGGATAATACTCTGCTAGCTCTGTCTTCAGACCAGAGAGGGTATACCTAAGAAGAGGTTGAACTTGACTGGACAATAAGATGCTGGACTCTATGTTTGGTGTATGCTTGCAATGGGGGAATCTCAACTGAACTTGAGCTGTGGTTATGCAACAAGGTGGAGGAATCCACCATGGTGGGAGGGTTTGGGGAGGGGTGGGAGAACCCAAGTATCTATGTAACTGTGTCACATAATACAATGTAATTAATGAAGTTAAATAATAAAAAAAAAGAGAAAAAAAAATAAAAATAAAATTAAAGTTTACAAAACTGCAAAAAAAAAAAAAAAAAAAAAATCTCCATTTCATCTCCACCCTGGATGTTTTGTGTTCCCTCCCTATGCAGCCTGCCATGGACGTTGTGAGTTTTGTAGTGCATGTTGTGCGGGCTCATCAGCCCTATTGCCTGTTGTCCTGTCCCAACCCTGTCCCATGGTGATCAGCACCCTCAAGGAAGCCCCCATGCACTGTCCCATCACCTGCAATCCATGTGAGCAGATTTTCTGCTGCTGTCCAGGCCTGGCACTGCTTTGAGTGCTGCCACGTGCTGACATGCCTGTCATCTTTTGAGATTGTGGTTATCATTTTCGTTTTCAATAAATAGGCTTATCCAGGTAAGTATAGAAGAGAATAGTGGGTAAAAAGAAGAGTTGCTGCACCCTGGCTATTCTCCCTACTATGAAAATAATCAGTTCAATTGATCTATTTGCCCTTACTGATGGACTAACACTGATTACAGTATTATTCACTAAGACCTGCAGCTTAGGTGAGGTACAGTCAATGGGTCTTATCAAGTGCATACTCTCCTGTGTCCACCATGATGACATCATGCACAAGTCTTAACTGTGCGCAGGTCTTCCGTGCTCCTCCTGTATGTACCTCCCTCCTCGACAGTTTTGCCACCCCTTGCAAACCACTCATGTTGCACTGTGTATTTCTCCCTCTCCCACAAAGTCATCAACTTGGAAGTTGATCTGTGCAGGTGTCCCACACTGGCTTTGCTCTTTATAAATATACTTTTCTGGATTGCCCATGTCTTTTATAGCTTATTTTTTAAATTGTGGAATGCTTCACCATTGTGTGTATTCCCCAGTGTGCTTATCACACTCCTTCTGACAGATAATTTGCTTGCCCTGAGTTCTCCCAATGAAGCTATGATAATCATGTGTGTGCAAGCTCTTCCCAGAACTTCAAATTTCATCTCATCTGTGCAATTACCAGATTGTGTGATGGCTGCATCAAATGAGTTTGTAAGAAAGAACTTCTCTTTGAAGGAGGCTGATGCACTTTTGCATCCTGCAAGCAATTAATGAGAGTCTGTGCTAGTCTACGTTACGTTCCTATGCCAGCTTGTGCAGTAACTCACTTTTCCTTGTCATGATCATGTTTTTTAATACTATTTTAATTTTTCATCTTATAAATTTATTTTCTATCATGCTTACATATTTGAGTAAGTTGGGAAGGGACAGAATTAGTGAGAATATTGCTTTTAACTTTGCTTTTTCTTCTTCCTGTGTCTGGGGAAAGGGAGAAGATGAGGAAGAAGTTGCATACCGCCTCCCAACCACCTCATTACCTAGGGATGGGGAACAGCAACCTCATCTCCTCCCAGGGTCCCCAATATGGAGCATGCTCTGAGGTTCTGCTTAGGTGTTTTCAGTAGTTCTGAGATGCTGTTGATCTTGCTGCTCCAAGGATGAGGAAACCCTTCCAAGGTCCATTGGCTGACATAAGCCACATTGGAGTCTCCATTCACTCAGCTGTTTGCTGTCAATGCTTAACCAGGGTAGTTGAACAATGTGTGCCGTCTCCCTTCCTCTGCCATGGTACCAGATGTTCCCTGCTGACCCCAGTGACGTGCCATATCCTCCTTTTGCATCTGACCATGCACTCCACAGCTCTAAGCCACTGAGGAGACCCAGTTCTGACATGTGCACTCCACAATCAGACCCCAGATCTTACAATTCTCCCCATGATCAGAATTCTGAGTCCAGCAGTTCAGCTGAGGAAATCCCAAAGAAACTTCTTCTGATGTGATTCCTGAAATGACTCCTGTGTGTGGTTGTCTATACGGGATCCGGCTCTGTCCTTCATGCGCTTCAAGCAAGGCATACATTGCTAGTTGATCTTGCACTCTCCAGGTACTTCTGCAGTCTAGCCTGACAAGGTTTACTTCCAGGCCCAGTACTTGCCAACTGATGCTGAAGCAAAGCCCAACAAATCTACACTGACTCAGGTTTTGCATTGCATCCTGACAAGGGAGTTTCCCACACCCTGCTATCAGATCTCCAGCGGGAGAGAAGAAGAGGAGAGAAGAGAGAGGGAGAGAGAAGAGAGAGAGAGAGACCAGAGAGAGAGAGAGAGAGCAGAGAGACAGAGACCAGAGAAGGAGGGATAAGAGAGAGAGCTGCACCTGGGGGGGGCCATTTGTCTGCCAGGTGTGGGGGTGGAGATTGGGAGGGATTGAGGCCAGGCCCCCAGGGGATTGGCGCCTGCAGGTGAATGCCTAGGGATGATTGGCGAGTGGGCGGAGTTGGGGAGGGGGCTGGAAGATTGGGGGTGGGATTCTCAGGTGGAATGGCAGGTTACATCTGATTGGTGGACGGCTGGACGGGCGTGAACTTCATGAGCTGTGAGGAAGAAGGAATTGCGCTGGGTCCAGGGAAGGATATTGGAATAACTACTTACAGTCTGTCCGTCCGTCTCCGTCTTCTTCTTCCTGTCCTGTCCCCTTTCTTCCTGGAACCCCCACTACTAAATACAATCCTAGTCCAATCAGCTTAAAGGTCACTAACGCACATGACAGGCATGCCAATCATAGCTCTGATCACACATAGCACTCGCGCTAAGCATGCAGCTATGGGTCAGTCAGAAGGCACTTCCTGAAACCTGTGTACCGCTAAGCTCCAAGAGGAGGAGAGGTCTCAGAACCATCTTAGGGCACACATGCAGTGCTCCCGACACATATGGGGTGCCAGCACTGTAGACAGAAGTTCCCCAAGCTCCCCCACCAGGCCTACTACCAGACCCAAATCTCACATGAGCCAGCGGTACTAGACCCCCACCAGGCAGTCTGTGTCTCGATGTTGGCCTTTGGTGGACGTTGCAGCCCAGCCTGTCCCATATCCAATTCTAGGGTGTGCCTGTGGGTACTGCAGGCTGGACTAGCCCTGCCTGTTCTCAACCCCTGTCCCCATGGTGTTGTTGAGTTCTGTGGTCATGCCTAGCTCAGCCCGTCACCACCCACAGACCTTGAGCAAACCAGCTGCCATGGCAGTCCCACAGGGGTAAGCCTATCCCCCCACAGAATCTGCTCCCAGACCCAGAGTTCTTGTGAGCTGGTTAGTGTGAAGGCCCAGCCTAACATGGTCCATCCCTGGCTCCAACACTCTCTGGCGGGTCCTGAGGTTGAGGCTTGCCAGGCAGGACCCAGCAATGGCTTGTATGTGTGCTAGTAGGAGATGGTTGATACTAACAATCCTAACTCAGGTCTCCCACGTGTGCAGGTGTACTGGTTTAGCCTCAAAAGGTTCTCTGGTTTCCCTCCTGTAAACCACCCAGTCTCAGCTTCCTTGCATGTGCAGTAGCCAGGTTGGTTGAAGTCCCCAAGAAGTCACTCCTCACCTGTCACATTCTCTCTTAGCAGACCTCCCTCCCACATTCCAGACCCACTTCCCTGAGCAATCCACAGTCCCCATGTCCTCACATCCCTAAGCCTGGTCCTCTGGCAGTGTTCAGAAGCAGCCTGGGGCCCTACCTGCTTACCCAGGACCCACACATACTCACCCAAGAATCTCTAGACCCTGTGTGTTGGCGTGCTGGTATCTGTCTCCCAACACATTTAAAAAAAAAAAGAAAACAAAAGAAAATAAGAGTAGTGAACTACGCTGGCACACTGGTGTGGTTAACACAGATTGGGCATTAACCAGACCCAGGAAACCCACCAGCTGTTTGCTGCTTTTTTCCCAGCAGTGTCACACTGGCCTAGATACCATGCAATCTAGGCCCTTGCCTGCAGCTGGGGGCTGCCAAGCTTTAAAAGTCGGATTCTGCAATGAGCAAAAGCGACAGCCAGTCAGCAGCAGTGGCAGTGGCCAGAGTCTGTGAGTGGCGCTATTGGCCAGAGAGCAGGATCAGCTAGCAAGGGGTTACTTAGGGATGCTCTCAGGGAGCAAGTGCAATCAGAGAGGAGCCATTAGTGATAGTGACCCCCAGGAGCAAGGAGCACAAACCGCCAGGGGGAGCCCTTGGTCTTGCAAAAAGCAACCAGCAAGGAGCCTGACCAACAGGGGAGGATTTGTGTCAGCCGCCTTGGGGGCCCTGCACTGTTGCTCATAAAGTCTCGCCTTGTAAGCGCTGGGCGCCACAGTGGAGGACAGAGGGCCCTAAACCTTATACCCTCCTGGGAGAGGCATGGTGGAGGATGAGGCTCCAGCAGTGATGAGGGGCAGCCAGCAGCTCTGGGAGGGCAGTGGGGAGTGAGGAGCCAGGCGGGAAGGGTGGTCAGGGAGCAGGTGCAAAGTCAGAATGTGAGACTGGCGCATCAGCGTGGGTGTGGAACGGAAGTAGAGTGGGAAGGGCAGCCTCCCTCTATAAGCTGCTTGGGTCAGAGCCTCCCTGGAACGTGATGATATTTTTGTATGATTTTTTGTTTTTTTTTTTCTGGTTGGTCCTCAGCCCTGGACTGGCCCCACTGGCCACTGAGCTCCCAGGGGCATTTTATCCGGCCCCTTGGCTTTGGGGCATATTATCCAGGAGTTTTTTTTCCCCCGATTTTTTTTTTCAGGTAGCCAGAAGAACAAACTTTTTTTCTTTCTTTCTCTCTTTCTCTCTCTCTCTCTTTCTTCTTTTTTAAAAGCTGCATTACTAGGACAAGGGCCCAATTTGTTGCTACTATATGTAAGAAGCGTGTATAGGGGCCCAGTGGTGGCCTCTCAGCTAATGTCCTACCCTTGAACATGTCGAGATCCCATTTGGGCACTGGTTCTAATCCTGGCAGTCCTGCTTATCATCCAGTTCCCTGCTTGTGACCTGGGAAAGCAGTCGAGGACAGCCCAAATCTCTGGGACCCTGCACCCACGTGGGAGACATGGAATAAGTTCCCGGCTCCTGGCTTCAGATCAGCGCAACACCAGAGGTTGTGGTTACTTGGGGAGTGAATCATTGGACAGAAGATCTTACTCTCTGTCTCTCCTCCTCTCTGTATATCTGGCTTTGCAATTTTAAAAAGCAGAAGCAGAAGAAACAGAAACAGCAGAAGCAGAAGGAGAAGCAGCTGAAGCAGAAGAAGCTGAAGCTGAAGCAGAAGAAGCAGAAGAAGAAGCAGAAGCAGCTGAAGCAGAAGAAGAAGCAGAAGAAGCAGTTGAAGCAGAAGAAGCAGAAGGTTAAGCTGAAGCAGCTGAAGCAGAAGAAGAAGCAGAATCAGAAGAAGAAGTTGAAACAGAAGCAGAAGAAGCAGTTGAAGCAGAAGAAGCTGAAGCTGCAGCAGCAGCCTGGGTGGCTCAGCATGGGGAGTAGCCGCCTGGAATCCCGAGTTTGTGCGCTCCAGTCAGGTAAGGAAGGGGAGAGAAAGCCAGCAATCAACAAGAGATGAGCAACCATCCTAAGAGGGAAAGCCAGCAACCAATCAGAATGAGGAGGGAGAGCACATAACCAGTCAGCGATGAGGCAGCGAGGGCGAACAACCAACAAAACGCTTTATTCATTATTTCCATGACACAGCTTTGTAGCTATAAGGGTTCTCTATCTCACCCCTCTTCCTCCCTCTTTTCCCCCTCTCCTCTCATTTTCCTCCATGTTATCACAATAGCAAAGTCCCTAGGACAAGTTACAAGTTTAACTTTCTGGGGTTTAAATGTGTCATGCCATGGTAAGTATCGGAAAACGTAGAAAACCGCATATCATAATGTCAATGTGTATTTATAAGTTTCATTAAGATTTCTACTTTTAGTCAGGAGTAGAATGCATACTGGGTAGTCGTTTTACTTCCTGGTATGAAATCTCCCCTGTATACTTTATACATATGCATATAGAGAGTTATTTACATGCCTAAATAGGTGTGTATGTATTTCTTTGCATTTTGGCCTGCTTATGTCAGAGATAACATACGATGTTTGTCCTTTTGGGACTGACTGACTTCAGGAAGCATAATGGTTTCCAGCTGGGACCATTTTTGTGTGAACAGGAAGACGTTTTGTGACCGAGTAGTATTCCACAGAGTAGCTGTAGCACAATTTCTTTATCCATTCCTGAGTTGATAGGCATCTGATTATTTCCATGTCTTAGTTAAGTGGATGGTGCTGCAGGGCAACAAAGGATTGCAGGTTAACCTCTTGATACCAATTTCACTTCCTTTAGATACATTCCCAGGAGTGGGACGGCTGGTTGGATGCCGGATCAATTCTCAGTTGTCTCAGAACTCTCCATACTGACTTTTACAGTGTCTTCATTAATTTCCATTCCCACTAAAATTGGATTAGGATAAATATTCCCACACATCCTTCCCAGCAGTTGCTGTTGGTTGATTTCTGTGTAGCTTATTCTCATGGTGCTACAGTGGAATCTCAATGGACTCCTTGTGTTTCTTCTGAGCCTTGAGAACCCAAGCATTGGTCTGCCACCTGTTTACCTAAATTTGAACTGATCTCCTGCTCACTGCCACCCTCACGAGGTTCACCTATGTCCCAGGGTTCCTTCAAGTGCCCTTGCCGCCTGACTTCCTTCCTAACCTACCTGGCATTAATATCCAGATGAGTTAACAAGATGCCCTTTATGGAGCAGCTTACTGTAGCTCTTCACTTGCAAGCAAAGAGGATGGGTTGTTGCAGCTCAGGAAGTTGGAGTTCTTGGTACCAAGTTCTGCGTTTTCCCAGGACTGGCCATCAGGGAAATGCGCATGGAGGCTCTGCAGAGTGACTGTGCTGGGCCGTGTAGGTGGAGGTGTGTGTTCATTCCCCCAGGGACCTGCTCCCTCCTAAACTCACATGGACGCAGAGTTATTGCTGTTGCTGTTCCTACTTTCAGGTGGCCTGGACCTTTCTTCCACATTTCCCCAGTCCTGTTAGCAGCCCTCACCTGCACAGGTGATATTGCCCTAGGCAAGGCTGTCATCTGAGCTAAGGCTGCGGACAGTGTGCTCCCCCTCAGCCTCTGCTGCCTGCCTACGTCCTCAATGGGGCTGGCAGCACGTGGAAAGAAAAATAAAACAACCGTGTTATTAGGGCAAGAGCCGGATTTGTTGTGAGAAGCTCATATAGCTCAGCAGAGTGAGCAGCCTGGCATTCCTGAGGTTCCCAGTTGGAATCCCAGGTAGGGGCTGGGTAGGAGGCAGGGCGAGACCCTGAGACCCTGGAACGGGGGAGCGCGAGGAAAGGGCCAGCTAAGTCTCCACCGCCTCCCCCACCCCGGGGTGCCCTTCTTCTCCACCAGCCCAGCTGAGGTCTCTGTTTCCTCCAACACCCAGAGAGGCATTGCAGCCTCTTTGCCTGTGTAGCAGTCTTCGCCCAACCCCCACCGCTGGAGTTACTAGCCTCGCCCGTCCCCATTGGCCCATGTCATCCCACCTCCTGCCATCCCAGCCCCCCCCCCCGCCCCCCCCCGGCGCCCTGGTGTGTAGTTTTTCCCCACCAGCTGCGGTCTCCCTTTACTCCACCAAGAAACACCCTGAGCGACTTCCTGAACACCGGGGCCCCTTGGCTGCCGGCCACCGTCTCTGCCCCACCCACGCCAAGAACTAATAAGGCCCCCGCGGAGGCACGCGCCACTTCTCCCCTGCCCGTGCCAAGCCAGTGACGTAAATACACTTACGAAAAATCACTGGGGGGAAAGCCAGAAGTTTTCAGAGGGTTCCCTTCTGCTCTCCGCCCACCTGTCTGCAGCTCTGTCTTCCTGCCTCCTCCTTCGCTGGCCAGCCTACTCATTTGCACTCCTGGCTCCATGCTGCCGCCACCTCTGACTTGAAGCGGCTCCACACCGGTTCAGCAGTGGTGTTGGTCCCCAAAGAGCCAGGAGCCCAGAGCCAGCAGGAGACCCCGGTCTACTGCTGCCCTCCTGCCTCTGCGCTAGTGAGTTGGGCAGGTGCTGGAACCAGGGCAAGTGGAGGGGTGAAGTGCAGGGATGAGACCTGCAGGCAGAATGAAGTGGCTCAAAGTTTTAAGAAGTGCGGTTTGCTTTTTGGAGGTTTTTTTTTCTTTTTTAAGCTAGAACTCAGCAGCGCACTGGAGGGCTCCCCACTGCTCCCTGCCACCTCACCATGGGGCCAGACTTGGGACAGGCTACCCCTGCTGCCTGCCAGACCGCCACACAGGGGACAGGCTCTCTGCAGCCTCCCCGCTGGACCCAAGACAGGCTCCCTGTCTCTCCACCAGAAGGCAGACAGGCCCACTCTGTATTCTCTTACATCTCACTGGGTTTTCTACATCTGCCATCTCATAGATTCCCTCAAGTCAGGATCTATTCTGGAGGATTGTGGGGTTCCCAGAGTGTGTGCATTTGGTGCACAGAGAGCTCATTGTGTGTCTCCCTGGTGATTGTGACAGCCAGGTCCTTGCTCATGGTGTTGAGAGAGACAAGGCTGGCTGTCCCCTTGTCCTGCTGGCAAGCCTGGGTGACTGCCTGGGCTTATGGGCCTGTGTGATGTGGATGGTCCCTTCCTCGGGTCCTGCAAGGAGAGTCCAAGGGGTGCTGTGGCTTCTAACCCCAACAGCCCTGGTCCTGGGACAAGGGAATGTGAACTGAGCCCTGCTCCTGTCCTACAGGGTGACTACAAGGTAGACAGGAGCCTGTGCTCTGCAGAGTTGAGTCCAGGGTGTTGGGATGCAGGAAGGTCCTGTTGCTTGTAACCACCCCCAGGGGCCAGGGAGAGCCTGAGCTGCACTAGCTTGTGCACTTTTGGGAAAGTGGGGCAGGAAGCCTCTGAGAGAGGCCCATGGAGAGCAGGGAAAGGGAAGCAGACTCATATTAGTCACCAGAATGAACCTGCAACTCCATCCAATATTCCTGTAACAGCAGATTCCCTCCAGAGCAGCATTTCCTGCTGCCGTCGTGGGAGCTCCAGAAGTCTTGGATGTGCAGCTGATCATCCACTCTTCTTCCCTCTGCCACAAAGAGGGGACGGCTTCAGGCACTGCTCAGTCATGGTGCCTGCAGAAGTCCTCAAGCTTATTCTTTGCGTTCTGCTCCCTCTTCCCCTTGCGGGGTGTGCAGGTAAGTATGTGACCTGAGGGAATTTTCAGCTTGGTTGTGTGTGCAACCCTGTCTTCAGCCCCCTGTGGGTCCAGCTCAGAAGCTTTGCAAGCCAGGAGAGCCAGAAAGGAGAACAAGGGAGCTGTCTTTGGAGTGTGTGGGAGTGAAAGCAGCAAGGAGCACAGGTCTTGTTCCCAGGTGAGAGTGGCACCTGAGCAGCCTAGGTCCTGGGGCCGAGCATGCAGCTGGAGCAGTGGTCAGAGCAGGTGGGCAAGAGATGGCTAGCAGGGAGAAGGAGAGGAGAGAAATTAGAGGAGAGGAGAGGTGGAGGGGGCAGTGAAGGGAGAGGAGCCAGGGGGAGAGAGAGAAGGTGGGAGAAGGAGAGGAAGGGAAGAGGGAGAGCAGGAGGAGGGAAAGTTGGGAATTTCGGCAACGCCCATGTTGCTGTGCACCCTGAGCCAATCGGAGGGACTAGGGTTACAAAAAGACAACACACAAGACAACACAAGACAACAGGCAGTGCGTCACTCTTGTAAACAGAATGCCAAGTTTTGGGGGTCATCCTGCATCTTTTATAGTCTGCCTAGTCCCTCCTAGTATTATCCCAATGCTCAATGGGCTCCTAAGCTCCCCTGGGGGCATCTTAACAAAGAGGAAGCAGGCAAGAGGAACTTGCAGTCAAGCCAGGGGCTAAAATGCATTAGGCCAAGATTGCCCATTCTGTTACCCCTTAGAAACAAGCTAATATGTGGAGTTAACCCTTGGGAGACTGGGGCCTACATGTCTCCCTTTTTTTGTTTTTAATGGACGCCTGTCTTAGGTTGTCCAGCAGTCAGTTGACGCCTTACCCGTCATGGGGAACCTCACCCAGGGCACGTGGGATCCCTGTCTTAGGTTGGTCATCAGCTCTGCCAGATCTTACCCGTCTCTGGCTACCCATCACAACATGCTCAACCTGATTTGAGCGCTACGGTTTTCCACAGCTAAGGCCGTCATGGTTTGTCAAATGATGACCTGCTCCCGGGCTTGTTGCCTGAGTAGGCGGCAGAGAAGAGGAAACAGTACTGCAATCATGGCCACGACCATCAGCCCCAAGGCTAAGACTCTGTTCCATTCCTTTAACATCCATGCTGCCAGTCTAATGCCATTAGAACAACTTTCCCCAACATGAGGAGTACCCAGGTCTTTACAATGTACAAGTATTGTTGAAAACACTAACATTTAACAATCTCATAGTGCTACGATGTTACATATATACAAGACAGTTTTACCAGGAACCAGAGACCCTAAATGCCTATCATCCCATCTGGCTGTTACATTTCCAAACAGAGAAATGGACCCCAAAAGTTTTTAGGGAAAAGGGGTGGCATCATCCATTCTTAACTACTTCCCGCTGAGAGGGGGTGCCGTGGGGAAACAGCAGCAGTATGAGGGTCCATGTAGTAGTTCCTGATAGAAGGCAGAAGACGTCAGGTGTTGTACATCATGGCACTTGAAAGGCTTCTCTGTTGAAGTCCTGAATAGTAAGTCCATTTGAATACGTTCGAAACTATTCAGCTGAACAGGCTTTGTAGGTCCTGAGAAAACAGAAACAGACATGCCTCTCCAAAAGCTTAATTGTGTATCCATACATTATTTCCAAAAGGAGTTAGCTTAGCAATTCACTTTTATGAATATTTTCTTGTATAAGCCAATTAAGATAGACTACATAGCTTTCCACATAAACATGTACATCAGGTAACACATATTATAAAACAAAACCCGCTTTTGTAACAGCTACTTGAGAATTCTTTTACGTGTGTTAAAGTTACCAATTGTTTAGAATTACATTTTGCTTTTAATAATCTGAATAAACCATACCTATAGGTTACTATTAAACTTTAGAAATGCCCCCCATTTTTTCTTTTTTCTTCTTCTTCTTCTTCTTTTTTTTTTTTTTTTTTTTTTTACAGATTGAATCAGTTGTCTGTGCTACAATTAACTTTACCAACTGAAAGATACATCCTTTGAAGCACATTCTTCTGAGTTTGAGGCTGCTAGGGGCCCGTATAGAACTCCCAAAACCAGAAGAATTAAACCTATTAAATATGTCAAGAGGCCTTAAAATATCTGATCAAAGATTCTTCATTATAATGTCCATCCTTTTAATCAAACTGATTCGAACAGTAACATATCAAAATCTTTTGTGACATATAAATGATCATCCAAACATTTCAAAGTAATACCTAACAGAAAATACTCTTGAAAACACAGCTCTATAGATCATGAGAATTAAACACAGGAATTAATGTATAAAATCATGTCATAACTTTTTAAGAATTTTAACAAATTCAAAGGTTGGAACAAGAATAGAGCATACTGAAGCTGGATAGACATTTGATAAAGTCACCAATTAAACAGAGACTATCTAAAGTTCAGTGCTTCAATTTTTTAACAGCTTTCAAAATTAGAGATATTTTTTATTTTTAGATATTTACTAGCATTTTTATGTATGTGTTGTGCTGGTTTCTGAAATCCCCAGATAATCATCAAGCCTGAAGTCCGTGCTAAGGCAAAAAGGTGGCTTATTCAAACTAACCTAGGTCTCCCAGCCACCTCCCCCAGCCCAGCATGGCTGGGTGGGGAGGGGCAACCTACAGGATCCACAGGGCTGGCAAACAGCGAGCCCATGAGCCAGAGAGAGCGCCCGAGAGAAAGAGAGAGCAGGCCCCAGAGCCCAAGCCCCCCAGTTTTTGTACATTTCAGGCTATTAATTATACAGTCATGATCTAGCAGGCTTCTATTGGTGGGTTTGAAACTAGCAACTTTTAAAAAGTACAAATCAATGAGCTATATGGTGGTGGATCTTATCAAACACAAGGTACCTCCTTCCTGAGGAGTGGTCTGCCTAAGTGACATGCCAGGTGTCCTGCCTGGTGTCATGTAGACTATCAGGGCTGGAGTTCACACAGCCCCCAGCCAAGCCATTAAGGAGGAATCACAAAAGGCAGAAAACTTCCAGGTTCTTCATATGCATACTTCAAAAACTTCAAAAACAATGGCTTTAAGCAAATTTCAACCATTTCTCCCAATTCATGGAAACACATTTTAACATGAACCCACCTCAAAACCAGGAAAGAAAAGTTTTTTCAAACAACCTTCTAGCTGATTTGGGAATTCACCCCTTTTCAAATGCAGGCAGATAAGAATCACTACAACAGGGACAAGATCAAGGTCCCAAATTCTTCAAAGGGCAGACTCCATGTATGCCCCTCCCTTGTTTTATGTATGGCTTCAGGGCCTGGAGTTTCTCCTTAGCTTTTGTTTTGTTGAAGTCAAGAGAGCTGAAAAAAATTCAATTTGGCTGTTGTCTTGGGAGATTACCTAGGAATTCACCAAAGTTAGTTAACAAAAAGAGATGTTACAACACTGTTGTTTCTCACAAGGAATCAGACTCCAACTCCATTGTCTTAAAAGCAAAATTCAGAAATTATACACATCATAACCAATTTCACTATACAATTTAAAAGAATTTATTGTTTTCCTGTAAGGCAAAAATCCCACATACTTCCTTGTAAGTAAGAACACAAGTAATTAACAATCTGGATTAATTTCATTATTAGGAAACATTTTGACCAATGAGCGTAAGTACTCATCTATTTAATAGCATATATGATGCAACAAATTTAGCATAATTTAAAATATTATGAGATTATAATACAAGTTATTTTGAATGACAATTACACTATTCAAATTTTTGTCTCAATCTTTGAGAGTTCCAGATCCTACTAGAACCCCCAAAGTCATGAGACTTGGTTCAGAACTCTGAAGAATTTAGAGGTCTAAATGAGTAAAACAAAAAGTACCTTTAGCATTTAAATGAACATGTACTGTATGTTAGACTTGATCAATACCAGAACAACACTGTAAGCTGAAGATTAAAAAGCAAGAAAACGTCATATGAACCTTTAAATTTGTTAGACCTCTCTAAAATTATTTATCAGGACAGAGAAAGGGGGTCAGTCATGGTCTGTCCCATCTCGTCAGTCAGACACACACACACCTAATTCAGAACAAGAACAACAACTTAACAATTCAAGATAAAGATAGAACTGGAGAAATAATATTAAAACAAAATCTAGTTTTTGTCTGGACAAAAATAATAGAACACCAACAATACGACTAAACAAACATATGCACAAACACCAAACACATCAGAACAGAGACATATAACTCTTAAACTTTTTGCCGGCTTCTAACCTCTTCTTCGACATACTTTAATCTTTAGATATTTTGTAAAACAAATATATAGGTACACTTCACGTTTTAGGTTTAAATTAAGTTACAGAACATGTTTCTTTCTTTCTTTCTTTCTTTCTTTCTTTCTTTCTTTCTTTCTTTCTTTCTTTCTTTCTTTCTTTTTTTTTTAATCAACCTTGCTTGAATTGCTTAATTTTCCGGTCATCCTATTCCGACTAACAGCGTTCCCAATTTGATGTAAATGTCCTTCAAGAAGGTGACCAATTTATCCTGGGAGAAGGCTCAACCCACTTTATCGTCCTTTTCGCAGGATAAATTAAACACCAAGACCTAACTATACTTCAAAATAAACCTAAAACCTGACTATACTTCAAAATAAATCTAAACCCTCACTATATTTCAAAATAAAACTAAAACCTGACTTTATTTCCAAATAAAACTCCCTCTCCTACCAGTTTAGGAGAGACTTACAATTCGTCCCACTTACCTTAATCAGCTGGCCAGCCTCCCGGGACAAACCTTCCTCATATCCTCTCTTTCAAGATCTTGGTGGAACCTCCAGATGTCGGGAACGCCCACGTCGCCGTGTACCCTGAGTCGAGCCGAACGGAGGGACTAGGGTTACAAAAAGACAACACACAAGACAACACAAGACAACACGCAGTGCGTCACTTTTGTAAACAGAATGCCAAGTTTTGGGGGTCATCCTGCATCTTTTATAGTCTGCCTAGTCCCTCCCAGTATTATCCCAATGCTCAATGGGCTCCTAAGCTCCCCTGGGGGCATCTTAACAAAGAGGAAGCAGGGAAGAGGAACTTGCAGTCAAGCCAGGGGCTAAAATGCATTAGGCCAAGATTGCCCATTCTGTTACCCCTTAGAAACAAGCTAAGCTGTGGAGTTAGCCCTTGGAAGACTGGGGCCTGCAGGGAAGAAGGGCACTGAGCTGGTAAGAGGGAAGGGATAAGGAGGGGAGCAAGGGGGAGGACAGCTAGAGGGAGAAAGGCAGGGGAGAGGGAAGCAGGGGGAGTGAGGAAGAGCAGGGAGAGAGAGGAGTGAGAGGGAGATTGAGAGGAGGGAGAGTTACAGGGAGATGGAGACAAGGGCAAGGAGACAGACAGAGGAAGAGGAAGATGAGAGCAGGGAAAGGGAGAGCAGGGAAAGGGAGAAAGCTTAGAGATGGAGAAGAGAGTGCAGAGACAGGGAAGGGAGGGAGGGAGATAGAGAGTGAAGGAGAGGCAGAAGATGAAGAGATGTAGAGCATCCAGAGAGAGAGAGAGAGAGAGAGAGAGAGAGAGAGAGAAGGAGAGGGAGAGGAGGCAGAGATCCTAGAAGGAGGGGAGGAGGCAGATGAGAAGGGGCAGAGGGAGAAAAGAGGAAGGGCAGAGAGATGTGAAGAGGTGGATGGAGATGACGAAGAGGGAGAAGAGAGGAAGAGACAGGGATGGAAAGAAGAGGAGGGAAAGGGAGAGAGAGGGAAAGAGAAGCAGAGGAGTGAAGGAGAAAGGATGGAGATTGAGAGGAGAGAGGGAGAGGATACTGTGGTCTGGGAGAGGGAGGCAGGAATGTGAATTCACACAAACTGTGTGCTTCCCCACAGAGAGAGAAACACACCATCAGGTGGCCACAGAGTTACCTATGAGTAGAGGGAAGGAATCAGGCCTGAGAAGGAGCCACACACTTGATCCTGGAACCTGGAGCTAAGGGACAGTCCTCCATGTCAATAGGCTCCTGTGAGAGAGAGGACAGGGCCCTGACTGAATATGCAGATAGGGTGAAGCTGAGCATGGTGAGGCTTTCTGGGGCTTCAGGGTGTTTAACTTCCAGGTGGGCAAGGTGGTGTCTCCCCTTGCCTGATGCTAGATGAGACACAAGTGCATCCTGGGAAAGTGGAAATGCCAGATAGATAGGTAAGGGGATAGAGATACAAATTCCTGCTCAGGTATTCCCACCTGGTCTCTAGGGTTCCCCTGTCAAAAGCAAAGATACATACAAATGAATGGAGCCCAAATTTGGCTACTGTCCAAGCTTTCCCAGCCCAGACTAGAGTCTGTTCCAGCTACAATACACCCACCCTAGCTGGGATCTTCCTCCAGTGGGATCCCAGTTGTATGTTTGAGAGTCAGAGGAAGGTGCTAGCCTGCCTGTATTTCTAGGTGGCCTCCAGGGATAGGAGTGGGGTCCTGGATTTGGAGCCTACTGCTTCCTCCTTGGCTGTCCAGTGGCTTCGAAGGTGTGAGGTGAGGCAAGGTGCTGCTGCTTCAAGGCTGGAGGCCTGGGATGGGGTGACCACCTGCTCCAACAGACTGAGTTCCCTCTGACCCTGCTCCTGCCAACCCAGAAAATCATGTCCCTCTGTGACTGCCAGACCTGTCTTTCTAGGTGAGGAGGCCATGCCATGAGGACTGCTCTGAGCTAGCATGGTCAACTAAGGCCCAAGACTCGATAGCTCCTCTGTTCCAGAGCCCAGACTCAAACCAGGGGTCACACATGCATGGTGTGCATGCCCACACTGCATGTGCAGGGCCTGGCTTCTGATCACAAGCAGGCCATGTCATGATTGTCCACTGGAGTTTCCATGAACTCCACACAGGGCCTTTGGCCACCACAGATGCCTCTAGTGTCATACGTTGTCACGAGTAGGGAGCACAGAGGCCCGTGCAGCCTCATTCATTCATTCATTGATTCATTCATTCCAGTGCTGTCAGCTTTCACACTTCAAGGGCAAAAATAAGTACATGTCAATAGCATGACAGGGCCAACTAAGCCACAAACATTACTATATACTGCTTTGCAGAAACTTCACGAGGCCAGGCCAGGGTTAAGAGGAGACAGGATATTAGCATATCCTCTACAGTGTTAGATTTCTAAATGTGCTATCCTGGTCATGGGGACAGCAGTATCCGAGACTGCCCTTAGCCTACCAGGAGGTAGCCCTGATGCCACAGGGGATTCACTAGCTGCAAAGCACTGTCGTTGGAATTTGACCTACTAGGAATATGAAATGGCCATTGTGTGGAGAGGAGGGCAGACCCAGGGTATGCCTGGGACTGGGACCTGAGATGATGTCCATTGATTGCTTTGCCCCTGTGCATCAGAAATTACAACCAGCAGGGGGTCCCAAACATGCTTCAGCTATTTGGGTACATTATCAATCAAGATACCCTACAACATATGAATGTCTGAGTATTTTATTTTCTTTTAATTGATTATTTATTTATCTGCATCTATGTTTGTGTGTGAGAGAGATCGATCATTCACTGGTTCGCTCCCAACAATGGCCAGGGTAGGACCAGGCCAAAGCCAAGAACCTGGAATATTGTTGGGTCTTCCACATGGTTGGCCACCTGCTGCCTCCCAGCAAGCTAGACTGAGTAGCAGAGCCTGGTCTCAACCCAGGCACTCTGATGTGGGATACGGGCAGCTCAAGCCAAGGCTTAACCACTGCCTCAAACACCCACTTTTCTGCGGACTTTCCTTTTTGCCATGTAGCTCCCCCAGCAGATGGCCTTACGTCCTCTGGGAAAGGCCACCGGAAGCAATGTACTTGCTGTGGGCTGTGGGTCCTTTGGGAAAGAGCCTAGGTTTTCTGATTAGTGGGTCCTGGGTCAGAGGGGTGGCCACAATCTGGTAACGGGACAGAGATTGCAACATTCTTGTTGGAGTGGCTGCATCAGCCTCCTGACCGCCTGTGCTTCCTCTTTGTGGGCCTTGTCATTATTCAGATCAGGCACTATCCAGGTTGGCTGCACATCTGGCTGGCCTGTGGGATCCCCGTGCTCTGAAATCCACAGGTACAGATCTTTATGCGTACAGGTCCTGGCAGACACGGTGTCATTCCCAGCAATGCAATCATGCTCTCTTCCCAGTTCTGCACCTGCACTTAGCATCCCTTGTACTGAGATTTTTCACTGCATTATCACTTTGGGGTCATGTTCCACAGTGCCCAACCCCAGGCTTGAGCAGGAGCTGTGACTGTGCCTCTGATGATGCAGGTGCTCCTTTCTGTTGGCTGGTGAACAAGCATATCATGTCGTTGGCCCCAATTGCATATATACTTTTTTAAAAGATTTATTTTATTTTTACCTGAAAATCAGAGTTAGAGAGCGAGGGGAAAGAAACATCTTTCATGCACTGATTCACTCACCCAATGACTGCCACAGCCAGAGCTGGACTGGTCTGAAACTGAGTGTCAGAGTTTTCTGGGTCTTTCACATGGTTTCAGCAGTCCAAGGCCTCGGGCCATCCTCAGATGCTTTGCTAGGTCATTACCTGGGAGCTGGGTTGGAAGTGGAACAGCAGGACTCAAACAGGTCCCCATAGGGAATGCTGGCATTACGGGCAGAGAACTGATGAGCTACACCACCGTGCTGGCCTACTTTTTAATCCATTTAGCCAGTCTGTGTCTTTGTATTGGATCATGAGATCCACTTCCCTTCAGAGTTCCCGTGTTTAGCATATGTGCTGCCGAAGTGAGCATACCTTCAAAGTTATTACTGATAAATATCAACTTGATCCTGCTGCTTTCCCATAAATATTCATATTATTTGTTTTGGATTGCCTTTGCACTTTCAGTAGATGTTGTCCCTTCACTCTGTCTCCTTATGACGGCTATTATTCCATTTCTGTGTGCAGCATGGCCCTAAGTATCATGTGTAAAGCTGGTGAATGGTGACAGGTTATTTCAATTTTTGTTTGTTTTGGAAGGTATTTTATGTACATTTATAAATGAGAACTTTGCGGATATAGCATTCTGGGTTGACAGATTTTTTTTAAGATTTAGTTCTTTCAAAATTCAGAATTGCACTTAGAAGGGAGAGAGAAGGAGGGAGAGATGAAGAGAAGGAGGGGCAGAGAAAGAAAGCAAGCGACGGACAAACAGAGAGAGAGAGAGAGAGAGAGAGAGAGAGAGAGAGAGAGAGAAGGAGTGAGAGAGTGAGAGTTTATCTTCCATTTGTTAGTTCATTCCACAAGTGGTCACATGGCTGGGGCTGGGCCAGTCAAAAGCCAAGAGCTGGGAGCTTCTTCTGGATCTCCTACATGGGTGTACAAGCCCTAGCAGCTGGACCATCTGCTGCTGTCTTCCCAGTCGCACTACCAGGGACCCTCCACATCAAGGCAGTGACCTAGGTTGCCTTGCACTAATGAAGTGCTACACTGCTGGGAAGAAAGCAGCCAAAAGCTGGTGGGTATTCTGGGCCCGGTTAAAGCCCAATTAGTGTTAAATATTCCAGTATGCCAGCATAGCTGCTCTCTCCTCCCTCCTTCTCCCTCCCTCCCACCTTTCCATCCTCCTTTCCTTCTTTCCTTCCTTTCTTGTTTTCTGTTGTTTTGGGGGTTGTTTTGCTGTTGTTTTGCTAGTTCCTTCAGGTATACACTTAGCTCATTGATCTGGTGTCTTTCTTGTTTCTTGATGTACATATGTGCTGTTCCTGGCGTGTGCTGTAATTCCCTCTGGGTTCTATGTAGGTGCCTGTGTGAGTCTGTCTCTTGTCACTCTTGCCTCTAGAAACCTTCCAGACTGACTGATGTGCTCTGATCTCCTACTGTCCCTGACATACCCTGGAACCTTGTTTCTGGAATTCTCTTCCTCTGATCCACACCTGTTTTGCCTTTCCTCTGCATCTTGGAGTCTGCTCTGCCGAGTGCTCCCAGGAGAAAGTAGCCGCCAAAGGGAGCATGCACACGGGGCCTCCCTGCTGCTGCCAGGGCCAGCACCATCCGCACCAGTCTTTCCAGAACACCCCTGTGCTGTCAGCTTTCATCCACGTGGTCTCTTTCTTTCAGGGTTGCTGTTCAGTTGGAGTGTGAACGTGCACAATGTGTTTGTACAAAGTTTCTGTCCCCAGCTCCCTGGTTCCAGGTGATCCTGTGTACCTCATAGAACCAGCATGAATGACAAGGAGCACAGGAGTGAGGAAGTCAGGAGTCAGGGATGCAGGTGCCATGGCCAGGAGGTGATCTCCCTGATTTCCAGCCCAATCCTGCATGGGCTGCTTAGTGTCCTAGAACTGGAGGAAGGACTGTCTGTGAGTCGTTTTCTTGTCATCAATGTTACTTGCATTTTTTCCTTCACAGATGCTCATTCTCTCTGCCATCGCTTCACTGTCATCCCCAGAGCCCGATCTGGCCAACAAGTGTGTGATGTCCAGGGTTATATAGATGGCAAAATCTTTCTAACTGGTACCTGTCACAAGGCCAACTGTTTTATTCTCCTTGGGAATGAAACACTTATCCCTGACAATGAAGAAAAAGCAATGAAGCAAATACTCAAAGATGTGGCTGACACCCTCATAAACCAATAGGCTGAGATGAACCCAGCAGATGACACAAGCAGGGGTGAGTGGGAAAAGACCAGGGTGGCAGATGACAAGTATTGTGAAACCAGGGACTCAGGATTCTCATGGGCAGAATTGGACAGCGGTCTTCCTTTAGAGGTGTAGATTGGGGCAGGACCAGGAGGACAGTCAGGGCCGGGAGCAATGGAAGGGATGGGGGCAGAGGATAGCAGATGGGGACAAGGGCTTGTCAAGACTAATCTTGGCTGATCTCTTTCCAGTGAGGACACATGCCCTCAGCTTGCAGGCAAGCATGTGCTGTGTTCGTGAAGCCACTGGGCGCACACATGGGTCCTGGCTATTCAACATCAGTGGACAGAAATCTCTCCACCTTGACTCAGAGCAAAGAAGATGGACAGAGCTTGATTCTAGAGCCAGATGGCTGAAGACATGGCAGAATGACAGCCACATGATGGAGTTTTTCCACAAAGTGTCATTGGGAGATTGTCAGAGCTGGCTTGAGAACTTGTTGCCGCATTGGAAGGAAATGCTGGAGACCACAGGTAAGAGCAAGAACTTTGGGAACAATTGTGTGTGTGTGTGTATGCGTGCACATGTGTGTGATGTGAGTGTGGCTGCTCTGTGTATGTGTGGGTAGGAGTGTGGATTCCTTGTGTGTGTTGTGAGTCTGGGTGTTGTGTGCATGTGTGGGTGTGAGTGTGTGTGTATGATTGTGTTGTGCTTGTGTGTGCATGTGTGAATGTGTGTCTGAGAGTGATCCAACCTGGAGCCTTCTCCCCAGAACAGCAGAGTCCAGCCCAGCGTCCTCCCTGCATCTCCTCCCACCTCTGCTTTTCCTCTGCGTTGTCTCTTCCTCAGGGCATGGATTTTACTCCACTCACCCTGCCTCTTCTCCAGCCTTCTAGCTGAGGCAGTCCTTGTGTCTAGACAACCTTCACTGTGCTCCCTTGCTAGAATCACACCCTCCCTGTTTTGCCTGCACACTCTCTTGGATCCTGCAGAACCCATATGGACTGCTGTGACCCATCTCAACCACCACCTGGTCCCTCTCCTCGTCTGGGACAGTGAGAGTATCATGTATCTGGACACCCTGGCTCCCCTGTCTAGCAGATCGTTCCCTGGGTGTAGAACATATCCTCCCTCGCTGCTACCCGAGAGCCTGTCACAGTGACCAGCATGGAAACGGGAGGCAGTTGTGTGCTTGGCCACATTGCCCAACTGCAGAAACTGGAAGATTTCTGGATGCAGGAATCTGTACAGGGGCCATAACTGTTTTTGCTTGCATTTCAGCAACACCAACCACGACCCCAGAAGCATCACCCTCCAAAGCGACAGTCCTCAGGCCCAGCCTCTGGACCCTCCTGCTCCTCACTGGCTTAGCTCTGCTTTGGCATGTAAGTGGACCCTTTAAGCATAGCTGGTGTTGAAGGTAGCATTGTGAGGGAAGCGGGAGGCAGATGGGTGAGGTAGGAGAATGGGAAAGTGAATTCCCCAAGTCCATCCCTGCCCTCTGGGCTGTCCCTTTTTATACTGGAAGGAACCAAGGAGAATGAGACCTGTGGGACTCAGGGGAATGTTCATTCCTGCCTAGTAACTTCTCAGTATCTGCCCCAGGGCTCTTAGCATAATTAGCAAATATGCCCTGAGCACATGGTCTTGCAGGCCACAGTCCAACTGTCCACCATCTCCCATCCCATCTAGACCTGAACCTTATCAGTTTTTCTTCTGCTTATTTCTGCCTTCATTCCTTAGGTGTTGACTCTAGCTTGATCCACACAGATAATGTAAGTTACAACATGGAGTTTGGAAGAACCTGAGTGATACGGGATAAAGATGAAGGCTAACACACGATCTTCTTCTTGAAAGCCACATCTGAACAGATCATAGAGATTGCGGTACAGTGCTGAGTCGTCTCCACGCAACCAGACAACACAGCGTGTGCAGGGCTTGGGGTGGGGCAGACTTTCTTTCTTGGCTGGCTTGCTTTCTTTCCCTTTTTTCATTCTGCCTTTCTTTGCAAATTTATGTACTTGAATGTTAGGAAGAGAGAGAGGAGACAGGGGGAAGAGAGAAGGGGAGATGACAAAGAAACAGAGAAACACAGGAGCTCTTTCATCTGCTGATTCACTGCCCAGCGGATGCAACACCTGCGTCTGGACCAGATCCACACCAGCAGTAGGAACTCCATCGGCGTCTGCCGTGTAGGTGGAGCCTACTTGAGCCTTCCTCCACTATCTTCCTGGTTGTGGAGCACCTAGACTTGAACTTGCACTTGCATATGGGATGGCAGTGTTATAAGCAATGGCTTAACCCACTGCACCACAAAGCCAGCCCCATGAAAGCAATTTTCATTTGACCTGCTAGGGTCGGGATTAATACAAAATTATACAGAAGTATTAGATAATGTATTTAAGAGAATAATCAAATAGCTGGTGAGGAAGATTTAGAGATTACACATAGAGAGATTTGTTAGTAAATTAAGTTGTGGCAGATGAATATTTATATATTAGTATATGTATTTATATGATAAAGTAACTATACAACTTTTAAAATAATTTATTTATTCTTATTAAGAAGGCAGATTGACAGAGAGTAGATCCTCCATCTGCTGGTGAAGAACCTAGGTGTTTTCTGCTTTTGTGATTTCTGCCTTATTTGCTTGGGTGGGGGCTGTGTGAGCGCCAGGCCTGGCAGACTGTGTGACACCCAGCAGGACACCTGGCAGGCCAGGTAGGCAGAGCGCTCTTCAGCAAGGAGGTCCCTGGTGTGCTTGTTAGATAAGTTGCTCACTGCCCTATAGCCCATCAGTTTGTACTTTTTGAAAGTTGTTTGCTTCAAAACCATCTATAGAAGCCTGCCCACTTGCTCTTTTAACAGATTAACTGACCAATCATGACTGTGCGATTACATGCAATTGGCCTGAAATGTATAAGAACCCTGTGCTGTTCAACCTCGCTCTTTTTTTCTTCCTGCCCAGCTGTTCCTGCTGCAGCCTTGGCTGCAGCTGCCCCTCCCCTCCCAGCCCTGCTGGGTTGGGGGCAGTAGCTGGGAGACCCAGGTTAACCTGAATAAACTGTCCTTTATGCATTAGCATCGACTTCAGACTCTGGTTTTCTGGGGATCTCAAAATTCAGTACAACACTGACTACTCCCCAAATAGCTGTTGGCCAGAGCTGGACCGATCTGAAACAAGGAGCCAGGGACCTCAGCATCTCCCATTTGAGTGTAGGGTCCCAAGGTTTTGAGTCATCCCCGACTGCTTTCCCAGGTAATCAGCAGGGACCTGGAAGGGAAGTAGAGTGGATGGGATACAAACTGCCATCAATACAGGATGCTAGAGTTTGCAGACAGAGGGTTGGTCAATCAAGCTATTGTACTCTCCCACCTCAGCAATCTTTAACATATTTCATCTGCTCAGTAAAACATGTTTACACAAAATTGTTTGTGGTGTGTATAGTAAATTCAATATCCTATGAGTAATGGAGGTCATGTTTTTGAATAATACTTGATTATAAGAGAAATTTTGTTATACATAAAATGAGGACAGGGTCAGGGCTGTGGCAGATAGGACTTAACCGCAACACCCACTGGTGCTCATGAGAACCAGAGTAGGGATAGAATGGGGTGGGATATGTCCTGACACACACTGAACCATGCAAGTGCTGCGTCTGGGTGTGGGCCAGGTATGGCTGGGCTAAAGCACCCAACAATAAGAACAGCAATGGTAAATTAATTCAAAAAATGCATTAAAAATATAAAAAATAAAAGAAATAAAAGAAAAATTAAAAAAAAAAAAACCAACAGAAAAAAAAAAAAAGAACAGCAATGGGTGTGGGCCAGTTGGGCAAGGCCACTGTACCTGTCAGGACAAGAGGAGGACTAAGTCAGGCTGGGCCACGACCTACCGATGTGCATAGGATCTCTCACTGAAGGAGATCTGATAGCAGGGTTTGGGGAACTCCCTTGTCAGGATGCAGTGCAAAACCTGAGTCAGTGTAGATTTGTTGGGCTTTGCTTCAGCATCAATTGGCAAGTGCTGGGCCTGGAAGCCAATCTTGTAAAGCTAGTCTGTGGAAGTCTCTGGAGTGTGCAAGATCAAGGACTGGGAATGGGTCCAATAGGAAAACTGTGGACACCTCTGTGATGTTCTGCAACTCCCACTTGTGAACATGAGAACCTGGTGGTAGACCTGGCTATACAGGCAGTGGCACCAGTTGGCATGAATGTGGGATGGATAGTGAGGCCAGTTGGGTTGAGTTAGGTTTCTTTTTTTTTTTAATTAATTACATAGCATATTGTGACACAATTTTATAGGCGCTGTAATTCCCCCCACCTCTCCCTTAACCTCCCCCCATGGTCGATTCCTCCACCTTGTTGCATTACCACAGTTTAAGCTCAGTTGAGACTCTTTCATTGCAAGCATATACCAAGCATAGAGTCTATCATGGTATTGTCCAGATAAGTTCAACGGCTTCTTGGGGAGACCATCTCTGGTCTGAAGGTAGAGCCGGCAGAGTATCATCCCAATCAATTAAAAGCCCCAACATAACATCAGGCACAATTTATAATGTTATGGAATTAATTGACATAGTGTTGAGAAGCACTGGGAAGAATTAGGTTTCAATGTCATTTGACATATATGCCAGTGGAATGGGATGTGGGGCAGCCTGGACCAATCTGTTGCACATAGTGGCAAGCACAGGAACAAGGACTGGGGGCAGGCCAGGTGGGGGTCATTGGGGGTTGCTCCAACTAGGCTGTCGCTTCTGCCGGTGTAATTGAGGCCTGAGTATACGATGGGCATGGATGCGCTCAACTGAAGAATCCAGTTGGATTATATATGAGTCGGGGCTGAAGACAGACTCAACAATTGCAACTAGCAGTGTATGCATTGGCTGAAGTGCATGAAGGACAGAGGCAGATCCCGTACAGACAACCACACACAAGAGTCATTTCAGGAATCACATCAGAAGAAGTTTCTTTGGGATTTCCTCAGCTAAACAGCTGGACTCAGAATCCAAGCATGGGGAGAATTGTAGGATCTGGGGTCTGATTGTGGAGTGCATGTGTCAGAACTGGGTCTCCTCAGTGGCTTAGAGCTGTGGAGTGCATGGTCAGATGCAAAAGGAGGATATGGCCCGTCACTGGGGTCAGCAGGGAACATCTGGTACCATGGCAGAGGAAGGGAGACGGCACACATTGTTCAACTACCCTGGCCAAGCATTGACAGCAAACAGCTGAGTGAATGGAGACTCAAATGTGGCTTATGTCAGCCAATGGACCTTGGAAGGGTTTCCTCATCCTTGGAGCAGCAAGATCAACAGCATCTCAGAACTACCAAAAACACCTAAGCAGAACCTTGCACACGCATGGTTATCACAGCTTCATTGGGGGGACAAACTCAGGGGAAGCAAAGTATCTATCAGAAGGAGTGTGACAAGCACACTGATGAATACACGCAATGGTGAAGCATTCCACAATTTTAAAAATAAGCTATAAAATAAAAGACTTGGGCAATCCAGAAAAGTATATTGATAAAGAGCAAAGCCAGTGTGGGACACCTGCATAGATCATTTTCAAAGTTGATGACTTTGTGGGAGAAGGAGAAACACACAGCGCAACAGGAGTGATTTGCAAGGGGTGGCAAAACTGTAGAGGAGGGAGGGACATATAGGAGGAGTATAGAAGTTGTTAGGACAGTTAAGACGTGTGCATGATGTCATCATGGTGGACACAGGACAGTATGCACTTGACAAGACCCATTGACTGTACCTCACCTAAGCTGCAGGTCTTAGTGAATAATAATGAAACCAGTGTTAGTCCATCAGTAAGGACAAATAGATCAATTGAGCAGAATATGTTCATAGTAGAGGTGAATTGGTAGAGAGCAAGAACTTAGTATTTCCCCACTATTCTCTTCTATACTTACCTGGATAAGTCTATTTATTTAAGCAGAAAAAAGGAGACAACCGTAATGTCAAAAAGATGACAGGCATGTCAGCACATGGTAGCACTCAAAGCAAATGCTGGGTCATTGAACTGTGGATGGTTCTACCTTTCCAGCTGGTTATTCACACCCTGTTTTTTTAAATTTATTAACTTATGTATGTATGTATGTATAGATCTGATTATTTTTATCCGTAAGGCAGATTTATAGAGAGAAGGAGAGACAAAATAAGAGATCTTGGATCTGCTGGCTCACTCCCCCAGTGGCCACCACACTTGGAACTGAGTTGAGCTTAGGCTAGGAGTTTCCTCTGGTTCTCCCATATGGGTGTCAGGGCCAAGGTCTTGATGCTGTGCAGATCTCCCAGGCCATAAGGAGGAAGCTGGAGCAGAAGCAGAGCAAGCAGGACTCAAACTGGCACCCAAACAGTTGCTGGTGCCATGTGTGGAGGGTTAGCCTGCTATGTCACTGTGTCAGCCCTACAGCATCCTTTCTTGGACCCATTTCCAAGTGAGCAATTTTCTCATGATCTAGGAAATACAAATCTTCATCTGTAGGCCCCTTTACACACACCACCTCCATTTCCATTTCCCACCTCAGTCTTTCCTTTCTTGACATTGAATCTCTAATAGCTGGATTCTGACGTAGGAAAGGGAAGGAGGCAGAGCAGGTGGTGGTTTCAGTGTCAAGACTATAGAGGCCCACAAAGTCCTGAGGTCCTCGATCCCAAAGGCCATGTGTGTCAGGAGCACTGATGTACTGCACTGTGGGGCATCAACAACAGGAGATGTGTGCCTCTGCACACGGAGGATGGCAGGTGGACATTCTGAGTCAGCCCATCCCATCCAATGGCAGGAGGGCAGGAAGTTATAGCAAGGAAGAGAGACAGAAAACTACTATGCTTAAGTAGCACAGTTGTGAGGATGGTGTTCATAACCATGTAAGAGTTGAACATGGCTTGATGGAGTTGGGCACCTGGGCCGAAGGCAGACCCAGAGATTTGGGCCTGGAATGTCCTAGGAGAAAACCAAGAGGCTCTGGTAGCTGAAGCAGCTGGGAGAACAGCAGTGAGGGATAATGGAGTGAAGGGCGTAAGCTTAGCCCTTTGCTTCCTTTTACCCTGGTCCTCAGCAAGCAGTGGGCTGTTGGCAGGCTGTGAGCACGGGAGGGACATGATATGGTTTGCAGTGTAATAACAACACTCTGGATCAAAGCCCATGGGAGACTGATGCAGTTAGGACCACTGAAAATCTGCTGCTCAGAAAGATGCCCTTGTCAGACAGGAAGGTGGAAATTAGCCTGTGTGTGTAAGGGACCTCAGGAAAACAAAACCTTGCACATGTTGGAAGCAGCCCTGTATTTGACAGGAGAAAATCCTGCCTCACATCCTGATAATTGTACAGCTGGGCCCAGCCTTGGCCCCTCAAGGAATGTTGCTCCCCATGAGTTACCCAGGCTGAAACACTGGGCTTCCCAGCCCGCCCCCAAAGAAGGCATGCTGCGGGAATTGCTTCTGGGAGGTCAGGTGTATTACCCAATGTGGTAACACTGAGCAGTGAAGGAATTTGTTTTAACCAGATTCATACTCAGCAAGCCCTTTGTGCAGAAGAGTGAGAAGGGAAAGGAGAAAGGTGGGAAGAACTGGTCCCCATGCCGTTCTAAGCCCCGTGTGAACAGACGGCTTGTCAACTTGCCCAGCCTCTCCTGAGACACCTGCTTGGCCTTGCCATCAAAGTATAACCTTGTTTCCCCAGTTGAAATATGTGACCCACTCTTTTACATTCTATCTGGAGAGGTGCCAATCCATTCTGATGGATGCCTTAGCTCATTAAACTTTGCTACATTGCTTTATCATTCTCCCACACCACACGTTTCATGCTTGAATTCTTTCTTTCACAAAGATAGGAACCTATTCCACTCATCTTCACTTGTCTAATCTGAATTCTAAAAATGAAACTAAAGATCATTTGTGAAATGCGTCTAAAAATGAAACCAACGATCATTTGTAAAATCGTTTGAGTCTCCTGAAGAAGACGAGGCACTGTGGCCCCATCAGATGCATCTTGAAAAGCCTTCCTCATACAGGGCTTGTCACTGTGTGACCACAGTGACAGTTCCCACTAGGGGAAAAAAAAGCCCTATCCCAGGGCATCCTCTAAAAGCAGTCATTATTCTCTCTCTCTCTCTCTCTCTCTCTCTCTCTCTCTCTCTCTCTCTCTCTCTCTCTGTCTCCGTCTCTCTCTCTCTCTCTCTGCCTTTTCAACCAAGTCAGTCAAGCCTCTGCTAAACTCTGTTCCAAGTATGAAATAGCTCTGGATGCTGAGGGCTGGAGCTGCTCAAGGCCTTGGCCAATGCCTCGATTTAGATACTGGTCCCAGACAAATCCCTCATCCCTTAACCTCCCTGATAGTTCCCAGGCAGCATGACTACTAGACCACCAGCTTGTTGCCCAAGTTCAGTGAGCAATGCCTGCCCTTTTCCCCATTGTTCAGGTGGAGATTTGGACCTGGGGCTGCTTTTCTTTGAGAGAGCTCAAGAGCCCACACACCATGGTAAACGACTGGGTATCACACACATACATATTGCTGTGCTCACACATGCCATGGTGCCTGGACCTCAAAATGTGCATGTGGTGACAGGAAGACACGGGTTCAAACAGGTGAACAGGAGGATCTTGGCAGCTCCCCCTCACACACAGACACCCAGGCAGTGCTGCAGAGCCCTGTGGCCCACACAGGCCATGAGCCCACTGTGGGGAAGCTTTCAGGTTGCTATGCCCCAGCACTGCAGGATTAGCTCTCTATGTCTCTGCACTGGCCTCCAATGTTACAGTGTTTAGAAGGGGCAGTTTTGTTTTTTATTCCACAGTACAGTGACTATAGCTAACAACAGTGTATTTCCCAAGAGTTAGAAGCAAGAATATTAACATTCGCATTACACAGAGAAAACATGAGATGATGTATACAATAATTATTGTTTGTACATGGACACAATGTATATATGCACAGAAACATCACATTGCACCAAAAATCTGAATAATTACACGTCATTCAAAAGTAAAAATGAAGTGGACTACTGACTGGTGATGAAGAGCCAAGGTTTATTCACAGCGTTAAATTTGTAAAGACTGAGGGTCATGTAGCCTGGGAAGGAGGGTCTGAAACCAGATGTCAATCAAGGGGGTGTCAATCAGTAAAAAATGTGTTCTTTGAGACGCCTACTAATAATTACACAGCGTTGGAGAGAAGCACCTCTCTTTGGTCTATTATCGAAGCTTGAGGATTAGGGAGTTCCTGGCCCAGACATTTTCATATCAACTGCCTTAAGTTCTTTGTCCCAAGTTTCTGGGGCTTTCTCATAGGTTTACAGTTGGTGAATGGTCTTCAACAGGCAAAGAATACAGTTCCCTAATTTTTTATCTTTCCTCAGTCTACCCTTTGGCCATCATTTGGCATGCTTAATTTCCTTTTTTTCTGTCATCAGCAAGCTTTTGAGTAATGTCTGTCGGGCTGGCTTTGTGACAGCAAAGTTTTTCAAATTCTGCTTGCTGTGGAGACATTTTATTTCATTTTCAAACACAAATGAAAGCTTTGCTGGATATAGTATTCTGGGTTGATAGTTTTTCTGTTTTAGGATCTGGAAAATATCACTCCATTCTCTTCTGGGCTGAAGGGTCTCCACTGAGAAGGCAGCAGTGAGTCTGATGGGTGTTCCCCTATATGTTATCTGCTCTTTCTTGTGGGCCTGTTTCAGTATCTCTCCTTTATGTTCAGCGGAAGGGAGCTTGTCAATGATGTGTCTAGGTGAGGGTCTTTCTGGGTCAAATCTGTTTGGTGTCCTCTGTGCTTCCTGTACTTGGCTTACATTCCCAATGTTTGAAAAATTCTCTTTTATAATTTCTTGGAATACACCCTGCAATCCTGCCTCTCTTTCCACACCTTCAGGAACTCCTGTAACTCTTATATTACACTTTTTAAAGGTGTCGTTCAGTTCTTGGAGAGTTTTTGTAACCTTATTCAGTTCCTCTTCCAAATTTGTGCTTATTGTGCGTGCTTGAATAAACTGCTTTCCAATTCTGAAATTCTTTCTTTTGCCTTGCTCTTTCAAATGGTGTGTCTTTCTCTTCCTTTTTGCTCTCTTGTATTCTTTGGTTCGAGTGTTTCCATTTGCTTCTGTTTCCTAGCTGGTATCTCTGTTGTGTTGTATTCCTCACGTTGCTTGAGGTCTAGCCTTTGTCTCTGGCTGTCTCTGAAGGGGTTTGTGCTCTTTGCAGGTCTTCTGTTTCCCTTCTCCATGGCCTTTTATGTCTGCAGGATTTCTCTTCAGATGCTGTCTTTATGTTGTGGCTGTCATGCACAAATTTGTATTCTATTTTACAGTTCCTGAAACATTATTGAGTTAACTGATTAAAAAAAGAAAGACTTGACAGTTCCTCTTCTGTATGAAGAGTTTTGTGTTTGTTCTTTGCCTGGGATGATGTTTGAGCTCCTGTGCTGGCTGCTCTGGGGACTTGACCTCAGGGTCTGCATTCAGGCCTCCCACCTGCCTCCCTTTGCTCCAGATGTTCCTAGGCAGCTGGTCTTTCTTCTTCCTAGTCTCTCTCTCAGATTCAGTTTAAGTAGTGTTTTGGCCCTGTGAAAACACTGCCACTAACTTGAATGGTGTTGTTTCTTTTGGATTGCCTGAAGTCTTCTTCAGTTGAGTCAATTGGAGGTAAGGAGATGTCCTTTTAACCTTTCCATTTTATTTGTAAGGCCTAGCCATGGTGGATGTGGGGCAGCCTAGGAGGAGGCTGAGAAGTGTGGCTGGTAAGGCTGCTCTGAGATTCACCAGATGGATTCACCAAGGTCAGAACCTTTAACATTTCAGCACCTTATAAGGCACCTTCTTTTGTCCCCCAACTCCCACCTTACAGCTCCTACATAAAACACCTCATGCCCCTTCTCTGTCCCACTGTCTGCACCAGATCAGTGAATCTCACAGGAAGTGCTCCCAATAAAGCTTGTTTTAAGCTGAACTCAATTCTGTGTGGATTTCTGGTTCTGAAATGAACTCCAGCTTTACATCTGATTCTCAAAACCTGGGAGGAGTGTTTCCTAACAATCCCCTGACCCTCCTGCTCAGGCCACTTCTTTCCTGGACAGCACCAGCCTCCAGGAAAGGACCTCCAACTTCACCCTCTGATCAGTCCAGCATACATCCCTAACATCCTTTTGGGACTTCTCTGGCTCTTGGGTTTCCCTGCACTCTGAACTCACAGCTGCATCTGGGATTTCCCACTGTGCACACAGGCACAACACCACCATGAACACAGATGCTCCAGCACTGTGGACCACTGCTGTCTGGCCAGCTGTGGCCTTGGGACGCAGACCTGCACAGCCTCAGCCAGTGACTACGCCTCCTTCATTGTGCTTGCCTCCCGGCCCTCAACCTGACCTTCATCCTCCTCCTCCCAACACCCTCTCAGACTCCAATATGGACTGCTTGTGGACAAAATTTCATAGGTTCTCAGAGATTTCTGTTGCAATATACCACTCCATTCAGATTAAAGGTGGCCTACTGCTTGCTGCAGATGGTGGGTGAATGGAACCTCTTCCCCTCTCAATATGCTCCTCTCCACGCATCAGTTCTCAAACTTTACCCTCCTCGAAAATCTAAGGGTACACTAGTCCCAACACCTTGGGTTCTGGGCTTTCCAGCTAGGCAGAGATTTGAAGCCCCATATAGTTGCCACTTGCCTGCCTCCTAAAATTCTCAAAACTCTATAATTCTCACACCTCTGAACATGCCAACTCATTTTCCTCTACAGTGTGGCTGTGACTCAACACAGTTTAGACAATGATTCCATGTGCTATGATCCAGACAACTTCTACCACTGCTATGGCAAATAATGAAAGATCTGCTGTTGAAGTCTTCTTCTGCATTCTCACTCTATCAGTCCTTCTCTCCCTCTCAGGATCTAGCACATTCTCAACCCTAAGATTTGTTAATTCATTCTTTTCCTCTCCAGTCTAACTCTCAAACATTCACCCCAGGAAACCTCCACCTCTCCTCCTAAGTTCCTACTCCCACCCAGCATCCTCAGGGTCAAGCACTTGCGCTCTCTCTCTCTCTCTCTGTGTCTTCCTTAACACAGTCACCTTGGCTTCTTTTGTCCTCTTCCTGCTTTCTCAGCTGAGCCAACCTCCCCACAGCTTCAACGTCTCCAAGGTTAGTTTAATTTTTTCCCTCCCTCTCTTTCTCCACCTGTTTTTTCAAGGTAGAAATTTATTATATATTTTTAATGGAAAGTCAGATATACAGAAAACAGGAGAGGAAGATCTTCCATCCACTGATTTATACTCCCTAAGTGACCACAATGGCTGAAGCTGCACCAATTCACGGGCAGGAGCCAGAAGCTTCTTCTGGGTCTCCCACGCGGTTGCAGGGTCCTAAGGCTTTGGGTCATCCTTTTACTGCTTTCCCAGGCCACAAGCAGGGAGCTGGATGGGAAGCGGGGCCACCGGGATTAGAATCGGTGTTCATATGGGATCCTGGCAGTTGCCAGCTGAGGACCCTAGCCATTAGACTTTCCTCTCTTTACACCTCTCTTTCCACCTCTTTTGCAGAGAGTGACAGGGTAGTAGATAAACTTAACTGGGTTCACAAAAGAATATCTAGCCTGTTGTGGACAATGGACAATGTTTGTACATAATTCAATGTAACTCTGAAAGTATTCTGTAAAGATGAAATATTTATATCACAGATACACTGGTACCAAAGAAAAACGTAATCCACTGTTAAAATGTTCTTGGGTGTGAGATGCACCCATGTGCTTTTATCTGCTAGTTTCATATTAAGCTACAAAAATTAGGTCCCAGAGAGGTAGTCTAGTGGCTAAAGTTCTTGCCTAGAACACTCCAGGATCCCATATGTGCCGATTCTAATCCTGGCAGCCCTGCTTCCTATCCATCTCCCTGCTTATGGCCTGGGAAAGCTGTCGAGGACGGCCCAAAGTCTTAGAACCCTGTAACTATGTGTGTGGGACCCGGAAGAGGCTCCAGGCTCCTGGCTTCAGATTTGCACAGCTCCAGCCATTGAGACCTCGCTGAGAGTGAATCACCAGATGAAAGGTCTTCCTCTGTGTCTCCTCCTATCTGTATATCTGACTTTTTAAAGAATAAATAAAATCGGGAGATTCGCAAGATGGCCGACATAGGAGGAAGGCTGTGAGGGAGGTCACAGACAGAGAGGGCTAGAACGCGACAAAAGCGTAAGTGGAGCAGCATAGAGCTACAGGGAGAAGAACGTGAAGTTCCCTGGACAGTGTGGAGCCAAAAAAATCCACACAACTCGGAAGAGTAACCAGGGAAAAATAAAACAAAACAAAGGACAAGAAAGACTGCTTTCCGCTCCTGACCTGCTGAGTCACCTTTGAGTGCAACCACTGAGAGACGCAACCGTCCCACAGCCCTCAGGACCCGCAGACGCTGTGGCCGTCAGGACTGGCAGTCATCAGGACCCGCTGGCACCTGCCCAGACTTGTCGTCAGGACCTGCCAGGACCTGCACCCGCTGCAGCCATCAGGACCCGCTGGCATCAGGACCCACTGGCATCCGCCCACCCTAGTTGCCAAGTCCCGCCAGGACCTGCACTCACCGCAGTCTCCAGGTCCCATTGGGACCTGCCAGGACCTGCACTGGACGAAGTCTCCTGGAGATGCACCCGCGGCGAGGGTTCCCACCAGAGGAAGAGGCAGACTGCAAGAACCTAAGGTTTGAGTGAGTTGGGTGGGGACATTGGTGGGTCGGAGGCTCTGGGAGTTAGCCCCCAGGGGTATGCACAGAGCCTGAACACCCTTGGAACTCATCTCCCCTTCCCCCCCCCCCCCGAGATTCCAGCGTCTGGGGACACAGGACGAGTGCCTTGAAACTACCAAAACTGTGTCTGGGAGGTGACGCGCACCGGTCCTGAGTGCTGAGAAGAAAGGCAAAAGGCACACTAAATACTCCCCCGTGCCTTTGTGGTCTGGCACTCAGCTGGGCAGTGCTGTCCCACAGGAACCCGAGCACGCCTCTGGGCTGGGCAGTCCCGTGCTAGCGTTGGGGCGGTCAGTCCCCCTGCAAGTGCTGGCGTGGGCGGGCCTGCACAGGAAGCGCTTCCAGAGAGCACCTGGAACACCCCACGCCCTATAGTCCCGTGCTAGGAAGACGCAACAGGAGGGCACTGCTGACCCGCATGCAGGAGGCGTTCCCAGAGAGCACCTGGAATCTCCACGCCCTGCAGTCCCCTGGCACTGGGGACACACTGAGAAAGCACCTAGAATCCTCCGAGCCCTGTGATCCCGTGCACAGAGGGCGGGCACAGGGAGTACCTTCACTCCCCCACGCCCTGTGATAGCATACCTGTAGGGGACGAGCTGAGAGTGCACTTTGAATCCCCTGGGCCCTGGAAGTGGCGCCCTGAGGTCCAGTGTTCTGGAGACGCACCAAAAGTGCCTTGAAAATTCCCACACCCTGCTACTCCACGCCTGCAGACTCCGATCTCTACAGGATAGTGCTTGGAGACCCCTTAGCACGCTGGTGCCTAGGTCTCTCAAAAAAGAAACACTAACACAATGGGAAGAAATACCAGAAAAGGTAATGATCCAGATGAGAGAGCCAGCACCCTACCAATAAAGGATCGAAAGCCAATGTCTATTTTGGAGATGCGAGATGAAGACATAGAAGATCTACCAGACAAGGAATTCAAAAAAATAATGTTAAAATATGTCAGAGACAATGAGAAGAATTGGGAGGACTTCAAGGAATTCAAGAACCACATAGCCTCAGAAATACAACAAATGAAAAATAAAATCCTTGACTTAGAGCACAAAATTGAGAGCCTAACCAACAGAACAAATACAGCAGAAGAGAGGATCTCTGAAACAGAAGACACACAAAACGAACATACCCAGCTCATTAAACAGCTGGAGACAAGTCTGAACAAAGCCAATAAGACCATACAAGAAATGAAAGACAACCTCAGAAAATCGAATATTAAGATTATTGGCCTTCCTGAAGGAGCGGAAAAAGAGTCAGGAATGCAAATGGTGCTCGACGAAATTATACAGGAAAACTTCCAAAACTCTTGGAACATGAACCCAGCCCAAATCCAGGACGGTCAGAGGACTCCCAGCAGATATGACCCAAAGCGATCTTCACCCAGACATATGGTGCTCAAGTTCCACTCCAACGAAGACAAAGAAAGAATCCTGAGACAAGTACGAAGCAGAGAAAAGATCACATACCAGGGAAAACCAATCAGAATCACTGCTGACTTCTCTGAAGAGACCTTACAAGCAAGAAGAGAATGGACAAAGATCTTCCAAATCCTGAATCAGAACAACTGTCAACCAAGAATATTGTACCCAGCAAAGATCTCATTCGTATTTGAGAGCGAAATCAGATACTTTCATAGAAAAGAGAAATTAGAAGAATATGCCAGCACAAAACCAGCTCTACAAAATCTCCTTAGAAATGCACTAAATCCAGAAAAAAAGGAGGTGAATCATAAGCAAAGATGGCAAACAGGAAGGCCTTCCCATTAAAGTCCACACAAGGAAGGGCAATTACACAGATATCAACACCCACAAAAACAAGTATGACAGGGCAAAATCACAACCTCTCAATTTTAACTCTTAACACAAATGGCCTGAACTCACCAATCAAAAGGCACAGATTAACGGAATGGATTATCAAACAGCACCCAACTATCTGTTGCCTGCAAGAGACACATCCAACCAGAAGAGATTCTAAGAAACTGAAAGTGAAAGGTTGGAAACAGATATTTCATGCCAATGGACGAGAAAAAAAGGCTGGGGTAACTGTCTTAATTTCAGATGATGTGGACTTCAATCTGACACACATCAAAAAGGACAGGGAAGGACATTATATATTGGTGAAGGGACTGATCCATCAGGAAGTAATTACCATTGTGAACATATATGCACCAAATTCAAACGCACCTAGCTACGTGAAGCAATTACTTACAGACTTAAGGGGAGACATAGATATACACACAATAATAGTGGGTGATCTTAACACCCCACTAACAACAATAGACAGATCAACAAAACAAAAACTCAACGAAGAAACAACAGAGCTCATACAAACAATAGAACAACTGGACATGATAGATATTTATAGAATTTTTTATCCTAAGGCCACAGATTATACATTTTTGTCAGCAGTGCATGGCACCTTCTCCAGGATCGACCACATGATAGGACACAAAGCAAACCTAAATAACTTCAAAAAGATAGGAATCATACCATGTACCCTCTCAGACCACCAAGGAATGAAACTGGAAATCAGCAATTCAAAATGCCCCAGGAAATACAGAAACTCTTGGAGGCTGAACAATATGCTATTAAACGAACAATGGATCAGAGAAGAAATTAAAGATGAGATCAAAAAATTTATGGAAACCAATGAAAACTCTGACACAACATTCCAAAATTTGTGGGACACTGCCAAAGCAGTGCTACGGGGTAAACTCATCGCAATTGGAGCTCCTGTCAAGGCCCAAGAGAGGCACCAAATACAGGAACTAAACACACACCTCCAGGAATTGGAAAAACAACAGCAGAAGAGCCCCACACACAATAGGAAACAAGAAATCATCAAAACAAGGGAGGAAATTAATCAGATAGAAATAAAAAAAGATACACAAAATCAATGAATCAAAAAGCTGGTTTTTTGAGAAGATAAACAAGATAGACACCCCACTGGCCCAACTGACAAAGAAAAAACAAGAGAAGGCAAGAATTAACAGCATCAAAGATGAGAAAGGCAACATAACAACAGACACCGCAACCATGAAGAACATAATTAGAAATTACTACAAAGCACTGTACTCCAACAAATCAGAAGACCACCAAGAAATGGAAAAGTTCTTAGACTTCTACCACCTGCCAAAACTTAGCCCAGAGGCAACAAACGACCTGAACAAACCCATAACTGAAGCAGAGATTGAATCAGTGATTAAAGACCTCCCAACAAAGAAAAGCCCAGGCCCAGACGGCTTCACTACAGAATTCTACAAAACATTCCGAACAGAAATAACCCCAATCCTCTACAAACTCTTCAAAACAATAGAAAAAGAGGCAACCCTTCCAAACTCATTCTATGAAGCCAACATTACCTTAATCCCAAAACCAGACAGAGAACTAACAGAGAAGGAAAACTACAGACCTATCTCTTTGATGAACATTGATGCTAAGATTCTCAACAAAATCCTAGCCAACAGAATTCAAAAACACATCAGACAGATCATTCATCCAGATCAAGTAGGATTCATCCCTGGAATGCAGGGGTGGTTCAACATTCGGAAATCCATCAATGTGATACACCACATCCAAAAACTGAAAAACAAGAATCACATGATAGTATCAATAGATGCAGAAAAAGCTTTCGACAAAATCCAACACCACTTCCTACTAAAAACCCTAACCAAGGTACACACGCAAGTGTGCATGCACGCAGTCCTACCCATCAGCAACATTATTAGCCAGAGCAGCTGGCAGTATGTTCCAGGTAGTCATATGGGGCCATAGCCTACTGCGGAGTATTTCTTATGGGTGGGGCACAGGACAGGTCAATTAGTGTCACTTACAATTAGTGTCTGTTTTACAGCAGACCAGAACCCAGGCCGCTGACTTTCGTAGGACTTCTGGTAGGAACCCAGCAGGGCTAGTTGCAATGTTTGCTTCAACACCCAACAGCTGTAACCACCTTCTCCAGAGCTGGGATGCAGAGGAAGTCCACAGGGAGGGCAGCAAGTCTGAGGTGGTCAACCCTGATGGAGGCTCAGTATCTGAACATAAAATATTTTGAAATGACCACTAGCTGGGGGGGGGGGGTTGAATTCTGAATGTGCAGAGTAATTATGAGAGCACTCATAAATCTAGCACACCCCTTGTTGTCTTGCTTTTTTTGTTTGGTAACCAATGAAAATTCCCCTACATCCCACACAGAGAGCAGTTGTGGCCCTTTAACTTCCAGAGGGCAATAGGGAAGGTCCCTTTTTGCATGGGGCGCTGCAGATCCAGTAGAGCTCAGGGGATGAATGGCTGCTTGTGGTGCCCAGCTGTGGGCTCATGAGCTTAGCAGGGCTAGCAAAGACCATCCCTCACAGCACTGATTGCGGCTGCTTTTCTGATTCTCCAGCTGGAGTTTAAGGGCCTGGTTTTTGGAAACCTCATCTCTACCTCTATTTTGTGCCTTACTGCTTCATAGCGCTTCTCCATTTCTTTATCCTTCCTGCTTTCTACATGCTTGGCAGTGGACTGCAGGGATGGGAACTGTGTGCCACTGTAGATCTCTGGTGGTCCCTGTGGCGTTTTCCTGGTTGTGGTTAGCCTGGCTCCAGGTGGCCTCTACACACCACTAGACATCGCTGGTTCTGGAGTTTCTGTAACAATTACTGGAGCGGAAGCTGCTTGTAGTGGAGCTGTTTTGTTCCAGGGACCTGAAGATTTTTGTATGCCACCACGGCCACCTCCCCCTCCACCTTCTTCCCAGTTATCACCTGGATCTTCCCTCTTTTCAGTATCATCTTCTTCCTTTTCACTTACTCGCATTGCCTGAACTCGAAGGCCACTGTAATCAAGCTCTTTTTGCTCAAATTCTTTCCATTCATCTTCATCCTTGGTCACAGCCTTGGCGGCGGCCCCGGGCCCCATCCCCCACACCCGCTGAGCCGCTGCTCCCGCCGGCTGCTCCTTCTTCTTCTTGTCCCTCTTGGCGAACAAGTTGTCCAAGCTCCGCACCTCCTTCTCGGCCGTGGCCGAGGCTTCCTGGGCCCGGATGGGTGGGGCCCATGGCCCTCTCCCGCCACTAGGGCTCAAAGTCAGCTGGGCGATCACAGGCCTGGCGCGGCGCCACCCCGACCCCGCAGCTGGCCAAGGCGCTAGCGGCTCCCTCCCGCCGGCTTCCCTGGACCGCGCCGCGGCAGCGAGCCGGAGCTCAGGGAGAGGGCAATAAATCTTAAAAAAAAAAAAAAAAAAAACAAGAAAGAGTGAGACAGGTTGTTGCAGCTCATAAAGTTGAAGTTCTTGGTACCAAGTTCTGCGTTTTCCCAGGACTGGCCATCAGGGAAATGCACATGGAGGCTCTGCAGAGTGACTGTGCTGGGCCGTGTAGGTGGAGGTGTGTGTTCATTCCCCCAGGGACCCGCTCTCTCCTAAACCCACATGGACGCAGAGTTATTGCTGTTGCTGTTCCTACTTTCAGTGGGCCTGGACCTTTCTTCCACATTTCCCCAGTCCTGTTAGCAGCCCTCACCTGCACAGGTGATCTCACCTGCACAGGTGATATTGCCCTAGGCAAGGCTGTCATCTGAGCTAAGGCTGGGAACAGTGTGCTCCCCCTCAGCCTCTGCTGCCTGCCGACATCATCTATGGGGCTGGCAGCACATGGAAAGAAAAATAAAACAACCGTGTCACTAGGGCAAGAGCCCGATTTGTTGTGACAAGCTCATATAGCTCAGCAGAGTGAGCAGCCTGGCATTCCTGAGGTTCCCAGTTGGAATCTCAGGTAGAGGCTGGGTAGGAGGCAGGGTGAGACCTTGAGACCCTGGAGCGGGGGAGCGCGAGGAATGGGCCAGCTGTGTCTCCACCGCCTCCCCCACCCCGGGGTGCCCTATTCCTCTGCCAGCCCAGCTGAGGTCTCTGTTTCCTCCACCAACCCGCCAGAGGCATGGCAGCCCCTTTTGCCTGAGTCGCAATCTGTGCCCCACCCCCACTGCCCAAGTGCTTATCGCCCCCTCCCCGTCACCATACGCCCCACGTCATCCCCCCCGCCCCACACCTCCCACCACCCCGCCAGCCCCGCGCCTTCCTGCCGCCCTGCCTCCTCATCGGCTGGCACTCAGTAGGCGGGCCTCATCGCCGTCCTGCCCTGTCGCGGTCCGCCCTCCCTGCCGCTGCCTCCAACTTGGAAGCGGCTGCGCTCGGGAGCAGCAGCGGTGTTGGCCGAGAGAAGTCCAGAGCGAGCAGGTGTGCCCTGGAGACCCGGATCTACTGCTGCCCTCCTGCCTCTGCGCTGGTGAGTTGGGCATGTGCTTGAACCAGGGCAAGTGGACGGGTGAAGTGCAGGGATGAGACCTACAGGCAGAATGACCTTGGAAATGGCTCAAAGTTTTAAGAAGGGCAGTTTACTTTTTTGAGGGTTTTTTTTTTTTAAGCTAGAATTCGGCACTGGAGGGCTCCCCGCCGCTCCCCGCCGCCTCCCCGCAGACGCGGGACGGACTCCCCTTCCCCTCCTGGCCGGACCGAGATGGGCTCCCACACCCCTCTGCCCCAGACCCAGGACGGGCTCCCAGTCCCCTCCCCGCCAGATCGGGACGGGCTCCCCGCCGGATCGGGCCCGGGCACCCGCTGCTCCCCGCCCCCTCTTCGCTGGACCGGGACGGGCTCTCCACTGGACCCAAGAGGGAGTCCCCACAGCTCACCGCTGCTCCTCGCCGGACCCGGGTCGGGCTTCACACCATTCCCGGCCACCTCCCCTAGGGGGCACACCCCGCGGCTGCGCAAACCGCCAAGGGCATACACCCCACGGAGCGCACATCCTGCAGCACACCGGGGGCAGCAGCGGTGTTGGTCCACGAGGAGCAAGCAGGTGCGAGCAAGTGTGAGCTGGAACCAGGGCAAGTGGAGCGGTGAAGTACAGGGATGAGACTTACAAGCAGAATGATCTGGGAAGTGGCTCAAAGTTTTTTTTTTTCTTTTTTTTCTTTTTTTATTAATTTCATTGCATTATGTGACACATTTTTTTATGCACTGGGATTCCCCCCGCCCCTCCCCAAGCCCTCTCCCCGCCGTGGATTGCTCCACCTTGTTGCATTTCCATAGTTCAAATTCAGTTGAGATTCTTTCATTGGAGGTTTTGACCAAGCATAAAGTCCAGCATCTTATTGTCCTGGTAAGTTCAATGGTTTCTTGGTGAGACCATCTCTGGTCTGAAGGTAGAGCCAGCAGAGTATCATCCCAATCAAGTAAAAAACCCAACATAATATTTACAACATTATGGCATTAATTGACATGGTATTGATTAACCAATATGTTACTAGGGAAATGCAGGTTCTCAACCACAACCTGTGACTTCCTCATAGACACTTCAATTTTGGTTTATATTCAGCCATATTCTATATACCTAAACAGCCTGTATCTCACGCAATAGGATATTGTGAAGTAACCAATGAACCAACAATCGTTATGAGTCAGATTGCTTATGATCTACATCAAGCATTGTAAAACCTAATAAACTTGTGAGGCCCTATGATAGTTGGAAATGGGGAGGGAGAGCACAGAAATCTTACATCACCCTAGTAGGTGTGAGGAAGACGGGAAGTATAACCTATGAGGATCATAACTGGTAACTCATAGACAACAGCCTTAAGTCAGCATTAGACAATAGCAAAACTACAAAGGCATGTGGGGGGAATCAGGAGCAATCCTAACAACCTGTTAACAGGAGGTCATACCCATAGAGCAGGGGGGGTCCCCAGAATGGAGCAGGGGGACAGGATGAGGCTTGTATCCCAACCCTGAAGACTCCGAGAGCCTCACCAAGGACTATCAGCGGGGCTCAAAGTTTTAAGAGGCACAGTTTACTTTTTGAGGTGTTTGTTTGTTTGTTTGTTTTTAAGCTGGAACTGTAATTTAGTCTTCAGATGGAGGGCTGAGGGACAGGAGGAGGAGAAAGAATGGAACTTTGCTGATGACAGCAGGTGGTGGGTGGGACCCAGAGACCCACCTCACAGGGAAGGCCAGCCTCAGGGCTGGGCTGTTCAAGACTCCCAGTGGGTAGTTTGGTCCTAGTGTTGGGCTCAAGAACACTGATTCTGGGCAGGGAGTATATTCTGTGCCTCCTGGCTCTGTTGAGCTTCCTGGTTTTGCCCTGGGAGGACCAGGGCAGAGAGGATGGGGTTTGAGAATAGTAAGATGAGACAAGTGTTCTCAGAAGGAGAAGATTGAGGGACAAGAGGGAGGGGCCACATCATGTAGTTTCTGAGTTCCCTGTTGTGGTTTTTGCCAGGGGAGGGAGTGAGGGAGGGAGCAAGACATGCCTGGGACTGAGCTGAGCCCTGGCCATTCCCCACAGAGGGAGCATGGATGGGAGATCAGCGCCCTTGGACTTCTTCTATCTTGTGGTGGGACGGGTGTTCAACAGCAGTCACTGAACTCTAGGTTTTTCCTGCCACTTGAGGTGTCTGCACTATGCAGTTCACATCAGAGGACGGCCATGCCTACAGTCTGATCTTGTAAGGATTTGGCCACATGCTGAGTGGGTGACCTGTCCTCTGCCAGGGACAGTGGCACGATGCTAATAAGGGTTGCTCAGCTCTTCCTGGACACTCACTTTTTCAACATTGTTTGATTCCTTGTTTTCTATGATACAGTTCTGTGTATAGGGGTTCTCTGTCTCCCTGCTTTCTCTCCCTCCCTTTTCACTCCTCTCTCCTATTCCCCCATGTTATAATAGCCATGTCCCTGTGGCGAGTTTCCTGCTTAACTGTCTGGCATCCCCTCCTGAGAGACTCTTGAAAAGCATGCAGACTTCACAGCTGCAGAATCTCCTGCACTAGAAATACCAGAAACTTCCCCAAGAACAGCTCCGCAACACCGCATGGCTGGGGATCGCACCCCCAGATCAACATGAAGAACTTCAGAAGAGACCTCCAGTCTCTGCTCCCTGAAAAAGGCTTTTGGGGATTGTATCTCTCAGAGGGAAGTGGAGGCAGGAAACGGCGAGGGATTCACTGTGGAAACTGAGCTGTTCAAATTCCCAAAGACCTAATGTGTTTCTCTTCATCCTCATCTCTCTCCCTCCTCTGTCTTCAGCTGTGAGGCAGGGGACAGAGAACGGCTCTGGGGGAAATGGCAAAATGTCCTGTTTTTCGCCATCACTGCCTCCCTTGCCTTGCACCTTGAGAGGAAACAGAGAAGGACTCCTTAAAGATGAGGAGGGAATGTGCAAGTTAGAAATGCGTTCACTTAGTAGTTACATGTGGACGTGACAGCAGCCAGATGGTCTACACAACAAGTGTCTTCACACCACACTAAGGCCCCTTACCCAAACCCAACTCCTAGAAACCAGAACACCACTTCTCTGGTGGGCCTCAATTCCCAGTCTCCACCTGAGCTTTGACTCTTCTTCTGGGCTCTTAATCCTACATTTTATTTCTTAAAATAAATTTTGGCTTTTCACTTTTGTTTGTCTGATATAGAAATGACCTGATTAGTTGTTTCCTACTCTGCACTGACAGAGCAACACAAACATGACAGAATATCAAAAACTGAAATTGGGCCTGGCGTGCTAGCCTGGCGGCAGAAGTCCTCACCTTGCACATGCCCTGATCCCATATGGACGCTGGTTCTAATCCCGGCCGATCCGCTTCCCATGCAGCTCCCTGCTTGTGTCCTGGGAAAGCAGTTGAGAATGGCCCAAAGCCTTGGGACCCTGCACAGGCATGGGAGACCTGGGAGAGGCTCCTGGCTCCTGGCTTTGGATCCATGCAGCTCCAGCTGTTGCGGTCACTTGTGGAGTGAACTAATGGATGGAAATGTTCCTTTCTGTCTCTCTTCTCTGTCTGTCTGACTTCTCAATAAAAATAAATAAATCTTAAAAAACAACAACTGGTAACCTTTTCAACTTTTATTATTGTTATTTTAAACTTTAATTAGTTCTTAGCAGATTCATATTTATACATATGTGTGTATATCTATATGTATATATTGATATAGATATATGAATGAATGGAATTAGATCCCTGTTTTTCACCATGCACAAGCATCAACTCAGGTTGGATCAAAAATGTAAATTTAAAATCTGAGACTGAGGAGTTGCAGGAAGAAAGCACTGAGGAGGGGCCAGCACAGTGGTGTAGTGAACTCATCCTCAGCCTCTCCTGTGTGGGCACCAGTGTGTGTCCTGGGCTGCTCAGCTTCTGATCCAGCTCGCTGCTATGGCCCGGGAAAACAGCAGAGGATGGTCTGAGAAGACACAGAGCATGCTTCCAATCTTGCTGAACTTGCTGAGATTACTTGTAGTCTGGCCCAGAAAATGTTCCATGTGCTGGTCAGAGAGCAAGTAGAAGAATCTCCCATCAGTGCCCGTGGGGTCCATTGGCTCCATGGTGTGTGCACTCCAGTGGGTCATTGCTGATTTTCTGGAGGATCTGTCCTTGGTGAGACTCAGATGTTGAGGACATTCACTGTGATTGCATTGGAGTCCATCACTCCTCAGGTCTAATAACAATTGTTATATATCTTTGGGCTGTCTTGGTTAACATATGTTTATGACTGTAATGTCTTGTTGAATTGAATATATATCAAAAATATGTAATGCCCTTCTTTATCTCTTTTTACATTTTTGTTTGACGTGTGTGTTGTCTGCATCAGGCAGCTACTTCTCACATTTGGTTCTCTTCTGCCTGATGTATCTTTTAAAAAAATTTTTTTGTAAGATTTATTTATTTTATTGGAAAAGCATATGTACAGAGAGGAGGAGAGACAGAGAGGAAGATTTTCTGTCCGATGATTCACTCCCCAAGTGACCACAACAGCTGGTCCTGCACCGATCTGAAGCCAGGAGCCAGGAACTTCTTTCCGGGTCTCCCACAAGGGTGCAGGGTCCCAAGGCTTTGGGCTGTCTTCGACTGCTTTCCCAGGTCACAAGCAGGGAGCTGGATGGGAAGTGGGGCTGCCGGGATTAGAGCCGGCGCCCATATGGGATCCTGGCGTGTTTAAGGCTAGGACCTTAAGCATTAAGCTATCATGCTGGGCCCTGTCTGATGTATCTTTCTCCAACCCATCGCTTTCATTCTGTATCTCTGTGAAGTGAGTTTCTTGTGGACAACACGTAAAGGGATCTTAGGCTTAACCCTGGGCTAATCTAAGTGTCTTGGTTGGTAATTTGGATCCGTTTATATTCAATGGTAATATCTCTAGATAAGAACTCAGGGTAATCGTTTTGTTGACTGAATGATGTTTCTACTTGCCTTTTATTGAGTTTAATGGTATCTTGTGATTTAGTATTCATTTCAGAATGTCTTACACATTTGGTCTGTTGGTGATGAAGTCTCTGTTATTCTTATAACTTATTTTCCCTGTATTTAAAAAAAAAAAACAATTGGGCCCGGTGGTGGTGTGGCCTAGTGGCTAATGTCCTCGCCTTGAACGCCCCAGGATCCCATATGGGCTCCCTGCAGGACATGGCATGGGCTTGCTGCTTCTTCCCCCCTAGACCAGGACAGGCTCCCTGCCGCCTCCCTGCACCTTCCCCGCACCCTCCCCTCAGGACCCGAGATGGGCACCCCGCCTCCCCGCTGGAAGGAGGACAGGCTCACTCTGTGGCAGATTCTACAGTGAAAAGGAGGATATACATTTCGAGGCATCTTCCATTACTTTCCCAGGCTATAAGCAGGATTAGCCAATTCTGCCAGTGTGCAGCCAGCACCCCCCCACACACGCACCAGGTTTTGAAGCATTTGTTTGTAATGCTGAGTAAGAGTGTGAACCACTGTGGATGGCTTTCCTTCTTTACACTGTGATCCCTAAATCCACACTCCTCTGAAGGAAATACTGAGGACAGCATCAAGTTACCAGGAAAATAACACTATGGTTATTCACTTACTATGAGTCTCACTCTTTGTTTTGTTTTCTTTAAATATTTATTTGTTTATTTATTTCATTGCAATTTCAGATATACAGAGAGGAGGAGGAGAGACAGAGAGGAAGATCTTCTGTCTGATGATTCATTCCCCAAGTGGCTGCAGTGGCTGGTGCTGTGCTGATCCGAAGCCAGGAGCCAGGAACTTTCTCCAGGTCTCCCACAGGGGAACAGGGTCCCAAGGCTTTGGGCCGTCCTCCACAATCAGGGAGCTGAATGAGAAGTAGGGTTGTCAGGATTAGATCCAGTGCCCATATGTTATCCTGGCACATTCAAGGCAAGGACTTCTGTTCCCAGGCCACTGTGCCGCACCCAGTTGCACCATTAATTCAGCTTTTTAAAAAAATAACAACAACAAAAAAAAGATGTATCCACTTTTATTGGAAAGGAAGACCCATAGAGAGCATGAGGGACAAAGAGAAAGATCTGTCTGCTGGTTCACTCCCCAAGTGCAGCAATGTCTAAATCAGGAGCCAGAAGCTGCTTCCAGGTCTCCTGTAAGCATATAGGATGCCAAGGCTTTGGGTCATTTTCTGCTGCTTTCCCTGGCTGCAAGCAGGGAGCTGGATGGGAAATGGAGAAGCTGGAACATGAACTGGTACTCAAATGAGATCCCAGTGCTTACAAGAGAAGGATTAACCAATTGAGCCTTTGTGTCAGGCCCTTAACTCAGCCTTTTATGGGAATCCCATCATATATTTTGGAGGGGATCACTGATGTCATTCTATTTCTTTTTTAAAACTATGCTTTTTAGTTTGAATTTCATGGTACAATTCCATAGGGTCTGGGATTTTCTCTGCCTTCCCCCTCCGCCTAATTCTCAGCCCACACTGATTTTCTCCTTATTATTACAATGGTGTAATCCTTCATCAGGAGGATAATTCAATCACTCGGTTATTGAAGTGTGCCCCGACATTGCTGGTACAGACCATGTCAGACCGTCCAGCATCCCCTTGTCTACATAAGTTCAGCAGTTCCATTGGGAGTTCTCTTTATTTTTATCTGGTTTGGGTATTTCCAAAGTGTTGTCCTCCAGAAATTCTTCCCTATACTTGGTCTATTCTGGCATCAAAGCTGTCAATCGTATTTTTAATTTCACTCATGGTAGGTTTCTGTAACATTTCTATTGGGTTCTTTGTGAGCTTTGATTCCTGAATGGTTTTCATTCATGTCACTCATCAATTTCCTTATTTCTTTCCTTTTTTTTTTAAAGATTTACTTTTTGTTTTCTTGGAAAGTCAAATATACAGAGAGGAGAGACAGGAGGATCTTCCATCCTCTGATTTACTCCCCATGTAAATCACAATGGCTGGAGCTGAGCCAGTCTGAAGCCAGGAGCCAGGAGTCTCTTCCAGGTCTCCCACATGGGTGCAGGGTTCCAAGGCTTTGGGCTGTCCTCGACTGCTTTCCCAGGCCACAAGCAGGGAGCTGGATGGGAAGCAGGTCTGCTGGGACTAGAATCAGCGGCCATATGGGAATGCCAGTGTGTTCAAGGTGAGGACTTAAGCTGTTAGGCCACTGCACCGGGCCCTCAATGTCCTTGTTTGGTCTGTCTGTATTCTCTTACATCTCACTGGGTTTTCCTTAGAAACATGATTTTGAATTCCACATCTGCCATCTCATAGATTCCCTCAGGTCAGGATCTATTCTGGAGGATTGTGGGGTTCCCAGAGTGTGTGCATTTGGTGCACAGAGAGCTCATTGTGTGTCTCCCTGGTGATTGTGACAGCCAGGTCCTTGCTCATGGTGTTGAGAGAGACAAGACTGGCTGTCCCCTTGTCCTGCTGGCAAGCCTGGGTGACTGCCTGGGCTTATGGGCCTGTGTGATGTGGATGGTCCCTTCCTCGGGTCCTGCGAGGAGAGTCCAAGGGCTGCTGTGGCTTCTAACCCCAACAGCCCTGGTCCTGGACAAGGGAATGTGAACTGAGCCCTGCTCCTGTCCTACAGGGTGACTACAAGGTAGACAGAAGCCTGTCCTCTGCAGAGTTGAGTCCAGGGTGTTGGGATGCAGGAAGGTCCTGTTGCTTGTAACCACCCCCAGGGGCCAGGGAGAGCCTGAGCTGCACTAGCTTGTGCGCTTTTGGGAAAGGGGGGCAGGAAGCCTCTGAGAGAGGCCCATGGAGAGCAGGGAAAGGGAAGCAGACTCATATTAGTCACCAGAATGAACCTGCAACTCCATCCAATATTCCTGTGACAGCAGATTCCCTCCAGAGCAGCATTTCCTGCTGCCGTCCTGGGAGCTCCAGAAGTCTTGGATGTGCAGCTGATCATCCACTCTTCTTCCTTCTGCCGTGAAGAGGGGACGGCTTCAGGCACTGCTCAGTCATGGTGACTGTGGAAGTCCTCAAGCTCGTTCTTTGCATTCTGCTCCCTCTTCTGCCTCAGGTTTGGGGTGTTCCCCTTGCGGGGTGTGCAGGTAAGTATGTGACCTGAGGGAATTTTCACCTTGGTTTGTGTGCAACCCTGTCTTCAGCCCCCTGTGGATCCAGCTTAGTAGCTTTGCAAGCCAGGGGAGCCAGAAAGGAGAACAAGGGAGCTGTCTTTGGAGTGTGTGGGAGTGAAAGCAGCAAGGAGCACAGGTCTTGTTCCCAGGTGAGGGTGGCACCTGAGCAACCAAGGTCCTGGGGCCGAGCATGCAGCTGGAGCAGTGGTCAGAGCAGGTGGGCAAGAGATGGCTAGCAGGGAGAGCTGGAGAGGAGAAAGATTAGAGGGAGAGGAGAGGTGGAGGGGGGCGGTGAAGGGAGAGGAGCCAGGGGGAGTGGAGAGAGAGAAGGTGGGAGAAGGAGAGGAAGGGAAGAGGGAGAGCAGGAGGAGGGAAAGTTGGGAAGAAGGGCACTGAGCTGGTAAGAGGGAAGGGATAAGGAGGGGAGGAAGGGGGAGGGCAGCTAGAGGGAGAAAGGCAGGGGAGAGGGAAAGCAGGGAGTGAGGAAGAGGAGGGAGAGAGAAAGGCCAACAGTGGCCAGGGTAGGACCAGGCCAAAGCCAAGAGCCTAGAATATTGTTGGGTCTTCCACATGGCTGGCCACCTGCTGCCTCCCAGCAAGCCAGAATGAGTAGCAGAGCCTGGTCTCAACCCAAGCACTCTGATGTGGGATACGGGCAGCCCAAGCCAAGGCTTAACCACTGCCTCAAACACCCACTTTTCTGCGGACTTTCCTTCTTGCCATGTAGCTCCCCCAGCAGATGGCCTTACGTCCTCTGGGAAAGGCCACCGGAAGCAATGCACTTGCTGTGGGCTGTGGGTCCTTTGGGAAAGAGCCTAGTTTTTCTGATTAGTGGGGCCTGGGTCAGAGGGGTGGCCAAAATCTGGTAACGGGACAAAGATTGCAACATTCTTGTTGGAGTGGCTGCATCAGCCTCCTGACCGCCTGTGCTTCCTCTTTGTGGACCTTGTCATTATTCAGATCAGGCACTATCCAGGTTGGCTGGTGAACAAGCGTCATCCATTCCTTCCAGAGGCACAGAGAGCACTGGACCTTTTACTGAATCTCCATTTTATCTCTACAATGGATGTTTTTGTGTTCCCTCCCTATGCAGCCTGCCATGGATGTTCTGAGTTTTGTAGTGCATGTTGTGTTGGCTCATCAGCCCTATTGCCTGTTGTCCTGTCCCAACCCTGTCCCATGGTGATCAGCACCCTCAAGGAAGCCCCCATGCACTGTCCCATCACCTGCAATCCATGTGAGCAGATTTTCTGCTGCCATCCAGGCCTGGCACTGCCCTAGCAGGCTCGTCACTGGTGGGTGGGCAGAGTGGAGGTGAGGCAGGTATGGGGAGTGAGATCCTTCAGAGGCAGAAGGAGATGCAGAGGTGAGCCCAGGAATGTGCTCTCAAGTTCCCCTGCCCTTGAGAAGGATGTTTCTGCTGGCACAGAGCCGGTGCCTGGGTGAGGCTCACCTGTGTTATTCTTTCACAGACCCTCACAGTCTGAGGTATAATGTCAGCATCATTCTTCAGCCGGAGCCTCAACAGCCATGGTGTGAAATTCAAGGGCACATGGATGAGATGGTGTTTCTCTCCTTTCACTGTGGTGGTGAGGTGAACCCCTTGTGGCCCCTAGGAAGGAAGCTCCACAGCACAAAGATCTGGAAGGAACAGATTGAAATGCTGAAATATGTGACTGAGGAGCTCCAGAAGAAGGTGCTGGGCCTTAAGTCCGAGATCTTCCCAAACAGCGGTAAGTGTGAAAAGGCACCCTGAGGACAGCAGAGCCTGTGAACATGGGGCCTTTTTCATGTGTAGATCAAAGCAACAATTTTGCTATGCAGGGATAAGGGCAGGGTACCCAGCACAGAGCATGCCAGGAAATACCAGCGGGACAGAAGCAGTGGATACCAGGTGGGACGAAGTATTTATGAAGACTGATGTTGGCCCATCTCTTCCCAATGGGGACAGATGTCCCCACCCTGCAGGGCACGATGCGCTGTGAAACGGAAGGCAGTGAGAAAATACACTGGTCTTGGGTGTTTGGCTTCAATGGACAGAGAAACCTGCTCTTTAGCTCAGACAACAGTACGTGGACAGAGCTTGAAGCTGGAGCCACGTGGCTGAAGACAGCCTTGGAGAATGATGAGTGCATGACCAAGTTGTTGAAGAATGCCGTAGCAGGAGACTGTCACACGTGGCTTTTGAGCTTCAGTCCATTCAGTGAGGAGATGCTGGGGACCACAGGTAACTAGGACGAGGGCTGGGAGGGAGAGGTCTTCCCTAGGGATGGCATGTGGGTGTGGGTGTGCATCTGAAGGTGTGTGTGCTGTGAGTGTGGTTGTGTGTGTGTGCTGTATGAGTGTGCTCTGCCTGTGTGTGTATGAAAGTGCAGATACTGTGAGTGTACATCTGTGAGTGTTTTTGTGTGTGAATGTGGCATGTGCATGCCTGTGTGTGCACATGAGGGTGTAGGCCTGTGTACATGTGTATGTCAGTCCCTCCCTCTGCCTTTCCCGCCAGCCCCCATACTGTGGCTGCACTTTGTTTCACGACATTCTCCAACACTCTTCCCTTTCCCCCATCTCAGCTGCTGTTTCTTGGGATCCTTCAGATGCCCACAACGTCAGCTCCTGTGGCCCCTCCCCACCCCCATTCCCAGCATCTACTCCTCTTGGCCACAGCAGGAAGGACAGTCAGCCTGGTCAGCCCAGCTTCCCTTTCTGGCAGATGTTTCCCTGAGCACAGGACCCATCCTGCCTCCCTGCTACCCTAGGCCCAGCACATAAGAGAGTGGCAGCTGTGTGCAGGGGAGGCAACTCCTGGGGCTTGGGGTCTGGACAGGGGTCTCCAGGTTTCTGCTTCCATTTCAGCACCATCAACCATGACCCCAAAAACAGTCCAGTCCAAGGCCGTGATCATCAGCATCAGCGTCTTGATCCCTGTCATGTTCATTATCTGCTTGATTATAGTTGGTAAGTAAGGGGCTCTCTTGAGTGGGAGGGAAGCAGGGACAGATGGGTGGAGTGAGGTGATGGGAGAGGGACATCACTGAGTCTACCCCTGTTTCCTGGGCTACACCTGTTCATTCTAGAAATGAGACAAGGAAAATCAGACCACATGTCACTCAACAGCATTCATTCACAGTCACTCAACAGGCAAGCTCAGCCCCTGCGTTCTGAGAAGTTCTTGCTGTCACAGGCAAGGCTGGTGTAGGGAAAGGCAGAGAGACCCTTTCCCAAGCTAGGTTTCAACAGCTAGTTCATAGCATATTAGTATGAAGAAAGCTTCACCAGGTCAGGCCTGTGTTAGCCAGGAGTCCCATTTAATAAAGGCTGAGTGGGGGCGTGGGATGTGTGTCACAGGGGGCAGGTGGGGCAGCCAGCATCCATAGCAGCTCCACATGATGAGTCAGTGTCACTGGGGTGTCTTCACCAGTGCATGGCAGGGTGAGCAGGAGAGCAGGCCTTTGCCAACCCAGCTCCTACGGCCGCAGGTCGCGCTAGATTCCTGTTAGAGCAGAATGTGGCCAGGTTCTCGATACCCTGGCAGCAGGAAACTACAAGAGTCATCAAGGCTACAATGAACTAACAAGGCTTGTTGTCAGCTAAAGTCCACTCCCTGGAGTAGGAAAGTGGAGAGGCTTGGGGAAGAACTTCTGCCCTGGAGACCTTGGGCTGTTGCCTAGCTTTTTGACAATAAAGGTTGTTCCCATCTGGGCTGGCAAGTCACAGGTGGGTTGCAGTTGTCAAGTTACATGTGACACAAAGCTTCCTTTTGCGGGATATTCACCACTTGTTAAGATGTGGGAAATCCTTGGAACCCCTGGGAACCTCCAGGCTGTGCTCATAGTAAGCTGTCTGCCTACACAACCATCTCCAACCCCCTCGTTAGGGAACCTGAACTCATGTCCTATCATGGGAAACATGGGGAGCATCTGTCTTCTGCATCCTCATCAGGCTGAGTAGGGATATGACCCTGCCTACCGAAGGAGTCAGTTTCCCTGGTAACTGACCCAGAGACCCTGCTGTGGAAGGGCTGGATTTGGGAGAATGAGAGAAATGCTTAAGGTTTGATCTAAGCATGCATTTTCCTTTCTCTCTCTCTCTCTCTCTCTCTCTCTCTTTGTTTTTAAGTATGGAAGACCAATTTATTGCACAAGTTCTTACAGAGAGTAAATGTGAGGAGGAGAGTGAATGCAGAGGAGATCTCTGAAGAAACTCAACAGCAGCCTTGCCTGACTGACCCACACCCATTGCAGCTCTCCCTTTTGGTGCAAGAGACAGAGACAAATGTTGCAGGGAATTTGGCGTGAAACTTGGCAGCAACTGAAGAACATCTAGTTCAAAAATCTAACCATTTGCCCCTGCTCGGTGCTAACTGCTGTATTCCTGCTTCTGTAACTTCTGCTTTGCTTGTTCTGCTAAGAGATTGTGTGACCCCTGGTCTGGCAATTTACAGGCAGTTGCCCAGGTACCCTGAGGGAACCATATTGCCTACACGACACTTGTCCCATCATCCCGATAGAAGGCCCCAACCTACCTTTTGAACTAACCACTAGTGTAAAGGTCCCATACAAATGTAGGATACTGAAAACTAACCCTCTGATTGGCTGATTTTTGTCTAAAAACCCTAAAGTTTGGAGGGTCGAGGCCTTCCTTTTCTTTGGAGACCCGGGCATGCTCGAATAAACGTTCCTGTCGACCTCTGCCTCCTGGTGGTTCCTCAGGGAAGCCCAGCAGCGGTAGTGTGCCTCAACAGGACTGTTTTTTTCTGTAGAGCCTGTGCAGTGCTCTAAGGTGGAAGTGACTTTGTTCCCAGCTTAGCTCTTGGGCAGCTCAGCTGTCCTCCCTTCAGCCTAACAGTGCCTGGCCCCATGGCACTGACATCTGAGTGCCACTGATGTAGTGCACGCGCAGTTTACCACTGCTGCTCCTGCAGCTTACCAATGCTCTGAGCCCTTGCCTTTCTGTGCAAGAAGGCACCCATGGGGACAGCGACAGAAATCTGAGGTTGTTGGCCATCAGCTCCAGGCACTACACAGACGCTGTATGATGCAAGGCTGGCGCTGCTTTCTCAGTGGGCTCAGCTCTGTGCAATTAGCTAGAAACAAGCCCACTCTGGGCTTTCACTTAAAATCCACACTCATGGACCCGATGGCGTAGTCTAGTGGCTAAGTCCTGGCCTTGAATGCACTGGGATCCCATATGGGCGCCGGTTCTAGTCCCGGCAGCTCCACATCCTGCCCAGCTCCCTGCTTGTGGCCTGGGAAGGCAGTCGAGGATGGCCAAAACCTTGGGACCCTGCGCCCGTGTGGGAGACCTGGAAAGAAGCTCCTGGTACCTGGCTTTGGATCGGTGCAGCACCGGCCATTGTGGTCACTTGGGGAGTGAATCATCAGATGGAAGATCTTCCTCTCTGTCTCTCCTCCTCTCTGTATATCTGACTTTGTTGTAAAAAATAAATAAATCTTTAAAACAAAATCAATCCACACTCGCTGCCCTGTTGCATAAGATGTCGCCCAGCGGGGCACTGCTGGAGAATTGGGGCTGCTGGCTTTCAGTTCTGGGGACTGCAAATGCCCTGCAGGGGGCAAAGCTGGTGCTGTCCTCCCAGCACAATCAGTTCTATGTGATCAGCCAGAAAGGAGCCCCTGCTGGGCCATTTGGCCAACTCTGTGTTCTGGTTCTCCACACAAGATGGTGTCTGGAGTCCCCTGCTTTTTTTTCTGCTTGTGGCTGGCCCAAACTGTTCAGCGAGATTGGCAGGTTTCAGACTGCATTCGCCTGCCAAGCTTCCCTTGTGAACCCAACTTCCCCCTGGCTGCCACAAGAGCTGAGCAGAGACCACTGCTGGATGTCTGGTGGTGCTGAGGCCAAGACTGCCAGACCTGGATTGCTGCTCGCCGGCTGCTGGTGGTTTTTTCTGTCCACTGGAACACTTTTCCGCCGTTGCTGCCATTCCCCGTGTCCAGGTTGTCTCCAGGTACCCCACACTGTCTGCTGACTGACCCCTCTTTCCCCCTGTAATCTGCTTCTTGTGCCTCACCCTGTCTAAAGATTCTCTGTCCTCCCCAACCTGTCTGGACCCTCTGCTGCCATTTTCTCACTGTGGTTTTTACTGGCATTGCCCTGTTGACTAGTGAGCCGGAGCATGTTTCACGTGTCTGTTGGCCATTTGAACTTCATCCTTTGAGGACATTCGTGTCATTTTTTGTTTGTTTGTCCACAGACTGTTTTGAATGATAACTGCCCTCTAGCGTGTCTTTCAGTGTGTCATCGTGATGTATCCAGCTTTGTTGTTGCTTAAGATTGTTTTAGCTATTCAGGGTCTCTTATGTCTCCACATGAGTTTTAGCAGGCTTTTTTTCTTACCTTAGTGAAATGTCCTTTGTATTTTGATTGGGATCTCATTAAATCTGTAAGTTGTTCTGAGTGATATGGACATTTGAATGTTAATTCTGCCAATCCATGAACATGAGCAAATTTTCCATTTTCTTGTGTCTTCTATTTTGTAATTCTCACTGTAGAGATCTTTCACATTGTTGGTTAAATGTGTTCCTAGGTATTTTAAAAATTGGATAGCTATTGTGAGTGGTACTAATCTTACAAATTCTTTTCAGCCATGGCTTTGTATGTACGATGACTCTTGATTTCATGTATTGGTTTTATTTTTTTTTTTTTTTACAAATTCCAATAATCATTTAGTGGAGTCCTTGTGACACCTATGGATGGGACCATGTCATTTAAAATTCCTTTCCAATTTGTATCCTTTGATTTTTTTTTCCCGCAAAATGGCTCTGGCTAAACCTTTAAGCACTAAATTGAATAATGGTGATAGTAGACATCCTTTTTATTGGTATGAAGTCTCTTTCTCCATCCTTTTACTTTCAGTTGTATGTATCTTTGTATGGGTGACAGGTGGGTTTTTTTGTAGCGAAAGATAGATGGTCTTTGCATCTTAAATAATATTTATTTAATTTTTACTTGAAAGGCAGAAATGCAGAGAAAAGGAGAGAGAAATAGAGAGAGAGCTTCCATTTGCTGGTTTACTACCCAATTTGCCACAATGGCTGGAGTTGACCTGATCCAAAACTGAGAGACAGGAGTCTCTTGTAGATCTCCCTTGTGGGTACAGTGGCCAAGGACTTGAATTATCCCCATTGTTTTTCCAAGGCATAAGCAGGGAGCTGTAGGGGCTGCAGTAGTCTGTGCCTGGTGCTCTTGGCTATGAAATGCGGTCAGTGAGGAGCTCCACTGGTGGCCCAGCACAGAATCAGGGATGCAAGGGTGATGGCCATGGAGCGTGAGCAGCAAGCAAACACAGTCAGCTAAGCGGTCAGGGACATTATCAGCCAGGGAACCAAGGCCAGCGACACTAGCAGCCAGCAAGCAGCTTCAGGGGCTTGACCAGGGAGCCAGTGTGCCCCTCGAGGAGCACTGTCAGAGAGTGAGTGCGCTCAGCAAGGGAGCTCAGAGTGAGCAATGCTATCAGGGAGCAAGTGTGACCAGAGAGCAGCCAGGAGCCCCGGCCAGCAGGGAGGAGCTGGAGCAGCCAGTGAACCCTAAGTCAGTGACACTAGCACAGTCAGCCAGTGAGCGCCTCCAGTGAAGCAAGATTTGAGGAGTGCGACAGTGAGGAGCTCGACCAACAAGAGAACACAGGAGTCAGTGGCACTGTGGTGGGTGCGGTAGCTTAGTGGCTAAAGTCTCACTTTGCCTGCTGAGAGAGCTACCCACATTGAGGGGCAGGAAGGATGAGCAAGCTGGAGGTGACAGGGTAGCGAGAGCAGCAAAGAGGGGCAGCCAGCAGCTCTGAGAGGGTCAGTATGGAACTATGGAGCAAGGCAAGAAGGGCGATCATGGAGCGTGTAGGGACAGCGCCAGCGTGGATCAGAAGCAGAGTGGGAAGGGCAGCCACCCTTTATAAGCGCTTTAGGTCGGGGGAACGTCCCCTGGATTTTTCCGAATTTTTTTTTCCAGGTGGTCGGCTGCCCTGGACCGGCTTCCTGTTTCCATAGAGTAGCTGTTGTGGTGGCGTTCCCGGAGCGATTTTTTTCCTTCCCCCCTTCCCCCCCCCACCCCCCGTGGCCGGCGGAAAAAACCTCCTTAAAAAAATGCCGCATTACTAAGACGAGAGTCCAATTTGTTGCCATTGCATGTAAGAATCCTCTAAAGTTCAGCATGGAGAGTGGTCGCCTGGAATTCCTTCAGTGAAGGAGCCCGGAGGCAGTCCACAGTTACGGGCCAGGTGGTGGGGAGGTATTTGGAGGAGCCAGTCTGCGGGAGGCGGCTAAGCGCAACAGTTATGACTCTTAGCAGCCTGGAGTTTATTGTGCTTCGGGACGCTTCTAAGAATATCAGTTATGAGTCATCCAGCAGCTTGCAGTGTAGTGGATGGTCTGCGCCAGGAGAGAAGGACCATTGCAGGGAAGCCGTCAGTGAAGGAACCCTTGCCCCCAGCCAGTCCTGAGCAAGGAGCCTGCTATGCCTGCGCGCCCCAGGTTCACCTGTCTGCTGATTCTGCTTGTGCTGCTGCCTTCCTGGCTCTGGGCTGGTGCTGGAAGGAGCTGGAAACTACAAGCAGAATGGCCTGGGAAGTGGCTCACTTTTAAGAAAGGGAATTGACTTTTCTGGGCTATTTTTTCTTGCCTTATTTTAAGCTGAAAGTCTAATGGCAACACGTGGGAGAGCCTCCCTTGGGGCCAGGTGAACTTTCTGGGTGGGGAGAGATTGTGCCACTCCTGCAATCCTGCAAAGGGGAGGAACTCTGCAAGGAGGCAGCCCCCTTACCTTTCTAACCCTCCCTCCTGTCCCCCAAGTGTCTTCTGCTGTTGAAAGAATCACAAAGCCAGGGTTCCCTATCAGCTGCCCAGAAATCACCCTGAATCAAAGGGGATGGAGGATGGGGGGCTGAGGGACAGGAGGAGCAGAAAGAATGGAACTTTGCTGATGTCAGCAGGTGGTAGGTGGGACCCTGAGAAGCACCCCAAAGGGAAAGGAAGCCTCAGGGCTGGGTTGTTCAGGACTCCCAGTGGGTAGTTTGGTCCTAGTGTTGGGCTCAAGAACACTGATTCTGGGCAGGGAGTATATTCCGTGCCTCCTGGCTCTGTTGAGCTTCTTGGCTTTGCCCTGGGAGGCTCAGGTGGAGAGGATGGGGTTTGGGAGGAGGAAGGTGAGACACAGGTTTTTAGAAGGGGAAGACTGGGGGAACAGGAGGGAGGCTCCACATCCTGCTATTTCTGAGTCCCCTGTTGTGGTTTTTGCCACAGCAGAGGGAGGGGAGTGAGGGAGGAAGCAAGACTTGCATGGGGCATAGCTGAGCTGCCCAACAAGGGAGGCAGCAAGTACATGGAGTTCAGTGCCCTTGGCTTTCCTGGTGTGTCTCCTGGTGGGAAGGGTGTTGTGCAGCAGCCATTGGACTCTGGAGTTTCTTGAGGTCAGCACTGTGCAGCTCATGTCAGAGGACAGCCATACCTACAGTCTGACCTTGCAAGGATTTGACCACATGCTGAGTGGTGACCCATCCTCTGCTTGGATTCATTCTCTGTCAGTGACAGTAGCAGGATGTCAAGGGCTGTTCAACTTTTCCTGCACATACTCAATATTATTGTTTTTAAATTGTTCTGTTCATTATTTTCATGATACAGTTTTGCAGGTATGGGGGTTCCTCAGTCTTCCTCCTCTTCCTCCCTCACTATCCCTCCTCCTCCTCACATATTCCCCATGTTATCCCAATAGCAAAGTGCCTAGGACAAGTTATAACTTAAACATTTGTATTTAAAGGTGTCATGACACGGTAAATACAGAAAAGTTAGGAAAGGCAGTCTTCCCAGTTCTGCCCCTGCACTTAGCATCCCCTGTACTGAGATTTTTCACTGCATTATCACTTTGGGGTCATGTTCCACAGTGCCCAACCCCAGGCTTGAGCAGGAGCTGTGACTGTGCCTCTGATGATGCAGGTGCTCCTTTCTGTTGGCTGGTGAACAAGCGTCCTCCACTCCTTCCAGAGGCACAGAGAGCACTGGAACCTTTCCTGAATCTCCATTTCATCTCCACCCTGGATGTTTTGTGTTCCCTCCCTATGCAATGTACCATGGAAGTTCTGAGTTTTGTAGTGCATGTTGTGCGGGCTCATCAGCCCTATTGCCTGTTGTCCTGTCCCAACCCTGTCCCATGGTGATCAGCACCCTCAAGGAAGCCCCCATGCACTGTTCCATCACCTGCAATCCATGTGAGCAGATTTTCTGCTGCTGTCCAGGCCTGGCACTGCTTTGAGTGCTGCCACGTGCTGACATACCTGTCATCTTTTGAGATTGTGGTTATCATTTTCGTTTTCAATAAATAGGCTTATCCAGGTAAGTATAGAAGAGAACAGTGGGTAAAAAGAAGAGTTGCTGCACCCTGGCTATTCTCCCTACTATGAAAATAATCAGTTCAATTGATCTGTTTGCCCTTACTGATGGACTAACACTGATTACATTATTATTCACTAAGACCTGCAGCTTAGGTGAGGTACAGTCAATGGGTCTTGTCAAGTGCATACTGTCCTGTGTCCACCATGATGACATCATGCACAAGTCTTAACTGTGCTCAGGTCTTCCGTGCTCCTCCTGTATGTCCCTCCCTCCTCGACAGTTTTGCCACCCCTTGCAAACCGCTCATGTTGCACTGTGTATTTCTCCCTCTCCCACAAAGTCATCAACTTGGAAGTTGATCTGTGCAGGTGTCCCACACTGGCTTTGCTCTTTATCAATATACTTTTCTGGATTGTCCATGTCTTTTATAGCTTATTTTTTAAATTGTGGAATGCTTCACCATTGTGTGTATTCACCAGTGTGCTTATCACACTCCTTCTGACAGATAATTTGCTTGCCCTGAGTTCTCCCAATGAAGCTATGATAACCATATGTGTGCAAGCTCTTCCCAGAACTTCAAATTTCATCTCATCTGTGCAATTACGAGATTGTGTGATGGCTGCATCAAATGAGTTTGTAAGAAAGAACTTCTCTTTGAAGGAGGTTGATGCACTTTTGCATCCTGCAAGCAATTAATGAGAGTCTGTGCTAGTCTACGTTACGTTCCTATGCCAGCTTGTGCAGTAACTCACTTTTCCTTGTCATGATCATGTTTTTTATTACTATTTTAATTTTTCATCTTATAAATTTATGTTCTATCATGCTTACATATTTGAGTAAGTTGGGAAGGGACAGAATTAGTGAGAATGTTGCTTTTAACTTTGCTTTTTCTTCTTCCTGTGTCTGGGGAAAGGGAGAAGATGAGGAAGAAGTTGCATACCGCCTCCCAACCACCTCATTACCTAGGGATGGGGAACAGCAACCTCATCTCCTCCCAGGGTCCCCAATATGGAGCATGCTCTGAGGTTCTGCTTAGGTGTTTTCAGTAGTTCTGAGATGCTGTTGATCTTGCTGCTCCAAGGATGAGGAAACCCTTCCAAGGTCCATTGGCTGACATAAGCCACATTTGAGTCTCCATTCACTCAGCTGTTTGCTGTCAATGCTTGGCCAGGGTAGTTGAACAATGTGTGCCGTCTCCCTTCCTCTGCCATGGTACCAGATGTTCCCTGCTGACCCCAGTGACGGGCCATATCCTCCTTTTGCATCTGACCATGCACTCCACAGCTCTAAGCCACTGAGGAGACCCAGTTCTGACACGTGCACTCCACAATCAGACCCCAGATCTTACAATTCTCCCCATGATCAGAATTCTGAGTCCAGCAGTTCAGCTGAGGAAATCCCCAAAGAAACTTCTTCTGATGTGATTCCTGAAATGACTCTTGTGTGTGGTTGTCTGTACGGGATCTGGCTCTGTCCTTCATGCACTTCAACCAAGGCATACACTGCTAGTTGATCTTGCACTCTCCAGGTACTTCTGCAGTCTAGCCTGACAAGGTTTGCTTCCAGGCCCAGTACTTGCCAACTGATGCTGAAGCAAAGCCCAACAAATCTACACTGACTCAGGTTTTGCATTGCATCCTGACAAGGGAGTTTCCCACACCCTGCTATCAGATCTCCAGCGGGAGAGAAGAAGAGGAGAGAAGAGAGAGGGAGAGAGAAGAGAGAGAGAGACCAGAGAGAGAGAGCAGAGATACAGAGACCAGAGAAGGAGGGATAAGAGAGAGAGCTGCACCTGGGGGGGCCATTTGTCTGCCAGGTGTGGGGGTGGAGATTGGGAGGGATTGAGGCCAGGCCCCCAGGGGATTGGCGCCTGCAGGTGAATGCCTAGGGATGATTGGCGAGTGGGCGGAGTTGGGGAGGGGGCTGGAAGATTGGGGGTGGGATTCTCAGGTGGAATGGCAGGTTACATCTGATTGGTGGACGGCTGGACGGGCGTGAACTTCATGAGCTGTGAGGAAGAAGGAATTGCGCTGGGTCCAGGGAAGGATATTGGAATAACTACTTACAGTCTGTCCGTCCGTCTCCGTCTTCTTCTTCCTGTCCTGTCCCCTTTCTTCCTGGAACCCCCACTACTAAATACAATCCTAGTCCAATCAGCTTAAAGGTCACTAACGCACATGACAGGCATGCCAATCATAGCTCTGATCACACATAGCACTCGCGCTAAGCATGCAGCTATGGGTCAGTCAGAAGGCACTTCCTGAAACCTGTGTACCGCTAAGCTCCAAGAGGAGGAGAGGTCTCAGTACCATCTTAGGGCACACATGCAGTGCTCCCGACACATATGGGGTGCCAGCACTGTAGACAGAAGTTCCCCAAGCTCCCCCACCAGGCCCACTACCAGACCCAAATCTCACATGAGCCAGCAGGTACTAAGCACCCACCAGGCAGTCTGTGTCTCGATGTTGGCCTTTGGTGGACGTTGCAGCCCAGCCTGTCCCATATCCAATTCTTGGGTGTGCCTGTGGGTATTGCAGGCTGGACTAGCCCTGCCTGTTCTCAACCCCTGTCCCCATGGTGTTGTTGAGTTCTGTGGTCATGCCTAGCTCAGCCCGTCACCACCCCCAGACCTTGAGCAAACCAGCTGCCATGGCAGTCCCACAGGGGTAAGCCTATCCCCCCACAGAATCTGCTCCCAGACCCAGAGTTCTTGTGAGCTGGTTAGTGTGAAGGCCCAGCCTAACATGGTCCATCCCCGGCTCCAACACTCTCTGGCGGGTCCTGAGGTTGAGGCTTGCCAGGCAGGACCCAGCAATGGCTTGTATGTGTGCTAGTAGGAGATGGTTGATACTAACAATCCTAACTCAGGTCTCCCACGTGTGCAGGTGTACTGGTTTAGCCTCAAAAGGTTCTCTGGTTTCCCTCCTGTAAACCACCCAGTCTCAGCTTCCTTGCATGTGCAGTAGCCAGGTTGGTTGAAGTCCCCAAGAAGTCACTCCTCACCTGTCACATTCTCTCTTAGCAGACCTCCCTCCCACATTCCAGACCCACTTCCCTGAGCAATCCACAGTCCCCATGTCCTCACATCCCTAAGCCTGGTCCTCTGGCAGTGTGCAGAAGCAGCCTGGGGCCCTACCTGCTTACCCAGGACCCACACATACTCACCCAAGACTCTCTAGACCCTGTGTGTTGGCGTGCTGGTATCTGTCTCCCAACACATTTAAAAAAAAAAAAAGAAAACAAAAGAAAATAAGAGTAGTGAACTACGCTGGCACACTGGTGTGGTTAACACAGATTGGGCATTAACCAGACCCAGGAAACCCACCAGCTGTTCGCTGCTTTTTTCCCAGCAGTGTCACACTGGCCTAGATACCATGCAATCTAGGTCCTTGCCTGCAGCTAGGGGCTGCCAAGCTTTAAAAGTCGGATTCTGCAGTGAGCAAAAGCGACAGCCAGTCAGCAGCAGTGGCAGTGGCCAGAGTCTGTGAGTGGCGCTATTGGCCAGAGAGCAGGATCAGCTAGCAAGGGGTTACTTAGGGATGCTCTCAGGGAGCAAGTGCAATCAGAGAGGAGCCATTAGTGATAGTGACCCCCAGGAGCAAGGAGCACAAACCGCCAGGGGGAGCCCTTGGTCTCGCAAAAAGCAACCAGAGAGGAGCCTGACCAACAGGGGAGGATTTGTGTCAGCCGCCTTGGGGGCCCTGCACTGTTGCTCATCAAGTCTCGCCTTGTAAGCGCTGGGCGCCACAGTGGAGGACAGAGGGCCCTAAACCTTATACCCTCCTGGGAGAGGCACGGTGGAGGATGAGGCTCCAGCAGTGATGAGGGGCAGCCAGCAGCTCTGGGAGGGCAGTGGGGAGTGAGGAGCGAGGCGGGAAGGGCGGTCAGGGAGCAGGTGCGGAGTCATAAGTGTGAGACTGGCGCATCAGCGTGGGTGTGGAACGGAAGTAGAGTGGGAAGGGCAGCCTCCCTCTATAAGCTCCTTGGGTCAGAGCCTCCCTGGAACGCTACGAGATTTTTATACGATATTTTGGGTTTTTTTCTGGTTGGTCCTCAGCCCTGGACTGGCCCCACTGGCCCCTGGGCTTCCAGGGGCATTTTATCCGGCCCCTTGGCTTTGGGGTATATTATCTAGGAGTTTTTTTCCCCCCGGTTTTTTTTTCAGGTAGCCAGAAGAACAAACTTTTTTCTCTCTTTCTCTCACTCTCTTTCTTCTCTCTCTCTTTCTCTCTCTTTCCTCTTTTTCTTTTTTTAAAGCTGCATTACTACGACAAGAGCCCAATTTGTTGCCACTAAATGTAAGAAGCGTGTACAGGGGCCCGGCCATGGCCTCTCAGCTAATGTCCTACCCTTGAACACGTCGAGATCCCATTTGGGCACTGGTTCTAATCCTGGCAGTCCTGCTTATCATCCAGTTCCCTGCTTGTGACCTGGGAAAGCAGTCGAGGACAGCCCAAACCTCTGGGACCCTGCAATCATGTGGGAGACATGGAATAAGTTCCTGGCTCCTGGCTTCAGATCGGCGCAACACCAGCGGTTGTGGTTACTTGAGGAGTGAATCATTGGACGGATGATCTTCCTCTCTGTCTCTCCTCCTCTCTGTATATCTGACTTTGCAATTTTAAAAAGCAGAAGAAGCAGAAACAGAAACAGCAGAAGCAGAAGCAGAAACAGAAGAAGCAGAAGCAGAAGAAGCAGAAGAAGTTGAAGCAGAAGAAGCAGAAGCAGAAGAAGAAGCAGAAGAGGAAGCAGAAGAAGCAGAAGCCGAAGAAGCAGCTGAAGCAGAAGAAGAAGCAGAAGAGGAAGCGGAAGAAACAGAAGCAGCTGAAGCAGAAGCAGAATCAGAAGAAGTTGAAACAGAAGCAGAAGAAGCAGTTGAAGCAGAAGAAGCTGAAGCTGCAGCAGCAGCCTGGGTGGCTCAGCATGGGGAGTAGCCGCCTGGAATCCCGAGTTTGTGCGCTCCAGTCAGGTAAGGAAGGGGAGAGAAAGCCAGCAATCAACTAGAGATGAGCAACCATCCTAAGAGGGAAAGCCAGCAACCAATCAGAATGAGGAGGGAGAGCACATAACCAGTCAGCGATGAGGCAGCGAGGGCGAACAACCAACAAAACGCTTTATTCATTATTTCCATGACACAGCTTTGTAGCTATAGGGGTTCTCTATCTCACCCCTCTTCCTCCCTCTTTTCCCCCTCTCCTCTCATTTTCCTCCATGTTATCACAATAGCAAAGTCCCTAGGACAAGTTACAAGTTTAACTTTCTGGTGTTTAAATGTGTCATGCCATGGTAAGTATCGGAAAACGTAGAAAACCGCATATCATAATGTCAATGCGTATTTATAAATTTCATTAAGATTTCTACTTTTAGTCAGGAGTAGAATGCATACTGGGTAGTCGTTTTATTTCCTGGTATGAAATCTCCCCTGTATACTTTATACATATGCATATAGAGAGTTATTTACATACCTAAATAGGTGTGTATGTATTTCTTTGCATTTTGGCCTGCTTATGTCAGAGATAACATACGATGTTTGTCCTTTTGGGACTGACTGACTTCAGGAAGCATAATGGTTTCCAGCTGGGACCATTTTTGTGCGAACAGGAAGACGTTTTGTGACCGAGTAGTATTCCACAGAGTAGCTGTAGCACAATTTCTTTATCCATTCCTGAGTTGACAGGCATCTGAGTTATTTCCGTGTCTTAGTTAAGTGGATGGTGCTGCAGGGCAACAAAGGATTGCAGGTTAACCTCTTGATTCCAATTTCACTTCCTTTAGATACATTCCCAGGAGTGGGACGGCTGGTTGGATGCCGGATCAATTCTCAGTTGTCTCAGAACTCTCCATACTGACTTTCACAGTGTCTTCATTAATTTCCATTCCCACTAAAATTGGATTAGGATAAATATTCCCACACATCCTTCCCAGCAGTTGCTGTTGGTTGATTTCTGTGTAGCTTATTCTCATGGTGCTACAGTGGAATCTCAATGGACTCCTTGTGTTTCTTCTGAGCCTTGAGAACCCAAGCATTGGTCTGCCACCTGTTTACCTAAATTTGAACTGATCTCCTGCTCACTGCCACCCTCACGAGGTCCACCTATGTCCCAGGGTTCCTTCAAATGTCCTTGCCGCCTGACTTCCTTCCTAACCTACCTGGCATTAATATCCAGATGAGTTAACAAGATGCCCTTTATGGAGCAGCTTACTGTAGCTCTTCACTTGCAAGCAAAGAGGATGGGTTGTTGCAGCTCAGGAAGTTGGAGTTCTTGGTATCAAGTTCTGCGTTTTCCCAGGACTGGCCATCAGGGAAATGCCCATAGAGGCTCTGCAGAGTGACTGTGCTGGGCCGTGTAGGTGGAGGTGTGTGTTCATTCCCCCAGGGACCCGCTCTCTCCTAAACTCACATGGACGCAGAGTTATTGCTGTTGCTGTTCCTACTTTCAGTGGGCCTGGACCTTTCTTCCACATTTCCCCAGTCCTGTTAGCAGCCCTCACCTGCACAGGTGATATTGCCCTAGGCAAGGCTGTCATCTGAGCTAAGGCTGCGGACAGTGTGCTCCCCTCAGCCTCTGCTGCCTGCCTACGTCCTCAATGGGGCTGGCAGCACATGGAAAGAAAAATAAAACAACCGTGTTACTAGGGCAAGAGCCGGATTTGTTGTGAGAAGCTCATATAGCTCAGCAGAGTGAGCAGCCTGGCATTTCTGAGGTTCCCAGTTGGAATCTCAGGTAGAGGCTGGGTAGGAGGCAGGGCGAGACCCTGAGACCCTGGAACGGGGGAGCGCGAGGAAAGGGCCAGCTAAGTCTCCACCGCCTCCCCCACCCCGGGGTGCCCTATTCCTCCACCAGCCCAGCTGAGGTCTCTGTTTCCTCCAACTCCCAGAGAGGCATTGCAGCTTCTTTGCCTGTGTAGCAGTCTTCGCCCCACCCCCACCGCTGGAGTTACTAGCCTCCCCTGTCCCCATTGGCCCATGTCATCCCACCACCTGCCATCCCCGCTCCACCTCCCCCCCCGCCCCCCCGCGCCCTGGTGTGTAGTTTTTCCCCACCAGCTGCGGTCACCGTTTACTCCACCAAGAAATACCCTGAGCGACTTCCTGAACACTGGGCTCCTTGGCTGCCGGCCACCGTCTCTGCCCCACCCACGCCAAGAACTAATAAGGCCCCCGCGGAGGCACGCGCCAGTTCTCCCCTGCCCGTGCCAAGCCAGTGACGTAAATACACTTACGAAAAATCACTGGGGGGAAAGCCAGAAGTTTTCAGAGGGTTCCCTTCTGCTCTCCGCCCACCTGTCTGCAGCTCTGTCTTCCTGCCTCCTCCTTCGCTGGCCAGCCTACTCATTTGCACTCCTGGCTCCATGCTGCCGCCACCTCTGACTTGAAGCGGCTCCGCACCGGTTCAGCAGTGGTGTTGGTCCCCAAAGAGCCAGGAGCCCAGAGCCAGCAGGAGACCCCGGTCTACTGCTGCCCTCCTGCCTCTGCGCTAGTGAGTTGGGCAGGTGCTGGAACCAGGGCAAGTGGAGGGGTGAAGTGCAGGGATGAGACCTGCAGGCAGAATGAAGTGGCTCAAAGTTTTAAGAAGTGCAGTTTGCTTTTTGGAGGTTTTTTTTTTCTTTTTTAAGCTAGAACTCAGCAGCGCACTGGAGGGCTCCCCACTGCTCCCTGCCACCTCACCATGGGGCCAGACTTGGGACAGGCTACCCCTGCTGCCTGCCAAACTGCCACACAGGGGACAGGCTCTCTGCAGCCACCCCGCTGGACCCAAGACAGGCTCCCTGTCTCTCCACCAGAAGGCAGACAGGCCCACTCTGTATTCTCTTACATCTCACTGGGTTTTCTACATCTGCCATCTCATAGATTCCCTCAAGTCAGGATCTATTCTGGAGGATTGTGGGGTTCCCAGAGTGTGTGCATTTGGTGCACAGAGAGCTCATTGTGTGTCTCCCTGGTGATTGTGACAGCCAGGTCCTTGCTCATGGTGTTGAGAGAGACAAGGCTGGCTGTCCCCTTGTCCTGCTGGCAAGCCTGGGTGACTGCCTGGACTTATGGGCCTGTGTGATGTGGATGGTCCCTTCCTCGGGTCCTGCGAGGAGAGTCCAAGGGCTGCTGTGGCTTCTAACCCCAACAGCCCTGGTCCTGGACAAGGGAATGTGAACTGAGCCCTGCTCCTGTCCTACAGGGTGACTACAGGGTAGACAGGAGCCTGTGCTCTGCAGAGTTGAGTCCAGGGTGTTGGGATGCAGGAAGGTCCTGTTGCTTGTAACCACCCCCAGGGGCCAGGGAGAGCCTGAGCTGCACTAGCTTGTGCACTTTTGGGAAAGGGGGGCAGGAAGCCTCTGAGAGAGGCCCATGGAGAGCAGGGAAAGGGAAGCAGACTCATATCAGTCACCAGAATGAACCTGCAACTCCATCCAATATTCCTGTGACAGCAGATTCCCTCCAGAGCAGCATTTCCTGCTGCCGTCGTGGGAGCTCCAGAAGTCTTGGATGTGCAGCTGATCATCCACTCTTCTTCCCTCTGCCACAAAGAGGGGACGGCTTCAGGCACTGCTCAGTCATGGTGCCTGTGGAAGTCCTCAAGCTTATTCTTTGCGTTCTGCTCCCTCTTCCCCTTGCGGGGTGTGCAGGTAAGTATGTGACCTGAGGGAATTTTCAGCTTGGTTGTGTGTGCAACCCTGTCTTCAGCCCCCTGTGGGTCCAGCTCAGAAGCTTTGCAAGTCAGGGGAGTCAGAAAGGAGAACAAGGGAGCTGTCTTTGGAGTGTGTGGGAGTGAAAGCAGCAAGGAGCACAGGTCTTGTTCCCAGGTGAGGGTGGCACCTGAGCAGCCTAGGTCCTGGGGCCGAGCATGCAGCTGGAGCAGTGGTCAGAGCAGGTGGGCAAGAGATGGCTAGCAGGGAGAAGGAGAGGAGAGAAATTAGAGGAGAGGAGAGGTGGAGGGGGGCGGTGAAGGGAGAGGAGCCAGGGGGAGAGAGAGAAGGTGGGAGAAGGAGAGGAAGGGAAGAGGGAGAGCAGGAGGAGGGAAAGTTGGGAATTTCGGCAACGCCCATGTTGCTGTGCACCCTGAGCCAATCGGAGGGACTAGGGTTACAAAAAGACAACACACAAGACAACACAAGACAACAGGCAGTGCGTCACTCTTGTAAACCTAATGCCAAGTTTTTGGGGTCATCCTGCATCTTTTATAGTCTGCCTAGTCCCTCCCAGTATTATCCCAATGCTCAATGGGCTCCTAAGCTCCCCTGGGGGCATCTTAACAAAGAGGAAGCAGGGAAGAGGAACTTGCAGTCAAGCCAGGGGCTAAAATGCATTAGGCCAAGATTGCCCATTCTGTTATCCCTTAGAAACAAGCTAATATGTGGAGTTAACCCTTGGGAGACTGGGGCCTACATGTCTCCCTTTTTTTGTTTTTAATGGACGCCTGTCTTAGGTTGTCCAGCAGTCAGTTGACGCCTTACCCGTCATGGGGAGCCCCACCCAGGGCACGTGGGATCCCTGTCTTAGGTTGGTCATCAGCTCTGCCAGATCTTACCCGTCTCTGGCTGCCCATCACAACATGCTCAACCTGACTTGAGCGCTACGGTTTTCCACAGCTAAGGCCGTCATGGTTTGTCAAATGATGACCTGCTCCCGGGCTTGTTGCCTGAGTAGGCGGCAGAGAAGAGGAAACAGTACTGCAATCATGGCCACGACCATCAGTCCCAAGGCTAAGACTCTGTTCCATTCCTTTAACATCCATGCTGCCCGTCTAATGCCATTAGAACAACTTTCCCTGACATGAGGAGTACCCAGGTCTTAACAATGTACAAGTATTGTTGAAAATGTTGTAGGGTTTTTGAACCCCGAATACTGCAGCAACCTCAAATTCTTGTCTCGCAGGAAAGAAGAATTTTCATGCGGACACAGTTTAGTTTTACAGTAAGATTTATTAGAAAAGCTAAGAAAGACTCCCGTCCTAGTGACCAGAGGGGGTTCTGAGATAGAAAAAGACCCATGCATGGGGGGTGTTGGGACCTTTTTTTTTTTTTTTTTTTACAAGGTTTTTTTTTTTTATTTATTATTTAACTTCAGTAATTACATTGTATTATGTGACACAGTTACATAGATACTTGGATTCTCCCCACCCCTCCCCAAACCCTCCCACCATGGTCGATTCCTCCACCTTGTTGCATGAACACAGCTCAAGTTCCGTTGAGATTCCCCCATTGCAAGCGTATACCAAACATAGAGTCCAGCATCTTATTGTCCAGTCAAGTTCAACGGCTTCTTAGGTATACCCTCTCTGGTCTGAAGATAGAGCCAGCAGAGTATCATCCCAGTGAATTGAAAGCTCCAACATACCATCAGCAAAAATTTACATCATTATGGAATTAATTGACATAGTAATGAGTAACCAAAATGTTAAAAGTAAATGCGAGTTCCCAGCCACCTTCTGTGACCACCTCACCTACACTTCAATTTTAGTTTATACACAACATATAACATTCAAAACATAACATGTTATACATAACATCATATCATCTTAAATTAAGGCAAACATGTGGTATTTAACCTTTTGGGATTGGCTCATTTCCCTTAGCATTATGGTTTCCAGTTTGGCCCATTTGGCCACAAAGAACTGCATTTTGTTTTTTTTAATGGCTGAGTAGTATTCCATGGAGTAGATGAACCATAGCTTTCTTATCCAATCCTCTGTTGATGGGCATTTTGGTTGTTTCCATGTTTTTGCAATTACTGATTGTGCTGCTATGAGCATAGGAGTGCATGTTGGTTTCTCATAAAACAAGTGTTCTGGATATATTCCTAGGAGTGCTATTGCTGGATCATATGGTATGTTGAATTTGAGTTGTTTGAATATTCTCCATACTGATTTCCATAGAGGCTGTACCAGCCTGCAGCCCCACCAGCAGTGGAGTAGGGTTCCCTTTTCCCCGCAACCTCGCCAACAAGTGTCGTTGGTGCTTTTATTCATGTGGGCCAGTCTTACTGGCGTTAGGTGGTACCTCATTGATGTTTTAATTTGGATTTCCCTTATTGCCAGGGAACTTGAGCATTTTTTCATATGTTTATTTGCCATTTGGGTTTGTTCCTTTGTGAAGTGTCTGCCCATTTCCCGTGCCCATTTCTTGAGTGGGCTGTTTGTTTTGACATTTTGGTTGTTTTGTAGCTCTTTGTATATTCTGGATATTAGCCCTCTATCACCTATGTCGTGTGCGAAGATCTTCTCCCATTCTGTGGGTTGCCTTTTTACTTTGTTGATTGTTTCTCTAGCTGTACAGAAGCTTCTTAGTTTGATGAGGTCCCAATTGTTTATTTTGGTCTTGATTTCTACTGCATCTGGAGTCTTTTTTAGGAAGTGAGGGCCTACCCCTAAGTGTTCCAGTGTGTTTCCAACATTTTCTTCCAAAAGTTTGAAGGTTTCTGGATGTAGGTTTAGATCTGTTATCCATTTAGATCTGATCTTAGTGTATGGTGAGAGATGTGGATCTATTTTTTTGTTTCTGCAGGCTATCAACCAGTTGTCCCAACAGCATTTGTTGAACAGACCTTCCCATTTGCCTGGATTGTCGTTTGTCTTTTTGTCAAAGATTATTTGGCTGTATCTGTGTGGGTTTCCTTCTGGCGTTTCTATTCTGCTCCATTGATCTTCCTCTCTATCTTTGTGCCAGTACCACGCTGTTTTGATAACCACTGCCCTATAGTATGCTTTAGTTCAAAGAGGGGGTTTTTCCAAGGGCAAAGGAATTTCCTGGTCTCCAGGTATCTGCCTTTGGGACAAAAAAGACCAGAGAGGTGCTAGACAGGACATTCCAGGCCTTAGGCATCTGCATATTACTTCCTGCCCTCCTTTCAATGATAAAGAGATAGGCCTGAGACCTTCCCACACCTTGGCCAGAGGTAATGGCTGGTGCTTCAGGTGAGGAATTGGTATGCTAATAGCACCCTTGTCCCTTGGAAGAGACTGCTCTGGTGAATCTAAAATATGGTGGGGAAGTTCCCTTTTATATTTGGGAAGAAAAATGACTTGGGGACCCAGAATACCCTAACTGCCTACCACCCAGTCTAACTCCTATCACAAAAACACTAACATTTAACAATCTCATAGTGCTACGATGTTACATATATACAAGACAGTTTTACCAGGAACCAGAGACCCTAAATGCCTATCATCCCATCTGGCTGTTACATTTCCAAACAGAGAAATGGACCCCAAAAGTTTTTAGGGAAAAGGGATGGCATCATCCATTCTTAACTACTTCCCGCTGAGAGGGGGTGCCGTGGGGAAACAGCAGCAGTATGAGGGTCCATGTAGTAGTTCCTGATAGAAGGCAGAAGTTGTCAGGTGTTGTACATCATGGCACTTGAAAGGCTTCTCTGTTGAAGTCCTGAATAGTAAGTCCATTTGAATACATTCGAAACTATTCAGCTGAACAGGCTTTGTAGGTCCTGAGAAAACAGAAACAGACATGCCTCTCCAAAAGCTTAATTGTGTATCCATACATTATTTCCAAAAGGAGTTAGCTTAGCAATTCACATTTATGAATATTTTCATGTATAAGCCAATTAAGATAGACTACATAGCTTTCCACATAAACATGTACATCAGGTAACACATATTATAAAACAAAACCCGCTTTTGTAACAGCTACTTGAGAATTCTTTTACGTGTGTTAAAGTTACCAATTGTTTAGAATTACATTTTGCTTTTAATAATCTGAATAAACCATACCTATAGGTTACTATTAAACTTTAGAAATGCCCCCCATTTTTTCTTTTTTCTTCTTCTTCTTCTTCTTTTTTTTTTTTTTTTTTTTTTACAGATTGAATCAGTTGTCTGTGCTACAATTAACTTTACCAACTGAAAGATACATCCTTTGAAGCACATTCTTCTGAGTTTGAGGCTGCTAGGGGCCCGTATAGAACTCCCAAAACCAGAAGAATTAAACCTATTAAATATGCCAAGAGGCCTTAAAATATCTGATCAAAGATTCTTCATTATAATGTCCATCCTTTTAATCAAACTGATTCGAACAGTAACATATCAAAAACTTCTGTGACATATAAATGATCACCCAAATATTTCAAAGTAATACCTAACAGAAAATACTCTTGAAAACACAGCTCTATAGATCATGAGAATTAAACACAGGAATTAATGTATAAAATCATGTCATAACTTTTTAAGAATTTTAACAAATTCAAAGGTTGGAACAAGAATAGAGCTTACTGAAGCTGGATAGACATTTGATAAAGTCACCAATTAAACAGAGACTATCTAAAGTTCAGTGCTTCAATTTTTTAACAGCTTTCAAAATTAGAGATATTTTTTATTTTTAGATATTTACTAGCATTTTTATGTATGTGTTGTGCTGGTTTCTGAAATCCCCAGATAATCATCAAGCCTGAAGTCCGTGCTAAGGCAAAAAGGTGGCTTATTCAAACTAACCTAGGTCTCCCAGCCACCTCCCCCAGCCCAGCATGGCTGGGTGGGGAGGGGCAACCTGCAGGATCCACAGGGCTGGCAAACAGCGAGCCCATGAGCCAGAGAGAGCGCCCGAGAGAAAGAGAGAGCAGGCCCCAGAGCCCAAGCCCCCCAGTTTTTGTACATTTCAGGCTATTGATTATACAGTCATGATCTAGCAGGCTTCTATTGGTGGGTTTGAAACTAGCAACTTTTAAAAAGTACAAATCAATGAGCTATATGGTGGTGGATCTTATCAAACACCAGGTACCTCCTTCCTGAGGAGTGGTCTGCCTAAGTGACATGCCAGGTGTCCTGCCTGGTGTCATGTAGACTATCAGGGCTGGAGTTCACACAGCCCCCAGCCAAGCCATTAAGGAGGAATCACAAAAGGCAGAAAACTTCCAGGTTCTTCATATGCATACTTCAAAAACTTCAAAAACAATGGCTTTAAGCAAATTTCAACCATTTCTCCCAATTCATGGAAACACATTTTAACATGAACCTGCCTCAAAACCAGGAAAGAAAAGTTTTTTCAAACAACCTTCTAGCTGATTTGGGAATTCACCCCTTTTCAAATGCAGGCAGATAAGAATCACTACAACAGGGGCAAGATCAAGGTCCCAAATTCTTCAAAGGGCAGACTCCATGTATGCCCCTCCCTTGTTTTATGTATGGCTTCAGGGCCTGGAGCTTCTCCTTAGCTTTTGTTTTGTTGAAGTCAAGAGAGCTGAAAAAAATTCAATTTGGCTGTTGTCTTGGGAGATTACCTAGGAATTTACCAAAGTTAGTTAACAAAAAGAGATGTTACAACACTGTTGTTTCTCACAAGGAATCAGACTCCAACTCCATTGTCTTAAAAGCAAAATTCAGAAATTATGCACATCATAACCAATTTCAGTATACAATTTAAAAGAATTTATTGTTTTCCTGTAAGGCAAAAATCCCACATACTTCCTTGTAAGTAAGAACACAAGTAATTAACAATCTGGATTAATTTCATTATTAGGAAACATTTTGACCAATGAGCGTAAGTACTCATCTATTTAATAGCATATATGATGCAACAAATTTAGCATAATTTAAAATATTATGAGATTATAATACAAGTTATTTTGAATGACAATTACACTATTCAAATTTTTGTCTCAATCTTTGAGAGTTCCAGATCCTACTAGAACCCCCAAAGTCATGAGACTTGGTTCAGAACTCTGAAGAATTTAGAGGTCTAAATGAGTAAAATAAAAAGTACCTTTAGCATTTAAATGAACATGTACTGTATGTTAGACTTGATCAATACCAGAACAACACTGTAAGCTGAAGATTAAAAAGCAAGAAAACGTCATATGAACCTTTAAATTTGTTAGACCTCTCTAAAATTATTTATCAGGACAGAGAAAGGGGGTCAGTCATGGTCTGTCCCATCTCGTCAGTCAGACACACACACACCTAATTCAGAACAAGAACAACAACTTAACAATTCAAGATAAAGATAGAACTGGAGAAATAATATTAAAACAAAATCTAGTTTTTGTCTGGACAAAAATAATAGAACACCAACAATATGACTAAACAAACATATGCACAAACACCAAACACATCAGAACAGAGACATATAACTCTTAAACTTTTTGCCGGCTTCTAACCTCTTCTTCGACATACTTTAATCTTTAGATATTTTGTAAAACAAATATATAGGTACACTTCACGTTTTAGGTTTAAATTAAGTTACAGAACATGTTTCTTTCTTTCTTTCTTTCTTTCTTTCTTTCTTTCTTTCTTTCTTTCTTTCTTTCTTTCTTTTTTAATCAACCTTGCTTGAATTGCTTAATTTTCCGGTCATCCTATTCCGACTAACAGCGTTCCCAATTTGATGTAAATGTCCTTCAAGAAGGTGACCAATTTATCCTGGGAGAAGGCTCAACCCACTTTATCGTCCTTTTCGCAGGATAAATTAAACACCAAGACCTAACTATACTTCAAAATAAACCTAGAGACTGACTATACTTCAAAATAAATCTAAACCCTCACTATATTTCAAAATAAAACTAAAACCTGACTTTATTTCCAAATAAAACTCCCTCTCCTACCAGTTTAGGAGAGACTTACAATTCGTCCCACTTACCTTAATCAGCTGGCCAGCCTCCCGGGACAAACCTTCCTCATATCCTCTCTTTCAAGATCTTGGTGGAACCTCCAGATGTCGGGAACGCCCACGTCGCCGTGTACCCTGAGTCGAGCCGAACGGAGGGACTAGGGTTACAAAAAGACAACACACAAGACAACACAAGACAACACGCAGTGCGTCACTTTTGTAAACAGAATGCCAAGTTCATTTGGGGTCAGCCTGCATCTTTTATAGTCTGCCTAGTCCCTCCCAGTATTATCCCAATGCTCAATGGGCTCCTAAGCTCCCCTGGGGGCATCTTAACAAAGAGGAAGCAGGGAAGAGGAACTTGCAGTCAAGCCAGGGGCTAAAATGCATTAGGCCAAGATTGCCCATTCTGTTACCCCTTAGAAACAAGCTAAGCTGTGGAGTTAACCCTTGGAAGACTGGGGCCTGCAGGGAAGAAGGGCACTGAGCTGGTAAGAGGGAAGGGATAAGGAGGGGAGGAAGGGGGAGGGCAGCTAGAGGGAGAAAGGCAGGGGAGAGGGAAGCAGGGGGAGTGAGGAAGAGCAGGGAGAGAGAGGAGTGAGAGGGAGATTGAGAGGAGGGAGAGTTACAGGGAGATGGAGACAAGGGCAAGGAGACAGACAGAGGAAGAGGAAGATGAGAGCAGGGAAAGGGAGAGCAGGGAAAGGGAGAAAGCTTAGAGATGGAGAAGAGAGTGCAGAGACAGGGAAGGGAGGGAGGGAGATAGAGAGTGAAGGAGAGGCAGAAGATGAAGAGATGTAGAGCATCCAGAGAGAGAGAGAGAGAGAGAGAGAGAGAGAGAGAGAAGGAGAGGGAGAGGAGGCAGAGATCCTAGAAGGAGGGGAGGAGGCAGATGAGAAGGGCAGAGGGAGAAAAGAGGAAGGGCAGAGAGATGTGAAGAGGTGGATGGAGATGACGAAGAGGGAGAAGAGAGGAAGAGACAGGGATGGAAAGAAGAGGAGGGAAAGGGAGAGAGAGGGAAAGAGAAGCAGAGGAGTGAAGGAGAAAGGATGGAGATTGAGAGGAGAGAGGGAGAGGATACTGTGGTCTGGGAGAGGGAGGCAGGAATGTGAATTCACACAAACTGTGTGCTTCCCCACAGAGAGAGAAACACACCATCAGGTGGCCACAGAGTTACCTATGAGTAGAGGGAAGGAATCAGGCCTGAGAAGGAGCCACACACTTGATCCTGGAACCTGGAGCTAAGGGACAGTCCTCCATGTCAATAGGCTCCTGTGAGAGAGAGGACAGGGCCCTGACTGAATATGCAGATAGGGTGAAGCTGAGCATGGTGAGGCTTTCTGGGGCTTCAGGGTGTTTAACTTCCAGGTGGGCAAGGTGGTGTCTCCCCTTGCCTGATGCTAGATGAGACACAAGTGCATCCTGGGAAAGTGGAAATGCCAGATAGATAGGTAAGGGGATAGAGATACAAATTCCTGCTCAGGTATTCCCACCTGGTCTCTAGGGTTCCCCTGTCAAAAGCAAAGATACATACAAATGAATGGAGCCCAAATTTGGCTACTGTCCAAGCTTTCCCAGCCCAGACTAGAGTCTGTTCCAGCTACAATACACCCACCCTAGCTGGGATCTTCCTCCAGTGGGATCCCAGTTGTATGTTTGAGAGTCAGAGGAAGGTGCTAGCCTGCCTGTATTTCTAGGTGGCCTCCAGGGATAGGAGTGGGGTCCTGGATTTGGAGCCTACTGCTTCCTCCTTGGCTGTCCAGTGGCTTCGAAGGTGTGAGGTGAGGCAAGGTGCTGCTGCTTCAAGGCTGGAGGCCTGGGATGGGGTGACCACCTGCTCCAACAGACTGAGTTCCCTCTGACCCTGCTCCTGCCAACCCAGAAAATCATGTCCCTCTGTGACTGCCAGACCTGTCTTTCTAGGTGAGGAGGCCATGCCATGAGGACTGCTCTGAGCTAGCATGGTCAACTAAGGCCCAAGACTCGATAGCTCCTCTGTTCCAGAGCCCAGACTCAAACCAGGGGTCACACATGCATGGTGTGCATGCCCACACTGCATGTGCAGGGCCTGGCTTCTGATCACAAGCAGGCCATGTCATGATTGTCCACTGGAGTTTCCATGAACTCCACACAGGGCCTTTGGCCACCACAGATGCCTCTAGTGTCATACGTTGTCACGAGTAGGGAGCACAGAGGCCCGTGCAGCCTCATTCATTCATTCATTGATTCATTCATTCCAGTGCTGTCAGCTTTCACACTTCAAGGGCAAAAATAAGTACATGTCAATAGCATGACAGGGCCAACTAAGCCACAAACATTACTATATACTGCTTTGCAGAAACTTCACGAGGCCAGGCCAGGGTTAAGAGGAGACAGGATATTAGCATATCCTCTACAGTGTTAGATTTCTAAATGTGCTATCCTGGTCATGGGGACAGCAGTATCCGAGACTGCCCTTAGCCTACCAGGAGGTAGCCCTGATGCCACAGGGGATTCACTAGCTGCAAAGCACTGTCGTTGGAATTTGACCTACTAGGAATATGAAATGGCCATTGTGTGGAGAGGAGGGCAGACCCAGGGTATGCCTGGGACTGGGACCTGAGATGATGTCCATTGATTGCTTTGCCCCTGTGCATCAGAAATTACAACCAGCAGGGGGTCCCAAACATGCTTCAGCTATTTGGGTACATTATCAATCAAGATACCCTACAACATATGAATGTCTGAGTATTTTATTTTCTTTTAATTGATTATTTATTTATCTGCATCTATGTTTGTGTGTGAGAGAGATCGATCATTCACTGGTTCGCTCCCAACAATGGCCAGGGTAGGACCAGGCCAAAGCCAAGAACCTGGAATATTGTTGGGTCTTCCACATGGTTGGCCACCTGCTGCCTCCCAGCAAGCTAGACTGAGTAGCAGAGCCTGGTCTCAACCCAGGCACTCTGATGTGGGATACGGGCAGCTCAAGCCAAGGCTTAACCACTGCCTCAAACACCCACTTTTCTGCGGACTTTCCTTTTTGCCATGTAGCTCCCCCAGCAGATGGCCTTACGTCCTCTGGGAAAGGCCACCGGAAGCAATGTACTTGCTGTGGGCTGTGGGTCCTTTGGGAAAGAGCCTAGGTTTTCTGATTAGTGGGTCCTGGGTCAGAGGGGTGGCCACAATCTGGTAACGGGACAGAGATTGCAACATTCTTGTTGGAGTGGCTGCATCAGCCTCCTGACCGCCTGTGCTTCCTCTTTGTGGGCCTTGTCATTATTCAGATCAGGCACTATCCAGGTTGGCTGCACATCTGGCTGGCCTGTGGGATCCCCGTGCTCTGAAATCCACAGGTACAGATCTTTATGCGTACAGGTCCTGGCAGACACGGTGTCATTCCCAGCAATGCAATCATGCTCTCTTCCCAGTTCTGCACCTGCACTTAGCATCCCTTGTACTGAGATTTTTCACTGCATTATCACTTTGGGGTCATGTTCCACAGTGCCCAACCCCAGGCTTGAGCAGGAGCTGTGACTGTGCCTCTGATGATGCAGGTGCTCCTTTCTGTTGGCTGGTGAACAAGCATATCATGTCGTTGGCCCCAATTGCATATATACTTTTTTAAAAGATTTATTTTATTTTTACCTGAAAATCAGAGTTAGAGAGCGAGGGGAAAGAAACATCTTTCATGCACTGATTCACTCACCCAATGACTGCCACAGCCAGAGCTGGACTGGTCTGAAACTGAGTGTCAGAGTTTTCTGGGTCTTTCACATGGTTTCAGCAGTCCAAGGCCTCGGGCCATCCTCAGATGCTTTGCTAGGTCATTACCTGGGAGCTGGGTTGGAAGTGGAACAGCAGGACTCAAACAGGTCCCCATAGGGAATGCTGGCATTACGGGCAGAGAACTGATGAGCTACACCACCGTGCTGGCCTACTTTTTAATCCATTTAGCCAGTCTGTGTCTTTGTATTGGATCATGAGATCCACTTCCCTTCAGAGTTCCCGTGTTTAGCATATGTGCTGCCGAAGTGAGCATACCTTCAAAGTTATTACTGATAAATATCAACTTGATCCTGCTGCTTTCCCATAAATATTCATATTATTTGTTTTGGATTGCCTTTGCACTTTCAGTAGATGTTGTCCCTTCACTCTGTCTCCTTATGACGGCTATTATTCCATTTCTGTGTGCAGCATGGCCCTAAGTATCATGTGTAAAGCTGGTGAATGGTGACAGGTTATTTCAATTTTTGTTTGTTTTGGAAGGTATTTTATGTACATTTATAAATGAGAACTTTGCGGATATAGCATTCTGGGTTGACAGATTTTTTTTAAGATTTAGTTCTTTCAAAATTCAGAATTGCACTTAGAAGGGAGAGAGAAGGAGGGAGAGATGAAGAGAAGGAGGGGCAGAGAAAGAAAGCAAGCGACGGACAAACAGAGAGAGAGAGAGAGAGAGAGAGAGAGAGAGAGAGAGAGAGAAGGAGTGAGAGAGTGAGAGTTTATCTTCCATTTGTTAGTTCATTCCACAAGTGGTCACATGGCTGGGGCTGGGCCAGTCAAAAGCCAAGAGCTGGGAGCTTCTTCTGGATCTCCTACATGGGCGTACAAGCCCTAGCAGCTGGACCATCTGCTGCTGTCTTCCCAGTTGCACTACCAGGGACCCTCCACATCAAGGCAGTGACCTAGGTTGCCTTGCACTAATGAAGTGCTACACTGCTGGGAAGAAAGCAGCCAAAAGCTGGTGGGTATTCTGGGCCCGGTTAAAGCCCAATTAGTGTTAAATATTCCAGTATGCCAGCATAGCTGCTCTCTCCTCCCTCCTTCTCCCTCCCTCCCACCTTTCCATCCTCCTTTCCTTCTTTCCTTCCTTTCTTGTTTTCTGTTGTTTTGGGGGTTGTTTTGCTGTTGTTTTGCTAGTTCCTTCAGGTATACACTTAGCTCATTGATCTGGTGTCTTTCTTGTTTCTTGATGTACATATGTGCTGTTCCTGGCGTGTGCTGTAATTCCCTCTGGGTTCTATGTAGGTGCCTGTGTGAGTCTGTCTCTTGTCACTCTTGCCTCTAGAAACCTTCCAGACTGACTGATGTGCTCTGATCTCCTACTGTCCCTGACATGCCCTGGAACCTTGTTTCTGGAATTCTCTTCCTCTGATCCACACCTGTTTTGCCTTTCCTCTGCATCTTGGAGTCTGCTCTGCCGAGTGCTCCCAGGAGAAAGTAGCCGCCAAAGGGAGCATGCACACGGGGCCTCCCTGCTGCTGCCAGGGCCAGCACCATCCGCACCAGTCTTTCCAGAACACCCCTGTGCTGTCAGCTTTCATCCACGTGGTCTCTTTCTTTCAGGGTTGCTGTTCAGTTGGAGTGTGAACGTGCACAATGTGTTTGTACAAAGTTTCTGTCCCCAGCTCCCTGGTTCCAGGTGATCCTGTGTACCTCATAGAACCAGCATGAATGACAAGGAGCACAGGAGTGAGGAAGTCAGGAGTCAGGGATGCAGGTGCCATGGCCAGGAGGTGATCTCCCTGATTTCCAGCCCAATCGTTCATGGGCTGCTTAGTGTCCTAGAACTGGAGGAAGGACTGTCTGTGAGTCGTTTTCTTGTCATCAATGTTACTTGCATTTTTTCCTTCACAGATGCTCATTCTCTCTGCCATCGCTTCACTGTCATCCCCAGAGCCCGATCTGGCCAACAAGTGTGTGATGTCCAGGGTTATATAGATGGCAAAATCTTTCTAACTGGTACCTGTCACAAGGCCAACTGTTTTATTCTCCTTGGGAATGAAACACTTATCCCTGACAATGAAGAAAAAGCAATGAAGCAAATACTCAAAGATGTGGCTGACACCCTCATAAACCAATAGGCTGAGATGAACCCAGCAGATGACACAAGCAGGGGTGAGTGGGAAAAGACCAGGGTGGCAGATGACAAGTATTGTGAAACCAGGGACTCAGGATTCTCATGGGCAGAATTGGACAGCGGTCTTCCTTTAGAGGTGTAGATTGGGGCAGGACCAGGAGGACAGTCAGGGCCGGGAGCAATGGAAGGGATGGGGGCAGAGGATAGCAGATGGGGACAAGGGCTTGTCAAGACTAATCTTGGCTGATCTCTTTCCAGTGAGGACACATGCCCTCAGCTTGCAGGCAAGCATGTGCTGTGTTCGTGAAGCCACTGGGCGCACACATGGGTCCTGGCTATTCAACATCAGTGGACAGAAATCTCTCCACCTTGACTCAGAGCAAAGAAGATGGACAGAGCTTGATTCTAGAGCCAGATGGCTGAAGACATGGCAGAATGACAGCCACATGATGGAGTTTTTCCACAAAGTGTCATTGGGAGATTGTCAGAGCTGGCTTGAGAACTTGTTGCCGCATTGGAAGGAAATGCTGGAGACCACAGGTAAGAGCAAGAACTTTGGGAACAATTGTGTGTGTGTGTGTATGCGTGCACATGTGTGTGATGTGAGTGTGGCTGCTCTGTGTATGTGTGGGTAGGAGTGTGGATTCCTTGTGTGTGTTGTGAGTCTGGGTGTTGTGTGCATGTGTGGGTGTGAGTGTGTGTGTATGATTGTGTTGTGCTTGTGTGTGCATGTGTGAATGTGTGTCTGAGAGTGATCCAACCTGGAGCCTTCTCCCCAGAACAGCAGAGTCCAGCCCAGCGTCCTCCCTGCATCTCCTCCCACCTCTGCTTTTCCTCTGCGTTGTCTCTTCCTCAGGGCATGGATTTTACTCCACTCACCCTGCCTCTTCTCCAGCCTTCTAGCTGAGGCAGTCCTTGTGTCTAGACAACCTTCACTGTGCTCCCTTGCTAGAATCACACCCTCCCTGTTTTGCCTGCACACTCTCTTGGATCCTGCAGAACCCATATGGACTGCTGTGACCCATCTCAACCACCACCTGGTCCCTCTCCTCGTCTGGGACAGTGAGAGTATCATGTATCTGGACACCCTGGCTCCCCTGTCTAGCAGATCGTTCCCTGGGTGTAGAACATATCCTCCCTCGCTGCTACCCGAGAGCCTGTCACAGTGACCAGCATGGAAACGGGAGGCAGTTGTGTGCTTGGCCACATTGCCCAACTGCAGAAACTGGAAGATTTCTGGATGCAGGAATCTGTACAGGGGCCATAACTGTTTTTGCTTGCATTTCAGCAACACCAACCACGACCCCAGAAGCATCACCCTCCAAAGCGACAGTCCTCAGGCCCAGCCTCTGGACCCTCCTGCTCCTCACTGGCTTAGCTCTGCTTTGGCATGTAAGTGGACCCTTTAAGCATAGCTGGTGTTGAAGGTAGCATTGTGAGGGAAGCGGGAGGCAGATGGGTGAGGTAGGAGAATGGGAAAGTGAATTCCCCAAGTCCATCCCTGCCCTCTGGGCTGTCCCTTTTTATACTGGAAGGAACCAAGGAGAATGAGACCTGTGGGACTCAGGGGAATGTTCATTCCTGCCTAGTAACTTCTCAGTATCTGCCCCAGGGCTCTTAGCATAATTAGCAAATATGCCCTGAGCACATGGTCTTGCAGGCCACAGTCCAACTGTCCACCATCTCCCATCCCATCTAGACCTGAACCTTATCAGTTTTTCTTCTGCTTATTTCTGCCTTCATTCCTTAGGTGTTGACTCTAGCTTGATCCACACAGATAATGTAAGTTACAACATGGAGTTTGGAAGAACCTGAGTGATACGGGATAAAGATGAAGGCTAACACACGATCTTCTTCTTGAAAGCCACATCTGAACAGATCATAGAGATTGCGGTACAGTGCTGAGTCGTCTCCACGCAACCAGACAACACAGCGTGTGCAGGGCTTGGGGTGGGGCAGACTTTCTTTCTTGGCTGGCTTGCTTTCTTTCCCTTTTTTCATTCTGCCTTTCTTTGCAAATTTATGTACTTGAATGTTAGGAAGAGAGAGAGGAGACAGGGGGAAGAGAGAAGGGGAGATGACAAAGAAACAGAGAAACACAGGAGCTCTTTCATCTGCTGATTCACTGCCCAGCGGATGCAACACCTGCGTCTGGACCAGATCCACACCAGCAGTAGGAACTCCATCGGCGTCTGCCGTGTAGGTGGAGCCTACTTGAGCCTTCCTCCACTATCTTCCTGGTTGTGGAGCACCTAGACTTGAACTTGCACTTGCATATGGGATGGCAGTGTTATAAGCAATGGCTTAACCCACTGCACCACAAAGCCAGCCCCATGAAAGCAATTTTCATTTGACCTGCTAGGGTCGGGATTAATACAAAATTATACAGAAGTATTAGATAATGTATTTAAGAGAATAATCAAATAGCTGGTGAGGAAGATTTAGAGATTACACATAGAGAGATTTGTTAGTAAATTAAGTTGTGGCAGATGAATATTTATATATTAGTATATGTATTTATATGATAAAGTAACTATACAACTTTTAAAATAATTTATTTATTCTTATTAAGAAGGCAGATTGACAGAGAGTAGATCCTCCATCTGCTGGTGAAGAACCTAGGTGTTTTCTGCTTTTGTGATTTCTGCCTTATTTGCTTGGGTGGGGGCTGTGTGAGCGCCAGGCCTGGCAGACTGTGTGACACCCAGCAGGACACCTGGCAGGCCAGGTAGGCAGAGCGCTCTTCAGCAAGGAGGTCCCTGGTGTGCTTGTTAGATAAGTTGCTCACTGCCCTATAGCCCATCAGTTTGTACTTTTTGAAAGTTGTTTGCTTCAAAACCATCTATAGAAGCCTGCCCACTTGCTCTTTTAACAGATTAACTGACCAATCATGACTGTGCGATTACATGCAATTGGCCTGAAATGTATAAGAACCCTGTGCTGTTCAACCTCGCTCTTTTTTTCTTCCTGCCCAGCTGTTCCTGCTGCAGCCTTGGCTGCAGCTGCCCCTCCCCTCCCAGCCCTGCTGGGTTGGGGGCAGTAGCTGGGAGACCCAGGTTAACCTGAATAAACTGTCCTTTATGCATTAGCATCGACTTCAGACTCTGGTTTTCTGGGGATCTCAAAATTCAGTACAACACTGACTACTCCCCAAATAGCTGTTGGCCAGAGCTGGACCGATCTGAAACAAGGAGCCAGGGACCTCAGCATCTCCCATTTGAGTGTAGGGTCCCAAGGTTTTGAGTCATCCCCGACTGCTTTCCCAGGTAATCAGCAGGGACCTGGAAGGGAAGTAGAGTGGATGGGATACAAACTGCCATCAATACAGGATGCTAGAGTTTGCAGACAGAGGGTTGGTCAATCAAGCTATTGTACTCTCCCACCTCAGCAATCTTTAACATATTTCATCTGCTCAGTAAAACATGTTTACACAAAATTGTTTGTGGTGTGTATAGTAAATTCAATATCCTATGAGTAATGGAGGTCATGTTTTTGAATAATACTTGATTATAAGAGAAATTTTGTTATACATAAAATGAGGACAGGGTCAGGGCTGTGGCAGATAGGACTTAACCGCAACACCCACTGGTGCTCATGAGAACCAGAGTAGGGATAGAATGGGGTGGGATATGTCCTGACACACACTGAACCATGCAAGTGCTGCGTCTGGGTGTGGGCCAGGTATGGCTGGGCTAAAGCACCCAACAATAAGAACAGCAATGGTAAATTAATTCAAAAAATGCATTAAAAATATAAAAAATAAAAGAAATAAAAGAAAAATTAAAAAAAAAAAAACCAACAGAAAAAAAAAAAAAGAACAGCAATGGGTGTGGGCCAGTTGGGCAAGGCCACTGTACCTGTCAGGACAAGAGGAGGACTAAGTCAGGCTGGGCCACGACCTACCGATGTGCATAGGATCTCTCACTGAAGGAGATCTGATAGCAGGGTTTGGGGAACTCCCTTGTCAGGATGCAGTGCAAAACCTGAGTCAGTGTAGATTTGTTGGGCTTTGCTTCAGCATCAATTGGCAAGTGCTGGGCCTGGAAGCCAATCTTGTAAAGCTAGTCTGTGGAAGTCTCTGGAGTGTGCAAGATCAAGGACTGGGAATGGGTCCAATAGGAAAACTGTGGACACCTCTGTGATGTTCTGCAACTCCCACTTGTGAACATGAGAACCTGGTGGTAGACCTGGCTATACAGGCAGTGGCACCAGTTGGCATGAATGTGGGATGGATAGTGAGGCCAGTTGGGTTGAGTTAGGTTTCTTTTTTTTTTTAATTAATTACATAGCATATTGTGACACAATTTTATAGGCGCTGTAATTCCCCCCACCTCTCCCTTAACCTCCCCCCATGGTCGATTCCTCCACCTTGTTGCATTACCACAGTTTAAGCTCAGTTGAGACTCTTTCATTGCAAGCATATACCAAGCATAGAGTCTATCATGGTATTGTCCAGATAAGTTCAACGGCTTCTTGGGGAGACCATCTCTGGTCTGAAGGTAGAGCCGGCAGAGTATCATCCCAATCAATTAAAAGCCCCAACATAACATCAGGCACAATTTATAATGTTATGGAATTAATTGACATAGTGTTGAGAAGCACTGGGAAGAATTAGGTTTCAATGTCATTTGACATATATGCCAGTGGAATGGGATGTGGGGCAGCCTGGACCAATCTGTTGCACATAGTGGCAAGCACAGGAACAAGGACTGGGGGCAGGCCAGGTGGGGGTCATTGGGGGTTGCTCCAACTAGGCTGTCGCTTCTGCCGGTGTAATTGAGGCCTGAGTATACGATGGGCATGGATGCGCTCAACTGAAGAATCCAGTTGGATTATATATGAGTCGGGGCTGAAGACAGACTCAACAATTGCAACTAGCAGTGTATGCATTGGCTGAAGTGCATGAAGGACAGAGGCAGATCCCGTACAGACAACCACACACAAGAGTCATTTCAGGAATCACATCAGAAGAAGTTTCTTTGGGATTTCCTCAGCTAAACAGCTGGACTCAGAATCCAAGCATGGGGAGAATTGTAGGATCTGGGGTCTGATTGTGGAGTGCATGTGTCAGAACTGGGTCTCCTCAGTGGCTTAGAGCTGTGGAGTGCATGGTCAGATGCAAAAGGAGGATATGGCCCGTCACTGGGGTCAGCAGGGAACATCTGGTACCATGGCAGAGGAAGGGAGACGGCACACATTGTTCAACTACCCTGGCCAAGCATTGACAGCAAACAGCTGAGTGAATGGAGACTCAAATGTGGCTTATGTCAGCCAATGGACCTTGGAAGGGTTTCCTCATCCTTGGAGCAGCAAGATCAACAGCATCTCAGAACTACCAAAAACACCTAAGCAGAACCTTGCACACGCATGGTTATCACAGCTTCATTGGGGGGACAAACTCAGGGGAAGCAAAGTATCTATCAGAAGGAGTGTGACAAGCACACTGATGAATACACGCAATGGTGAAGCATTCCACAATTTTAAAAATAAGCTATAAAATAAAAGACTTGGGCAATCCAGAAAAGTATATTGATAAAGAGCAAAGCCAGTGTGGGACACCTGCATAGATCATTTTCAAAGTTGATGACTTTGTGGGAGAAGGAGAAACACACAGCGCAACAGGAGTGATTTGCAAGGGGTGGCAAAACTGTAGAGGAGGGAGGGACATATAGGAGGAGTATAGAAGTTGTTAGGACAGTTAAGACGTGTGCATGATGTCATCATGGTGGACACAGGACAGTATGCACTTGACAAGACCCATTGACTGTACCTCACCTAAGCTGCAGGTCTTAGTGAATAATAATGAAACCAGTGTTAGTCCATCAGTAAGGACAAATAGATCAATTGAGCAGAATATGTTCATAGTAGAGGTGAATTGGTAGAGAGCAAGAACTTAGTATTTCCCCACTATTCTCTTCTATACTTACCTGGATAAGTCTATTTATTTAAGCAGAAAAAAGGAGACAACCGTAATGTCAAAAAGATGACAGGCATGTCAGCACATGGTAGCACTCAAAGCAAATGCTGGGTCATTGAACTGTGGATGGTTCTACCTTTCCAGCTGGTTATTCACACCCTGTTTTTTTAAATTTATTAACTTATGTATGTATGTATGTATAGATCTGATTATTTTTATCCGTAAGGCAGATTTATAGAGAGAAGGAGAGACAAAATAAGAGATCTTGGATCTGCTGGCTCACTCCCCCAGTGGCCACCACACTTGGAACTGAGTTGAGCTTAGGCTAGGAGTTTCCTCTGGTTCTCCCATATGGGTGTCAGGGCCAAGGTCTTGATGCTGTGCAGATCTCCCAGGCCATAAGGAGGAAGCTGGAGCAGAAGCAGAGCAAGCAGGACTCAAACTGGCACCCAAACAGTTGCTGGTGCCATGTGTGGAGGGTTAGCCTGCTATGTCACTGTGTCAGCCCTACAGCATCCTTTCTTGGACCCATTTCCAAGTGAGCAATTTTCTCATGATCTAGGAAATACAAATCTTCATCTGTAGGCCCCTTTACACACACCACCTCCATTTCCATTTCCCACCTCAGTCTTTCCTTTCTTGACATTGAATCTCTAATAGCTGGATTCTGACGTAGGAAAGGGAAGGAGGCAGAGCAGGTGGTGGTTTCAGTGTCAAGACTATAGAGGCCCACAAAGTCCTGAGGTCCTCGATCCCAAAGGCCATGTGTGTCAGGAGCACTGATGTACTGCACTGTGGGGCATCAACAACAGGAGATGTGTGCCTCTGCACACGGAGGATGGCAGGTGGACATTCTGAGTCAGCCCATCCCATCCAATGGCAGGAGGGCAGGAAGTTATAGCAAGGAAGAGAGACAGAAAACTACTATGCTTAAGTAGCACAGTTGTGAGGATGGTGTTCATAACCATGTAAGAGTTGAACATGGCTTGATGGAGTTGGGCACCTGGGCCGAAGGCAGACCCAGAGATTTGGGCCTGGAATGTCCTAGGAGAAAACCAAGAGGCTCTGGTAGCTGAAGCAGCTGGGAGAACAGCAGTGAGGGATAATGGAGTGAAGGGCGTAAGCTTAGCCCTTTGCTTCCTTTTACCCTGGTCCTCAGCAAGCAGTGGGCTGTTGGCAGGCTGTGAGCACGGGAGGGACATGATATGGTTTGCAGTGTAATAACAACACTCTGGATCAAAGCCCATGGGAGACTGATGCAGTTAGGACCACTGAAAATCTGCTGCTCAGAAAGATGCCCTTGTCAGACAGGAAGGTGGAAATTAGCCTGTGTGTGTAAGGGACCTCAGGAAAACAAAACCTTGCACATGTTGGAAGCAGCCCTGTATTTGACAGGAGAAAATCCTGCCTCACATCCTGATAATTGTACAGCTGGGCCCAGCCTTGGCCCCTCAAGGAATGTTGCTCCCCATGAGTTACCCAGGCTGAAACACTGGGCTTCCCAGCCCGCCCCCAAAGAAGGCATGCTGCGGGAATTGCTTCTGGGAGGTCAGGTGTATTACCCAATGTGGTAACACTGAGCAGTGAAGGAATTTGTTTTAACCAGATTCATACTCAGCAAGCCCTTTGTGCAGAAGAGTGAGAAGGGAAAGGAGAAAGGTGGGAAGAACTGGTCCCCATGCCGTTCTAAGCCCCGTGTGAACAGACGGCTTGTCAACTTGCCCAGCCTCTCCTGAGACACCTGCTTGGCCTTGCCATCAAAGTATAACCTTGTTTCCCCAGTTGAAATATGTGACCCACTCTTTTACATTCTATCTGGAGAGGTGCCAATCCATTCTGATGGATGCCTTAGCTCATTAAACTTTGCTACATTGCTTTATCATTCTCCCACACCACACGTTTCATGCTTGAATTCTTTCTTTCACAAAGATAGGAACCTATTCCACTCATCTTCACTTGTCTAATCTGAATTCTAAAAATGAAACTAAAGATCATTTGTGAAATGCGTCTAAAAATGAAACCAACGATCATTTGTAAAATCGTTTGAGTCTCCTGAAGAAGACGAGGCACTGTGGCCCCATCAGATGCATCTTGAAAAGCCTTCCTCATACAGGGCTTGTCACTGTGTGACCACAGTGACAGTTCCCACTAGGGGAAAAAAAAGCCCTATCCCAGGGCATCCTCTAAAAGCAGTCATTATTCTCTCTCTCTCTCTCTCTCTCTCTCTCTCTCTCTCTCTCTCTCTCTCTCTCTGTCTCCGTCTCTCTCTCTCTCTCTCTGCCTTTTCAACCAAGTCAGTCAAGCCTCTGCTAAACTCTGTTCCAAGTATGAAATAGCTCTGGATGCTGAGGGCTGGAGCTGCTCAAGGCCTTGGCCAATGCCTCGATTTAGATACTGGTCCCAGACAAATCCCTCATCCCTTAACCTCCCTGATAGTTCCCAGGCAGCATGACTACTAGACCACCAGCTTGTTGCCCAAGTTCAGTGAGCAATGCCTGCCCTTTTCCCCATTGTTCAGGTGGAGATTTGGACCTGGGGCTGCTTTTCTTTGAGAGAGCTCAAGAGCCCACACACCATGGTAAACGACTGGGTATCACACACATACATATTGCTGTGCTCACACATGCCATGGTGCCTGGACCTCAAAATGTGCATGTGGTGACAGGAAGACACGGGTTCAAACAGGTGAACAGGAGGATCTTGGCAGCTCCCCCTCACACACAGACACCCAGGCAGTGCTGCAGAGCCCTGTGGCCCACACAGGCCATGAGCCCACTGTGGGGAAGCTTTCAGGTTGCTATGCCCCAGCACTGCAGGATTAGCTCTCTATGTCTCTGCACTGGCCTCCAATGTTACAGTGTTTAGAAGGGGCAGTTTTGTTTTTTATTCCACAGTACAGTGACTATAGCTAACAACAGTGTATTTCCCAAGAGTTAGAAGCAAGAATATTAACATTCGCATTACACAGAGAAAACATGAGATGATGTATACAATAATTATTGTTTGTACATGGACACAATGTATATATGCACAGAAACATCACATTGCACCAAAAATCTGAATAATTACACGTCATTCAAAAGTAAAAATGAAGTGGACTACTGACTGGTGATGAAGAGCCAAGGTTTATTCACAGCGTTAAATTTGTAAAGACTGAGGGTCATGTAGCCTGGGAAGGAGGGTCTGAAACCAGATGTCAATCAAGGGGGTGTCAATCAGTAAAAAATGTGTTCTTTGAGACGCCTACTAATAATTACACAGCGTTGGAGAGAAGCACCTCTCTTTGGTCTATTATCGAAGCTTGAGGATTAGGGAGTTCCTGGCCCAGACATTTTCATATCAACTGCCTTAAGTTCTTTGTCCCAAGTTTCTGGGGCTTTCTCATAGGTTTACAGTTGGTGAATGGTCTTCAACAGGCAAAGAATACAGTTCCCTAATTTTTTATCTTTCCTCAGTCTACCCTTTGGCCATCATTTGGCATGCTTAATTTCCTTTTTTTCTGTCATCAGCAAGCTTTTGAGTAATGTCTGTCGGGCTGGCTTTGTGACAGCAAAGTCTTTCAAATTCTGCTTGCTGTGGAGACATTTTATTTCATTTTCAAACACAAATGAAAGCTTTGCTGGATATAGTATTCTGGGTTGATAGTTTTTCTGTTTTAGGATCTGGAAAATATCACTCCATTCTCTTCTGGGCTGAAGGGTCTCCACTGAGAAGGCAGCAGTGAGTCTGATGGGTGTTCCCCTATATGTTATCTGCTCTTTCTTGTGGGCCTGTTTCAGTATCTCTCCTTTATGTTCAGCGGAAGGGAGCTTGTCAATGATGTGTCTAGGTGAGGGTCTTTCTGGGTCAAATCTGTTTGGTGTCCTCTGTGCTTCCTGTACTTGGCTTACATTCCCAATGTTTGAAAAATTCTCTTTTATAATTTCTTGGAATACACCCTGCAATCCTGCCTCTCTTTCCACACCTTCAGGAACTCCTGTAACTCTTATATTACACTTTTTAAAGGTGTCGTTCAGTTCTTGGAGAGTTTTTGTAACCTTATTCAGTTCCTCTTCCAAATTTGTGCTTATTGTGCGTGCTTGAATAAACTGCTTTCCAATTCTGAAATTCTTTCTTTTGCCTTGCTCTTTCAAATGGTGTGTCTTTCTCTTCCTTTTTGCTCTCTTGTATTCTTTGGTTCGAGTGTTTCCATTTGCTTCTGTTTCCTAGCTGGTATCTCTGTTGTGTTGTATTCCTCACGTTGCTTGAGGTCTAGCCTTTGTCTCTGGCTGTCTCTGAAGGGGTTTGTGCTCTTTGCAGGTCTTCTGTTTCCCTTCTCCATGGCCTTTTATGTCTGCAGGATTTCTCTTCAGATGCTGTCTTTATGTTGTGGCTGTCATGCACAAATTTGTATTCTATTTTACAGTTCCTGAAACATTATTGAGTTAACTGATTAAAAAAAGAAAGACTTGACAGTTCCTCTTCTGTATGAAGAGTTTTGTGTTTGTTCTTTGCCTGGGATGATGTTTGAGCTCCTGTGCTGGCTGCTCTGGGGACTTGACCTCAGGGTCTGCATTCAGGCCTCCCACCTGCCTCCCTTTGCTCCAGATGTTCCTAGGCAGCTGGTCTTTCTTCTTCCTAGTCTCTCTCTCAGATTCAGTTTAAGTAGTGTTTTGGCCCTGTGAAAACACTGCCACTAACTTGAATGGTGTTGTTTCTTTTGGATTGCCTGAAGTCTTCTTCAGTTGAGTCAATTGGAGGTAAGGAGATGTCCTTTTAACCTTTCCATTTTATTTGTAAGGCCTAGCCATGGTGGATGTGGGGCAGCCTAGGAGGAGGCTGAGAAGTGTGGCTGGTAAGGCTGCTCTGAGATTCACCAGATGGATTCACCAAGGTCAGAACCTTTAACATTTCAGCACCTTATAAGGCACCTTCTTTTGTCCCCCAACTCCCACCTTACAGCTCCTACATAAAACACCTCATGCCCCTTCTCTGTCCCACTGTCTGCACCAGATCAGTGAATCTCACAGGAAGTGCTCCCAATAAAGCTTGTTTTAAGCTGAACTCAATTCTGTGTGGATTTCTGGTTCTGAAATGAACTCCAGCTTTACATCTGATTCTCAAAACCTGGGAGGAGTGTTTCCTAACAATCCCCTGACCCTCCTGCTCAGGCCACTTCTTTCCTGGACAGCACCAGCCTCCAGGAAAGGACCTCCAACTTCACCCTCTGATCAGTCCAGCATACATCCCTAACATCCTTTTGGGACTTCTCTGGCTCTTGGGTTTCCCTGCACTCTGAACTCACAGCTGCATCTGGGATTTCCCACTGTGCACACAGGCACAACACCACCATGAACACAGATGCTCCAGCACTGTGGACCACTGCTGTCTGGCCAGCTGTGGCCTTGGGACGCAGACCTGCACAGCCTCAGCCAGTGACTACGCCTCCTTCATTGTGCTTGCCTCCCGGCCCTCAACCTGACCTTCATCCTCCTCCTCCCAACACCCTCTCAGACTCCAATATGGACTGCTTGTGGACAAAATTTCATAGGTTCTCAGAGATTTCTGTTGCAATATACCACTCCATTCAGATTAAAGGTGGCCTACTGCTTGCTGCAGATGGTGGGTGAATGGAACCTCTTCCCCTCTCAATATGCTCCTCTCCACGCATCAGTTCTCAAACTTTACCCTCCTCGAAAATCTAAGGGTACACTAGTCCCAACACCTTGGGTTCTGGGCTTTCCAGCTAGGCAGAGATTTGAAGCCCCATATAGTTGCCACTTGCCTGCCTCCTAAAATTCTCAAAACTCTATAATTCTCACACCTCTGAACATGCCAACTCATTTTCCTCTACAGTGTGGCTGTGACTCAACACAGTTTAGACAATGATTCCATGTGCTATGATCCAGACAACTTCTACCACTGCTATGGCAAATAATGAAAGATCTGCTGTTGAAGTCTTCTTCTGCATTCTCACTCTATCAGTCCTTCTCTCCCTCTCAGGATCTAGCACATTCTCAACCCTAAGATTTGTTAATTCATTCTTTTCCTCTCCAGTCTAACTCTCAAACATTCACCCCAGGAAACCTCCACCTCTCCTCCTAAGTTCCTACTCCCACCCAGCATCCTCAGGGTCAAGCACTTGCGCTCTCTCTCTCTCTCTCTGTGTCTTCCTTAACACAGTCACCTTGGCTTCTTTTGTCCTCTTCCTGCTTTCTCAGCTGAGCCAACCTCCCCACAGCTTCAACGTCTCCAAGGTTAGTTTAATTTTTTCCCTCCCTCTCTTTCTCCACCTGTTTTTTCAAGGTAGAAATTTATTATATATTTTTAATGGAAAGTCAGATATACAGAAAACAGGAGAGGAAGATCTTCCATCCACTGATTTATACTCCCTAAGTGACCACAATGGCTGAAGCTGCACCAATTCACGGGCAGGAGCCAGAAGCTTCTTCTGGGTCTCCCACGCGGTTGCAGGGTCCTAAGGCTTTGGGTCATCCTTTTACTGCTTTCCCAGGCCACAAGCAGGGAGCTGGATGGGAAGCGGGGCCACCGGGATTAGAATCGGTGTTCATATGGGATCCTGGCAGTTGCCAGCTGAGGACCCTAGCCATTAGACTTTCCTCTCTTTACACCTCTCTTTCCACCTCTTTTGCAGAGAGTGACAGGGTAGTAGATAAACTTAACTGGGTTCACAAAAGAATATCTAGCCTGTTGTGGACAATGGACAATGTTTGTACATAATTCAATGTAACTCTGAAAGTATTCTGTAAAGATGAAATATTTATATCACAGATACACTGGTACCAAAGAAAAACGTAATCCACTGTTAAAATGTTCTTGGGTGTGAGATGCACCCATGTGCTTTTATCTGCTAGTTTCATATTAAGCTACAAAAATTAGGTCCCAGAGAGGTAGTCTAGTGGCTAAAGTTCTTGCCTAGAACACTCCAGGATCCCATATGTGCCGATTCTAATCCTGGCAGCCCTGCTTCCTATCCATCTCCCTGCTTATGGCCTGGGAAAGCTGTCGAGGACGGCCCAAAGTCTTAGAACCCTGTAACTATGTGTGTGGGACCCGGAAGAGGCTCCAGGCTCCTGGCTTCAGATTTGCACAGCTCCAGCCATTGAGACCTCGCTGAGAGTGAATCACCAGATGAAAGGTCTTCCTCTGTGTCTCCTCCTATCTGTATATCTGACTTTTTAAAGAATAAATAAAATCGGGAGATTCGCAAGATGGCCGACATAGGAGGAAGGCTGTGAGGGAGGTCACAGACAGAGAGGGCTAGAACGCGACAAAAGCGTAAGTGGAGCAGCATAGAGCTACAGGGAGAAGAACGTGAAGTTCCCTGGACAGTGTGGAGCCAAAAAAATCCACACAACTCGGAAGAGTAACCAGGGAAAAATAAAACAAAACAAAGGACAAGAAAGACTGCTTTCCGCTCCTGACCTGCTGAGTCACCTTTGAGTGCAACCACTGAGAGACGCAACCGTCCCACAGCCCTCAGGACCCGCAGACGCTGTGGCCGTCAGGACTGGCAGTCATCAGGACCCGCTGGCACCTGCCCAGACTTGTCGTCAGGACCTGCCAGGACCTGCACCCGCTGCAGCCATCAGGACCCGCTGGCATCAGGACCCACTGGCATCCGCCCACCCTAGTTGCCAAGTCCCGCCAGGACCTGCACTCACCGCAGTCTCCAGGTCCCATTGGGACCTGCCAGGACCTGCACTGGACGAAGTCTCCTGGAGATGCACCCGCGGCGAGGGTTCCCACCAGAGGAAGAGGCAGACTGCAAGAACCTAAGGTTTGAGTGAGTTGGGTGGGGACATTGGTGGGTCGGAGGCTCTGGGAGTTAGCCCCCAGGGGTATGCACAGAGCCTGAACACCCTTGGAACTCATCTCCCCTTCCCCCCCCCCCCCCGAGATTCCAGCGTCTGGGGACACAGGACGAGTGCCTTGAAACTACCAAAACTGTGTCTGGGAGGTGACGCGCACCGGTCCTGAGTGCTGAGAAGAAAGGCAAAAGGCACACTAAATACTCCCCCGTGCCTTTGTGGTCTGGCACTCAGCTGGGCAGTGCTGTCCCACAGGAACCCGAGCACGCCTCTGGGCTGGGCAGTCCCGTGCTAGCGTTGGGGCGGTCAGTCCCCCTGCAAGTGCTGGCGTGGGCGGGCCTGCACAGGAAGCGCTTCCAGAGAGCACCTGGAACACCCCACGCCCTATAGTCCCGTGCTAGGAAGACGCAACAGGAGGGCACTGCTGACCCGCATGCAGGAGGCGTTCCCAGAGAGCACCTGGAATCTCCACGCCCTGCAGTCCCCTGGCACTGGGGACACACTGAGAAAGCACCTAGAATCCTCCGAGCCCTGTGATCCCGTGCACAGAGGGCGGGCACAGGGAGTACCTTCACTCCCCCACGCCCTGTGATAGCATACCTGTAGGGGACGAGCTGAGAGTGCACTTTGAATCCCCTGGGCCCTGGAAGTGGCGCCCTGAGGTCCAGTGTTCTGGAGACGCACCAAAAGTGCCTTGAAAATTCCCACACCCTGCTACTCCACGCCTGCAGACTCCGATCTCTACAGGATAGTGCTTGGAGACCCCTTAGCACGCTGGTGCCTAGGTCTCTCAAAAAAGAAACACTAACACAATGGGAAGAAATACCAGAAAAGGTAATGATCCAGATGAGAGAGCCAGCACCCTACCAATAAAGGATCGAAAGCCAATGTCTATTTTGGAGATGCGAGATGAAGACATAGAAGATCTACCAGACAAGGAATTCAAAAAAATAATGTTAAAATATGTCAGAGACAATGAGAAGAATTGGGAGGACTTCAAGGAATTCAAGAACCACATAGCCTCAGAAATACAACAAATGAAAAATAAAATCCTTGACTTAGAGCACAAAATTGAGAGCCTAACCAACAGAACAAATACAGCAGAAGAGAGGATCTCTGAAACAGAAGACACACAAAACGAACATACCCAGCTCATTAAACAGCTGGAGACAAGTCTGAACAAAGCCAATAAGACCATACAAGAAATGAAAGACAACCTCAGAAAATCGAATATTAAGATTATTGGCCTTCCTGAAGGAGCGGAAAAAGAGTCAGGAATGCAAATGGTGCTCGACGAAATTATACAGGAAAACTTCCAAAACTCTTGGAACATGAACCCAGCCCAAATCCAGGACGGTCAGAGGACTCCCAGCAGATATGACCCAAAGCGATCTTCACCCAGACATATGGTGCTCAAGTTCCACTCCAACGAAGACAAAGAAAGAATCCTGAGACAAGTACGAAGCAGAGAAAAGATCACATACCAGGGAAAACCAATCAGAATCACTGCTGACTTCTCTGAAGAGACCTTACAAGCAAGAAGAGAATGGACAAAGATCTTCCAAATCCTGAATCAGAACAACTGTCAACCAAGAATATTGTACCCAGCAAAGATCTCATTCGTATTTGAGAGCGAAATCAGATACTTTCATAGAAAAGAGAAATTAGAAGAATATGCCAGCACAAAACCAGCTCTACAAAATCTCCTTAGAAATGCACTAAATCCAGAAAAAAAGGAGGTGAATCATAAGCAAAGATGGCAAACAGGAAGGCCTTCCCATTAAAGTCCACACAAGGAAGGGCAATTACACAGATATCAACACCCACAAAAACAAGTATGACAGGGCAAAATCACAACCTCTCAATTTTAACTCTTAACACAAATGGCCTGAACTCACCAATCAAAAGGCACAGATTAACGGAATGGATTATCAAACAGCACCCAACTATCTGTTGCCTGCAAGAGACACATCCAACCAGAAGAGATTCTAAGAAACTGAAAGTGAAAGGTTGGAAACAGATATTTCATGCCAATGGACGAGAAAAAAAGGCTGGGGTAACTGTCTTAATTTCAGATGATGTGGACTTCAATCTGACACACATCAAAAAGGACAGGGAAGGACATTATATATTGGTGAAGGGACTGATCCATCAGGAAGTAATTACCATTGTGAACATATATGCACCAAATTCAAACGCACCTAGCTACGTGAAGCAATTACTTACAGACTTAAGGGGAGACATAGATATACACACAATAATAGTGGGTGATCTTAACACCCCACTAACAACAATAGACAGATCAACAAAACAAAAACTCAACGAAGAAACAACAGAGCTCATACAAACAATAGAACAACTGGACATGATAGATATTTATAGAATTTTTTATCCTAAGGCCACAGATTATACATTTTTGTCAGCAGTGCATGGCACCTTCTCCAGGATCGACCACATGATAGGACACAAAGCAAACCTAAATAACTTCAAAAAGATAGGAATCATACCATGTACCCTCTCAGACCACCAAGGAATGAAACTGGAAATCAGCAATTCAAAATGCCCCAGGAAATACAGAAACTCTTGGAGGCTGAACAATATGCTATTAAACGAACAATGGATCAGAGAAGAAATTAAAGATGAGATCAAAAAATTTATGGAAACCAATGAAAACTCTGACACAACATTCCAAAATTTGTGGGACACTGCCAAAGCAGTGCTACGGGGTAAACTCATCGCAATTGGAGCTCCTGTCAAGGCCCAAGAGAGGCACCAAATACAGGAACTAAACACACACCTCCAGGAATTGGAAAAACAACAGCAGAAGAGCCCCACACACAATAGGAAACAAGAAATCATCAAAACAAGGGAGGAAATTAATCAGATAGAAATAAAAAAAGATACACAAAATCAATGAATCAAAAAGCTGGTTTTTTGAGAAGATAAACAAGATAGACACCCCACTGGCCCAACTGACAAAGAAAAAACAAGAGAAGGCAAGAATTAACAGCATCAAAGATGAGAAAGGCAACATAACAACAGACACCGCAACCATGAAGAACATAATTAGAAATTACTACAAAGCACTGTACTCCAACAAATCAGAAGACCACCAAGAAATGGAAAAGTTCTTAGACTTCTACCACCTGCCAAAACTTAGCCCAGAGGCAACAAACGACCTGAACAAACCCATAACTGAAGCAGAGATTGAATCAGTGATTAAAGACCTCCCAACAAAGAAAAGCCCAGGCCCAGACGGCTTCACTACAGAATTCTACAAAACATTCCGAACAGAAATAACCCCAATCCTCTACAAACTCTTCAAAACAATAGAAAAAGAGGCAACCCTTCCAAACTCATTCTATGAAGCCAACATTACCTTAATCCCAAAACCAGACAGAGAACTAACAGAGAAGGAAAACTACAGACCTATCTCTTTGATGAACATTGATGCTAAGATTCTCAACAAAATCCTAGCCAACAGAATTCAAAAACACATCAGACAGATCATTCATCCAGATCAAGTAGGATTCATCCCTGGAATGCAGGGGTGGTTCAACATTCGGAAATCCATCAATGTGATACACCACATCCAAAAACTGAAAAACAAGAATCACATGATAGTATCAATAGATGCAGAAAAAGCTTTCGACAAAATCCAACACCACTTCCTACTAAAAACCCTAACCAAGGTACACACGCAAGTGTGCATGCACGCAGTCCTACCCATCAGCAACATTATTAGCCAGAGCAGCTGGCAGTATGTTCCAGGTAGTCATATGGGGCCATAGCCTACTGCGGAGTATTTCTTATGGGTGGGGCACAGGACAGGTCAATTAGTGTCACTTACAATTAGTGTCTGTTTTACAGCAGACCAGAACCCAGGCCGCTGACTTTCGTAGGACTTCTGGTAGGAACCCAGCAGGGCTAGTTGCAATGTTTGCTTCAACACCCAACAGCTGTAACCACCTTCTCCAGAGCTGGGATGCAGAGGAAGTCCACAGGGAGGGCAGCAAGTCTGAGGTGGTCAACCCTGATGGAGGCTCAGTATCTGAACATAAAATATTTTGAAATGACCACTAGCTGGGGGGGGGGGGGTTGAATTCTGAATGTGCAGAGTAATTATGAGAGCACTCATAAATCTAGCACACCCCTTGTTGTCTTGCTTTTTTTGTTTGGTAACCAATGAAAATTCCCCTACATCCCACACAGAGAGCAGTTGTGGCCCTTTAACTTCCAGAGGGCAATAGGGAAGGTCCCTTTTTGCATGGGGCGCTGCAGATCCAGTAGAGCTCAGGGGATGAATGGCTGCTTGTGGTGCCCAGCTGTGGGCTCATGAGCTTAGCAGGGCTAGCAAAGACCATCCCTCACAGCACTGATTGCGGCTGCTTTTCTGATTCTCCAGCTGGAGTTTAAGGGCCTGGTTTTTGGAAACCTCATCTCTACCTCTATTTTGTGCCTTACTGCTTCATAGCGCTTCTCCATTTCTTTATCCTTCCTGCTTTCTACATGCTTGGCAGTGGACTGCAGGGATGGGAACTGTGTGCCACTGTAGATCTCTGGTGGTCCCTGTGGCGTTTTCCTGGTTGTGGTTAGCCTGGCTCCAGGTGGCCTCTACACACCACTAGACATCGCTGGTTCTGGAGTTTCTGTAACAATTACTGGAGCGGAAGCTGCTTGTAGTGGAGCTGTTTTGTTCCAGGGACCTGAAGATTTTTGTATGCCACCACGGCCACCTCCCCCTCCACCTTCTTCCCAGTTATCACCTGGATCTTCCCTCTTTTCAGTATCATCTTCTTCCTTTTCACTTACTCGCATTGCCTGAACTCGAAGGCCACTGTAATCAAGCTCTTTTTGCTCAAATTCTTTCCATTCATCTTCATCCTTGGTCACAGCCTTGGCGGCGGCCCCGGGCCCCATCCCCCACACCCGCTGAGCCGCTGCTCCCGCCGGCTGCTCCTTCTTCTTCTTGTCCCTCTTGGCGAACAAGTTGTCCAAGCTCCGCACCTCCTTCTCGGCCGTGGCCGAGGCTTCCTGGGCCCGGATGGGTGGGGCCCATGGCCCTCTCCCGCCACTAGGGCTCAAAGTCAGCTGGGCGATCACAGGCCTGGCGCGGCGCCACCCCGACCCCGCAGCTGGCCAAGGCGCTAGCGGCTCCCTCCCGCCGGCTTCCCTGGACCGCGCCGCGGCAGCGAGCCGGAGCTCAGGGAGAGGGCAATAAATCTTAAAGAAAAAAAAAAAAAAACAAGAAAGAGTGAGACAGGTTGTTGCAGCTCATAAAGTTGAAGTTCTTGGTACCAAGTTCTGCGTTTTCCCAGGACTGGCCATCAGGGAAATGCACATGGAGGCTCTGCAGAGTGACTGTGCTGGGCCGTGTAGGTGGAGGTGTGTGTTCATTCCCCCAGGGACCCGCTCTCTCCTAAACCCACATGGACGCAGAGTTATTGCTGTTGCTGTTCCTACTTTCAGTGGGCCTGGACCTTTCTTCCACATTTCCCCAGTCCTGTTAGCAGCCCTCACCTGCACAGGTGATCTCACCTGCACAGGTGATATTGCCCTAGGCAAGGCTGTCATCTGAGCTAAGGCTGGGAACAGTGTGCTCCCCCTCAGCCTCTGCTGCCTGCCGACATCATCTATGGGGCTGGCAGCACATGGAAAGAAAAATAAAACAACCGTGTCACTAGGGCAAGAGCCCGATTTGTTGTGACAAGCTCATATAGCTCAGCAGAGTGAGCAGCCTGGCATTCCTGAGGTTCCCAGTTGGAATCTCAGGTAGAGGCTGGGTAGGAGGCAGGGTGAGACCTTGAGACCCTGGAGCGGGGGAGCGCGAGGAATGGGCCAGCTGTGTCTCCACCGCCTCCCCCACCCCGGGGTGCCCTATTCCTCTGCCAGCCCAGCTGAGGTCTCTGTTTCCTCCACCAACCCGCCAGAGGCATGGCAGCCCCTTTTGCCTGAGTCGCAATCTGTGCCCCACCCCCACTGCCCAAGTGCTTATCGCCCCCTCCCCGTCACCATACGCCCCACGTCATCCCCCCCGCCCCACACCTCCCACCACCCCGCCAGCCCCGCGCCTTCCTGCCGCCCTGCCTCCTCATCGGCTGGCACTCAGTAGGCGGGCCTCATCGCCGTCCTGCCCTGTCGCGGTCCGCCCTCCCTGCCGCTGCCTCCAACTTGGAAGCGGCTGCGCTCGGGAGCAGCAGCGGTGTTGGCCGAGAGAAGTCCAGAGCGAGCAGGTGTGCCCTGGAGACCCGGATCTACTGCTGCCCTCCTGCCTCTGCGCTGGTGAGTTGGGCATGTGCTTGAACCAGGGCAAGTGGACGGGTGAAGTGCAGGGATGAGACCTACAGGCAGAATGACCTTGGAAATGGCTCAAAGTTTTAAGAAGGGCAGTTTACTTTTTTGAGGGTTTTTTTTTTTTAAGCTAGAATTCGGCACTGGAGGGCTCCCCGCCGCTCCCCGCCGCCTCCCCGCAGACGCGGGACGGACTCCCCTTCCCCTCCTGGCCGGACCGAGATGGGCTCCCACACCCCTCTGCCCCAGACCCAGGACGGGCTCCCAGTCCCCTCCCCGCCAGATCGGGACGGGCTCCCCGCCGGATCGGGCCCGGGCACCCGCTGCTCCCCGCCCCCTCTTCGCTGGACCGGGACGGGCTCTCCACTGGACCCAAGAGGGAGTCCCCACAGCTCACCGCTGCTCCTCGCCGGACCCGGGTCGGGCTTCACACCATTCCCGGCCACCTCCCCTAGGGGGCACACCCCGCGGCTGCGCAAACCGCCAAGGGCATACACCCCACGGAGCGCACATCCTGCAGCACACCGGGGGCAGCAGCGGTGTTGGTCCACGAGGAGCAAGCAGGTGCGAGCAAGTGTGAGCTGGAACCAGGGCAAGTGGAGCGGTGAAGTACAGGGATGAGACTTACAAGCAGAATGATCTGGGAAGTGGCTCAAAGTTTTTTTTTTCTTTTTTTTCTTTTTTTATTAATTTCATTGCATTATGTGACACATTTTTTTATGCACTGGGATTCCCCCCGCCCCTCCCCAAGCCCTCTCCCCGCCGTGGATTGCTCCACCTTGTTGCATTTCCATAGTTCAAATTCAGTTGAGATTCTTTCATTGGAGGTTTTGACCAAGCATAAAGTCCAGCATCTTATTGTCCTGGTAAGTTCAATGGTTTCTTGGTGAGACCATCTCTGGTCTGAAGGTAGAGCCAGCAGAGTATCATCCCAATCAAGTAAAAAACCCAACATAATATTTACAACATTATGGCATTAATTGACATGGTATTGATTAACCAATATGTTACTAGGGAAATGCAGGTTCTCAACCACAACCTGTGACTTCCTCATAGACACTTCAATTTTGGTTTATATTCAGCCATATTCTATATACCTAAACAGCCTGTATCTCACGCAATAGGATATTGTGAAGTAACCAATGAACCAACAATCGTTATGAGTCAGATTGCTTATGATCTACATCAAGCATTGTAAAACCTAATAAACTTGTGAGGCCCTATGATAGTTGGAAATGGGGAGGGAGAGCACAGAAATCTTACATCACCCTAGTAGGTGTGAGGAAGACGGGAAGTATAACCTATGAGGATCATAACTGGTAACTCATAGACAACAGCCTTAAGTCAGCATTAGACAATAGCAAAACTACAAAGGCATGTGGGGGGAATCAGGAGCAATCCTAACAACCTGTTAACAGGAGGTCATACCCATAGAGCAGGGGGGGTCCCCAGAATGGAGCAGGGGGACAGGATGAGGCTTGTATCCCAACCCTGAAGACTCCGAGAGCCTCACCAAGGACTATCAGCGGGGCTCAAAGTTTTAAGAGGCACAGTTTACTTTTTGAGGTGTTTGTTTGTTTGTTTGTTTTTAAGCTGGAACTGTAATTTAGTCTTCAGATGGAGGGCTGAGGGACAGGAGGAGGAGAAAGAATGGAACTTTGCTGATGACAGCAGGTGGTGGGTGGGACCCAGAGACCCACCTCACAGGGAAGGCCAGCCTCAGGGCTGGGCTGTTCAAGACTCCCAGTGGGTAGTTTGGTCCTAGTGTTGGGCTCAAGAACACTGATTCTGGGCAGGGAGTATATTCTGTGCCTCCTGGCTCTGTTGAGCTTCCTGGTTTTGCCCTGGGAGGACCAGGGCAGAGAGGATGGGGTTTGAGAATAGTAAGATGAGACAAGTGTTCTCAGAAGGAGAAGATTGAGGGACAAGAGGGAGGGGCCACATCATGTAGTTTCTGAGTTCCCTGTTGTGGTTTTTGCCAGGGGAGGGAGTGAGGGAGGGAGCAAGACATGCCTGGGACTGAGCTGAGCCCTGGCCATTCCCCACAGAGGGAGCATGGATGGGAGATCAGCGCCCTTGGACTTCTTCTATCTTGTGGTGGGACGGGTGTTCAACAGCAGTCACTGAACTCTAGGTTTTTCCTGCCACTTGAGGTGTCTGCACTATGCAGTTCACATCAGAGGACGGCCATGCCTACAGTCTGATCTTGTAAGGATTTGGCCACATGCTGAGTGGGTGACCTGTCCTCTGCCAGGGACAGTGGCACGATGCTAATAAGGGTTGCTCAGCTCTTCCTGGACACTCACTTTTTCAACATTGTTTGATTCCTTGTTTTCTATGATACAGTTCTGTGTATAGGGGTTCTCTGTCTCCCTGCTTTCTCTCCCTCCCTTTTCACTCCTCTCTCCTATTCCCCCATGTTATAATAGCCATGTCCCTGTGGCGAGTTTCCTGCTTAACTGTCTGGCATCCCCTCCTGAGAGACTCTTGAAAAGCATGCAGACTTCACAGCTGCAGAATCTCCTGCACTAGAAATACCAGAAACTTCCCCAAGAACAGCTCCGCAACACCGCATGGCTGGGGATCGCACCCCCAGATCAACATGAAGAACTTCAGAAGAGACCTCCAGTCTCTGCTCCCTGAAAAAGGCTTTTGGGGATTGTATCTCTCAGAGGGAAGTGGAGGCAGGAAACGGCGAGGGATTCACTGTGGAAACTGAGCTGTTCAAATTCCCAAAGACCTAATGTGTTTCTCTTCATCCTCATCTCTCTCCCTCCTCTGTCTTCAGCTGTGAGGCAGGGGACAGAGAACGGCTCTGGGGGAAATGGCAAAATGTCCTGTTTTTCGCCATCACTGCCTCCCTTGCCTTGCACCTTGAGAGGAAACAGAGAAGGACTCCTTAAAGATGAGGAGGGAATGTGCAAGTTAGAAATGCGTTCACTTAGTAGTTACATGTGGACGTGACAGCAGCCAGATGGTCTACACAACAAGTGTCTTCACACCACACTAAGGCCCCTTACCCAAACCCAACTCCTAGAAACCAGAACACCACTTCTCTGGTGGGCCTCAATTCCCAGTCTCCACCTGAGCTTTGACTCTTCTTCTGGGCTCTTAATCCTACATTTTATTTCTTAAAATAAATTTTGGCTTTTCACTTTTGTTTGTCTGATATAGAAATGACCTGATTAGTTGTTTCCTACTCTGCACTGACAGAGCAACACAAACATGACAGAATATCAAAAACTGAAATTGGGCCTGGCGTGCTAGCCTGGCGGCAGAAGTCCTCACCTTGCACATGCCCTGATCCCATATGGACGCTGGTTCTAATCCCGGCCGATCCGCTTCCCATGCAGCTCCCTGCTTGTGTCCTGGGAAAGCAGTTGAGAATGGCCCAAAGCCTTGGGACCCTGCACAGGCATGGGAGACCTGGGAGAGGCTCCTGGCTCCTGGCTTTGGATCCATGCAGCTCCAGCTGTTGCGGTCACTTGTGGAGTGAACTAATGGATGGAAATGTTCCTTTCTGTCTCTCTTCTCTGTCTGTCTGACTTCTCAATAAAAATAAATAAATCTTAAAAAACAACAACTGGTAACCTTTTCAACTTTTATTATTGTTATTTTAAACTTTAATTAGTTCTTAGCAGATTCATATTTATACATATGTGTGTATATCTATATGTATATATTGATATAGATATATGAATGAATGGAATTAGATCCCTGTTTTTCACCATGCACAAGCATCAACTCAGGTTGGATCAAAAATGTAAATTTAAAATCTGAGACTGAGGAGTTGCAGGAAGAAAGCACTGAGGAGGGGCCAGCACAGTGGTGTAGTGAACTCATCCTCAGCCTCTCCTGTGTGGGCACCAGTGTGTGTCCTGGGCTGCTCAGCTTCTGATCCAGCTCGCTGCTATGGCCCGGGAAAACAGCAGAGGATGGTCTGAGAAGACACAGAGCATGCTTCCAATCTTGCTGAACTTGCTGAGATTACTTGTAGTCTGGCCCAGAAAATGTTCCATGTGCTGGTCAGAGAGCAAGTAGAAGAATCTCCCATCAGTGCCCGTGGGGTCCATTGGCTCCATGGTGTGTGCACTCCAGTGGGTCATTGCTGATTTTCTGGAGGATCTGTCCTTGGTGAGACTCAGATGTTGAGGACATTCACTGTGATTGCATTGGAGTCCATCACTCCTCAGGTCTAATAACAATTGTTATATATCTTTGGGCTGTCTTGGTTAACATATGTTTATGACTGTAATGTCTTGTTGAATTGAATATATATCAAAAATATGTAATGCCCTTCTTTATCTCTTTTTACATTTTTGTTTGACGTGTGTGTTGTCTGCATCAGGCAGCTACTTCTCACATTTGGTTCTCTTCTGCCTGATGTATCTTTTAAAAAAATTTTTTTGTAAGATTTATTTATTTTATTGGAAAAGCATATGTACAGAGAGGAGGAGAGACAGAGAGGAAGATTTTCTGTCCGATGATTCACTCCCCAAGTGACCACAACAGCTGGTCCTGCACCGATCTGAAGCCAGGAGCCAGGAACTTCTTTCCGGGTCTCCCACAAGGGTGCAGGGTCCCAAGGCTTTGGGCTGTCTTCGACTGCTTTCCCAGGTCACAAGAAGGGAGCTGGATGGGAAGTGGGGCTGCCGGGATTAGAGCCGGCGCCCATATGGGATCCTGGCGTGTTTAAGGCTAGGACCTTAAGCATTAAGCTATCATGCTGGGCCCTGTCTGATGTATCTTTCTCCAACCCATCGCTTTCATTCTGTATCTCTGTGAAGTGAGTTTCTTGTGGACAACACGTAAAGGGATCTTAGGCTTAACCCTGGGCTAATCTAAGTGTCTTGGTTGGTAATTTGGATCCGTTTATATTCAATGGTAATATCTCTAGATAAGAACTCAGGGTAATCGTTTTGTTGACTGAATGATGTTTCTACTTGCCTTTTATTGAGTTTAATGGTATCTTGTGATTTAGTATTCATTTCAGAATGTCTTACACATTTGGTCTGTTGGTGATGAAGTCTCTGTTATTCTTATAACTTATTTTCCCTGTATTTAAAAAAAAAAAACAATTGGGCCCGGTGGTGGTGTGGCCTAGTGGCTAATGTCCTCGCCTTGAACGCCCCAGGATCCCATATGGGCTCCCTGCAGGACATGGCATGGGCTTGCTGCTTCTTCCCCCCTAGACCAGGACAGGCTCCCTGCCGCCTCCCTGCACCTTCCCCGCACCCTCCCCTCAGGACCCGAGATGGGCACCCCGCCTCCCCGCTGGAAGGAGGACAGGCTCACTCTGTGGCAGATTCTACAGTGAAAAGGAGGATATACATTTCGAGGCATCTTCCATTACTTTCCCAGGCTATAAGCAGGATTAGCCAATTCTGCCAGTGTGCAGCCAGCACCCCCCCACACACGCACCAGGTTTTGAAGCATTTGTTTGTAATGCTGAGTAAGAGTGTGAACCACTGTGGATGGCTTTCCTTCTTTACACTGTGATCCCTAAATCCACACTCCTCTGAAGGAAATACTGAGGACAGCATCAAGTTACCAGGAAAATAACACTATGGTTATTCACTTACTATGAGTCTCACTCTTTGTTTTGTTTTCTTTAAATATTTATTTGTTTATTTATTTCATTGCAATTTCAGATATACAGAGAGGAGGAGGAGAGACAGAGAGGAAGATCTTCTGTCTGATGATTCATTCCCCAAGTGGCTGCAGTGGCTGGTGCTGTGCTGATCCGAAGCCAGGAGCCAGGAACTTTCTCCAGGTCTCCCACAGGGGAACAGGGTCCCAAGGCTTTGGGCCGTCCTCCACAATCAGGGAGCTGAATGAGAAGTAGGGTTGTCAGGATTAGATCCAGTGCCCATATGTTATCCTGGCACATTCAAGGCAAGGACTTCTGTTCCCAGGCCACTGTGCCGCACCCAGTTGCACCATTAATTCAGCTTTTTAAAAAAATAACAACAACAAAAAAAAGATGTATCCACTTTTATTGGAAAGGAAGACCCATAGAGAGCATGAGGGACAAAGAGAAAGATCTGTCTGCTGGTTCACTCCCCAAGTGCAGCAATGTCTAAATCAGGAGCCAGAAGCTGCTTCCAGGTCTCCTGTAAGCATATAGGATGCCAAGGCTTTGGGTCATTTTCTGCTGCTTTCCCTGGCTGCAAGCAGGGAGCTGGATGGGAAATGGAGAAGCTGGAACATGAACTGGTACTCAAATGAGATCCCAGTGCTTACAAGAGAAGGATTAACCAATTGAGCCTTTGTGTCAGGCCCTTAACTCAGCCTTTTATGGGAATCCCATCATATATTTTGGAGGGGATCACTGATGTCATTCTATTTCTTTTTTAAAACTATGCTTTTTAGTTTGAATTTCATGGTACAATTCCATAGGGTCTGGGATTTTCTCTGCCTTCCCCCTCCGCCTAATTCTCAGCCCACACTGATTTTCTCCTTATTATTACAATGGTGTAATCCTTCATCAGGAGGATAATTCAATCACTCGGTTATTGAAGTGTGCCCCGACATTGCTGGTACAGACCATGTCAGACCGTCCAGCATCCCCTTGTCTACATAAGTTCAGCAGTTCCATTGGGAGTTCTCTTTATTTTTATCTGGTTTGGGTATTTCCAAAGTGTTGTCCTCCAGAAATTCTTCCCTATACTTGGTCTATTCTGGCATCAAAGCTGTCAATCGTATTTTTAATTTCACTCATGGTAGGTTTCTGTAACATTTCTATTGGGTTCTTTGTGAGCTTTGATTCCTGAATGTGTTTTCATTCATGTCACTCATCAATTTCCTTATTTCTTTCCTTTTTTTTTTAAAGATTTACTTTTTGTTTTCTTGGAAAGTCAAATATACAGAGAGGAGAGACAGGAGGATCTTCCATCCTCTGATTTACTCCCCATGTAAATCACAATGGCTGGAGCTGAGCCAGTCTGAAGCCAGGAGCCAGGAGTCTCTTCCAGGTCTCCCACATGGGTGCAGGGTTCCAAGGCTTTGGGCTGTCCTCGACTGCTTTCCCAGGCCACAAGCAGGGAGCTGGATGGGAAGCAGGTCTGCTGGGACTAGAATCAGCGGCCATATGGGAATGCCAGTGTGTTCAAGGTGAGGACTTAAGCTGTTAGGCCACTGCACCGGGCCCTCAATGTCCTTGTTTGGTCTGTCTGTATTCTCTTACATCTCACTGGGTTTTCCTTAGAAACATGATTTTGAATTCCACATCTGCCATCTCATAGATTCCCTCAGGTCAGGATCTATTCTGGAGGATTGTGGGGTTCCCAGAGTGTGTGCATTTGGTGCACAGAGAGCTCATTGTGTGTCTCCCTGGTGATTGTGACAGCCAGGTCCTTGCTCATGGTGTTGAGAGAGACAAGGCTGGCTGTCCCCTTGTCCTGCTGGCAAGCCTGGGTGACTGCCTGGGCTTATGGGCCTGTGTGATGTGGATGGTCCCTTCCTCGGGTCCTGCGAGGAGAGTCCAAGGGCTGCTGTGGCTTCTAACCCCAACAGCCCTGGTCCTGGGACAAGGGAATGTGAACTGAGCCCTGCTCCTGTCCTACAGGGTGACTACAAGGTAGACAGAAGCCTGTCCTCTGCAGAGTTGAGTCCAGGGTGTTGGGATGCAGGAAGGTCCTGTTGCTTGTAACCACCCCCAGGGGCCAGGGAGAGCCTGAGCTGCACTAGCTTGTGCGCTTTTGGGAAAGGGGGGCAGGAAGCCTCTGAGAGAGGCCCATGGAGAGCAGGGAAAGGGAAGCAGACTCATATTAGTCACCAGAATGAACCTGCAACTCCATCCAATATTCCTGTGACAGCAGATTCCCTCCAGAGCAGCATTTCCTGCTGCCGTCCTGGGAGCTCCAGAAGTCTTGGATGTGCAGCTGATCATCCACTCTTCTTCCTTCTGCCGTGAAGAGGGGACGGCTTCAGGCACTGCTCAGTCATGGTGACTGTGGAAGTCCTCAAGCTCGTTCTTTGCATTCTGCTCCCTCTTCTGCCTCAGGTTTGGGGTGTTCCCCTTGCGGGGTGTGCAGGTAAGTATGTGACCTGAGGGAATTTTCACCTTGGTTTGTGTGCAACCCTGTCTTCAGCCCCCTGTGGATCCAGCTTAGTAGCTTTGCAAGCCAGGGGAGCCAGAAAGGAGAACAAGGGAGCTGTCTTTGGAGTGTGTGGGAGTGAAAGCAGCAAGGAGCACAGGTCTTGTTCCCAGGTGAGGGTGGCACCTGAGCAACCAAGGTCCTGGGGCCGAGCATGCAGCTGGAGCAGTGGTCAGAGCAGGTGGGCAAGAGATGGCTAGCAGGGAGAGCTGGAGAGGAGAAAGATTAGAGGGAGAGGAGAGGTGGAGGGGGGCGGTGAAGGGAGAGGAGCCAGGGGGAGTGGAGAGAGAGAAGGTGGGAGAAGGAGAGGAAGGGAAGAGGGAGAGCAGGAGGAGGGAAAGTTGGGAAGAAGGGCACTGAGCTGGTAAGAGGGAAGGGATAAGGAGGGGAGGAAGGGGGAGGGCAGCTAGAGGGAGAAAGGCAGGGGAGAGGGAAAGCAGGGAGTGAGGAAGAGGAGGGAGAGAGAAAGGCCAACAGTGGCCAGGGTAGGACCAGGCCAAAGCCAAGAGCCTAGAATATTGTTGGGTCTTCCACATGGCTGGCCACCTGCTGCCTCCCAGCAAGCCAGAATGAGTAGCAGAGCCTGGTCTCAACCCAAGCACTCTGATGTGGGATACGGGCAGCCCAAGCCAAGGCTTAACCACTGCCTCAAACACCCACTTTTCTGCGGACTTTCCTTCTTGCCATGTAGCTCCCCCAGCAGATGGCCTTACGTCCTCTGGGAAAGGCCACCGGAAGCAATGCACTTGCTGTGGGCTGTGGGTCCTTTGGGAAAGAGCCTAGTTTTTCTGATTAGTGGGGCCTGGGTCAGAGGGGTGGCCAAAATCTGGTAACGGGACAAAGATTGCAACATTCTTGTTGGAGTGGCTGCATCAGCCTCCTGACCGCCTGTGCTTCCTCTTTGTGGACCTTGTCATTATTCAGATCAGGCACTATCCAGGTTGGCTGGTGAACAAGCGTCATCCATTCCTTCCAGAGGCACAGAGAGCACTGGACCTTTTACTGAATCTCCATTTTATCTCTACAATGGATGTTTTTGTGTTCCCTCCCTATGCAGCCTGCCATGGATGTTCTGAGTTTTGTAGTGCATGTTGTGTTGGCTCATCAGCCCTATTGCCTGTTGTCCTGTCCCAACCCTGTCCCATGGTGATCAGCACCCTCAAGGAAGCCCCCATGCACTGTCCCATCACCTGCAATCCATGTGAGCAGATTTTCTGCTGCCATCCAGGCCTGGCACTGCCCTAGCAGGCTCGTCACTGGTGGGTGGGCAGAGTGGAGGTGAGGCAGGTATGGGGAGTGAGATCCTTCAGAGGCAGAAGGAGATGCAGAGGTGAGCCCAGGAATGTGCTCTCAAGTTCCCCTGCCCTTGAGAAGGATGTTTCTGCTGGCACAGAGCCGGTGCCTGGGTGAGGCTCACCTGTGTTATTCTTTCACAGACCCTCACAGTCTGAGGTATAATGTCAGCATCATTCTTCAGCCGGAGCCTCAACAGCCATGGTGTGAAATTCAAGGGCACATGGATGAGATGGTGTTTCTCTCCTTTCACTGTGGTGGTGAGGTGAACCCCTTGTGGCCCCTAGGAAGGAAGCTCCACAGCACAAAGATCTGGAAGGAACAGATTGAAATGCTGAAATATGTGACTGAGGAGCTCCAGAAGAAGGTGCTGGGCCTTAAGTCCGAGATCTTCCCAAACAGCGGTAAGTGTGAAAAGGCACCCTGAGGACAGCAGAGCCTGTGAACATGGGGCCTTTTTCATGTGTAGATCAAAGCAACAATTTTGCTATGCAGGGATAAGGGCAGGGTACCCAGCACAGAGCATGCCAGGAAATACCAGCGGGACAGAAGCAGTGGATACCAGGTGGGACGAAGTATTTATGAAGACTGATGTTGGCCCATCTCTTCCCAATGGGGACAGATGTCCCCACCCTGCAGGGCACGATGCGCTGTGAAACGGAAGGCAGTGAGAAAATACACTGGTCTTGGGTGTTTGGCTTCAATGGACAGAGAAACCTGCTCTTTAGCTCAGACAACAGTACGTGGACAGAGCTTGAAGCTGGAGCCACGTGGCTGAAGACAGCCTTGGAGAATGATGAGTGCATGACCAAGTTGTTGAAGAATGCCGTAGCAGGAGACTGTCACACGTGGCTTTTGAGCTTCAGTCCATTCAGTGAGGAGATGCTGGGGACCACAGGTAACTAGGACGAGGGCTGGGAGGGAGAGGTCTTCCCTAGGGATGGCATGTGGGTGTGGGTGTGCATCTGAAGGTGTGTGTGCTGTGAGTGTGGTTGTGTGTGTGTGCTGTATGAGTGTGCTCTGCCTGTGTGTGTATGAAAGTGCAGATACTGTGAGTGTACATCTGTGAGTGTTTTTGTGTGTGAATGTGGCATGTGCATGCCTGTGTGTGCACATGAGGGTGTAGGCCTGTGTACATGTGTATGTCAGTCCCTCCCTCTGCCTTTCCCGCCAGCCCCCATACTGTGGCTGCACTTTGTTTCACGACATTCTCCAACACTCTTCCCTTTCCCCCATCTCAGCTGCTGTTTCTTGGGATCCTTCAGATGCCCACAACGTCAGCTCCTGTGGCCCCTCCCCACCCCCATTCCCAGCATCTACTCCTCTTGGCCACAGCAGGAAGGACAGTCAGCCTGGTCAGCCCAGCTTCCCTTTCTGGCAGATGTTTCCCTGAGCACAGGACCCATCCTGCCTCCCTGCTACCCTAGGCCCAGCACATAAGAGAGTGGCAGCTGTGTGCAGGGGAGGCAACTCCTGGGGCTTGGGGTCTGGACAGGGGTCTCCAGGTTTCTGCTTCCATTTCAGCACCATCAACCATGACCCCAAAAACAGTCCAGTCCAAGGCCGTGATCATCAGCATCAGCGTCTTGATCCCTGTCATGTTCATTATCTGCTTGATTATAGTTGGTAAGTAAGGGGCTCTCTTGAGTGGGAGGGAAGCAGGGACAGATGGGTGGAGTGAGGTGATGGGAGAGGGACATCACTGAGTCTACCCCTGTTTCCTGGGCTACACCTGTTCATTCTAGAAATGAGACAAGGAAAATCAGACCACATGTCACTCAACAGCATTCATTCACAGTCACTCAACAGGCAAGCTCAGCCCCTGCGTTCTGAGAAGTTCTTGCTGTCACAGGCAAGGCTGGTGTAGGGAAAGGCAGAGAGACCCTTTCCCAAGCTAGGTTTCAACAGCTAGTTCATAGCATATTAGTATGAAGAAAGCTTCACCAGGTCAGGCCTGTGTTAGCCAGGAGTCCCATTTAATAAAGGCTGAGTGGGGGCGTGGGATGTGTGTCACAGGGGGCAGGTGGGGCAGCCAGCATCCATAGCAGCTCCACATGATGAGTCAGTGTCACTGGGGTGTCTTCACCAGTGCATGGCAGGGTGAGCAGGAGAGCAGGCCTTTGCCAACCCAGCTCCTACGGCCGCAGGTCGCGCTAGATTCCTGTTAGAGCAGAATGTGGCCAGGTTCTCGATACCCTGGCAGCAGGAAACTACAAGAGTCATCAAGGCTACAATGAACTAACAAGGCTTGTTGTCAGCTAAAGTCCACTCCCTGGAGTAGGAAAGTGGAGAGGCTTGGGGAAGAACTTCTGCCCTGGAGACCTTGGGCTGTTGCCTAGCTTTTTGACAATAAAGGTTGTTCCCATCTGGGCTGGCAAGTCACAGGTGGGTTGCAGTTGTCAAGTTACATGTGACACAAAGCTTCCTTTTGCGGGATATTCACCACTTGTTAAGATGTGGGAAATCCTTGGAACCCCTGGGAACCTCCAGGCTGTGCTCATAGTAAGCTGTCTGCCTACACAACCATCTCCAACCCCCTCGTTAGGGAACCTGAACTCATGTCCTATCATGGGAAACATGGGGAGCATCTGTCTTCTGCATCCTCATCAGGCTGAGTAGGGATATGACCCTGCCTACCGAAGGAGTCAGTTTCCCTGGTAACTGACCCAGAGACCCTGCTGTGGAAGGGCTGGATTTGGGAGAATGAGAGAAATGCTTAAGGTTTGATCTAAGCATGCATTTTCCTTTCTCTCTCTCTCTCTCTCTCTCTCTCTCTTTGTTTTTAAGTATGGAAGACCAATTTATTGCACAAGTTCTTACAGAGAGTAAATGTGAGGAGGAGAGTGAATGCAGAGGAGATCTCTGAAGAAACTCAACAGCAGCCTTGCCTGACTGACCCACACCCATTGCAGCTCTCCCTTTTGGTGCAAGAGACAGAGACAAATGTTGCAGGGAATTTGGCGTGAAACTTGGCAGCAACTGAAGAACATCTAGTTCAAAAATCTAACCATTTGCCCCTGCTCGGTGCTAACTGCTGTATTCCTGCTTCTGTAACTTCTGCTTTGCTTGTTCTGCTAAGAGATTGTGTGACCCCTGGTCTGGCAATTTACAGGCAGTTGCCCAGGTACCCTGAGGGAACCATATTGCCTACACGACACTTGTCCCATCATCCCGATAGAAGGCCCCAACCTACCTTTTGAACTAACCACTAGTGTAAAGGTCCCATACAAATGTAGGATACTGAAAACTAACCCTCTGATTGGCTGATTTTTGTCTAAAAACCCTAAAGTTTGGAGGGTCGAGGCCTTCCTTTTCTTTGGAGACCCGGGCATGCTCGAATAAACGTTCCTGTCGACCTCTGCCTCCTGGTGGTTCCTCAGGGAAGCCCAGCAGCGGTAGTGTGCCTCAACAGGACTGTTTTTTTCTGTAGAGCCTGTGCAGTGCTCTAAGGTGGAAGTGACTTTGTTCCCAGCTTAGCTCTTGGGCAGCTCAGCTGTCCTCCCTTCAGCCTAACAGTGCCTGGCCCCATGGCACTGACATCTGAGTGCCACTGATGTAGTGCACGCGCAGTTTACCACTGCTGCTCCTGCAGCTTACCAATGCTCTGAGCCCTTGCCTTTCTGTGCAAGAAGGCACCCATGGGGACAGCGACAGAAATCTGAGGTTGTTGGCCATCAGCTCCAGGCACTACACAGACGCTGTATGATGCAAGGCTGGCGCTGCTTTCTCAGTGGGCTCAGCTCTGTGCAATTAGCTAGAAACAAGCCCACTCTGGGCTTTCACTTAAAATCCACACTCATGGACCCGATGGCGTAGTCTAGTGGCTAAGTCCTGGCCTTGAATGCACTGGGATCCCATATGGGCGCCGGTTCTAGTCCCGGCAGCTCCACATCCTGCCCAGCTCCCTGCTTGTGGCCTGGGAAGGCAGTCGAGGATGGCCAAAACCTTGGGACCCTGCGCCCGTGTGGGAGACCTGGAAAGAAGCTCCTGGTACCTGGCTTTGGATCGGTGCAGCACCGGCCATTGTGGTCACTTGGGGAGTGAATCATCAGATGGAAGATCTTCCTCTCTGTCTCTCCTCCTCTCTGTATATCTGACTTTGTTGTAAAAAATAAATAAATCTTTAAAACAAAATCAATCCACACTCGCTGCCCTGTTGCATAAGATGTCGCCCAGCGGGGCACTGCTGGAGAATTGGGGCTGCTGGCTTTCAGTTCTGGGGACTGCAAATGCCCTGCAGGGGGCAAAGCTGGTGCTGTCCTCCCAGCACAATCAGTTCTATGTGATCAGCCAGAAAGGAGCCCCTGCTGGGCCATTTGGCCAACTCTGTGTTCTGGTTCTCCACACAAGATGGTGTCTGGAGTCCCCTGCTTTTTTTTCTGCTTGTGGCTGGCCCAAACTGTTCAGCGAGATTGGCAGGTTTCAGACTGCATTCGCCTGCCAAGCTTCCCTTGTGAACCCAACTTCCCCCTGGCTGCCACAAGAGCTGAGCAGAGACCACTGCTGGATGTCTGGTGGTGCTGAGGCCAAGACTGCCAGACCTGGATTGCTGCTCGCCGGCTGCTGGTGGTTTTTTCTGTCCACTGGAACACTTTTCCGCCGTTGCTGCCATTCCCCGTGTCCAGGTTGTCTCCAGGTACCCCACACTGTCTGCTGACTGACCCCTCTTTCCCCCTGTAATCTGCTTCTTGTGCCTCACCCTGTCTAAAGATTCTCTGTCCTCCCCAACCTGTCTGGACCCTCTGCTGCCATTTTCTCACTGTGGTTTTTACTGGCATTGCCCTGTTGACTAGTGAGCCGGAGCATGTTTCACGTGTCTGTTGGCCATTTGAACTTCATCCTTTGAGGACATTCGTGTCATTTTTTGTTTGTTTGTCCACAGACTGTTTTGAATGATAACTGCCCTCTAGCGTGTCTTTCAGTGTGTCATCGTGATGTATCCAGCTTTGTTGTTGCTTAAGATTGTTTTAGCTATTCAGGGTCTCTTATGTCTCCACATGAGTTTTAGCAGGCTTTTTTTCTTACCTTAGTGAAATGTCCTTTGTATTTTGATTGGGATCTCATTAAATCTGTAAGTTGTTCTGAGTGATATGGACATTTGAATGTTAATTCTGCCAATCCATGAACATGAGCAAATTTTCCATTTTCTTGTGTCTTCTATTTTGTAATTCTCACTGTAGAGATCTTTCACATTGTTGGTTAAATGTGTTCCTAGGTATTTTAAAAATTGGATAGCTATTGTGAGTGGTACTAATCTTACAAATTCTTTTCAGCCATGGCTTTGTATGTACGATGACTCTTGATTTCATGTATTGGTTTTATTTTTTTTTTTTTTTACAAATTCCAATAATCATTTAGTGGAGTCCTTGTGACACCTATGGATGGGACCATGTCATTTAAAATTCCTTTCCAATTTGTATCCTTTGATTTTTTTTTCCCGCAAAATGGCTCTGGCTAAACCTTTAAGCACTAAATTGAATAATGGTGATAGTAGACATCCTTTTTATTGGTATGAAGTCTCTTTCTCCATCCTTTTACTTTCAGTTGTATGTATCTTTGTATGGGTGACAGGTGGGTTTTTTTGTAGCGAAAGATAGATGGTCTTTGCATCTTAAATAATATTTATTTAATTTTTACTTGAAAGGCAGAAATGCAGAGAAAAGGAGAGAGAAATAGAGAGAGAGCTTCCATTTGCTGGTTTACTACCCAATTTGCCACAATGGCTGGAGTTGACCTGATCCAAAACTGAGAGACAGGAGTCTCTTGTAGATCTCCCTTGTGGGTACAGTGGCCAAGGACTTGAATTATCCCCATTGTTTTTCCAAGGCATAAGCAGGGAGCTGTAGGGGCTGCAGTAGTCTGTGCCTGGTGCTCTTGGCTATGAAATGCGGTCAGTGAGGAGCTCCACTGGTGGCCCAGCACAGAATCAGGGATGCAAGGGTGATGGCCATGGAGCGTGAGCAGCAAGCAAACACAGTCAGCTAAGCGGTCAGGGACATTATCAGCCAGGGAACCAAGGCCAGCGACACTAGCAGCCAGCAAGCAGCTTCAGGGGCTTGACCAGGGAGCCAGTGTGCCCCTCGAGGAGCACTGTCAGAGAGTGAGTGCGCTCAGCAAGGGAGCTCAGAGTGAGCAATGCTATCAGGGAGCAAGTGTGACCAGAGAGCAGCCAGGAGCCCCGGCCAGCAGGGAGGAGCTGGAGCAGCCAGTGAACCCTAAGTCAGTGACACTAGCACAGTCAGCCAGTGAGCGCCTCCAGTGAAGCAAGATTTGAGGAGTGCGACAGTGAGGAGCTCGACCAACAAGAGAACACAGGAGTCAGTGGCACTGTGGTGGGTGCGGTAGCTTAGTGGCTAAAGTCTCACTTTGCCTGCTGAGAGAGCTACCCACATTGAGGGGCAGGAAGGATGAGCAAGCTGGAGGTGACAGGGTAGCGAGAGCAGCAAAGAGGGGCAGCCAGCAGCTCTGAGAGGGTCAGTATGGAACTATGGAGCAAGGCAAGAAGGGCGATCATGGAGCGTGTAGGGACAGCGCCAGCGTGGATCAGAAGCAGAGTGGGAAGGGCAGCCACCCTTTATAAGCGCTTTAGGTCGGGGGAACGTCCCCTGGATTTTTCCGAATTTTTTTTTCCAGGTGGTCGGCTGCCCTGGACCGGCTTCCTGTTTCCATAGAGTAGCTGTTGTGGTGGCGTTCCCGGAGCGATTTTTTTCCTTCCCCCCTTCCCCCCCCCACCCCCCGTGGCCGGCGGAAAAAACCTCCTTAAAAAAATGCCGCATTACTAAGACGAGAGTCCAATTTGTTGCCATTGCATGTAAGAATCCTCTAAAGTTCAGCATGGAGAGTGGTCGCCTGGAATTCCTTCAGTGAAGGAGCCCGGAGGCAGTCCACAGTTACGGGCCAGGTGGTGGGGAGGTATTTGGAGGAGCCAGTCTGCGGGAGGCGGCTAAGCGCAACAGTTATGACTCTTAGCAGCCTGGAGTTTATTGTGCTTCGGGACGCTTCTAAGAATATCAGTTATGAGTCATCCAGCAGCTTGCAGTGTAGTGGATGGTCTGCGCCAGGAGAGAAGGACCATTGCAGGGAAGCCGTCAGTGAAGGAACCCTTGCCCCCAGCCAGTCCTGAGCAAGGAGCCTGCTATGCCTGCGCGCCCCAGGTTCACCTGTCTGCTGATTCTGCTTGTGCTGCTGCCTTCCTGGCTCTGGGCTGGTGCTGGAAGGAGCTGGAAACTACAAGCAGAATGGCCTGGGAAGTGGCTCACTTTTAAGAAAGGGAATTGACTTTTCTGGGCTATTTTTTCTTGCCTTATTTTAAGCTGAAAGTCTAATGGCAACACGTGGGAGAGCCTCCCTTGGGGCCAGGTGAACTTTCTGGGTGGGGAGAGATTGTGCCACTCCTGCAATCCTGCAAAGGGGAGGAACTCTGCAAGGAGGCAGCCCCCTTACCTTTCTAACCCTCCCTCCTGTCCCCCAAGTGTCTTCTGCTGTTGAAAGAATCACAAAGCCAGGGTTCCCTATCAGCTGCCCAGAAATCACCCTGAATCAAAGGGGATGGAGGATGGGGGGCTGAGGGACAGGAGGAGCAGAAAGAATGGAACTTTGCTGATGTCAGCAGGTGGTAGGTGGGACCCTGAGAAGCACCCCAAAGGGAAAGGAAGCCTCAGGGCTGGGTTGTTCAGGACTCCCAGTGGGTAGTTTGGTCCTAGTGTTGGGCTCAAGAACACTGATTCTGGGCAGGGAGTATATTCCGTGCCTCCTGGCTCTGTTGAGCTTCTTGGCTTTGCCCTGGGAGGCTCAGGTGGAGAGGATGGGGTTTGGGAGGAGGAAGGTGAGACACAGGTTTTTAGAAGGGGAAGACTGGGGGAACAGGAGGGAGGCTCCACATCCTGCTATTTCTGAGTCCCCTGTTGTGGTTTTTGCCACAGCAGAGGGAGGGGAGTGAGGGAGGAAGCAAGACTTGCATGGGGCATAGCTGAGCTGCCCAACAAGGGAGGCAGCAAGTACATGGAGTTCAGTGCCCTTGGCTTTCCTGGTGTGTCTCCTGGTGGGAAGGGTGTTGTGCAGCAGCCATTGGACTCTGGAGTTTCTTGAGGTCAGCACTGTGCAGCTCATGTCAGAGGACAGCCATACCTACAGTCTGACCTTGCAAGGATTTGACCACATGCTGAGTGGTGACCCATCCTCTGCTTGGATTCATTCTCTGTCAGTGACAGTAGCAGGATGTCAAGGGCTGTTCAACTTTTCCTGCACATACTCAATATTATTGTTTTTAAATTGTTCTGTTCATTATTTTCATGATACAGTTTTGCAGGTATGGGGGTTCCTCAGTCTTCCTCCTCTTCCTCCCTCACTATCCCTCCTCCTCCTCACATATTCCCCATGTTATCCCAATAGCAAAGTGCCTAGGACAAGTTATAACTTAAACATTTGTATTTAAAGGTGTCATGACACGGTAAATACAGAAAAGTTAGGAAAGGCAGTCTTCCCAGTTCTGCCCCTGCACTTAGCATCCCCTGTACTGAGATTTTTCACTGCATTATCACTTTGGGGTCATGTTCCACAGTGCCCAACCCCAGGCTTGAGCAGGAGCTGTGACTGTGCCTCTGATGATGCAGGTGCTCCTTTCTGTTGGCTGGTGAACAAGCGTCCTCCACTCCTTCCAGAGGCACAGAGAGCACTGGAACCTTTCCTGAATCTCCATTTCATCTCCACCCTGGATGTTTTGTGTTCCCTCCCTATGCAATGTACCATGGAAGTTCTGAGTTTTGTAGTGCATGTTGTGCGGGCTCATCAGCCCTATTGCCTGTTGTCCTGTCCCAACCCTGTCCCATGGTGATCAGCACCCTCAAGGAAGCCCCCATGCACTGTTCCATCACCTGCAATCCATGTGAGCAGATTTTCTGCTGCTGTCCAGGCCTGGCACTGCTTTGAGTGCTGCCACGTGCTGACATACCTGTCATCTTTTGAGATTGTGGTTATCATTTTCGTTTTCAATAAATAGGCTTATCCAGGTAAGTATAGAAGAGAACAGTGGGTAAAAAGAAGAGTTGCTGCACCCTGGCTATTCTCCCTACTATGAAAATAATCAGTTCAATTGATCTGTTTGCCCTTACTGATGGACTAACACTGATTACATTATTATTCACTAAGACCTGCAGCTTAGGTGAGGTACAGTCAATGGGTCTTGTCAAGTGCATACTGTCCTGTGTCCACCATGATGACATCATGCACAAGTCTTAACTGTGCTCAGGTCTTCCGTGCTCCTCCTGTATGTCCCTCCCTCCTCGACAGTTTTGCCACCCCTTGCAAACCGCTCATGTTGCACTGTGTATTTCTCCCTCTCCCACAAAGTCATCAACTTGGAAGTTGATCTGTGCAGGTGTCCCACACTGGCTTTGCTCTTTATCAATATACTTTTCTGGATTGTCCATGTCTTTTATAGCTTATTTTTTAAATTGTGGAATGCTTCACCATTGTGTGTATTCACCAGTGTGCTTATCACACTCCTTCTGACAGATAATTTGCTTGCCCTGAGTTCTCCCAATGAAGCTATGATAACCATATGTGTGCAAGCTCTTCCCAGAACTTCAAATTTCATCTCATCTGTGCAATTACGAGATTGTGTGATGGCTGCATCAAATGAGTTTGTAAGAAAGAACTTCTCTTTGAAGGAGGTTGATGCACTTTTGCATCCTGCAAGCAATTAATGAGAGTCTGTGCTAGTCTACGTTACGTTCCTATGCCAGCTTGTGCAGTAACTCACTTTTCCTTGTCATGATCATGTTTTTTATTACTATTTTAATTTTTCATCTTATAAATTTATGTTCTATCATGCTTACATATTTGAGTAAGTTGGGAAGGGACAGAATTAGTGAGAATGTTGCTTTTAACTTTGCTTTTTCTTCTTCCTGTGTCTGGGGAAAGGGAGAAGATGAGGAAGAAGTTGCATACCGCCTCCCAACCACCTCATTACCTAGGGATGGGGAACAGCAACCTCATCTCCTCCCAGGGTCCCCAATATGGAGCATGCTCTGAGGTTCTGCTTAGGTGTTTTCAGTAGTTCTGAGATGCTGTTGATCTTGCTGCTCCAAGGATGAGGAAACCCTTCCAAGGTCCATTGGCTGACATAAGCCACATTTGAGTCTCCATTCACTCAGCTGTTTGCTGTCAATGCTTGGCCAGGGTAGTTGAACAATGTGTGCCGTCTCCCTTCCTCTGCCATGGTACCAGATGTTCCCTGCTGACCCCAGTGACGGGCCATATCCTCCTTTTGCATCTGACCATGCACTCCACAGCTCTAAGCCACTGAGGAGACCCAGTTCTGACACGTGCACTCCACAATCAGACCCCAGATCTTACAATTCTCCCCATGATCAGAATTCTGAGTCCAGCAGTTCAGCTGAGGAAATCCCCAAAGAAACTTCTTCTGATGTGATTCCTGAAATGACTCTTGTGTGTGGTTGTCTGTACGGGATCTGGCTCTGTCCTTCATGCACTTCAACCAAGGCATACACTGCTAGTTGATCTTGCACTCTCCAGGTACTTCTGCAGTCTAGCCTGACAAGGTTTGCTTCCAGGCCCAGTACTTGCCAACTGATGCTGAAGCAAAGCCCAACAAATCTACACTGACTCAGGTTTTGCATTGCATCCTGACAAGGGAGTTTCCCACACCCTGCTATCAGATCTCCAGCGGGAGAGAAGAAGAGGAGAGAAGAGAGAGGGAGAGAGAAGAGAGAGAGAGACCAGAGAGAGAGAGCAGAGATACAGAGACCAGAGAAGGAGGGATAAGAGAGAGAGCTGCACCTGGGGGGGCCATTTGTCTGCCAGGTGTGGGGGTGGAGATTGGGAGGGATTGAGGCCAGGCCCCCAGGGGATTGGCGCCTGCAGGTGAATGCCTAGGGATGATTGGCGAGTGGGCGGAGTTGGGGAGGGGGCTGGAAGATTGGGGGTGGGATTCTCAGGTGGAATGGCAGGTTACATCTGATTGGTGGACGGCTGGACGGGCGTGAACTTCATGAGCTGTGAGGAAGAAGGAATTGCGCTGGGTCCAGGGAAGGATATTGGAATAACTACTTACAGTCTGTCCGTCCGTCTCCGTCTTCTTCTTCCTGTCCTGTCCCCTTTCTTCCTGGAACCCCCACTACTAAATACAATCCTAGTCCAATCAGCTTAAAGGTCACTAACGCACATGACAGGCATGCCAATCATAGCTCTGATCACACATAGCACTCGCGCTAAGCATGCAGCTATGGGTCAGTCAGAAGGCACTTCCTGAAACCTGTGTACCGCTAAGCTCCAAGAGGAGGAGAGGTCTCAGTACCATCTTAGGGCACACATGCAGTGCTCCCGACACATATGGGGTGCCAGCACTGTAGACAGAAGTTCCCCAAGCTCCCCCACCAGGCCCACTACCAGACCCAAATCTCACATGAGCCAGCAGGTACTAAGCACCCACCAGGCAGTCTGTGTCTCGATGTTGGCCTTTGGTGGACGTTGCAGCCCAGCCTGTCCCATATCCAATTCTTGGGTGTGCCTGTGGGTATTGCAGGCTGGACTAGCCCTGCCTGTTCTCAACCCCTGTCCCCATGGTGTTGTTGAGTTCTGTGGTCATGCCTAGCTCAGCCCGTCACCACCCCCAGACCTTGAGCAAACCAGCTGCCATGGCAGTCCCACAGGGGTAAGCCTATCCCCCCACAGAATCTGCTCCCAGACCCAGAGTTCTTGTGAGCTGGTTAGTGTGAAGGCCCAGCCTAACATGGTCCATCCCCGGCTCCAACACTCTCTGGCGGGTCCTGAGGTTGAGGCTTGCCAGGCAGGACCCAGCAATGGCTTGTATGTGTGCTAGTAGGAGATGGTTGATACTAACAATCCTAACTCAGGTCTCCCACGTGTGCAGGTGTACTGGTTTAGCCTCAAAAGGTTCTCTGGTTTCCCTCCTGTAAACCACCCAGTCTCAGCTTCCTTGCATGTGCAGTAGCCAGGTTGGTTGAAGTCCCCAAGAAGTCACTCCTCACCTGTCACATTCTCTCTTAGCAGACCTCCCTCCCACATTCCAGACCCACTTCCCTGAGCAATCCACAGTCCCCATGTCCTCACATCCCTAAGCCTGGTCCTCTGGCAGTGTGCAGAAGCAGCCTGGGGCCCTACCTGCTTACCCAGGACCCACACATACTCACCCAAGACTCTCTAGACCCTGTGTGTTGGCGTGCTGGTATCTGTCTCCCAACACATTTAAAAAAAAAAAAAGAAAACAAAAGAAAATAAGAGTAGTGAACTACGCTGGCACACTGGTGTGGTTAACACAGATTGGGCATTAACCAGACCCAGGAAACCCACCAGCTGTTCGCTGCTTTTTTCCCAGCAGTGTCACACTGGCCTAGATACCATGCAATCTAGGTCCTTGCCTGCAGCTAGGGGCTGCCAAGCTTTAAAAGTCGGATTCTGCAGTGAGCAAAAGCGACAGCCAGTCAGCAGCAGTGGCAGTGGCCAGAGTCTGTGAGTGGCGCTATTGGCCAGAGAGCAGGATCAGCTAGCAAGGGGTTACTTAGGGATGCTCTCAGGGAGCAAGTGCAATCAGAGAGGAGCCATTAGTGATAGTGACCCCCAGGAGCAAGGAGCACAAACCGCCAGGGGGAGCCCTTGGTCTCGCAAAAAGCAACCAGAGAGGAGCCTGACCAACAGGGGAGGATTTGTGTCAGCCGCCTTGGGGGCCCTGCACTGTTGCTCATCAAGTCTCGCCTTGTAAGCGCTGGGCGCCACAGTGGAGGACAGAGGGCCCTAAACCTTATACCCTCCTGGGAGAGGCACGGTGGAGGATGAGGCTCCAGCAGTGATGAGGGGCAGCCAGCAGCTCTGGGAGGGCAGTGGGGAGTGAGGAGCGAGGCGGGAAGGGCGGTCAGGGAGCAGGTGCGGAGTCATAAGTGTGAGACTGGCGCATCAGCGTGGGTGTGGAACGGAAGTAGAGTGGGAAGGGCAGCCTCCCTCTATAAGCTCCTTGGGTCAGAGCCTCCCTGGAACGCTACGAGATTTTTATACGATATTTTGGGTTTTTTTCTGGTTGGTCCTCAGCCCTGGACTGGCCCCACTGGCCCCTGGGCTTCCAGGGGCATTTTATCCGGCCCCTTGGCTTTGGGGTATATTATCTAGGAGTTTTTTTCCCCCCGGTTTTTTTTTCAGGTAGCCAGAAGAACAAACTTTTTTCTCTCTTTCTCTCACTCTCTTTCTTCTCTCTCTCTTTCTCTCTCTTTCCTCTTTTTCTTTTTTTAAAGCTGCATTACTACGACAAGAGCCCAATTTGTTGCCACTAAATGTAAGAAGCGTGTACAGGGGCCCGGCCATGGCCTCTCAGCTAATGTCCTACCCTTGAACACGTCGAGATCCCATTTGGGCACTGGTTCTAATCCTGGCAGTCCTGCTTATCATCCAGTTCCCTGCTTGTGACCTGGGAAAGCAGTCGAGGACAGCCCAAACCTCTGGGACCCTGCAATCATGTGGGAGACATGGAATAAGTTCCTGGCTCCTGGCTTCAGATCGGCGCAACACCAGCGGTTGTGGTTACTTGAGGAGTGAATCATTGGACGGATGATCTTCCTCTCTGTCTCTCCTCCTCTCTGTATATCTGACTTTGCAATTTTAAAAAGCAGAAGAAGCAGAAACAGAAACAGCAGAAGCAGAAGCAGAAACAGAAGAAGCAGAAGCAGAAGAAGCAGAAGAAGTTGAAGCAGAAGAAGCAGAAGCAGAAGAAGAAGCAGAAGAGGAAGCAGAAGAAGCAGAAGCCGAAGAAGCAGCTGAAGCAGAAGAAGAAGCAGAAGAGGAAGCGGAAGAAACAGAAGCAGCTGAAGCAGAAGCAGAATCAGAAGAAGTTGAAACAGAAGCAGAAGAAGCAGTTGAAGCAGAAGAAGCTGAAGCTGCAGCAGCAGCCTGGGTGGCTCAGCATGGGGAGTAGCCGCCTGGAATCCCGAGTTTGTGCGCTCCAGTCAGGTAAGGAAGGGGAGAGAAAGCCAGCAATCAACTAGAGATGAGCAACCATCCTAAGAGGGAAAGCCAGCAACCAATCAGAATGAGGAGGGAGAGCACATAACCAGTCAGCGATGAGGCAGCGAGGGCGAACAACCAACAAAACGCTTTATTCATTATTTCCATGACACAGCTTTGTAGCTATAGGGGTTCTCTATCTCACCCCTCTTCCTCCCTCTTTTCCCCCTCTCCTCTCATTTTCCTCCATGTTATCACAATAGCAAAGTCCCTAGGACAAGTTACAAGTTTAACTTTCTGGTGTTTAAATGTGTCATGCCATGGTAAGTATCGGAAAACGTAGAAAACCGCATATCATAATGTCAATGCGTATTTATAAATTTCATTAAGATTTCTACTTTTAGTCAGGAGTAGAATGCATACTGGGTAGTCGTTTTACTTCCTGGTATGAAATCTCCCCTGTATACTTTATACATATGCATATAGAGAGTTATTTACATACCTAAATAGGTGTGTATGTATTTCTTTGCATTTTGGCCTGCTTATGTCAGAGATAACATACGATGTTTGTCCTTTTGGGACTGACTGACTTCAGGAAGCATAATGGTTTCCAGCTGGGACCATTTTTGTGCGAACAGGAAGACGTTTTGTGACCGAGTAGTATTCCACAGAGTAGCTGTAGCACAATTTCTTTATCCATTCCTGAGTTGACAGGCATCTGAGTTATTTCCGTGTCTTAGTTAAGTGGATGGTGCTGCAGGGCAACAAAGGATTGCAGGTTAACCTCTTGATTCCAATTTCACTTCCTTTAGATACATTCCCAGGAGTGGGACGGCTGGTTGGATGCCGGATCAATTCTCAGTTGTCTCAGAACTCTCCATACTGACTTTCACAGTGTCTTCATTAATTTCCATTCCCACTAAAATTGGATTAGGATAAATATTCCCACACATCCTTCCCAGCAGTTGCTGTTGGTTGATTTCTGTGTAGCTTATTCTCATGGTGCTACAGTGGAATCTCAATGGACTCCTTGTGTTTCTTCTGAGCCTTGAGAACCCAAGCATTGGTCTGCCACCTGTTTACCTAAATTTGAACTGATCTCCTGCTCACTGCCACCCTCACGAGGTCCACCTATGTCCCAGGGTTCCTTCAAATGTCCTTGCCGCCTGACTTCCTTCCTAACCTACCTGGCATTAATATCCAGATGAGTTAACAAGATGCCCTTTATGGAGCAGCTTACTGTAGCTCTTCACTTGCAAGCAAAGAGGATGGGTTGTTGCAGCTCAGGAAGTTGGAGTTCTTGGTATCAAGTTCTGCGTTTTCCCAGGACTGGCCATCAGGGAAATGCCCATAGAGGCTCTGCAGAGTGACTGTGCTGGGCCGTGTAGGTGGAGGTGTGTGTTCATTCCCCCAGGGACCCGCTCTCTCCTAAACTCACATGGACGCAGAGTTATTGCTGTTGCTGTTCCTACTTTCAGTGGGCCTGGACCTTTCTTCCACATTTCCCCAGTCCTGTTAGCAGCCCTCACCTGCACAGGTGATATTGCCCTAGGCAAGGCTGTCATCTGAGCTAAGGCTGCGGACAGTGTGCTCCCCTCAGCCTCTGCTGCCTGCCTACGTCCTCAATGGGGCTGGCAGCACATGGAAAGAAAAATAAAACAACCGTGTTACTAGGGCAAGAGCCGGATTTGTTGTGAGAAGCTCATATAGCTCAGCAGAGTGAGCAGCCTGGCATTTCTGAGGTTCCCAGTTGGAATCTCAGGTAGAGGCTGGGTAGGAGGCAGGGCGAGACCCTGAGACCCTGGAACGGGGGAGCGCGAGGAAAGGGCCAGCTAAGTCTCCACCGCCTCCCCCACCCCGGGGTGCCCTATTCCTCCACCAGCCCAGCTGAGGTCTCTGTTTCCTCCAACTCCCAGAGAGGCATTGCAGCTTCTTTGCCTGTGTAGCAGTCTTCGCCCCACCCCCACCGCTGGAGTTACTAGCCTCCCCTGTCCCCATTGGCCCATGTCATCCCACCACCTGCCATCCCCGCTCCACCTCCCCCCCCGCCCCCCCGCGCCCTGGTGTGTAGTTTTTCCCCACCAGCTGCGGTCACCGTTTACTCCACCAAGAAATACCCTGAGCGACTTCCTGAACACTGGGCTCCTTGGCTGCCGGCCACCGTCTCTGCCCCACCCACGCCAAGAACTAATAAGGCCCCCGCGGAGGCACGCGCCAGTTCTCCCCTGCCCGTGCCAAGCCAGTGACGTAAATACACTTACGAAAAATCACTGGGGGGAAAGCCAGAAGTTTTCAGAGGGTTCCCTTCTGCTCTCCGCCCACCTGTCTGCAGCTCTGTCTTCCTGCCTCCTCCTTCGCTGGCCAGCCTACTCATTTGCACTCCTGGCTCCATGCTGCCGCCACCTCTGACTTGAAGCGGCTCCGCACCGGTTCAGCAGTGGTGTTGGTCCCCAAAGAGCCAGGAGCCCAGAGCCAGCAGGAGACCCCGGTCTACTGCTGCCCTCCTGCCTCTGCGCTAGTGAGTTGGGCAGGTGCTGGAACCAGGGCAAGTGGAGGGGTGAAGTGCAGGGATGAGACCTGCAGGCAGAATGAAGTGGCTCAAAGTTTTAAGAAGTGCAGTTTGCTTTTTGGAGGTTTTTTTTTTCTTTTTTAAGCTAGAACTCAGCAGCGCACTGGAGGGCTCCCCACTGCTCCCTGCCACCTCACCATGGGGCCAGACTTGGGACAGGCTACCCCTGCTGCCTGCCAAACTGCCACACAGGGGACAGGCTCTCTGCAGCCACCCCGCTGGACCCAAGACAGGCTCCCTGTCTCTCCACCAGAAGGCAGACAGGCCCACTCTGTATTCTCTTACATCTCACTGGGTTTTCTACATCTGCCATCTCATAGATTCCCTCAAGTCAGGATCTATTCTGGAGGATTGTGGGGTTCCCAGAGTGTGTGCATTTGGTGCACAGAGAGCTCATTGTGTGTCTCCCTGGTGATTGTGACAGCCAGGTCCTTGCTCATGGTGTTGAGAGAGACAAGGCTGGCTGTCCCCTTGTCCTGCTGGCAAGCCTGGGTGACTGCCTGGACTTATGGGCCTGTGTGATGTGGATGGTCCCTTCCTCGGGTCCTGCGAGGAGAGTCCAAGGGCTGCTGTGGCTTCTAACCCCAACAGCCCTGGTCCTGGACAAGGGAATGTGAACTGAGCCCTGCTCCTGTCCTACAGGGTGACTACAGGGTAGACAGGAGCCTGTGCTCTGCAGAGTTGAGTCCAGGGTGTTGGGATGCAGGAAGGTCCTGTTGCTTGTAACCACCCCCAGGGGCCAGGGAGAGCCTGAGCTGCACTAGCTTGTGCACTTTTGGGAAAGGGGGGCAGGAAGCCTCTGAGAGAGGCCCATGGAGAGCAGGGAAAGGGAAGCAGACTCATATCAGTCACCAGAATGAACCTGCAACTCCATCCAATATTCCTGTGACAGCAGATTCCCTCCAGAGCAGCATTTCCTGCTGCCGTCGTGGGAGCTCCAGAAGTCTTGGATGTGCAGCTGATCATCCACTCTTCTTCCCTCTGCCACAAAGAGGGGACGGCTTCAGGCACTGCTCAGTCATGGTGCCTGTGGAAGTCCTCAAGCTTATTCTTTGCGTTCTGCTCCCTCTTCCCCTTGCGGGGTGTGCAGGTAAGTATGTGACCTGAGGGAATTTTCAGCTTGGTTGTGTGTGCAACCCTGTCTTCAGCCCCCTGTGGGTCCAGCTCAGAAGCTTTGCAAGTCAGGGGAGTCAGAAAGGAGAACAAGGGAGCTGTCTTTGGAGTGTGTGGGAGTGAAAGCAGCAAGGAGCACAGGTCTTGTTCCCAGGTGAGGGTGGCACCTGAGCAGCCTAGGTCCTGGGGCCGAGCATGCAGCTGGAGCAGTGGTCAGAGCAGGTGGGCAAGAGATGGCTAGCAGGGAGAAGGAGAGGAGAGAAATTAGAGGAGAGGAGAGGTGGAGGGGGGCGGTGAAGGGAGAGGAGCCAGGGGGAGAGAGAGAAGGTGGGAGAAGGAGAGGAAGGGAAGAGGGAGAGCAGGAGGAGGGAAAGTTGGGAATTTCGGCAACGCCCATGTTGCTGTGCACCCTGAGCCAATCGGAGGGACTAGGGTTACAAAAAGACAACACACAAGACAACACAAGACAACAGGCAGTGCGTCACTCTTGTAAACCTAATGCCAAGTTTTTGGGGTCATCCTGCATCTTTTATAGTCTGCCTAGTCCCTCCCAGTATTATCCCAATGCTCAATGGGCTCCTAAGCTCCCCTGGGGGCATCTTAACAAAGAGGAAGCAGGGAAGAGGAACTTGCAGTCAAGCCAGGGGCTAAAATGCATTAGGCCAAGATTGCCCATTCTGTTATCCCTTAGAAACAAGCTAATATGTGGAGTTAACCCTTGGGAGACTGGGGCCTACATGTCTCCCTTTTTTTGTTTTTAATGGACGCCTGTCTTAGGTTGTCCAGCAGTCAGTTGACGCCTTACCCGTCATGGGGAGCCCCACCCAGGGCACGTGGGATCCCTGTCTTAGGTTGGTCATCAGCTCTGCCAGATCTTACCCGTCTCTGGCTGCCCATCACAACATGCTCAACCTGACTTGAGCGCTACGGTTTTCCACAGCTAAGGCCGTCATGGTTTGTCAAATGATGACCTGCTCCCGGGCTTGTTGCCTGAGTAGGCGGCAGAGAAGAGGAAACAGTACTGCAATCATGGCCACGACCATCAGTCCCAAGGCTAAGACTCTGTTCCATTCCTTTAACATCCATGCTGCCCGTCTAATGCCATTAGAACAACTTTCCCTGACATGAGGAGTACCCAGGTCTTAACAATGTACAAGTATTGTTGAAAATGTTGTAGGGTTTTTGAACCCCGAATACTGCAGCAACCTCAAATTCTTGTCTCGCAGGAAAGAAGAATTTTCATGCGGACACAGTTTAGTTTTACAGTAAGATTTATTAGAAAAGCTAAGAAAGACTCCCGTCCTAGTGACCAGAGGGGGTTCTGAGATAGAAAAAGACCCATGCATGGGGGGTGTTGGGACCTTTTTTTTTTTTTTTTTTTACAAGGTTTTTTTTTTTTATTTATTATTTAACTTCAGTAATTACATTGTATTATGTGACACAGTTACATAGATACTTGGATTCTCCCCACCCCTCCCCAAACCCTCCCACCATGGTCGATTCCTCCACCTTGTTGCATGAACACAGCTCAAGTTCCGTTGAGATTCCCCCATTGCAAGCGTATACCAAACATAGAGTCCAGCATCTTATTGTCCAGTCAAGTTCAACGGCTTCTTAGGTATACCCTCTCTGGTCTGAAGATAGAGCCAGCAGAGTATCATCCCAGTGAATTGAAAGCTCCAACATACCATCAGCAAAAATTTACATCATTATGGAATTAATTGACATAGTAATGAGTAACCAAAATGTTAAAAGTAAATGCGAGTTCCCAGCCACCTTCTGTGACCACCTCACCTACACTTCAATTTTAGTTTATACACAACATATAACATTCAAAACATAACATGTTATACATAACATCATATCATCTTAAATTAAGGCAAACATGTGGTATTTAACCTTTTGGGATTGGCTCATTTCCCTTAGCATTATGGTTTCCAGTTTGGCCCATTTGGCCACAAAGAACTGCATTTTGTTTTTTTTAATGGCTGAGTAGTATTCCATGGAGTAGATGAACCATAGCTTTCTTATCCAATCCTCTGTTGATGGGCATTTTGGTTGTTTCCATGTTTTTGCAATTACTGATTGTGCTGCTATGAGCATAGGAGTGCATGTTGGTTTCTCATAAAACAAGTGTTCTGGATATATTCCTAGGAGTGCTATTGCTGGATCATATGGTATGTTGAATTTGAGTTGTTTGAATATTCTCCATACTGATTTCCATAGAGGCTGTACCAGCCTGCAGCCCCACCAGCAGTGGAGTAGGGTTCCCTTTTCCCCGCAACCTCGCCAACAAGTGTCGTTGGTGCTTTTATTCATGTGGGCCAGTCTTACTGGCGTTAGGTGGTACCTCATTGATGTTTTAATTTGGATTTCCCTTATTGCCAGGGAACTTGAGCATTTTTTCATATGTTTATTTGCCATTTGGGTTTGTTCCTTTGTGAAGTGTCTGCCCATTTCCCGTGCCCATTTCTTGAGTGGGCTGTTTGTTTTGACATTTTGGTTGTTTTGTAGCTCTTTGTATATTCTGGATATTAGCCCTCTATCACCTATGTCGTGTGCGAAGATCTTCTCCCATTCTGTGGGTTGCCTTTTTACTTTGTTGATTGTTTCTCTAGCTGTACAGAAGCTTCTTAGTTTGATGAGGTCCCAATTGTTTATTTTGGTCTTGATTTCTACTGCATCTGGAGTCTTTTTTAGGAAGTGAGGGCCTACCCCTAAGTGTTCCAGTGTGTTTCCAACATTTTCTTCCAAAAGTTTGAAGGTTTCTGGATGTAGGTTTAGATCTGTTATCCATTTAGATCTGATCTTAGTGTATGGTGAGAGATGTGGATCTATTTTTTTGTTTCTGCAGGCTATCAACCAGTTGTCCCAACAGCATTTGTTGAACAGACCTTCCCATTTGCCTGGATTGTCGTTTGTCTTTTTGTCAAAGATTATTTGGCTGTATCTGTGTGGGTTTCCTTCTGGCGTTTCTATTCTGCTCCATTGATCTTCCTCTCTATCTTTGTGCCAGTACCACGCTGTTTTGATAACCACTGCCCTATAGTATGCTTTAGTTCAAAGAGGGGGTTTTTCCAAGGGCAAAGGAATTTCCTGGTCTCCAGGTATCTGCCTTTGGGACAAAAAAGACCAGAGAGGTGCTAGACAGGACATTCCAGGCCTTAGGCATCTGCATATTACTTCCTGCCCTCCTTTCAATGATAAAGAGATAGGCCTGAGACCTTCCCACACCTTGGCCAGAGGTAATGGCTGGTGCTTCAGGTGAGGAATTGGTATGCTAATAGCACCCTTGTCCCTTGGAAGAGACTGCTCTGGTGAATCTAAAATATGGTGGGGAAGTTCCCTTTTATATTTGGGAAGAAAAATGACTTGGGGACCCAGAATACCCTAACTGCCTACCACCCAGTCTAACTCCTATCACAAAAACACTAACATTTAACAATCTCATAGTGCTACGATGTTACATATATACAAGACAGTTTTACCAGGAACCAGAGACCCTAAATGCCTATCATCCCATCTGGCTGTTACATTTCCAAACAGAGAAATGGACCCCAAAAGTTTTTAGGGAAAAGGGATGGCATCATCCATTCTTAACTACTTCCCGCTGAGAGGGGGTGCCGTGGGGAAACAGCAGCAGTATGAGGGTCCATGTAGTAGTTCCTGATAGAAGGCAGAAGTTGTCAGGTGTTGTACATCATGGCACTTGAAAGGCTTCTCTGTTGAAGTCCTGAATAGTAAGTCCATTTGAATACATTCGAAACTATTCAGCTGAACAGGCTTTGTAGGTCCTGAGAAAACAGAAACAGACATGCCTCTCCAAAAGCTTAATTGTGTATCCATACATTATTTCCAAAAGGAGTTAGCTTAGCAATTCACATTTATGAATATTTTCATGTATAAGCCAATTAAGATAGACTACATAGCTTTCCACATAAACATGTACATCAGGTAACACATATTATAAAACAAAACCCGCTTTTGTAACAGCTACTTGAGAATTCTTTTACGTGTGTTAAAGTTACCAATTGTTTAGAATTACATTTTGCTTTTAATAATCTGAATAAACCATACCTATAGGTTACTATTAAACTTTAGAAATGCCCCCCATTTTTTCTTTTTTCTTCTTCTTCTTCTTCTTTTTTTTTTTTTTTTTTTTTTACAGATTGAATCAGTTGTCTGTGCTACAATTAACTTTACCAACTGAAAGATACATCCTTTGAAGCACATTCTTCTGAGTTTGAGGCTGCTAGGGGCCCGTATAGAACTCCCAAAACCAGAAGAATTAAACCTATTAAATATGCCAAGAGGCCTTAAAATATCTGATCAAAGATTCTTCATTATAATGTCCATCCTTTTAATCAAACTGATTCGAACAGTAACATATCAAAAACTTCTGTGACATATAAATGATCACCCAAATATTTCAAAGTAATACCTAACAGAAAATACTCTTGAAAACACAGCTCTATAGATCATGAGAATTAAACACAGGAATTAATGTATAAAATCATGTCATAACTTTTTAAGAATTTTAACAAATTCAAAGGTTGGAACAAGAATAGAGCTTACTGAAGCTGGATAGACATTTGATAAAGTCACCAATTAAACAGAGACTATCTAAAGTTCAGTGCTTCAATTTTTTAACAGCTTTCAAAATTAGAGATATTTTTTATTTTTAGATATTTACTAGCATTTTTATGTATGTGTTGTGCTGGTTTCTGAAATCCCCAGATAATCATCAAGCCTGAAGTCCGTGCTAAGGCAAAAAGGTGGCTTATTCAAACTAACCTAGGTCTCCCAGCCACCTCCCCCAGCCCAGCATGGCTGGGTGGGGAGGGGCAACCTGCAGGATCCACAGGGCTGGCAAACAGCGAGCCCATGAGCCAGAGAGAGCGCCCGAGAGAAAGAGAGAGCAGGCCCCAGAGCCCAAGCCCCCCAGTTTTTGTACATTTCAGGCTATTGATTATACAGTCATGATCTAGCAGGCTTCTATTGGTGGGTTTGAAACTAGCAACTTTTAAAAAGTACAAATCAATGAGCTATATGGTGGTGGATCTTATCAAACACCAGGTACCTCCTTCCTGAGGAGTGGTCTGCCTAAGTGACATGCCAGGTGTCCTGCCTGGTGTCATGTAGACTATCAGGGCTGGAGTTCACACAGCCCCCAGCCAAGCCATTAAGGAGGAATCACAAAAGGCAGAAAACTTCCAGGTTCTTCATATGCATACTTCAAAAACTTCAAAAACAATGGCTTTAAGCAAATTTCAACCATTTCTCCCAATTCATGGAAACACATTTTAACATGAACCTGCCTCAAAACCAGGAAAGAAAAGTTTTTTCAAACAACCTTCTAGCTGATTTGGGAATTCACCCCTTTTCAAATGCAGGCAGATAAGAATCACTACAACAGGGGCAAGATCAAGGTCCCAAATTCTTCAAAGGGCAGACTCCATGTATGCCCCTCCCTTGTTTTATGTATGGCTTCAGGGCCTGGAGCTTCTCCTTAGCTTTTGTTTTGTTGAAGTCAAGAGAGCTGAAAAAAATTCAATTTGGCTGTTGTCTTGGGAGATTACCTAGGAATTTACCAAAGTTAGTTAACAAAAAGAGATGTTACAACACTGTTGTTTCTCACAAGGAATCAGACTCCAACTCCATTGTCTTAAAAGCAAAATTCAGAAATTATGCACATCATAACCAATTTCAGTATACAATTTAAAAGAATTTATTGTTTTCCTGTAAGGCAAAAATCCCACATACTTCCTTGTAAGTAAGAACACAAGTAATTAACAATCTGGATTAATTTCATTATTAGGAAACATTTTGACCAATGAGCGTAAGTACTCATCTATTTAATAGCATATATGATGCAACAAATTTAGCATAATTTAAAATATTATGAGATTATAATACAAGTTATTTTGAATGACAATTACACTATTCAAATTTTTGTCTCAATCTTTGAGAGTTCCAGATCCTACTAGAACCCCCAAAGTCATGAGACTTGGTTCAGAACTCTGAAGAATTTAGAGGTCTAAATGAGTAAAATAAAAAGTACCTTTAGCATTTAAATGAACATGTACTGTATGTTAGACTTGATCAATACCAGAACAACACTGTAAGCTGAAGATTAAAAAGCAAGAAAACGTCATATGAACCTTTAAATTTGTTAGACCTCTCTAAAATTATTTATCAGGACAGAGAAAGGGGGTCAGTCATGGTCTGTCCCATCTCGTCAGTCAGACACACACACACCTAATTCAGAACAAGAACAACAACTTAACAATTCAAGATAAAGATAGAACTGGAGAAATAATATTAAAACAAAATCTAGTTTTTGTCTGGACAAAAATAATAGAACACCAACAATATGACTAAACAAACATATGCACAAACACCAAACACATCAGAACAGAGACATATAACTCTTAAACTTTTTGCCGGCTTCTAACCTCTTCTTCGACATACTTTAATCTTTAGATATTTTGTAAAACAAATATATAGGTACACTTCACGTTTTAGGTTTAAATTAAGTTACAGAACATGTTTCTTTCTTTCTTTCTTTCTTTCTTTCTTTCTTTCTTTCTTTCTTTCTTTTTTAATCAACCTTGCTTGAATTGCTTAATTTTCCGGTCATCCTATTCCGACTAACAGCGTTCCCAATTTGATGTAAATGTCCTTCAAGAAGGTGACCAATTTATCCTGGGAGAAGGCTCAACCCACTTTATCGTCCTTTTCGCAGGATAAATTAAACACCAAGACCTAACTATACTTCAAAATAAACCTAGAGACTGACTATACTTCAAAATAAATCTAAACCCTCACTATATTTCAAAATAAAACTAAAACCTGACTTTATTTCCAAATAAAACTCCCTCTCCTACCAGTTTAGGAGAGACTTACAATTCGTCCCACTTACCTTAATCAGCTGGCCAGCCTCCCGGGACAAACCTTCCTCATATCCTCTCTTTCAAGATCTTGGTGGAACCTCCAGATGTCGGGAACGCCCACGTCGCCGTGTACCCTGAGTCGAGCCGAACGGAGGGACTAGGGTTACAAAAAGACAACACACAAGACAACACAAGACAACACGCAGTGCGTCACTTTTGTAAACAGAATGCCAAGTTCATTTGGGGTCAGCCTGCATCTTTTATAGTCTGCCTAGTCCCTCCCAGTATTATCCCAATGCTCAATGGGCTCCTAAGCTCCCCTGGGGGCATCTTAACAAAGAGGAAGCAGGGAAGAGGAACTTGCAGTCAAGCCAGGGGCTAAAATGCATTAGGCCAAGATTGCCCATTCTGTTACCCCTTAGAAACAAGCTAAGCTGTGGAGTTAACCCTTGGAAGACTGGGGCCTGCAGGGAAGAAGGGCACTGAGCTGGTAAGAGGGAAGGGATAAGGAGGGGAGGAAGGGGGAGGGCAGCTAGAGGGAGAAAGGCAGGGGAGAGGGAAGCAGGGGGAGTGAGGAAGAGCAGGGAGAGAGAGGAGTGAGAGGGAGATTGAGAGGAGGGAGAGTTACAGGGAGATGGAGACAAGGGCAAGGAGACAGACAGAGGAAGAGGAAGATGAGAGCAGGGAAAGGGAGAGCAGGGAAAGGGAGAAAGCTTAGAGATGGAGAAGAGAGTGCAGAGACAGGGAACGGAGGGAGGGAGATAGAGAGTGAAGGAGAGGCAGAAGAGGGAGAGACGGAGAGCATCCAGAGAGAAAGAGAGAGAGAGAGAGAGAGAGAGAGAAGGAGAGGCAGAGGAGCGAGAGCCTGGCAGGGCAGAGAGAGAAGGAGAGCAAGAGGGAGAGAGAGACAGAGCTAGAAGGAGAGGGAGAGGAGGCAGAGGACCTAGAAGGAGGGGAGGGGGCAGATGAGAAGGGCAGAGGGAGAAAAGAGGAAGTGCAGAGAGATGTGAAGAGGTGGATGGAGATGACGAAGAGGGAGAAGAGAGGAAGAGACAGGGATGGAAAGAAGAGGAGGGAAAGGGAGAGAGAGGGAAAGAGAAGCAGAGGAGTGAAGGAGAAAGGATGGAGATTGAGAGGAGAGAGGGAGAGGATACTGTGGTCTGGGAGAGGGAGGCAGGAATGTGAGTTCACACAAACTGTGTGCTTCCCCACAGAGAGAGAAACACACCATCAGGTGGCCACAGAGTTACCTATGAGTAGAGGGAGGGAACCGGGGCCTGAGAAGGAGCCACACACCTGATCCTGGAACCTGGAGCTAAGGGACAGCCCTCCATGTCAATAGGCTCCTGTGAGATAGAGGACAGGGCCCTGACTGAATATGCAGATAGGGTGAAGCTGAGCATGGTGAGGCTTTCTGGGGCTTCAGGGTGTTTAACTTCCAGGTGGGCAAGGTGGTGTCTCCCCCTGCCTGATGCTAGATGAGACACAAGTGCCTCCTGGGAAAGTGGACATGCCAGATAGATAGGTAAGGGGATAGAGATACAAATTCCTGCTCAGGTATTCCCACCTGGTCTCTAGGGTTCCCCTATCCAAAGCAAAGATACATATAAATGAATGGAGCCCAAATTTGGCTACTGTCCAAGCTTTCCCAGCCCAGACTAGAGTCTGTTCCAGCTACAATACACCCGCCCTAGCTGGGATCTTCCTCCAGTGGGATCCCAGTTGTATGTTTGAGAGTCAGAGGAAGGTGCTAGCCTGCCTGTATTTCTAGGTGGCCTCCAGGGATAGGAGTGGGGTCCTGGATTTGGAGCCTACTGCTTCCTCCTTGGCTGTCCAGTGGCTTCGAAGGTGTGAAGTGAGGCAAGGTGCTGCTGCTTCAAGGCTGGAGGCCTGGGATGGGGTGATCACCTGTTCCTACAGACTGAGTTCCCTCTGACCCTGCTCCTGCCAACCCAGAAAATCGTGTCCCTCTGTGACTGCCAGACCTGTCTTTCTAGGTGAGGAGGCCATGCCATGAGGACTGCTCTGAGCTAGCATGGTCAACTAAGGCCCAAGACTCGATAGCTCCTCTGTTCCAGAGCCCAGACTCAAACCAGGGGTCGCACAGGCATGGTGTGCATGCCCACACTGCATGTGCAGGGCCTGGCTTCTGATCACAAGCAGGCCATGTCGTGATTGTCCACTGGAGTTTCCATGAACTCCACACAGGGCCTTTGGCCACCACAGATGCCTCTAGTGTCATACGTTGTCACGAGTAGGGAGCACAGAGGCCCGTGCAGCCTCATTCATTCATTCATTGATTCATTCATTCCAGTGCTGTCAACTTTCACACGTCAAGGGCAAAAATAAGTACATGTCAATAGCATGACAGGGCCAACTAAGCCACAAACATTACTATATACTGCTTTGCAGAAACTTCCCGAGGCCAGGCCAGGGTTAAGAGGAGACAGGATATTAGCATATCCTCTACAGTGTTAGATTTCTAAATGTGCTATCCTGGTCATGGGGACAGCAGTATCCGAGACGTCCCTTGGCCTGCCAGGAGGTAGCCCTGATGCCACAGGGGATTCACTAGCTGCAAAGAACTGTCCTTGGAATTTGACCTACTAGGAATATGAAATGGCCATTGTGTGGAGAGGAGGGCAGACAAGGGATATACGTGGGACTGGGACCTGAGATGATGTCCATTGATTGCTTTGCCCCTGTGCACCAGAAATTACAACCAGCAGGGGTCCCAAACCTGCTTCAGCTTCTTGGGTACATTATCAATCAAGATACCCTACAACATATGAATGTCTGAGTATTTTATTTTCTTTTAATTGATTATTTATTTATCTGCATCTATGTTTGTGTGTGAGAGAGATCAATCATTCACTGGTTTGCTCCCAACAGTGGCCAGGGTAGGACCAGGCCAAAGCCAACAACCTGGAATATTGTTGGGTCTTCCACATGGTTGGCCACCTGCTGCCTCCCAGCAAGCTGGATTGAGTAGCAGAGCCTGGTCTCAACCCAGGCACTCTGATGTGGGATACGGGCAGCCCAAGCCAAGGCTTAACCACTGCCTCAAACACCCACTTTTCTGCGGACTTTCCTTTTTGCCATGTAGCTCCCCCAGCAGATGGCCTTACGTCCTCTGGGTAAGGCCACCGGAAGCAATGCACTTGCTGTGGGCTGTGGGTCCTTTGGGAAAGAGCCTAGGTTTTCTGATTAGTGGGGCCTGGGTCAGAGGGGTGGCCAAAATCTGGAAACGGGACAGAGATTGCAACATTCTTGTTGGAGTGGCTGTATCAGCCTCCTGTCCGCCTGTGCTTCCTCTTTGTGGACCTTGTCATTATTCAGATCAGGCACTATCCAGGTAGGCTGCACATCTGGCTGGCATGTGGGATCCCCATGCTCTGAAATCCACAGGCACAGATCTTTGTGTATATGTCCTGGCAGACATGGTGTCATTCCCAGCAATGCAATCATGCTGTCTTCCCAGTTCTGCACCTGCACTTAGCATCCCTTGTACTGAGATTTTTCACTGCATTATCACTTTGGGGTCATGTTCCACAGTGCCCAACCCCAGGCTTGAGCAGGAGCTGTGACTGTGCCTCTGATGATGCAGGTGCTCCTTTCTGTTGGCTGGTGAACAAGCATATCATGTCGTTGGCCCCAATTGCATATATACTTTTTTAAAAGATTTATTTTATTTTTACCTGAAAATCAGAGTTAGAGAGCGAGGGGAAAGAAACATCTTTCATGCACTGATTCACTCACCCAATGACTGCCACAGCCAGAGGTGGACTGGTCTGAAACTGAGTGTCAGATTTTTCTGGGTCTTTCACACGGTTTTAGCAGTCCAAGGCCTCGGGCCATCCTCAGATGCTTTGCTAGGTCATTACCTGGGAGCTGGGTTGGAAGTGGAACAGCCAGGACTCAAACAGGTACCCATGGGAATGCTGGCATTACGGGCAGAGAACTGATGAACTACACCACCGTGCTGGCCTACTTTTTAATCCATTTAGCCAGTCTGTGTCTTTGTATTGGATCATGAGATCCACTTCCCTTCAGAGTTCCCGTGTTTAGCATATGTGCTGCCGAAGTGAGCATACCTTCAAAGTTATTACTGATAAATATCAACTTGATCCTGCTGCTTTCCCATAAATATTCATATTATTTGTTTTGGATTGCCTTTGCACTTTCAGTAGATGCTGTGCCTTCACTCTGTCTCCTTATGACGGCTATTATTCCATTTCTGTGTGCAGCATGGCCCTAAGTATCATGTGTAAAGCTGGTGAATGGTGACAGGTTATTTCAATTTTTGTTTGTTTTGGAAGGTATTTTATGTACATTTATAAATGAGAACTTTGCTGATATAGCATTCTGGGTTGACAGGTTTTTTTTAAGATTTAGTTCTTTCAAAGTTCAGAATTGCACTTAGAAGGGAGAGAGAAGGAGGGAGAGATGAAGAGAAGGAGGGGCAAAGAAAGAAAGCAAGCGACGGACAAACAGAGAGAGAGAGAGAGAGAGAGAGAGAGAGAGAGAGAGAGAGAGAAGGAGTGAGAGAGTGAGAGTTTATCTTCCATTTGTTAGTTCATTCCACAAGTGGTCACATGGCTGGGGCTGGGCCAGTGAAAAGCCAAGAGAGAAAGCAAGCGAGAGAGAAGCAAAGAGAGAGAGAGTTTATCTTCTATTTGTTCATTCCATAAGTGGTCACATGGCTGGGGCTGGGCCAGTCAAAAGCCAAGAGCTGGGAGCTTCTTCTGGATCTCCTACATGGGCGTACAAGCCCTAGCAGTTGGACCATCTGCTGCTGTCTTCCCAGTCGCACTACCAGGGACCCTCCACATCAAGGCAGTGACCTAGGTTGCCTTGCACTAATGAAGTGCTACACTGCTGGGAAGAAAGCAGCCAAAAGCTGGTGGGTATTCTGGGCCCGGTTAAAGCCCAATTAGTGTTAAATATTCCAGTATGCCAGCATAGCTGCTCTCTCCTCTTTCCCTCTCCCTCCCTCCCACCTTTCCATCCTCCTTTCCTTCTTTCCTTCCTTTCTTGTTTTCTGCTGTTTTGGGGGTTATTTTGCTGTTGTTTTGCTAGTTCTTTCAGGTATACACTTAGCTCATTGATCTGGTGTCTTTCTTGTTTCTTGATGTACATATGTGCTGTTCCTGGCGTGTGCTGTAATTCCCTCTGGGTTCTATGTAGGTGCCTGTGTGAGTCTGTCTCTTGTCACTCTTGCCTCTAGAAACCTTCCAGACTGACTGATGTGCTCTGATCTCCTACTGTCCCTGACATGCCCTGGAACCTTGTTTCTGGAATTCTCTTCCTCTGATCCACACCTGTCTTTGCCTTTCTCCTGCATCTTGGAGTCTGCTCTGCCGAGTGCTCCCAGGAGAAAGTAGCCGCCAAAGGGAGCATGCACACGGGGCCTCCCTGCTGCTGCCAGGGCCAGCACCATCTGCACCAGTCTTTCCAGAACACCCCTGTGCTGTCAGCTTTCATCCACGTGGTCTCTTTCTTTCAGGGTTGCTGTTCAGTTGGAGTGTGAACGTGCACAATGTGTGTGTTTGCACAAAGCTTCTGTCCCCAGCTCCCTGGTTCCAGGTGATCCTGTGTACCTCATAGAACCAGCATGAATGACAAGGAGCACAGGAGTGAGGAAGTCAGGAGTCAGGGATGCAGGTGCCATGGCCGGGAGGTGATCTCTGTGATTTCCAGCCCAACCCTTCATGGGCTGCTTAGTGTCCTAGAACTGGAGGAAGGACTGTCTGTGAGTTGTTTTCATGTCATCAATGTTACTTGCATTTTTTCCTTCACAGATGATCATTCTCTCTGCCATCGCTTCACTGTCATCCCCAGAGCCCGATCTGGCCAACCAATGTGTGATGTCCTGGGTTATATAGATGGCAAAATCTTTCTAACTGGTGCCTGTGGCTTCAACAAGGCCAACTGTTTTATTCTCCCTGGGAATGAAACACATATCCCTGACAATGAAGAAAAAGCAATGAAGGAAACATTCAGAGAAGTGACAGACATCCTCATACAACAGCAGGCTGAGATGAACCCAGCAGATGACACAAGCAGGGGTGAGTGGGAAAAGACCAGGGTGGCAGATGACAAGTATTGTAAAACCAGGGACTCAGGATTCTCCTTTAGAGGTGTAGATTGGGGCAGGACCGGTAGGACAGTCAGGGCCAGGAGCAATGGAGGGGATGGGGGCAGAGGATAGCAGATGGGGACAAGGGCTTGTCAAGACTAATCTTGGCTCATCTCTTCCCAATGAGGACAGATGCCCTCAGCTTGCAGGCAAGGATGTGCTGTGTGCGTGATGCCTCTGGGCGCACACATTGGTCCTGGCTGTTCAGCATCAGTGGACAGAAATCTCTCCTCCTTGACTCAGAGCAAAGAACATGGACAGAACTTGATCCTAGAGCCAGATGGCTGAAGACATGGCAGAATGACAGCCACATGATGGATATTTTCCGCAGAGTGTCCATGGGAGATTGTCAGAGCTGGCGTAAGAACTTCTTGCTGTAAAGGAAGGAAATGCTGGAGACCACAGGTAAGAGCAAGAGCTTTGGGAACAATTGTGTGTGTGTGTGTGTATGTGTGCACGTGTGTGTGATGTGAGTGTGGCTGCTCTGCATATATGTGTGGGTAGGAGTGTAAGTGTGAGTGTGTGTTGTGAGTATGGATTCTGTGTGTGTGTGGGTGTGTGTTGTGAGTCTGGGTCTTGTGTGCATGTGTGGGTGTGTTGTGTGTGTGATTGTGTTGTGCTTGTGTGTGAATGTGTGAATGTATGTGTGTGTCTGAGAGTGATCCAACCTGGAGCCTTCTCCCCAGAACAGCAGAGTCCAGCCCAGCATCCTCCCTGCATCTCCTCCCATCTCTGCTTTTCCTCTGCATTGCCTCTTCCTCAGGGCATGGATTTTACTCCACTCACCCTGCCTCTTCTCCAGCCTTCTAGCTGAGGCTGTCCTTGTGTCTAAGCCTCCTTCACTGTGCTCTCTTCCTAGAATCACACCCTCCCTGTTTTGCCTGCACACTCTCTTGGATCCTGCAGAACCCATATGGACTGCTGTGACCCATCTCAACCACCACCTGGTCCCTCTCCTCGTCTGGGACAGCGAGAGTATCATCTGTCTGGACACCCTGGCTCCCCTGTCTGGCAGATCGTTCCCTGGGTGTAGGACATATCCTCCCTCGCTGCTACCCGAGAGCCTGTCACAGTGACCAGCATGGAAACGGGAGGCAGTTGTGTGCTTGGCCACATTGCCCAACTGCAGAAACTGGAAGATTTCTGGATGCAGGAATCTGTACAGGGGCCATAACTGTTTTTGCTTGCATTTCAGCAACACCAACCACGACCCCAGAAGCATCACCCTCCAAAGCGACAGTCCTCAGGCCCAGCCTCTTGACCCTCCTGCTCCTCACTGGCTTAGCTCTGCTTTGGCATGTAAGTGGACCCTTTCAGCACAACTGGTGTTGAAGGCAGCATTGTGAGGGAAGCGGGAGGCAGATGGGTGAGGTAGGAGAATGGGAAAGTGAATTCCCCAAGTCCATCCCTGCCCTCTGGGCTGTCCCTTTTTATACTGGAAGGAACCAAGGAGAATGAGACCTGTAGGACTCAGTGGAATGTTCATTCCTGCCTAGTAACTTCTCAGTATCTCCCCAGGGCTCTTAGCATAATTAGCAAATATGCCCTGAGCACATGGTCTTGCAGGCCACAGTCCAACTGTCCACCATCTCCCATGCCATCTAGACCTGAACCTTATTTATTCATCTTCTGCTTATATCTGCCTTCATTCCTTAGGTGTTGACTCTAGCTTGATCCACACAGATAATGTAAGTTACAACATGGAGTTTGGAAGAACCTGAGTGATACGGGATAAAGATGAAGGCTAACACACGATCTTCTTCTTGAAAGCCACATCTGAACAGATCATAGAGATTGCGGTACAGTGCTGAGTCGTCTCCACGCAACCAGACAACACAGCGTGTGCAGGGCTTGGGGTGGGGCAGACTTTCTTTCTTGGCTGGCTTGCTTTCTTTCCCTTTTTTCATTCTGCCTTTCTTTGCAAATTTATGTACTTGAATGTTAGGAAGAGAGAGAGGAGAGAGGGGGAAGAGAGAAGGGGAGATGACAAAGAAACAGAGAAACACAGGAGCTCTTTCATCTGCTGATTCACTGCCCAGCGGATGCAACACCTGCGTCTGGACCAGATCCACACCAGCAGTAGGAACTCCATCGGTGTCTGCCGTGTAGGTGGAGCCTACTTGAGCCTTCCTCCACTATCTTCCTGGTTGTGGAGCACCTAGACTTGAACTTGCACTTGCACATGGGATGGCAGTGTTATAAGCAGTGGCTTAACCCACTGCACCACAAAGCCAGCCCCATGAAAGCAATTTTCATTTGACCTGCTGTGTTCAGAATTAATACAGAATTGTACAGAAGTATTAGATAATGTATTTTAAGAGAATAATGAAATAGCTGGTGAGGAAGAGTTAGAGATTACACATAGAGAGATTTGTTAGTAAATTAAGTTGTGGCAGATGAATATTTATGTATTAGTATATGTATTTATATGATAAAGTAACTACAACTTTTAAAATAATTTATTTATTCTTATTAGGAAGGCAGATTGACAGAGAGTAGATCCTCCATCTGCTGGTGAAGAACCTAGGTGTTTTCTGCTTTTGTGATTTCTGCCTTACTTGCATGGGTGGGGGCTGTGTAAGCGCCAGGCCTGGCAGACTGTTTGACACCCAGCAGGACACCTGGCAGGTCAGGTAGGCAGAGCGCTCCTCAGGAAGGAGGTGCATGGTGTGTTTGTTAGATAAATTGCTCACTGCCCTATAGCCCATCAGTTTGTATTTTTTGAAAGTTGTTTGCTTCATACCCACCAATAGAAGCCTGCCCACTTGCTCTTTTAACAGATAAACTGACCAATCATGACTGTGCGATTACATGCAATTGGCCTGAAATGTATAAGAACCCTGTGCTGTTCAACCTCGCTCTTTTTTTCTTCCTGCCCAGCTGTTCCTGCTGCAGCCTTGGCTGCAGCTGTCCCTCCCTTCCCAGCCCTGCTGGGTTGGGGGCAGTAGCTGGGAGACCCAGGTTAACCTGAATAAACTGTCCTTTATGCATTAGCATCGACTTCAGACTCTATGGTTTTCTGGGGATCTCAAAATTCAGTATAACACTGGTCACTCCCCAAGTAGCCGTTGGCCAGAGCTGGACCGATCTGAAACAAGGAGCCAGGAACCTCAGCATCTCCCATTTGAGTGTAGGGTCCCAAGGCTTTGAGTCATCCCCGACTGCTGTCCCAGGTAATCAGCAGGGACCTGGAAAGGAAGTAGAGTGGATGGGACACAAACTGCCACCAATATCGGATGCTGAATTTTGCAGACAGAGGGTTAGTCAATTAAGCTATTGCACTCTCCCACCTCAGTAAAACATGTTTACAAAATTGTTTGTGGTGTGTATAGTAAATTCAATATCCTATGAGTAATGGAGGTCATGTTTTTGAATAATACTTGATTATAAGAGAAATTTTGTTATACAAACAATGAGGACAGGGTCAGGGCTGTGGCAGATAGGACTTAACCGCAGCACCCACTGGTGCTCATGAGAACCAGAGTAGGGATAGAATGGGGTGGGATATGTCCTGGCACACACTGAACCATGCAAGTGCTGCATCTGGGTGTGGGCCAGGTATGGCTGGGCTAAAGCACCCAACAATAAGAACAGCAATGCGTGTTGACCAGTTGGGCAAGGCCACTGTACCTGTCAGGACAAGAGGAGGACTAAGTCAGGCTGGGCCCCGACCTACCGATGTGCATGAAATCTCCCACTGGAGATGTGATTGAAAGGTTTGGGGAACTCCCTTGTCAGGATGCAGTGCAAAACCTGAGTAAGTGTAGATTTGTTGGGCTTTGCTTCAGCATCAGTTGGCAAGTACTGGGCCTGGAAACAAACCTTGTCAGGCTAGACTGCAGAAGTACCTGGAGAGTGCAAGATCAACTAGCAGTGTATGCCTTGGTTGAAGTGCATGAAGGACAGAGCCGGATCCCATACAGACAACCACACACAGGAGTCATTTCAGGAATCACATCAGAAGAAGTTTCTTTGGGATTTCCTCAGCTGAACTGCTGGACTCAGAATTCTGATCATGGGGAGAATTGTAAGATCTGGGGTCTGATTGTGGAGTGCACGTGTCAGAACTGGGTCTCCTCAGTGGCTTAGAGCTGTGGAGTGCATGGTCAGATGCAAAAGGAGGATATGGCCCGTCACTGGGGTCAGCAGGGAACATCTGGTACCATGGCAGAGGAAGGGAGACGGCACACATTGTTCAACTACCCTGGCCAAGCATTGACAGCAAACAGCTGAGTGAATGGAGACTCAAATGTGGCTTATGTCAGCCAATGGACCTTGGAAGGGTTTCCTCATCCTTGGAGCAGCAAGATCAACAGCATCTCAGAACTACTGAAAACACCTAAGCAGAACCTCAGAGCATGCTCCATATTGGGGACCCTGGGAGGAGATGAGGTTGCTGTTCCCCATCCCTAGGTAATGAGGTGGTTGGGAGGCGGCATGCAACTTCTTCCTCATCTTCTCCCTTTCCCCAGACACAGGAAGAAGAAAAAGCAAAGTTAAAAGCAATATTCTCACTCTCTTTTCCTAATTCTGTCCCTTCCAACTTACTCAAATATGTAAGCATGATAGAAAATAAATTTACAAGATGAAAAATTAAAATAGTAATAAAAAACATGATCATGACAAGGAAAAGTGAGTTACTGCACAAGCTGGCATAGGAACGTAACGTAGACTAGCACAGACTCTCATTAATTGCTTGCAGGATGCAAAAGTGCATCAGCCTCCTTCAAAGAGAAGTTCTTTCTTACAAACTCATTTGATGCAGCCATCACACAATCTCGTAATTGCACAGATGAGTTGAAATTTGAAGTTCTGGGAAGAGCTTGCACACACATGGTTATCATAGCTTCATTGGGAGAACTCAGGGCAAGCAAATTATCTGTCAGAAGGAGTGTGATAAGCACACTGGGGAATACACACAATGGTGAAGCATTCCACAATTTAAAAAATAAGCTATAAAAGACATGGACAATCCAGAAAAGTATATTGATAAAGAGCAAAGCCAGTGTGGGACACCTGCATAGATCAACTTCCAAGTTGATGACTTTGTGGGAGAGGGAGAAATACACAGTGTAACATGAGTGGTTTGCAAGGGGTGGCAAAACTGTCGAGGAGGGAGGGACATACAGGAGGAGCACGGAAGACCTGCGCACAGTTAAGACTTGTGCATGATGTCATCATGGTGGACACAGGACAGTATGCACTTGACAAGACCCATTGACTGTACCTCACCTAAGCTGCAGGTCTTAGTGAATAATAATGTAATCAGTGTTAGTCCATCAGTAAGGACAAATAGATCAATTGAACTGATTATTTTCATAGTAGGGAGAATAGCCAGGGCGCAGCAACTCTTCTTCTAACCCACTGTTCTCTTCTATACCTACCTGGATAAGCCTACTTATTGAAAACGAAAACGATAACCACAATCTCAAAAGATGACAGGCATGTCAGCAGGTGGCAGCACTCAAAGCAAATACTGGGTCATGGAACTGTGGATGGTTCTAGTATTCCTGCTTGTTATTCACACCCTGTTTTATTTATTTATTTATTTATTTATTTATTGATCTGATTATTTTTATCTGTAAGGCAGATTTATAGAGAGAAGGAGAGACAAAATAAGAGATCTTGGATCTGCTGGCTCACTCCCTCAATGGCCACCACACTTGGAAATGAGTTGAGCTTAGGCTAGGAGTTTCCTCTGGTTCTCCCATATGGGTGTCAGGGCCAAGGTCTTGATGCTGTGCAGATCTCCCAGGCCATAAGGAGGAAGCTGGAGCAGAAGCAGAGTAAGCAGGACTCAAACTGGCACCCAAACAGTTGCTGGTGCCATGTGTGGAGGGTTAGCCTGCTATGTCACTGTGTCAGCCCTACAGCATCCTTTCTTGGACCCATTTCCAAGTGAGCAATTTTCTCATGATCTAGGAAATACAAATCTTCATCTGTAGGCCCCTTTACACACACCACCTCCATTTCCATTTCCCACCTCAGTCTTTCCTTTCTTGACATTCAATCTTTAGTAGCTGGATTCTGACGTAGGAAAGGGAAGGAGGCAGAGCAGGTGGTGGTTTCAGTGTCAAGACTATAGAGGCCCACAAAGTCCTGAGGCCCTCGATCCCAAAGGCCATGTGTGTCAGGAGCACTGATGTACTGCACTGTGGGGCATCAACTACAATAGGAGATGTGTGCCTCTGCACAGGGAGGATGGCAGGTGAACATTCTGAGTCAGCCCATCCCATCCAGTGGTAGGAGGGCAGGAAGTTATAGCAAGGAAGAGTGACAGAAAACTACTATGCTTAAGTAGCACAGGTGTGAGGATGGTGTCCATAACCATGTAAGAGTTGAACATGGCTTGATGGAGTTGGGCAACTGGGCTGAAGGCAGACCCAGAGATTTGGGCCTGGAATGTCCTAGGAGAAAACCAAGAGGCTCTGGTGGCTGAAGCAGCTGGGAGAACAGCAGTGAGGGATAATGGAGTGAAGGGCGTAAGCTTAGCCCTTTGCTTCCTTTTACCCTGGTCCTCAGCAAGCAGTGACCTGTTGGCAGGCTGTGAGCACGGGAGGGACATGATATGGTTTGCAGTGTAATAACAACACTCTGGATCAAAGCCAATGGGAGACTGATGCAGTTAGGACCACTGAAAATCTGCTGCTCAGAAAGATGCCCTTGTCAGACAGGAAGGTGGAAATTAGCCTGTGTGTGTAAGGGACCTCAGGAAAACAAAACCTTGCACATGTTGGAAGCAGCCCTGTATTTGACAGGAGAAAGTCCTGCCTCATATCCTGATAATTGTACAGCTGGGCCCAGCCTTGGCCCCTCAAGGAATGTTGCTCCCCATGAGTTACCCAGCCTGAAACACTGGGCAGGAAAACCTTCCCAGCCCGCCCCCAAAGAAGGCATGCTGCGGGAATTGCTTCTGGGAGGTCAGGTGTATTACCCAATGTGGTAACACTGAGCAGTGAAGGAATTTGTTTTAACCAGATTCATACTCAGCAAGCCCTTTGTGCAGAAGAGTGAGAAGGGAAAGGAGAAAGGTGGGAAGAACTGGTCCCCATGCCGTTCTAAGCCCCGTGTGAACAGACGGCTTGTCAACTTGCCCAGCCTCTCCTGAGACACCTGCTTGGCCTTGCCATCAAAGTATAACCTTGTTTCCCCAGTTGAAATATGTGACCCACTCTTTTACATTCTATCTGGAGAGGTGCCAATCCATTCTGATGGATGCCTTAGCTCATTAAACTTTGCTACCTTGCTTTATGCCTCTCCCACGCCCCAGGATTCATGCTTGAATTCTTTCTTTCACGAAGATAGGAACCTACTCCACTCATCTCTATTTGCCTAATCTGAACTCTAAAAATTAAACTTCGGATCCTTTGAGAAATGTGGCTTAGTCTCCTGAAGAAGACGAGGCACTGTGGCCCACTGACGTTTGCCATCCTGTGCCCTCCCATTCAGTTGTGGGAAAGCCTGGGACATGCAGCCGTACAACACGGGCACCAGGGAAGCAGCAGTCTAGCTCACATGAAGGCTCTTAAAGAGCCCCCGACCCAGATCATGGCCACCACCTGAGGCATCTGGAGTTTCCTGGAAAAGCCTTCCTCATACAGGGCATGTCACTGTGTGACCACACTGACGACTCACATAGGGGAAAAAAAAAGCCCTATCCCAGGGCATCCTCTAAAAGCAGTCATTATTCTCTCTCTCTCTCTCTCTCTCTGTATCTCCCTGCCTTTTCAACCAAGTCAGTCAAGCCTCTGCTAAACTCTGCTCTGAGTATGAGACAGCTCTGGATGCTGAGGGCCTGAGCTGCTCAAGGTCTTGGCCAATGCCTCGATTTAGATACTGGCCCCAGACAAATGCCTCATCCCCTGCTAGGGTCCATGAGTGGGTGTGGATAACAGGAGGTGTGAAGAGAACAGCTCCTCTTTTTGGCAGGGCCTAGGGGAGCTTCCAGCTGTTTGGCAGGGCCCAGCCGATTTTTCTCTGAGCTCTTTGACACCGTCTCACTACCATTTGCATCGACACTCAAGCACCACACTAAGAATTCTGTAATCTATTGAGGGATTGTTTGTTGCCCCTGTGAGATGGCTTTTGCAACCAATGTGAGCTTGAGAGTTAATGTCACTGATAATGTCTTGGTGAGTGGCCTTTGACAATTTACACACAGGAGCACAACTAAGCACATGCCATTTTTGGACACCTTATTGGGTACTTAACCATTGCCTCAGAATCTGGCCCAGACATGTAGCACTCCTTCTGGGAAGGGGCTTGAAAACATCCTAAATATTAATGCCAGTGATGGGAGTGAGAGCTGATACTGCTATGGCAATAAATATAGTTATTGTTATCTCAAAGACTAGCCTGTCTTTGCAATTTTTTGGAGCATAGAAAATGTAATTGTTTTAGCCGCTTGTATAATTTTTATCTAGAGGAATTAAGGATGCTTTTATTAGAGAAAAATGCTTTTGATTATTGTTTTATGATTTATGGGGTTGTAGAGCCTATAGTTGAAGGGGATTTAACATTTGAAACTTTTGTTTTAGATTTTACAATTTTTCCCTTGTAACCTCTTTTCCCATTAAATAATGGGTAAATTGTAGAAATAGAAATGTGGTAGGAATGTACTACTAATTAGCAGGTAATCGCATGTGCCTTGGCCTTGGAGTCCTGGCTGTTGCTCCATGGCTACTGTTGAAGAATAAATAAGGGCTTGCTTTGAAGAATATGAATACATTCTTTTGCAGAAGTATCTTTTGGGGCATCTGCTTAGCCCTGAAGTGCAGACGGAATGACCAAATGTCTGTACATGTCCCCTTAGTCTTGAAGGAAAAATAAAACAATTAGTTGCTTGTGTAGAAGCTTGCGAGGTGTCTGAGTAAATAAAAAGGACAACTTTTTCTTGAGCAGTTGTGAGAGCTCACCAAGTGTCAGTGTCTGTGTCTTTCTTTATCGCCGACTCTACACACCCTTCCCAAGCTCCAAACTTGGCTGGAGCTGGACTCTAGCAAAACCCTAAATGCCTAGTCCTTCCCCAGCAGCATGTCAGCTAGAGCACGGGGTCATTGCCCTAGTTCAGTGAGCAAGGCCTGCCATTTCCCCCACTGTTCTGCCCTCCTGTGTACTCAGACAGTCAGTCTCAGGTGGAGATTTGGACCTGGGGCTTTTCTTTGAGAGCTCAAGAGCCCACACACCATGGTAAACCACTGGGTGTCACACACATACATATTGCTGTGCTCACACATGCCATGGTGCCTGGACCTCAAAATGTGCTTGTGGTGACAGCAAGACACGGTTTGAAACAGGTGAACAGGACACCCAGGCAGTGCTGCAGAGCCCTGTGGCCCACACAGGCCATGAGCCCACTGTGGGGGAGCTTTCAGGTTGCTATGCCCCAGCACTGCAGGATTAGTCCACTATGTCACTGCACTGGCCTGCAATGTTAGTGTTTAAAAGGAGCAGGATTTTAACTTTTTTAATTGCAGAGTAGGGTGACTATAGCTAAGAACAGTGTATTTCCCAATAGTTGGAAGAGAGAATATTAACATTCTTACTACACAGAAAAAACGTTTGAGGTGATATATACATTAATTACTGTTTGTATATGGACACAATCTATACATGGATAGAAACATTACTTCGCACCCAAAAATATGAATAATTAAGAGTCATTCAAAAGTAAAAAGATGAAGTGGCCTACTGACTGGTGATCAATAGCCAAGGTTTATTCGTAGTGTTAATTTTTTAAAGACTGAGGGTCATGTAGGCTGGGAAGGAGGGTCTGAAACGAGACGTGCTTTACTTCTGGTAATCAAAGGGGTGTCAATCAGTAAAAAATGTGTTCTTTGAGAGGCCTACTAATAATTACACAGCATTGGAGAGAAGCACCTCTCTTTGGTCTATTATCGAAGCTTGAGGATTAGGGAATTCCTGGCCCAGACATTTTCATATCCACTGCCTTAAGTTCTTTGTCCCGAGTTTCTGGGGCTTTCTCATAGGTTTACAGCTGGTGAATGGTCTTCAACAGGCAAGGAACCCAGTTCCCTAATTTTCTATCTTTTCTCAGTCTACCCTTTGGCCATCATTGGGCATGCTTAATTTCCTTTTTTTCTGTCATCAGTAAGGTTTTGGGTAATGTTTGTAGGGCTGGCTTTGTGGCAGCAAAGTCTTTCAAATTCTGCTTGCTGTGAAGACATTTTATTTCATTTTCAAACACAAATGAAAGCTTTGCTGGATATAGTATTCTGGGTTGATAGTTTTTCTGTTTTAGGATCTGGAAAATATCACTCCATTCTCTTCTGGCCTGAAGGGGCTCCACTGAGAAGTCAGCAGTGAGTCTGATGGGTGTTCCCCTATATGTTATCTGCTCCTTCTTGTGTGACTGTTTTGGTATCTCTCCTTTATGTTCAGCGGAAGGGAGCTTGACAGTGATGTGTCTAGGTGAGGGTCTTTCTGGGTCAAATCTCTTTGGGGTCCTCTGTGCTTCCTGTCTTCCTGTACTTGACTTACATTCCCAATGTTTGAAAAATTCTCTTTTATAATTTCTTGGAATACACCCTGCAATCCTCTTTCCACGCCTTCAGGAACTTCTATAACTCTTATATCACATTTTCTAAATGTGTAATTCAGTTCTTGGAGAGTTTTTGTAACCTTATTCAGTTCCTCTTCCAAATTTCTGCTTACTTGTGTGTGGGCTTGAATAAAGTGTTTTCCAATTCTGAAATTCTTTCTTTTGCCTTGCTCTTTCTAATGGTGTGTCTTTCTCTTCCTTTTTGCTCTCTTGTATTTTTTGGTCCAAGTGTTTCCATTTGCTTCTGTTTCCTAGCTGGTATCTCTGTTGTGTTGTATTCCTCACATTGCTTGAGGTCTAGCCTTTGTCTCTGGCTGTCTCTGAAGGGGTTTGTGCTCTTTGCAGGTCTTCTGTTTCCCTTCTCCATGGCCTTTTATGTCTGCAGGATTTCTCTTCAGATGCTGTCTTTATGTTGTGGCTGTCGTGCACAAATTTGTGTTCTATTTTACAGTTCCTGAAAAATGATTGATTTAATTAAGTGAAAAAAGAAAGACTTGACAGTTCCTGTTGTGTATGAAGAGTTTTGTGTTTGTTCTTGGCCTGGGATGATGTTTGAGCTTCTGTGCTGGCTGCTCTCGGGACTTGACCTCAAGGTCTGCATTCAGGCCTCCCACCTGCCTCCCTTTGCTCTGGATGTTCCCAGGCAGCTGGCCTTTCTTCTTCCTAGTCTCTCTCTCAGAGTCGGTTTAAGTAGTGTTTTGGCCCTGTGAAAACACTGCCACTAACTTGAATGGTGTTGTTTCTTTTGGATTACCTAAAGTCTTTTTCAATTGAGTCAATTGGAGGAAAGGAGATGTTGATTGGACCTTTCCCTTTTATTTGTAAGGCCTAGCCATGGTGGATGTGGGGCGGCCTACGAGGAGGCTGAGAAGTGTGGCGGGTAAGGCTGCTGTGAGATTCACCAGATGGATTCACCAAGGTCAGAGCCTTTAACATTTCAGCTCCTTATAAGGCACCTTCTTTTGTCCCCCAACTCCCACCTTACAGCTCCTACATAAAACACCTCATGTCCCCTTCTCTGGTCCACTGTCTGTACCAGATCAGTGAATCTCACAGGAAGTGCTCCCAATAAAGCTTGTTTTAAGCTGAACTCAATTCTGTGTGGATTTCTGGTTCTGAAATGCATTCCAACTTTACATCTGATTCTCAAAACCTGGGAGGAGTGTTTCCTCACAGTCCCCCGACTCTCCTGCTGAGGCCAATCCTTTCCTGGACAGCACCAGCCACCAGTACCTCACCCTCTGATCAGTCCAGCATACATCCCTAACATCCTTTTGGGACTTCTCTGGCTCTTGGGTTTCCCTGCACTCTGCATCTGGGATTCCCCACTGTGCACACAGGCACAACACCACCATGAACACAGATGCTCCAGCATCCACCACTGAGGACAACTGCCGTCTCCCACTTGTGGCCTTGGGACCCAGCCCCCCCTCAGCCAGTGACTACTCCTCCTTCATTGTGCTTGCCTCCTGGCCATCAACCTGACCTTCATCCTCCTCCCAACACCCTCTCAGACTCCAATATGGACTGCTTGTGGACAAAACTTCATAGTTCTCAGAGATTTCTGTTGCAACATACCACTTCAATCAGATTAAAGGTGGCCTATTGCTTGCTGTAGATGGTGGGTGAATGTAACCTCTTTCCCTCTCAACAGGCTCCTCTCCATGCATCAGTTCTCAAACTTACCCTGCAGAAAAATCTAGGGTTACACTAGTCCCAGCACCTTGCCCTTGGGCATTCCAACTATGCTGGAAAGTTCAAGCCCCATATAGTCATCACTTGGCTTCCTTCTAAAATTCTCAAAACACTATAATTCTCACACCTCTGAACAGGCCAAAATAGTTAAAGTTGAAACTTTCTTTTTAATTAGTAGAGTTTCTTTTTTTTTTTTTTTACTGTTTTTTAAAAATTTATTTTATTTTATTGTATAGTTGTTGACAATCTTTACATAGTTAATTATGGTTAACAAAAAAAGGCAGGGGGTATAGGGAAGTGGGTAATAGTATTATGTCCATATTGTTTCCATCATGTATCTGAGGTAAAGGGGGATATTGACGGAGAAGCCCCACCCAATCTCCCACCCACCCCAAGTCCCGGATGTGGGGCATGCTCTGAGATATTTGCTCAAGTGGTTTTAATAGTTGTCCATTTATGAATCACTGCCAGTTTCGCTCGATGAGGTCATCCACTGATTGATATGGTCCATCATAAAGTCTCTGTTTGCCCCATATTTCGCTGCCAACATATAGCTGATATGAATGATTGACCTGTTCTGTCTTCTGTCTTTTCTTGGCTAGGGTTCTGAGTCCAGCAGTTCGATTGGGGAGATCTCCAAAGAAACTTTGAGGTATTCCCAGACTAGATTCTTGTATGTTCTAGCAAGCGCAGGGCCCGGCACAGTCCATCACCCTGATCAGCTGGTGGTTTCAATTGCTGGGTTGGTTCTGTTTTCAGTCCCGAGTTGCACTGGAACCAATGGGTGTTGCAGTCCAGCCTGGCTCTGCCCAGCACACACTCGGCCCTTACATCAACCAGTGGGAGCTGCAGCCTAGTTGGGGCGACCCACAATAACCCCCACCAGGCCCGCCCCCTACCCTGGCTTGCCAGTATGTGTAGCAGTAGACCAGTCTGTCCCCCATCCCAATTGGCTCTTGTACTTGTCAATGGGTATTAAAGCTTAGTTCCATCTAACCAACTCAACCATACAGCCCTCACGGATGTTGTTGAGTGCCTCTCTGTCTAGCCATCCCAGCCCCCATCCTAGTTTTCATGCCCTCCCGTGGGAGTGGTAACCCAAGAGGGGGGAACCCACTATTTCCATCCCGGGTCTCTCTCAATCCCGGTTTATGCACTCTTTAGGTGGTTCTGTGATTTGACTTGACAGAATTAGTCCCCAGTGCCAGCTTCTGCCAGTTGATGCTGTGGTTAAGCCCTAACAACCCTCACCCACTCTAATTTATGCTTGCACCAGTAGGAATAATCGGCCCAGCCTGGCTTTTCCCTGATCTACTCCACATGCAGCGTGCAGGTGTTGTAGCCGTGCTTAGTCTGGTCTGTCCCCATTCCAGCCCACGCTCTCCAGTGGGAGTAGCTGTCCGGCAAGGGGACCCCCCCTTAGTCCCCCGCCGGCTCTGCCTCTCCCTTCCTGGATCTCGCGCGTGCTGGTTGGGTGCTGCAGCAAAATCTAGTACAGGCAACCACGCCCTGGCATTCCATAATGTGTACTGGTTTTGTCGCGACCAAACCCAGCTCAAACCACACTCTGTTCTGGTGATCGGATTTGCCAGTGGATGGCATGAACTGATTCAGCCTGGTCTGCCCCTGACCCATGCCGAATGTATGCCAGTGGGAAACTTACCATGGCCTATTCTGGGCTGTTTCCTATCATGCTTCTTGAGCTTACCTGCAGGGACTGTGTCCTGCCAGAGGAGTTGCCCAGGCTCCTCCATCAGAACCTCTCCCAATGCCAGATTTTGCGCATACCAGGGGGTCCTTGAGCCAACCCTACTCAGTTCACCTCATGTCCTAGCAGGAACAGTGGCTTTTCCTGGCTGGCTGTCACCCGATTCTGGTTCTTGTTGTTGGATGTTTCAGCCCAGCCATGGCTCTTCCATACCCACATACAGCTCACACATGGCTCAGTATGGGGTTGAGACCCAGCCTAGTCAGTCCCACATCCACCCTGGTTCTTCAGGACACCAGATGGTGTTGGGGTCTGAACTGGCCTGGTGCATCCAATCCCAGCCCACACTAGTGCCTCGGGTGGCTACAACTGTTTCCTAGATAGAACGCAGTCCCCATTCCAGCACACTCGCCCCTTGGTGGGAACCTCAACCCAGTTAGGCTGTCCCCTTACCTCCCCAAAGGGCCTGTTCCTAGCCGTAAATCACGCACCTGTCTGTGATTGCTCTGAGGACCAGTAGGTGCAAGAGCCTAGCTCAGTATGACCTGTGCTCCATGCTGGTTTCTAGTTTTGCTTGTACACTAAGTTTTGCTTAGTCCTGCCCAGTACATTCCGTTCCATTACCAATTTACACATCTTGAAGCTACTATGCCTTGCTTGTCCGACCCTCATATCTGGACCACGTGTTCACCAACGAGAGCTATGACTCGCCAGGGGAGTTTCCCAAGTTCCTCCACTTGATCCACTCCCAGACCCAGTTCTCATACATGCCAATTGGTTTTAGACCAGTACCCGGTATACTCTGGCCTCCCATTTGGCCTTGTATGAGCTGGTGAAAGTTGCAGCCCGGCCCACCCCACATCCTATTCAGGATGCACATTTGGGTGCTGCTGCCTTGCCAGTCCAGTCTGTCGCGGGTCCCTTTATCTGTGATTGATGGCAGGCTCCTTGGTTACACCTAGCTTACTCCATAACCACCCAAATTTTCAGGTTTACCAGTGGGGCTAAACATTCTACAGGGTGTGGCCCACACATCCTGCACAGAATCCACCCCAGGATAAGGTTCTAGAGTGCTAGTTGATATTATGGCCCTGCCTAATGTGACCAGTCTCCTGAACCATCATCATGTCAGGCAAAACAATATCCTGCTAGACAAGCCTGAGCTTATTTTTCGCATGATAGGTGTTCACAGCTCAGCACTGTTAAGTGATTAGAAGTTCTTCAAGGAAAGAGTTACTGGCATTAGGAATCTTTAGGATTGACTCAGATCCCAGAAACAGTGGGTTCAGCCTGGATCTACCTAAGCAGCGATTCGGACAACCAATACCCCAGAGTTCCCCTGTCGGGTGGCCAGCAGGCACAGCCTGGTGCCAAATGGCGCGCTGGCCGTACGGGCCCAGCTCACCATGAGCACATGGTGGCTGGGATCGGAATCCGAGCAAGACGCTCCCTCCTGCAGCTCCCAGCAGCCTCCCGGTTGCTGAAGTTTAAACCTGCAGGCCCAAGGTTGTGCCCCACCCCAATCCCGTTCTTGGCCCAGTGAGGGCAATGGGTGGGCCCTGGACACACCCAGTCCCAGAGACTACCCCCCTCGGTGTATTCACCCAAAAGGAAGTAGTCCCTGAATCCAGGTAGGCCCAGGCCCAGCTCACCATAAGCACATGGTGGCTGGGATCGGGATCTGAGCAAGACGCTTCTTCCTGCAGCCCCCAGCACCTCCTGGCTGCTGAAGTTTTAACCCCTGTAGAGTTTCAAGGAAGATGTGAGTGCAATACATCTTGTATGTTTTATGTTATACTTAATCATGTATTGTCTACAGCATTTTCTCAATATTTATCACGGATACCTAGAATTAAAATGGGATCCTCTGATGAAACAAAGTTTTTAAACACACAAGTTATTGTAGCATCTCCTTTTAAATGGCTTTTATCTTGTTAGGGAGTAAGTTTTCCAGGTACCACCAGGCAACTCTGGATCTGACTCTGTTGAATTGTCTCAGAGTAAGAGATAAGCTGGTGTGCTGCCTCTTAGCTCCAAGTAGTTTCATCTTGAGGTAATCCTTGTGTTCTCTGCCTTTCCTTAGGTTCTCATTGCTTAAGATCAGAAAGTTATATACTTGTTTTAATGGTATTTGAGTGATCACTTTATGTCATTAATTGATTTTGACCTATATTATATCATGTAAAGAGATTCTATTTCAGCCATGTATTATAAGCCTGCTTGACATCCTTGGCGGGCATTCAAAAACTCAAAAGTTTCAAATGTTGGCACTTTGATATCTTCAGTGGGGTCCCCTAAAAACGTCAAAGAATTTATCTCTCATTTTATAGAGACAATAGCTGTTAGTATAATCCAACTATTTGGATTATATTAAAATACTATCAAGGTACAAAATGGTACCAAATTTTGTTATATTAAAATACTCTGGCTACATAACTCTGACGATCTTTTATGTTATCACTCCTAATTGTTATCTCAATTCAAAAAGGTCTAAAAGTTACATCTTTATGTAAATTCCCGTATGTACTTCCTAAGAAAACTAAATAAGTGCCTCAGTTAATGAATGTTACAGGTTCAGATGCACCTGTTTGAAATCAGGTTAAAATCTGTTTACCTGTATTTCAAAACCATCCAAAAACATGACAAACTCATATTACTACAAACAGCAGATAATTTAAATCAATCAATTGCAGTTTAAAGCATCTAAAAAACTTTATCCCATTACTGAAACTGATGATTGTTCTGTCCTTAACTAAGAACACTTGATCAATGCAAAAAATCTCTTTGGTTCACGTAACTTAAATCTCAGACTGCTTTTAAAAGTATTTTTGTCACTGATATGTTTCAGCTCAAGTTCTCTGATCAACCAAGTTACTCATGCTATTCTCATTGTTTTCTCTAAGGAACAATTTAAGCTGATTGTAAACCTGTACTCTTGTCTCAAATCTATAGCAGACATCAAATCTTTATGTTTTCTAGAGCAGTTACTTGATGATTTTCACTTAATATTGTGACTCAGAGTAATCAGTCGGGTAATTTGGACTGCTTTCCTCACTTCTCTACTTTCTCTCTAAAACTCTCAAAGGCCTCTCAGACCATATAGCTTGATCTCCAGACCTTGTAAAGGATGGCTAACTTACAAGACCAAGGAGTCCAATCATCTCCTGATGGGCACTTTCTTACTTCCCAGTAAAAACCTTGTAAATGTAACCTGATTAACTATGTCTCCTCCACACTAAAGACTTAACCAGTCATGTTAGGTCCTGATCTCCACTCCACAGCTAAAATACACACACCAAACAAATAAAACATCTTTCTCGTTGTCACAGCCATACAGATTGTTTTGGTTTTCTTTTTTACACTCTATTTCCTCACTAGACAATCTTTTAACCAACTCTTCCTAGGCCAAATCAATCCTCTGCTCACTGCTGTGCTAGCCTATCCCTCCCCACTGATGTAGGGTTTTTTGACCCTGAATACGGCACCAACTTCAAATCTTGTCTCGCAGGAAAGAATTTTCATGTGGACACAGTTTAGTTTTAAAGTAAGATTTATTAGAAAATGTTGAGAAAGTAGACTCGCATACTAGTGATGGGAGGGGGCCTTGAGATCCTCTGCATAGTGGCAGGAGGAAAAGCAAAAAGACTCATATCAATGGTGGTGAAGGCACCTTTTAAAGGTTCCCCTCAGATATTTCTCCATAAATAAAGAAAATTCCTGGTTTCCGTGGTAGCTGGCCTTGGGAAAAAAGGCCCAAATGGTGTCACTAGCCAACTTCCTTGGTCCCTTTCTAATGATAAAGAGGCCAGTCTGAAGCCCTCCCCCTTGGCAATGGCTGGAGACAGAAACAGGCTGAGGATTCAGGTGGGGAATTGATATGTTAATGTCACCCTTGTCTCTTGGGGAAGTATGCTCCTGAGATGTTATGCACTTGTCTTGGGAGAGGCATGCTCTGGTGAATCCAAGACATGGTGGGAAAAATGTCCCTTTATATTTGAGAAAAAAATGACTTGGAGACCCAGAATACCCTAACTGCCTACTACCCAATCTAATTCCTCTCACACCACCAACACCCTCAAATGAAAGGCTGGGATATTGGGGCTGAGCAGAAGTGACTCCAGCACCCTGCCAAAGTCAAGCTCACACTCCCATCAAGAAATGTTTTAAAGAAGCCCATAGTCTCATCACCATGCTGGACCTGGGAGACGAGTTGCAGCCAGCCTTGAAACTTCAGCTACATTCATCAATTCCCCCCAATGACAAGTCACATGTCTGGCCTGAGTGGCCCTTTAAAATCGCCAGGCTCTGAATCTCATGATAGTGGACAAGGAGGAACCTGTCTCTGCCCACAGCCAGAATGCTGCTTCTACACCAACAAATATGGCCTGCTCGACAACATCATCACCCTACAACAACTCCAGGAGGAACAAAAAACTATATCTACCCAACACGTTCTCCCATCTCCCCTGCAGACTTGGTTGGCCCCAGTATTGAGACCTTGATATGTTATGTCTCCTACTCATGTTCGTGCCTTATTCCTCAGGTTCTTCTCTTCATCTATGCAAGAGGTCTCCCATGTGGCCATCAATCAAATCTTGCTGCACCCATATGCTCAACCACCCACCTCCTCCCCTCATGGTCACCCATAGCCCTTTCCATCTCGGTGGGCCAGCCACCCTTCCCCTCAACATCCAAGTCAGCAGGAAGCAGCCAAGAGATCAAGCTGCCCCCACTGCCTGGAAAGGGTTGCAATTTAGGGCCCATCCGGGGTGGGTGAGGGGTGGCCTAGGAGGCTAAGAAGGGTGGCTGGGAAGGCCCCTACCGGGAGAAGGTAGCTTCCTCCTGGGCCAACAGGGACAGAAAGACTCACCAAGGTCAAACAGAGCTTGGAACACTCTAGCACCATGTCAGGCACATTCCTTTGTCCCCCAACTCCCACCTTAACAGCTCCCTGGTAAAAGCAACCCCTCTCTGGTCCCCAGGGCACAACTTCTCTGACCTGCTGCCTGTTGCAGACCAGTGAACCTTACCAGGGAGTGTTCCCAGTAAAACTTGTTTTAAGCTGAATTCTAGTCTGTGTGGATTTTTTCTTCTGAACATGAAGTCCCAAACCTTACTATTGCTGGGTTAGGGTTAGGGTTCCACCTCCGATCCCCTTCCTACACCATTGGAAGAATAGCACCTCCTAATCCCTTGTCATGTCTGGTGTTTTGGCTCAAGGTAAACTAATCATGAAAAGAGGACTTGGCTTCTGGGATTAGTTGTGGGTAACCACATAAGAACTTTAGGAACTTTATGTGCATTTTTAAAACCTAGCAAAATTCTAAAAGAAACAAATGGTCATTACCCTTAAGTCCATCCATTAAACTGAAGACCCTTGTCCCAGCTTCCGCAGCAACAGAAGTTATCCTAAGAGATCCAGCGAACAGTCTGGGCACTGACAGAGCTGCAGACATTCACCTTTCCCTGGCTTCTCTGCACACATTTCATTACTGTGAGGCCTCACCTCTCCTGGAACTCTTGAAAGTACACAAGTTAGAAATACAAAGCATCTTAGCATTCTTACCTTTACTGTGCCGCCCAGTAAATAGAGGGTGAGGAATAGACATACAGGGGCCATGCGCAGGGCCTACCTGTCCTTGGAGTGTGACCTTGTCCTCAGGAAGCCAGAGAGCAAGCAGGTAGTAGAGAGGCCAAGGGTCAGAGTGCCAGAGCCCCAGAAGCAGGAGGCCAAGAGAGCAAGCCCCTCTGTATCCTGGGCCTTTATGGGGGCTTGTGAGGGGCGTGGTTGTACAACAAGGCCATACCTGCCCCCTCTCAGGTTCCAGGTGATGATAGGTGAGCATCACAGGTGGACAGGAGGGAGCACTTAGGTGGTGGGGGCGTGGCTTCCAAGCTGCTGACCCTGAGCTAGCTGCCTACCCTACCACATTCCATGTTTTATCTGTGTGTGTGTGTGTGTGTGTGTGTGTGTTGGGGAGGGACTGAGGGGTTCTTTGAACTTCTACCTGGACTTACCTGTATTTGTTGCTATCTGATGGCCTGCTAAAGTTTAATAGTAAAGTATAGGTATGGTTTATTTAGATTATTAAAAGCAAAATGTAATTCTAAACAATTGATAACTTTAACACACTTAAAAGAATTCTCAAGTGGCTGTTACAAAAGCGGGTTTTGTTTTAGAATATGTGTTACCTAATGCACATATACATGTTTATGTGGCAAGCTATGTAATCTATCCTAATTGGCTTATACATGAAAATATTCATAAATATGAATTGCTAAGCTAACTCCTTTTGAAAATAATGTATGGATAAACAATTAAGCTTTTGGAGAGGCATGTCTGTTTCTGTTTTCTCAGGACCTACAAAGCCTGTTCAGCTGAATAGTTTCGAATGTATTCAAATGGACTTACTATTCAGGACTTCAACAGAGAAACCTTTCAAGTGCCATGATGTACAACAAACACCTGACGACTTCTGCCTTCTATCAGGAACTACTACATGGACCCTCATACTGCTGCTGTTTCCACACGGCACCCCCTCTCAGCGGGAAGTAGTTAAGAATGGATGATGCCACCCCTTTTCCCTAAAAACTTTTGGGGCCCATTTCTCTGTTTGGAAATGTAACAGCCAGATGGGATGATAGGCATTTAGGGTCTCTGGTTCCTGGTAAAACTGTCTTGTATATATGTAACATCGTTGCACTATGAGATTGTTAAATGTTAGTGTTTTCAACAATACTTGTACATTGTTAAGACCTGGGTACCCCTCATGTTGGGGAAAGTTGTTCTAATGGTATTAGACGGGCAGCATGGATGTTAAAGGAATGGAACAGAGTCTTAGCCTTGGGGCTGATGGTCGTGGCCATGATTGCAGTATTGTTTCCTCTTCTCTGCCGCCTACTCAGGCAACAAGCCCGGGAGCAGGTCATCATTTGACAAACCATGATGGCCTTAGCTGTGGAAAACCCTAGCGCTCAAGTCAGGTTGAGCATGCTGTGATGGGTAGCCAGAGACGGGTAAGATCTGGCAGAGCTGATGATCAACCTAAGACAGGGATCCCACGTGCCCTGGGTGGGGCTCCCCATGACGGGTAAGGCGTCAACTGACTACTGGACATCCTAAGACAGGCGTCCATTAAAAACAAAAAAAGGGGGACATGCAGGCTCCAAGGGTTAACTTTACAGCTTAGCTTGTTTCTAAGGGGTAACAGAATGGGCAATCTTGGCCTAATGCATTTTAGCCCCTGGCTTGACTGCAAGTTCCTCTTGCCTGCTTCCTCTTTGTTAAGATGCCCCCAGGGGAGCTTAGGAGCCCATTGAGCATTGGGATAATACTGGGAGGGACTAGGCAGACTATAAAAGATGCAGGCTGACCCCAAAAACTTGACATTCTGTTTACAAGAGTGACGCACTGCATGTTGTCTTGTGTTGTCTTGTGTGTTGTCTTTTTGTAACCCTAGTCCCTCCGCTCGGCTCGGGGTACGCAGCGACACGGGCGTTGCCGACATTCCCAACTTCCCTCCTCCTGCTCTCCCTCTTCCCTTCCTCTCCTTCTCCCACCTTCTCTCTCCACCCCCTCTGGCTCCTCTCCCTTCCCCGCCCCCCTCCACCTCTCCTCTCCTCTCCCTCTAATCTCTCTCTTCTCCCTCTCCCTGCTAGCCATCTCTTGCCCACCTGCTCTGACCACTGCTCCAGCTGCATGCTCGGCCCCAGGACCTAGGCTGCTCAGGTGCCACCCTCACCTGGGAACAAGACCTGTGCTCCTTGCTGCTTTCACTCCCACACACTCCAAAGACAGCTCCCTTGTTCTCCTTTCTGGCTCCCCTGACTTGCAAAGCTACTGAGCTGGACCCACAGGGGGCTGAAGACAGGGTTGCACACAAACCAAGCTGAAAATTCCCTCGGATCACATACTTACCTTCATGTGCCGCAAAGGGAACACCCCAAACCTGAGGCAGAAGAGGGAGCAGAACGCAAAGAACAAGCTTGAGGACTTCCACAGGCACCATGACTGAGCAGTGCCTGAAGCCGTCCCCTCTTCACGGCAGAAGGAAGAAGAGTGGATGATCAGCTGCACATCCAAGACTTCTGGAGCTCCCACGACGGCAGCAGGAAATGCTGCTCTGGAGGGAATCTGCTGTCACAGGAATATTGGATGGAGTTGCAGGTTCATTCTGGAGACTAATATGAGTCTGCTTCCCTTTCCCTGCTCTCCATGGGCCTCTCTCAGAGGCTTCCTGCCCCCCTTCTCAAAAGTGCACAAGCTAGTGCAGCTCAGGCTCTCCCTGGCCCCTGGGGGTGGTTACAAGCAACAGGACCTTCCTGCATCCCAACACCCTGGACTCAACTCTGCAGAGGACAGGCTTCTGTCTACCTTGTAGTCACCCTGTAGGACAGGAGCAGGGCTCAGGTCACATTCCCTTGTGCCAGGACCAGGGCTGTTGAGCTTAGAAGCCACAGCAGCCCTTGGACTCTCCTCGCAGGACCCGAGGAAGGGACCATCCACATCACACAGGCCCATAAGCCCAGGCAGTCACCCAGGCTTGCCAGCAGGACAAGGGGACAGCCAGCCTTGTCTCTCTCAACACCATGAGCAAGGACCTGGCTGTCACAATCACCAGGGAGACACACAATGAGCTCTCTGAGGACCAAAAATACACACTCTGGGAACCCCACAATCCTCCAGAATAGATCCTGACCTGAGGGAATCTATGAGATGGCAGATGTGGAATTCCAAATCATGTATCTAAGGAAAACCCAGTAAGAGTATGAGAATACAGACAGAAAATACAGTGAGAGTAAGAGAGTACAGAGTGAGCCTGTCTGCCTCCTGGTGGAGAGGCAGGGAGCCTGTCTTGGGTCCAGTGGGGAGGCTACAGGGAGCCTGTCCCCTGTTTTGGCGGTCTGGCAGGCAGCAGGGGTAGCCTGTCCCAAGTCTGGCCCCATGGTGAGGTGGCAGGGAGCAGTGGGGAGCCCTCCAGTGCGCTGCTGATTTCTAGCTTAAAAAAGAAAAAAAAGAAAAAAAAAAAAACATCCAAAAAGTAAACTGCCCTTCTTAAAAGTCTGAGCCACTTCCCAGGTCATTCTGCCTGCAGGTCTCATCCCTGTACTTCACCCGTCCACTTGCCCTGGTTCCAGCACCTGCCCAACCCACCAGCGCAGAGGCAGGAGGGCAGCAGTAGACCCAGGTCTCCCAGGCACACCTGCTAGCTCTGGGCTCCTGGCTCTTTGGGGACCAACACCACTGCTGAACCGGTGCGGAGCCGCTTCAAGTCAGAGGCGGTGGCATGGAGCCAGGAGTGCAAATGAGTAGGCTGGCAAGCGAAGGAGGAGGCAGGAAGAGTGGCAGACAGGTGGGCGGAGAGCAGAGGGAACCCTCTGAAAACTTCTGGCTCGCCCCCCAGTGATTTTTCGTAAGTGGATTTACGTCACTGGCTTGGCACGGGCAGGGGAGAAGTGGCGCGTGCCTCCGCGGGGGCCTTATTAGTTCTTGGCGTGGGTGGGGCAGAGACAGTGGACGGCAGCCAAGGGGCCCAGTGTTCAGGAAGCCGCTCAGGGTGTTTCTTGGTGGAGTAAACGGTGACCGCAGCTGGTGGGGAAAAACTACACACCAGGGCGCCCGGGGGGGGGGGGGGGGAGCGGGGATGGCAGGAGGTGGGATGACATGGGCCAGTGGGGACGGGAGAGGCTATTAACTCCAGCGGTGGGGGTGGGGCGAAGACTGCTACACAGGCAAAGAGGCTGCAATGCCTCTCTGGGTGTTGGAGGAAACAGAGACCTCAGCGGGGCTGGTGGAGTGTGGGGAAATGTGAGTCTTCCTTTCCGCGAATTCTAACCGCGAAGGCAAGCGCGGGCGCGCCTCACCAAAAAGACAATCGGCTCTACCGCTATCGGTATACTCAGCCGAATGGAGCATCCGCCGGAGCAAGGAGCCCAGGCTGACCCTGGGAAGGCTCACGACAAGACAAGACGGTTTACGCAATTGGTTTCGGTATACTCAACCGAAGGGAACCTCAGCTGGAGCCCTCAGCCAGGGCACTCCCGGCACGGCTCACCAGGGAGACTCAATGGAAGGGAGCATCTGCTGGAGCCCGCAACCCAGTCCGACCCGGGGACGGCTCACCAGGGAGACTTTCTTTCTCTGCACTTCACCCTAAGGGAGCCACAGTTGGTGCCCGGAGCCCAGGCACACCCGGCGCGACTCACAGCAAAGACGATTTCCGCAAACGGTTTCGTTTTACTCAAGCCGAAGGGAGCATAGGCTGGAGCCCGCAGCCCAGTCCCACCCGGGAAGGAACACCAGGGAGCTTCCCCGATAGGTAGACTCACCCTAAAGGGAGCATCCATCTGAGTCCGGAGTCCAGGCATGCCTGGGATGGCTCACCACAAAGACGACTTCCCTGAGCGGTGATCCGGTATGCCTACCCCGAATGCAGCATCCGTGTGACACGACCGTTCCCGGGTCTGCTCGTTTTAAGGGCTCCAAGTGATGCTCCCTTCAGGGTGAAGTGCAGAGAAAGATAGTCTCCCTGGTGAGCCGTCCCGGGTCTGGTCGGGTCCCTGGCTCCTGCCTATGCTCCCTTCCGTTGAGTATAGCGATACCGATCGTGGAAATCGTCTTTCTTGTGAGCCGTGCCGGTGTGCCCGGGCTCCAGGCTCCAGCTGGTGCCCCTTCGGGGTGAATGTGCGGAGAAAGAAAGTCTCCCTGGTGAGCCTTCCCCGGGTGGGACTAGGCTGCGGGCTCTGGCTGAAGCTCCCTTCCATTGAGTAAAACGAAACCGTTTGCGGAATTCGTCTTTGTCGTGAGCCGTGCCGGGTCAGCCTGGGCTCCTTGCTCAAGTGGATGCTCCCTTCCGTTGAGTATAGCGATGCCAATCGTGGAAATCGTCTTGTCCTGAGCCGTCCCCGGGTCTGCCCGGGCTGCTACTCGGGCACGGCTCACCAGGGAGACTTCTTTCTCTGCACTTCACCCTAAGGGAGCCTCAGTTGCAGCCCGGAGCCCAGGCACACAAGGCAGGGCTCATGGCAAAAACGATTTCCGCAATCGGTGTCGGTTTAATCACTCAGAAGGGAGCATAGGCTGGAGCCCGCAGCCCAGTCCCACCCGGGGAAGGCTCACCAGGGAGCTTCCCCGATAGGTAGACTCACCCCGGAGGGAGCATCCTGTTAGTTATTTAAAAAGATGTTAGAGTTCTAGTTCATGATATTACGATATTATCCCGATATTATTACGCGCAGCTAATTCCCACAACCTGGTTCTTTACCGTGAGCTGAAGCACACCAGACGCAACGAGGTATATCTTAGGAGGTTTATCCCAACAGGGCAGGAACGGGTAGAGGTGGCGAAAGTCCGGAGGAGAAAAAGGGAAGGGGAGAGAGAGAAGAGCGGGGTAAGAGCGGGCTAAGAGGGGGAGGGATAAGAGCCAGGAAAGAGAGAGAGCCGCACCTGGGGGAGCCTTTTGTCGGCCAGGTATAGGGGGTGGGGATTGGGAGGGATTGAGGGCAGGCCCCCAGGGGATTGGCGCCTGTAGGTGAATGCCTAGGGATGATTGGCAAGTGGGCAGAGTTGGGGAGGGGGCTGGAAGACTGGGAGGTGGGATTCAGGAGGAAAGCCAGGCTACATCTGATTGGTGGATAGCTAGGCCAGCGCGAACTTCATGAGCTGTGAGGAAGAAGGAATGGTGCCGGGTCCAGGGAAGGCTATTGGAATAGCTCCTTACATTCCTCCCTTTTGTTATATATAAAGGAAGAGGGGCATTGTTCTCTGGCTTCTAGGACCTGGTCTCTCTTGGCAGTGGTTGCAGCCTGGTGGGAAGAATTGGAGACGGAGGGACGCTTCTAGTCCTGCAAAAGAAACTGGTTAATGGTTTGATTAAGAAAAATTTTACATTTCAGTGGCTGGGAATGGAGGGAAGGGTTATTAAGAGTCCTTATTGAAAAGCTGGCTTGCGTTGATTTTCTCTTAGCCAGGCATTCTTGTACTTGATTCTGCATTACTCCTGAATGGTCAGCAGAGACAGGGTAGCTTCACCAGGAACCAGAGACCCTGACTACGTGAACAGGGATAAAGGACGACGACCGCTCTAACTTCTTCTAGCTGAAAGGGGGCGTTGTTGAGTAACTGCAGGAGTAGGGGGTTCTAGGAGTTCCTGGTAGAAGTAGAAGTCATCAGATGTCTGAAGTACTGCCTGGCACTTGAAGGTTTCTCTTTCTTGAAGTCTAGATAACAAAACAAATCATAATTATAATCTTTCCCAACCTAGCAGGTCATGAGTTCAGTTAGAAACCCAGTTGTAGTACTTGGGCTTTCAAGCTTAGATATAAAAAAATTGTCAGGTTTCATACTTTGTCAGAGTAAACATTAGTTTAAAATGATGGACTAGATTTATAACTACTTCAAGTCCCAAATTTTGAAACATACCCAGTGAGTGCAATGGAACACATTAAACCTTTTGGGTTGCATGAAATGGTTATCTGAAACAATGAAAGGATTAGTGTATGGCATCAGAATACAAACCCATCACAGGACAGGTAAAATGCAAGCTGACTCCTTGAGTAACGTAACAATTATTGCATTTGATGTTTATAGTAACTTTGAATCTAGCTAGGAAGCAGACAAGTGCTAGATTTAACAATTATACTTTACCAATCGTTGTAAGCCCTAAGAGTTTCAGGAAGACATAGCCTGGAACATAAAGCACAGTACTTAAAACATTCTGTTACAAGACTACTAGTCACATTGTAGATGGCACAAGATTTAAACTAGTTTTCATGTACAATAACTCAGCAGTTTATAATATTCCAACAAGATTTTACAGAACTTTATACACTTTAAGGCAGAGGCAAGCAATCTACTAACTTATAGGCTAACAAGTCATGTACTGGCAATTGAACACAAGAATCTTAAATCGGTAAGCTGAGAAATCACAAATAACTTGGCAAATTATGAGCAAGACATGAAGTCTGCCTTAGGGCAGTGAGAGTATCCTTCCTCAGTGAAGTCTAGCAAAAACGGAAGAGGGAGATGGCAAACATGTCTATTAGGAGCCTGGTCATTGAGGCAGGTTGAACAATTACAGGTTAACTAAGTTTTCCTTAGGAATGCTTCTTTTCTGAGCTTCTAGATTAATCTGTCACCTAAGCTAATCTGGGGCTCCTGAGAGACCCTGATGGTCACTGTAAGAGAGGGAAGAAACCAAAGCCAGCTAGGACAGAGAAGGCAGTGTCCAGATGGAAACTTACAGTTTCCCTTCCACTGTGAGAACCACCTGGGGCTCTTGGGTGCTGTTCCGAGGTGTCACCGAAGTCCGTGGATGGTCTTGAGCCTGTGCAGGTTCCTGGGTTGCTTCAGTCCCGTGTTGGAGATCCAATGGGAAATGACTGACCTGAAGTACTTGGCCTTCAGGGGCAGTCATATATCCAATGACCTCCTTGGTAGTTGGGACATGGCCCTGGATGTCCTTTCTGATGATCCTTGGCGAAGTGTCCGTTGCTTCTGCAATGGAGAGCACTTGGGAGGCCTCCAGGGGTCTCACTGGAACCAGGAGCACACCTCTCTCATCCTGCTCTGCCATGGGATCCCCTCCTGGTCTCTGAGGTAAAAGACCATAGTGACCCCTTTAAGAGGATATCAGGGTGCTTTCAGGTCCCATTTGTAAGTTTCTAAAGTTCTTTCCTGATGTCCAAGGCAGTTAAGAGTCTGCTATCTATACATCACCTATTCTTCTCTACATAGAATCTAATGGAATATACTCAAAGTCATTCCTCAAGCATTTTAGGAAGCTGGAGGATTACTCTGTGGCCCTAATCTCAAGGAATTGTTTAAATCAAAATTAAAAGATTTAGCTTAGCAATTCTCATCTATGAGGATTTTCATCTATAAGTTTATGTTTGCCACATAAACATGTACATGCATACCAGCTTACATTATAAAACAAAACAGGCTTTGTAACAGCTTTTGAAAAATCTCTTAGATGTTTTAAAGTTACGTTATTTAGAATTACATCTTGCTCTCAGCAACCCGAATTAAAGATGCTTTCAGTTGGAACCTGTAACTTACTGTTTAACTTTAGCTCTATCTGCAGTGGATGCAATAGTATCTGTTGGAACTAGAAGATGAAGCATTCATTGTTAGAATTATAATATCAACAAATGTAAACATCTATTTGCTACACACTTGAACTGTTTAGGCCTCTAGGCCTTGTTCATTTGGATAACAATTGTGAATAATGCAATAAATTCATTACACTTTAGTGATATTTTGACAATTATAGCAAAATATCATGTATAAATGATACATAAAATATAATAGCAGTTCGTTAACATTTTATTACTATAATATAAAGTTTATACCACTTCACATCTTAACAGCACCTTTTGATAAAATCCAAACAGCCTAATTAGTGGTCATCTCTACAAAATGAGAGATAAGTTCTTTTTGACATTCCCATGAGGCCTCGCTGGGAATATCAAAAATCAGTAAGTTTGAAATGTTTGAGTTTTTAAATGACTGTTAAATGACTGTGAAGGGTGTCAAGTAAGCTTAAAATGTCTGGTTGATCGATTGATCGTTGAACCCAAATAATCCCACAACTTGGAACAACTTCACAATAAGAAAACATTTTGACCAAAGCACATAAGCACCAGTATACATAATTTATACCAGTGTATTTTAGATTAAGTTACGGAACAAGTTGCATTTTTTCTTTTTCCTCTTTTTTTTTTTAAAGAAAGGCTAAATCACTTATCTCTTACTCCACCCCTCTCAGCTAAGGGGTGGGAGGGAAAGTTAGAGAAATTTAGGCGCTTAGGGTAGCTGGGTGTGGTCAAGTCAAAAGTTAAGTTAGGCCAAAGGTTAAAACAGAAAAAAAAGTTTTAAACAGGAAATCTTTGCTACCCAGTGAAGAGACCTTCAGACAGAGGGGGATGGAAGGGAGAGAAAAGGCAAGATGGCGGACAGACGGATAGGGTGGGGCTGACTGCAGATGGAGGATAAGATGGCGGTTTCTTAGATGACAAAAGAGATAGGGAAAGCACATGGCGCCAGAGCCCAGGAAGAGGGCACTGGGGTTTCCTACTTCATGGCTAGAAAACTATGGAAAAGACAGACAGAAAGCTGAGTGAAGAGGGAATGAGACCTCCCGCCCATTTTTCCGAAAGCACACACAGTAGTCAGCTAGATTCCGAAGAATGTCCGGATCCAGAGTGCCATTAACCGGCCACTTGGAGGAGTTAGCTAGGGAATACTGAGGCCAATCCACATTACAGAGGCGTATTAGAGTTTTACGTTTTAGGTAACGAGCCAATTAAAGGGTTTCTGAATTTGATAGAAGACAGCCCAAGGGGGTGTTGGGAGGAACTGGCGATGAAAAAAATAGCTCCCATAATTAAGACTCAGGACTGATTAACACAGTGGACCCGGTGGTCCGTGAAAACGACCCAGTGGTCAGGAAAAAATGGCTCTTGTAGAAGGTCGTCACCCTCTACGTAAGGGACAAGCCAGGTCCCAAAACACCGCCTGTATCCAAAGTTGTTAAAAACGACCCAGTGGTCCAGCACAGTGGCCCAACTTGGAGGTACAGGGGGCCCCCGCAGCCCAGTGGTCGGGGGACTTCCAGCCCAGTGGCTAAGAGACACGACACCTGGCCAGGGTTTATAGCACTGGTCTCCCAAAAACTCCCAGAAGTGGAAAATCAGACCCGGTTAGAGGAGCACAAATGTGCCGAGCCGCACCCAAAACTCCAAGGGCTGAGAGGGAACCCTACCTACAACAGTGTATGCATGCAACAACTTAGCATTCGGAAAGATGGGGAATACCTCGTGTGCTCCACGTGGAGATGGAGTACCGGGGAGCACGCGTCTGGGCTACTTTGTTGCTGGATGGAGGCAGATGCTAGCACCGTCAGGTCAGATGAACTCAGGAAAGGCCACGTGGAGGTAGAGAACACCAGAACTGGCAGGCGAAGAAGGCGAAATCGGGAACAGGCCGAAGAAGACGAAAGCAGGAACAGGCCATTGGAGATGAATTCACGAATCAGCGGGTGGATGGAGACGGATTCTGACGGCTGCTGATGAGTCTCGCTGGCAGTTAACACAGATCACAGTTCTCACGGCTGGGGTCCCGGTAATGGCCGAAGGCCCGAAAGCCACGCGGCCAAGTGCCGGGGGAACCGACCAGTCACGGCACCAAATGTTAGTTATTTAAAAAGATGTTAGAGTTCTAGTTCATATGATATTACGATATTATCCCGATATTATTACGCGCAGCTAATTCCCACAACCTGGTTCTTTACCGTGAGCTGAAGCACACCAGACGCAACGAGGTATATCTTAGGAGGTTTATTCCGACAGGGCAGGAACGGGTAGAGGTGGCGAAAGTCCGGAGGAGAAAAAGGGAAGGGGAGAGAGAGAAGAGCGGGGTAAGAGCGGGCTAAGAGGGGGAGGGATAAGAGCCAGGAAAGAGAGAGAGCCGCACCTGGGGGAGCCTTTTGTCGGCCAGGTATAGGGGGTGGGGATTGGGAGGGATTGAGGCCAGGCCCCCAGGGGATTGGCGCCTGCAGGTGAATGCCTAGGGATGATTGGCAAGTGGGCGGAGTTGGGGAGAGGGCTGGAAGACTGGGAGGTGGGATTCAGGTGGAAAGCCAGGCTACATCTGATTGGTGGATAGCTAGGCCAGCGCGAACTTCATGAGCTGTGAGGAAGAAGGAATGGTGCCGGGTCCAGGGAAGGCTACTGGAATAGCTCCTTACACATCCATCTGAGTCCGGAGTCCAGGCATGCCCGGCACGGCTCAGGGCAAACACGATTTCCGCAAACGGTTTCGTTTTACTCACTGCGAAGGGAGCATAGGCCGGAGCCCGCAGCCCAGTCCCACCCGGGGAAGGCTCACCAGGGAGCTTCCCCGATAGGTAGACTCACCCCGAAGGGAGCATCCATCTGAGTCCGGAGTCCAGGCATGCCTGGGACGGCTCACCACAATGACGACTTCCCTGAGCGGTGATGCAGTATGTTCACCCCTAATGGAGCATCCGTGTGACACAACCGTTCCCGGGTCTGCCCGTGTTAAGGGCTCCAAGTGATGCTCCCTTCAGGGTGAAGTGCAGAGAAAGATAGTCTCCCTGGTGAGCCGTCCCCGGGTCTGGTCGGGTCCCGGGCTCCGGCCTCTGCTCCCTTCCGTTGTGTAAACCGATAAGGATGGACAAATCGTCTTGTGAGCCTTGCCGAGTGTGCCCGGGCTGAGGGCTGCCGCGGATGCTCCCTTCGGAGTGAAGTGCAGAGAAAGGAAGTCTCCCTGGTGAGCCTTCCCCGGGTCGGCCTGGGCTGCGGGCTCCTGCTAATGCTCCCTTCGGTTGAGTATACCGATACCAATGGTGGAAATTGTCTTGTCCTGAGCCATGCTGGGAGTGCCCGGGCTTAGGGCTCCAGCTGAGGCTTCCTTCGGTTGAAGGGACAAGACGATTTGCCCATCTTTATCGGTTTAATCAACTGTAGGGAGCATCTGCTGGAGCCTGGAACCCGACCAGACTCGGGCACGGCTCACCAGGGAGACTTGCTTTCTCTGCACTTCACCCCAAGGGAGCCTCAGTTGGAGCCCGGAGCCCAGGCACACCCGGCGCGACTCACGGCAAAGACGATTTCCGCAAACGGTTTCGTTATACTCACTCCGAAGGGAGCATCCATCTGAGTCCGGAGTCCAGGCATGCCTTGGACGGCTCACCACAAAGACAACTTCCCTGAGCGGTGATCCGGTATGCCTACCCCGAATGCAGCATCCGTGTGACACGACCGTTCCCGGGTCTGCTCGTTTTAAGGGCTCCAAGTGATGCTCCCTTCAGGGTGAAGTGCAGAGAAAGATAGTCTCCCTGGTGAGCCGTCCCGGGTCTGGTCGGGTCCCTGGCTCCTGCCTATGCTCCCTTCCGTTGAGTATAGCGATACCGATCGTGGAAATCGTCTTTCTTGTGAGCCGTGCCGGTGTGCCCGGGCTCCAGGCTCCAGCTGGTGCCCCTTCGGGGTGAATGTGCGGAGAAAGAAAGTCTCCCTGGTGAGCCTTCCCCGGGTGGGACTAGGCTGCGGGCTCTGGCTGAAGCTCCCTTCCATTGAGTAAAACGAAACCGTTTGCGGAATTCGTCTTTGTCGTGAGCCGTGCCGGGTCAGCCTGGGCTCCTTGCTCAAGTGGATGCTCCCTTCCGTTGAGTATAGCGATGCCGATCGTGGAAATCGTCTTGTCCTGAGCCGTCCCCGGGTCTGCCCGGGCTGCTACTCGGGCACGGCTCACCAGGGAGACTTCTTTCTCTGCACTTCACCCTAAGGGAGCCTCAGTTGCAGCCCGGAGCCCAGGCACACAAGGCAGGGCTCATGGCAAACACGATTTCCGCAATCGGTGTCGGTTTAATCACTCAGAAGGGAGCATAGGCTGGAGCCCGCAGCCCAGGCTGACTCGGGGACGGCTCACCATGGAGCTTCCCCGATAGGTAGACTCACCCCGGAGGGAGCATCCATCTGAGTCCGGAGTCCAGGCATGCCCGGCACGGCTCAGGGCAAACACGATTTCCGCAAACGGTTTCGTTTTACTCACTGCGAAGGGAGCATAGGCCGGAGCCCGCAGCCCAGTCCCACCCGGGGAAGGCTCACCAGGGAGCTTCCCCGATAGGTAGACTCACCCCGAAGGGAGCATCCATCTGAGTCCGGAGTCCAGGCATGCCTGGGATGGCTCACCACAAAGACGACTTCCCTGAGCGGTGATCCGGTATGCTCACCCCTAATGGAGCATCCATGTGACACGACCGTTCCCGGGTCTGCCCGTGTTAAGGGCTCCAAGTGATGCTCCCTTCAGGGTGAAGTGCAGAGAAAGACAGTCTCCCTGGTGAGCCGTCCCGGGTCTGGTCGGGTCCCGGGCTGCTGCCTATGCTCCCTTCCGTTGAGTATAGCGATACCGATCGTGGAAATCGTCTTTCTTGTGAGCCGTGCCGGTGTGCCCGGGCTCCGGGCTCCAGCTGGTGCCCCTTCGGGGTGAATGTGCGGAGAAAGAAAGTCTCCCTGGTGAGCCTTCCCCGGGTCGGACTGGGCTGCGGCTCCGGCGGATTCTCCCTTCGGTTGAGTAAAACGAAACCGTTTGCGGAAATCGTCTTTGTCGTGAGCCGTGCCGGGTCAGCCTGGGCTCCTTGCTCCAGCGGATGCTCCCTTCCGTTTTGTATCGTCTTTGACGTGAGCCGTCCCGGGTCTGCCCGGGCTACGGGCTCCGGCTGATGCTCCCTTCGGATGAGTAAACCGATAAGGATGGCAAATGGTCTCGTACAGAGCCGTGCCGAGTGTGCCCGGGCTGAGGGCTCCCGCGGATATTCCCTTCGGAGTGAAGTGCAGCAAAAGGAAGTCTCCCTGGTGAGCCTTCCCGGGGTCGGCCTGGGCCTATCGTCTTGTCCTGAGCCGTGCCAGGAGTGCCCGGGCTGAGGGCACCAGCTGAGGCTCCCTTCGGTTGAGTATACCGATACCGTTCTCGGAAATCGTGTTGTTGTGTCGTGAGCCTTCAGCCTGGGCTCCTTGCTCCGGCGGCTGCTCCCTTGGCTTGAGTATATCGAGAACGAGAACGAGAACGAGAAAGATGAGGATCGTCTTTTTGGTGAGGCGCGCCCGCGCTTGCCTTCGCGGTTAGCATTCGCGGAGAGGAAGTCTCACATCTCCCCACAACACTCCAAACTCGTGACCTACGCCCCACCTATAAAAAGTCACTGGGCAGCGCACCAGAGGGCATTCTTCTGCTCTCCGCCTGCCCGCCGGCATCTCCGCCTTCCTGCCTTCTGATTCGCCGTCCGGTCTAGTCTAGTTCGCGGTCCGCCCTGGCTGCCGCCGCCTGGGACGTGGAAGCGGCTCCGCACCGGAGCAGCAGCGGTGTGGGCCGCGAGGAGCCCTGAGCGAACAGGTGCGCCTGGGAGACCCCGATCTACTGCTGCCCTCCTGCCTCTGCGCTGGTGGGTTGGGCAGGAGCTGGAACCAGGACAAGTGGAGGGGTGAAGTACAGGGATGAGACCTGCAGGCAGAATGACCTGGGAAGTGGCTCAGAGTTTTAAGAAGGGCAGTTTACTTTTTGGAGGGTGTTTCTCTTTTTTAAGCTAGAACTTGGCAGTGCACTGGAGGGCTCCCTGTCACTTCCCCGCCCTACTGGGGACCGGCTCCCCGCCGCTCCCCGCCTGACACGGCACAGGCTTACCGGGACACGCACGGTTTTACCTGGACACGGCATATATTTACCGGCACACGGCATATATTTACCGGCACACGGCATAGATTTACCGGGACACGCACAGGTTTACCAGGACCCAGCACGAGTTTACCGGGACACGGCATAGATTTACCGGGACACGCACAGGTTTATCGGGACCCCGCACGGGCTTACCGGGACACGGACGGTTTACCGGGACACGGACAGTATACCGGGACTGGGCAGAATTACTGGGTCACAGTACAGGCTTACCGGGACGCGGCACAGGCTTACTGCGACAGGGCACGGGTTTGCCGCTGCTGCCCACCGGAAAAGGTACTGGCTTACCCGGACGCGGCACAGGCTTTTTGCTGCTCCCCGCCGGACCGGCACGGGCTCCCCGCCGCCTCTCCGCACCTTCCCTGCACCCTCCCTCAGGACCCGAGATGGGCTCCCTGACTTTCTGCTGGAAGGGGGACGGGCTCACTCTGTGGCAGATTCTACAGAGTGAAAAGGAGGATATACATTTCGAGGCATCTTCCATTACTTTCCCAGGCTATAAGCAGGATTAGCCAATTCTGCCAGTGTGCAGCCAGCACACCCCCCCCCCTCCACCATGTTTTGAAGCATTTGTTTGTAATGCTGACTAAGAGTGTGAACCACTGTGGATGGCTTTCCTTCTTGACACTGTGATCCCTAAATCCACACTCCTCTGCAGGAAAGACTGAGGACAGCACCAAGTTACCAGGAAAATAACACTATGGTTATTCACTTACTATGAGTCTCACTATAACTCTTATATTACATTTTGTAAAGGTGTCCTTCAGTTCTTGGAGAGTTTTTGTAACCTTATTCAGTTCTTCTTCCAAATTTCTGTGTACTTGTGTGTGGGTGAATAAAGTGTTTTCCAATTCTGAAATTCTTTCTTTTGCCTTGCTCTTTCTAATGGTGTGTCTTTCTCTTCCTTTTTGCTCTCTTGTATTCTTTGGTCCAAGTGTTTCCATTTGCTTCTGTTTCCTAGCTGGTATCTCTGTTGTGTTGTATTCCTCACATTGCTTGAGGTCTAGCCTTTGTTTCTGGCTGTCTCTGAAGGAGTTTGTGCTCTTTCCAGGTCTTCTGTTTCCCTTCTCCATGGTCTTTTATGTCTGCAGGTTTTCTCTTCAGATGCTGTCTTTATGTTGTGGCTGTCGTGCACAAATTTGTGCTCTATTTTACAGTTCCTGAAAAACAATTGTTTTAATTAATTGAAAAAGAAAGACTTGACGGTTCCTGTTCTGCATGAAGAGTTTTGTGTTTGTTCTTGGCCTGGGATGATGTTTGAGCTTCTGTGCTGGCTGCTCTGGGGACTTGACCTCAGGGTCTGCATTCAGGCCTCCCACCTGCCTCCCTTTGCTCTGGATGTTCCCAGGCAGCTGGCCTTTCTTCTTCCTAGTCTCTCTCTCAGAGTCGGTTTAAGTAGTGTTTTGGCCTTGTGAAAACACTGCCACTAATTTGAACAGTGCTTTTTGTTTTGGATTACCTGAAGTCTTTTTCAATTGAGTCAATTGGAGGAAAGGAGATGTTGATTGGACCTTTCCCTTTTATTTGTAAGGCCTAGCCATGGTGGATGTGGGGCGGCCTAGGAGGAGGCTGAGAAGTGTGGCGGGTAAGGCTGCTGTGAGATTCACCAGATGGATTCACCAAGGTCAGAACCTGTAACATTTCAGCACCTTATAAGGCACCTTCTTTTGTCCCCCAACCCCCACCTTACAGCTGCTACATAGAACACCTCATGTACCCTTCTCTGTCCCACTGTCTGTACCAGATCAGTGAATCTCACAGGAAGTGCTCCCAATAAAGCTTGTTTTAAGCTGAACTCAATTCTGTGTGGATGTCTGGTTCTGAAATTAACTCCAACTTTACATCTGATTCTCAAAACCCGGGAGGAGTGTTTCCTCACAATCCCCTGACCCTCCTGCTCAGGCCACTCCTTCCCTGGACAGCACCGGCCTCCAGGATAGGACCACCGACCTCACCCTCTGATCAGTCCAGCATACATCCCTAACATCCTTTTGGGACTTCTCTGGCTCTTGGGTTTCCCGGCACTCTGAACTCACAGCTGCATCTGGGATTCCCCACTGTGCACACAGGCACAACACCACCATGTACACAGATGCTCCAGCACTGTGGACCACTGCTGTCTGGCCAGCTGTGGCCTTGGGACGCAGACCTGCACGGCCTCAGCCAGTGACTACTCCTCCTTCATTGTGCTTGCCTCCTGGCCCTCAACCTGACCTTCATCCTCCTCCTCCCAACACCCTCTCAGACTCCAACATGGACTGCTTGTGGACAAAACTTCATAGGTTCTCAGTGATTTCTGATGCAACATACCACTCCATTCAGATTAAAGGTGGCCTACTGCTTGCTGCAGATGGTGGGTGAATGTAACCTCTTCCCCTCTCAATATGCTCCTCTCCATGCGTCGGTTCTCAAACTTTACCCTCCATGAAAATCTAGGGTTACACTAGTCCCAACACCTTGGGTTCTTTCTAGCTGGCAGAGATTTCAAGCCCCATATAGTTGCCACTTGGCTGCCTCCTAAAATTCTCAAAACCCTATAATTTCACACCTCTGAACATGCCAACTCATTTTCCTCTACAGCGTGGCTGCAACTCAACACAGTTTAGACAATGATTCCATGTGCTATGATCCAGACAACTTCTACCACTGCTATGGCAAATAATGAAAGATCTGCTGTTGAAGTCTTCTTCTGCAGTCTCACTCTGTCAGTCCTTCTTTCCCTCTCAGGATCTAGCACATTCTCAACCCTCAGACTTCTTAACTCATTCTTTCCCTTGCCAGTCTAACTCTCAAACATTCACCCCAGGAAACCTCCATCTTTCCTCCTAAGTCTCTCCTCCCACCCAGTATCCTCAGGGTCAAGCACTTGCGCTCTCTCTCTCTCTCTCTCTCTCTCTTCCTTAGCACAGTCACTGTGGCTTCTTTTGTCCTCTTCCTGCTTTTTCAGCTGAGCCAACCTCCCCACAGCTTCAGCATCTCCAAGGTTAGTTTAATTTTTTCCCTCTTTCTCCACCTTTCTTTTTAGGGACAAATTTATTATATATTTTTAATGGAAAGTCAGATATACAGAAAAGAGGAGAGACAGAGAGGAAGATCTTCCATCCACCGATGTATACTGCCTACGTGGCCACAATGGCTGAAGCTGCACCAATCCACAGTCAGGAGCCAGAAGCTTCTTCTGGGTGTCTCACGCGGGTACAGGATCCTGAGATTTTGGGCCATCCTTTTACTGCTTTCCCAGGCCACAAGCAGGGAGCTGGATGGGAAGTGGAGCCTCCGGGATTAAAACCGGTGTCCATATGTGATCCAGGCACTTGCAAGGTGAGGACCCTAGCCACTAGGCTTCCCTCTCATCATACTCCACCTCTTTTGCAGAGAGGCACGGGGTAGGAAATAAACTTAACTGAGTCCACAAAAGAATATCTAGCCTCTTGTGGACAATATTTTTACATAATGCAATAAAACTCTGAAAGAATTCTCTAAACATATTTATATCACAGATACAACAGTAAAACAGTAAAGCCTAATCCACTGTTAAATGTTCTTGGGTGTGAGATGCACCCATGTGCTTTTATCTGCTAGTTTCATATTAAGCTACAAAAAATGGGTCCCGTAGAGGGAGTCTAGCGGCTAAAGTGCTTGCCTAGCACGCTCCAGGATCCCATATGTGACGATTCTAATCCTGGCAGCCCTGCTTCCCATCCAGCTCCCTGCTTGTAGCCTGGGAAAGCTGTCGAGGACAGCCCAGGTTTTAGGACCCTGTAACCATGTGGGGGACCTGGAAGAGGCTCTGTGCTCCTGGCTTTGGATTGGCACAGACCAGCCATTGAGACCTCCTTGGGAGTGAATCACCAGATTGAAGGTCTTCCTCTGTCTCTCCTCCTATCTGTATGCTTGGCTTTTTAATGAATAAAAAAATCTTTAGGAAAAAAGATAAAAATTATTGCATGCATGAAAATGTGTTCTGGATGAGTAAGGTTGTGATGGGTATAATTTTCAGATGAAAGAAAAGAGCAAAGCTAAAGAGAAGAAAATATTTAAAGTTGAAACTATTTTTTTTTAAATAAAAGGGATGGGGAATCAAGGAAGATGTGAGAGGAATACATCTTGTATGATTTATATGTATTATAGTTAATCATGTATTGTCCACAGCATTTTATCAATATTTATCACTGATACCTGGAATTAAAATGGGATCCTCTGATGAAACAATGTTTTTAAACACACAAGTTATTATAGCATCTCATTTTAAATGGCTTTTATCTCACTAAGAAGTAAATTTTCCAGGTACCTCCATGAAAGTGTGGATCTGACTCTGTTGAATTGTCTCAGAGTGAGAGATAAGCTGGTGTGCTGCCTCTTAGCTCCAAGTAGTTTCATCTTGAGGTAATCCTTGTGTTCTCTGCCTTTCCTTAGGTTCTCACTGCTTAACATCAGCAAACTTATGTATTTGTTTTAATGGTATTTGAGTGATTGCTTTATGTCAATAATTAAATCTGACCTATATTATATCATGTAAAGAGATTCTATTTCAACCATGCATTTTAAGCCCACTTGACATCCTTGGCAGGCATTCAAAAACTCAGAACTTTCAAATGTTGGCACTTTGATATCTTCAGTGGGTTCTCCTAAAAATGTCAAAGGATTTATCTCTCGTTTTATAGAGACAATAGTTGATTAGTATAATTCAACTATTTGGATTATATTAAAATACTCTGGTTACATAATTCTGATGATCTTTTATGTTATCACTCCTAATTGTTATCTCATTTCAAAAAGGTCTAAAAGTTACATCTTTATGTAAATTCCAGTATTTCCCCTAAGAAAATTAAATAAGTGCCTCAGTTAATGAATGTTATGGTTCCAGACGCACCCATTTGAAATCAGTTTAAAATCTGTTTACCTGTATTTGTAAACCATCTAAAAACATGACAAACTCATGTAACTACCAACAGCAGATAATTTTAATCAATCAATTGCACTTTAAAGCATCTAAAAAACTGTAACCCATTACTGAAACTGATTTGTTGTTCTGTCCTAAACTAAGAATACTTTATCAATGCAAAAAATCTCAGACTGTTTTCAAAAATATTTTTATCACTGATGTGTTTCGGCTCAAGTTCTCTGATCAACCAAGTTACTAATGTTATTCTCATTGTTTTCTCCAAGGAACAAGTTAAGTTCATTGTAAACATGTACTCTTGTCTCAAATCTATAGCAGACAGAAAATCTTTATAAATGTTTTCTAGAACAGTTACTTAATGATTTTCACTTAATATTGTGACTCAGAGTAATCAGTTGGGTAATTCTGATTTCTTTCCTCACTTCTCTACTTTCTCTCTAAAACTCTCAAAGGCCTCTCAGACCATATAGATTGATCTCCAGACCTTGTAAAGGATGGCTAACTTATAAGACCAAGGAGGCTAATCATCTCCTGATGGGCACTGCCTTACTTCCCAGTAAAAACCTTGTAAATGTAACCTGATTAACTATGTCTCCTCCACACTAAAGACTTAACTAGTCACGTTAGGTCCTGATCTCCACTCCATAGCTCCTTGCTGAAATACACACACCAAACAAATAAAACATCTTTCTCATTGTCATAGCCATACAGATTGTTTTGGTTTTCGTTTTTACACTCTATTTCCTCATTAGACAATCTTTTAACCAACTCTTCCTAGGCCAAATCAATCCTCTGCTCACCGCTGTGCTAGCCTACCCCTAACCAACAACACCCTCAAACTAAAGGCTGGGACATCGGGGCTGAGCAGAAGTGACTCCAGCACCCTGCCAAAGTCAAGCTCACACTCCTATCCAGAAATGTTTCAAAGCAGCCCATAGTCTCATCACCATGCTGGACCTGGGAGACCAGTTGCAGCCAGCCTTGAAACCTCAGCTGCATCCATCAATTCCCCCCAATGACAAATCACATCTCTGGCCTGAGTAGCCCTTCAAAATCGCCAGGCTCTCAATCTCATGTTGGTGGACAAGGGAGGAACCTGCCTCTGCCCACGGGAACAATGCTGCTTCTACACCAACAAATCTGGCCTGCTCGACAACATCATCACCCTACAACTCCAGGAGGAACAAAAAACTACATATGCCAGCTATGTTCTCCCATCTCCCCTGTAGAATTGCTTGGCCCCAGTGTTGAGACCTTGATTTGTTATGTCTCCTACTCATGTTCGTGCCTTATTCCTCAGGTTCTTCTCTTCATCTATGCAAGAGGTCTCCCATGTGGCCATCAATCAAATCTTTCTGTACCTATCAGCCCAACGACTCACCTCCTCCCCTCATGGTCACCCATAGCTCTTTCCATCTCCGTTGGACAGCCACGCTTCCCCTCCACACCCAAGTCAGCAGGAAGCAGCCAAGAGATCAAGCTGCCCCCACTGCCTGGAAAGGGTTGCAATTTAGGGCCCATCCGGGGTGGGTGAGGGGCGGCCTAGGAGGAGGCTAAGAAGGGTGGCTGGGAAGGCCCCTACCGGGAGAAGGTAGCTTCCTCCTGGGCCAGCAGGGACAGAAAGATTCACCAAGGTCAAACAGAGCTTGGAACACTCTAGCACCATGTCAGGCACATTCCTTTGTCCCCCAACTCCCACCTTAACAGCTCCCTGGTAAAAGCAACCCCTCTCTGGTCCCCAGGGCACAACTTCTCTGACCTGCTGCCTGTTGCAGACCAGTGAACCTTGCCAGACCAGTGTTCCCAGTAAAACTTGTTTTAAGCTGAATTCTAGTCTGTGTGGATTTCTTCTTCTGAACATGAACTCCGCAACTTCCTTTTGCTGGGTGAGAGTGAGGTCACGCCAGACAAGTCTAGTTTTTATTAAGGAGTCCTTATTAACAAAGAAATATCCGGTCTCAAGTCCATATAATCCAAACCTGTGACTAGTGATTCGGCCATCCCTTCTGGACTCTGCACAGCGTCCTGCTTCCCCTCCCACTGCTTGTAAAATTGCACCATTCCTGTTATCTACCAATCAGATGTAAGCTGGCGCCTTACCTGAGAATCCCACTCCCCAATCTCTCCAGCCCGTATCCTAGTCCCCATGCACCTCCCTGTGGCTCAGATAATCTCTTTTTTTTTATTATATTTTGACAATCTTTACATAGTAATTAGAGTAAAAAGGTTCAAGGGCTATAGAGAAGTGGGTGAGACTATTATTTCCATATTGTTTCCTTCATGTAGCTGAGGTAAAGGGGGATATTGAGGGAGAAGTCCCACCCAGTTTCCCACCCACCCCAAGTCCCGGATGTGGGCCATGCTCTAATATTCATGCTCAAGTGGTTTTGATAGTTCACCAGTTATGAATCGCTGCCAATCTCACCACTCTGAGCACGATGAGGTCACTGAAGAATCCACTGATTGACTTAGTCCATCAGAGTCTCCGTTTGCCCAGTATTTCGCTGCCCACATATAGCTGAGGTGGTTGATTGACTTGTTCTGTCTTGTGTCTTGTCTTGGTTAGGGTTCTGAGTCCGGCATTTCGATTGGGGAGATCTCCAAAGAAAGTTTGTCTGAGGTGTTCCCTGACCAGATTCTTGTGTGTTCTAGCAAGCACAGGGCCCAGCACAGTCCATCATCCCAATCAGCTGGCATTTGCAATTGCTGGGTTGGTTCTGTTTTCATTCCCGACTTGCACTGGAACCAATGGGTGTTGAGTCCAGCCTGGTTCTGCCCAGCACATACTCGGCCCTCCACATAAACCAGTGGGAGCTGCAGCCTAGTCAGAACGACCCACAATAACCCCCACTAGGCCTGCCCCCTATCCTGGTTTGCCAGTATGTGTAGCCGACTAGTCCAGTCTGTCCCACATCCCATTTTGCTGTCATACATGTTGATGGCTATTGAAGCTTAGTTCCATCTAACCTCAACTCTCCAGCCCTACAGATGTTGTTGGGTGCCTCTCTGTCTAGCCACCCCTGCCCCCATCCTAGTTTTCGTGCCCTTCCGTGGGAGTGGTAACCCAAGAGGGAGGAGCCCACTATTTCCCTCCCAGGTCTCTCACTCCCGGATTAAGCGCTCTTCAGGTGGTTCTGTGGTTTGAATTGACAGAATTAGTCCCCATTGCCAGCTTCTGCCCGCTGATGCTGAGGCTAAGCCCAAACAACCCTCAACCACTCTAATTTATGCTTGCACCAGTAGGAATAATCGGCCCAGCCTGGCTTTTCCCTGATCTAGTTCACATGAGGCACACAGGTGTTGTAGCCCTGCTTAGTCTGGACTGTCCCATCCCAGCTCACGCTCTCCAATGGGAGTAGCTGTCCAGCAAGGGGGCTCCCCTTCTTCCCCCTGCCGGCTCTGCCCCTCCCTTCCTGGATCTCACGTGTGCTGGTTGGGTGCTGAGGTCACATCCGGTATAGGCAACCTCACCTTGGCATTCTGTATTGTACACTGGTTTTTGTCATGACCGAACCTGGCTCGACCCACACTCTGTTCTGGTGCTCGGATTTGCCAGTGGATGACGTGAACTGATTCAGCCTGGTCTGACCCCGACCCATGCCAAATGTATGCATTTGCCAGTGGTTGCTCTGGTTCTGCTTAGCTCAGCCCCTTACCTGTCCCGGCCTCTGCTTCAGACACTGTGGCTTAGCGTCCCTGACTCACGCAGACCAGTAGGTGCAAGAGTCTAGCTTGGCATTACCTGTGCGCCATGCTGGTTTCTAGTTTCGCATATAGGCTAAGGTTTGCTCAGTCCTGCCCAGTACATCCCGTTCCATTACCAATTTACACATTAGCCAGCTGTTAGAGCTACTTTGCCCAGCTCGTCCGACTCCCAGGTCTGAACCACATGTTCACCAGCGGGAGCTATGACCCACCAGGGGAGTTTCCTAAGTTCCTCCCCTTGATCCACTCCCAGACCCAGTTCTCATACATGCCATTGGGTTTTAGGCCAGTGCCCGGCGCAGTCTGGCCTTCCATCTGGACATGTATGAGCTGGTGAATGTTGCAGCCTGACCCTTCCCATACCCTGTTCAGGATGCACATTTGGGTGCTGCTGCCTTGACCAGTCCAGACTGTTGCGGGTTCCTTTACCTGTGATTGATGACAAGCTTCTTGGTCACACCTAGCTTAGTCTATCACCACGCCAACGCTTGAGCTAACCAGTGGAGCTAGAATTTCCACAGGGTGTGGCCCACACATCCCCCACAGAATCTACCCTCAGATATGGTTCTCGAGTGCCAGTTAATGTCATGGCCCTGTCTAATGTGACCTGTCTGATGATCCATCATCATGTCAGGTAACAGGATATCCTGCTGGACAAGCCGTGAGCCTTAGCTTTTGCATGAACTGGTGTTTGGTGCTCAGCATTGTTAAGTGATTAAAAGTTCTCAAGTGTTACTGTCATTGACAATCTTTAGGATCAACTCACATCCCAGAAGCACAGTGGGTTCAATGTGGAGCTAACTAAGCAGCAATTAAAAGAACCAAAAACCCCAGAGGTCCTGGGCCAGGGAGCCAGAAGGAGGAGCCTGGTGCCAAATGGCACACTGGATGCCCCGGGACAACTCACCACGTGTACATGGTGGCTGGAGTGTGGGATCCAGGCATGAGACACCCCGTCCTGAGACCCACTAGTAGCCAGGAGGCTGGTGGAAGTTTAAACTCCCAGGCCCAACGTCATGCCCCTCCCCAATCCCATTCACCACCCAATGAGGGCCTTGGGTGGACCCCAGACCTACCCAGTCACAGAGACTTCCCTTCTTGGTGTACTCACCCCAAAGGGAGTAGCCCCCGATCCCAGGCAGGCCCAAGGACAGCTCACCATATGTATTTGGCGGCTGGCTTGTGGGATCTGGGCATGAGACGCCCTGTCCTGAGACCCACCAGCAGCGGGTAGGCTGCTGGAAGTTTAACCCCCAGGGCCAAGGTCGTGCCCCTCCCCAATCCTATGGGCTCAGATGATCTCAGTCACCAGTCCCTGGGGCCAACACACAGACCACACAACCCTCCCTTATCCTTTCCCTTGTCTCTCCTGCCCTTCCCTTCTCCTGGTGAACCCTGGCCCCTCCATCCTGCCACTGCCCTTGCCCTGGCAGCACCCATCCTGCCACCATGGCAGGAGACATGTCCCTTGCTGTTCCACCCCCGATCCCCTTCCTACACCATTGGAAGAATAGGGCCTCCTAATCCCTTGTCATGTCTGGTGTTTTGGCTCAAGGTAAACTAATCATGAAAAGAGGACTTGGCTTCTGGGATTAGCTGTGGGTAACCACATAAGAACTTTAGGAACTTTATGTGCATTTTTAAAACCTAACAAAATCCTGAAAGGAACAAATGGTCATTACCCTTAAGTCCATCCATTTAACTGAAGACCCTTGTCCCAGCTTCCGCAGCAACAGAAGTTATCCTAAGAGATCCAGCGAACAGCCTGGGCACTGACAGAGCTGCAGACATTCACCTTTCCCTGGCTTCTCTGCACACATTTCATTACTGTGAGGCCTCACCTCTCCTGGAACTCTTGAAAGTACACAAGTTAGAAATACAAAGCATCTTAGCATTCTTACCTTTACTGTGCCGCCCAGTAAATAGAGGGTGAGGAATACAGACATACAGGGGCCATGCGCAGGGCCTACCTGTCCTTGGAGTGTGACCTTGTCCTCGGGAAGCCAGAGAGCAAGCACATAGTGGAGAGGCCAAGGGTCAGAGTGCCAGAGCCCCAGAAGCAGGAGGCCAAGAGAGCAAGCCCCTCTGTATCCTGGGCCTTTATGGGGGCTTGTGAGAGGCGTGGTTGTACGACAAGGCCATACCTGCCCCTTCTCAGGTTCCAGGTGATGATAGGTGAGCATCACAGGTGGGCAGGAGGGAGCACTTAGGTGGTGGGGGCGAGGCTTTTAATCCCCTCAGAAAATTCAGTCTCCTGCCTTTGGATTGGCTCAGCTCCAGCCATTGCAGTCACTTTGTGAGTGAATCATCACATGGTAGGTCTTCCTCTCTGTCTTTTCTCCTCTGTGTATATAAGACTGTTCAATTAAAAAATAAATAAATCTTTAAAAAAAAGAGAACTTAATGTGTTTAAACTCCAGGCCAAAAAATAAATAAATAAATAAATAAATAAGCTCTATTGTAAGAGTTAGGTGCTCCATTCTGCTAAGAAGCCAACTTGTGAGTTTATCCACAAACACCACCTGACGGTTTGGTCCTGTTTCCACACATCTTTTTGTATTTTTTCAGTGATGTTCAGCTTTTGTTGTATTTCGTAGTATTTCCCATTTGTTAACTTTGAAAAGCATATTTCTTTGAAGGGCACATTCTCCTGAGAAATGACTGAGCAGCAGAATTAGCATATCAATAACCCTTCTCACAATTGTTTTTGTAACCAAAGCAAGGAGTCTGGGCCCTCCTAATCCCACCTTTGGGTCACTGGCAAAGAGATGGTGCCTGAGTGATCAGTTTATCACTACAATGGGAAGAGAAAGTGAACCAGCCCCACCCTTCTAATGCCCTCTCTCCATTCCTCAGGTGGGGAGAAAACCAGGTTTTTGGGGATTGGGAGGTGATAAAGCCTCTGCCCTTTTAAAAACATATGTCTTGCTTCTGCCTTTAGTTTGTTGTGTGACTTTCACCTGGTCACTTGAACTCTGTGCATGCTTGGTCATACTACTCCTCCTCCTATTGCTTCTACTACTACTACTATTGCTATTACTACTACTGCTACTATTCCTGCTACTATACTACTATATTGAGTACTGCTCTGATTCAAAGGTGTGGAGCTGCACCAGAGGCTGCTGGGGTGGGCTGGGCGGTGCAGGGCTGCTGCCTTGCTAGATGGCATTACCTCCCCTGGGAGCCTCAGTCAGTCACAGCAGGCAGCTCCCTGGGACCCTGGGAAGAAACACAGGTGGGCACACAGTTTGCCATGTGCACCTGCAAGAGTCACAAGCAGCTGCTTCTGGGCTCTGCCAGGGCTGGGAGGGCTATCTGCAGCCCATTGACTCTGATGCCAGAGGTCAGGCAGTGGCACTGGGGAGGTGCCTGCTGTCACGAATGACCAAAGCTGTAAGGAAGATAAAGGGTGTGCATGAGAGAGAAAACGTTGGAGAGAGTCACAGCAATGGCTTTTAGAGCGGGAGCAGCAGGCTGACCAAAAGCCGTCTCTGGGGAGGTAGTGGGGGAACTGTGGCTTTTCCTGGGGACAGGAGTCGTGGACACAGGCTCTCCTGTGGCCTCACCCCCTTCGCGTCAGCAGTCCCTGCTAATCCACTTCTGTCAAGGTTCCTGGAAGGCCATACCACTGAGGCTGGTATATGGGCAGTGCTGAGAGATCTGAGTGGAGTTGTTGGGACCCACTTCCTCCCAGGACTCCCAAGGACTCCCAAGTACTGCTCGCTCAAAGCAAGACACAGAAGTCCCATTGGACTAACTCCTGGGGTATTGGAATAACTCCTTACAGACACCTTTTTGCAGGAAGCATATTGAACTTGTCAAAAAGGAGGGAAAAAAAGTGTTAAAATGTATCTATTGCTAAAAACCTGTTGCCACCTTGAGCTGTTAGGTATTTTTTGCAAGGAGCTGGATGTTCCAGGAAGTGGCCCCGACCACGCTGTGCCAAGCAAAACCACAGCAGCAGATGTTCTGCGACCCTGCCCTGGGAACCGTTGCCACTTCTCTATCTCAAACTCTCCTGCCTCACCCTCCCCCGCTGAAAACACAGTATAAAAACCTGCCTAAAATGTTCTTCGGGGCTCTTGGTTCTTGGCAACCTTGAGCCCACGCGCATGTGAATAAATTTTTCCTTTGCCTCAGTGAGAGTCATCTGTTTATTGTGTCTCCCGCCGCTAACATTTGGAGGTTCCACTGAGATTTTTGTGGTGCAGCAGCGGCCCAGGACAGACCACCCTGGACTCTCCCTCGGTAAGTGCAACGGAGAGTGGCTGCTGTGAGCAGGCGAGTCAGCCTCTCCAGCTGCGGCCGACAGACGTGTCAAGAAGATCGCAGGCCACGCTCCCAGAGGCCGCTCTGGGTTGTCTGGTGGCCCGAGGACGCTCGGGCTCCAATCTGTCTGAGGTTTTGACCTCAGAGTCTGTCTCTGATTCCCCAGTTGCCACTCCAATTTCAGGTGCTCGAGCTCAACGGTCCGGACTGCTAGATTTGTTTTATTTTACTTTTTGCCATTTTTGGTTCTGCTGGCTCTTTGTTGTCGTTGCGTGTCTGCCCCTTTTTGTTTGTCTGTTTGTGGTCATGGGTCAGGAAATATCAACTCCATTGTCTCTGACTCTAGGGCATCAGTCAGATGTCTCTACTAGGGCTCATAATCTTTCTGTGTTATAAGGAAAAGTAAGTGGAGGTAAGTAAGCCCCTTGTTCTGTCTCTGTTTTGTCTGTGCATCCCATCTGTAGCTGCAGCACTTTCTGTATGCGACCGTTCTCCAATTCGTGAGAATTGTGAACAGTGGTTGGCAGACGTACCTGGGAGACCACAGGTCGTGGCCCTGCAGGACGCTCCAGGGGGAGAGGAGTGTCAAGGACGCTTGGCAGACTCCCAAGGTGACGATCCCCCATCTGTATGTGAGAGTGACCAAGCCTCAACATCTGTATATCTAGTTGAGACTGGTCACGCTTCTGGGGGGGCCAAAGCCATCTGATGTGTTTCTTCTGTTGTAGAAGGAACTCTGGGGACGCGTCGGGTTGTGTGTTTTGTTAATTGTCTTTTTAAGTGTTATTGTGATGATAACAATGGGATAGACTGACGACACCCCTTAGTTTGACTCTTAACCATTGGACTGAAGTTAAGGATAGGGCTCATAATCTTTCCCTGCAGATTAAAAGAAGATCTTGGCAGACTTTCTGCTCTGCGGAATGGCCCACTTTCAACGTGGGCTGGCTGGGAAAAAGGCTCTTATAATCCTGATACTATCCAAGCAGTTAAAAAAGTGTGTGAGAAGGACCGGTCCAAGTGAAAAATGGCTTGTCTGGATTACTTGGTGATTGTTTAATAGTTTGTGTGACTATTAAGGGTGCTTTGTAAACTGTGTTGGTAGTGATGTGTATATACATTAAACCTTTTTTGTTAAAGTCCACTTTTTCTAACAGCCCTGTCCTCGTCTTGAGTAAATTCCATTTTTATTCTTAAACTGAATGTATGTATGAAAAATCTCTCTCTTTAAAGAATATCTAGCAGAACCTGGCTGGACCAGACTCCTCCGCTGTTACCTACTGGAGAAAAGTTTGACTTTGTTAACCCTGTCTAGCCTGAGAGATTTTTTTTTCTCTTTCTTTCCCTCTGTTGAATTAAGGCTTGTTTATTAAACTCAATTGGACCTTTAAGTTCTTCAAAACTTTAAACTAAGCCTTCTGACTTTGGGATGTCCAGCAGGATCCCTGGACCTCTCAAAGATAGAGGAGAAATTTCGATAATTTGATTATAATGTGACAGTGTTATACAATTATGCCAAGGTTGTTGCTTCATATGTTCTGTTAAAGTAAATGAGTATTTGTAAGGTTACAAAGAGTGTATGTTAATGTTTATGGTTATTGGTCAAAACATTGTTTTTTTAATGATGAACTTGATCCCCTGGAGCTGGGCTCCTCCTCTCCAGGAATGTCGGTTTTTGTCTGAACTCAGTTTCCTTTCATGGATTAAGCCTGTTGCGTAAGACTGGGAAAAATCTTAGGGCGCCTCAGAAATTCTGGTCAGGGCCACTCCCTGATGCTTTTCGAAAGGCCTCTGTACTGTACCCTGGACTCCGACAGCCCGTCAGAGCGTCGGCTGAAATCTGCACTCTTTCCTTCCTTCCACAGGGACTCAGTTGTCAGTAAAAATGGGCACAACCCATAGCAAGGTCACGAGCCCAGTACTGCGTGCCTCAATTCCCAAACACTGACAAGCCCTCTGCTACCCTTTCTTTTAAAATCTTCTCAGAAGCTTTTTCTCACTAAGTCTCCTCATTCTGTATAGATCCAGGTTTTAGGTTTTGTTTTACTGGTCAGTATGTGCTAAATATCAATTAGTCTGTAGAAGAAAAAAAGGGCACGCTTTGAACCTGGCCTTTATCCTTGCCATTAGGATTCTTAAAAAGAAAAAAAAAGTTCCCGAATTAACTAAAAAAAGATAGCTGCTTCTGGTTCTAAAGTGGGTTTGCATGTTAAAATGTTTTCATGGATTGGCTATATATAAAACATAACTGAAGATTGCCTAAAGCAACTGTGTTTAAAATTTAACCTGCTTTTATTTGAAAAATATTTTGGTTTGGAGTTTTTAATGTTTCAGGATGTAGATCCAGAGAATTGGCAGATGAGGAATGGTTACAAGCCTGCAAATGTGTTCTTGGTGAAAAGGTTATAGAAGAAGAATTATTAAAAAAAAAAACATTGCTGTTAAAATATTTTGTCCTACAGGAGTATGGCTACCATAAGATGCAAAAGAAAAGGTAAAGCAAAATATTTAAAGGTTTAAACATGTTAAAAAAAAGAGCTGCATTTTTCAAGAAATATTTGTGTGGTCATTTTACTGTTTAAATGAATCTGATCTGTTGCTGTTTGAATCAACCTGACTTCTGATTTTTGGAATTCCTAGATGGGCCCCTAGGAATCTCAAAATCATAAGAATATTTGTCAAAGATTACATCTTTGGTTGGTAAAGATAATTGTGTAAAAAGTTTGGTTATAGAAATGACTTTTGAAAGCCTTGCCAGTGAGGAGCCAGAATTAGTTGCAATCCTGCCAGAAAGGCTCCAGGAATGATTAATGTGAAAATTTACTTGAGAGGAACTCCCTCATCCTAAGTTTTAGATAACGGATCAAAGGAGTGCTTTCACCCCCAAGTAGGGGAACTGACAGACTAAGAAAAAGAAATCTACTAGAAAAACAAATTGTTTGTTAATATACTCCCTCTTATTGTTATGTAAATTCCTCAAGCCTTCTGTCCTGATCTCTAAGTGACCTTCTGGTTGTGTTGTTAAGAGAGTGCAAAATCCTACAGATGGTTTCACAGTGCTATCTAAATGTGGCAAACTATATAGTCTTTTTAAATTAGCTCATGAATAAAAATGCTCATGAATGAGAATTATTAATCTAAATCCTTTTGAAAATAATGTATGGATGCAAAATTGAGCTCTTGGAGAGTCATGTCTGTTTCTGTTTTGTCAGAACCTACAAAGTCTGTTCAGCTATATAGTTCTGCATGCATGCAAATGGGCTTACTTCTAAGGGCAGTTTCAAAATGCCATGGATGCCAAATCCCCATGAAATCTGTGGTAAAATGCATGGCTATATGTATAAAAGTGTTCAATGATAATTTAAATGTCAGGTAATGTTAAGATGCTCCAACATGGGAAACGGTTCTTACAGCAGACTCATAGACTGACAATCTCAGTAGCACTCAGTGGCCTCAGAATCAGCCCAAAGGCATTCTGGTCTGACAAGAGAGCCAGCAAGAGAACAAGCATATCAGGTGTGGAAAACCAGGACACTGCTGTGAAGAGTATCTCTCCATGAAGGACCTCTGTGGTCCATGCCCCAGTGCAAAGAAGCAGCCATGGAAGATGGTTGTACTCTTCTCTCAATGGAGGAGAGAACTTCCACTTTGTGTGTGGCCTTGTCTAAGAATATTGGGAGTGTTGTGGATTCAAGAGGCTTCCACAGCCTAAGCATTGTGTGTCTGGAGCCTCAGGTGATCACTGACGTCACACACAAGAGTGCTAATTTGTTAAATTCACCAGAGTCACTGTGTACTGACTTCCCATATAGGACCTGTATCTTCAGAGTTATACTAGAAAAATCTAACACTTGCCTGTTTCCTACTGTTAGATTCACCACCCTGTAACTCATCGATTACTACTGAGCCTTGTATATAAAATCATCTTGTCAATGTCTTCTAGGAGCAAGTTAAAATAGTAAAATTAATACTAGGTGAACAACAATATACAATCATTAATAAAGCACAAAAAAGTAGATCTCTAAGATTAGAGATCTGATCCATAAGAAGGGGGGAACGTAGAAATAAAGTTTGTTAAATATGTGTTTTGCCATAATACTGTTGTAACGGAATGTAAAAATGGAATTTGCTGGAATGTGTGTTGAAGTATTTGCTTTGCTTTGCTAAGATATTGGTGTAATCTTAAGTTATAGATATTTCTGCAGCTTGTTGTAGACACCTTTTTGCAGGAAGCATATTGAACTTGTCAAAAAGGAGGGAAAAAAAGTGTTAAAATGTATCTATTGCTAAAAACCTGTTGCCACCTTGAGCTGTTAGGTACTTTTTGCAAGGAGCTGGATGTTCCAGGAAGTGGCCCCGACCACGCTGTGCCAAGCAAAACCACAGCAGCAGATGTTCTGCGACCCTGCCCTGGGAACCGTTGCCACTTCTCTATCTCAAACTTTCCTGCCTCACCCTCCCCCGCTGAAAACACAGTATAAAAACCTGCCTAAAATGTTCTTCGGGGCTCTTGGTTCTTGGCAACCTTGAGCCCACGCGCGTGTGAATAAATTTTTCCTTTGCCTCAGTGAGAGTCATCTGTTTATTGTGTCTCCCGCCGCTAACATTTGGAGATTGAGTTGTAGAATAAGAATTGTAGCAGGAACTTCTTGAGTTCTTAGGTGAAACAAACAGCAGAATTATCTTTGGAAATACCCACATGACCATGACGTAAAAAGTCTGAGCCAGAGTTGGACTGTTTCTGTATAAATAAAGCGGACAGCTTTCTTGCATTGTCCGTTATGACCATGAAACCGTAGTAGTCCCTTTCTTTCCTCTAAGCCTCATCCACTCACCCTTCTCGAGTTCCGAACTCGGCTGGAGCTGGACTCCAGCAGCAAATATGGCAACAAATCTCAACGGGAAGCAGGGCTGGGTCCGGGTGCTCTGGCCAGCAGAGCCAGTGACGTGGACATGGAGAGGGTGTGGGGATGAAGTATCGAGGGACTAGTGATGGCAGAAGTCTCTGTGAAGTCTCTCTTTATTGCTCCTTCAGCCCTCCTTATATACCCTTCATCCCACATCCTCATTTAGCAGGATATTGGATACAGATGAGTCCAATTAGTCTAGGTGTTTTTAGAGTCACAAGCCCAGTTCCTGTTCCTGCCAAGGCTAACGAGCACTATTCAACTCCTTAGCCCACAACATCCGGGACACACTACACTACACTGATAACATCACTGTGTTAAAGCAAGTGGCAGAGATACAGTCTGCCAATTCCTGGCTCAGTCTGGTAGTGGCTAAAACATGGCCTTGCATCTGCCGGGATGCCAAATGGGCCTCCTGTTCCTATTACTGTTTTTTTTTTTTTTCAAGATTTATTTTTATTTTTATTGAAAAATCAGATATACAGGGAGGAGGAGAGACAGAGAGGAAGATTTTCAGTCCAATGATTCACTCCCCAAGTGGCTGCAACGGTCAGAGCTGAGCCAATCTGAAGCCAGTAGCCAGAAGCCAGGAGCTTCTTCCAAGTCTCCCATTAAGGTGCAGGGTCCCAAGGCTTTGGGCCGTCCTTGACTGCTTTCCCAGGCCACAGGCAGGGAGCGGGATGAGAAGTGGAGCTGCCGGGATTAGAACCAGTACCTATATTGGATCTCGGCACGTTCAAGGGGAGGACTTTAGCTGCTAGCCCACTGCACCGAGCTCCCTATTACTGGTTTTGAATGTTAGATGTTTTCACTGAATGATGTGAAACCACATTCTGGTCTTACTGCCATTCCCCTGTTGACTACTGAGCCTGAGTATGTTTCATGTGTCCGTTGGTCATTTGTGCTTCGTCCTTTGAAGAAATTCATGGGGTTTTTTTTTGGCATAGACTGTTTTGATGATAACTGCCCTGTATCTACTATGTCTTGCAATACTGTATTGTGATACCTTCAGCTTTGCTTTTGTTTTGTTTTGTTTTGTTTTGTTTGTTTAAGATTGCTTAAGCTACTCAGGGTCTCTTATGTTTCCATGTGAGTTGTTTTTTTTTTCATGAAAAATTTTTTAGATTTATTTTATTTTTATTTGAACGTCAGATATACAGAGAAGAGGATAGACAGTAAGGATGATCTTCCATCTGTTTATTCACTCCCCAAGTGGCCGCAATGGATGGAGCTGGGTTGATGCGAAGCCAGGAGTCAGGAACTTCCTCTGGGTCTCCCAAGTGGGTATTGGGTCCCAAGGCTTTGGGCTGTCCTTGACTGCTTTCCCAGGCCACAAGCAGGGAGCAGGATGGGAAGCAGGGGCTGCCTGGGTTAGGCTACCACACTGGGCCTTGCATATGAGTTTTAGCAGGCTTTTTTCTCTTTCTTTCTTTCTTTTTTTTTTCTTATATGAGACGAATGTTCTTGTTAGTTTGATTGGAAACTCATTGAATCTGTAAATTGTTTTAGGTGATATGGACATTCTAGTATCAATTCTGGCAATCCATGAACATGAAAAACGTTTCCATTTGCTTGTGTCTTCTATTTTTTGTATCTTCTATTTTTGTAACTCTCATTGTAGAGATGTTTCATATTCTTGGTTAAATTGATTCCTAGCTATTTTGATAACTATTGTGAATGGTATTAATCTTAAAAGTTCTTTCACAGCCTTGGCTTGATATATACAATGACTGTGTGTATTTTGTGCATTGATTTTTATCTTGCAACTTTGCTCTTTTTGAATTCCAATAATCATTTAGTGGAGTCCTTGTGACAGCTTTGATTAGAACCATGCCATTTAAAAATCCTCTCCAATTGTATCCTTTAATTTCTTTTTCTGCGAGATGGCTCTGGCTAAATCTTCAAGCATGAAATTGAATAATGGTCAAAGTAGACATCTTGTTTTACTGGTAAGAAATACCTTTTTTCATCCTTTCACTTTCAGTTGTATATATTTTGTATGAGTGACTTTTTTTTTTTTGCACAAGATGACTGGACCTTGCATCTTAAATAACAATCATTTAATTTTTATTTGAAAGGCAGAATTGCAGAGAAAAGGAGAGAGAATGAGAGAGAGACACAGCTTCTGTTGACTGATTTATTACTCACGTTGACCACAATGGCCAGAGTTGAGCGACCCAAAACCAAGAACCAGGAGCTTCTTGTGGATTTCGCATGTGGGTACAGGATGTTATTCCTGGCAGCCAAGTCTCCTTCCCACAGCGATATCAGTTAATTCATGACCAAATGTTCTCGTCAACTGTAATACATTTTGGAGGGAGGCCTGCATGGAGCAGGATGTGGTTTAAGCATTAAAAAAACCAAAAACAAACAAAAAAAGAAAACCTTTTCTGAGTCTGGTAAATAAATGTTCTGAACTTTTCCATCTTTACATGTGGTGTGATCTTTGATCAACCTCAGAATGGATTAATCTGCTCGCAGTTTTGTGACTACATTAGTGTGTGTTAGACATCTCATTGTGGTTTGAGAAGAACCAGAGCTCTGGATGACAAAAGGTTTAAAGCCATCATGATTTCAATTTGGATAAAAGCTTAGCAATTCACATGAAAATGCAATTATTTTATTGCATACAATTTGTTTGCATATTGCGTTTGTTAAAGCCCCGAGGAATTCTGTAAATGATTTAATCCTTGGCTTGATGGGCCTGTGATGGGAAGGACCACAAAGGGACTTGGAAGAAGCCTCTGTGCTTCGTGGTTGTCCAGACAGCCATCATGACTGATAACATTACATCAGACATTTACAAATGCTACTGGTGCTAGAAATAAATAATACACTTTTAGAAATGTCACTTAAAGTTTATGACTGTATAATCTGGCAATTCTTCATCATTATTCAAGTATATGTATTATTAAGCACAGCAATAGTGAGCTGTTGTCTCTATAAAATGAGAACCATCCTTGGAGAAGTTCCAGAGGCGCTCTGGGAATCCCAAGGTCAGAGACTTTGTTTTTTTTTTTTTTTAAAGTTTTATTTATTTTATTACAGTCAGATATACAGAGAGGAGGAGAGACAGAGAGGAAGAGCTTTCATCCGATGTTTCACTCCCCAAGTGAGCCGCAACGGGCCGGTGCGCGCCTATCCGAAACCGGGAACCAGGAACCTCTTCCGGGTCTCCCACATGGGTGCAGGGTCCCAAATCATTGGGCCGTCCTCGACTGCTTTCCCAGGCCACAAGCAGGGAGCTGGATGGGAAGTGGAGCTGCCGGGATTAGAACCAGCACCCATATGGGATCCCGGTGGCGCGTTCAAGGCGAGGACTTTAGCTGCTAGGCCATGCCGCCGGGCCCAAGGTCAGAGACTTTGAAACTTTGGTTTTGAGACAACCTCACACACAGAGAGAAAATGTGAAGATAGTTGATTAAAACAAGATGCCATTATTAAGTTGCTCAAAACAATAAGCTTCATTTATCAAAGACACCTTCTCATACTCATGGCTATTTTTAAAAAAGACTTATTCATTTTTATTGGAAAGGAACATCAGATTTACAGAGAGAAAGATCATGCATCCATTGGTTCACTCCCCAAATTGCTGCAACAGCCAGAGCTGAACCAGTCTGAAGCTAGGAGTCAGGAGATTCTTCCTTGTCTCTCATGTGGGTGCTGTGTCCCATGGCCTTGGGTTATTATCCTCTCCCCTAGAAGGCCAAATATAGGAAACTGTGTTGGAAGTGGAGCATCTGGGACAGAAACTGGTGCCCACAGGAACCCAGTGTAGTACTTACAAGGTGAGGATGTAGTCATTGAGCCACCACACCAAGCTTAACTTAGCTTTTTCTTTCTTTTTTTAAATAGACAGTTTTCTCTATCTTGCTTATTGTATTTTTAATTTGTATTTTGAAAAGATCCTCTAAAGCCTCTAAATTAAGAAAAAACTTAAAAATAAAGAACATATGGAATTTATTGTACCTATTTTAAAATAGTCTTGAATTGCTACTCATGAACAATATAATAAATACAAAAACATAAAATTTTTAAGAATTAAAAAATATAGAAAATATAAAACATATGTGTTAACAGAATCAAATAATCCTTTTAATAGAACTTAAGATGTTAAGATTACTTGCTTATTTTCAGAAATATTGACCTCGCATTTATCCTGTGTATACTTAGCAGCTATACCTAGGTGAGTTAACAAACTGACAGCCTGGCCACACCAGCCCCTATGTATTTGTTCTTCCAGAATTATTTCCTTTAAAGGCAGAATTACACTGAGATCAGGAGAAAGAGACAGAGAGGAGAAAGGTTTTCCAACTGCTAGTGTACTCCCAAATGGCTCCACTAGGCCAGGGTTAACCCAGGCGGAAGCCAGGAGCCTGGACTCCATTCAGGCCGCCCACGTGGATGGCAGTGCCCAAGCACTTGGGCCTTTCCTCAGCTTAGTATAGAAGCAAAAAGTCAGGAAGCAAGCACAGGTGAAACTGAACGTTTATTCAAAGCAAAGTGACGGGAAAGTCATGCCCCACCAAGTATGGAAGTGGAGCGCCCACCTGGACACTGGCTTTAGTGTAAATAGTTTGGACTTTTTGAGCTCCTCCCACCATTTTTTCCTTATAGTCATGAACATAGGGAGGGACATGGGGGACCCAGGTATCTGGGCTGATAAAGAAGTATTCTTGAGTGAGAGTATTTAAGTGAAGATCTATCTTGTCCTATTCTGGGAGCAGGGCTTGTAATCTCCCACTCCTTATGTCTGCCAAGCGAAGTGGAAGAAACACTTCCTTTGCCTTGGTTGTTGTGACAACCACAATGTTTTGCTTTGTACAGCCAGCTCAGCTAATGAACTGTGACACGGGGGCCAGCAAGCAGGCATGCCCCTCTTCTCCTTCAAGGGCCTTGACCTGGCTGCAGGGCCCACTTCTGTATTAGCAGGGAGCTGGATTGGACTGAGCCAGAACTCAAACTGGTGCCTTTATGTGACTGTTACCTTGCATGTGACTTAATCTGCTGTGCCATGACACTGGCCTGTTTTACGTATTTTTTTATGGCTGAAATATTCCATTGTGTTTTTATTATCTGGAAATAATAAAAAACATACCAAATATCATCAATTCTCAACAAGTCACTAAGGTTTGTACTGATTCATAATAGATCACACACACTACACAACTAGTATTATAGTAGAAGAGGGAAAGGGGTTGATGACATACAACATATTTGAAATGAGAAAGAATGAAGGGCAATGGGAAGCAACGTTGAGCCCATTAAAAACCCCCTAGTAAGCTAGCAGATCTAATCCAATCATTTTACTAATACATAATAAGGGAGTAACACGTGGCTTAAGAAATCATAAACAAAAATCAACTTTATGCAACTTTATAAAACAAACAAAAAAAACAAAGAAAGTTGAAGTCAGTTGTCAGTAAAAGTACAAGTATTGATTAAAATAAATGATGCTTATCTATATACTACAAGAAAATGTATAGTTTAAGGCAAAATGAACAACATTTAATTGTGATTAAACATTGTGAAGTAGTTTGAGGGAGTTGTAACTCTAAATTTACACAAACCTGATACAATCAGTTTGCAGTCTTTTACATATTTTTTAAACCACAATTTAGCAGGACCTCTCAAACAGGGCTCAGTTGAGTAACACTTTGATCTTAGCATGCAAAAACCACAGTGAAGACACAAACAGAGCCACCTAATTTCTGACGCACAGATCTTTATGATATATTCTGAATAAGTATTCAGGTTTGGGGCACTTTGTTATGACTGTAATATAAAACCAAAACATACTGTACTATTTAAATGAGAATTTGATGGCATGTAAAATTTTAGAGCCTTCAACAAATTGTCCTTTCCCAGAAGATCCAGGGCTGCCTATGAGAGAAGTCTGCTGTAAGTCGGCTTCCTTTGTTTCTTTTTTTAAAGATTTATTTGGAGTGCCTTCGGAGGCCAAGAACTCTGAGGTCACCCATCCCCATTTTGATCTACCACATGGGATGGAAGAAGCCCAAATCCTTCCTCTTAGGATCCAAGGTTATCGAACGACAACCAGGAGCCCTGAGGGATCATCCTGCAGAAACAGAAGAACAATAAACTTCCTTCGGGTCTAGGGAGAGGAGCCTTTTCTGATTCTTACTTAGTTTCAGCTTTGGATCCCCACCGTCTCTTGCAATGACCATCAGGGTCGCTCTGGACCCCCGCCCTAAAAAAAATTAAAATAGATAGACAGAGAAATACAAGGAAAGTGTAGAACCAGTTAGGAAATGGTCAGCGGGGATCTACATACACCTTACTAGGTAGGACACAAAGATTAGTTACTCCTCACTAGGGTATTGAAGATTTCTCTGCACACCCCTCCTAAAAATGTTCTGCACCTCAATTTTTTTTTTTTTAAGATTTTATTTTTATTGGAAAGCCAGATATACAGAGAGGAGGAGAGACGGAGAAGAAGATCTTCCATCCGATGATTCACTCCCCAAGTGAGCTGCAATGGGCCAGTGTGCGCCGATCCGATGCTGGAAACCAGGAACCTCTTCCGGGTCTCCCACACGGGTGCAGTGTCCCAATGTATTGGGCCGTCCTCAACTGCTTTCCCAGGCCACAAGCAGGGAGCTGGATGGGAAGTGGAGCTGCCGGGATTAGAACCGGTGTCCATATGGGATCCCGGGGTTTTCAAGGTGAGGACTTTAGCCACTAGGCCATGCCGCCGGACCCTGGTCAATTGTTGACAAATACCTTGTTAGATTTATAAGCCAGTTTAGACTATCCTAAAATCTGTCAAGTTCAGCAAAATTATGCGTCAACAGTATAAACTGCTAAATACTAAATGAGGATAGACACAAGACAGCTTAATAGTACCCTATAGCCATTTTAAGGTGTATAGCAGCCGGTTCTGTGTATAAACTAAAATCGAAATGTCAATGAAGTAGTCACAGGATGTGGTTAAAACTTGCATCGTTTTAACATATTGATTACTCAATACCATGTCAATTAATTTCATAATGTTGTGAATTGTTGTTGATGTAATGTTGGGGCTTTTAATTGATCAGGATGATATTCTGCCAGTTCTACCTTTAGACCAGAGATGGTCTCCCCACGAAACTGTTGAATTTATCTGGACAATAAGATGCTGGACTATATGCTTGGTATATGTTTGCAAAGAAAGAATCTTGATTTGATCTGTAATACTGCAACAAGGTGGAGGAATCTACCATGCGGGGGGCACGGGGAGCGGTTGGGGGAATCCCAGAGCCTATGAAACTGTCACATAATGCAACGTAATTAATAAAAAAAAGATTCATTTATTTTTATTACAAAGTCAGACATGTAGAGAGGAGGAGAGACAGAGAGGAAGATCTTCCGTCCGATGATTCACTCCCCAAGTGAGCCGCAACGGGCCGATACGCACCGATCCGATGCCGGGAACCTAGAATCTCTTCCGGGTCTCCCACACGGGTGCAGGGTCCCAATGCATTAGGCCGTCCTCAACTGCTTTCCCAGGCCACAGGCAGTGAGCTGGATGGGAAGTGGAGCTGCCAGGATTAGAACTAGCACCCATAAGGGATCTAGGTGCAAAGTGAGGACTTTAGCCTCTAGGCTACCGTGCCAAGCCCATCTGTTTCCTTTTTATTTTTCTAGGTTTTCAAGGTTTATTTGAAGAGGAAATCTGGACACTCTGCTTCATTTCCTCTGATCCCCGGCCCCTTCCTTGAATGCATTTGTGTTTGTGACAAACTCAGCCGCCTTCTGGGGCTGCCACATCCGCCACAGCCACCCCCTATGCAGGTGCCGCGCAGTCACGGTTAGGTCACGGTCACATCCCCGGTGCTGCTGCCGGGCTTCCTGGAAGAATCACCAGGAGTCAGAGGTGGACAGCAACACTTATTCGAGCATGCCCGGGTCTCCAAAGAAAAGAAAGACCCCGACCCTCCAAACTTAAGGGTTTTTATACAAAAATCAGCCAATCAGAGGGTTAGTTTTCAGTATCCTACATTTGTATGGGACCTTTACACTATTGGTTAGTTCCAAAGGTAGGTGGGGGCTTTCTATCGGGATGATGGGACAAGTGTCCTGTAGGCAATATGGTCCCCTCAGGCTACCAGGGCAACTGCCCCTAAATTGCCAGGCCTGGGGTCACACAATCTCTTAGCAGAACAAGCAAAGCGGAAGTTACAGAAGCAGGAATACAGCAGTTAGCACCGAGCAGGGGCAAATGGTTAGATTTTTGAACTGTATGGTCTTCACTACAGCAGGTAAAGCTTCCAATTGCAATGTTGGCATCTCATACAGGCACCAGTTTGTGTCCTGGATGCTCCTCTTCCAATCTGGCACCCTGCTAATGGTCTGGAAAAGCAGCAGAAGACGGCCCAAGTGTTTGGGTTCCTGCACTCATGTGGGACACCCAGATGAAGTTCCAGCTCAGGCCCACCCCAGCCTGGCCATTTTCACCGTCTGGGGAGTCAGCCATTGGATGGAAGATTCCTCTGTCCTTCTCTGCCCTCCCACTCTGTAATTCTTTCAAATAAATAAATAAATGTTTGAAATAATCATTCCTACCAGAGGCTGTATTTGTTTTCATCATTGCCGAAGCATTCTCTTGGCAACACTGATCTTGAAGGACCGCACTACCTTCTGTTCGTTTTTTCATGGAACAGCCACACGTGGGTGATCCCTTTCTCCTGTATCCTTGCCGGTGTTTTCCACTCTTCAGCAAAAACACACTCTCACACTCTCATCGGTGAAGAGAGTGGCTTGTGACATGAGCAGTCAAAGACAAGACCTGGGGAAGGAGGAGAAAAGCCAGAGAAGGCAAGAGGAGGAGCCAGAGGCAGGGGCGAGGGGAGTGCCTGGGCCGCCAGTCAGCAGACCCATTAATCTTGGGCAAGGATTTGGAGCACCGCCTTTATCCCCGTGATAAACACTCCCCTGGGGAGCTCTTTTATTACCTGAATCCCATCTCCCCAGGCTCCTCCTAATGTGGGGGACTTTTTGGGTATTTGTGATGTCATTTGTTGAGTCACAAGAAAATAGCCACCTTAAAATAAGCCTGCTAGATAAGTTCCACCTGTGGGTTGCCTTGGAAGACCACTCAAGCTCCCTACTTAGATTGGACAGGTGGCAGGCATGTGAGGTGTTTCAGCTGTCCACCGGGATGGAATGAAAAGAAGTTATTTGCACTCAAATTAATTTATATATTTTTAAAAAAGACTTATTTATTTGAAAGGCAGAGAGAGAGAGAGAGACAGAGACAGAGGCATTCCATCTGCTGTTTTATTCCCCAAATGTGTAGAACAGCTGAGGCTGGGCCAATCCAAACTCAGGAGCTTACAACCCCACCCTGATCTTCCCATGAGTTGCAAGAGCTAAAGTACTCCGACCGTCTTCTATTGCTTTCCCAGGCACAATAGCAGAAAGCTGGGTTAAAAGCTGGATCTGCATTGTTGGATACGGGTTTCCAGTGTCGTAGGTGGAGTTTAACCCACTGTAACACAATGCTGGCCCTTATACTTTTCTTCTTCTTCTTCTTCTTCTTCTTCTTCTTCTTTTTTTTAAGATTTTTATTTATTTTATTGCAAAGGCAGATGTACAGAGAGGAGAGGAGACGGAGAGGAAGATCTTCCATCCGATGATTCATTCCCCAAGTGAGTGCAATGGCCAGAGCTGAGCCGATCCAAAGCCAGGAGCCAGGAACTTCTTTCCGGGTCTCCCACATGGGTGCAAGGTCTCAAGGCTTTGGGCCGTCCTTGACTGCTTTCCCAGGCCACAGACAGGGAGCTGGAGGGAAATGGGGCTGCCGGGATTAGAACCGGTGCCCATATGGTACCCTGGCGCATTCAAGGCGAGGACCTTAAGCATTATGCTATTGCACTGGACCATACACTTTTCTTCTAATTCCATCTTCCCACACACTTCTTGAAGTACCCTAGTACTTCTCTGTTTTGTCTGGAAGTCAAAGGTCAAAAACAAAAAGCAAATTTAAAAATTCCCATTAGAAATGAATGACCAGGGCCCGGCGGCATGGCCTAGCGGCTAAAGCCCTCGCCTTGAATGCCCCCGGATCCCATATGGGTGCTGGTTCTGATCCCGGCAGCTCCACTTCCCATCCAGCTCCCTGCTTGTGGCCTGGGAAAGCAGTTGAGGACGGCCCAATGCATTGGGACCCTGCACCCGCGTGGGAGACCCGGAAGAGATTCTAGGTTCCCGGCATCGGATCGGCGCGCACCGGCCCGTTGCGGCTCACTTGGGGAGTGAATCATCGGACGGAAGATCTTCCTCTCTGTCTCTTCTCCTCTGTGTATATCTGGCTATAATAAAATGAATAAAATCTTTAAAAAAAAAAAAGAAATGAATGACCAGAAGTTTCCTTCTGTGATTTTAGGTCTAAAAATTTCTCTTCCTGACTGATTCAGGAATCAGCAACCCAAAAGCATCATGTAAACATGATTCCTGGATAGGAGCAGAACCAGACCTAACATCTCTGGAAAACGCTACCTGCAGTACGCAGTGAACCTTCCTAGAAATCAACATCAAAACTAACCAAACAAACCCCCAAACAGCTCTGCCAAGGAAGAGCTCACAATGAACATTTAGAGATTATGTCAATAATGAAACCCGAATAAGTGGAAGAAGCCAGGTCAGCACAGTAGGCTAGATCTGTGATCCACTGACACTAGAACTATCAATATTATTGTAAAATAACCAATAAAGATAAAATTTAAAAGCACTGCTAATAATCAGAACACACACCAGAGACAGGTCACTTACATTTGAAATAGAACCAAATAGAGTTTGTAAATGAAAAATATGTTTATTAAAATTTAAAAACTCAACACATAGGAGAGCCAGCATATTAACCTTAGACAGACAGAAAATCACCAAACTGAGTGACTAATCGGGAGAAATAATCGAGGATTCTGCATAAAGGGAGTTTAATTCTAAAACTATGGAAGATTTGATGATATGGGTACAAAATGGAAAGTTTCCACTGACATCTGACAGGACTCCCCAAAGCAGAGAAAAAAGAAAATGAAGGAGAGAAACATTCCAAGAGCTAAGGGTTTACAGCGTTCCCGATTTTGTAGAAGACGTTGAATCTGGGGAAACACAATACATGTCCTGCAGGATTATAAAAAACCACATTGGCTTTTACTTACATGGTGATGAAATTACAGAATAATGAGCAGATCTGCACAGAAGACAACTGAAAGGAGAAAACGCAAAGAAGCATCTGCCCCTGCAACCAGATTAGCCGCAGCGGGAGGAGCGTAAAGCAACAGCAGGCCTCGCGCGGGTTAGAGAAATCCACAGGCATCGGCTCCTCAAAGATCTGTCCTTTCACCTCCTGCTCTAGGATCCCAGGTAAACATGGCGTACACTTTCCGACTAGGTCTGCAATGCCTTTCACTTATGCTTCCTTATTTTTATACTCGCTGATTTTCCTTTACTTTGTTCTGTGTTATGTCTTTTGACCCACCTCCCGCTTTATCATTTCTCTTCAGTTACGTCCAATGTACTCTGAGTTCATCTGTTGAGTTCTTAATTCCAGTAACTTAATTTTATAATTATAGATGATTCCATATTTGAACTGTCCTAAGTAACTTTTGTTTAATTCCTATTTTATCTGAAAATTTTATGCATTTTAACTCTGCAAACATAATGAACATATTATGTTTATTTTAAAATCTCTGGTTGACAATTTTACAGTCTGAGCTTGCAATATCCTATAGGATAGTTGCTAATTGTGTTTGATTATGAGTACTTGGAAATACCTACATGATGGGGCCGGTGCTGTGGCCCAGTGGGTTAAGCTGCCACCTGTAGCCTTGGCATCCCATATGAGCGCTGGTTCTCATCCAAGCTGCTCCATTTCTGATCCAGCTCCCTGCTCATGCACCTTAGGACAGCAAGGGAGGATAGCCCGTGTCTGCGCTCCCGCCACCCATGAGGGAGCTCCAGATGACGCTCCTGGTTCCTGGTTTCAGCCAGGCCCAGTGATGGCTGCTGGGGCTATGTGGCAAATGAATCAATGGACAGAAGGACTCTCTGTTTCTCGCTCCTTTTCTGTAACGCTGGCTTTCAAGATAAATCAATGAATGTTAAAATTAATAAACAAATAAGTACAAGTGAAATACCTCATTATTAACTTTTAAACTGATGACATGCTGAACTAATACAAGCTGGAATAAATAATACATGTTGGAATAAAAGTTGAGTTAAGTTAGATAAAATGTTTTAAAAATTTATTTTACACTTCTTTGTACTTAAAGAAAAAAAACATAGTTGCTATAAAAATGCATGTGTAACCATCTGTGGCTTATATGATCCTGCTTTTAGAGCACTGATCTAGAAGTTCTGTGCATTCTGTTGTGTGTTCTTGCTGGCTCTCATTCTTGTTATCACCTCATGTCACTATGTGCTGGAATGGTATTTTAATAATTATCATTAAAAGAGTATAAAGTATAGGATGACTTTCATTTGATTCTATCAGTCTTCAAGCATTTGGTAACCATACATCCAGAACCATTGTCATTACACTTCAGAAATCGAGACATTTTGGCTCCACAGAGATCTTGGAGCTGGACTCTGGATTACCTCTCCTCCAAGCCATAGTCGTAAGGATTTCTACTCAAAGGACCAGGAGTTGAGCAAGATCCTGGTTCTGAATGTCAATCAACTCCTGTTTAGTTTTGTGTAGCTGCCAAGGCCTGCGTAAATCACCGAGGAAGAGCTCTCTGCAATCAACAGACTGCTGAGTCCTTTTCCACACCTCTGCTTGGAATCCTTGCAATGAGGAGCTCACCACATCTGGAAGCCTCAGCAGCTACTGACTGGCTCTGGACCCACACTGCAGCCGGACACTCTGCGTCACTGGGGCCTCTGCCAGTGCTGTGCAGAAAAGCCACGCCTCCCTCCTGGTCCTAGAATCTGGAACTGCGATGTCAGGGCTCTGGTCCAATTTGGTGGGGAGAATCTGAGTCAAGTCTGAGAGCACCCAAGGCCGTGGCAATCTTGGCTGGGAAACCACGCCTCCTATACCACAGGAATCACCAACCCCATGGGGGGAGTTTCTTCCCCCTCAGCTTCTTGCCTAGACAAGGAGTCAGGAAATGCTGAAGACCCAGGACGTTTCTTAAAACCTCCGTGTTTTTCTCATTTCAAGAGAGGCATCCTGATGACTACCACAGTAACCAGGGAAGGGTGAAGTTTCCCTCCAACCAAACCCAGAACAGATGGCAGAATTCCAGAGGGCCCCTCAGTCTATGAAACCCCCTTTGCACCAATGAGGTGCACAAACTCATATTCCCCACACCAAATAGGGGCCGAACTGACCCCCGTTTCGGCTTCCGTGTCAGGAGAGTTTAAAAAGGCCCTACATGTCTCTTCCGCAGCTCACTCCTTCACGTCTGTCTGCTGCCTGGGGAAGGGAAGCCCGTGACAGTGGTTCCCTGAACTATAGGCCATCTAAATTCTTCCCATATATTCGGCTGATTTTTACATTATTCTTTCCCTGGTGGTCAGCGAATCTAATGTGCCGGATTTTGAAATCCCCAGATAATCATCAAGTCTGAAGTCGGTGTTAAGCCATAAGGTGGTTTATTCAGGTTAACCCAGGTCTCCCAAACACCTCCCCCAGCCCAGCATGGCTGGGCGGGGGAGGGGCAGCCACAGCCAAGGCTGCTGCAGGATCTGCAGGGATAGCAAAAAGGAGAGCCAGAGAGAGAGCGAGAGTCCGTGCCCCCCAATTCTTATACATTTTAAGCTATTAATTATACAGTCATGACTTAGCAGGCTTCTATTGGTGGGTTTGAAACAAGCAACTTTCAGAAAGTACAAATCGATGAGCTATAGGGCAGTGAATCTTATCAAACACCAGGTACCTCCTTCCTGAGGAGTGGTCTGCCTACGTGACTTGCCAGGTGTCCTGCCGGGTGTCAGGTAGACTATCAGGCCTGGAGTTCACACAGCCCCCAGCCAAGCCGTTAAGGCAGGAATCACAAAAGGCAGAAAACATCCCGGTTCTTCCCTAACATTTGGCCAGCGGTGAATCTAACACACTCAACCTGCTGGCTCTCTCCTGGCAGGTGATTTCCTCTTTCTTCTTTTTATGATCACTGCTCTCTTTGCAAATAAAGCTTCTCCATCTGCAACTGATTCCCAGCTTTATATTTCCATACTAAGTTGAGGAAAGAACCCACCGAATTTTGCAGGTAACTCGGGGCTGTGGCCGCAAAAGCTTCTAGGAAATTGTTTGTAGCATAGGATGGTGGAGTAGAGAGAGGATGGATGGATGTCGACACCTATTTCCCACATGGTCTCAGGCAAATATTGTTATGAATCTGTTCAAAGTTGCAAAATCTGCAAAATAGCACTCCGTCTGGCCTATGACTCACCAGACCCATCATATATTTATGTAAGTGTGTGTACATCCGTGTGTCTATCTATGTAGCATTGTCTGCAGTCCTTCAGATCAGCAGTGGTTTCAAGTATGGTTCTGGAACCAGCCTGCCTGTTGCCCCTAACCAGGCATTGTGAGCCACAGGGCACACATGTTTCCTCAGCCTCTCCCTCAAGCTTCTGTTTCCGTTTGTGAAACAGTGCCATGATGCACCTGCCTAAAACGCGGTTGTGAAGCTCCAATAAGACAGTCCACAGAAGCGCCTCCCAATAACTGCTTAATACACTGTAGCTCTTATTTTTGAAAATTTGAGAAGCAAATAGGGCGAGGGCAAACTCCCAACCCCTGATTTTGCCCCTACATTGCTGGGAGGTTCTAACTCCAGCCAGAGCTCTTACATGGGACCCTGACGATTTGAGTCACCACCTACTGTCAAGGTATGTGTTAGGAGGAAGTTGGGTCCCAGAGTGGGATTGAGGGACCCGTGCTGTGGTGTGTAGGTAAAGCTACTGCCTGTGTTGTAGGTACAGCATATGGGGATCCAGTTGGAGTTCTCTCTGCTGTACTTCCCATCCAACTTTCTGCTAATGACCTGGGAAGAGCAGTGGAGAATGGTCCAGGTGCTTGAGTCCCTGCCACCCCATTGGGCAGCAGACGCTCCTGGCTCGTGTTTGGTTTAGCTCTGGCCATTGTAGCCACTTGAGACGTGAATTAGTGAAAGGAAGACCTCTCTCTCCTTAACTCTTTCAAATAAATAAGTAATGTAAAAAAAAAAAAAAGAGTGAAATTTGGACTTGAACCCAGACACTGTGGTACATGATTCAGACGTCTCAAGTGGGCATTTAACCACGACACCAAGTGCCTGTCCATGTGGTAACTTTTGTGGTAGCAGAAGATCTATCTTGTGGGGTAGTTTCCCTTGGCAAGCCACCCAGTTTCTCTGGGTCTCGATTTCTCTGCCACCTACTTGAAGGATCTCTGAAGGGAATTCCTGAGCTGACCATCGCCAGGTTCCTCAGTGAAGAAAGAAAGGCATTGGACATCATTTATTCAGCATTTTACAGTAATAAAGTGCAAGCACTGGCTTCCAGACACTTGGGTGATGAAGATGATGATAATGATGATTCTGCAAGTCTTGTAAATTCTACCTGATCTCTGAATGTTGCTTGAGAGAAACAGATAAAAGCTGGTGACCTTGGTTGCTGAAATAAAAAACAACACCAGGGGGCGCTCTAGTCAAAGAGTACAGTGGAAGAATGCAGGGTTGATTGAAGCAGCCTGTTCTCGTGAGCCTGGTATGGAAAATAGTAGATCTTAGTCATTCGTGGGAGTCAAATTAAAATAATGCTGCTGAAATTCATCTTAGCTACTTGACGTGCATGCCTTGGGACAGCGTTTGTGTGTGGCTTTGTTCAACTCATTGGGTTGTTGCCATCGAGCTTAAAGAGTCACATTAATGCAGCAAAAGCGGTTAAACATGAAGACTTCTCTTCTGCTGTGGGTTCTTACGCAATGTGTGTTCAGGACTTTAGCATCTGGTGACTGAGAAAAATGCCTTTGTTGGAAGTTTGTCACTATTAAAGGCTGTCACAATACTTAGGGAACAGGACCTGGAAACAGCCTTGTGGCAGTATACACACAGTGCTTCAGCCTCCAAGGAAACAGGAGCTCAAACAGGCGCCCCTGAAGGCTGCAGTAACCGCTGGAGAGGGAAACAGTGGGTGGATAACATAGAAATGCAATTTAACTGGTAAAATTATTCAGTGGAAGCATTTTTAACTCTCACAAATGTATTATTTTCTCAACAGTCAGAAATGAAAACAGCTGATGAAGGAAGGGAGCTCATGAGTGCTATCTTTCAACATGACTCTTAGTTTATCTCGCAACATCTGTTACATAACAGGAGTTTATTTTTCTCAAGATTTATTTATTTTACTTGACAGCCATAGTTGCAGAGGGAAAGAAAAAGGAGAGAGAGAGACTGGGGGTGAGGAGAGAGGGAGAGGGAAAGAAAGAGAGAGAGAGAGAGACAGAATGAATATATCTTCCATCCACTGGTTCACTCCCAAAATGGCCTCAATGGCTGGAGCTAAGTCAATCTCAAGTTAGGAGCCAGGAGCTTCTTCTGGGTCTCCCACATGGGTGCATGGGCCAAGGACTTGAGTCATACTCTGCTGTTTTGCCAGTCATTATCAGGGAGCTGGATTGGAAGTGGAGCAGCCAGGACACTAACCAATGTCCACATGAAATACCAGAACTACAAGTGGAGGCTTAACATGCAACACCATGGAGTCAGCTCCACAAATGAGGTGTTGTAACAATTAATTGGTTATAATTAATTAATTAATTAGTGGTTCAGCAATGATGAAAATCAGGCAAATAGAGCCTCTCCTAGGTGGCAACTATTTGCTAATGAACTGCTGCCCTTCGCTTTAACCTCAACATGGTGTGTTTAGAAAGCAAAGGCTGGACACCATCGCAGCTACAACTGTAGCAACGTGATGTGGAGATGCATGGAGCAGTTAGTTCCAACAAAAACTTCCCCAACTGAGCAGATACTTACCTAGTACATTAGCTACTTCAATGAAAAAAAAAAAAAAGATGTTTTTAAATAAGATCAGAAAACTCCTGTTGATTTGATTACCAAGACCTGTGAAAAGCAGCCTAGCCAGCAGGTGTGTAGAACAGAAGCTGAGTCGATGCTTGGGACACCATGTCCCATGTAGGAATGCCTGGTTAGAATCCTAGCTGCTCTGCTTCCAGCTCAGCTTCCTGCTAGTGAGCACTCTGGGAAGCAGCAGGTTACGGCTCAGTGACGATTGCTTGTCACCCATGTGGGAGACCTGGATTGAAGTCAGAACTCCTGAGTTCACTCTGGCCTAGCCCTGGCTGGCACATGCATTTGGAGAGTGTACCAGCAGATAGAAGACTCTCCCTCTGCCTTCCAAATAAAAGGAAAATGCATTAACACTTACTTTAAAGGGGAGAACAGATGCTTTTCACCACCAGTTGACAATGAACTTGCTTAGTGATCAGCGAGTTCCTGGTGGTTGTGTCTGATTCTGAAGGCCGTGCTACCCAAGTGTGTCAGGTACGGGACTGATGTGCCGCCTTCCTGTAGATACTCTTTGCTTCACACCTGTCTGATCCCCTTGTGGGGAGCACTTGGGTCCTGGGCTGGGTTGGTACAGGTGATTGTGGAGGGTGTGCCTCCTCGTGGAGCCCATTTAAATGCAATGAATTGAACTCTTGTTGGTATTCATTATCAGACCTGAAGGTGACTTTAAAATACTTTCACTTGAGGTTCAAGTCAGGTCTTTCAGACATCATCACAGAACTTCGCTGGTCTCATATCTTGTGAATGGGACACACTACTTGAGAGCTCATTGGTTTCCGTCCTCATGTAACTCATTTCATAGGAATGAGTCTTGAGGACTCTGAAAAGACAGCAAACACTGCCCGTGCTTGCTGTTCGCATGGGAGATCCAGAGTGCTCTCAAGAGCTCTCGCTTGTGTGGAATAAAAAAGTGGAGCAGGAAGGGGCCCTCCCCTCAAAAGGTGAACAAACACTCACACACAGGGTTTGGCTTCCAAAGTCAGTGAGAATAATCATGTGACTTCTCACCCGCTTCTTCACGCCAGGGAGAGAAGCTCCTGGCCATGCCCTTGAGACCTTAGCTGCTTGCAGTGGCGCAGAGAGGGGCCTATTGGTGAGGGAGAGTCACTTGAATGTCTTTGAGCTGTGGGGTTCCTTCTAATCTTAGCCTTGGGCTATTCTACTTGCATGCATTAGGGGAGCTTCAAAAAGCTCGTGAAAAATGCATGTTGTGAAAAGTCTGGATACATTCCAATGTTTTTTTGCACCAAAATAAGCATATCCTTTAATTCCATGCCCATGCACTCTTGGAAGTTCTCTTGTAATTTATTGACTATGTCTTGGCTGTACCCATGGGAGAACCAGAAGCTAATGAGTCAGCTGGAAGGTCTCTCCGAGCTATTTCTAACTGTCTCCAAAGGTTTTCCCAAGCATGACATCACTCAGATTGCTTGGGACATGATATGTGAATGTTTGCTCCTCCCTGTGACCAGTCTCCACTCTGGGGCAGGGCTGAGCTGCAGAACTGGCTCACTCATGTTATACACCCTTGCAGGGCGTGGTCACAAGCCAGGTGTCTGGTGAGTTTGACACTGACACATGTCCCTGTTTTTGACCCATTGAGACTGAACTCCTGGGTCCAAATCCCTGGGAAGAAGCTTAAACACGGCTTCTTCAGAGAAGCCAGCTCTGATCCCCCACGTGCCAAGCCTCTGCATCACCTGGCAGTAGTCACAAGCTCACGGCATGCCGGAGGACCATGTCTGCCCCGTGCACTGTGTTGCCACATCTAGGTGCTCAGGCTGTACTTGTGGAGTGACTGAGAGCAAGGAGTCTCAGAAAGTCCTGACTGAGTTGAGTGTTAACGAATCACCGAGGTTACCTGGGAGGAGGAATGACTTGGACAATTTGGGAAACAAGCACGTGTGGTTAGATTTCCGCCTCTCTTTGTTCCCATTATTTGTAGTGATAGTGGCAGGATGGAATTTAGCCCATGAAGTACCTTTCAGTGTTTTATTTTCCATAATATTTGTGATCCTTCCTTTCAATAGCCCTGGAAACCTCTCTCTTCTCTCATATTGAGGATGGGGCTTGGGGAGCAGGGAGTCTCAGATCTGGGTGGGATAATGCATTCTAGATCATTCCTCCATCCATCTAGGAAAGGGAGCCAATACACACCTCTGCCTACTCCACATGCTATGCCTACAATGGGTTGCTCAAAGCTCACGTCCTAGAAATCTAACTTACAATGCAACAGTGTTGAGATGCGGGGCCTTTAAGAACTGTTCAGCTCATGATGATTCCACCTTTATGAATGGGTTGGTGCCGACTATAACAGCACTCGAGTCTGAGGGTCAGCCTCTCTCCAGAGTGTATACTTGCTTGCCCTTCCACCTCTGCCATGGGATGACACGGCAAGAAGGCCCTCAGCAGAACTGGAACCCTTGACCTTGGACTTAGCATCCTAAGCTGTAAGAAATCAACCTATTCCTTATTAATTACCCAATGTCTGCTCTTCTGTTGGGGGTGGCACAAAGCAGATTAGGATCCCATGAGAATGTGATGAATCCTAACTTGAAAGGCGCTTTGAAAGGCTGCCACCTGAGTAATACTAACTTGCTTCCTCTTCCTCTGATTTCTAACTGGGGTGAATGCATTAATGACAGGGCTTTTACCAGTTGTAGCCTTTACAAAGGGATCTTACTTTAACTTGATCCAATTCCACAAACATTTAGTGTGCCTCAAGGACATCAAAGACACAGTGCATGAGCCGAGGCAGAAAGCATGAGCCAACACAAGTGATCAAGTTGTTGCTGAATACCAAGGCCCAAGCTGGAGTTGCTCGAAGGAAATGCTTGTTTACTTGTGACAAGTAAAGGGGCAGTGGGAGGCAGAGTTCCCTGGAGAATGTGCCTCCCTGAGAAGTAGTCTGCCAGGGGTGTTAGAGCCAGATTTGAGGGATTAGGGACGGTGAGGCAGGTGTCTGCGATGTGGCCTACGGGCAGCAGAGTAGCCTCTTTTCTTCTTCCTTTTTAAATAAAAGATTTATTTATTTTTATTGCAAAGGCAGATTTACAGAAAGAAGGTGAAACAGTGGTCACAATGGCTACAGCTGAGCCAATCCAAAGCCAGGAGCCAGGAGCTTCTTCCGGGTCTCCCACACGGGTGCAAGGTCTCAAGGCTTTGGGCCGTCCTCGACTGCTTTCCCAGGCCACAGATAGGGAGCTGGATGGGAAGTGGGGCAGCTGGGACATAAACCGGTGCCCATATGGGATCCCAAAGCATGCAAGGCTAGGATCTAAGCCACTAGGTTATGGCACCGGGACCCAGAGGAGCCTTTCTTATGCTCAGAAACATGCCTCAGCCTGACTTCTCACAGCTTTCCTTGTCTGCCATGGTAGGCAAATACTGAGAGATACACATCCCTGGGACAGACCACAAAACAAGCTCAAGGAGGCACCTGTTTCACGCTCTCTGCCCCTGCTTCTGTTCTACTTACATGCTCCCCACATATCCCATCACTCAACCCTGCACTGAAGCTTACGGAGCTACGAGAGGGATGCTAGAAGGTACCATCTTTAAGGAGCTGATTTTTTTCTTTTCTTAAAATCTTATTTACTTATTATTATTATTATCATTTTATGATACAGTTCCATAGATCGCTGGGATTTCCCTTATCCCCTCCCCAATCCTCCCCCCACATACATTGAGTTCCCCTATATCATTATTATAGTATAGTTCTTCATACACAGTCATATGTCCATCATTGCGGGCATGGACAATGGCAGAGAGTCCAGCATCCCATTGTCAAGATATTGTAAACAGGTTCATTGTAAGCCCATCTTTGGAAGTAGAGATGTATACTACATTGTATTCCTCACATCTGGATATGTTAGTCTCCATTTCACAGTTATTGTAATCCCCTTAAATGAAAAGTCACAATACAAAATTAACAATAGGAAGAAAAATAGAAATTTACAATGCCATAAAGTTAAATAACATGTTACCAGATATGACAGTCTCCATTATACAGTTATTATACATCCCCTTAAATGAAAAGCCACAAATCAAAATCAACAACAGGAAGAAAAAAGAAATTGACAACAGCATGAAGTTAAATAACATGCTACTGAGTGATTGATGTGTCATTGCAGAAATGAAAAAGAAAATCAAGAACCTTCTTGAAGAAAATGATGCTACTGTATGATCTATGAGTCATTGAAGAATTTAGATGGGTTTTGTTTTTTAATCCAGTCTACTAATCTATGACGTTTGAGGAGCTGATTTTTAGTAAGTCACACAAATAACATACAGAGCTACAATGTGTTCAGAACTAAGTGACTATGGAAATCTAGCTGGGCACCAGAAATGCTGCATGGAAGAGGGGACTTGGAAGCAGAGCTGAGGTAGGTGGATGTGATGGGGTGGGCATTCCTGAGAGGGAGGGAAGTGAAATCAGGGCTTGGAAATAGTCTCTGGTGGCAAAATGATGCACAATGAAGCGATGAAGTAATGCTACAGCCAAGGGAGCATATTTGAATGACTCCAAGTGATAAATGTCTTACACAAGTGCCAACCTCAAAGTGTGGTGGGGCAAGGATTTGACTCAAGTTTCCTTTGTCCCTGTAGTTGCTATCTGCCTCCCCAAGGTTTCTATGACCATCTAACCGAAGATCTTGGAAGCAGAAGGAATCTAATTTAATTTTGAAATACTTTCATTGTCAGCCAGATTTGTGACAGCAAATTCTCCTGAATTTCTGACACAAAAGGATCAGAGCCAATTGCTTTGGGCAAGAAGATTGGAGAAGGCTGTGTTCCCCAGCAACAGGTGGAATCTGATAGGACCAACCACTGCAGGATTAGATTCGCGTGTGTTAGATTGGCGAGTTGAACTTTCAGGTTGGGTTTCTGATTTCGGTTTTGGTTTTTGACAGGATTTGGGCATCCTTCCTTCTATATGGATGAAGGAGAAGTAGGAGCTAGGAATACCTGCCAGTCCAGCTCCAATGAGCTGGGCAGGCTGATGGTGTGACTTGGAAGCATTGTGACTGAGATTCCTGAAAAAAAACCAACTGAGAACCCAATTCCCATTTGTACAGTCCCTGCTTATAGAAAGCAAGTTCCAGGTTCCAAAAATGTCTTGCAAATGATCTTTTTAATGCAATCTGTCATAATGATAATAATAATTTTAGTATCAAAACACATTTAAAATCCAAATAGCTGAAACACTTGCACATCCAAGGTTGGGTTGGTGACAAAATTAAGCAAATGAAGTTATGTCTGGCCACAGAGAGTAGTCTCATTGGATTGAGGAGGAAGGTAAACCAAGGCACGTTCCTCACTCTGAAGCTAACTGGACTAAACCTTGGCACCTGCTAAATTCTCCTTCCTGCCAAATGCTTTATGACTCACCTGGCAAGCCTTATTTGTCCTGGTTGATATCTTTTCTGTATCCTCCTTGACATGTGACACGTTGGTGGCAGGCAGAGCAATGAATGTCACCAGCATCAAATGAAGTAGGTGGGTTCTTTCTTGCCTTGAGTGTCACTTGGACCACTCAAGGTCACTGTACTCCTATAGACATTAGGCGAGAAATGGGGCAAGGCTTCATGCAGTTCTGAAAGTCCCTGATCTTATGTGTAAAAAAGTTTCATAGTAGAACTGCTCTGAAGAGGATTCCTAAAGTTATAGTTCAATGAACTCCAAAAAGTGAATTTTAAAAGCTCCCCGAGGGGTGGGGTGTTTGGCAAGATGCTTGCCCTGTCTGGATTCTCCGCCTGCTCTGATGCCTGACTGCAGCTTCCAGCTGGTGCACATCCTGGAGGCAGTGGTGAACCCTAGGGGCCTGGGTTCCTGCTGCACCTCGGGGAGCTGTACCTTAGGGAGCATTCCAAGTCCGCTGCTGTGGGCCAGCAGATGGGTGCTCTCTGTCTCTTGGTCTCTCTGTTTCTCTGCCTAAAGCAGAAAAACAAAAATCTAAGTTCCTGGAAGAATTGTATTATGGAAAACAACTAGGCTTTAATTTAATTTAAACTAATTAAAATTAGGCTTTAATTTAATTTAAACTAATCCTTTAATTCTATCTTTCCATTAACTTTTCAAATATATATATATATATTTTTAACTGGAAAGTCAGATATACAGAGAGGAGGAGAGACAGAGGAAGATATTTTGTCCGTTGACTCACCCCCTGAGCAGCCACAACGGCCAAAGCTGAGCCGATCCAAAGCCAGGATCCTGGAGCCTCTTCTGGGTCTCCCACACGGGTACAGGGTTTCAAGGTTTTGGGCTGTCCTCAACTGCTTTCCCAGGCTACAAGCTGGATGGGAGCTGGGTGGGAAGTGGGGCCAATGGGATTAGAACCGGCGCTCATATGGGATCCTGGGGCATACAAGGTGAGGACTTAGCCACTAGGCTATAGCACCAGTCCATCCATCAGCTTTAAAAATGCCCTCATATATTACTATTATGAGAGTTGAATCACCATTTACCTTTAAGCCTGTACTTTGAAAACACTAATAACTGTTACAAATAGTGTTTTCAAAAGCCAGTTCAGTGGATTGAATCGTAGTTCATGTTTGTGGAATCTTTATTTCCTTTGCATTTTCTTTTCTTTGCTTTTTATCCAAGAAGGAGAGGAGCAGGGAGAGAAACTCTACCTGCTACTTCACGCTCCAATCGTGCCTAACACAAGGCTGGAGCCAGGAACTCAGCACACATCTCCCATGTGGGTGGCACTGAATCAATGCATGCTCCATCACCTGCTGCCTCCCAGGTCTTCATTAGCAAGAAGCTGGAATGGGGAATCAGACCTGGGTATCAAACCTAGGCACACCGATGGGAGGAGCAGGTGTTTGAACTGGCGTTCTAACTGCTAGGCCAAATGCCTGCTTCCTTCACAATATGCAGCTAGCAAGTTACATGATTTTGCATGCTCAGCCTCCGACAGAGCCCAGCACTGCTGCCAAGTCGTCTGAGGCCAACGTGAGTGCCTTGTGACATGTGGTAGGAGAGCTCAGCCCCAGGCCAGGCCAGCATGAGTAGGTTCAAGGCCTCCCAGGAGCTGCCTCCTTTCCACAGTGTTACACACAGAATGCCTGTGCTAGGCTGCTCTGCACAAGAAGGCATGTGTGTGTCAGCCAGAAGCAACCCCTCTGTGAGCTAAAGTCCGTGCTTGCCTTGAAGACTGCAGGAAGTTCCCCAAGGCAGGCCTTACAGCACAAAGTGACTTGTAAACATTCCACGCCTTCCCCGTGGCTTGGCTCTGTCACCGAAGTCCTGAAGAAATGAACAAGCTTCTACTCACGGAAACTGAGGGAATGAGTAGAGTTTCAAAACAACAATGATCTGATTCATTTGGTAAAGTGGATCACATTAAAACAAAACTCTTACCACCAAACACATCACATCACACCTCTCCAGAGCTGAATGATTGGTGTAACTAAAGCCAGAACACATTCCATGTACTGGATCTTTTTGTTTAAAAAAAATCAGTAATGAAAAATTCTTACACTATAACAAAATTCTTTCTGTATGCATTCACGATCACTAAGTAAAGATAAAGTGTAAATTTGGAGGCAGAGTAGGCGTTACCAATCAAATGATGTCTTGATTTTTCGAAGTGAGAAGATTGCTTCACTTTTAATACCAAATGTGGGAACTGTTTCACAGCAAGCTGGCTTGGAGAGATTACTATTACGTTGTGTATTAGGTTGCCCTATTCTGCGTAGGAAGCTGATTAGTTCTTTGTCTTGCCAAGTTCAATTACTTTATAGTTGTAGTACTTTAAAACAAAGTACAATAAAAATATTACCTAAGATAATTCTTCATGTTGCAAATGTTCTACTTTGATTATGTGCCTTTGATTTGATGGGGGACACATATAGGGAAGTTTTTGTTTATAATGTTCGAAGAGCTTAGGAATAAAAAAAAATTCTGCTAAAAAAAAAAACCTACTTGATTTCCACCACAGGGTCATAGATATTTTTATAACTTTGACTTTAGATATATAAGCAAGAATACTGCATCTTAGAACTAAGGGCTATTGGTGGACATATAAATTATCATCTTAATTTTAAATGTTAGGAGTTCTTAGCCAAAAAGATGCCCTGAGGTTGAGGTTGAGAGAAGGGAATCAGTATGACTTCACTTGGCTACAGTGTGTGTCTAAGAATAACCATGTTGCCTCATCTGGCTCCTCTATGCCAAACTGGAGCTGCCCTTCATTTTAATCAAACATTCTGGCTTCGGAAGGAAACCAAGCATGGTTTGAAAAAAAAAAATGGATTCTGTGCCACTTTCATCTGTAAACATAACTACCTCACAAAAGACTGATGCAGAGGTGAGGGGATGTGTTCACCCTTCTAGTGTGACTGGTGAGTATGTGGTCTTGAGGTCCCTCACCTTATGGGAACTGCAGGGGCCCCTGGGAAGGGAAGGAGGAACTATGTACGAGTAGGTGAAGGGAGAAACACACACAGTGTGGTCTTCGGATGTTGTTGCATTTGCTGAAACTCCTGTTTACACTGGACCTGTGTGAGCACACTCCAGCCTTCCCTGTATAACGTGAGCTTCACCTTGGGCCACTGTTGACTGGCTCCTGCCTGAACAAATCACTTTCAGGCTCTCTCGACTATCTGACTCATTCATGTAGCATATGTCATTAGCATACACTTCGCCAGTGATGTGAACTTCCTCCTTGATGTGTGAAAGTCTGAGCCAGGTGTTCTTGAGAAGCAACTCAGCAGTGCTTGCAGGCTCTGCCTCCAGGGACAGTCCCTGCAGCTGTGACTTTGCTCACTTCCTGCTGGTGCCAGTGCCTTACTGTCACAGTTGTGAGACAAAGAACCTGGCAGAAGGGCACAACTCATCAGGAGCTGGCAGAGAGGAGAGACAGAAAGAGAGAGGAAGATCTTCTAGCCACTGAGTCACTCCCCGAATGGTCACAACGGCCAGAACCAGTTCAAAGCCAGGAATAGGGACCCAAAAACGGGCCATCATCCATTGCTTTCCCAGACCATAATCAGGAAGCTGCGTGGGAAATGGAGCAACTGGGACAGGAATCAGGGCCAATATGGCACTGTAGTTGGAATATTAACCTGATGTGCTGCAATGCTGGCTCCTGTTGCAAAGTTTGTTGTTAATATTACTTATTTGAGAGAGAGAGAGAGAGAGAGAGAGAGAAACAGAGAAAGAGAAAGAGAGAAAGAGAGAGAGAGAGAGAGAGAGAGAGAGAGAGAGAGAGAGAGAATGAGAACTGGTTTACTCCTTGAATGGCTACCACAGTTGGTGCTGGGCCAAGCCAAAACCAAGAGCCTGGAACATTTTCTGGGTCTCACACTTGGATGCAGATGCCCAGAAAGTTGGCTCATCTTCCACAGCTCTTTCAGTCACATTAGCAGGGAGCTGGATGGCAAGTGGAGCAGCAAACCAGTGCTTATGTGGGATGCTAACATCACAGGTAGTGCCTTAACATGCTATGCCACAACACCAGCCCCTTGTTCCAAAAGCTTTTGAAATTCACATATAGTTTTACATATTATATATCCTATATAAGGTGTTTGAAAATCTCTTGTATGCATTTTAATGTGTTAGCACCACACATAAACATTTTAAATTGTATTTTTGTGAATTTTCTGAAATATTCCTGAGTATTTACATACACACGCATGAATATACACAAAAGTGTATATACGTTTAATTTTTATCAAATTCTCATAGAAATGGTTAATTACAGGCAAGGCTGCACATTTATGACTTTACAGTCCTTGGGTTTTGAGGCAGTACAGCCCCCAAGGTACAATTAGCCAAGATCTTTGTGGGTGCTCTCCCACAATGACTTTGCCTTTTGCTGGGTTTTGCCCAAGAGGGGTTTCTCTTCAATGCTGCCATCCCGAGGGCTTCAATAGACACCAGCTCAGATGCTCAGCAGCAGCTCTGCTCCATGGCAATTCTCCACCTGGGACCCAGGCTCTCTGAGGCCTTTCAAACCGGGGTGGAGGAAGCCATGCTTTGCAGCTCAAGAACGCTCCATGCTTGCAGTTACCAAACCTGCCTTTGCTCTCAGGACACAGGATGAGCCGTGTCCCTGTAGTTAGCACCCATAGATGCCACCAAGGTTTGTGGCTGGAACCACGGCACCAGCAGAGTGAGCCACATGGGGTCTGCTGCAACTCCAGCTGGGGCGGCCGAGGAGCAGCGCTCAAGAGTGGGGAGTGGCTCCATGCTGCAAGTGCTGAGTTCCTACATGTGCCCCGGACCGCTCCTTTGACACAGTTCTGCTCTCCTCATCTTGTTGGGAGGAGCAGCTCCAATGGTCTTCAAAAGGCTCTTGGGTTCTTTCCTCCACTGTCTGGATGGACAGCATCTGACTTCCCTCTGTCCACTCCATCTCATCAAAAGCTCATGCCCTTGGAGTTGTCTGCCAAATACACTAACAACATACTTGGCCAGACTAAGAGCTTCCAAGATCTTTAAATTGTGCTTCTGTTTTGATGATACAGCTCATCTCTAATTCATTTTTCTCTTCCCACATTTGGCTATAAGCAGTTCAGAGTAGAAATGTAGCACTCTGAACATTTGGCTCAGATATCTTCTGCCAAATATTTTATGCATGTATCTAAAGTTATGCCTTCCACCAAGTCCTAGGGCATGGGTACATTCTTTGCTACTTGGCAGTAAGGATGGTCCAAATAGACCTTATTGGAATAGCCTTCACAGTCTGTGTGTCTACCAGCATCCTCTAGCTACAAACACCTGGACACTGTCTCTAAAGACACGGCTCTCCCTTCAGTTCTGTTCTTCCAAGCTCTTGCCAAAATCCGAATGCTCTGTTCATGGAATTCCAGCCTGTTTTGTGTCTGTGCTCCCGAATTCTTGCTGCTTCCACTCCTTACGCTGTTTCAAATCTCCTCCCACAATTTTAGGTATTTGTGTGGCAACACCCCACTCCCATACCAATTTCTGTCTCAGTCTGTTTGTGATGCTATTAGCAGGCACTGGAGATGGAGTAATTTAGAAACTGTAGCAATTTCTTACAGTGGATCAAGGCATTGGCACGCAGTGTCTGCTGAGAATCTTCTTGCTGAATCCTCATGTGGCAGAAGGTGGCAGGGCAAAAAGGGGCTGATGTTAGTCTCCTCCAGTCTCTCTATAAAGCACAAATCATTTACTGAAGCAGAATGAAGTCCTCATGTCTGATCCTGTTCCCCAATATTAATGCCAAATGGCCTTACTTTTTCATGAACGGGACTTTTTGTTTGTCACTGTTGAAATCTAAATTTTAAACAGATTCTTGAGCTGGTGGTTCATGCCCTTCAGCTGGTTCAACCTTAGCACCTATCGCAGCCTCAGTGGCTTTCCCAGAGCTAATACCTTCACATGAAGCTCCGTGGGCTTTCTTGACTCAAACCTGGGCTTCTTTAGTATTTTCGTTTTTCTAATGAAGACATTATGGAGAGGATCAATAGAGTAGCAAGGGTTTTCTCTGTCTTTCCCAAGGTTGTCTGGAATTAGCTTACCAGCTACTTCTTTCATGTCATGTTTGCACCACCCAGCTATGATTTCCCCTGTCTTCTCCTGGATTTGGTTGATTTATTGGTGCTGACATAGAAACACTTCTTTATCTAATTACTGTGTTTTTAGTTAAACCAACACAGAACAGATGAAGCCAATAAGCGTTGGTAGACTTAACATACATCAACCTTTGATCATGAGCTTCTGACCATGGAGCACATTTTCTCATTAGGTAGTTTTTGCCCTAAACATCCTCAGTAATGGACCTTAATTTTCTAAACAAAAACTTTGTCATTCTGTAGATCAGCAAGACTCAATTCAGAAATATGACTCTTGGGATCATCAGCTGCGATTGTGATTCCTTAAGTCTTTTTGACTAGTGTCTCTCAATACTTATGTTGAGTACATCGATGCTTTTATAACAATCTTTCTTAGAAAATGACTCAGGGACTGGTGCTATGGCATAGTGAGTTGAGCTTCCATTTGCAGGGCCAGCATCCCATAAGGGCATTGGTTTGAGTCCCAGCTGCTTTGCTGGTCTAGCTCTCTGCTAATGTGCCTGGCAGAGCAGTGAAGGATAGCCTGAGTTCTTGGGAACCCAGAGGAAGCTTCTGACAGGCCTAGCTTTGGCTGTTATATTTGGGGAGTAAACCAGTGGATGGAAGGTTCCTCTTGTTCTCTCCTTCTGTCTGTAACTTTGTCTTTCAAATAAAAATAAATCCTAAAAAAAAAAAAAAAAAAAAAAAGAAAAAGAAAATGGGTCAACCACTTCCTTCTTGACTCCATTTTTGCAACCTTTTGTAAGGTGCTTGTTCATAATAATTACCATAGTGCTGCTCAGAGAGCCAAAAGGGTAGAAGCATCACTTGTGTGGGAACTTAGGCACACAGGATGGGCCAAGGCCTCACTTCTTAACAAGTCCACAACGGGGACTGAGCACCAAAACACAAATCCTGGGGGTCTTCCAGATCATAGCAGGTGGGCTTCAGAGTGATATTGACTAACAACTCAGACAGATTTGATTTGAATCCTGGATCTCTTATTTAGTATCTTTGTGACATTGGCCAAGTTATTCACCTTCTTTGAGCGATACAAATTTCATAGCAATTCCAAACTGGGCTTGTAAATTGCCTAGCACTTTGTGAATGGGAGTTGCTGTTTATATTTTAGCCCATTGTCTGATTCACTTCTCACCACAAAGCTTGGAGACTTTTTGGACTATTTTTTGTTCTGTCTTGAATACATTTAGAAGTGTTTCTTGTTGGCTTGTCCTCTCCCCACCCACTAAAAGAGGATGATAGGAGAGCAGTGAAGGAAGGAGGAAAGCAAACAGATTTGTGCTAGAAATGTGTTTTCAGGCCCATTATCAATCTGATAGCCAATAGTTAATTCAACTTGTTCATCCAACTTGCCACAACATTTACATGGAAAAGGGGTTCTTGGGGCTGGCACTGCATCACAGTGAGTGAAATTGTTACCTACAATGCCAGTATTCCATATCTAAATACTGGTTTGAGTACCAGCCTCTCTGTTTCCAATCCAGGTCCCTGCTGATGCACCCAGGGAAGGCAGTAGAAGATGACCCAAGTGCTTGGATCTCTGCCACTCATGTGGGCAGATCTGAGTGGAATTCTGGTTTCCTTGTTTTGATCTGGACAAACTGTTGTCATTGCCGCCATTTGGGAATGTGTCCCTCTCCCTTCCTATATCCCTCCCTCATCACTCTACATTTCAAATACATTAATTAATCTGTAAAAAGAAGCTCTATGGATCAAGGAGTTCGGCATTCATGATAAGTGGTGATATCATTCACCTGAGTTAGCTCAGCCACACTAAGCCACCTGGGGTGTGTTCTGTCCAGGCCAGGCCCAAAGCACTGAGCACCACAGTGAGCTCCTTCTCCCAAGGATGCTGCCGTCTGGTTTCATGAAAAGCAAGCAGCTTGAAAACAGCACCTGACCAGAAGCGGTCCTGTAACCAACAATGATGGCTTTGAAGGAAGAAATTGAATCTGCTTAGAAAATGTATCAGTCACTTGAGCTGTGGTTATGCAACAAGGTGGAGGAATCCACCATGGTGGGAGGGTTTGGGGAGGGGTGGGGAGAACCCAAGCATCTATGGAAATGTGTCACATAATACAATGTAATTAATGAAGTTAAATAATAAATAATTAAAAAAAAAAGAAAGAAAATGTATCAGTCAACACTTTCATTAACAGACACTTGATAGTAACACATACTGCATTCTATCATGTGGTGTAGATAATAAAGAAGATAAACAGTTTTTCCAAGGTCACAAAGACACATTCAATAGGAGACCTAGGACCCATGTCACATCCTTCTGGCTCCAAAATCTGTGTTCTCAGCCTGTGCATCAATATGAAAAGTCTTTATCTGCTCAGCAAATTACAGGTTCTTAGAGATTAAGTTCCTTTTTGTCTTTTCTACATACTTTTTGTGGCTCATAAAGCATTTCCTTTTGAATTAGCTTATGGGAATCTCCCTGGAATGTGCATTAATTTTTGTCTGCTTTATAGAGGTTGACATCTGGAATTTGGAAAGGATTTTCCTAGGGTTGTGCCACCTGGAAGTGGTGGAGCAGGGGTCCCAGCCCAAATCTTTTAATCCCAATGTTACATTATTTCATTCATTCATTTCCCACTGGCAATCACCTACCACATGCCTGCTCTGGGTGCTGGGGACCCATGTCTTAGTCTCAGCTCTTGGCTGGGAAGAATTTCTATTTTTGTTATCCTGTCTGAGACAGCACCATTTTTCTTGCCTTAATTGGTGATGCATTCATATCCCAAAGCCAGAGGATGAATAACTACATTGAGGTTTCCAAGTTATGGTAATTTTCTTTGGAAAACATCCAGATTCATGTTTCCTTTCAATCTACCCACGCACTTCAAGGTTTAAAGGCAGGACTGTCAGGGTGGGTTGGGTTAGGATTGTGCTATTGTCTCAAAACTTGGCCAGTAGTGCCTGCAGGGAAAAGGCTTCTGCAGGCTTGTAGCTATTGTCCATAGCTTCTTCTGGCCACCTGGCAGATCATTCATTCCAAGTTGTCTAGCTGGGCAATCTGTGGCATGAGACTTCAGTGGCATGTGTATGGCCAAGTGTGTTTCCTTGGATGTTTCTCCTTTGTTCCTCCCCTCTCCCAGGGCAGTGGAACTCCCCAGAATTATCAAGTAGCCAAACTACCCCATTACTACTACTCACCAGCATTTGCATACCCCTGAGGATATACAGACACCAGATGCAGATTCTTCTCACATCTACCTGTGAGCTTGCTGTGAAGTGGGTGTGGTCTAATTCTTAGTTATAACTGGCATCATCAAACATACAGAGGTTGAACCACTGGGACTGCATAGGCAGTGCAGAGCCAGAATTCAAGCCAAGGCTATGAGAGCCCAGAGCCCCTTTGCTCTTACCTGTAGGGCTTCAGATGTGCTGGCGCTACCCAGGAGCTCCTGACCCGTTGAATTGTCTGCCCACAGACATTTCCTGCCCACAGAGCAGGGCTTTCTAGGTACAGGGCTCCTCTCTCTTCTGCCCAGGCAGGCACTCCAGGCGATGAGCCACGTTTCAGCAGCCAGGTTGCTGTTGCCGTTGGCGGAAGCTTCCAGAGAGAATGTGGTTTCCTGGGACCCCAGCAGGGTCCCCTGCCAGGGGATCCATTGCTCTGGAGGCCTGGTTTCTTAAAGGAGTTTCTGTTGGGATGTTCCCAACTGCTCTGACGCATGTTATGACAAATGAGTACTGAGAAGCAAGCCACTTTCCTGGGGCAAGAAGGGAGTGCCTGTTTCAGTAAATGCAAGAACATTGTCTGTGTGTGTGTGTGCTGCTACTGCGGAGTGGGGGTAGGGTGGGGGACTGGAGCAACTGGCCTGCTTCCTCCCCGGGCTTCAGGCAGACCTAGCTGATTACTCCACCCAGATGGAATTCTGCCAGGTTAGAAAGCTTGTTGGAAAAGGGGCTGCCACTGTTCTATGGCACCCATGGGGGAACAGAAAGGAATTACTGTATAACAAGACTCAGTTCTGAGCTTGGTAATCTGGAACTGGAACCCACTTAAGTTATTCCTTCCTAACGGAGAGATGGACAAAGGATCCTGCACTTGATAGAGGTTTTCACAGTGACCCTGCCCTCTTGCCTTGGAAAGGGGAACCTGCAATACAGGAAGGGACTCCTTGGTCTTCATGAAAGGGTGGAAGTAAGGGGAGAAGCAAGCTCCAGTATTGAGCTCAGCCAAGGTGGAGCCCAGTGGGGAGTCAGGGGCAGCCTTTGGCTTACTGACAGATGCCCACTGCGGGCAATGCTCTTGGTGAGGATGATTGCAAAGCATGTCTCCTCCTGCTTTTCAGAAAAGGTGAATTGCATCTGTGGGATTATTGGTGAAGCTGGGCATGGGAGCCTGTGTCAGCCAGTGGTAGCAGCTGCTGGTAAGAAAAGCTCCACGGGTGAAGGGGAGGTGATGGAGGTCAAGGCCATTGGCAGTCAGTTCTGTATGAGCGGAGGGGACCCCAGGGAGAGCCTCCCTGTTGCGCAGCTAGCCTCAGCACATGCTGTACTTCCTCAGTGTTTGGAAGCTGAACAGCCTCCTTTGACAGACTGTGGACACAGGAGCTTTGTGGAACTGCCTGGCAGTGGTTCCTACCAGTATAAGGAGCCACTGTTTTTGTCTCCCAATCACACTTGGGTTTCTGCACTGGAATTTTAGAGTAATGGACTGAAGTTATTCTCAGTAGCTTCATGTGCTATAGTTTGAATGTGATTTCTCACATTTTCACTTATTAATTTTTATATATCTCTTGCCAGAAAAAATGGAAAAGAGAGAGAGAGAGAGAGAAGAAGAGAGAGAGCGAGGGAGAGAGAAAGAGAGAGAGAGAGAGAGAGAGATTCTATCTCTCAGTTCACTCTCCAAATCCCTTCAATATTCAGAGTAAGAGCTTGGAGCCTAATTCAGGTCTCTGGTATGGGTGGCAAGAACACAAATACTTGAGCCATTGCCTGGTGTGGACATCAGTGGGAAGCTGGAATTGGGAGCAAGAGTGGAGCAGGGATTTGAACCCAGGCACAATGGTATGGGATGCTCACGTCACATATGACAGCTTTACTTCTTCATTGTTTGGCCAATCCCTACCCTCATGTTGGAGTTCAATCCTCAGAAATTTACTCTGACTGTGGTACTCAGAGGTAGAATCTCTGAGGGGGTTAAACACAAGCTTCTCAGGTGGCTCCTCCATGAGCAAATTTCAGTGACTTTAAAAGGGGAGAAATAGGAAGAGATACACAGGTACACATATGCGTGCACACACACTCCCTGTGAGACCCTGCACCACCTTGGCAGTGACAGATTGGACTTCTTGACCTTGGCCCTCCAGATCCATGAGCCACAATAAATAACCTTCCTCCTTCTCTTCTTCCTCCTCCTCTTCTTTTCCTTTTCTTTCTTTCTTTCTTTCTTTCTTTCTTTCTTTCTTTCTTTCTTTCTTTCTTTCTTTCTTTCTTTCTTTCTTTCTTTCTTCTTCTTCCTCTTCCTCTTCCTCTTCCTTCTCCTCCTCCTTCTTTTAAACATTTATTTATTTGAAAGAGTTACACAGAAAGAAGAGACAGACACACACACAGGGGAGAGAGACAGAGAGATAGATAGAAAGAGAATCTTCTATCTGTTGATTCACTTCGCTTTGACTACAATGGCCAGAGCTGGGCCAGGAACCCTACCAGGTCTTCTATGCAGGTAACAAGGCCTCAAATCACCCAGCCCATCTTCTGCTGCTTTCCCAGGCTGCTGACAAGCAATTGGATCAGAAGTGGAGCACCAGGACATGAGCCTGATCCTCATTTCTATATAATCTATGTGGTAGTTGTGTGTTATTGCAACAGAAAGCAGACTAACGTACCATAAGAAAGTTCAATCCCAGATCATTACATGTTTTCCAGCACTGGGGTTTCTGTTTAAGACGAGCAGCCCTGCACTATGCAGGAATGGGTGCTGAGAGCAGGTCAGCTTCAATCATCCTTTACTCATTCCAAAGAGGGGCAAGCAACACTTGTGTTGAAAACTGTGGTCAGCATGTGGTACACATTAGGTCCCTGTGTGCTGGCACCAACTAAGTGTCTAGATGACAGTCAACTCCAAGTGCAAGCTGTGTGATAAGCATTCAAAAGCATTGCTACATTACCTAGGGTTCTCCAAAGAAATCTCAGAAGTCTGGTGGCCTCTGGCCAGCCTGTGTTCATTACAGGGAAAAAAAACAGCTCCTCTTCTCTTGATAATGGTGCAGCCATTTCCAGCTCTGCTCATGAGTCCCTCCCTCACTGCTGTCTAATCTCATTCCTTTTGTACTACCCAAAACTACTGTTTGCTTGTTTTTCTGTCCTTGAAATACAAGCCTCCAGTTAGCGGGGACCTTGCCTGTGGTTCACGGCTGTGTTCTGCCTGGAGCAGGGGGAGCCTGCACTGTACTTCCTTACACTTCTTGTTTCAGGTTCTTTGCAGATCTCTCCTTTCGGTCTGAGCTTCACACATGAACCTTCTTCCTTGGCCCCTTGACCTGCCTGTTACTGAAGTATTAAATATTAAATATTAAACGTAAAAGCTAAAGTTATCAGGGGTTCATCTTCTGGCATAGCAAGTTAAGTTGTTGCCTGCAACACCAGCATCTTATGTGGGCACTGGTTCAAATCTCTGCTGCTCCACTTTGATTTAGCTTCCTGCCTATGTGCCTAGGAAAGCAGTGGAAGGCAGCCCAAGTGCCTAGTCCCTGTCACTCGTGTGGGAGATCTGGATGAACCTCCTAGTTCACAACTTCAGAATGGGCAGCCCTGGCTGTTGTCATTTGAGCAGTGAGGCAGTGGATGGAAGCTCTCTTCCTCTCTTTCTGTAACTCTGCCTTTCAAATAAGCAACATAAACAACAACAACAATAAGAAAGAAAGAAAACGAATAAATAAAATGCTAAGTGTACAGTCTGCTTAATTGGCCCATAAGGGTCCCAGAATGGCAGTGTCATGTGTGGGGCCACCTTGTGAGACTGTTGATGTCCCCAGAGATCCCTGGGGCTTCCCGGTGGTCTTTGGGTCAGTTTCCTCTTTCTCAGCAACTTAATGACAGGTAGTAGTGGGGATTCCTCAGCCTGGAACCCAGTGCACTGTGGGAGGTGGGTAAACAGTACTTGAACTGCAAGTTGAAAACACCTGCCTGGAGACACACTGTCTCAAAGTGCAGCTTCCATTCCTGAAGCATATCACTCAGTGATGTGAGTGGCATTTTCATTCAATACCTTCCTTGGTACTGCCTGCATGGGAGCATGGAATTATTTTTCTCTAATCCTGTGCAAGTGGACATGCCTACATTTTTTTATATGCTGAGAGCCTTGCCTCCTTCAGCTCTCTGCTCATTCCAACCCTGTCAGCCTCTGAACAGTGTATTACAAAGGATTTCTTGTCTTGGGATGTACCATCACCAGTGCTCCCCAGTGGTACTTAAGGGAAGATGTTCTCCAGCAGAAGCAAGAGTTTTGCCAACGCAGACAGGAGAGTTATGATTTAAACATGTGGACTAGGAACCTGTCTCCACATGGTCTGAGGCTTCTCCTACATAGCCAAGACACAGAGAGCGCGGGTGAGAGGAGTGAATTGTAACCGTGCATGGGAGGGACCTTGCCTGCCTCCTGTAAGTGTGTCACAAATGGCAGCTCTCTGGGAGGGGCCCAGATGATTGTCACTCAACAATTCCTGTAACAGTCCAGGAAGAACCAAGGGATTCCCAAATAGATTCTTCCTAGAAATCACTCCTGGTTCCAAGCACAATGGCTGATAACTGTGAAAAGTGTTTTTGATTTTGATTCAGGAGATCTGAATGCCAAGTCTGTCTTGGCCACAAACGGGTTGTGTAACATCAAACAAGCCTATTTATCTTTCTCACCCTGGGTGTGTTTATAAACCAGGATCACAGCACTTGACCTCTCGTGCTACCCAGAATTATTGTGAGAGTGATATGAGAGCAAGCAACAACAGTTGATTTGTTAGAACAACATGGCAAGCTATTAGAAGACTGTAAAGCAGCATAACATGTAAGATACTGTCAAAGCAACTTAAGACTTCATTATAAATTCACTTCTGCAAAGTTGCCTTTAAAATGGACTTCAACAGAACACATTCTTTGCTTGCATTTATTGTTTTTTTTGAAAAACAATATGCAGAAGTACACATTTTAAAAACAAACTCTGACTAAATCAGTGCTTCTAAAAACTAATTTGCTTGTGATTGTAGATGATGTAATCTTAAGTACGAAAAGTATTTCCTGAGTTGTAAGTGATAAATGAATTCAGTGAAGTTGCAGGACACAGAAGAAAATTTATTTTTTATTTATTTTCTTTTTTTTATTAAATTTATTCATTAATTACATTGTGTTGTAATTTCATAGGAACTGGGATTCTCCCCACACTTCCCCACACCCTCCCCCCATGGTGGGTTCCTCCACCTTGTTGTGTAACCATAGTTCAAGTTCAGTTGAGATTCCCGCTTAGCAAGCATATGCCAAGTATAGAGTCCAACATCTTATAGTCCAGTCAAGTAAAACTACTTATTGGGGAGACCCTCTCTGGTCTGAGGGCAGAGCCAGCAGAGTATCATCCCGATCAAATAAAAGCACTAACATATTATCAGCAACAATTAACATCGTTATGGAATTAATTGACATAGTATTGAGCAGCCAACATGTTAAAAATAAATGCAATTTCTCAACCTCCTTCTGTGACCACCCCATTCACATTTCCATTTTAGTTTATATACTACATATGACATAACATCCATAACATAACATGTTATGCATAACATCATATCATCTTAAATTAAGGCAAACATGTGGTATCTAACCCTTTGGGATTGGCTCATTTCCCTTCGCATTATGGTTTCCAGTTTGGCCCATTTGGCCACAAAGAACTGTATTTTGTTTTTTTTAATAGCTGAGTAGTATTCCATGGAGTAGATGAACCATAGCTTTCTTATCCAATCCTCTGCTGATGGGCATTTTGGTTGTTTCCATGTTCTTGCAATTACTGATTGTGCGGCTATGAACATAGGAGTGCATGTTGGTTTCTCATTAAACAAGTGTTCTGGATATATTCCTAGGAGCGCTATTGCTGGATCATATGGTTTGTCGATTTTGAGTTGTTTGAATGTTCTCCATACTGATTTCCATAAAGGCTGTACCAGCCTGCAGCCCCACCAGCAGTGGAGTAGGGTTCCCTTTTCCCCGCAACCTCACCAGCAAGTGTTGTTTGTGCTTTCATTCATGTGGGCCAGTCTTACTGGCGTCAGGTGGTACCTCATTGATGTTTTAATTTGGATTTCCCTTATTGCCAGGGAACTTGAGCATTTTTTCATATGTTTATTTGCCATTTGGGTTTGTTCCTTTGTGAAGTGTCTGCCCATTTCCCATGCCCATTTCTTGAGTGGCTTGTTTGTTTTGGTGTTTTGGCTGTTTTGTAGTTCTTTGTATATTCTGAAGATTAGCCCTCTATCACCTACGTAGTGCGCAAAGATCTTCTCCCATTCTGTGGGTTGCTTTTTTACTTTATTGATTGCTTCCTTTGCTATACAGAAGCTTCTTAGTTTGATGAGATCCCATTTGTTTATTCTGGTCTTGATTGCTATTTCTTTTTGGAGTCCTTTTTAGGAAGTAGGGACCTACCCCTAGATCTTGCAGAGTATTTCCAACATTTTCTTCCAAAAGTTTGAAGGTTTCTGGATGCAGGTTTAAATCTTTTATCCATTTAGATTTGATCTTGGTGTATGGTGAGAGATGTGGGTCTATCTTTTTGTTTCTACAGGCTATCAACCAGTTGTCCCAACAGCATTTATTGAAGAGACCTTCCCATTTGCCTAGATTATTGTTTGTCCTTTTGTCAAAGATTATTTGACTGTATCTGTGTGGGTTCCCGTCTGGTGTTTCTATTCTGCTCCATTGATCTTCCTCTCTATCTTTGTGCCAGTACCAGGCTTTTTGATAACTACTGCCCTATATTATGTCCAGAGGTCTGGAACTGTGATTCCCCCTGCTAGCTTCCTGTTCTTCAGGATGGTTCTAGCTATTCATGGTTTTTTGTGTTTCCAGATGAACCTTTGGATCATTGTTTCCAGTTCCATGAAGAATGTTTTGGGCAATTTGATTGGGATTGCGTTGAATGTATATATTGCTTTTGGCAATATAGACATTTTAATGATATTGATTTTACCTATCCAGGAGCATGGGATGTTACTCCATCTTTTGAGGTCTTGTTCAATTTCTTTTTTAAGTAGTTTGTAGTTTTCCTCAAATAGGTCTCCTACATTTTTGGTTAGGTTAATTCCCAGATATTTCATACTTTTCTCTGTTATTTTGAATGGTATTTTGCTGGTTAGATCTTTTTCCAACTTGGGGCTGTTTGCATACACTATGGCTGTTGATTTTTATTCATTAATTTTGTACCCTGCCACTCTACCAAACTCTCGTATAAGTTCTAGGAATCTCTGTGTTGAGCCTCTTGGCTCTCACAGAAGAAAATTTAAAGATCAGTTGTTTCTATACATTAAGAACCAAGTATCCAAAAGAAAAAATGAGAATATCTGTTTACAATAGGTTTTTTAAAAATTACCAAGGAAAAATAAGATGGCAGAATAGGATAAGAACACATTTGAATAGATTCAGAATCACTAGCTAGGGTGACGAGGACAGGCCACGATCCTGGGAAACAGCAGAGGACATGCTGACGGTAGAGGGACATCTGGAGACCTTAGACACAGGGAAGCAACAGAGATGGCCAAACAGTATTGCAGTGACCAGTTAAAACACCTTCTGGTAAGGTTTCTTAACAACAGCAAGAAGCACATAAGGAGTTTAAGGAATTTAAGGAATATGTCACACACTGAAACAAAATCAAGTTACATTATTAAAAATGAATGAAACAATGGAGCAAATTAAAAATTTAGTGGAAAACCTCATTAATAGAATGAGCAAGGCAGAAGAAAGAATCTCAGAATTGGAAGGCATTTCCTTTAGCAATGGAGGAAAAATTAAAAAAAAAAAAACTGAAAGGGAACTGAGTTAAACTAAGCAAAGTATTCAAGAACTAAGGAACATTATTAAAGGGCTGAATATAAGAGTTAGAGGAGTTAAAAACAGGATGGTGGAATAGGGTAAGAACATGTTTAAGCCTACAGAGAAATCATTAGCCAGAGTGAAGCAAAGAGGCTACAATCCCAGGAAATAGGAGAGAACTGGCTGATAGCAGAGACACCTGGAGACCCATGGACAGTGAAGCAGTGGTGTAGTGACCAGATACCCCAGTGATTGAAGATCCACCAGTGGTCAGGTGGGACAGGGAGTTCACTGGGAGCTCAAGAGGTGAACCCAGGTTTAGAATTGCCTGTCTTACTGATTTGCTTGATTTGACAATGAACAAAAGCAGAGTAGCAGAGCTCAAGCAGGTGGGTGCCGAAACAGGGTACATTTCATGGCTTAGAAGCCCACCAGTACCACATTCAGTGCCATATTGTGTACGAAGGAAAGACCGTGGGACTGGAGGGATGATATTGAGCTGCGCATGTATTAATCCAGCAGCAGCCTCATTTCCAGCTTGATGCATTATACTGATATCACAGGGGAAAAATACTGACTTGGAGTCCTACAGACTCCACCCAAGATAGGTAAATGTGGCCTCCAGACCGAATGACCAGCAGGCCTAGACGCCTATCAGTACAGTATCAGGTGTCATTTTGTGTACTGTAGAAAAGTCTGTGGGGTGGGGTCTGGAGGAACAACAGTGATCTCCACATGCACTAAATTGTAGAAACAAATGTGCAGCTCAACACATTGTATTGGTCCCACAGGGAAAGCAGTACTGAGTTGGCATCCCTCCGGTTCTACTCAAAATAGATCCAGGTGGCCTCTAGACTTAAGGGACGACAGGTCCAGAACACCATCATTGCCACATTTGGTGTAATGTTGACTCAGTGAACAACATGGCATCCTACAGGTTCCACTCAAGACAGGTTCGGGTAGCCCTCAAACCTGACAGACAGCAGATCAAGAACTCCAGTAGTGGCACATCGGCTGCCATTTCATATGGTGTGGCAAAGAATTTGAGACTGCAGAGACAACATTGAGCTGCACATGTGCTAAGCTTGGAGAGACCTCACTGAGCTCAGTGCATTGCATTGGTCCCAAAGGAAAATAATACCAACTATGGCATCATCCGGGTCAAAATAGGTCTGTGGGTCCCTCAGACCAAAGGCCTACAGTATCCAGCAGGATCACCACCAACAATAACCTAGCTGTATAGGACACCTGGTGTCTCCCTAATCCTGGGATCTGCTCCAACCAGAAGTGGGAGAAAGGTTGTACAGACAATGCTGCACCTTCAGCACAGTATCACAGAGGCAGAGACTGGTGAGCCAGGAGCTGGGGCTATGGCGACCATGCTGGAAATCTAACATAAGAACCCAGACCTGGAACCTGCTGGAGGGAGTGGCACAACTGACTGCAAACAAAGAGCTATGTACCAACTGCAATAAGTAAAACCAAACTGTAGACCTGTGGGTGACACAGCTTAGGAACCTGTCCCAAGGAGAAGATTCCACTAACCAGAAGTACAATGACCAAGAGTAAAGGAATAAACAAAGACACAATGGATATTACTGAAGACTCCCTGCCAAGGAGCAAAACCCCTTGCCAACTTCAGAGTTAACTCAGGAAGACATCGAGAAAATGGGGGACAAAATTCAAAATACTTGTTGTGAAACTTCTTATCAACAACGAGAAGCACATAAAGCAGGAGTTCAAGGAATTCAAGGAATACGTTACACTGGAAATTAATCAAATGAAAACTTACATATCAGAAATGAAGAATACAGTGGAGCACATTAAAAGTACAGTGGAGAGTCTCCAAAATAGAATGAAGCAAGCAGAAGAAAGAATCTCAAAATTGAAAGATATTTCCTGTCACCAGGGGCAGACAAACAAAAAGCTGGAAGCAGAGCAGGAGCAGGCCAAAAAAGTATTCAAGAATTGAAAGACAGTATTAAAAGGCCAAATATAAGAGTTATAGGAGTAGCAGAAGGTGCAGAAAGAGAAGCTGGATTTAAAAATGTATTTAATGAAATAGTAAGGGAAGATTTCAAGAATTGGGGAACAAGATCCAGGAGGGACACAGAGCTCCCACGGGCTTGACCAAAACCGATCTTCACCACGACACATGGTCATCAAGCTCTCTTCAACTGAACATAAAAAAAAGATCCTTAAATGTGCACATAAAAAAATCAATTGACATATAAAGGAATGCCAATGAAACTCACAGGAGACTTCTCACAGGAAACTCTACAGGTCAGAAGAGAATGGAGTAGCATATTCCAGATTCTAAAAGCAAAAAAAAATTGTCGGCCCAGGATAACATACCCAGCAAAACTTTCCTTTGTCTTTGAAAATGAAATAAAAATCTTCCACAGTAAAGAAAATTTGAAAGAATATGCCTGTTCCAAACCTGCCCTACAAATGACACTTAAAGATATTCTCTTGTCAGAGAAAAGGAATAGCACCTACCAAAACCAAAGGCAAATGCAAAGAACATCTCACTAAAATAACAACAGAAGACTAAATCAATGAAAAAACAATTGCTAAAATGGCCAGACCAAATTATTACCTATTTGTATTAGCCCTGAATGTAAATGGTTTGAAGTCATCAATCAAACCCCACAGACTAGATTAAAAAAACCCATCTATTTGTCGCCTACAGGAGACATATCTCACCAACAAAGAAGAGCGGAAAGTGTATCTCATGGATTTTGATTTTTTTTTTGTTAGTTTCATTTCTTCAAAACACTTTCTTCTGATTCAATTCTTCAGTGACTCATAGCTCATACAGTAACATCATTTTCTTCAAGAAGGTTCTTTTTCTTTTTCATTTCTTCAGCAACATACTAGTCATTCAGTAGCATGTTATTTAACTTCATGGTGTTGTTAATTTCTTTTTTTTTTCCTTTGTGTTTTTGATTTTGTTTTGTGGTTTTTCTTTTCTTTTTTTTAAAGATTTATTCATTTTATTACAGCCAGATATACACAGAGGAGGAGGGACAGAGAGGAAGATCTTCCGTCCGATGATTCATTCCCCAAGTGAGCTGCAACGGGCCAATGCGCGCCGATCCGAAGCCGGGAACCAGGAACCTCTTCCGGGTCTCCCACGCGGGTGCAGGGTCCCAATGCATTGGGCGGTCCTCGACTGCTTTCCCAGGCCACAAGCAGGGAGCTGGATGGGAAGTGGAGCTGCCGGGATTAGAACTGCGGTCCATATGGGATCCCGGGGCTTTCAAGGCGAGGACTTCAGCCGCTAGGCCACACCGCTGGGCCCAGTTTTGTGGTTTTTCTTTTAAGGGGATGTCTAGTAACTGTGTGATGGAGACTAACATATCCTGATGTGAGGATACAATGCAGTATGCATCTCTACTTCCAGGCAAAGATGGACTTACAATGAAACTGTTTACTGTATATTGACAATAGGAAGCTGGATTCTCTGTCATTGTCCATGGCCACAATGATGGACATACGACTGTGTTTGAAGAACTATACTATAGTAATGATAGAAGGGAACTCAGTGAGGGGGAAGGGAATTGGGGAGGTGATAAGGGAAATCCCAGGGCCTATGGAACTGTATAATAAAATGATAATAATAAAAAAAGTAAAATCGAAATAAAAATTCTTAACAAGAGAGGACTTGGTGCGTGCCTAGTGGCTAAATTCCTCGCTTTGCACCAGGATCACATATGGGCTCCAGTTCTGCTGGCATCACTTCCCATCCAGCTCTCTGCTTGTGGCTGGAAAGCAGTCAAGGACAGCCCGAAGTCTTGGGACCCTGCACCCATGTGGGAGACCCAAAGGAGGCTTCAGACTCCTGGCTTCGGATCAACTCAGCTCTGGCCATTGTGGCCACTTTGGGAAGCGAATCAATGGATGGATGATCTTCCTCTCTGTCCTTCCTCCTCTCTGTATATCTGACTTTTCAATAAATAGAATAAATCTAAAAAAATTCTTAAGAGAAGCACATACGAGAGTTGAAGGAATTTCAGGAATATGTCACAAAGGAGACAGCAACACTGAGGCAAGATCAAGCTGAATTATTAGAAATGAAGGGTGCAATGGAGCAAATTAAAAATTCAGTGGCGAGCTTCAATAATAGAATGAGTAAGGCAGAAGAAAGAATCTCAGAGTCAGAAGGCATTTCCTTCAACAAACAGGGGAAAACATAAAATTGGAAGCAGAGCTGAGTCAAGCTAAGTAAAGTATCAAGAATTAAGGGACACTATTAAACGTCCAGACGCAAGAGTTATGGGAATTACAGAAGGCGCAGAAAGAGAAGCTGCGTTTAAAATTGTAGTAAATGAAATAATAAAGAAGAGCTTGCTTTATTTGGAGAAAGAACTGTGAAACAAATAACACGAGGGCACAGAAGTTCTTATAGAGTCGACCAAAAGCGACCTTTGCCACAACACATGATAATCAAGCTCTCTTCAGCTGAACACAGGGAAAAGATCCTTAAACACACATGTGAAAAAGTTAATTAACATATAGAGGAAAATCAATCAGATTCATGGTTGACCTCTCATAGGGGGTTCTATAAGCCAAGAGAGAATGGAGTGACATATTCCAGATTCTCAAAGGAAAAAAAATGTCAGCCCAGAATAACTTAGCTAGCAAGGCTTTCCTTTGTCTTTGAAAATGAAAGAAAATTCTTTCACAGAAAAGTAAAGCTCAAGTGGCCCGGTGCAATGGTCTAGAGGCTAAAGTCCTTGCCTTGCTTACACCAGGATCCCATATGGGTGCTGGTTCTAATCTCGGGAACCCCACTTCCCATCCAGCTCCCTGATTGCAGCCTGGGAGAGCAGTAGTGGATGGCCCAAGGCTTTGGAACCCTGCAGACACATGGGAGACCCAAAAGAGCTCCTGGCTCCTGGCTCCTGGCTTTGGATCAGCGCAGCTCCTGCCTTTGCTGTCCCTTGGGGAGTGAATCATTGGATGGAAGATCTTCCTCTCTGTATATCTGATTTTACAATAAAAAACAAATAAATCATATATATATATATATATATATATATATATATATATATATATATATGATATAAAGAAAAGCTCAAGGAATACGCCTCTTCCAGGTCTGCTTTACGAATGACGCTTAAAGAGGTCCTCCTAACAGAGAAAAGGAATAACACCTACCCAAAGCAAAATGTGGAGAACATCCCAATAAAACAACAAAACAGGACTAAATCAAGCAATGAACAATCCATTGTCAAAATGACAGGGCCAAATTACTACCTATCATTATCAACCCTGAATGTAAATGACTTAAACTCATCAATCACATGTCATGAGTTAGTAGTTGGATCAAAAAACAAAGCCATCTATCTGTTGCCTACAGGAGACACATCTCACCAACAAAGAGTGAAAGAATGGAAAAATAGATTCCAGGGTACTGGAAAAGAAAAATGAGCTGGTGTAGTCATTCTTATACCAGATAATATAGGCTTTGATATGAAAAATACCAAAAGAGATGAAGAAAGATGCCACATGCAGATCAAAGCATCCATTCAGCAAGAAGAGATCATCTTATTAATTTATTATGATGTTTTCTTTTTATCTCTAATTTTTCTTGGCTTTTCTCTCTTGCTTCTTTTGTTGTTTGTTTATTTGTTAACCTGGCTATGTTTGCCTTGCTCATCTTCTTAAAAATGGCTCTTTCTTCAGAAGAGGATCCCAGAGTGGAACAAGAGGACAAGAGGAGGTCTGTATCCTAGTCCCAGAGACCCCTGGAAACTTCCCAAATGCTTTTGCCACAGAAGCAATGGGTACCTCATCAAGGACTGTCAGTATGGGCACCAAGGACCATATTCCAACTGCCAAAAAGATTACAGTGAATTTGAGTGCCCTCGTAGACTGAGAACTCTGAGGTCAACCATTCCCTATCAGATCTCCCACATGGGATGGAAAACGCCCAGAACCCTCCTCACAGGGTCTAATAACATTGGAACAACAGCCAGGAGCCCAGGGTGGTCCTCAGAGATAGAAAAAATAGTAAACTTCCTTCTGGATTCAGGAGAGGAGCTTTCTCCAGTCCTTACTTAGTTCCAACTTTGGCTCCCCATCCTCTCTTGCACTGACCATCAGGGTCACTCTGGAGCCCCCCAAATTAGATCAGGTGGACAGAGAGAGACTAGTATGGAAAGCTTAGAACAGACAAGAAAAATTCAGCTTGGATTCTCATGCACCTCACTAGGTAGAGCACAAAGATCAGTTATCCCTCACTAAACAAGTTATTGGAGATTTTTCTGTGCACCCCACCTAAAGCTCACCCCTCCTCAATTGTTAATGTATGGCATGTTAGAGTTATAAGCCTGTTTGGATTATCCTAAAGTACATGAAGTTCCGCAAAATCTCGCTTGAATACTATAAACTGCTGAACATAAATATATTAAACAATTGGCTCTTTCTCGTTGCTGTTTGTACTTTTTGAGTTTCAATTCCATTTATTATTTCTGGCTTTATACTCATTTTTTCTTTTTAAATAAGTTTTGGAAATGCATTATTAGATCATTTATTTGAGGTATTTCAATTGTTTGTCAACACCTGATATTATAAATATCCCTCTCTCTCATGGCTTTGATATTTCTGTTTTTATTTTTATTTCCTATTAATTTTTTCAGTAATGCATTGGTCATTCAGAATCATGTTATTTAACTTCATGTTGTAAATTTTCTACTTTTCCCTCTGTTAATATTGTTTTATGGCTTTTCATTTAAGGGGGTGTACAATACCTCTGACAGAGGCTATCATATCCAGATGTGAAGATATAATGCAATATGCCTCTCCACTTCCAGATCAAAGATAGACTCTAAATGAAACTGTTAAATATATCTTGGTGATAGGATGCTGGACTCTGCCGTTGTCTATACCTACAATGTTAGGTTAAACTTGAATAGCAGAATGATGAACTTACGAGTGTTCATGAAAAATTATACGATAGGGAAATCAGAGTGGGAAAAGGTGATTCGGAGAGCGGGGAGAGGAAATCTCTATTATCCCAGAGATAATAGATAGAAAGATAATCAAATAAATAAATTACCAAGAAGTAATTCGAAGATAGATATCTTTACTGATTATATGAAACATTGATGAAAGAAATTGAAGACATAAATGGCTTTATATCTTTTTAGTAAACTGAAAGAATGAATACTGCTAAAACCCCATAATGTGCACATATAGATTTAAAACAATCTTCATAAGCGTTCCAATGGCATTTCCCCCCAAAACAGACAAAAAATTCAAAAATGCATGGGGAACCACAAACAGGCTAAACAATCTTGAATAAAGTTGGAGTCATTGAAGCTGACCTCAAAATAGATTACAAAGATACTAAAATTGTAGACACATAAATAATGGAACAAAACAGGCATCCCAGAAACAAATTCACACATCTACAATCCACTTCTTCTTGGCAGTTGTCAGGAAAACACAATGTAGATAGCTTTTTTTTTCTATAAACTGTCATGGAGAAACTGAATATCCACATTGCATAAAAATGAAATCAGGCCTTTATCTCATGCAATATGCAAAAATGAACTCATGATGAATTATATCCTTAAGCAAAAGACCTCAAACTCCGAAACAGCTCAAAGAAAACATAGAAGTTTTTACAAAACTGACCTGGACAAAAATGTTTTCGATATGACCTCATAAGGTCAGGAAACAAAAGCAGATAAATGCATTACCTCAAACTGAGATGCTTCTGCGTGGTGAAGGAAATAATCCACAAAGTGGAGAGATGACCTTCAGAACAGGTGAAAATTTTTGTAAGCCACATGCAAATAAATAAAAAGTTAATACCCCCAATATATAAGGAACTCATCTCAGTAGTAAGAATCTGAATAAACAATGAAAAAAGAACCTGAATTGACATGTTTTAAAAGATGAAAACAGCAGGTAAAGAGACCACACTACTGGTAGCGATGTTTTGTATACTAGAAAATTGCCAATAGACAGGTCTTAGATGTACTCACCACAAGAAAATGACAAGTGAGGTGGGAGTTAGGGCAGTTGGGTTGTTTTTGTCATTACATAATTTCTACGTATTTCAAAACATTCCACTTTATGCCATAGATACACATGACTTTTATTTTGTTAAACTATTCATCAATCTTTCAATCAAACAAGATCAATATTCCCTGAGCCCAGGAGTCGTCATCCTTGTTCTTCTTGGTTTCTGGTAATTCCTTCCAGAAGTAATCACTTACTCTGACTTTCTCATCCTTGGCTTGCTTTGGTCTGTTCTTTAATTACAAATATATTCCTACAGTGTGTTCTTGCCTATGATTGGCTTCTTTTGTTCTCAGAATGATTGTGTGTACCAGTAGTGTGGTCTCTTTAAAAATGGTGAGCAATGGTTCAGTTGGCCAAGCCTTTTCAAGAGCTGGGATCCCACATTGGCGCTGGTTCGTGTCCTGGCTGCTCCACTTCTCATCCATCTCCCTGCCTGTAGCCTGAGAAAGCAGTAGAGCATGGCTCATATCCTTGGCACCCTCTCTCCACATGAGAGACTAAGAAGAGGCTCCTGGCTCCTGGCTTTGGATGGGCCCAGCTCTGGCTGTTGCTGCCACTTGGGGAGTGAACCAGCAGATGGAAGAGCTCTGTCTCTCCTTCTCTCAATAGATCTGTTTTCTAGTAAAAATAAATACATCTTTTTAAAAATGGTGAGCAGTAGTCCTTTTTGTGATCATTTCACAAATCCACCTGGGCCAACCATTTTTCTGTCAATGGACATTCAGGTTATTTCTGGCTGTTGCCTGTTGCAGATAAAGCCTCTATGAACTTTGTCTTTTAATATTGGTTTCATTATAATGTTTCAGATATTTCATAGAAAACATCTCACCCTGTCAAATACTATGAAACATCAAACATATAACTGGAATCCTCAAAACTTTAGGGAGGATGATAATTTCAAATGCCATTAGTTTTTAAAAAATTATTAGCAGTGTTTTACTTACAATTTTGAAAATGCTGAGTGTAAAGAGTACCAAGAAAAATTTGTTTCGTGGGGATAATTTGGCTTGGAAGGTAAGATTCCACTTAGTGGAGAACAGTGTTGTGGCACAGTGTTAAGCCATTGCCAGCAATGCAGGCGTCCCTATCAGAGCCCAGTTCCAGTCCTGATTGCTCTGCTTCTCACAGAGTCAACATCAGACACTGGTTTGAGTGGTAAGAGGCTCATATGTAGCCTGGTGAAACTAACCAGAGCTGACATCACCACGGAGGTGCAAGTAGCAGACAGGGGAGGTTGGGAGGATCCAAGGGCTCAATACCAGAAGGCAAGGCAAGGACACCACGTAGCTACTCCTTGGGACTGTACTTCAGCACAGTGAAGACAGAGAGAATGAGAGTATTTATATATTGGCTTTGGCCTGGGTTTTTAAAATTTTCCTGGAAGTGATAGACTGAGATGATCATAGCATGTCTACTCAGAGTTACGAGAAAGAACACAAAGTTTCATCTGTGTGAAGAGTTACCCACACAACTCACTCTTGAATGCCATCCAGGAATGGGACTTGGCAAGAATGACACTCTCAGACTTCAAGAATTTTCTGTTGGGTTCCTGGCTGAGCCTTACACAACAACTTTATGACCTTTAAAAGTCGCTCAACAGAAACTTCCAATAGAATCTGCACAAGATGGAAACCCACAGCAAAATCTTCCCTGCTTGCTGTCTTGGTCGTACGCATGGAATGCACAGCACCAGAAAGCTGGGAGGGAGACTTCCACTTCTCTGCTTTCCTGTTCTTTACACTCTTCCTCGTCCTATTTGTGAAATCTCAATTCCATCTCTGACTAACATCAAGGCTATTTCCTCTTTTCTGTTTACCATGGTGGTGTATCTCCTGTTGTTCGATGGTGGCCACTAATGGCTTCTATGCCTGTCTCCTTCACTTCTGTCAATCTTCCAGAAAGAGTTTCCTGACCATCCAGAACCTAGGGAATGATGTGAGATGTCACATGATCTGGGGGTTCTAAGCTAATGATCTTAAGGTAGTAAGTCATCCAGGTGGGTCTGAGGTTCTTCAAGTTCATCAGAAAGTGCGAGGTAACTCCTATTCCTCCTTCCTACACATGGCTTATCCATCTGGAACCTTCTGGGAGGTGAGTACTTGGAAACCAATCTCCCATAAGCAGTGTTGGTGGCATGGCAGACATGCTGCACACACATACATGGTGGTGCTGTGTAGTGCTTGGGTGGTTTATAGCGATATCAGATTCACCACACAGACACCACCACACACACTACAGGGAGGAGCATGCCAAGAAGACGGGCATGATTGGCAGGGTCTCCATGGGTCTTAGCCTGACTTAAAATTCCTTGCCAGTTGGGGAAAGGAAGAGCAATTATTGTGGTCCAAATTCCCTTTATTCCCTAATAAAACTGAGAAAGTAGTGTTTGAAGGCTTGAAGTAGGACAAGCCTGTATTTCATTACATGAAAATGACTCCCTAATGCAGTCATAAGGCTTTGTCACGACTGGCTATGCCCCACCTTGTGAGATGCAGCGTCAGAGCCATAAAACTTGCAAGACACATGCCCCTCCACTCCCTGCTCCCCTTCCAAATTTAAGAGGCAACTTTTACAATTGTAGCTCACAGTGCGTTTTGTGAATTAGTTAGTCTTAGTCTGCTTTTCCTGAGGTAGCATAACGAAAAAAAAAAAAAAAAAAAAAAAGCAAAGAAAGAAAGAAAACTATCTGGAAATTTACCAGGCACCTTATTTTATGGTTCTAGTTACTGGGTATTTTTCTGGTTACTTAAACACAGGAACAAAGAGGGAAAATCAATCACATGTGTTTGTGTTTTACTAACTTTTCATAATTGAATTTTAAATTGTTCTTGCAAATACTGGCAGCCTATGGATTGAGCCATGGCAAAGTGCGAAGATTCTAAGGGGTAATGAATGGTGTAAAGGAATAATCGCAGGCATGCTGCCTCCTGTCAGTGTTCACTGTATAACTCTGAGATTAATTGTATTTTAATTAAAATCAGCATCATAGCCTCAATGTCTTTAATGAATGCCAGGTTAAATCCATTACTTACTTCACAGCTGTGAATGAGCTAAATTCTTTGCTAGACTTTGTATCTTTCAGGAGTCAGACTTATTTTCTGTAAGAAGACTTGTTCCTTTTGTTCCATGTTTAGGAAGTTTAACTTACTGGTTCTGTCAAAACCTGGACAGAGATAAATCCTATATCTGACCCCAGTTCCTTGAGATAGTTGGACACACTTAAGGTGAAACTTTGCAACATCTAAGAAATGTTTATTTTGAAGACCTATGTTAGATAAATCCTTCAGTTAGGTAAAATTTAGCATCCCTTTTATAGGAAAAACTGTGTGATTTTGCTTCCAAATTCATATGCTGGTGTTAGAACTCCAGCATCTTCAAAGGTGCAAAGAAGTTAAAAATAACTCATCAGGATGTGCCCTAAGCCAATCTAGTGTCCTGGTAATGAGGAAATCTGGGTCCACAATGAGACCAGGGCTGCATGTGCACAGAGCAGAGATCATGAGCACACAGATGGTGGCCAAGTCTTCTGCAAGTCGAGGACAGAAGCCGCCAGAGAAACCACACAAGTCTGACTCCTTGCTGTTGAACTTTGGGTTTCTAATCCTGTAGGAAAATATTTTTTTGAGGAAGCCACTCAGTCTGTGGCATTTTGTTATGGCAACATGGCAGCCCAAGCCAGTGAAAACATCTATAACTGAGTATCCTCTGTCTGACTCATTCACACGGTGGTATAGGCATCCGTTGCACACCAATGTTCATTGGATGCCCTCTGCTAGGCCTGACCACCCACAGGTATGTGGAACTGGACATCTTGTTCTAGTTCTTGTCCCTGGACCATAGCTGGAATTCATCTGTAGCAGGAATCATTTCACCATTTCCTGTCTAAAGCATTTCAAAGCTTTTCTGTGACCCTCTAAACGTTCAATCTTCCAACACTGTGATCAATGTGACTAGTGTTCCATACGCAGAGCTCCAAGATGAAGGTGGGGCTTCCTGAGAGAACTAATGAAACAAAACTTGCCTCTAGCCAGTTCTGGACGTGTACCCAAAGGTAAAAAAAAAAGTTATTTTTATTGTTTACCCTGCACTTGGGAACTTGTTTCTTTAACTTTCCTTGTCATGACCAACATAACTCCATGCTTTTAGTTTTCCTGGGATGGCAAAACTAAAAATGGCATTTGAACCCCTGCCACTAACTGGTTATTGGTTCTTTTCACTCTGGCAGCATTCCACAAAGCTATCCCTAATCCCATTCACTGAACTGCTGTGGTGATCTCACTTAACAAATGATGACCTTGTGACAATGACAATGTTGGGGAATAGATTTCCAGGCCACCAGTTTGGTATTTCAAATACAGTCCCCAATTTAAGATGATGTGACTTATATCCATTTGGTGTAGATTTTTCAATGGTACTATCATGTGAAGGCAATATGCATTCAGTAGAGACCACTTGGAATTTGGATCTTTTCCCAGCTAGCACTGTGCAATCTGATCCTCCCTAGCAATGCTGGTCCACGGTGGTAAGTGCAGCGAATCTTGTGCTTTAACTCAAATGTTGACCCTGCAGTCATGAGAGACAGTAACCTGTGCTGTCCGAGCACTACTGTGTGACTAAGATATCAGGTATACTTCGGGCATTATAATATTTTCAATTTATGGTGGGTTTATTAGGACATGATGCCATTATCAATCAAGGAGCACCTATATGTGAAATCATAGTCCCATTATCTTGTGAGGTAGGTACTATCAGCTCTCCTCCCCTTTCATATGAAGTCATCAAGGCACAGAGATTGAGGTAGCTTGCTTAGTGCACACAGCTTGTAAACGGCAGAGCTGGGATTCAAACCTTTGAAATACATTTCCATTGTTTATAAGTAAATCTGTGCATTAAGGGTCCCTCAGTGTTAATCTCAAAGCTCCCTCTCAGTCTCTGATCTTGAGCCAAGGATATGGCTCAGTGGATTGAGCTGCTCCTTACATTACCAGCATCTCATGTCAAAATGATGGTTTGGATCCCTGATGCTTGGATTCCATTCCAGCTCCTTGCTTTTGTCCCTGAGAAGGCAGCAAATGATGGCCAAAGTTCTTCGGACCCTGCCACCCCTGTGGAGATAAATATTCCATCCACTGCTTCACTCCCCAAATGGTTGCAATAGCCAGGGCTGGGTGAGTTTGAAGTCAGGAATCCAGAATGGCACTGAGTCTCCCATGTGGGTGATGAGGGCCCCAATTATTGGATCATTATGTACTGCCTTCCTAGGGACATCAGTGGGGAGCTGAGATGCAAGTGGAGAAACCAAAACACAAACCTGCTTCTCTTTTTCTTCACACATTCCACCTTTGAGCATTTCATAAAGTGTTAGTCACAGAAGCAAACAAAAAGTGGAAAAGAAAATAGAGCTTAGTCATAAGCATTTCTGGTTGATTGCAGGATGAATGATTTGAAACTTGAGCAAGATTGGATTTGCTGAGGAATTCAGTTGGTCTTTTTTTTTTAGAATGTATTGTGTTCATTGTTGCTATAGTATGAACATGATTTGTGTCTCCAACTCATACAGATGTTTGAGCTCCAAGATCTTACATTATTGATGGTTCGTGGATTCCTGTAAATGCTTGATGGATTAAGGTGGAGGTTTACCTAATTATGATTACTGTAGATGTCTTTAGATGGTTGGGGCTTCCATTGGAGGGTAGTTATAATGAGAATGCTGGCTGTATGAGTTTGGTGTAGCCTAGACATCCCCTTTCTGATTCCTGACTCTCCAAGAGATTCTTGCTCTCTTGGATGTGTTCTACCATTTATTCTTGGACTATGAATTTGAAAATCACAAACCAAAGTAAATCTTCTTATGTAGTTCCTCCCAGGTATTGAGTATGGTGGCAGAAAGCTAAGTAATACAGTCATATTATGCCATAGACATATGCTTTTCATGGTGTGGCAGCCATGTTCCAAGATGGTGGCTGACAACCCTTGCCTACTGGGATTGTGATGTTAGGCTATCATTTCCCATACTAAATAAGCCAACCATTCTTGTTTAAATGTCAGGATATTGCAGAAGAGGCAGAATGTGATCTCCAAAGCTAGGCCATTGAAAGACATTATAGTGGCCGCTTTCTCAGCACGGATAGGGAATTGTCCAAACTGAAGGCCACATGAAGCCCACTAAATCATTTGGTCAGACACTGTCAAGACAACCAGAGGCAGGACTCAGATTCAGTAAATCTATAGCCAATTTTTTTTCCTGAGCATATTTCTTTTTTTTTTTTCTTTATTTTTGACAATGTTTCCATAGGTAATTAGGGCACAAAGGTTCAGGGCTACAGGAAAGTGGGTAAGACTATTATGTCCACATTTTTTTTTTGTATCTGAATTAAAGAGGAAGATAAAGAAAGAAGCCCCACCTAGTTTCCCACCCATCTCAGGTTCCTGATGTGGGGCATTCTCTGAGGGTCTTGCTCAAGTGGTTTTGATAGTTACGAATTGCTGCCAATCTCGCCATTCCAAACATGATGAAGTTGCTGCAGAATCCACTGATTGCCATAGTCCACATTACAGTCTCCATTTGCTCAGTTTTTCACTGCCAACATATGGCTGGGGTAGTTGATTGATTTGTTCTGTCCTCTGTTGTGGTGCCAGGTATCCTCTGCAGGTGCCAATAGACAGTCATATCCTCCATGTGCGCCTGGTGATGCTCTCCACAGCTCTGTCTGAGCCTCTGAGGAGGCTCGGCTCTGGCACTTGCACTCCATGGCAGACCATGGAACCTGCACTTCTTTTCATGGTGAGGTTTCTGAGTCTGGTTGTTTGGGGAGATCCCCAAAGAAACTTTGTCTGATGTGATCCCAGACCAGATTCTTATGTGTACTTGCAAGTACAGGGCCCGGCACAGTCCATTGCCCCAATCAGCTGGTGGTTGCAATTGCTGGGTTGGTTCTGTTTCTAGCCCTGTCTTCCACATGAACCAATGGGTGTTGCAGTCCAACCTGAATCTGCCCACCACACGCTCAGTCCTCACATAAACCAGTGGGAGCTGCAGCCTAGTCAGAGCGACCCACAATAACCCTCACCAGGCCTGCCCCCTGCCCTGGTTCCTGTGCTTGCCAGTAGATACAGCAGACTAATCCAGTCTGTCCCATATCCCGTTCAGCTCTCATACATGTCAATGGACATTGAGGCCTAGTTCAACCCAACCAGCTCCACTATCCAGCCCACACACATGCTGGTGGGTGCCGTTCTGTCCAGCCACTCCTGCCCCAGTCCTGTTTTTCATGCTCTCCAGTGGGAGTGGTAACCCAAGAGGGAGGTGCCCACTTCTTCCCTCCTAGGCCACTCCCACTCCAGGATCATGCACTTTCCAGATGGTTCTATAGTTTAACTTGATAGATTAGCCACCAGTGCCAGCATCTGCTATCTGATGCTGTGGCAAAGCCCAATCAACTCTCACCCATTCCGCTTTGTTTGCACCAATAGGGACAGTCACCCAAGCTTGGCTCTTCCCTGATCTGGCTTGCATGAGGCCCATAGGTGTTGCAGCCCTGCCCGGTCTGGTCTGCCCCCATCCCAACTCATGCTCTCCAGTGGGTGAGGTGTTCCAGCAGGGAGCCCCAGTTCCCCTTCACATTCCCCCTACCAGCTTTACCCCTCCCTCCCTGGTTCCTACTAGTGCTGAGGCCCAGTCTGGCATGGCCTGCCTCACGTCTGCATTTGCTAGTGGGTGCTATAGACAGGCCCGGCCCGGCCCGGCCCACCCCCAATTCCAGCTGGTGAGGGTTACACTCTAGCCCAGCCCAGCGTGTTCCCTATCCCAGCTGTAATGTGTACTAGTATGTGTTACAACCGTACCTGGCCTGATCCACACTGTTCTGGTGTTCGGATTCATCAGCGGCTGATGTGAACTGGTTCAGCCTGGTCTGCCTCGACCTGTGCCAAATGTATGCCGGTGTGTACCTTTCCATGGTCTGGTCTGGGCTGTATAGCCAATTTTTTAAATGGATCATTTTGTATGGTCCATGAATGATGTTATAAATATCTAAATGGCCTGTGGAAGAAAAAAAGGTGCCCACACCCTACTTAAGAGTACTCACATTGAAGAAAGACAGCCTCCAGGCTGTGAGAGGTAACTCAGTAACAGCACACAGGCTGTGAGGACCTGGAGGGTCCCCGTGTGGTGAATTTTTCCATGGGGCAGTCATATGAGTAAGTCGTCATGCAAGTAAATCTTCCAGCCCCAGTCAAGTCTTCAAATAATTGTAGCCACAATTGATTAATCTTAGTTCCCCCTTCCAGGAAATTCATTGACCAGGATCTAGATCACCCCAGCCAAGCTGTTTCCTAGTTCCTGATCAACAGAATTTGTGCGAGATATAAATAAGGATGTATATTTAGTGTGTATGAATAAATGTATTTTTGCATTTTAAAAATATTGATTTTTAATGTTGTTTACATAGTTGAAAAGGATGCACGCCCATGTGACCCACTGATTAGGATGGGAAGGGTCAAGGAATAGGGGAAAGTGGATGAGACCATTTTTTCAATTTTCTTATTCTTCCTGTAGCTTGGGAAAGAGGGGAGAGAAGGGGCAAAGCCACACCCAGCATCTCAACTGCATCAGTAGCTGGGGATGGGAGACCACCACCCTATGTCATCCCAAAGGGTCCCCAATGTGGAGCATGTTCTGAGGGTTCTGCTCAAGTAGTTTTTGATAGTTCTGAAATGCTGTTGATTTCATTGCTCCAAGGATGAGAAAATCCTTCCACTGTCCATTGGCTAACATGGTCTACCTTAAAGTCTTGATTCACCCAGATATTAGCCATCAAAGCTTGGCCAGGAAAGTTCTCCAGTTTGTTCTGTCAGTTATCTTCTGCTATGATACAAGACATCCTCTGCAGGTCCAGATGGACTGCCATATACCCTATGTGCATTTGGGCATGCTGTCCACTGCACTGTCTTCAGCAGCTGAGGAGGTCCAGTTCTGAAACATGCATTCCACAGTCGGATGACAGATCCTGTGATTCTCCCTGTGGTTGGAGTTCTGAGTCCAGGGTTCAGTTGGGAGGATCACCAAAAAACCTTGTTTGCAGTGACCCCAGATCTGATTCTTGTGTGTACCAGTCAGTAGTACAGGATCTGGCTCAGTCTGTCATCCACACCAGCTTGCACACACACTGGTGGTTGCTGGGTCAGTTCTGTCTCTAGCCCCATCTCTTACATAAATCAATGGATGCTATGTCGCAGTCTAACCCTGCCCATCACACACTCAACCCTCATATACACTAGTGAGAACTGCAGCCCAGTTGGAGCAACCTGCAATAACTCCCAGGAATCTCACCCCCAGCCATTCTGTCCCATATTGCATTTGGCTTTTATACACCAATGGTTACTGCAGCCTAGCTCAGCCCAATCAACCCCACTATTCATCCACAGTTATGCTGGTGGTGCGTCTACCTGTCCAGTCAAGCCTGCTCCCAGCCGTGTTTCTCATGCTCACTGGTGGAAGCTGTAGCCTGCCAGTTTCCATACAGTTTCCCTGCTAGGCCCACTTCCAGCATCAAGTCTTGTACTTTCCACGTGGTTCTACAGTCTAGCTTGACAGGACTTGTTCCCATTCCCAGTACTTGCCAGCTGATGCTGTGGCAAAGCCCAACCAGCCTTCCCTTGCTCTGTCTCATGTGTGCACCAGCAGATAGTCACTTAAGCCAACCTGGCTCCCCGCCATCCCAGCTCACATGCTAACGGCATTGTAGGCCTGCCTAACCTGATCTGCTCCGTCCCAGATCTCACGCTCACCAGCAGGAGCAACGGCCCAGCAGGGAGTCCTTGCTGTCCCCCTACTGGGCTTGCCCCCCATCTCCCGGGGTCTTACATATGCTAGCCAGTTTCGTGGCCCAGTTTGGCATGGCCTGCCTGCCTTACCTTGGCATTTGCCAGTGTGTTGTAGCATGGTCTGGCCCTGCCTACCCCAGTTCTGGCCTGTCCCATACCCTGTCTTGGTTCTCATATCTGCCAGTGGGTGTTATAAACTGGCCACAGCCTAGCCTGTACTCAGACGTGAGCCACAAATATGACAAAAGGTACTATAATCTGGCATGGCCTGGGTTTCTCCCAGTTGTGATTATTGCATTCACCTGCAGGGACTACATCCTGATGGAAAGTTCCGCAAACACTTCTATCGGGTCACCTCCTAGTGGCAAATCCTACACACTAGTAGGTCCTTTGCCTAGCCTGATTTGGTCCACTTCATGTCCTGACAGGAACAGTGGCCTTGCCTGACTGGCCTATATCCATTCTGGCTCTTATTGTTGGGTGCTACAGCTCAGCTCTGCCTGCCTGGTCCAGCCACAGACCCAAGTCTGATGTGGTTCAGTGGGTGATAAGACCTAGCCCAGCCTGTCCTGTACCTACTTTGGCTCTTGTAGGCACCAGAGGGTACTGGAATTTAGCCCAGTCTGGCACATTCCAGACCCAGTCTACCCCAATGCCAAGGGATGCTGTAGCCACGTCCAGGTCAGTTCACCACCCGCATTCCAGCTCTCCTGCTCATTAGTAGGTATCACAGCCTAGACAGGGCATGCACTTAGCTCCCCAACCAATCTTGTTCCCAGACACAGATCTTGCACATGTCTGTGGTTGCTCTGACCTAATCTGGCATAGTCGATTCCCTGTCTTGGCATTTGCCACCAGATGCTGTAGCCTAGTTTGGCCTCATTTGGTCTGCCCCCAGTCCCAACTCTTGCTGGTGGGTGCTACAACCAGCTCTGCCCAGTCTGCTCCCATCCCTGGCTTTCATGCAAACAAGTAGATGAGATAGCCTAGTCCAACATGGCCCACTCCTCCCTGGCTCCTGCACATGCCACGGTGCTAAGATTTGGCCTGCTCACCCCCACCCAATCTGGCCCTCTAACTAGCCCACACATTTGTTAACAAGTGGAGCTGCCTTGCCCAGCGTGACCAACACCCAGCACTTATTCATGTGATTCATGTGCTCACCAGTGGGAACTATGGCTCACCATGCAAGTACCTTGCTTTCCTCCACCAGGCCCACTCCCAGGCCCAGATCTCATGTGTGCCAGCAGATGCTAGGACCTTCCCCAGAATAGTCTTTGCCCCTCTGTCTCAGCATTTGTGTGGTAGATGTTGTGACCTGGCCTGCCCTACACCCTGTACCTGGGTGTGCCTATAGGTGCTGCTGCCTGGACCTGCCCAACCTCTTCCCAACCTGAGTATCCATGAGTGTCTTGAGGTTTCATGGTCATGCCTAGCTCAGCCCTTCATGACACCCAATTCTTGAGCAAACCAGTAGATACTGCAGTTCCACAGGAGTGAGCCCACAAATCCCCCATAGAATCTGCCCCCAGGCCTGGTTCTCTCATATGCTGGTCAGTGTAATGGCCCAGCCTAACATTATCAGTTCCTCTGTTCCAACTCTCATTGGAGAGTACTGTGATCTAACTCTGCCAGGTAGGCTCCCAGCCCTAACTAGTTTGTGTCAGTGGGTGGTGTTCAACAGTCAATGATAACTAGCTGAACTCTGGTTCCCACGTGAGTGGGTGCACTGGTCTGACTCAGAAAGTTCCTCTAGCTTCCTCTCCAAACTCCTCAACCTGAACTCCCTTGCTTTTCTTCAAGTACAGTGACCTTGTCAGCAGAAGTCCTCCAAAAGTCATTCCTCACCTCTAAATACCCCCTCAGTGGTCTCCCCTCCCACACATCTCCTACCCTCTTCCCTGGTCAATCCAGAGCCTCTGTGTCCATGAGCATATGGATTCCCCAGCCCATTCTGGGCTGCCCAGTTTGGACTGTCCTGGGGCCTTGCCTGCCCACCCAGATTCCCAGAGCCAGTCCCTCAGCATACTTGTCAGCCTAAGACCGCACCCCTCTGCCCAGCCAGGACTCAAGCATATTAACAAGTCCAGAAGCCCAGTCCACTAACACACTATGCAACATGCCAACCTGTGGTGCTGGCCTCCCTTCCAATGCTGCACCCACTTGCTTGGAACCAAAGATGCTGGGGAGTTCCCAGGCCCACTCTATTCCAACAGTCCCCTAGGCCACCTCGGCAGTGCCTCAGAAGAAGGATGGCACCTAGGCCAGATTTGTATTTATTTTAAATCACCGGGTTTGGGGTAATTTTTTGTGCATTACTATGTAACTAAATAACATACAAAGCTTGGTATCACCGGTTCTCTGTAATCTTGTGTTACTTCTCATCAATGTTTTTACAAATATGTAGAACACAATGTTCTCAGCATAAAGAGTTGCTTTGGTTTCCAACTTTAGTTGTGCCTGAATCTTTAGAACTCTTCCAAAGCACATTCCCACCACCTGTTCCATCTCAATTCCTTTTCGTTCCCTTTTTCGGTTGCCGTTCAAGACAGTAACATGCAGTCACAGAGTTACACTAGAACTACCAACAAGATTTAGAGACATTCACCGATTTCTAGCTTCCTACATCTACCATCCTGGGCCGACATGGACCTCCACACCTGTCAACATGAGTGACCGAATTCCTATGTCTGAGAACAGACCAACACGAGACCCATGCTCTTACATCTATCATCATGGACCAACATGATCTTTCATCCAATCTCCTAACCAAGATACTTCTGCTGCTCATCTCCGTCATCATGCTCCTCTTTCTGAGATGGATGGCACGATTTGTGAAAATTTCTCCTCATCAATTCCAACGGTAAACAAAACATCCCAAAAAACTGGTGTAACATCATGGAAGAGACCAAATCTTCAGTGCCTCAAGATACTAGGATGTGGTGACTTCAAGAAGGGGTGAGGCAGGCGTGTCAGCATTACATTGCAGGGAAACAGTATGAGTCAGTCATTGCTGTTGTAGCTCAAACTTGTTTCATACACAGATGACCCCAGGTAAGGGAACTCTTTGGCTTCCAAGGCCTGAATGTACATGTGAATTCATCATCACTAGCTTGTACAAGACAGGACCTCACTGACACTTCAGAGTATCACGGTATTTACCAGAGTATCACTGGCATTTACTCATGGGCTGCTTCCTTCTGGCCTCGTCAAAGGTGTTTCTTCAAAACATGACTGATCTGAAGCAGTCATGTCTGTTTCAAAAGCGACCTCTGCCTCACTGGTCTGGAACACTGATTCTCTCTCTTCTTCCCCCGCCACTACTTCCTTCTTCTCTTCTCTCCTCTTTTGTATCTTTAGACCTTGATGCACTGTGACAATCATGCATAATTAATGAAGTTGAGCTTTACACTTCTAAATAGCATGTTTAGAGCTACTTAATTAGTAGAAATTCATTTTGCTCTGCAGGCAAAATGCATGGAAAATATTATTTTAAAAATAAGGGTTCTTTTACATAAGAAATAAAATAAAAGGATTAAGTGTATGTATTTTTCTTATGTTTAAGAACATGAGTCATCTCTAATGAAAATATTTTCCATGGCTGTATATAATTTAGATAGAATTAAAGTTAAAATCTGCATAGGTAATATATTTTAGTGTTTTAAACCATACTAGGTTGTTTAGGCAAGAAAATAAACTTTGATTAAATGTGCAAGATACCCATAGCTGCCAGATTTTCCATTGGCTCTGTATTATACATATAGATTTTTGGAAAGATATTTTCAATAATTGCAGTTTAAAAATATGTTAGTACAGTGGGTTGTCACTTTTGATGCCTATGTCAGAACCCTGGTTGAAGTCTGACCCACGTCTGACCCAGCTCCCTGCTAACGCTCCTAGGAAAGCAACAGAGGATGGCCCAAGGCACTTGCATTCAGGTAAGAAACCTGTGGTGGAGTTCGAGGTTCCTGGGTTTCACCTGGCTCAATTCCAACTGTTGTGGCTATCTGGGAGTGAACCAGCAAATAGAAGATCTCTCTTTCTCCCTGTCTTTCCCTCTTTCTGTCATTGTACCTTTCAAGTAAATAAACATTAAAATATGTGCAGTACCAGTCACTGCACACTCCAGGTCACTTAGGATTGTGATTTTCAGATGCTCGATTCATCTGAGCAGCTTAAACTCAGCATGGGGAGGAGGGTGGGGGAGCCTTGGGTTCTAAAGCACAAGAAGGTTCTAGACCTTCTGAACCTTGTCGGGATTTCAGGTCTTCTCTGAGGATCATGGTCAATACCGAGCCTGCCTGGATATGGACTTACCTGTCCCCCCCTCCTTTTTTGTAAATATTGGTTGCATAATTAAGAGGGAGGCACATCCACGTGGTCCTTTAATTAGGGCAGAGATGGTCAGTGTGGAGGAAGGTGAGTGGAAAAAATGCTTCAGTTTTCTTTCTCTTCTTCAGTGTCTCCAGTGGAAGGGGGGAGGGGGGCACTTACTTGCTGCCAAACCACATCAGCACCCAGGGGTGGGGAACAGTTTTTTGATGACACCTTAGAGATCCAGTAGGGGAAAGAATGTTCTGAAGTATTGTTGCATGAGTGGTGTTGAGAGGTTGTCAGCTCTAAGATGTTGTCAGCTTCATTGTGGTTCATAAAAATCATTCCAAGCTTAATTGTTTGACAAAGTCCACCATAGCGTATCCACAGACCCAGAAATATGCTGTTAGGTTGGCCAGGAGAATTGTCCAACCTGTTCTGCTCTCCAACATCTGAGAGGCAGTCAGTATCCTTTGCTGGCCTAGATGAGTTGGCCATCATGTCCCCTGTGCACATCTGAGCATGTTACCCACTGCGCCAGCATCAGTAACTGAAGAGACCAATCTACATGCGTTCCAAGGTCGGACTACACGACCTGAGATTTTCCAGGGTGGCCGGGTTCTGATCCAATGATCTAGTTGGAGAATCCCCAGGAAACCTTGCCTGAGATGACCTTAGACTTGACTCTGGTGTGTGCCAGTCAGGTTCTATCTTTCACCTGTACCAGCCAACACACACACTGGTGAATGAAGCTGTCTGGTCAGTTCTGCCCCAGCCCCATATCTCATGTGAACTGATGGGTGCTGTAGCCGAGCCCAGCCAGCTCACCACAGACCTGGTCCTCATGCATACCAGTGTGTGCCCTGGCCTAGTTGGGGTAACCTCCAATAACCCATACAAATCCAGGATTTTGCACATGCTAGCCTCTGCCACAGCCTAGCCCAGTGCAGCGCACATCCCACATGGCTCTTGTGCACACCCATGGGTGTTGTGGCTTAGCTCAGCCCTACCTACCCCCAGACTTGCCATTGCATATGCTGACAGGTGCTGCTGCCTTGTCTAGCATGGTCCGCCTCCAGCCCTGGTTCTCATGCTCACCAGAGATAAGTAGAACTCAGCAGGAGACTGCTCACAGTTCCCTGCCAGACATGTTACTGGCCCTTGATCTTGCACCAGCCAGTAAATACTGTGGTCCAGCCTGACATGACTTTCACCCAGTCCTGGCACTTGCCAGTTGGTGCTGTAGTCTTTTCTGGTTATCGTGCCTCCAATTCTGGCTTTTGTGCATGCCAGTCATTGCAGCAGCCTAGTCCAATGTGTCCTGCCCTAGTCCCAAGTCCCAGCTCTCACACTCACTAGTGGAAGCAGTAGCCCAGAAAGTCTCTGAATTTCCCCTACTAAGCCTGTTCCCATCCCTGGGTATTGTATGTGCCAGTGGGTTCTGTGGCCCAGTCTGAGATGGCCTGATCCCAGTCTCAGTGTTCACCAGTAAGTGCTACAGCCTGGCTCAACCCAGCCTGCTCCCAAACATAGGTTTCACAGGCAGGTATACCAGCAATATGACCAATCAGGTCCATCCCCTGACCTCATGTGAAGTGGTGGGTGTTGCAGTCCAATCCAGTCTGGCTTGCATCCCATCTTGGCTTTTGCTTGCACCAGTGTATGCCATGGCCTGGTCCAGCCTGGTCCGCCCCAGACCCAGGTCACACAAATGCTGATGGGTGCTGTAGTCCAGCCCTGCTCCCAAGCTCACCAGCAGGAGCAGTGGCCTAGCAGGAGAGTTCCACAGGTTTCCCTAACAGGCCCACTCCTGGCCCCAGATCTTACATGTGCTAATGGATACTGCAGCCTAGCCTGTCATGGCCAACCCCTAGTCCTGTCAATAACTAGAAGCTACTGTGGCCTAGCCTGGCTGGTCCCCTCCTATTCCTGCTCTCACCAGTGGATAGAACAGTCTTACCCAGACTGACCCATTCCAGACTCAGCTTTCATGAGTACTGATGAACCAAACCTGGCTTGTTCCACTCCCATTCCGGTTCTTTCAAGCGCCAATGAGTGCTGGAGCCCAGCTCTGTCTGGTCCACCCCTAGATACAGCCCACATGCATGCTGATGGGTACTGCAGTCTTGCCCAGCCTGGTCTGCCCATAGCCCTGGCTCTTGCACTCAACCAATGGGAGCTGTAGCACAGCAAGGGCAATCCTGAGTTCCCCTACCAGGCTTGTTCTCAGCCCTAGATCTTGTGTGTGCTGGCAGATACTTCCACCCAGCCTGGCATGGCCTGCCCACAGTCTGAGCTCTCACCAGTTGATGTTGCAGCCTAGCTCAACTGGGCACAGCCTACATCCTGTCCTGTCTCTAATGCATTCCAGCAGGTGCTAAGGCCCAGCCCAGCCTAGCCTGATCCCAAACCCAGCCCACATAAATGCTAATGAGTGCTGTAGTCCTGTTTGGCTTGGCCTGCTCCTAGCCTTGGCTCTTCTGCTCCCCAGCAGGAGCTACACCCTAGCAGGGAAGTTTCCCAAGCTCCCCCACCAGGTCTGCTTTCAACCCAAGATCTCATGTGTGCCAGTGGGTGCAGGACCCTGCTTGGTATGGTCTTCTCTTTGTATGTGCCAGTGGGTGGCCTGGCTAGCCAGCCTCTTCCTGGCCCATGTTCTGTGTCAGATGGGTTCCTGTCAAGTGATTCTGTGGTCCAGCCTGGCTCAGCACTTAACCATCCCCAATTCTCTGCAATTTTGTCTGCTATTTAACCCAGCCTAGGTCTTCCACATGGGTGGGTGCCTTACCCTGACCCAAACACGTTCTCTGGATCCCCCCGTCTAAATCACTCCATCTCAGTTCTTTGCCTACTTACGAGTTCAGTGGCTCAGTCCTTGGAAGACCCCTGAAGTCATTTATTCCCTGTCAAATATGCCCTCAACTGCTCCAACTCCAATATGTTCTCAAACCCCTTTCTCTGGGCAACCTGTAGTCCCTTGCTTGGGAGTCAGGGTGGCATGTCCTGGCCTGGGGTTCCTTGCCTTCCCCAATTCCTCTAAAGGAAGAAAATAAGCAATTATGTTGGCATATTGGTATAGTTAACACAAATTTGACATTAACCAGGCCCAGAATACCCATCAGCTGCTGGCTGCTTTTCTACCAGCAATGTAACACTTGCTTAGGTACAAGGTGACTTCTCTGTCTAACAGCCTGGACTGGGTTAGGAAATACACTCTCCAGGCCAGGGAGGAGGGTCAGCTTCTTGCTTCTCTTGCTCTCCCCCCTGGTACCCCAGAGCTGGCTCTGGGCAGGAATGGTGTTCAACTGCCTATACTGCCTATTTCTATTCATGCTGTCAATCAGCTGTTTCACCCAGTTGATTTCCACCCCCTGCAGTCCCCCCTCACCCATCGAGGGCTATTGTGTTATTGAAACTGCCTAGGGCACTTCCTGGGAACTGGAATTCCACAAACAGAAACCCACAAGGAGAGGCCTGAGCAAATTCTAGGAGTGTTTGCTCCTCTGATGGGAGGGTTCACAGGAGGTCAAAGCCACACACTCCGTGGGGCAGGCAGCAAATGGAGTTGCAGAGGCAGGAAGCCGAGCTGTGGTGCTTGCCCTGGAGAGGCACAGGGCTCTCACTGCCCAGCAGGCTGACTCTGACCCACAACCAGGAGGAGCACTTGGCTCCACTAAGAACATCTAAGAAACACCCCTCTCCAGCAGGACCCAAGAGGCCATCCCTGTGAACAGAGCTCTGAGGAGACCCAGACAGGCAGAGATAGCCTTGGGCAAAACCCAGGGGTGGGCTGCCTAATACATTCTTTCCCAGTTTCTTCATCTTTCCTCAATGGCTTTGTTCCACTGGTCACTGTCCCCAGTGATCCTGGGCACCTGGCTTCATCCAGGGCTCGTGTCCCCTCCACCCAGTTAAGTATTGCAAGCTTCACCATGGCTTCTTCTGTGAGTCACTTGACCAGGGCCTCCCCACTAATGTGTCCCTTAGAGACCTCTCAGCCCCCTAACCCCTCTGCTTCTAACATTTTAAGTCTCCTGAAAGCATGTCACCCTTAAACTCCCTCCTCCCCGAAGCCCTGCTTGCTTAGGCTCTGTCAGGATTGGCTCTCTACCCTGGGGAAAGTGCATTGTGGTTTCTCAATGAGCCATGTCAGCACCTCTCGCCAGTGCAGAGGCTGTGCTGGGCAGAATGTTCCTCAGAGGCCATGGAAAACCAGGGTGCTGGTGCAACACCCCATGGCTGGCCTCTCGGACAGATGGCCTGCTGGTACCAGAAGGCCCATGTTTGGGAAGGCCTAAAGCTTTGGTTAATGCTTTCCTGAGGCCCTCTTCAATCCATGCTGGTGCTTTCCCAATGAGTGTCATGCACCTATGGAATGTGCACCCTGTTGTGGAACTCAGCATTGAACTAACAGGGAGAAAACACACCTCTTAGAGGGGGTGCCGGAATTCAGGGCATGCTGCATTGGTACATTGACTATTTTGAGTGAAAGTTCAGAAAAACATAGAAAACACAACAGATGTGAGAGGAAACTTTGACCTTTCTTTTTTTTTTTTTTAAGTTTCTATGTAAAAGGTACTACCTTGTGTCAAAAGAAGGAAATATTCTTTCACCAGCTCCTTTTTCACAAGTGCTACTGCTTGTTCAGCTTAGTAGAAAAGTGCTGAGTGCTTAGGCTTAGTCCCTGCTTTGGGTCATCATTTTACTTGTGGGAGCATTTATGTAAATATCAGTAACACTTCTGTGTTTCTCTCTTGTTAATACAATGCCAGTGCCAGCCAGAAACCCATGGAGGGGAGAGAGGAATCCCCCGTCTTTGGGTACAACACACGTGCACACGGGCGGGTGCGCGTGCGCGCGCACACACACACACACACACACACACACACACATATGTCTTCGTGGGCATGGGCTGAAGGTAGCTGAGGACAGTGCAGGTATGGCAGAGGGAATCCTCAGTTAAGCAGGTCCAGTAAACTGTAGCTCACAGTTAAACACAGTTCATAGGCGACGTTGGTCTTGCTTTCTCATTTTTATTAATTTTAAAAAATGGGGAGGGGGGCAGCATGCTAGCCTAGTGGCTAAAGTCCTCATCTTGCACACACCGGGATCTCATAGATCTCATATGGTCGCTGGTTCTAATCCTGACAGCCCTGCTTCCCATTCAGATCCCTGCTTGTGGCCTGGGAAAGCAGTTGAGAACAGCCCAAAGCCTTGGGACCTTGTACCCCTGTGGGAGACCTGGAAGAGACTCCGGGCTCCTGGCTTGGGGTTGGCTCAGCTCCAGCTGTTGCAGCCACTTGGGGAGTAAATCATCAGATGGAACATCTTCCTCTCTGTCTCTCCTCCTACTTCTGTATCTGACTTTCCAATAAAAATAAATAAATATTAAAATTTTTAAAAAGATTTATTTTATTTTTATTGGAAAAGTAGATTTAAAGAGGAAAGGAGAGACAGAGAGAAAGATCTTCCATCTGATGGTTCATCCCCCAAATGGCTACAGCAGTTGGAGCTATGTCAATCTGAAGCCAGGAGTCAGGAGCTTCTTCTGGGTCTCTCATGTGGATGCAGGGTCCCAAGGCTTTGGACCATCCTCTACTGCTCTCCCAGGCCATAGGCAGGAAGTAGAGCAACTGGGACACAAACCAGCACCCATACGGGATCTGGCGCATGCAAAGTGAGGATTTAGCCACTGAGCCGTTGTGCCACACTCTCTAGATTATTTTTAAAAGTCTCTTTAATTGTTAATGTTTTAAAAATATCTGAGAATTTTACATAAGAATCTGGCATACCTTGGAAACCCGAGGGGCTAGCAACTTGGGACCAGGTGGCACTTGGTGAAAGTGAACTCTGCCCCTGTCTGAGGGTGGGCCTCACCCCAGGCCGGGGAAGGCATTGCTAGTGAAGATGAGAGTTGTTGATTCGGGGCTGCCTGGTAACTGGGACTGGAGCTGGGTTCTCTACCCACAACTGACATGCCTGGAATTACAAGAAAGTGACAAACTCCACCTGGATAAACACAATTTCACAATGAAGCTGTGTCAACACTTCTAACCGACTCAGACCATGTTGTTCAGGAAGTTCCTCAGAGGTCAAAACCAAAATCAGTGTTGGCGGGGGAGGAGGAAGGAGGTGTGGACTGGTCACACTGACAGGTAGCCTGACAGTTGCTCAGGGCTCAGCAAATGCTGTCTTCCTATTACTGATGTTCTTCCAACAGGTGTCATTGGATGCTATGCATCCTCTCCAAATTAGGACCACGGAGTTAGCAGGGTGTAACCAAATCAGGACCCACCCTGGAAATGCAGATTGAGAGTGCATGCTGTTAAGAGACTGAAAGTGTGAATGCCTGCCCTGTTGCTGCAGGGTACTGAGCAGAAGAATTTTGGTGCAAACCAGTGATACAAAAGAAGCTACTTCGAGGACACTAGAGCTCTCAGGAGAACGTGGGAACAAGTGCACATACTCATTGTCTAGTGGCCAGAAAGTCATAGCAGCCTTCCTCGGAGTAGGGCTCACGCTGTCTCTGCTGTAAGAATTTTTTTAGATGATCAAGCCACATGGATGAAGCTGCAGTTCCCCAGGGCTTCGCTGTCCCGGCAATGCTTAGATTACTCTGGAGAGAGGCCTGTTCTGGGTTGATATCTCTGCGCAGCATAACTATCTGACTACCACAGCAGGACCTCAAACAGGCAGTTTCAAAACTCATTCAACAATATGCAATATCTCTGGGGCCGGCTCTGTTGCTTAGTAGGCTAAGCCTCTGCCTTATGGACACTGGTTTGTCCCAGGTGTGCCACTTCTGATCCAGCTCCCTGCTTGTGACCTGATCATTTGTCTTTTTTGGTAAGAGTTATTCTCACAAATACAAAGTGGTACCTTGTGATTTCTCTTATGTTGTTCATTTAAAAAAAAGATTTAATTAATTAATTATTTATGTGAAATGCAAAGTTACACAGAAAGAGGTAAAGAGAGAGAGAGAGATCACCCATCCACTGGTTCAAACCTCAAATGGGTATAACGACCAGGCCGGGCCAAAGCCAGGAGCCAGGAGCTTCATCCAGGCCTCCTGTAGGAGCGACTGGGGCCCAAGCAGTTGGGCCATCTTCTGAGGCTTTCCCAGGCGATAATCAGGAAATTGCAGTGCTCACAGAGCTGTCAGGAACTCAAGTTGGTGCCCCATGGGATGTCGGTGTAGCGGGTGATGGCTTTGCTTGTTTTGCCACACTGCTGGCCCCTCACATTTTTTTCATAGATCTGTTGGCCCCTTGTGGATTCTCTTTGCAGAAATGTTGCTCAAGGTCCTTTGCCCATTTTAAATCAGGTTGTTCATTTTCTTGCTATTGAGTCATTTGAGCTCCTTATATACTTAGACATTAACCCTGGATGAGTATTTTGCACATGCGTACTCCCATTCCATAGGTTGTTGTTTAATTCTACGTATTGTTTCCATGGCTGTGCAAAAGTTTTTAGTGTGATATAATACCATTGGTCTATTGTTGCATTTGTTTCCTGTGCTTTTCAGGTCATATCCAAAGCATTGCTGCTCAAATCAACAATACAGAGCACTCTACTATTTCTTTCCCCAGTGGTTTTAGAGATTCAACTCTTATGTGTGACTTGAATTCATTTTGAGTTCCTGCATGTGTACAGTGTGAGATTAAGGTCTGATTTCATGCTGCATGCAGGTATCCCGACTCTCCAACAGCGCTTACTAAAATGGTCCTCCTTTCTCCATTGTGTTTTCTTGGCACTTTTGTTGCAAACCAGCTGACCATGAATGTGTAGATTTATTTCTGAGCTGACAATCTTATTTCAGCACTCTATATGCTGTGTTGTGCCAGTATAATGCTATTCTGATCACCACTGGTTTATTGTATAAATTAAGGGCAAGTAGTGTAAAGTCCCTGCCTTTTTAATGGTCTTTTGTGGTTCCATATGAATTTTAGGATGATTTTTTTTCCTGTGCCTCTAAACTTGTCATTAAAGTTTTGAAAGCACTTGTATTGAATCTGCAAATTGTCGTGGTAGCCTGGGCATTCTAGCAATAGCAATTCTTCCTTCCTATTTTCCTTCAAAAAATTCCTTCAAGTTTTCCTATAAACAGAGAATATGTTCCAGTTTTCAATGGGTATCCCTTTCTTAAAGTTACTTCTATGCATGTCATTGCTCTAGTGCTATCACAGAAAATTGTTTTCTTAGTTTCTTTCATATAGTTTATTGTTAATGTTTAAAAATGCTATGATTTTTGTAGGTTGATTTTGTATCCTGTAACTTCACTGAATTTAATTTATTATTTCTACACTCGATCTTAGCCAAAAGGCCGAGAAGCGATTAATTTATTATTTCTAACGGGAACTTTTGGTGGAGGCTTTAGCATTTTGTCTGTGTAAGATCATGCCACCTACAAATAAGACCAATTAAACTTCTTCCTTCCCAATTTCAATGCCTTCTATTTTCTTTCCTCCTCTTATCTAGTTACTTGGCCTTGTTCAATGCACTGTGTTCAATCAAGTGGCAAAAGTTTGAATTTTCATCTCTTTTTAGAATTTAGGGGAAAACCTGTGTAGTATGATGTTACTTGTGGGCTGTTACATGTGGTGTTTGTTACATTGAGATACATTCTTTTGTATCTGAATTGTTGAGAGTGTTTGTCATGGAAGGATCCTAAATTTTGTTAACTTCTTTTTTACCAAAAAAAAAAAATCGTATCTACTGATATGAATTTAGTCCTGTTTTCTGTTACTGTAATGTTTTATGTTTGTCACAGTGACTATATCAAACTATCCCATGTTCTGGGAATACATCCCACTGGATCATGGGGAATGAAACTTTTAATATGCTATAAATTCAGTTGGTTGAGAATTCTTGTATCTATGTTCATTAGGGATATTGGTCTAGGTTTTTTAAGTCCTTGCAGCTTACAAAATAGTAAGCTAAAAGAAAGGAATTAGTAGGCTGTTATGGATTGAACTGAGTCTCTCAGAGTGGTATTTGAAGTCCCAAGCACTAGTTAGTCAGCAGGTGACACCATTTAGACAAAGTCATTTAGATTCAACTAGTTATGTAATTAGCTCTTGATCCTTCATGAATAAGAGGGGAACCTGCCAGGTGACAATGGAGGCAGAGACTGGAGGGCTACAGTTGTCAGATGAGGTGTGTCCAGGGTTGAGGACCATCACTGACAGCAAGAGCAGGAAAAGGGGAAGATTCTTCCCCATGGGATTCAGTGACAGAGTGGCCTGGGGGACACCTTGCTTTGCACCTCCTCATCTCCAGCACCAAGTAGGGTCGATTTCTATCATTTTAAACCACCCAGATGGTGGTGCTCCATTATTGCAGTTCTAGGAGATGAATGTATAGGTATTCCTCAAATTCGTTTTTACATTCAGCTTTTTCTAGATGTCTACTGTTAGCACACACACACAAAAGGAGGCACTCCATATGTTTAGATGTCTGGATCACATTTTAAACTCCCAAAATTTCTACCTCAAAGACAAAGTACAATATTTGTAACATACATTGTTATGTTTAGGACTGTTGTATCAAGAAGTGGTTTTAGAGAAGACTATGAAAATCCCATGTTCAAAAAGCTGTCATAAAGAATGCCTAACCATTACATCAAGCAAGAACCCTGGCCTGGTGTGTCATTGTGGAGGTGTCATTTTTGTGTTATGTCCTTAAATTGCTCTGTGGACTTAGTCCCATCTTTTGCTCTAGAGGAAAAGGTTTCTGATCACTCTGAGTTGATCAGGCTTGATGTGTAAATTAGTCTGTGCAGGTCTTGTAATATCAGAGCTCGAACCTTCTTGAAAGCATCTTCCACTCTTGCAGCTGGCTAGGGACTTTTGGGGTGCCAGACATGGTCTTGGTGGAGAAAGCCAGGGCTGTGGAATGGGCTTCACCACGCTGTCCACTTAGGGCTTCTGTGTCTCCCCTCCCCCGCCATGCCTCAGTTCTTATTGAGTCCCCCAGAGCTTGGAGTTAGGGGCAAGGGATTGCTTCATCCTGGTGAACAGTTCAATAATGAGGTCCTGAAAGTGCACAATGAGTACCAGCAGCAGCACGGTGTCCCTCTGCTAAAGCTCTGCAAGAAGCTCAACCGAGAGGCTCAACAGTACTCCGAAGCCCTGGCCAGCACAAGGATCCTCAAACACAGCCCAGAATCCAGTCGAGGACAGTGTGGGGAGAACCTGGCATGGGCATCCTACGATCAGACAGGAAAGGAGGTGGCTGACAGGTGGTGTTATGGGGTGCAGCTAGTGATAGCCAGCACCCATTGACAGTGGGCAAATGAAATTTGGCTGTGTTCTTTACCCTCTGTCCTGAAGGTGAGTCCTAACAGCAATGGAATGTTAATTCCATCCCCAACCACTTCCCCCACATCCTAAATGAGCCAGGCTATTGGAAGTCCAATTAGTCTACGTGTTTTTAGCTACAAGCCCAGTTCCTGTTCCTGTCCAACCTAACGAGCACTAATCAACTGTTTAGCCCACAACACTTAGGTATTCGCTCCTGCCCACCTGTGACTCACCTATCAACTGAGAGGGGACGGTATTGCATTGTCGTGTAACCACTCCCCTCACAAGCCCATTAAAAGGCCCAGGAAGCAGGGGCTCTCACTCTCTTTCTGTCCAGGTGCTTCCATTACTCTGGCACCTCGACTCTTGGCTGACCCTGGACAGGTAATTCCCTGAGCATGGTCCCTGTGTACTGCCTAGAAGAGGCAATGGTTATAATATTGTTGTTTCTGCTTTGTGTACTCTCTGGAGTTCCAAGAAGGGTGAGGCCTAGCAGTAGTGGAATGTGGGCAGAAAAGCCAGGGAAAGGTGAATGTCTGCAGCTTTGTAAGTGTGTCCAGGTTCTTTGTAAGTGTGTCCCGGTTATTTGTTGCATGTCTCTCAGGATAACTTATATTGCTGGGGAAGCTGGGACATAGGTCTTCAGCTTAACGGATGGACTTAAGGATGATGACCATTTGTTTCTTTTGGGATTATGATTGGGTGGATTGCTGTATGATTGGTTGGATTATGATTAGTTGGATTTCTGTATGGACTTGTGATTTGCTCTGTTATCACCAAGCTTGGTTAATAAAGACTCCTCGATAAGCCTTAAACATGTCTGGTATGAGCTCGCTCGCACCCTGCAACAGTGGTACAGTGAGATCAAGAATTACAACTTCCAGCAGCCTGGCTTCACCTCGGGCACAGGGCACTTTACGGCCATGGTGTGGAAGAATACTAAGAAGATGGGTGTGGGGAAGGCATCGGCGAGCGACGGGTCCTCCTTTGTGGTGGCCAGATGCTTCCCAGCCGGCAATGTTGTCAACCAGGGCTTCTTCGAGGAAAATGTCTTGTCCCCCAAGAAATAACTGCAGGAGAAGGCAGGAGACTTGAGAACATGAAGTGCCTCGAACCATAAAAACCCAGCTGTGTGTCTGTCAGGGGTGTGTGTGCACAGGTGATGTGTTGCCCACATCCCTGGTGCACACCTCTGGACACCCAGTCCTGCACCAACTCACTCTTACTGCAGGAATGAACAGAAAATGCATGTTCCTTGGCGGCGGGCCTAGACCACAGTTTTCTGGGATTGAGGGTGGGAGGGGAGGTCAACTTATAAACATCTCTTGGTGCTCTTGTAAACAAACGTCTGTCCTCTCCTGTCCATCCTTGGAAGTTTTGAGCTCCAACTATTTGTGACACCGAGAATGGAAATTCATGTCATGTGAATTTCCTTCTAATAGACTTTATTGTTTCCTAACTTGCTATGCTCAGCGTTTATTGGGAGTCTTATTTTACCAACCCAGAAGCTCCACTAAAGCTTTGGGCTGATGTATCCAAACTCCCGTAAGGACGTTTGGTTGGTAATAAGCATTCAGGTGTTGAATGTGTGAATCACGTGGGAGGCACACAGCACCTTTCTGGACTTGGCAGGGTTGGAAAGCTGACATTTCCCCCCTCCGGGGCCCTTTTGTGGATTGCTGGGAGTCTCCTCTTGTCCAGCCTGGTGCCGAGGTCCCTCTGAGAGCCCTTTGGGGTGGCTGAAGCATTCCTGGTGCCTCTGACTAGTGGAGCCTCACCTGCAAGGACATCCTTAGACTCTTTGTTCTGCCTCCTCCAGGAGGCCTCCTGGGTTGTGTTCATGGCCTCCTAAAGCCAGAGCCCTCTCCTGGCCACTCCTGTCCCTCCCTGGGGCTACGTGAGGTGTTCCCAGGAAGCCCCGCTGCTTTCTTGGTGAGCTGTGGTCCACGTTGGGCCCTCAGCTCTGGCTCTGTCTTCTCTGCCTCTGTCAGCTTTCCCAAGCCTGGATCAGCTGCCAGCCCGCCAGGTTCTCAAGTGCTACTGTGGAAGCCCAATGCCCAGGGCTTCACCTGAAGTCAATAACCCCTTTTGGTATGGTAAGTCACGACTTTGAACGTCAGCTCTCTCTCCTCACCTCCTGCCAATGTGTACCCTTCAAATGAAAGAAGAGCTTGAGAGCTGCCTCATTACTTTCTCCTGCTGCTTTTATGCAACTCCCACATGGTGGGATCTATTGTTATTGGGGTCTCAGGGAAACGTGCTTTGACTCCTGCTACCGGGGCTAACTGTGTCAGGCTGTGTGTTGGTGACTGTACTGTGGAGTTAATGTGCCCCATCTCATTCAATTCTTAGAATGCTTAAGAGAATGCTCACCCATCACACAGTTGAGGAGACTGAGGGGTAACTGGTTAACATCTTGCTGGGATCAATAAGCAATGACATAACAGAGCCCAGACACTTTCTAAAGGTTAATTAATTGTTAATAAGGCAGTTAGAGAGAGAGAGAGAGAGACAGAGAAAGAGATTTGTTAATGGAGCTAGGCTAGTCTGAACCCGGGAGCCAAGACCCAGGAGCCAGGAGATTCTTCTGAATTCCCACATGGGTGCAGAGACACTACTACCCAGGCCATTTTCTACTGTTTTCCCAGCTTGCATTAGCATGGAGCTGGGATAGAAGTGGAGGAACCAGGACTTGAACTGGAGCCCATGTAGGATACTGGTGTAGTAGACAGCCGCCTTACTAGCTCAGCCACAGCACCAGTCACAAGCCCAGGTTCTAGTCCAGGTCTCTGACTCCAGGGCTACTGAATTTAAACATGGGATTCATGTGGAATCCCCACTGTGAGGTCTTATGGAGGAAAAAGATTAACCCCACTCTGGCAGCAGTGAGGGCTTTGGGAGATAAAGGTTGGGCTGGGGCCCCTGGGGTTGGGTCCTGGTAGTTTATAAGAGTGAGAGGGCACACAGATGCTCCCTGTCCTTTATCACATGTTATCTTGTATCATCCCAGGACTCTGCCAGCAAGAAAGTCATTGCCACAGATAATCCCCATTACCATGACCTCCAGAACCATGAACCAGCCCCCCATACGTTCTTACTGTGTTTGTGGTGTTGTGTTATAAGCAACAGAACACAAATTAAGACAAGGGATTACTATGGATTCCTACAGTTAAGATTTTTTTATCTATTGCTCTATTATTTATCCAGAAAAATCCTAAAAATGGGACTCTAAAAAAGAACTTTTAAGTATTCACTCTTTCCTTAAAAAGAGAACTTTAAAATGCCTCCTATAGTACATATTCTTCCGGGTTGGTACCTGTGTTGCGGGTGAGGAGTGGGACCAGCACAATGGCAGTGCAAGCTATGGGCACTGGTTCCTGTCATGGCTGCTCCACTTCCAGTCCAGCTCCCCACTAATGGCCTGGGAAAGCAGTGGAGCATGGCCCAAAGCTTTGGCCCCTGCATCCACTAGGAGACCTAAAAGAAGCTCCCAGCTTCTGGTTTTGGGTGGGTGTGGCTATTTGGGAGTAAACCAGTGAATGGAAGAGCTCTCTCTCTCCATCTCTCTTGTTCTCTCTGTAACTTTTTCAAGTAAAAATAAACAAATCTTTTTTAAAAAGTGGGGCATGAGATTCTGGATTTATCTACAACCTCACAGATCACGGCAGGGCAGACACCATTAAGGACTCATCAAAACCTGTTCCCCTCATCTCCCTGCGTTCATGGTAGAACTCCATTTTCTAGTCCCTTTATCAAGAGAAATGTCCAGGTCAGTGGGTCCTACCCAGCAACTCTGAGTAGAAGGGGTGTGGAGCGTGTGCCACACCTTTCTTCTTGCCAAGGTTTGACTACCACTTAAAAGCCTACCTTGAAAGTCACTTGACATTCAGCGTGAAGAGTGGAAGATGACAAAGCCATCGTGAACCCGGACATCTTTTAAATGACTGCATACTAGAGGGCTATTTATCCAAAACTAATGTAAGCACTTAATAAACATCTGTGATGGTAAGGCCTCTACTGCAGCCATTTGGGCCTCTGCCGTGGCAGTTGGCTTGTTCTAAGGAACACACACTGTGTTGCCAATACATCAGCAGGTGCAGGAGCTGAGAACGTGGCTCCTGCGCCAGATGGAGGTGAGTGCTCCATAAACCTAGGTTGGGTTTGCTGATTCTGCTACTTATTGCCAGAAAAAAAAAACCAAAATGTATTGATTCAAGCTTTCCTGAGTAAGTTCAATAGAATCAGCTAATTAGCTCCTGCCTGGGAGGTGTCCCTGGGGCAGTTTGAAGAGTCCATAAATAAACATGATCCACATATTATCTGGACCATATTGAGCAAATGGTCCCCATTACCAAAACTCCCCAAATCCCACTCTAATTTCTCATGTTTGTTCAGAAAATTTACTGAACCCTCCAGGATGCTTGGCAAAAGGCAGTCAACAGTGTTGAGGTCACAAACAACTATCCTACTGTTGTTTCATTTGTCTGCTTAGCATTCTGTTAGGTTCTGGCCATTCTCACCTGCCCAGGGGAAAATGTGACATCTGTAAAGATTATCATTGGAGTACAAATAGTTCAGCTTTTGGAATAAATTATTTGCAAGCACTCTTTTTTTGCCCCTAAGTAATACAAGTCTAAATACTGAGTTTCTCCCAATCATGCCAGACTCACACTTTGCTCAGGGTGTAAACTTGAAGGGCTCCCTGCCTCAGCAAGGAGAGAACTGGGTGGGAGCCTATTGAATCTACAAACCGGATGCATGTAGGAGGCCTTGATGGGTTAGAATTTTAGGTCCAGAGGACTGTGCATGGGCCAGGACCAGGGAACCACCTCTGTAGAGCCTTAAAGATGCTTCCTGTTGCAGAATGACAGCCACACTTGTTGCTTGCACACAATAGGTGCTTTCATAATCACCTGGTGGAAGGTCTTGAGGGAACCCTGCATGGCTTGGGGCCCCAGTGGCTGGCTCTGCCTCTCCTCCTGTGTGTTGCGGGAACATTAATCTGCCTCTCAAGGCCTCCTTTGCCCCATTTGCCAGACAAGGAGTTGTGTAGGGAAGAAGGAGTCACTGGATGTAGCTATGGTCGTGCTGCGAGGGGCCTGGCAGTATGCCACGGCTGTCATTGTTATCCTGGTTGTCTCGTCAATATGTGCCTTGAATGCTATCACAGTGTTGAAGTGACTCTGAATATCCCCCTCTTAAAAAACTGAATAGAAAAAGCATCAAACGGTCATAGCTTATCAAGATGACATTTTTATATCCAAATAACATTTGGTGTTTAAATGCCTTGGTGTTTTTAAAATTAGCACGCATAGTCATTTGTTTATCTGTGAAGCCCACTGCTTGCCAAGTACCCTACTGGGTACCAGCCATACCAAGCAAACACAATACACCGAAGCTATTCTCTTTTGCGCCCTGAGATTTTGTGTTCTAAACCCTGTTGGTTTAAAACCCTTTTTCCCAACACCACAAATTTTCAGAAATCACGTTGACGCTATGTTTTAGGTCTGTACACTTTGTAAGACCGGCTCTGGCTTCAGGACTCCTCTCTAAGGTTCTTTGTGATTCTCACCATGGCTCAGGTCCACTTCCCATTGCCTGAGGAAGCAAGTGGCTGTCAGTCTAATTGCATAAAAATCATTCATTCCACTTGTTAAGATAAAAGATTAGACTTTGTTCCTTATTCTATGTGTGCTGCTTGGTGTCCACTTCCTTTTTTCCCCTAGTAGAATGAAAAAACAGAAGGCGTTTCATTGTGGCAGGATAGCAGGTGACTGGGCGAAGTCATCCTTCTAGAACTGAGTGTGAGCAGGCGCTAGGATTTGGCCAGTGCCTTCAGCGGGGTTGTTGGCATGGAAGGAGGGTGTCACTCACTCTCATGGTCTTGGCTGACAACATTCAGCCATGGCAGAGCCTCGCACTGCCTCAGAGCCCAATTCTACACGCAGGACTAATGTCCTCTGTGCAACAGCAGGGCTTGTCCCTAGAGATGAACCTCCTTGGTCACCCCAGTTCCTTAGAGGACCAGCATTGACAGCCCGGTACATACTTAGCTCTGAGGATCCTGGATTAGTTCCAGGGTTGGGGCAATGAAGTAGCACAACTGTTAGCTTCAAACCACAGAAACATGTCCTCTGCCAGCTCTGAAAGCCAGCAGTCCCAAGTGGGTCATGTGATGTTCCTGGTGGCTTCCAAAATCCCAAGGTTTCAGTCTCTATCTTGGTTCTCATGGGACACTCTCCTCATCTCTACATGCTGTTTTCCCCTGGGTATCTATGAATCTGTGTATCTCTTCCGTGGTCTTACACCAGCCATGTTGGGTTAAGGGCCCACTTCCTGCAGGATGCCCACATCCTAACGAATGACACCCATAACAATCTTACTTCCAAGTTAAGACATATCCCAACTTCCAGAAGGATGTGAATTTGGAGGGCTGGGTGGACACTGTTCCACCTTGCACAGGTTGCTCTTTGTGTTGGTGCTTATTCCCAGTTGGGCAAGGTTGCTGTTGTCTTGGAGGATGAGAAAGAGGGCTGGCTGTTGGGGAGGCAGGGTAGGAAGAGGCTTGTGGGAAACTGTCACCAAAAGGCAATGGACACCTGGAGTAATGAGGAGGGGGAGACATAGGGGCTGGAACCCAACCTGCAGGTGCACTGCCAGGCAGCAGCTGCAGATGACCCCACGTAAGTTGCCCCATTGTGGGTTCTGACTATTCCCTGGCCTCTTTTGCTGATTTTTAAGACAAAGCAGAGGAGGATGCCCAAGAGGAGAGTTTGAGTCTCACATCATTTCCCAGAGACGTGTGCATTTCTCAGCCTGTCAGAGTGTGTATTTATGAGAATTCTTGTTTTCAGAAATGATGGCTCTGATTGCCACTGCGACAGCCACAGCAACAACCTCAGCACTACCTCGAGGCTTATCTTCATTCATTATGCTCTGCTGTGTGTCTTGGGCTTTTGCTATAAAGCACCTCTTTAAGTTCATCAGGGCTCAGGCAGCCAAAGGGCATCTGTGCAGTAGTTGATAATTTTCTCTTTCTGCGGGTGAGACAACCAGGGCACAAGAGGGTTAATGCCACTTATTACTAATTCCACGGCTTATTGCTTTGCTGTTCACGCTAAATGCCCTTTGCACATTCCTCAGCTTGGTTTCTAGGCCGTAACACCACTGCTGTTCCATGACCTGCTATGTTGTAATTTGTGTTGTTTTTAAAACTGTGTGTATGATACATTCTAATAATTTTTTCTATTATCTTAAATATGAAAACTAAAGCTAACTGCTTTACATTTTCAACCTATTATGATTTCTGAAATCAATATACTTTTCAACACAAGGTTCTTATGGAACATATTCCTAAGTTTATTTTTTAAAGTTAACTGACTAACATTCATGAGAGAGATGATACAGTTACTTATTTGGATGATTATGTGTCTATATCTGAGCCTTTTATTATTCTACAATTGAGGGTGTTTGTATTAGCCCATGGAGACGCACTTCTGTTGTGTTTCAAACAACTGGCAAATTACTTTACCAGTTTCACGTTGTACAAAGAAATTCACATTGTGTAGTACGTTTCTATAGAAATGGACAGACAATGGAGATTCAAAAAATTCATGGAAAGTGTGTCACAGCTTTTAAAAAATGTATGTGTGTGTGTGTTAGAGAGAGAGAGAGAATGTTCCCATTCGCAGCTCACTCCTGAAATGCCTATAACAAGTATGGCTGCATCTGGGCTGAAGCTTGAGTTAGAAGGTAGAAATTCAATCTGGGTCCTCCATGTGGGTGGTAAGAGCCCAATTACTTGAGCCATCTCTACTGGCTTCTGGGGTCTGTGTGTGCAAAAAGCCAAAATCAGGAGCTGGGATCAGGTACCAGTACAGTATGTGGGCATCTCAGTGCCAGGCAAAATGGCCTCTCCTGCATTCTTTTTCTCTCTCTCTTTAAAGGTTTATTCTTTCTTTTTTTTTTTTTTGGAGAGGTAGATTTACAGAGATAGGGAAAATAGAAAGAAAGAGCTTCCATTTTTTGGTGTACAACCCAAATGATTCAACAGTCATAGCTGAGCTGATCCTAAACCAGAAGCCAGGAGCCAGGAGCCTCCTTCCACTCCCAAGGGGGTACCAGGATCCCAAGGCTTTGGACCATCCTTTGCTGCCTTCCCAGACTGCACGCAGAAAGCTGAATGGAAGTGGGAAGTAACCACCCAACCATTCTACCCACCTCGGCTGTTAAGAGATTGTTTTTCTTTCAAATGAAGATGTTAATCAATCAATTGGATAGCATTATCACTGATATAATAGGTATTGGAGTGAATATCTGGATAATGTTAGACGCAACTATTACCAACCTGTGTGTCTTTACCTGTGAGTCTTTTGCTTTTAAGTAAGAGCAGCTGAGAACATTCCTGCCCTGGATATGGATCCACCTCCTAGGGAGGGACCGGCACCAACAACTGAGTTTTAGAAATTGCCTCAGAATCAAATTGTGAGGCTAGATCACAAACTTGCCATCTCCTCCTCAGCACTATCTAATGAATTTTGGCTTCTGGGACCTCTCAGTTCTCCAATTTATTAACACTGGGACCGTTGGGCCCTTCATGGGTGCTGATACCTTATGTAGTAGGATGGGACCCCACTGTGGCAATTCAGTATGATGTAATGGTGCTAGCACTTGAAAGACACCCATGTGGCATAGGATGTTGCCTGATAAAACAAGGGTCCTCCTGCTGTCCTCTGCAGCATGTAGCTGGCCAACGGTAGGCCCATGTGCCTCAGTCAGAAGGCTCACGGGTCAATAGGGTCAGCTCTAGATTAATGAAAGATTTCCAGAGGAAGAAATTGAAACTGGTGCTTCAGTCTTCCAAGCTGGAGGGCAATCCCAATTACTATTGCTATTATATAGTTATTAAAGTTTACAGGCCACTTAAAATTACAAAAGGAGACCTTTCGCAAAGTGTCTTTGGAGTGTGGTTCCTGAACCGGCACTGGGTATACTGCCTGCTACAGCCAGTCCATGGTGAGAAAAACAGAGACACAGAGTGGAGGTTTAGAAAGTTGTAGAGGACTCTGACACTGTCTTGAGAACAGCTATGAACTGACCTCACAGAACACAGCTTTGACCAGTGAAGCATACCGAGACTCAAACAGGGAATCTCAGGTGCACATGTTATGCACACATCAGCTGTGCACCGTAGGACCTGGCTTGCCTTTGCCATGAATGGGGCAAAAAGTAAAATCGATCCTTCAGCACAGATGGCCCTAGTGGGAGCCCATATAGTCATTCTCACTTTCACAAGTGCAAAAGCAACTGCTAGCAGAGTCTGTGATCTGCAGATGGCACAGCCAGGTCGGGCTAGAACTAGGAGCACAACTTGATTTTTTTTTTCAATTCCCCAACTACCATCTCTTTACAGTGCCTCAAGCCAAGCAGGTGCTGAAAATTTGAAGCTGAAGATGGGTGAAACAGAGGCCGAGAGAGGTCATTCATGTGGAGGGTCTTGGGAGAATGGGGCAACAGTTGTGATCTGGCTTGTTACAGAAACAGTGAAACCCACAAGAGCCTCTCTAAAGGACAGAACTGGGACTTCCTGTGGTTTAAAATCACCACTAACAAATTGGGCCTATTCAGGGGACAGAGGAAAGTCGTTTCAGTCTGTTGTAATGGAGACTCAAGGAGAATAATATGCATGGACTGAAACGGAGGTAGTCTCACTCCGTCTCTACATGTAGAGTACCTAGTCTATGCTGAGCACTGTTCTTGGTCCTGGAATTCACATTGCAATCATCTACATCCCTGTCCTCCATGAAGATTACATTCTGGTAGGAGGATGAGGCAATGACTTTCCAAGTCATCCTAAGAATGGAATGAAGAGCGTGTGTTTGGTGCATTGGTTAAGATGCTACCAGGGTTGCCCGCATTCCTGTATCAGAGTACTTGGGTTCCAGTCCTAGCTCTGCTCCTGACTCCGGCTTCATGCTGACACCCACTCTAAGAGGCACTTGTGTCCCTGTCTATCATCCAACACTGGAGACACAGATTGAGTTCTAGGCTCTTGGCTTTGGCCTGGCCAAGCCCCACCTCTTCTGGGTGATTGGGGAATGAACCAAGAAATGGGAGATCTTTCTCTCAACAAATAAAAGTTTTTCTTTGAGAAAAGAATTATGACTTTCAAAAGTCTCTTTTTAAGTTAACAAGAAGAACAGAAAGAGGTCAAGGACAGATGGTATAGAGAGAAGGCCTGTCTAGGACAGTGACCATATCATACAGCATAGTGGTGGGACAGAGACAGGGAAGTTGGCCAGGCAGTAATTTGGGGAAGGCAGAGAGGGTGGCACCCTTCAGGAGGGACCATAGGCTAGAACATGCAGGGTGTGGAGGATAGCTTGGCCACAGGGGTCCTGAGATGAACTTGTGGGCACAGGGAAGAGTAGACTCAAAATGTTGCAGGTTGGAGTACTACAAGGCTCTCCGGGGTCTTTTTTTTTTTTTTTTTTAAGATTTATTTTTATTACAAAGTCAGATATACAGAGGAGGAGAGACAGAGAGGAAGATCTTCCATCCGATGATTCACTCCCCAAGTGAGCCGCAACGGGCCGGTGCTGTGCCGATCCGATGCCGGGAACCTGCAACCTCCTCCGGGTCTCCCACGCGGGTGCAGTGTCCCAATGCATTGGGCCGTCCTCGACTGCTTTCCCAGGCCACAAGCAGGGAGCTGGATGGGAAGTGGAGCTGCCGGGATTAGAACCGGCTCCCATATGGGATCCCGGGGCGTTCAAGGCGAGGACTTTAGCCGCTAGGCCACGCCGCCGGGCCCTCTCCGGGGTCTTTTGTCCAGCAGGTCCCTAGACCACCAAGGGGTGAGGCAACAGTGTTCTTCTGCAGCAGAAACACTGGAGACAAACGGGTGGTTGAATGAAGTCACAAGCTTATATAGGGTAGGAAAAGGGGGCAGGCAGAAGGGTGGTTCCGACAACACTTCCACCCAGCAATGACATTTTGACAGGCTAGTTTTTATGTCTATCTGGGCCCTCCAAAGAAGTTATGTCAGGAAGTTATAAGTACAGGACCTGTGTCTCAGGGCAAACTCATTACCTGCTGAAAGCAGGATGAATGTAACATTTGACTTCCTAGAGTTGTCTACCAAGGAAGTGCTAGCACAAATCCTTCAAAAGCAGAGAAGAGACTTAGGTGCAGCTCATCACTCTTGCTGCACGCCCAATGAACAGGTCATATTGGGGTCTCAGTTGCAGAGACTCCTGTCGGGTTCCCCCAGGGACATGGTGTGCCGCATGCCTATGGCCTCCCACATGGGCTAGGCAGGCAGAGATCCAGGGGCAATCTCCCACATAAGGCCAGTACAACATTGGGCAGACTGAGAGGTGAAGATCTTGAGGGCAGGTTAGGGAGCATTTGAACAGATCCTGGGGCAGCCAAGTGGGTGCTTGTTATAGGCTGGCAGCTTGTAAGGCTGAAGCATCCTGGGCTATGGCTATAGGGCTGCGGAAACATGGAAGGAATTTCTAGCATTGTCTTAAACCAGGGAGCCATAGGATCATATTCTGAGGGGGCACAAAGACAAGCCAGGGACCCATGGGAGAAATGCAGGACAGAGAGGATGGATCTGAGACTCAGATAAACATGGCGTCATTCAGGGATACTTGTTGACTGCACATAATGGCCAAGAGGAAGGTAGGTGACTCCTGGACTGGGCAAGAAGTGATGAGAGCCAGTTCTGGCAAAAGTGATACAGGACATGAGGTGTGTTCAATCTGGGAGGGTCTTACATTATTTCTGGTGCTGCACTGAAGTAGCACAGAGTGGGTAACATGTGGAAAATAGAAACCAGTTTTCCCCAGATCTAGAGGTTGGGAAGTTCAGGATCAAAGCGCTGGCAGCCAGTGTCTGCTGAGGGGTGTTCTTGCTTCACCCTCACACAGAGGAAGAGGTGGTAGGCCAAAAACGGCCTCAGAACAGGGAGGGAAGTAACTCCCTGGAACCTGCTTGGAAGAGCCCGGCCCTTGTGAGTTAAATCCTCTATCTCCTAAAGACCCGTCTCTTAGCACCCTCACATTGATGATCTAGTTTCAACAAAACAGGTTTGAAGAACTCGTTCAGACTGCACTCTGAACTTTTTTCAAAAAATGTATTTGTTTTTATTGGAAAGGCAGATTTACAGACAGAAGTAGAGATAGAGAGAGACATGTTCCGTCTGCTGGTTCACTCCCTGGGTGGACACAATGGCTGGAGCTAAGCCTCTCTAAAGCCAGGAGCCAGGAGGAGCTTCTTTGGGGTCTACCATGAGGGTGCAGGGTCCCAAGACTTTGCACCATACTTTACTGATTTCCCAGGCTACAGGCAGGGAGCTGGATGGAAAACAAACTGGCGTCCAATTGGGATCTTGATGCTTGAAGGAAAAGGATTGGCCAATTGAACCATTGTGCCAGGCCCGAAACTTGGAACTTTTGAGGTTGTGGCAAAGCATCCAAGGGGACGTGCCCATGAATGTTTGGATATATGTGCTTTCCATCACTTGTTGGGCCTTGTCAGTGGATGAGAGCAGTAATTGAATGTGGAGCGGGATGTTTTCCCATTGTCCTCTGCCTATCTCTAAAGGCAGGATTGCTATTGGCCATGACTCTTCCGGGATACGGCTGGTACTGGCTGTCAGGCTGGGAACCATTGCATACAGCGGCAGGTGCTATCCTGGGAGCCCTCTTGCCAGTTATCCATTCAGTTCTCAGAACTGTCCCTGTCACCCTGGGTTATGTGGCAGACACTGGATCCAGTCTGGATAACTGGAATCCAGGTCCATGTTGATGATGCTGCAATGTACTTGTTCTCAAGTTGAAGAGCTACCAATCCCTTCTTTCTGTTTGTACCTGCCAAGTTCCCCACCAACTCCAGAGGAGTTGCAGAGCCAGCCAACATGAATCTGAATGTCCTGAAAAGTTATTTTTAGTATTTTTTGAAAATACTTTGCAGTATTGTGCACCACAGATTAAGAATCTTGCAATCACGGATTGCACTCCTTTAATGGGTTGGGAAGTCAGCATAGCTAGTTAGGATCTGCATTCTTTAAACATAATAAACAGAATAGGAAGTATCTGAGTACAGTACACAGTTAAGTGTGAAACTCTGGATGCATATTTGGATCACAATATAAGATCCATTTCTTCTTAAAACATCTGACAGGAAGAGAAATAGAGGCAGATATCCCCCATCTGTTGGATCACTCCCCAGATGTCCACAATGGTCAGGACTGGAGCCAAGAGCTGGGAATGAAATCTAAGTCTCACATTAGCATGGCAGGAACCCACACACATGAACCCTCACTGCTGCCTCTTAGGGTCTGCACTGGCAGGATCCGGAGACAGTAGGTGGAGCCAGAACATAAACCTGGTACTTTTTTTTTTTTTTAGTATTTATTTATTTTTTTATTGGAAAGCAAGACATACAGAGGGGAGAAGGGACAGAGAGGAAGATCTTCCATCTGCTGGTTTACTCCCCAAGTCTGCAAGGGTCGAGTTGAGCTGACCCAAAGCCAGGAGCCAGGAGCCTCCTCTGGGTCTCTCACACGGGTGCAAGGTCCCAAGGCTTTGGGCCATCCTCAACTGCTTTCCCAGGCCACAAGCAGGGAGATGGATAGAAAGTGGGGCCACCAGGACATATGGGATCCTGGTACGTGCCCATATGGGATCCTGGTACGTGCAAGGCAAAGACTTTAGCCACCAGGCTACCATGCCAGGCCTGAACCCCAGTACTTCTATGGGACACACGGATGTCTTAACTGCTGGGTTACATGTCTGCTCCACAAGATATACTTCCTACTGTGGTAAGAAAAACGTTTCAGGAAACACTGGACCAGAACATTCCTTACTGTGCTGGCCATCCATAGCCAGAGCAGCATTCACTGCGCTGTTTACTCCCTGATGAATTGATAAGGATGTGCATTTGTGCATTTCACACTCATGTTTGCCTTGTGCACTGGCACCAAATATGGGATGCAGCCTGGCTCAGAGATCTGCTCAAAGGTCTGGGGAGACCATGGCAGTGGGTTATACTTGAAGGTGAGGAAGACACACACAGGCCAAATCCCAATCTTACACAAGCTAAGACACAGAAAACTTACACAGATATTACTTCTCCAAGGACATCTGCTTAGGATTCCGTGCCCAACCTTGGATGGGTACCACCCTTGGTACTAACGCTTGGAATCAAGGACTATTGTTTTCGAGCAGCTCATGTCATCTCCCTGTTTGGCCTTTCAAAGCTTTCTCTTTGGAAACCTCCAAGTGCAGCTATATACACATATTCCCATTGTAATGTTCCATTACTCGAAACTAAACTCATCTTTGCAGAATGTGTATGTTTGTGTGTGTGTGTGTGCGCACGCGTGCGCTATTCAGGCTGACAGAAACAACAGTGCTGTGAGTAGGTGTGGGCGCTTCTTACCTAGAGGCAGGGATCTGGAAAAAGCAACTCACAAAACCCAGTGCAGAGTAACAGATAAATAAGTGGGAGGAAAGTTGGGAGCGTGTCAGCATCGGGAGTCAAGAGAGAAGTTTGCAAAGCTAGCAAAAGTTTAAAATCATACTCTGCTAAAATCACATGGGTTTGGTATTTTTGTTTATATTTTCATCAAATTTTTTTTCTCATTTCTTCACACAACAGCATCATTTGCTCTAAGAAGGCTTTTCTTTTTCATTTCTTCAGTGACGCATTGGTCATTCAGTAGCATGTTATTTAAATTTGTGTTGTTGTAATTTTCCTGTTTTTATTCCTTTTTTGACTTTGTTTTATGGCTTTGCATTCAAGGCATTGTATAGTAACTATGTAATAGGAACTATCATATCCAGATGTGAAGATACAATGCAGTACGCATCTCTACTTCCAAATCAAAGATGAACTCACAATAAAATTGTTAAATATTGTCGCTGTCCCGCAGCGATGGACTTGGTGCACGGAGCTGATAATAACACACGTGGACCCTGACTGATGGTCAAAAGCCGTAGTTTATTAGTGGCATCAAACTTAACACACTGAGGGCCACACAGGATAAGGGAGGAAGTATTGAGCTCATCAACAAAACCATCAATGCTTTTGTTTGGAACTCTTTTGTCTTGTATATTCCACCAGGTGTTCTCATATACATACTCTCCACTCAACTGTTGTTATGCAAATGATATCCAATAAGGTATACAAAAGGTAGCCATTTGGTTATTCTCCTCCAAATATTATCCAACCAATTGTAATCCTGTGCTCACTGACCTTCTACAGTCACAATGTCCTCCTACAAAATATATCTTGAAAATGTGGGATGGACTGTCTACCATTGTCCATACCTACAATGTCAGGATAAACTTAAAAGAGCTGAATGACTGACTTAGGACTATTTGTGAAGGACTATACTACTATAATAATATGCAGGGAATCAGTGGGGAGGAGAGGACTTGGGGATGGTGGAAGGGAAATTCCAGAGCCTATGGAACTGTATCATTAAAAAATAGATAACAAAATAAAACCTTAAAAGAATCATCAAATGTAGCAGAAGGTCAAGTTAGACAGAAGCTGAAATGCCTGCAGAACCTTAAGAAACATGATGAGGTCAAGGGGTGATGACCAGCCTGCAGAGGGCTGAGTGATGAGCAAAAGAAACTACAAAGTGGACGAAGGCTTGGCAGTGGACGAAGGCCAAACGGAGGCTGAGAGGTCATGGACTAGAACAGGGGTAGCTTCTTTGAGAAACCAAGTTGAACCTAATTTTACAGAAAAAGACAAAATACAAGTTGGGCTTACTAGAAGAAGCAGGGATATTTAGTTTTTATTAAAAGCCATGATAAAGTTATGAATTTTTTCCTTTTATCTTGCATCCTGTCTGAACAGCTAGATAAGAAATTCTGGTAATTACAGAGATTTGTGGCAACGCCTGCTGCTGCTCTGGGAGTTTATGCAAGTAGTGATGAAGTGTCTTGTGCAGCTATGATTCTAAACGGTAAAGCCTGGTCCAATAAAAGTCAAAATTCAGAATAAAGACTTAGTGTTTAACCTAGTGGTTGGAACACCAGTTATATGACACCTGCATTCCAGAGGGGAGTGCGTGGGTCCCTTCCTGTCTTGTGGCTGTCAACTCCAGCTCTCTGCTTATGCATTTCCTGGGAGGCCGTGGTGATGCTTCAAGTGATTGTGTTCCTGCCACTCATGTGGGAGACTTGGGTGGAGTTTTCAGCTTCAGCTTGGTCTGACTACTGTGCACGTTTGGGGGGATGGACCAGTGGATGGGAAAAACAAATAAGCTGAGAATTAGAAGGGAAAAACTGTACTAAGCCACTGTGAACCAGTGAGTTCTGCTGAACAAGCACAGAGAGGTAATGATCTGTATTCTGAACGCTGGAAATGGTGTGGGTAGTCGGTAGAATCCCAAAGGACAGGTCCTATTTCTTTGTGCTGAAAACTAGATTTGAAATTGCTTTGTATTCGTTTGTTTGGTTTATCAAGTCATTGACAGCATTTAGATCTAGACACATAGGACTCTAAGTAAGAATATGAAAGTCAGGTTTGTGGCCAGAGTTTGTAGTTATCAAGGCAGATTACCAGGTGTTGCATAGTGATAGACATCTAGTCATTAATGAGTAAGGAAATTTGCATTTACGCAAAAGGACTTATGCAGTAGTTAATTGTTTAGGGAGGGGGCAGTGGCGAAGAAGGCCCTGGGGCTAAGTGAGTCAGACATCTTATCTGACAATCTCTGGGGATAGTGATGGGATTCAGTGACAAGGGGTCTACATAAATCCTAAAAAATAAATTCTTTCCCCAAGCTGGGAGCAGGTGAAAAATGCCTAGTTAAGAAAACACAAATCTGTTAAGAAAACACAGATTTGTGAAAAAAAAAGTGTCAAGGACACTTTCTTGGCTGCTCTCACAGCAGGAAGGAGCAGCCTTAAGGTTACACCTCCTGTTTGGCATTCTAGAAAAGTCCCCAGACTATCTTCAACCCACTCAGAGCTGTTCACTGTTTTTGATTCAGCATCATTTTTTAAAACCTGCCTAATGGTTTGAAAATAAAAATGCCTGCTTTGAACAAACATGTTATTGGTCTGGTAGAAGAGAACTAACCTTGGTTAGCTTTCCTGAGTTTGTATATTCGCTTAGGCTAAGGGAATACTTCTGTATTCCTAAATTAAAGCCTTTAAGTTTGGAAATTTGCAGCAACAGTATTTCTATTGTCTGTCAAGATTTGAACATTGAGGTTTTGTTTTGTTTTTTAAAGATTTATTCGTTTCTATTGGAAAGGCAGATAGAAAGAAGGAGACACAGAGAGAAAGATTCCCTGTCCACCAGTTCACCCCCCAAGCAGCCGCAATGGCTGGAGTTGAGCTGATCTGAAGCCAGGCGCCAAGAGACTCTCCCAGGTCTCCCACGTGGGCCACAGGCAGGGAGCTGGATGAGAAGTGGACCAGCTGGGATTAGAAGTGGTGCCTACATGGCATCCCAGTGCAGGCAAGGCGGACGACCTTGTCACTAGGCCGCTAGGCCACTGCGCCGGTCCTGGACATTGAGTTTTAATTATTCAGACATGGAATGAAGTATGTGTGAGTGTGTGTGTGTGTGTGTGTGTGTGTGTGCGCGCTCACGCGCTCTGGAGAGGGGATGCATAGAGAGAGGAACTTTCAGGCCCTTTCAATCCCACTTGCACCATCAAGGTGACCTCTTTGGGCCTCTGAAGGTTAATCTACTCCTAGAAAGAGACTATGTTATTTGCCCGCTGTTTTCCGCAAGTCGGATGCAGCATCTTTTAAAGCTGGCATTTCTGAAGTTGGAAGTAAAAGCTGAGTTGTAATGGGGGAGTCTCAACTGAACTTGAGCTGTGGTTATGCAACAGGGTGGAGGAGTCCACCATGGGGGGAGGGTTGGGGGAGGGTTGGGGGGAATCCCAGTACCTATGAAACTGTGTCGCATAATACAATATAATTAATAAATAAATTAAAAAAAAAAGCAAAAAAAAAAAAAAAAGCTGAGTTGTAAGTACAAAGGAAAAAAAAGTCCTCTGCAGCAAGGACAAAATTAACACAAGAATTTCTCTGAAGGAACTTTGTGAATTTTCATTACTTCTTTGAAGTTATTCTTGGATGACTGAATTCATTGTCCAAACTCAAAAGCAACTGACTTGGAATATCCCACTCTTTGCCATACTGCAGGATCACACAATGTTTCAGAAAAGTCCTGCCGCTGGCTCCCAGAGCCAGGAGGCCAAGATTTGATCTGGTTTGTCCCTAATTGCTAAAATGTTAGCTGTTTCTGACTGAAGCTCTCTCAGCAAATGCAGTTGTGCTGATGCTAGCCAACCTCCAGGAAGCCCAGCTGATGCTAGTCAACCTCCAGGAACCCCAGCTGGGGAGACACAAGCCTACTACTCCCTGTGCCGTGTACAGGGACCCTCTCATCTCTTCCCCCTGCAGACTGAGCGCCATTCTGTTGAGGCACTCACCTCTTGGCCCGAGGTTCAGCCTTGACGTTTGTTAGTTATTTTAAAAAGTTGAGAGTTCTAGTTCATACGATATTACGATATTATTACGCGCAGCTAATTCCCACAACCTGGTTCTTTACCGTGAGCTGAAACACCAGACGCAACGAGGTATCTTAGGAGGTTTATTCCAACGGGGCAGGAACAGCAAGAAAGAGGGGGAGAGAGAGAAGGGTAGGAGAGGGATAAGAGCGGGATAAGAGAGGGATAAGAGAGGGAGGGATAAGAGAGGTAAGAGAGCGAGCCGCACCTGGGAGGTGGGATTCAGGTGGAAAGCCAGGTTACATCCGATTGGTGGATAGCTAGGCCGGCGCGAACTTCATGAGCTGTGAGGAAGAAGGAATGGCGCTGTCCAGGGAAGGGTATTGGAATAACTCCTTACAACGCTGACCTACCTTACAGGGCAGATGGGGTGAGGCAGCTGTGGAGAACGGTCACCTGTTCCTAGAGGCCCATCGCAGTAGTTTGTCTTCCTGGTCCCTGCTACATTGGCAGGAAATCAGCCTTCTGAAGGACCGCTGGCCTCACCCAACGCCACCCCTTTCTCATTATCACAGTGGTCAGCGGGCAACATCAACCACCTTGCTTCCTGAAGTCCTCCCTCCTTCCTTCCAGTGGGCTCTTCCTGGCCTGACTTGTCTTTGGGAAGAGCATTGGGCAATGGGCCACTGTGGGAAAATCCCTACTTAGGATCTGGCTGGAAAACGCCAAACCTGGGTGAAGAAACCCCGGGGAACCAGTTGAGGGTAGAGTCAGGGGAGACTGTTGGTTTCATCTTTCATTTCCCCATTGTAGTTGTCAATCTGGAATTCCACTCAGAAAGTGTGCAGAGGAAATAGATTCGGTTGCCTAGCGTGCCTGTGTCTCTGCTGGGAAACCCGAGTAGCTGCCAGATTTTTTAATGTTCATAAAATTGCTCACCTGTATCTGAACCTTTTTGTAGCTTATTTCAGGTGCCTAAACAACAACGTATTGTTATGGAGAACGGAAATGTGTGTCCACCTGGGATTGAGTGTGCAAGTATACACACACACACACACATATACACATCCACCCCACACAGCTTTCCAAGTTCCCTTCCCACCTCTACGCCCTACATCTTATAATCGGCTCATTCGTTTGTAACTCCTCGGTGGCTTATGTTTAAAAGAGTCCGCCAAAGCGCTGGCTTTCCCGGGAGGGAATAAAAGGCTGTTTAGAAATGGTGTGGACAGAGGAAAGCTGGCGGTCAGAGTATACAGTTCCGGAGACACGAGGCCAGTCCCGCGGCACCGACCCCACCCCTAGAAATGTAGACTATCTCGTTGTCCTCTCAGCCCCTGCGCCGCGCGACCCCCAGGCGTCTGCTATTCGGCTGCAGAGCTGTCTGCACTCCTGCGTGTCTGCGTGTCTGCACAGTCCGTGGCTCGGCGAGCAGAAACTCCAGTTGATTTCACAGCACACAGCGTCTAGCCAATTTTCCTCGCCACCTGAGAGTGCAAGTGGCACCCACCCGGAGCCAAGGGGAGTCTGCGTTTGGAGTCTTGGGGAGGGGCGAGCAACCTGCCACGCCGGCTCCTCCCCTGTCCCCTTCTCTCTCAAACCCTTGCCAGAGGCATCCGGGCAGGAGCAGTGCATTTCGTGCGCTCAGGTGGCCACAGGCAAAGCCGATTCCCGTTTCTCCAAGAGGCGAGGCCACCGACTCCAGAGCCAGGGATCAGACTAACGCTGGTTTCTACGCGCCGGGCCTCCGCGGGCGATCCCCACAAGGGAGCAGGCGCGGGAACCCTCCTCCCGGGCCAGGAGGGCGAGGGTCCCTGGCTGTGTCTTTAAGCCCAGCGCTCCCCGCCCCGCCTCCCGGCCCGCCCCGCTCCCGCCCTCGCGGTCCCTGCCGCCCTCCCCGCGGAGCGTGGCTCCCGGGCGTGCGCGACGCGCGGAGCAGGTGCCGCCGAACCCTCCGCATGCTGTTTCCCGGCCCGAGGTGGTAGCGGCGCCCGCGCGCTCTGCCCGCTGCTTCTGGGCCACACTGGGCTCCGGCGCGGGGCCATGTCGCTGGTGACTGGCAGCAGCGAACCGGCCGGCGGCGCCGGCGGCGGCAGTGGGGGCGGCGCGCGGGTTTTCTTCCAGAGTCCCAGGGGTGGTGCCGGTGGCAGCCCGGGATCCAGCGGCGGCTCCGGCTCCTCCCGGGAGGACTCGGCGCCCCTGCCCTCGGCCGCCGCTGCTGGGCAAATTAAGGAGCAGCAGCAACAGCAGAGGCGGCACCAGCAGGGAAAAGTGACAGTGAAATACGACCGCAAGGAGCTTCGCAAGCGGCTGGTGCTGGAGGAGTGGATCGTGGAGCAGCTAGGTCAGCTGTACGGCTGCGAGGTACCTGGGCGCTGGGCCGGGAGGGTCGGAACTACACTCGCCCTCCGTCCGCACAAGACTCCCCCGGGGCCCCGCGACCTCCGTGCGCACCGCCCTGACTCCCTAGGGCACCGAACATCTGGAGTGAGGCGCGGCGCGTGCTCTCTCCCGGTGGTGCCCAGTGACATCGGGTTGTAGCGGCTTGGACTAGCTGCTGCTTGGGTTCAGTTGCCCGGTGCAGGGGAGCTTGTGGTCCCTTAATGGCTGGGGCGGGTTTGGTCCAGAGAAGGGCTTTGTTTGGGAACGCCCGGTCACTTCTCGGCTTCTGGCAGCTATGCCCAAGTGGGTTTCCCAGCGGCCCCCTCCAGCTGCGCCCCAGGCACCGAGGGGAGACGGCAGCGAACAGCGCTTACTGCAGGGCTCCGGGTTTTGGAAAGAAGGAGTAGGGAAGGGGCTCGAAGCTGCCGAGTGGAAAGGAGAGGTTCTGGGAGTCTCACGAATCCCTTCGTTTCTAGAATCAACTTCACAATCACGAGATGATCCATTTTCCCTTTTCCAGCCAGCCCCTACTCCCGTGCCCATCGCTAGTCCCTGCATTCCCAAGGCTGGATATGTCGGACTTGGTTACATCAGTTCTCTCTTACCAAGCGCAGCTATCCATGTAGACGGCACAAAAGGAGCCTTGGGCTTCCTCCCAGAGTGCCTGGGTGGGAGGCAGGCAGCCCTGCGGGTGGTGCGCGGCGCCAACCAGGTCGCCCACAGTTCCAGGTCAGGGTTTCAGGCAGCTCGGACTGCCGTGGACACATTCCATGTAGGGAGAACTATGAAGAACAAGCTGCCACAAACATGCTGGGAAAATGAGGCGAAACAGTCTCCCAAGAGAGTCTTTAATAACAGCACTTGTAATTGAGCTACAGGCTCCACTCTTCTCAAGGGGTGGAGTTTAGAAAGGCTGGAAGCATGAAGAGGGATTCATGAAGAAGGATGTGGCTTTTTGGTGAAAGCTAGGTTTATCTTCCTGCTACTGATGGCTGCTCAGCAAGATGAAAGCTACAGGAACGCACTGGCTTTCCCTAAACCTGGTTCTAGGCGTTGGGCATTTTACACGTTTTATAGCCTATTGTGAATATGGATCTGGCTGAATAGTCTCATTGCACAGGGAAAACGTATTCTCATTGCTGACTACTGATGAATGATTATGATACAGTGAAACCTGGCTGTGTGACTAATGAGCTTGTGAGAGTGTTTCTCCAGTTCGCTCTCACAAAAAGCCAATTTAATTGCATAAGTAAAAGTTGGCAGAAAAATAGGAAGTGTTCATGGGATTCTTATAGGAAGTTGGCAAAACTGTGAGAACTCAGTTATATTTGATTTAGACGGGATTACTGTTGGGTGAATGGATGTGTTCTGTCTTGCCTCTATAGACTTCAAATGATTTTTATTTATTTTATGATGACCTTTATACTCCATTTTGGGTTTGGAGGAGATCTGAGTTCATAGAAAAGCTATTGTTGAAATCAACAATACACTAGCCTTGTTCATTTAATGGGAGACCAATAAGAAGTAACTTGGGAAACTGGACATGATGGTACCCACTTAGTGAGGTGGCAAATGACATATTCTAAGAATTCTTTAGAGTAATGAGGGAGTGGAGGTTTGAATGTTCACTATGTTGAACACAAGGGTTTAGGGTAAATGTGAGCTTGAATCTTTCCAATGTACTTGCCTACTCCAGTTATAGACCTTCAAGTTAAAGCGAAGACAGCCGTATGTTTGAGAGAGAGAGAGAGAGAGAGAGAGAGAGAGAGAAAGAGAGAGACGGTGTGAAAGTCACAAGATGCTGTATGCTGCCTGCTTGCTATTAACATATGGCAAGCATTTCTTCTCAAGTTGTCTGTTCGGTCCCTGTGCCTGCTGCAAGTTTGTAATTACTGTGCTGGTGTGATGACCTCCATTTAGTACCAGAGAAATGGAAAGACCAGTAGGGAACCAAGGAAAGGACATCCCTTCCCTTCTGTTTCTCTGCTGATAGAGTTCTGCTTCCATCCTGCCCTCTTCCCTGGTGGACTTTTCTTACTGATTCTTTCTTGTTGAGTTGGAGTAGTTATGAAACACTTATTTAATTCACAAGGACCTGTACTAAGCGGGGGAGTGATTCCATGACTTGATCTTTTCAGAATGGAAAATTATTACCTTTTGAAGTGGCTGAAATTAAGGTGTTTGCATCGATAAATGAATGGGGAAGAAGAAAGGCACAAACTTACCTGGCTGAGTGAGGTCTTGTCTAGAAATTTGCGGAGGCCAACTTTGGAAGATAGCATGATAGACCACATTTGTGGGGTGTGAATTATGTGTCAGGTGCCATTGTGGCACTGTGGCTGTATCATTTCCTTCATCTTCCCAACAACCTCACAAAGAGGGTCCTCTTATTGTTCTGATATTACCAGTGCGGACACTAGCACTGAGTGAGTGGCGGTATGGTTTAGCTCTGAATCCAGGCAGTGTGTCCCTGCCTCCACCCTCTGACTACCAGGCTGCCTGTAGTTTTGCGAGGTTCCTTACAAGGGAACAAATGGAGGCTCATACCAGATCTGTCGCGATTCTTGAAGCTTACAGATGAAGCCAACAGGCAGCTAGAATTTGTGCTGTCCATCCACCTTGACAACTGTGTTTTCATAATGAAGGTTGGAATTTTGAGTTCTTGGACTTCCAAGAACTTTGAGTTAAAATGCAATTGGGAGAGCCTTTGGGTTCTCTTCCCTTGGTACAGTTCCACCTGGTGAGGGATGTTACAGCCTTGGGTGTGGCCAATTGTACATGAATTCCACCTGGCAATGGACATTATGTTCACGGGCACGGCCAGTTGTGGTACACGAGACCCACCTGGTGAAGGATGTTGCATCCATGGGCATGGCCAATCATGGTACATGTCTTCTGTTGCTCACATCAGATCAGATCAGACTGGGGAGATGCTTGCTCATCCCTGGCTGCCTGGCATTTGATGAGTGGCCCCATTTGATCCCAGGGGGTCTTCAGGAAGATGGAGTGTATATTGCCAGTGTGCTAAGGGTTTTGGATTTTATCTTCACTGTAGGAATTGGAAGGAATTGGAAGATAAGGGGCTGGCACTAAGGAATAGGATAAAGCCACCACCTGTGGTGCTGGCATTCCATATGGATGCTGGTTCAAGTCCTGGGTGTTCCACTTCCAACCCAGCTCCTTGCTAATGTGCCTGGGAAAGCAGCACAAGGTGACCTGTGTGCCCCTGCATCCACTGGGAGAAAATGCTCCAGGATCCTGGCCTTGGACAAGGCCAGCTCCAGCCACTGCAGCCATTTCTGGAATGATTCAGTGGATGGAAGAGTTCTCTCTGTCTCTCCTGTCTCTATCTGTAACTGATTGAAGTAAATGATACAAAGTTTTTAAAGAGAATTGGAGAACAACACAAAAGTATAAGTATTAGCAGAGGGACATAATCTGTTGTTAGCTAAATGAAAGCACACACTTGAGAAGAGAGTGTGAGGAGTATTCCAGGATGATCTGTGTGCAGCAGCGTTGAGGCCATTCCTTCATGTGATCTGGAATATGTATGGATGGTGTCTGGGGCAAGGTTTAATTGAATACTCATGGGGAGTGGTGCAAGCATTGACGACTGCTCATTGCCTTGTCCTTTTTTGGAAGTCTTGAAAGCATGATGACTTCAGGTACGTGATGGGCGTAGGAGTGCCAGTTGCGGCAACTTTGCTGTAACATTACAGTTAGGCTGTTGGTCATCATGGAAGCTGGGGGCAGCAGCAGCCATGCGGGACGCCTTCTCCTAGTGATAGCTCTGCATGGAGGTTTTGTAGAAACTGGTTTCTACAGTATGAAAAGGTGATGGTGTTTGTGCGAGGGGAGTTGGCTGGAATAAGCGGAGTTTTACGAGGGGCAGAAGACCTCAGCTCTTCTTGCCAGGTAACTGCTTGCCTGTATCAGCAATGGCCACTCTTCTGCAAGAGGCTCAGTGGCACTGGTAAACATCACATTGTAAAGCCATCTGTGCATGTTCCCATTAGATTTAAAAATGATTAGCTCTATGTTTGCGTTCTTTTCCCTTTCAGCTTCTCGTGGAAAAGCTTGTTCAGGTAATGAAGTTTTCACCTTTTCACCTAGGAACCTGGCTCTAATGGAACTGTTGGGTTAAATTGACATGGACATTCTGGCTGTTTTAAAACATTTCCATGCCTCTTCCTCATCCTAATGGCTTTTTAGAGAGTTTGAAATCTGGCATTGTGTCGATTCTGACAAGTGTTGCAAGATGACTTCCTGGATAAGCCATATTAATTTTTTTCAATCTTGCCCAGAATCAAGATAGCATCTGGGGGCCGGTATGGTAGCCTAGTGACTCAAGTCCTTGCCTTACATGAGCCAGATCCCAAATGGGCCGCAGTTCATGTCCCGGCTGCTCCACTTCCCATCCAGCTCCCTGCTTGTGGCCTGGGAAAGCAGTTGAGGATGGCGCAAAGCCTTAGGATCCTATACCCATGTGGGAGACCTGGAAGAAGCACCTGGCTCCTAGCTTTGGATTAGCTGAGCTCTGGCCATTGTGGCCACTTGGGAAGTGAACTAGTGAATGGAAGATTTTTCTTTCTGTCTCTCCTGCTCTGTAAATCTGACTTTCCAATAATAATAAATAAACAAATCTTGAAAAAAAAAAAGATAACATCTGTACTTCCAGGTTTGCCATTTGGTTTGCTTTGGAAATGAAAGCATATTGCTAGGCACACATTATCAGAATGCCAGTGGTAGTCCACCCTTAAACTGACTTGCTGTGTTTTCCTGGCTGCCTGTCTGGTGAGGCAGTCTTCCCATTTGCTGCAGGTGTCTGTTTTATAAAAAGTGGCTTCTGGCTTATTTAGCCTTTACCTCTTCCCCAAGTCCTCAGTATTTCCATTCTGTAAGGTAGTGGTTTGTGAGAGTTTTTGATGGTGACACAGGAGAGCCCCTGTAGATTGCTGCCTGGGACATACACAGCAACATGGATGCTGTATAGGTAGATGTATGAGCTTCCCCTTAATGTTCCTATGAGAAATTCAACAGTGCTCTACAGTATGAATTCATTGCTGTATACAATAACATTCTACTCTTATTCCTCTTCCCAGAATGCTGGTTGTGATTCTCTGAATTGATTTCATAATATGTTTATGAGTTATGACCTGCAATTAAAAAAATACTAAGAGGGAAGAGCCCAACCTGTGTAACAGAATTAGCTGTCACCGATTGGGTATTTTGCACCAAGGGACCTCAGAGGGGCTGTAAGAAATGGAATTAAAATATAAGCTTACCTTGGTGAAAAAGAAATATGTGTATAGTGTTTTCTTCTTCTTTTTTAAAGATTTATTTTTATTAGACAGTCAGATATACAGAGAGGAGGAGAGACAGAGAAAGATCTTCCGTCCAATGGTTCACTCCCCAAGGGGCTGCAACGGCTGGAGCTGAGCCAATCCAAAGCCAGGAACCCATAGCCTCTTCCTGGTCTCCCATATGAGTGCAGGATCCCAAGGCTTTGGGCCTTCCTTGACTGCTTTCCCAAGCCACAGGCAGAGAGCTTGATGGGAAGTAGGGCCGCTGGAATTAGAACCAACGCCCATATGGGATCCCGGTGTGTGTGAGGTGAGGACTTTAGCAGCTAGCTAGGTTATCGTGCTGGGCCCTGTGTATAGCTTTTTTTCGAAAGGAGATTTATTTATTTTCATTTGAAGAGCAGAGTTACAACAACAGAAGAAGAGACAGAGAGAGATCTTTCCCTCACTGGTTTGCTCCCCAAATAGCCACAATTACCAGAGCTGGGATGGTCTGAAGCTAGGAGCCAGGTGACAGGAATTCCCTCTGGGTATTCCACATGCGTGCCAGGACCCAAGCACCCAGGGCATCCTCCTCTGCTCTCCCAAGCAAGTAGCAGGGAGCTATATCAGAAGTAGAACAACCAGGACTTGAACTAACATCCACATGGTGTGCCAGCATGACAGGTGGAGGTTTAACTTGCTGTGCCATGGCACTGGTCCCCATGTGTGTATTTTAATACTACACATTTTTGTGGGCCTTTGACTGGTGTTGTCCACAGGGACACTGTTGTTGCTTTAGTTCTTGGACCTGGGAGGGGTCCCTAATTTTAAGTTCATGTCTTTGGTTTGGGTACAGTTTCCCATTTTCAAGGCTTCCAAAGAGCCTGCTTTGCCACCTTGTCATGACCTCAACTGGAAAGTAGGAACTGCTACTGCTGAGTATCCAGTAGTCTGTCATTTTGGGGATACCCATGTGTTTGGATATTTAACAACAGATTTTTAAACAAAACTGCTCTTTAAAAAAAGCTCCACAAATTCAGCCTACAAAGAACCAAGGAATACATTAAGTATGCTAAAAGTCTGCGGAGGAAAGAATTCTAAATTGCTGAAAGAAGAAAATGTGTCAAGCGCACATGAATCACTAGAACAGTGATTAGGGTGGTTTGAAGTGGGAAAGTGGTTAAGAATCTGAGCTTTGAGCCTGGATTTATGCAGTGGTCCTAATACTTAGCAGCTGTTTGAGATTAGGCCATTTCCCTAGCTTCTCTGAGCTTCACTTCACTCATGTATGTGTAAGCATCCTGGGATCTTGTGGCATGATGTAGGTGTTTGGCAGAGTGATTATGATAGTGTTTTAGATGTCCATGTCCCATACAGGAGTGCCTAGGTTAGAGTCCTAGCACCATTTCAAATTCCAGCCTCTTGCTAATACAGATCCTTGGAGGCAGCCAGAAGCAGGAGATACATTAATAGTTAGGTCTCTGCTGCTTACACAGGAGACCAGGATTGCACTGCTTGAGCCTCGCTCAGCACCAGCTCTTGCAGTTCTTTGGGAAGTTAACCAGCGGATGGAAGAACTCCATTTGTGTGGGTGCCTTTCCAATAGAAGCAGATACTAATGGGAGAACTAACTGGTAAGCTCTGACCTGCAGTACCTAGAGTGGACTGCATATGTTAATTAACCATTCACTTCCATGATGTCAGCAGAGAGAAGGAGAGTTATGAAACAAGGTCTTCACCTTTGCTGAGTGCTAGAATTTGGGAAAGGATGTGTGGGCCCTTGAGACCAGAGCTGTTGGTGAGTACTGGAAAGTGGATGTGGGAAAATTACAAATGCTCTAAAGTATGCCTGTTTTTCATAGTCTTTAACATTCCAGATGTTTAGATGGATTTTCACATGTGTGTTGAAAAGTGATACCTTCACAATTTGAAGACAGAAGCTGTGTTAATTTCCTTGACATTCACTTTCTAGTCTTCAGACATTGAGTGTTTGTTGGAATGGAATCTTCAGAAAATGTCTGAAAAGCCGTTGATGTGTTAGTATCTGAGGTAGTTGGTGGTGTTGCCTTATCAAAGACATGGCTAGGAAAAAAAACGGCTACATAATTATTCTCTTGCCAGTGCTTGGATGGTTCAACCCTTTCCCTGGCTTTTCAGAACACCTCCAGCTGGTGTCCTGAACACTTCACCTGTTCTGGCCAGCTCGATGCCCTGTCCGGGTCCTCACTTCCTGTCACTGTGTTCCTTTCTTGGCTGTATTGCTTACCCTCTTCATTCCTATCTTCCCTGACAATTCGACATACACATAAGTTGAAGATTTTCTCTTCTGCTCCAAACCCACTACCAGGAGCAGGCAAAGCAGTGCGGAGTTCCGTGTTGGAGTTGCTTGGGTTGGCATCCCACCACTGTACTTCTGATGCAACGTTCTGCTAATGTGCCTGGGAGGCAGAAGAGGTGGTTCAAGTACTCAGCTTCCTGCTACCCACATGAGTGACCTGAATGGAATTCCTGGTTTCTGGCTTAAGCCTGGCCCAGTCCGGGCTGTTGTGGGCATGTTTGGGAATGAACCAGTAGATGCTCGCTCTCTCTCTTTCTTTGTGTGTGTGTATGTCCCTCCTTCTTTCAAATAAATAAGTTTTTAAAAACAAACAACAAAATAAAGCTTCCTCTTCCTCTCTGCAGGGTCCCCTGGCTGCCACCCTATTCTTCTCCATTCCTTACTGTTTTCCCCACAGGTCTTTGTCCTACTCGCACGTTTGAACTCTGTAATTCACATCTTGTTATGTCATTCATGTTTTATTTTAGCCTTGTTGAAAAATACACTTCCTTTCATTGCCTTGATTGGACCCACAGGAGTTTGAAGATGAGCTCGGTGCCAGTGTTTCCCAGGTCCGTCTTTGGCCCCTGCCCTGCGTGTTTTCTTTGCCCTCCTGAATGTCCTTCCTGGGTGCTGTCACTCTTCTCTGGGTGTCAGTTGCTGTCCCTGTGCTGACATCTCCGAAGTCGGTATTTTTAGCTCCAGGCTGTCTCCTTAGTGCCAAGCGTATTCAGGCAGCGTTGAAATGGACACCTCCACTTAGCTACCCCAGGGGCACCTCACTGTCGACTGGACTGTGAGTTCCTTGCTTTCTCCTGACTCTCTGCGTGGCAGCCGCTCCCGGCTACAGTTGCTTCAGCAAAAGCTTCCATGGCATCCTTATCGCTTGCCCGCCACGCCCAGTAGTCTCTGCATCTTGCTGGTGCTTGTTCTTCCCTGCAGTCTGACTCTGGCTTCTCAGGCCCATGGCTTTGGCCAGCACCTTGTCACTGCTTTCTGTGTTAGAGCAGTGGCCACTTGAGCCAAGTTTCACTGTCAGCCCTGCAACTTCTGCCACAGCTCCCAGACCAGGGCCAGGTGACTGACACATCTCCTCATATGCCCTTTGAAGGGAGCGGGGTTGTCTTTGTTTTAAAGGCGAAGAAATTGAGTTCAGTGAAGTTCCTTCTTGTTCTTGTCCACAGACACACTGATTCCCCAAGTCACTGAGCTATTATGTGCCGGCTGCTCCGGCAGCTACACTTAATAAGCTCTTACTGCATGCCGTGTGCTTTGTGAGTTACCTGGTGTGACCCTACAAGGTGGTGATGACTTGGCTTATGGGTTGTGGGGCTCTGGTGTCTGAGTTGAGACCTCCTTCTATTTTTACTTCCAGCTTCTTCTCCCCATGGGTCTTTAGGAAAGCCACTGTCCATGCCAAACCTGTGTTTTCTCAAACCTATCAGGGTCTTGTTATCACTCAGCCTCTGCCCCAGCTATGGGAGGGAGCGCAAGCACCTTGGCAGGTGGCCTGGGACGGTGTCCTGCCGTATCTCTAGGTGTGATTCTCCTCCTCCCACTCCTTTGGTTCTCAGTTGAGCTCCTATACACGTCATCAGGAGCCCCTCTGCCAACACCATGTCACCACCTCTGCTGTCTGCCTCTCACCTGTTTTCCTAGGTGGCATAGGGCGGGATCTCCTCTGGAATGCCTTTCTGTTCTGTCCCTTGTCATCAACCTGACCCACCAGCCTTTTTGCCATCCTTGCCCCTGTCCTCCCCACAGCAGAATCTTGTGTGTCTTTGCTGCCCTGGTGACCATCACACACTTGGCTGCACCCAGGTGTTCCTGCTATGGACTGAATGGTTTCTCTCTGTCCCCTAACCCCCATTTCTCGGTCAAAACTCTAACCTTCCAGGTGATGGTTGGGAGCAAGGCTTTGGGGAAATGATCTGCATTAGATAATGTTGGGAATATGGAGACCCTGTGATGGGATTGCTAACCTTCTAAGATGATGAAGAGGCTAGAGCTTCCTCAGCTGTAGGGAGATATAGCAGGAAGACTACCCTCTGTGCACCAAAGAGAGTGCTGGTACCAGAACCTGACCCTGATCTGGTTGGCCCTCTGAACTTGCACTTCCAACCTATGAGAAGTGGATGCTGGCCTGTGGTGTTCTTCTATAGCAACCCTGCTAGACAAGGTGGTCCTGTCTCCTATCAAGAGAATGAGGCAGAGACTGGCCATGGTGGACAGTGAGTGGACCAGAAGGTTTGAAGATGTGTAGTTCAGAAATGCTGAGCTGTGTTGGTGTAATCTGGCTCTGCCTGTTTTGGAACCTTGCCCCTCACTTGTGGATTTGAAGTTGCATTGCTTTTCTGTGCTCAGGAGGTACAACTCTACGGTCCTTGGAACCTGCAGTAAATATGTATAGAGTAAGTCAGGAGTGTGGAGGTGCTAAAAGTCTTCCCAGGAAGGAGCTGCAGGTCCCTGTTGTTCTTTGTCATTCTGAGTTTTCAGCAGGTACATGAGTACTAGTTTATGTAGCCAGGAATTGGCTCACCGCTTTGGGAGTGGAAATGTTGGCATGGGCTTGGAAGTGATCAGTGTTTTCCACTTGTAGATGAGTTGCAGAGTGACAGGCTCACACATGTCCTAGTGGAATGGGGAGTGAGAGCCCAGACTCCCGCCTCTGCTTTAAAGTCCAGGACTATGCATTCTCACTAGGGTTTTCTTAGTCAGCACTGACATTGTGGAGGTCTCTTCCCCAGTGTAAAAGCTGGGATGAAAAAAGGAGACCATATGTGGATTAGTTGCTAAAGCTTCACTTTAGAGTTGAGGCTACGTGATCAAACAGGGACTTGTCCTGTATGAAAGACTCCTTATTAGGTCAAGCTGCAAGAAACTGTGGAGGGTAGGAAAAATCACCCATTCACACAACAGATAGTGACACAGGGAGAGAAGAAGTCTTCGTCATTTTGAGCTGTGCCAGGGCCTGAAGGAGTCCCTGTGATGGAAAGCTCTCTGAGGACAGAGCTCCACATGGAGCTCTTCATGAAGTTCCTGGAAAATCTCTGTTGTGAACAAAGTATGCTTAGATTTCAAAAATACTTTGCATCTACATAAGCTCTTTTTTTCTTCATATTTTTATCAATCTCATTTAATTATTCACAATAAGACATAAATAAATCTCTAGTGTGGGGCAGAACACTAACAGTCACATGTCAGATTTTTATCAGTTAATAATTATTATCGAGACTGACAGCAACTCAATCATTCATACTACAATAACATCAGGCCAGAAAGTCACAAAATGAATAATTTTGCATGATTACTATGATCACATTTTGTTCTACTTCATAGTTTTCCACAGTTTAGTACAAAAATGAAACAAAAACAACATACAAGTTATTGGATATTGGGCCCGGCGGCGTGGCCCAGTGGCTAATGGCTAAAGTCCTTGCCTTGAACGCCCCGGGGTCCCATATGGGTGCCAGTTCTAATCCCGGCAGCTCCACTTCCCATCCAGCTCCCTGCTTGTGACCTGGGAAAGCAGTCGAGGACGGCCCAATGCATTGGGACCCTGCACCTGCGTGGGAGACCCGGAAGAGGTTGCAGGTTCCCGGATAAGCTCTTTTTTTAAAAGTCATTTTCACGAAGCTTTGGGAAGTGTCTTCTCTCATGTCTTGTTCGCAGTTTTGTCAGTCATGTTATCTGTCTTCTGCTACCCAAAGTAAGGATAGGATCAGTTCACTGATATTATCCTGTCAGTGGCTAGAAACCATTGTCCTTCCTTTTCACTGCAAGTTAGCTCTAGAGAAAGTCATCCTTTGCTTGCTGCACCTTGGGGCTGAGAATGGCAGGGCAGGATGGATGGTAAGCTGGGGGAGCCATCTTGGCATCTCTGTGGTCAGGTGCCCTGGCTGTTCCTCGTGGGAAGCAGTGGGAAGGGCCCTCGCCCCATGAACTTGCTCTCACTGGGGCTACTGCTTCCCAGCTGGGTCTCCTTTCCCCTCATGGTTTTTCCCCACTGGTTTTTCTTCCTCATCTGAACAAACGTGGGGAGGTTTGGGACTTTGCAGTCACACACATTAGAGATTTTGTGATGCAGTCGGCTCAACAGAGAGAGAGAGGGAGATTTCTTACTGAGAGAATGATGCTGAAAGCAACAGTTAAAGTGCCTTTCCCTTTCCAGGCAAACCCAAGACAAGAAAGAGACTGGTTCTTCAGAGGGGCGTGTAGTTCACGCAGCCTGCTTCTTGCAGCTACAGTCAGAGTGTGGACACTCTGCTGGGTGAGATGTTTTATGGGGTGTTGCTCCTATAGGGCCCAGGAAAGTCAAATTAGATGGAGAAGCTTTTTTTTTTTTTTTTTAAATCACCTTCTTACCTCTGAAAGCTGCCCCTGATTGTTGGCCTAAATTTGAAATCTGACAGTACTGATACTCATAGTCACTTGTCTGCTGTATCTTCTGTATTTAACTGGAATAACCTTTGAGAAAATCTGACAATATTTAACTTTGTTGTTGGCCTGTAACTTTTGAAATTGGCTGCTATGTGGGGGTGTCAGGGTGCTTTTTTGTTTTTAATGGTCTTTTGTCTTAGCTGCTCGTGGGCTGGGTAGTGTCTAATTTAAGGAAGGTTTGTGTCCAAGCATAAAATAAGTATCAGATGGGGAGGATCACAGTGACCTTATGGAATAAAATTTAGAAAGGCAAAACACAAATTAGCCTGAATAAAAAGCATGAATAAATCCATATTAAATAAATTAATTTTTGCTGGGGAATTTATTGCTGGAATGTTACTTTATAATTAGTTTAAGAGCTAACATGTCAGACTAACAAAAATTCTAAAAGATATTTTACAGATAGTACTGATAGGAAGTGGAAAGCAGAAGTTATTGTTTTTATTACACTTGATACAGTAGAAGAATCATAAGAGTTTATCAGATAACTCCATTCAACCTATACAGCCACTATGAACAGGAGCTATTTCAGTAGTTATTTAAGATAAGGAAATTGGGGCTGATGGGCTGGAGCAGGAAAAGCTGCCACCTGTTACGTTGGGGTTGCATTTGGGCATCTGTTTTTGTCCTAGGTGCCCACTCCTGAACTAGCTCCCTGCCGATGCGCCTGGGCCACTGTGCCCACATGGAAGACCTGGAATGTCCTGGCCTAACCTCCATCATTGCAGCCATTTGGGGAGGAAACCAACAGATGGGAGATCTTTCTGTGTCATTCCCTCTCTCTCTAATTCTGCCTTTCAGACCAATGAATCTTTTTTTTTTTTTTCCCAAAAAGGAAGAAATTAAGGCACAGAAGGGCTCAGTAACATTCCCCTGGTCTAAAGAAGAAGAAAAAGAAGGCAGAACTGTCAGCATCAGTTTCACTTTCATTCCTTGATCATTTCCATGTTTGCTTACACATTTGGCTCATCCACAAGGCAGGGCTTTTCTGTATCTTTCCTGCATTTTCAAATGCAAGTGTAAGTGGAAAATGCATATCATGAAAAAGCTATGCTTGGCTTTCCAACATATTTTGTTGCACCAAAGTAGACTCATGTAATTCCATTTTCCATGTGTATGTTGAAGAACCCTGGTGTGGCTAATTTTATCAAACCATTTGCAGGATTCAGCCATTTCTCTGGAAAATGCCACATCCCTTAGCTCTCAAGTGTCCATCGTGGTGAGTGTGTGGCTCATCCTTGTGACTGCCCGTTTGCAAGAGCTGTTAGTCACAGAGCCCCAGCTCCCCAAGCACCCCTTGCTCTGTGCTCAGTCACCTTTAAGGCTGAAAGTAGATGCTCAGTGGGCAGAAGTTGTGGGATACAGAGTGTACATTTTATCCAATGTAATTGAAAGTAGCAGATATTACCTTTTTTTTTTTTTTAAGATTTATTCAGTTTATTACAAAGTCAGATATACAGAGAGGAGGAGAGACAGGAAGATCTTCCGTCCGATGATTCACTCTCCAAGTGAGCCGCAATGGGCCGGTGAGCGCCGATCCGATGCTGGGAACCAGGAACTTCCTCCGGGTCTCCCACGCGGGTGCAGGGTCTCAAAGCCTTGAGCTGTCCTCGACTGCTTTCCCAGGCCACAAGCAGGGAGCTGGATGGGAAGTGGAGCTGCCGGGATTGGAACCGGCGCCCATATGGGATCCTGGGGCGTTCAAGGTGAGGACTTTAGCTGCTAGGCCACACCGCCGGGCCCAGATATTACCTTTAACATGATAAAGACATAATACTACTTCTCAAAAAATGGTGGAAAACTCTTGGCAACATGTTTGTGCCCCAGCTGCTGTAGCTGGTTGGAGCTGAATGCCTACCAGATCTTCCCTGCTTCAGTCACATATAAGCTGCCTTACTCCTCTCTGCTAATACTAATGGAGTCACATCTTTTTTCAGATGAGGAGGTCAGATGTTCAGTTCTGAGGCTGGCCAATGTGGCTCTTCTGGTTTGTTCTATGCTCCATGGAACAATGGTAATTACTCAACTGGTTGTGCTGCTGTCTGCCACAGGGTGTGGCAGCTCTCTGACAAGTCAAAAGCAAATGAGTCATTGATTTGGTGTTAAAACATGATTATGCTTGCTCTAATGAAAACACCCTACAAATATTATAACCCAAAAAGCAACTTTTACTATTTCTGGGAGGCAAGTGCCTTTTGTTAAGCTAAAATATTCCATTTCTTCATCAAACCCCAGATGGTACAGCATTTAGCAATCTGATGCTAGCAGCATTTTCTAGGGGTGGGTGTTTAGCTGATGACATCCTGTCTGTATTTGGATAAACAGGCCATCACCTACACTGGCCCAAGACAACATCTCCCTTTGGCTGCCATCCTGCCCCTGACCTCTGTAGAGAGCTGGCTGGTTGGCTGCAGTCTGAGTAAGTCAACCAGAGGCTGAGTTTGCTCTTTACTCCCATCAAAGTGAGCTTGATTCCCATTGACACCTTACTACAAACCATGGAGGAGGACTAAGCATGAGATACTGAAGGTATCAAATGTTTACTAAAATGGAATTGAAATTCTTACACTGGCCGTTATAGCTAAGATATTGGCCCAGCCTTCACTAGACTCTGGGGTTGCAAGACAAGAGACAAGAGACAAGACAAGACAAGAGACAAGAGACTTCCTCCTCAGAAACCCAGATCCCTGTCTTCTCTGCTCTGGTCCCAGTTTAAAAATCAAAATCCCAGGGGCAAGCATTGTGGTAGAGAAGGTAACACTGCTCCCTGTAATGCCAGCATCCTATATGCGTGCTAGATTCCACTTCTGACCCGGTTCTCTGATAATGCTCCTGGAAAAGCAGTGGAAGGTGGCCAAAGTCCTTGGACCCCTGCACCTATGTGGGAGACTTAACTCCTGGCTCCTGGCTCAGGGCTGTCCCAACTCTGGCCATTGTGGCCACAGCTATTATTATTTTCCATTATACAGTTTTGTAGGCATAGGGCTTCCCCCATCCTTTCTTTTTCCCCCACCCCTCTTCTCCCCTTCTCGCCTGCACTTTACAATAATACAGTACTACAGCTGCAGCCATGATTCCAACATTCTGCTATTTACATATGTCATGACACTGTAGCTATAAGCAATGGTAGATAATCTAGTACCTTGTTGTTGAGGTGTATTTAGCCATTTTGAAAGTGAACCAGTGGGTGATTCTGTCTCTCTCTCTGTGACTCTTATTTTCAAGTAAATAAATGTTTTAAAAGAAAGAGAGAGATATGTTTTCACACTTAAAAAAAGATAAAACAGCCAAAGTTTCTAAATACGGCTTCTTATTGATGGTGGGAAACACATTACCTCATTTCAGGGCTTCCAGTTGGTTGGTCACAAGTTCTTTGCATGTACTGTATGCACCACGAGAGAGAACTGCTTCATAAGATAGAGCCTCACATTTCTCAAGGGCAAGTTGTTTGCTCTGCCCAGCAAGATGGAACCGGCTGCCCTGCCCACTGCCTGCAGTATTCCTGGAGTGATTATCAGTCGTCATCCTTGACTAAGTTTAATTTCCATTTTTAAATGATCCATCCCTCCCAGGGATGTTTTGAGGATTTATAATATTTGCAAGAGAAGTCCAGGATGTTTATAAAAGCACTGTTAGCAATTTGTACCATCCTTTTCAAAATGAATTCTGCATTGTGAACACATATGTTCAAATTAAAGGTGTAATATTTTTAGTGAATATCTGCCTTTATTGCTATTTTTGCTCCTAGATCGAGTTTTATGGACATAGAGTGATTTAGTTAATACTGCAGAATGAAGTCTCCCTGTTGGTTTGCTGCAAGGGGATTATCTCCTACAGCATAAACCGCAACATTTGAATTAAATGATAGTAGATGAGGCCCGTGTTGTGGGGCAGCATGTTAAGCTGGCAATGGTGATGGTGATGCTAATGTCAATTATTAGAGCTCTGGTTTGATTCCTGGCTGCCCCTCTTCCAATCCAGCTCCCTGTTACTGCTCCTGGAAAGACAAGACAGTCCAGCACCTCCACTGGTGCTACCTGTGTGGGAGACCTGGATGGAGTTCCAGGCTCTGGGTTCCAGCCTGGCCCAGCCCTGACTGTTCATGGCCACTTGGGGAGTGAACCAGTGGATGGAAGATCCCCGTTTGTCTCTCTGCCTTTCGAATAAATACATCTAACAATAGCAGTAAGAAATGGGCTGTATTGCATTTAAGAATCTCCTTTTCTGAAACTGCCTTTTCTATTTGTCCAGAAAAAAAGATTGCAATCCTATGTGAGAAATATTACTTGTGCCTTTTTAGTGTCATGCTCTCCCCTGCTGCTTGCGAGGGTGTGCATTAGCAGGAAGCTGGAATAGGAAGCAGAGCTGAGACTCAGACCCAAGCCCTCTAGCAGGGAAAGCGGGCATCCCAAGTGGCATCCTAGCTGTTGTGCCAAGTGCTTGCCCTGGAACTTTTTTTACATGATTTTAGATGTACAAAAAAGGGCAGGGAATGCAGGTACCATATTCTCTGGAACTGGTTTGCTTACATTTCACCATTCTTGAGACACATTTGTCATGTTGGGTGAGGTTTATTGATGTATTACTGTTATGAAGTCCTTGCTTTTGTCATGCTCCGTAGGTTTTCCAGGGGTCTGTTCTAGAATGCCATCCAGGATACCAGATGACCGTGGCTCAGGCCATGGTGGCCGCCTGGGCAGTGAACCAGCAGATGGAAGATCTCTGTGTCTTTCCCCCATCTCTCTGTAACTCTGCCTTCAACTCATTAGCTAGCTAAATAAATCTTTTTTTTTCTTTTTAAGAAAGAAAAGGATTAATATAAGATGGGAAACTGAGAAGGAAGAGCCTCTCTGGAAGCTCCTTGCCTTTGAACCTGGACCGGCTCATGCTTTCTAAATGAGTTTAGTTAAAGCGAAGACCATAAGGCAAGACCCCAACCAGGCCAAGAAAACTGAGAATAGAAAGAAATGTGAGACAAAACCATGAGTGAGAGTATTTTCTGAAAATATCCCTCTCCCATAAAACTTATAACTCTTGAGCATTCAACATGAGAAGTCCATAATGTTTCTTGAATTGAACCTACCATGTGGCTACCTTCTAGATGAACAGATGGGCCCACTGGTGCTGGCATACGGGTGTCCCCCATCCCTTTGTTAGCTCCTACCCACATTTTGGCTGTTTTCAAAACTTTTATGTCTGTTTCTTTTGTTCCACATTAGGTGTGTGTGATCCACGTAAGCGTGTCTATGTCTTGGTGTTATTGCAGGCTACTGACTTTTTTCACTTGAGTTGCCACAGACTATTCCTGCAATGAATATAGTTCAGTGATTTTTTTTCTTAAGGATTTACTGTATTTACTTGAAAGACAGAATTACACAGACAGATTTTTTCTTTCTACTGGCTCACTTACTAGATTGCTGCAATGGCTAGGACTGAATTAGGCTAAAGTCAAGTGCCTGAAACTTTTTCTGGGTCTCCCATGTGGGTGCAGGGGCCCACTGCTTTTTCAGGCACATTAGCAGGGAGCTGGGTTGGAAGTGCAGTAGCTGGGACATGAAGCTGCACCTACACTGGGGTACTGGTGTTTCGGACAGTAGCTTTACCAGCTGCGTAAGAGTGCTGGCTCCCAAGTTTTTGTTTGTTTGTTTTTTCATTTGTTCTGCTTTAAATGGAATTTAGGATATTTCCTATTTTGGACTGTTCTGAATTAAGCTGCATATGAAGCAGTTATCTGCAACCCCATGTTGATAACAGCACAGTGAATATTGTGATGACTGGATAAAGAAGATGTTTCATCTTTAATACCTGTAAATCACTTGAAATTCATGCTTGTGTGATATAATGTAGGAATTAAGGTTAATTTTATTTTTTCCTACTTGACCGTCACTAGAAACATTTCTATGGAAAGAACATGCTTTTTCACTGCACTGTAGTCACTTATCTGGACATACCATGGTGTCCCCCCCAAAATTTACTGTTGAAATCCTAATCTCTAGGGTGATGGTATTAGGAGGCTGAACTTGTAGGAGATAATTAGGTCATGAAGCTGGAGCCCCCTCTTGGCTGGCATTAGTGCCCTGGTAATGACATGGGGGAGAGCCCGTTTCTGTTCTCCATCCTGTGAAATTGCAGTGAGAAGGTTCCGTCTGTGCTAACCAGCCTCAGCATCTGCTGGTGCTTCCCGACCTGTAAAATGCTAGCAAAGAAGTTTCTGTTTTGGAAGCCTGAGGTCCATGGAATTCTCCACTGCTCTGGACTGAGTGAGCCGGGACCTCCTGTCTGTGGGTCTGTGTAGAAGCGGCTGTGTTCTGGAGTTGACAGAGTCCTACCTGCCTTGCCTACGCACTTCCATGTCTCCCTGGCCAGGCATTCTAAATGGTCAGTACATACAGGTCTGGACTTGCCCTGAAGCAAGAGTATTTTGAAGCCTCTAGTCTTGGGGTCTTAAGAAAAAAATACATTTTATTGTAGGGAAGACTTGCTGGCTAGTTAATTATACTGCTTCCACAGGTCTGAGAGTGCTTCTGGACTGTCCTGCTGGCCAAAGCCTCTGGGGGCAGGCCCATGGGTAGAACTGACTGAATCTATTCTAGTGGCCAGCTGGCTACCCTCTAAATCTATTATTGATATGCCTACTGTGTGTCAGGCATAAAGAGGGGCTGAAGTCATGGGATTCTTTCCATAGTCCCTATTCACGATTTTGGATCGTTGGTTATTTCCTTCTTTGCAAGTTAAACACTGAGTGCCAGGGTAGTAATTTTGGGAATTTTATTTTGGGGATAGATTTATTTTATTATAGTTATTTACAATGTTTTTATGTAACAGGGCTGAGTAAACATGGAAAAGGCCTAAGAATTAGAGCCTTTATGTTGCTATCAGATTATTTTAAAACAAACAAAACCCTAGAACAGAGATTTTCTTTAAAAAAAATTAAGCACGGTATTTCATACAGTGAATTTGGCAAGCAGTTAAGTACCTTTTTTAAAATAAAGATTTATTAATTTTTTATTACAAAGTCAGATATACAGAGGGGAGGAGAGATGAGGGGAAGATCTTCCATCTGATGATTCACTCCCCAAGAGAGCCGCAAAGGCTGGTGCTATGCCGATCCGAAACCGGGAACCAGAAACCTATTCCAGGTCTCCCACGTGGGTGCAGGGTCCCAAAGCTTTGATCTGTCCTCGACTGCTTTCCCAGGCCACAAGCAGGGAGCTGGATGGGAAGTGGAGCTGCCGGGATTAGAACCAGCGCCCATATAGGATCCCGGGGCTTTCAAGGTGAGGACTTTAGCCGCTAGGCCATGGAAGATCTTCCTCTCTGTCTCTCCTCCTCTCTGTGTATCTGACTTTGTAATAAAAATAAATAAATCTTAAAAAATTTTTTTTTGTTTGAAAGGCAGAGTTAGAAAGATAAGACCCTATAGCACTGTCCACTGATGTACTTCGCCAATGTTTGCAGTGACCTGAGCTGGGCTGAGACCAAAGCCAGGAGCTGGACGCACAGCTCGGTCTCCCCCGTGGGCAGCAAGAACCCTGTCAGCAGAGCCCTCGTTGCTGCTCTCCAGGGTGTGCATTAGCAGGAAGCTGGAATGGGAACTGGGGTCAGGTCGCAGAATCCACGCATTCTAACCTCCAGGCTGTGTCCCTGCTGCAGAGAGAATCGTTCTGAGAAATTAAGAGATCTCAGGAGTTATGTTGTCTGTTTGTCAGGAGAGCGTTAGCTGTTCGTGTAAAGCTTGTCCTTGCTGTGACCACAATGCCGAGAAGGGTGGTTTCTTGGCTTCGTGGCTGACTGTGATTTGAAAGCAACTCATGGGCTGCTAGATGTAAGTGCTGGAAGAATGTGTGGATGTGACAGCTGACAGCCTGACGGTGGAGAGGAGACAGAATCTATAAAAAGCTCCGAAGACTGGAGCCCTCTCGCATGTACAAAGTGGGGAGAGCTGAGCGTATGGCCCAGGCCTGGGAGAACACTTGTAATACAGTGCACTTGTGATCCGTTGGTCACAGGGGAGATCTGAGTTACACTGCTAGCCTCCACTGCATAAGGTAAGCACCCAAGCAAATCATTGGAGTGAGTTTATAGAAAGAGTTTTAAATGATCATCTGGGATAGTGTGCTGATGCTAAATACATCAAAGTATACCCACCGTCTGAATCATTCCCCAAACGGCCATAGTGGCCAGGGCTTGGTCAGGCTGAAGCCAGGATACTGGGTCTCCTGGTAGGTAAGAGAAACCCAAACACTTGGGCCATCTTCTGCTGCCTTCTTAGATGTGCTGGCTGGGAGTTGGATTGAAAGTAGAGCAGCAGGGACTCAAACCAGAACTCTGATACGTGGGAGGTCAGCATAGCAGCAGCAGTTTAACTCTCTGCATCACAACACAGGCCCCATCACTTCATTCTCTTAACTGGTGGAATGAATACTACCGCAGCTCCCTGTAGCCTCACCCCACCCCTAATACAGAGTTTTGCTTTCCTATGGATACATTGTCCCAGTGTCAGTTGTGGTCCAAAAGCATTATATATGAAATACCAGAAATAAATAATTCATACATTTTAAAATAGTGTGCCACTCTGAGTGTAATGATGAAATCTGCTATACCTAGACCCAAATGCACATGGAAGACATGACAACTAGCTCATTTGGATCATCAGGATATCGAGGGCCTTGTCAGAGGATGGAAAGCAGAATAAGTTGGACAACTTTCCTGGCAAACTTTGTGTCTGTGGATGCACTAAGGTGGATTTTCTCAACCCTAGTGCAATGAGGCCTACATCTCAGAATTATCAAAACCACTCAATTGACATTCTTCCTCACGTCGGGGTATCTGAGGCGTCATTAAAGGACTGCCCCCATCACCTGTTATTGCTGATGTAGTTTGTCAGCAAGGATTGGCCCTGCCCCCAACCTACCTAAGGAGTACAAAAGAAATAAAAATAACAAAGATTTATCACACCCATTTTGTTCACACCTCATAATTAGAGGCTTACATGAGTACATATCCCTCTCAACTATGTAATCAGTATTAAAAATAAAAATTAAAAAAAAAAAACCCTGCTGTCCCACCCTATCCTGCCTGGGTGTCAATCACCCGTTTGTTCAGGATATCTGTGCTGTATGTATCATTCACCTGCTGGTCACTTCCCAGCCGTCCTGGCACAATATTGAGTAATTCTGTTTAAGTATCCCCCTGTCACTTAATGATGGCCTCCAAACACAATATGCAGAGGCAGCAATGCATAAAGGAGAAGCAGATTCCCGGTGCTACTATGTGGTATCGCCGCCAGACAGAGAAATCAGAGTATACTTAAGGTCTGATACTTTCCACACTTTCCTGATTTCAGGCGTTCACTGGGAGTTTTGTTGTTCCCAGCTGGGGGACTGTTGCAGAGTTCTAGAGAGATCACACTGGACCCAAGTGTAGGATGTTAGGAGGAGTCTTTATTTCCCAAGCTTGGTGATAGCAGCTCCTACTACACTCCAGGAGCCACTGTGCCGATCGGCAACCTCAGGGGTTATTAAGCTCTCATCCTCCAGTCAGATTGAGAGCCACTCAGTACAAGCAAAGGTTTAGACAGGAAGGGAGTTACCGGAGCCCAAAGTTACATTTAACTAACCTAAGGTAGCACAACAGGAGGCAGGAGGGGCCACGTGTGTGGAATCTGCGAAGTAATTTCCGCGCTGTCCATTGTTGTGAATGGTGGGGAAGGAGAGCCAGGGTACACTTCTTACACCTTCAATTAACTCCGTTTCTGCGCCCTGTCTGCTGTCGGTTAACCTGACAGGTGGGTGCGTGCCATCAGTGGTGGCGCCTCGTTACAGGACAACGCTATTTCTAGTTCTTCTTTAAGAATGGTAACTGGGTAGGAAAAGGTTCAGTGCTTGCTTGGAGCCATGGAGGAAGTTGTTGAGTCTGAAGGGTTTCCCATGTGGACTGCATCTCTGCCAGTAGAGGTCACAGATGAACCCGAAAGTGGCTATTTTTTTTTTTTTTTTTGATGGGAGGCAGGGTATGAAGTCATAATGGACACTTTTTTAAGATTTTTTAAATTATTTTTATTGGAGAGTCAGATATACAGAGAAGAGGAGAGACAGAGAAGATCTTCTGTCCATTGATTCACTCCCCAGATGGCCGCAAGGGCAGGAGCTGAGCTGATCCAAAGCCGGGAGCTGTTATGGGGTGCAGCCAGTGAGAGCCAGCACCCCTTGACATTTGGGCAAATGGAATATGGCTCTGCCCCCCCCGCCCCGCCCCCCATTCACAGCTTGGTGGAGTCTGTGAAGCTAATTGTGTACTCACGGAGTTCCTGAAGGGTGAAGGGGCGGGGCTAGCAGCACTGAAATGTTAATTATATCCTTCCTGGGAAGTACTCAGTGCCTCCGGACCTTCCCTTCCTCCTTCCTGCTAAAGGGTTGTGCTGTGTACCTTTCAAACTAATTGGAGGGTGAGGACTTAAAACCCCCTGGCTTCTGCCGTGTGGTGCAGTTGTTCCTGGAGTGTAGGGGGAGCTGCTGTCCCCAGGCTTGGGCAATAAAGACTCCCCCTGAACATCCTACAGCTGAGTCCGCTGTGAACTCTCTCGCACTCTGCAACAGAGCCAGGACTCTTCTGGGTCTCCCATGTGGGTGCAGGGTCCTAAGGCTTTGGGCCATACTGGGCTGCTTTCCCAGACCACAAGCAGGGAGCTGGATGGGAGTCGGAGCTGCCGGCGCAAGAAATAGCACCCTATGGGATCCTGGCGCATGCAAGGTGAGGACTTTAGTCACTAGGCTACTGTGCCAGGCCCATATTGGTTACTTTTTGAAGGCCTGGCACTTTGATAAACTGATTGTATCTTCAGAAAGAGTTCATTAGCATTGAGTCTCTTAAGCACCTTTTGCTTTTTATGACTAGGTTAGTAATATCCTTTGTAGATTATTGCTTCTGCAGTAAAAAGCACAAATAAAGGCGAATTCCTTGGTGTGGAACTAGCATTTACCTCTGAGTGAAAGGAAGTGGTTGGCACATTTTCCTGGTTCAGGTTGGTTCTGGGCAGCATCCGAATTAGGGAATTCAACTCAATTTTCCCCTTGATTGAATGTCCCAGCATCAAAGCCACAACAGGAAGCTTTGTTTCTCTCTGTTTCTGACTTAAAAAGGTTGACGAAGTTCAGGGCTGTGTAAAGTTGTGGTGGACGGGGAGTGGGAGGCACTTGCTTCCCTTCTGTGCAGGCATTGTTCTTAGGGTCAGTCCTGGTCTGCATCCTTCCTCCCATCATTGATGTCCTGCTGGATTGGGGCCAGGGATCTTATTATTGCCTTCAGATAGTCTGCACTCAGACAAGTCCCCTTTGCATTACAGGAGTGAGATTATTGTGTTAAGCTTTCACTGGGAGTGGGGCCTGTGCCCTGGTTCCAGGTGCTTAGGCTAGACCGGCAACTTGGTTTGGGGAATCCTGCTCACTGTGGTGGATGGGATGGGGCAGGGAGATAGTTTTGCAGGGCGTGGGATGAGAGATGACAGGGAACAGTCCCACTGCATAAGTTCAGTCCCACTGCTGGTTGGGTGTGGGGAGTCTGGCCTTGTCCTGCATGTTGCTGGCCTGTGTCTTGCTACCTGCTGGCTTCCGTGTTCCTGGCTCTGCTTCCTGACTTTTGTTTCCCTTCCACCAGAAACCTCTGTCTCCATTTCTAGCCTGCCCGCCTGTTCCCAGCTCCTGAGGCGGGTTTGCCAGGTAGCTTTGTTGACAATACTGTTGACACTGCGCATCCTTGGTGCACACTGAAGCCGGCCTTAGAGCACAGGCCTTCCTCACCTTGTCTGAAAGGAGTAATGCGTTAGAGAATTCTGGAAGTCCTGGGCTAGGCCGAGAAGGCATCTGGGTGAGAGCAGTATATTGGTCAGTTTTCCATGGCTATGATGAAATATCCAAGAGACACGGATATTCTTTTTTTAAAAAAACAGATTTATTTATTTTTATTGGAGTGTCAGATATCGAGAGAGGAGGTAAAACAGAGGGGAAGATCTTCCGTCTGATGATTCCCGGAGCTGAGCCGATCAGAAGCCAGGAGCCAGTAGCCTTTCCTGGGTTTCTCGCATAGGGACAGGATCCCAAGGCTTTGGGCCGTCCTCAACTGCTTCTTCAGGCCACAAGCAGGGAGCTACGTGGGAAGCGGGGCTGCTGGGATTAGAACCGGCGCCCATATGGGATCCCGGTGTGTGCAAGGTGAGGACTTTAGCTGCTAGGCTACTGCACTGGGCCTGAGACTTTCTAAAGAGGAAGATTTTACTTAGCCCACAGTTGGGAGGTTTAGGTGCGAGAGAAGGTAGGCCCCACTGAGTCAACAATTTTGTGGGGCCAGAGGGCAGCTGCTGCAGATGTGTCCAGAGGAATGACCCCACAGTAAGCTGGATCTATGCTCTAGTGAGAACGTTTTCCTGAGGCTCATGCCCAGAGGCCCAAGAACCTCCCCTGAGGCCCATCTTCTTTGTACTACCTTACTGTCATCAGCTGGTGTACTTTCGGGCTCAGACATCTGCCTGAGGTCAGGGTCATTTTCTACTTAACCCACAGCAAGAGGGGAAAACATCTAAGTGACAGTTTAGGGCCCATGCAAGGGTCTCTCTGCTCAGAGCAAGTGTGAGGACCAGGTTTATATTGGGAAAGGAACCACATGGCTTGATAGTATGTGAAAGTTCTTGCCGGTATGACCAAGCTGGATCCGATCTGTCAACAGCCTAGAGGGCAAGCAAGGGCATGGTGACCCGGGCCTTTGGGGACCTTATTGGGGACCCAGTGATGTCAAAGTAAGGTCAACCTTTCCTATCTCTCTGCCTTGCCATCCCTGGTGGGGTCTAGCACACAAATACCTGTGGGGTGCCAGTATGAGCAGCACTTGAGCTGTTCTAACTCGAGTTCTCCTCTTCTTATCTGCCCCCAGCTGCCCCAGCCTCGCATTCTGTAGACTTGCTCGATGCAGCACTCTGGGAGCACCAGGGCCTACCCTTGGGGAATTACGTGAATGAGGCCAACTGGACTTGCATTTGAACTTCCAGGGCCGGTGTGCTCCATGTATTAGCACCCCATAGATAGGCTGTATCGAACAGGATGCTGCAGCAATCGAGTTTGCAGAAGAATGTAGGGCTGGGACATCTGGGCACAGCAAGAGGGTCTGTCCCATAACTCCCCAGCACATTGGCTTGGATCACCCTCCTCATCGGGGACCCCGCTCCCCATGGGGTGGATGGGCTTCCCTTTCTGTTTTGCTTCCTCACTGCTCTGAGGGCTGCTCCCGGCTGGATGCTCTGTGGTTAACCTTGACCTTGCTGGTGAAAGGGCTTTTGTGAGTTTGTACACCTGTCTCCCAGGACTGTGAGTAGCTACCTTCTGGCTTCTCTCTGGTGTTGAAGCCAGTGGTCAGTGAAAGATGCCTTGTTGGTGGGGTTAACTGTGACATTTCTCAGGCTCAGCTGGGAGCTGTCTCCTATAGAGGGCTGTGGAAACTCCAGGTGCGGGCAGCAGAGCTGGACAGGGGCCATCAGGAGCTGGTCCTGTGGGGGAAGGCCAGCAGAGAGTGGCAGGAGTCTCAGGGCACTATTGGAGAGGAAGGGGCTTCAGCAGATGCAGAATGGTCCTGTGATGTTCTATCGGAAGCATCTTAAAGCAACCTAATGGTGAAGGCTACCTCTGACCCGATCAGAAGTCTAGCTACTTTGTTTCCCCTTTCATTTCTTGGAATCACAAAGGTTTGCCCAGCTGTCAAAATTGCTGTAAGACTGTGGATACCAGATCCACAATACTGGGGAGAAGCCTCCGGCCATTAGAGATGCCAATTAGAGATGCCAATTACAGGGGACAAAGATGGATTTGGTTTGTCTCAAACTGATCTGCCCTGAGCAGGGGTGAGGAGCTGAGGGGAACCTTTGCTGTGTGGGTTTCTAGATAGCACAGGTGCCTGAGCTCTGCTTTCTTAGAGCAAGGAGCGGGAGAGGAGAGGATGCCTGGCAGAAGAATTGTTCTCTGTGTGATGCTGGAGGCAAAACCAGCTCTCTAGGGAGAGCCACACAGCTGTCCTTGTTAGCTTTCCAGATCCCCCCTGTCACTACCAGTCTCTTTGTGTTTCTCAAAGCTTTGTTCTGCTCCCTAAAATACCTGCAGCCAGCTGTGCCTGGGATTAGAAGCAGCGTGGAGACATAGGGACCCTGGAGAAATGAGCTTGCTGGCTGCAGGGTCCTCATCTCCCCGGAGCTGTGGAGGCCAGGGCAGTGCACAGAGCTGGGACAACCTGTGTCTGCACAGGGATCTCTGCAGAGTTGCTTCTAATTGGAATGTAAATTGCCAAACATGCAAATCTCTGGTTCCTGGGCTGTTGAAATGGTGGATATAGGAGTAGGCCTTTGGCTCAGAATCCCACATTGGAGTGCCTGGGTTCTCTTCTCAGCTCCTGGGGCTTCTGACTCCAGCTTCCTGCCAGAAGACACTGGAGGACAGTGCAATGGCTTAAGCATTTGGGGTCTTGCCCCACATGTAGGAAGCCTGGATTGTGGTCCTGGGTGCTGGCTGTAGCCCCAGGCCAACCATGGCTGTTGCTGGCTTTTGGGGCATGAACCAGCTCTGTCTTTTCTCTCTGCTTCAAATAAATAATATATTTAAATATATAAAAATATATTTATATGAATATATGTGCAATATTCATTATGATTCATTTTTTATGTGTGGTAAAATAGCTGTTTAAAGTGAAGAATAACACTCATTTATAGAGTGAGAGAAAAGATTGAAGTCCCAAATCACACATCATACGTGACTGTGATCTTGGAAGAAATGGCTCTTTCTGGGTTTTCACATCTATGAAGCATTTGTGTGTGTGTGTGTGGTGTAGGGGGTGGTAACAAGGAATGTTGTGAGAGTTAAAAGAGATTATCTGTTTAATAAAACATTTATTGTGCAATATAATAAATAGCATCTCTTTGTGTTTAATGCATTTAATGCGATTTGACTGTGAATATATATACACTATATTTTATGTCTATATCTCTGTGTACAAGTCTTGGCTACACTGCACCTGCCTCTCTAGGACTTACCTTCTCCATCTGAACAATGGGACTATTAGCTCCAGCTGCAGGAAACAGTTGTTTTGGGAGCTAGGCATGGCAGTGTTTGGCTTAGTGTGGTGAGTGTGTGCCCAAGCAGAATTAAGCTTATGCTGTTCATGCTGTTGCAAACTGTGTTTGAATGGAATTCATGTGTGGTTTCTTTCCTGCCTTGTGTTTTCCATATGCTTTTTGAAGATCCCTTATAGAAGCTCTTTGGCCTGTGAGATATGATATATGATTCTTGGGTGGGAAGTCACCACTGGGTAGGAGAAAGGCCATGGTGGTGTGTTACCTTATGTGGGGTGACATCACATGTTGATAACATATGTCAGGAAGCTAGTGAGTGTATATATGTATATATATATATATATATATACACACACACACACACTATATATATATATATATATACACTTCATCACGAAGAAGTATAAGTAGTTGAGGACATAGATATCCTTCCCTAATTGTAATATCACACCATGTGTACATGTATTGAAACATTACCACCACCCCTTAAACATGTACAGTTTTTATGTGTTTAATAAAAATGCTCAAAAAGGAGATATTTATATATTTCATCACACATTGCTTACACTACACATGTGTAGACAAATTTCATGGGTTCCTTAGTTTGCCTTCTGTATTTGATGTTTTTTATATATTTGAATGGCAGAGAGAGGGAGAAAGAAATTCTGTTTGTTCATTTAGTCTTCCTTCCTCAAATATTCTACAGCTGGGGCTGGGCCAGGCTGAGGTCAAGGGCTGGGCACCCAATCCAGGTCTTGTAGGTAGATGGTAGGACCCAGAAGCTTTGACCATCACTGCTGCCTTCTATAGTGTTCATTAGCAGGAAGCTAAAGTTAGAAGCAGACCTGGGACTTGTGTTAAATGATGATCACTGACTGCCCGCCCGCTGGTAGAATAATATCAGCAAGTTGTTCAAAGTTGTAATGGAAGCTTTATTGGAAAATCTATTCCTGGGCCCCCTTCTCTCAGAGGGAAGGAAGATGGAGGGAAAAGGAGCAGCTGAGATACGTGTTGAGGAGTTTTATACTCCTATGAACACGTGGGCTGGCAAAGGGACTGTCTATGCCCCCAATGTAAGGAATGTCCATACCGGTGTGTCATTGGTTGGCTGGAATCCCCCCAGGCTCCTGTGGCCCCTCCTGTTCCAGGCTGAAGCCTGGGAGACGTGCCGGATCCGGAGCAGACCAGCCCCTCGTCTCCAGTGCCCTGGGCAGCCATCAACTTGAACCCAGGCACTCCTACCTGGGAAGAGGGCATCCTAAGTGGTGTTTTGTTAGGTGCCAAATGCCTGCTTATGCCTTCTGACATGTTTTCTGGTATAAATGTGATTCTGCATCTGAAGACTTTTCAGTGATCATTTCTTCTTCTTTATCACTTTTTAAAATTTCTTATTTGAAAGGCAGAGTTACAGAGATAGAGGTAGAGACATAGAGCGAGGTCTTCCATTTACTTGCTCGACCCCAGCAGCTGGACTGGCTGGAGCTGGGCTTGTCCAGAGCCGGGAATCTGAAACTTCATCTGGGTGCGGGGTCCCAAGCACCTGGGCCATCATTCTGATTTTCCAGCTGCATTAGTAGGGGGAGTTGGATCAGCTGCGGAGTAACCGGGACTTGAACCAGCTCCCACATGGGATGCTGGCACCATAGGTGGTGACTTTACCTGTTCTGCCACAGTGCCAGCCTCTCCTGTGGTCGTTTTAATGGATCACATAGTACAAGTCTGTGTGAGCTCTTCTAGAACATGTGATGCAGAAGTCAGAGTGACACCAAGAGGCTCTTGATTTAGGAGTGTCACCCAACGGTGTGGCCAGGACGGGGTGCGTGCGTGTGAAGGAGTGCTGGCTGCTCAGCTGTCTGTGTGGAGGAACGCGTTTCATAGCTGCTGGTTGATGACCTTGGCCCATATCCACTGCTCTGGGATGGCTCTGGGTGAAATCAGAGGAGATAGGGTGCATACCTGTCCTGTCACCAGAAGCAATCCTCGGAGTTCATATTCCGCTGACAGTGCATCCCAAATGGGACAGAGAACCACAGCTGGGGTTTGGGTGAAAGGGCTGCAGGGCGACAGTGTAGTAGTTGGTGGTGTAGTTGTTTTAGGAAGTGCTGTGCAATGGAGCCGCCTTCACAGGAGCAGTGTTTGTCCTGCCTCTCATCTGAGGATGTGCGAGAGACAGATGTATCCTGGGAGGTATCTTCAGGAGGGTGGCCTGGCCACCAATGTCTGCCTGATGTTATGGCTCCCCATGTCTGCTGTGTGGAGAGGGGCAGTGGTGAGCATTATCGCTTCTCTGCTCTTGCATCGGATCTGTGGGACACTTAATATGTCTGAAAGGCCAGACTCCACTGTCCCCATCATTTAATATTATCCTAGCTCTGAAAGTCACTTCCTGTTTCCAGGTAATCCACACCTCAAATTACAAAGTGGTCCTTCTCACATTATGGTTTGGTTTTTGTTTTGTTTTGTTTCTCCTGATATCTTAGGTAGAATGTGGCACATGAGCCTCACCTTTTCATTTCTAAACATTGCAGGATCCTTTGTCTCTCGCCCAAATGGCACCCTGTGACAGAGTTAATCTGTTGGTTTCCTTTGAGCCTGGGTGACACGACACAGTACCCTTTCTCTCTCTCTCTGTTAAGATCTTCCATTAAAACAACTTGATTTATTGATGGTTTAGGACTCTGACAGGTTTTTCCTTCTCATTGCTTCTCTAATTTGTCTTGAAATGGAATTATTTTCTGCAGGAAATTGTTTGCAGTGTGTTTATCCACTGCTTTCATAGCAGCGGGAAAGAGAGAGCTCAGGGGTGGAATAAGAATTAGTTTTTTTTGGGGAAATGGTTGAGTTCCAAATAAACTAGGTGGCTGCCTAGCTTGGGTGTGAATGGTATTAGAGAAAATAATCTTGTCATTTCATGCAACTCAGCTGTTTTTACCAAATTGCTCTACTGCTGGTAGATCTTTGGGTCATGGTCAGCAACAGAATGTTTCAGTGTGGTGGTTGAGGGCAAGGACTGTGCTCCCAGAACTGGTGAGTTTCAGTCTCGCTCCACCATTTCTAAGCTATGTCCTCAAGAGCAGGTTATTCTATCCAGCTTCCTCTATGAGAAAATACACAGAGTTGGGCATCTTAAGCAGTGTGCATTTTTTCGTATGGTCCTGGAGCCTGGGGAGCCTGGGATCTAGGGATTGGCACATCAGGGGGCAGGTGAGGATTCCTTCCTCATTTGTAGATCATCTCCTCCCTGTATCTTCGCATGGCAGAAGATTCAAGATTATTTCTCCTGTATCTTCTTTCATAAGGGCACTAATCCCATTCGTAAGGAATCTACCTCATGAGCTGAGGACTTCCCCTAAGGTCCTGCCTCCAAATACCATCACACTGGGAATTGGGACTTCCACACAAACTTTTTTTGGGGGAACATAACCGTTCACTCCATAGCGCTCTAGTTGCTCAATGTAAAGTGGGGGTAAGACCTTACAGGGTTGCTGTCAGGATTCAAGGAGGTAATACATATAGGGTGTATGCATGATGTGATGGAGAAAACCAGAAATACCCTATTCAAGAAAAAGTCTGCTGCTTTGTGGATTCTAGTGTTCACGATTACTGTGGTAGATTACACCTTATGCATTTGAAAGGGAGTGTTTTTTATGAGTTGTCTTGGAATATTAACACATAGTTGTGGCTGATGTTAGTCATAAGCTTTAACTTTCCATAGCATAATTAACTGTGAAGTTACTCAGTTGGTACAAATGGGTTAGTAAATTCAACTTCATGTCTGTACTTCTGCTGAAAGTGTAGTGCCCAGATTTTGCAATCCCCAGAAAACTCAGGAATCTGAAGTCGATGCAGACGCATAAGGGCGGTTTATTCAGATTAACCTACGCTCCCAGCTGCCACCCCAGCCCAGCAGGACTCGGGACAGGTGTCATCTGAAGCAGCAGAAGAAAGGGCTGCTGAAAAAGGGGGCAGAAAAAAAGGGCCTGAGGTTCAACAGCACAGGGTTTTTATACATTTCAGGCCAATTCCACACAATTACACAGTCATGATTGGTCAGTTTAACTGTTAATCTATAAAAACAGCAAGTTGGCAGGCTTCTATTGGTGGGTTTGAAGCAAGCGACTTTCAAGAAGTATAAACTGATGGGCTATAGGGCAGTTGAGCAACTTATCTAACACCAGGGGCCTCCTTCCTGAGGAGTGCTCTGCCTACGTGACCTGCCAGGTGTCGCGTAGACTATCAGGCCGGGAGTTCACACAGCCCCCAGCCAAGCAAGTAAGGCAGAAGTCACAAAAGCAGAAAATACTGAGGTTCTTCAAAAGGAAGTAGAAATGAGCATGGATATGGTTTGTTTTAGTGTTGTACAGTGTTCGATGAGAAAACATGGCAGCAACCTCGTTTCTTGTCTCACACGAGAGAAGAATTTCCATGCGGACGATTCCAGTTTGCAAAGCACGATTTATTTAGGAAGAAAAGGGGAAAAAGGGTCCTGCCGTGGACCAGGAGGGGGCTCCATGTGTCCCGAGGAAAAACCCCAGAAGGGGGTTAATGATGGAGATGGTGTCTTTTAAACCCCATCTCATAGGAATTACTCCAGGAACGATGGAAAGGGTTTGTTCTCAACAGCACCTGGCTCTGAAACAAAGAGCCTCGGAAGAATGGGATCCGTTAACTTCCTCATTCACTTCTAATGGTGAATTGATCATTCAGGTACCATCTTTCTGACAGCAACCTGGACATGTGATTAGGTGGGTCACTTTTAGATGTTGAATTGATATGTTAATTCTGCCCCTGTGTCATTTGAAGCAAGAGGGTGTCCTTGGGAGAAATATGCTCTGGGAAAATTAAAACATGGGGGAGAAATAGTTTTATATACATATATAAAATTTACCAGGGACCAGAATGACCTAACCCTTACTGCTTGCTATACCGTCTGACTCTTCACACGTTAGGACTTCAGGAAAACTCACTGTTCAGAAAGCTGCTTTAGTTGCCATAGATGGAAAGTTAATCCAGACTGACTGCTTAACCTTCCTAAAGATGAGTAAGCGAGACAGAAATGCATCAGTGTTTATGTCGACTCTCATGCTGGTGTGAACATTTATCAAAGTGTTAAGTAATGCAGAGAAGCAGGGGAGACAGACTTCCTTTTTGGTAGTTCGTGTGTTTCCCAGTTCTGAGTAGCACCTTTTCATGGTAGGTCGTTGATTTTTGGCTTTTGAAGAGGGAGTAGTTGTGAAGTCCGGTGAGCTCTAAGCTGGGAAGGTTCAATGTTATTTTCTCTGGAGTTGTACATGGACCCACAAATTGAAATACAGACTCTGGTAGCTAATTTACAGATCCAGTCACATGTCCTGGTGTACCTGGCAAACGTGTGTGGCAGATTGGCTATGGTGAGAACACAGGAAGTTGCAGCATTTGGCTGATGGCGCACTTGGAGCTGAGGCAGCTCCTACAGAGTGCAAGGAGAGGCTGTGTCTGCCGCCTGTGCTGCTCAGAGGCAAACCCCACCTTTTGGACAGGTACAGCTGCTGCCTCCTGTGGTCAACAGAGGTGCGCGTGTGTCTGTCTCCCCTCACCGTTCGCCTTTATGGTCATATCGTATGTGTTACCATCAGTGAGAGAGGGAGATTGATTGACTTCCACTCCTTCTGTTTACTCCCCAAATGCTTGGAGTGGCTGAGGCTGGGTTGGGCCTGTGGCGAAGAACTCCATCCAGGTTTCCCACGTGGGTGGCAGGGTCCTAGTTCTTGGCCCATAGCTGCTTCCTGCCAGGAGCTGTGTTAGTAGGAAGCTGGGGTCAGGCTCCAGAGCTAGGAACTGAAATCCCAGATCTCTGATGTGGGACATGGGGCCCCTGACTACCAGGCTAGACACCTGCTCTGGGGAACGGTCCTTGTTAAGTGTGTTTTGAACTTGTCTCTGCCATTGGTGTGTATAAGTGACTCTTATATTGTGCCCATGAGCCCTTAATTCCAGGTTCTCTTTTTCCTTCACTTAGATGGAAGGTCCTGAGTCATATCAGTTTGTTCAGCACCACCTTGCACATGGCAGGTGCCCAGAAAGGCTTGTGAACAAGTTCATGAGTGAATGAATTTATCTGTTAGAGCCAAAGGATTTTTGCACGTGCACGGCCACACAACCTGGTGAGGACATACTTGTCTGTGGGCTTCGGGTCTGTTTTCATCCTTTGGGTGGAGTTGACGAAGTTCCCCTTCACGCCTCTCATCCCCAAGCTTCAGCCGCTGGGACTTTCTCTCATCCACATGGTCCACACCACCTGTTACCGACCAGGGCCCACCATACTTGATTTACAGATCTCTCCCCGTTTCATTCCAGGAGCAGTTCTGCCAGAGTATTGTCACTTCCCAGCCTCTCAGCTCCACTGGTTGTTTGGGGTTAGCTATTCCACATGTCTTCCCCTAGCAGTGAGAAGATAATCATGACATTGCCTTGGGCTTGCAGGGTGGTTGTGAGGACAGAAGGGTGGGCAAAGCATTTTTGAGAAGTGCCTGGCAATTGTCAGTGCTGGGAGCTGATTGTGTCACATGGATGTAACATGTACACTTGGAAAAGCTCCTGCCATCTGTCCTATTCCCTGTCCCTGCCAGCTGCCTCACTGACTTGCTGGCTGCCTTCCTCTTGCCGTGGGGACCCTCACTCAATCACAGGAACTTGCGGCCGTAGTCAGCACCTGTGTGCCTTACACACCTGTTTTGTCCCCTCCAGGTGACAACTCAAGTGCTGCAGTGACAGGCAGATGCTGGGGTCTTCTGCCTGGCACAGCTGCAGGGCATGGGGCTCAGCTCCTGACCATGTGAAGTCCTCTGCCCCAGACCAGATATGCAGCCTCCCTCTGCCACAGGATGCACACGATCACTCATTGTTCTAGTGTTCAGGGGACTTGTTGGCTCCGTGTGTCAGCTAGGGCATGCCACCTACAGGAGTGACCTGAAATTTCACCAGCTTAGAACAACCAACTTGAGGGAGGGTGTTTGATGCAGCAGTAAAGACTCTACTTGGGACACCTGCATCCCTTACCCAGGTATCTGGAGTAGGTCCCAGCCCAGCTGACAGTTCCACACACTGAGTGGTAGCAGGTGATGCTTCAAGTCCTTGGGTTCCTGCTACCCATGTGGGAGACTGGAATGCATACTAGGTTCCTAGCTTGGTCTGACCCAGCCCAAACCGTTGTAGGATTTTGGGAAGTGAACCAGCAAATGGTAGATTCCTCTCTTATTTCCTCTCTCTCTCTCTGCCCTTAAAGTAAATACAAAATTAAGAACAAAAGAAAACTAACCAAGTCATAGTTCTCACTCATACTGTGTAGATAATGTTGGCTAAAGTAAGAGTTCTGCCCTCGTGGTCAGCCTGGACCCAGGCTGGTGAAGCTCCATCTGGACACATGTACTTGGTATCAACCTCAGTGCTGAGCAGACAGAAATGTTTCTGAAGAAGCAGGGAGTTCATGTGGACAGGATGTGAAGCAGGGGTCCATGCGCTGTGTTGGTCCCAGGCATACCAGAGACAAGGAGAATGGGAAGGGTTGTGTAAGTTCTTTGGAAACAATGATCCATGGGTGGCAGGTGATGTCAGTCCAGGGCTGAATGGGCAGTTGTTGGGCAGATATTCCTTAAGTGTGGACTTCCTGTAAGACTGTTTTTCTTTGTACAGGATTGTGATTTACTGGAATCACTTCCTGTTATCAGGCAAATCATAAATACTTTCCCTTAAAGGCCCCCAACTCTATTTTATTAGAATTTGACATAAGTGATTCCATTAAAAAAAAGACCTTATTTGAGAGAGAGAGATATTCTGTCTGGTGGTTTACTTCTCAAGTGGTCACAATGGCTGGAGCTGGGCTAGTCTGAATTCAGGAGCCGGGAGTTTCTTCTGGGTCTCCAATGTGAGTGCAAGGGCCTGAAGGCTTGAGCCAGCTTTTGCTGTTCTTCCCGGTCATTAGCAAGAAGCTGGATCAGCAGTGGACCAGCCAGGACTGGTGCCCATATGGGATGGTAGCACTAAAAGTTGAGGCTTAACTTATTATTCCATATTACTGACCCCTTATTAGTTTTTTTTTAAAAATATATGCTTTACTGTTTTGGTAGGATTTGCATTTCCACAACTAACTGCTTTCTACGATGTTCATTTTAAACCTGAAGATATATTATTATTTTATGTTGATGAGCTGTGTGACAAATCTAATGTTTTTACCATTTTTCATTTATAATACTTCAGTAGTATGAAAATGCTGAAGTGGAATAGTAATTTCTAACTTACTTTTAGTCTCTGTTGAGAAAGATTTTTTGTTATCAGAGTTTCTGTGTCTCCAGGTGATTGCTGCAATTCATTGGTTTGTGCAAATGTAACTGAATTCATGTATTTAAGGCATGAAGGGTTTCTAGCCTAGAGTAATTACATCTGACTTCTGGTTTGGTGGCGAGGTTTTCTATTTACTCGAATTTTTCTTCTTTTGATAATAGGTTAATTCAATTATCAGAGGAATATTTGTCCAACACACACTTAACACTGAATTTGATTCCCAAGTTGTTCTGGGCAGATATCAAAGCTTATTAGAGACCCCAGTACAGGTTGGGGAACATACTGGAAAGGGCCATCCTAATGGCCAAGTTAGCATTAGGGGGCCTCCTGAGAGCCAGGAGGTAGGCATGTGGCCTGGACGTGCCTTGAGCAGGGGACACGGATGAGCATGGGCACGGTGCTCATGTGCTCAGGGCACACTGTCCTGGAAAGAAGGTCCCCTTGGGGTATTAGAAGATCAAACAGAGACTGAGTAAGTGCGGACAGAAGATATGCACTCTATATTGAGGGGATGTTGTCATTAACCTTTGCCTACATATTGAATTCTCCCTTTGTGTAAGCTTTCTCCCTCATCCCCACCCCTTGGGATACCATCAGAATTAGTCCCTAATGGTCTGAGCAGCTTGGTTCCCCTAAAGTGCCAGGTGCGCAGGTTTGGCAACAGGTGCCTCCTGTTAGTGTCATTCTGTCAACATGGCTGTAACACAGTCAGGCAGATTCCAGCGATCTTGGGACATCATTTGCATTCTGATACATTTTTTTTGACCTCTGCTGTTGGAGTTGAGGAAGATGCTGGTCTTTTGATTGGCTGAGAAAGATACTGTGCTTGATTGAATTTGCAAGATATCCTGGACTCTTAAGAGGATGGGAAACATCCTTTAATGTTCTCTGTAAGGTATCATCAGCCATCTTTTATGTGGGAAGCATATCTGGTGACAGCTAAGTGCATCATTTTGGTAATGATTGTTTTGGCTTTTGTAGGAACATTTTTTTCTGACCTTTTATTTCGAGGGCTGCTCCTGTTTGGAGCCCGTGAAAACTTTCTTCATGTTGATGTATGCTTTGTGCTCCCACACAAACTTGGATGAAGTCTGAAAGTTACAGAAACCGTGACACCAGCTGCACAGTTTAGAATCCTGACCTTGTTGAATGTTGTGCCAAATCCTGCAGTTACAGAGAGGTCTAGGTTGTAAACGGCCACCCCTGTCCCCCAACACAGGGCCCTTCAGGAATCCGCAGGAAGTGAAGGCCAACATCGGCACTATTCAAGGCCTTCTAGGCTTTGAACCTGGCTTTGATTTCCACTTATCACTAAAATAAATTCTTTCCACCTGCCTGACACAGGGCAAATCTTATCACCATGCAAAGACCTCCTTGTGTGTAATAATAGGACCTACTTCTAGAGCTGATGTGAGCTGTAATTAAACCCCCGATTGCAAAAGCTGTTGGCACGGTGCCCAGCACAGAGGTGCTGGTGCATGGAGGATATTATTGTTTTGTAAGAAAAGGACTGACTGACTTGCTTTTGTGCTTTTTGGCCAGGCCTCAGGCAGTGTGGTGTGAATGATCAGCACATTGACTCTAAGTCACCGATTCGTAGCTCATCTGTGTTCAGGAGGTTGCATTTTATTATTAATCCATGGACATAATAATCGCTAAGGACCTAGTGATCTCTGGAGGGTGCCTGGTGGGACAGAAGCCAGTAACACTTGAGAACTGCCCAATGGAACTTTGATTTTGGGCTCGACAAACAAAAGCATCACCCAGCCAGGCTAAGGAGTTTGAATCCCAGGCTGATTTCTCGCCTGGCCTGGATCTCCTGTTTACCTCCTCAGGGTAACTTTTGGTGGTGAAGCACTTAGTGGCAGACAGGTGAAGTCGCCCTGAGTGGATCCTGAATGTAACTTAGCAGGAACTTAAGGGCTGTGTGGTCTGTTCACCCTCATGTTTCCCTACACAGCAAATTTATGCCGTTCCTCCCCCATGTTTTCTAAAGCCGCCTCCACCAGCCTCACTTCAGTTGATAACCTTACTTCCAGTTTCTTTAAGAAAAATAGGAACGGCTTCAGGGAGCTTGCATTAGCTCCCACATGCTCCTGCTGGCATCTGGGCCCACACATGCTGCTTTTCCAACCCCAGCAGTGAATGAGCTGTCTGGGTCCCAAGAGCCCTCACTCATGTGCGAGGCTCCGCCCTCCTTGCCCACTCAGAAATGATGATTCTCTCCACTCTCCTGCGGTGTCGTGATTCCCTATCTGCTGGGTCGTTCCCATCAGAATATAAACAAGCCATTACTGCTTCCTTTGGAGTTTAGCTCCGCCTTTTGCTTTTCTTCAAAGCAAAAGTCCTTGAAAGAGTATTCTGCATTCTTGAAACTCCAAGCTTAAACTGACTCAGGTTTGGGCCCTAGCATTTAAGTCAAAGCAGTTTTGTTAGGGGGCTGGTGTCTTTCATGCTGCTCAATCCAGCACGCTGTTTCCAGTCCCTTTCTCCCATATGGGGTTGAGGTTGGTCTCCCAGTTCTCCCACAGCTGTGCAGTGTCCATGCGCTGTGAGAGCCTCAGGAGTTATCCTGCATGGTTTTGTCCTTTTGTATTCCCTCCCTTGGGGTTCTTTAGTCTCATGGCTTATGATGACACTGGTGAACCCTACATTTGTACCTCTACCTTAGACCCCCCCCCTCCAGACTCTATCTTTGCATCCAGTTGCCTCTTTGATGTCTCCACTGGATGCTGTTCAGGAAACTCAGCCAGCCATGTCCAGAGCCCACTCCTGATCGGTCTGTCCCTCGCCTAGCCACTCTTCCTGCCCTGTTTGTGCGTCTCGGGAATTGCAAGTCCACCTTCACGGTCACTTCAGACAGAAATTGCAGTCCTCTTTGACCAGTCCCTCTGCTTTCTCTTCTCTGTTGATCAGTGAATCCCGTTGGCTCTACTTTGATCCAGATCACCAGCTTCTTTTGCTTGGATTATTTTATAGCTTCTGCCTGTCGCTCCCTCTCTTGCTCCTACTTGTTTATTTGACACAACTTAGATGCTAGAGTAATCTCCTTGAGGTAAGTCACATTTTATGTAGAAAGGGCTTCATCACATGTGAAGATACAATGCAGTGTGCATCTCTACTTCAAATCAAAGGTGGACTCCCAATGAAACTGTTAAATATATCTTAATAATAGAGTGCTGGACTGTCTGCCACTGTCCGTACCCAGAATGTTAAGATACACTTAAATAGTAGAATAATGTGCTTATAACTGCTTATGAAGGATTATACAATTATAATAATATAGGGGAAATCAGTGGGAGGGGAAGAATTTTTGGAGAAGGGGTAAGGGAAATCCCAGAACTTATGGAATTATAAAAAGGGGAGGGGCTTCAAAAAGTTCACAAAAATGGAATTAAAGGATTATACAGAGAACCAGTGTTGGGCTGCAGTGGGTTCTTCTACCTGCGGTACCAACTTCTCTTGTAGGTGCTGATTCAAGTCCTATAGTGGATATTTCCACTATATAGTGGATGTTTCACTTGGGATCCAGCTCCCTGCCAGTGTACCCAGGAAAAAGCAGCAAAGGACCGAGTTAAGTACTTGGGTCCCTGCACCCCATGAAGGAGATCTGGGTAGATTGTCAAGCTCCTGGTTTCTACCTGGCCCAACCTAGGCTATTGTAGAGGAACGAACCAACAGATGAAAGATCTTTTCCCCTCAACCTCTGTAACTCTGTGTTTCACTTGAATAAATTGTAAGGGAAAAAACCCAAAAAGAATACACGTTTTCTATGACCATTTTGAAGATCCTTATGTCCTTACATTGCAATATGCAGCTTGTATGAGCTGACTGCCCACACGTCTTTGGTCTCTCTCTTCTCTCTTCCCTTTAATTGCTCCTTTAGAGGACCTCTTCATTCCTGGATTCTCATGCACGTGTTTCCTCCTGAGGGCTTTGCAACCTTCTGGTCCCCCGTCTGGATTTTTTCCTCCCTTCCTCACCTCCTTCAGGACTTAGCTCTCCCATCAGCCCCCTACTAGACAGATCTTCCATGATCTCCATGGAGTCTTCCATGGAGACTTCAGACTCCTCCACGCCCTGTCTCCTTCTGCGTTCCTTTCACTGGCGGCAATCTCCACTAGATGTTGTTTTACATCCCTTAGTCCCAGGAGGTCAAGGATTGTCCTGGGCCAGGCTTTGATTCATGGAGAGCACAAAGGTTAAAGGTTACTGAGACCAGGGTTTCCCAGACGTACTAATTTTGAGACTCCTTGGGGAGCTGTCAGATTCCCTCTAGGCTTACTGAATCAGCATCTCTAGAGAATTTTTTTTTCATTATACAGTTTTGTAGGTGAAGGGCTTCCCTTCTTGCCCTCCTTTTCCTTCCCTTTTCTCCCCACTCCATTGTCTCCTGTGGTTTATAATAATATGTTCTTCAGCTGTAGTCTTGACTCTTGTATTCTGGTCTTTCGTGTGTAGTGACATTATAGTATAAACAATGGTAGGGAGTCTTGTATTTATTTGTTAAGGTATATTTAATTTTTATTGGGGCTTTATAAAATTTTTGGAGTGGACAAATATCATGTTCTCTCTAATATAAGCAACTTTCATCCAAATGTAAAGCTAAAAGATATGTAGGTAAAGCAAATATGCACTTGTAATCTCAAAAATGAATGGTGTGATAGAGACCAGAGTAGCAGGGAAAAAAAGAAACCATACTAACAAAGAGGGTGGTGGGAGGAGGAGCTGATGGAGTTGCTCAAAAATTTCTGTGGTCCCCTGTTCCTGCTAGGACAGGAGGTGGACTAAGTAGGGCTGGCCCATAGACCACCCCCCCCTGGTGTGCACGAAATCTGGCATTGGGAGATATCTGGATGGAGGAGCCTGGGGAACTCCTCTGTCAGGACACAATCCCTGCAGGTGAATGCAAGAACCAAGCCAGGGAGCAGCCCAGACTAGGCCAAAATATGGCACCCACTGGCATACATTTGGTGCAGGTTGGGGGCAGGCCAGACTGGGTCAGTCCATATCAACTGCCAAATCCGAGTGCCAGAATGGAGTGTGGGTCGGCCGGGTACAAGCCAGTCCACGTGAGGACCAGGATTGGGGGCTGGCAGGGCTATGCTATGCTGTAGCCCCCACCAGTGTGAGTTGGAATTGGGGGTGGGCCTGGCCTGGCCAGGCTACAGCACCTACTGGCAAATGCCAAGGTGAGGGGGCTGTGCCAGATTGGGCTACAACACTCAAACAGCACATGTGAAACACGGGGTGGGGGGATGGCCCCAGTGAGGGGGCTGCGAAGGTCCCCCTACTGGGCCACTATTCCTTCTGGTGAGCATGAGAACTGGGATAGGGGCAGACTAGGCCTGGCAGGGCCACATCTGATGGCCTACATGTGAGCTGAATCAGGGAAAAGTCAGGCTGGGCTGATTGTACCTTCTAGTACATGCATAAGCCAGTGTTGGTGTAGATTGATTGTGCTTTGCTGTAGCATCAGCTGGCAGATGCTGTCCTATGGGCCAAATTCTGTCAGGCGCAGGCATGGCTTAGACAGATGGTGGCACCAGCTGGCACCAGTGTGAACTGGATGGGGGTGTTGGTTGGGGGACGAACTGGACTTCAAAACCCGTCAACATGTATGAGAGCTGAATGGGATGTGGGACAGACGGGACCAGTCTGTTGTACATACTGGCAAGCGCAGGAACCAGGACAGGGCAGGCCTGGTGGGGGTTTTTGTGGGTCGCTCTGACTAGACTGTGGCTCCCACTGGTTTATGTGAAGGCCAAGTATGTGGTGGGCAGGATCAGGCTGGGCTGCAAAACTCATCAGGTTTTATAAAACATGGGTCTAGAGACAGAACTGACCCAGCAATTGCAACTACCAATGTGTGCTTAGGTTGATTTTGGTGACAGACTGTGCCGGACTCTGTAGTAGCAAACACACACAAGAATCAGGTTTGGGTTGGCCTCAGATGAGGTTTCTTGGGTGATTCCCTACCAACTGAACTGCTGGACTCAGAACCCTAAACATGGAGAGAATTTCAGGTTCCATGAGCTGACTGTGGGAGTGGATGTGTCAGAGCTGAGCCTCTTCAGTGGCTCAGATGGAGTAGTGGACGGCGTATCCAAATGCACATGGAGATTATGGCAGTACAGCAGATCCTACAGAGGACACCTGGTACTATGACAAGGAATGGAGGACAGAACAAATTGATCAATTACCCCAGCCAATCACTGGCAGTGAAGATCTGGGCAGATGGAGACACTAAAGTAGACTATAGCAACCAGTGGATTCGGGAGAGATTTCATTGTGATTGGAGTGGCAGATCTGCCAACAATTCAGGACTGTTGAACTATCAAAACCTCTGGAGAAATTCATCGTGTTATGTTTGCGTTAATTTAAGAGGATATAATGTTATGTAAAACATGTTATTTTATGTATATTATGTTATATGTTGTGTATAAACTAAAACTGAATTGACAATGAGGTGATCACAGAAGATGGTTAAGAAATTGCAATTGTTTTTAACATACTGGTTACTCAATACTATAACTATTAGTTATACAACGAAGTTAATTGTTGCTGAGGGTATGTTGGAGCCTTTAATTGATCGGGTTGATAATCTGATGGTTCTGCCCTCGGACCGGACCGGGTCTCCCCAGGAAGCTGAGGAACTAGATTGGACTATAAGATGTTGGACTCTATGTTTAGTTTATGCTTGCAAAGAAGGACTCTCAACTGTACTTGATCAGTGGATATGCAACTAGGTGGAACATTCCACATGGAGGGAGGGCGGGGGGAGGGGTGGGGTGATTCCCAGTTCCAACGAAATTGTATCACATAATACAATGTAATCAATGAATAAAAAAAAATGAGCTATAAAAAAAAAGAAATTCATGGTGTTGTAAATTTCTATTTTTCTTCCTGTTGTTAATTTTGTATTGTGGCTTTTCACTTAAGAGGGTATCATGTCCAGATGTGAGGATGCAATGCAGTGTGCATCTCTACTTCCATATCAAAGATGGACTGTTAATGAAACTATTAACTGTATCTTGACAACAGGAGGCTGGACTCTGCCATTGTCCATGCCCGCAATGATGAACATATGACTGTTTATGAAGAGCTATGCTAATGCTATAGTAATAATATAGAGGAATTTGGTGGGGGGAGGGGACAAGGAAGATAATAAATAAATAGATAAATATTTTAAAAATTATAAAGATAAATTTCCATGGTCTATAAATTGCATGCTGCACAGGAGAAGAAGAAAAACAAAAAAAGAATGTGCTTGCTTTGCTAGAAGAGGGATTTGTGTTTGTCTTTATGGAAATCTGCATTTTCCAAAGGCTTCTTAGGGATGGGAGATTAGGAAGACAAAGGGCACCAGCTAGGATGGGACACAGGACAAGGGGAGGAAATGGAAGGAGGGAGTGGGACTGCCCACTGTGGACAGGGAGGAGGCCTTGGGTCTTTGCTGGGCTGCTCAGGTCTGACACGTCTTGGCCATACAGCCCTCTGTGGTTTGAATCTTAGTGAGCACATTCCCCTCGACCTTCCCCTGTGGCTCACTGGACGTGCCTCTGGAGCCCACTGGTCCACACATCTGTCCCCTAGCTCTCCTCTGTTTCTGCAGCATTTATTGAATGCCTAGTGTGGGCAGTCTTCTTACCTCCTTTTGTCTTGGAATCCCTCTTCCATTCTGCCATCTTGCTCTTGTCCTGAGAAATGGTTACTCAGCTAATCCAAAACACTTTTGAGAGTTTGAACACTGCTTGAGCCAGATTGTACAGAAAACCTCGGTTTTGTTTCAAGAGAGTGTGTACAAAATAATACTGTCAACAGGATTTTTGTAACTTAGATAAGACATCCAAGCAGTGTTCTGCCATTGACAATTTGCATGCCAGTTGCAAAATCTTTTTTCCGATAATAAAATGAAAAAAATCTTTGTCTATCGAGCAGTAGCCAAGAGTTTTAAATATATTGCTTTAAGATAATGAAATGATGCCTCCTTTAAACATCTTATAATTTATTAGACCATGTGAATGACTGAATATTATTGCCTCACTTTTAACAGAGATCTTTCTTCTGTTAATCTGATAAAATGTCTTGCTTAGCGTACTATAATTCAAAGAGATATTTACAGTCTCATGTTTATTGCAGAATTATTCGTAAGAATCAAGAAATAAACTCAAATGTTCATCAATATGTAAATGAATAAAGACTGTTTGCTAGGGCCAGTGTTGTGGTATAGTGAATAAAGCTGCTGCCTGTTGTGCTGGCATCCCCTATGAGCACTGGCATTCCACATGGCTGCTGGCTTGAGTGCAGCTGCTTCAGTTCTGATCCAGTTCCCTGTTAATGTGCTTGAAAAAGCAGCAGAAAATGGTCCAAGTCCATGGGTTATATAATTGCACACATTCCTAGGGTACAATGCAATGTTTTTGATGATGTGTTTATACTGTATAAGGATCAAATCACAGTTACTCACATACTCTTCACCTTAGATTTTACCAGTGCTTTATGATAAATGTGTTCAAAATCATCTCTGAAAGCTTTTTAAGATCTCCCATCAATTAGTGTTAACCCAGTACACCTTACTGTACAATAGAATACAAGAACTCATTCCTGTTACTGGATCATTGACCAAATGCTTCCTAATCCTCCTCTCTACTCTCTCCAGCCTTTGGTGATCAGTACTCTATTCGGAATACAACTTTTTTGACTTCTGTGTATACTGTTTGTTTTTCCTAGCCTGGCTTATTTTGTTCAACATAGTATCCTCCAGATCCAGTTTGTTGCCGATGACAGGATTTCATTATTTTTCAAAGTTGAATAGTATTTGTATATCTATCAAATCTTTCTTACTCTAAATATTTATTTATGTATTTGGAAGGTAGAGTTAGATAGAGATATCTTCCATTTACTGGTTCACTTCCAAAATGGCTACAACGGCCAGCACTGTGCCAGGCCAGAGCCAGGAGCCAGGAACACCGTCAGGGTCTCCCATGTGGGTGTCAGGGGCTCAGTTGTTTGGCCCATCTTTTACTGCCTTACCTGCTGCACTAATGGGATGCTGGTTCAGAAGTAAAGCAGCTGGCACGTGAACAGTACTCCAGTATGGAATACCAGAGTGGCTTGCTGTGCTGCGCCACAGCACTAGCCCCAGTTACTGCCTTTTTCTATAACCTGTGTGATAGTTTTGTCAACAGTTCAGAGTTGATGTCAAGAGCACGTTCAGTGCAAGTGCAGTTACATGGATTACTCTGAATGTGAACATTCTAGGAAATGGATTTAATGATGGTTTTAGGCCAAAGCATCTAATTGGGAAGCTAGCTTGTGATTCATTTTAAAAACAAACACACAAAAAATGTGTTGTGTGTGTGTTGAATGCCATCCTATATAAGAGCATTTTAAAAATACATAAAATATGGGCCCGGCGGCGTGGCCTAGCGGCTAAAGTCCTCGCCTTGAACGCCCCGGGATCCCATATGGGCGCCGGTTCTAATCCCGGCAGCTCCACTTCCCATCCAGCTCCCTGCTTGTGGCCTGGGAAAGCAGTTGAGGACGGCCCAATGCATTGGGACACTGCACCCGTGGGAGACCCGGAAGAGGTTCCAGGTTCCCGGCTTCGGATCGGCGCGCATCGGCCCGTTGCGGCTCACTTGGGGAGTGAATCATCGGACGGAAGATCTTCCTCTCTGTCTCTCCTCTGTATATATCTGGCTGTAATAAAATGAATAAATCTTAAAAAAAAAAAATACATAAAATAGGGGCCGTTGCCATGCAATAGCAAGCTCATCCTCTGCCTGTGGTGTTGGTATCACATATAGATGCTGGTTCTACTTGTGGCTGCTCCATTTCTGATCCAACTCCCTGCCTGTGGCCTGAGAAAACAGTAGAGAATGCCCGTGCTTGGGTCCCTGCACTCATGTGGCAGACCCAGAGAAAGCTCCTGGCTTCTAGCTATGGAGCAGCCCGGTTCTGGCCGTTGCCATCTGGGGAGTGAAACACTGGATGGAAGATCTCATCATCATCATCTCTCTCGCTCGCTCTCCTTTTCTCTGTAAGTCTGCCTTTGCAACAACAATAATAAAAAACTTTATAAGTAAGTAAAAAAAAAAACAAATAAATAAAACGCAGTCGCTGCTGCAGGAAGCTCTTGGTTCAGTGGTAGAGACAACTTATGGACATCTTTGTTTTGTTTTTTGCTTTTGTTTTGATTACAGAAAAAAATATATGTAGCATCAGAGTTACCACTTTAAAACATAGACTGTAGTGCCAGTAAGGACATTCACACTGTTGTGTACCCATCTCCCCTGTCCATCTCTAGAACTTTCTAATTTCCTAAGCTGAAACACCTACTCCATTTTGCTTCCCCCACCGTTCCTGATGGGTAGAGGGTACTGAGAACCAAAGAGCCAAGACATCAGGCTGGCTACTGACTGTGCTGAATAATGGGCCCCAAAGAGGGGGCGCTGGGATGCCTCTCTCCTGTAAGCCGGACATGGAGACCTCCTTTATGTAGGGGCTACAGTGGGCTTCAGAAGAGAATGATCATGACACTGTGCTTGCAGCTGCTCGGCTGCTAGCTGGGCTTCTTGACACAGCCAAGAGGCTGGCAGGGATTTATGGCCATTAGGGCCAACTGGGCAACCATATATCTTGAGAACTGCTTGCCCTTCTGTGCGAGTGAGTAAACTTCCCCATATGAAGACCATGGGGACTGCAAGTCAATCATCTAGTCATTCAACAGATAATTACCCAGCACCCGCTAGGTGAGAGACATTCTGTTTCTCCTTTCTTTGATGTACAAATATTTAGCAGGAGTCGGCGCAAGGCATCAGAGTCTAGAATCTACTTTCAGTTCCAAGGAAATGATTTTATTTTTAATCAGCAAGAGTGTTTTGAGTATGTCATCCTCAATCCAAATTGTTCCTTGCTCCAAGAGAAACTAATACAGCTTAGGGGGAAGATGTCACCCTTTAACACCTCGTTCTGAGAGTAAAAACAGATTGAGATGAAGAATTTGCTCATTTGGCATGAGCCGCCATGTTTTCTTTGTGAAATGGCTGTGTAGTGCAGTCAGCTCCGCCTGTTACCATGTGTGGTATTGCCGTCTCCAACCCATCTGCCATTACGTGTGCTAAACTGAGTGTCTGTTCTCGTAACAAAAGGAGCAGATGTAGGTGAGATAACAACCTGCCGCTTTAATGGCTGAAAATTACTTTGTGACTAAGTCAGAAGGACAAAATTGGGGTTTGAGAAATTATTGGAATTGTATTAAGTGCCGTTTGCCTGGAGTCAGAGCGCCACAGCTGTTATTGTAAAACTTTGATTATCCTCCTCAGTGCTGTCAGCATTTACGGAACAAAGTCAAGAATGTGCCCGGTGCCAGAAACTTGCTGCCTCCTGCCACATACCTCAAATGTCACTTTCCACCTCAAGGATTGAAGGCTGCCACTTCTGGTTCTTCACCCCTTTAGTTCCCTGACATGGAATCCATCAACTCGGGGTGCAATTGACTTGAACACTCATGGACTGTGGAAGGGTACAGGGATTTCCAACTGCCCTTGTTTTCCCAGATCTTGAAGAGGTGGATGTTGGGAAAGTGTTTTTGTAGAAGTGGAAAGAGCTAGAAATCAACCTCAGTGTAGGAGAAGCAGCCCAGGCTGATGAATGCCCACTGCACCTGCTATGAACAGACTGGCTTTCTAGTTACTGTCCATTGCCTGGGAGCTTAAGCCCCAGGCCTCCTCTCTGCAGTGGGCACTGCCAGAAGACAGCCCTAGAGCCCTATCCCCACAGGGCATTTGTCACCCAGGGAGAGGCAATAAGTGTTTGAATTAAATTTCGTGTCCCCTGCTTGCCTGAGTTCTTCGAGGTGCGAGGTGTGGGAAAGTGAACAGGTGCTGCGAGCGAAAGGGGCTGCCTCAGAGCTTGGCACAGTGCTGCGCTCCAGACTGCCTGGTTCTGGGTCTGGCTGGTTGGAGCGTGTGGAGATGTGCTTTCCCATGTGGAGACAACCTGTCCCTGACACCTGTCCCTCCCACCTGCCGCAGAATGGGGACCTGAGGGCCAGTATCGCCTTCTAAGGGAGAGTGTGCGTGGCTCAGTCCCTCTCCTTAAGGGCTTTTTCTCAGCATCTTCACTCATTTTTGCAGTATGCTGGGCTTAAGACTAACTGTGATTGCAAAAGCCATGGGACATGGTTTTCTTGGCTTGCTTGTTGAAATGGCAGCGCCGTGGTGGGGTTGGGGTGGGGACTGAGAAACAGTCAGGGGACCTCAGTGGTGCCATCTGTTCTCAGAGGGGCTTGGGAAGGAGGAGCAGCATAGTTCTGAGCCAGCCCAAGCAGCCCCCAGCCTCGCCGGCCTCATGCTACTGCTGAGCTTGCCTCCATGCCAAGGAGCAGGACGGCCTCGTGGAGTAGCCATCTGCCCCCTCGGATCTCTCCTTTGCTGTGGGTGAGGGTCTTGCACCCTGCCAAGTTGGGAATCCTCAGTGCTCTGCTGAGTGTCCCGTGTACTGGCAGCCAGGAAATACAGCCACAGTCAAAGTGTCTTCTGGAAGCCTCATGGAGATCAGGGGATGCTGGCTTCCTCTTTGCTGTTATCACTGCTTGGGGGAACAGTGTCTGCTACAGTTTGCAGGATGACATATTGGTCCTCCATGACTGTTTTACAACAACCAAAGTGTTCGGTGTATATTTTCCATGCTCAACGTGATGGCTGGGACTTCTCACTTAAGTGTCAAGGTGCAGGACCCAGTGAGGTAGCCTAGTGACTGAAGTCCTTGCCCTGCATGCACCAGGATCCCATATGGGCACCAGTTTGTATCCTGGATACTCCACTTCCTTCCAGCTCCCTTCTTCTTGCCTGGAAAAGCAATTGAGGATGACCCAAGGCCTTGGGACCCTGCACCTGTGTGGAAGACCTGGAAGAGGCCCCTGGCTTCTGGCTTCAGATCAGCTTAGCTCCAGCCATTGCAGCCACTTGGGGAGTGAACTAGCAGATGGAAGCTCTTTCACTCTGTTTGTCCTTCTCTCTGTAAATCTGACTTTCCAATAATAATTAAAAGAAACTACTCAGCTATTAAAAAAACAAATACAGTTCTTTGTGGCCAAATGGGCCAAACTGGAAACCGTAATGCTAAGGGAAATGAGCCAATCCCAAAAGGTTAAATACCACATGTTTGCCTTAATTTAAGATGATATGATGTTATGTGTAACATGTTATGTATGTTATATGTTGTGTATAAACTAAAATTGAAATGTCAATGAGGTGGTCACAGAAGGTGGTTAAGAACTCGCATTTACTTTTAACATATTGGTTACTCGTTACTATGTCAATTAATTCCATAATGATGTAAATTTTTGCTGATGGTATGTTGGAGCTTTTAATTGATCGGGATGATACTCTGCTGGCTCTGTCTTCAGACCAGAGAGGGTATACCTAAGAAGCCGTTGAACTTGACTGGACAATAAGATGCTGGACTCTATGTTTGGTATATGCTTGCAATGGGGGAATCTCAACTGAACTTGAACTGTGGTTATGCAACAAGGTGGAGGAATCCACCCTGGTGGGAGGGTTTGGGGAGGGGTGGGGAGAACCCAAGTACCTATGAAACTGTGTCACATAATACAATGTAATTAATGAATAAAAAATAATAAATAAAAAAAATTAAAAAAGAAAGTATCAAGGTGCAGTGCCATGGAGGGGCTGGAGTGGGGCTTCCTCACGAATCTGCATTTTTCCATGTTCATCCTCTCCTCTGAGACATTTCTGTGGTGGGAACATATTTCTTCCAAATTTAGGGTTGAACTGAAACTGAACAGCTGGTGCGATGCTAGTGAGAGATGCGAAGTGAATCATAACTGGTGTGTGTGTGTGTCTTGGGGTGGTGCTGATGAACACCAGGCACCTGTGGCACAGAACCTAGCAGCCCTGGGAAGCCACCGTATTTGGCAGTACAAAGGCCTGCCTGTAGCTTGATAATTGTAGGTGGTCCCAGCTTTCCCTCCAAGGAAGGCAGCCTGGGAGAACGTTGTTTATCAGGTGCCAGTGGGATATGTCATTTGATGGCACTGGGTAACCAAGCCTTGACAAGATTTTCACCAATCTCATACCTGGCAGACCCTCTTGTCCAGCAGAAGGATGCAAGCAGGAGAAAGAGCCACTGAACTCCAAGGGGCGGGAGATTGACATGAAGTGGTGTTGGCATGAGATGAGGAGTGCCTACTTATGTGTGTCCAGTGTGTGTAAAGGCCCTGGGGCAGCTTAAGATAACAGGGGTGATGAAGGATTGGAAGAAGCCAGAGTGACTGGAGCTCAGAGCTTAGGGAATGGGATTTTCAAAGGAGAAGGGGCAAGCAGCCTAGTACACAGGAGCCCAGGATACCACTTTGTAGGTGGTGGGAAAAATTTTGGTCTTAAGAGCAGTTAAAGCCGCTGAAGGGCTTTAAGCAGGAAATGACAGGTTTGTGTTCCTATAGGAGACTTGCTACTCTGGCTGGCAAGTGGTCACAGGATTGGAGGAGGAAAAGAGAGAGTGGACATGTGGAAGCTGGTTAGGCAGCCGTGGCAAGAGAGCGGGCAAGTGAGGTTTTAGCTTGACTTGGGAGCAGTGCAGACTTGGAAGACACTGAAGCTCTGGGATTGGAATTCTTGGCTGTGGATTTGACGGCGAGGACGAGAGAAGTAGGGTCGGGGTGGAGAAGTGGGGACAGGGGTGAGGCATGCTGGGAATGGCCGTTCCCCCCCCCCCACACAGAGCGCACAGCATGACCTGTAGATGGCCTCAGCGAGTACTTACAAGGCAGCCTGCCCTTTGGACTGCTCATTGCACAGAGGCTCTGGTCACATGGCTATTATTGTATTGTAGAACATCTCTTTTCCTTAGAGCAGAAGTTGACTGAGGATAGCTGGGCCCGTGTGTCCAGGGTCCTGGGCTCTGACCCCGGAGTGGCCTGGCACCAAGTGTGAGCTCCTGTCTCCTCCCTCCCATGTGATGTGGAGGCGGCTCATCATCCTCATGTGAGCAGTCATTCAGACTGCCAGCCTGCCCATCTCTCTGCCCCTGCTCCCTACTCCACAGTGCAGGCTGGGCATCATGCTCTCCTTGGATGGCATGCACATCTCCCAGCCCCCTGCTCTCCTGGCCTGCCTCCACCTCTCCCTCCCATTTGGCTGTCATCTCATTAGCCGTAATGAGAAACCATGGCTTCTCTCAGTGCCCAGTGGGCAAATCGCCTTCAGGAAGAGTGACCTGTTGCTGGCTGGGCAGCTCCTTCCTGGAAAGGCCTGCTCCCTTGGTGCCTCCCACACAGCTTGCGCCAGTTGCATGGTTCAGATGGTGACCTGAATCCATCTCGGTGACTGAGCATTGTCCTGGGACCTTATACTTATGCATGTATTACACAGGAAGACTCAGCATAGCCATCAGCAGGAGGTTGACTGCCTGACTTCCTATATGCATGTGCCACCAAAGCCAAGGCTTGTTTTTCTTTTTAATCCTAGAGTTTATTTTTCAGAATCCTTTAGGCTTCCAGAAATACTGAGCATACAATACAACGACCTCTTTCTTTCCCCCTGCCTTCCAGCTTCATCCTTTATTAGCACGTTGGTTTGATGTGGTGCATTTGTTCCAGTTGATGAGCCAGCTTTGCCCCATATCACTGGCAAAAGCCCGGAGGGTTTTACACCTGTGGGTTTGTGGGTGTGTATCTGAGTTTGGACAGATGTGGAATGACAGGTATCCTCCTGCTAATAAGCAACATGGAATGGGTTACAGGATGCACAGCGCTCTGCCTGTCTATAAACCACCCATCTGTTTGCTGTCTCCATAGCTTTGCCTTTTCCAAAGTACCCTATAGTTGGAATCCTACAGGATGAAGCCTTCCCAGACTGGCTTCTTTCGCTTTCTAACAGGCACTGAAGCCTTTCCCTTGTGTTTTCGTGGTTTGATGGCTCATTTCAGCAATCATTTCCGCAACTGGAAGATGCAGTGTGTCCCTCACCACCTGCTAACTGGATGGAAGTCACAGTTTCCTTTCAATCCCCCCCTCCACCAGTGCTCTTTTCACATAATCTACTCTGTATCCATTCTCTGTGGGCTTGCCAATCCGAAATACAGTTGGCCCTAGCCAGTTTAGGAGCCTTCCCAAAAGAGGAGGTGGAAAATGCCTGGGTTTAGCATTCTGTGTTAGGATGTTGGCCCCTGGGGATCGTCAAAATGGCTCAGTCATAGGCAGTGCAGTGAAAGCTTGCAGGTGTGTAAGCTTTCATCTCTAAGAATTGGCATCTGCCCACTTCCCCCTGCCTTTATGCTTGGTCCCCTAGCAATTCCACTAAACGGAGAGGTGTGGACCATCTTCTATCAGAAGATAGGTCAGGCCCTGACTGTAAAATAACGGGAAGTTTGACAGAATCAAGTGTGATTTCTTTTTAAAATCATCTACTTATGTGAGAAAGCAAGGACATAAATGTTCCCATTTGCCAGTTCACTCCCCAAGTGCCTAAAATGCTGGGGTTGGACCAGGACTGGAAATCCAAGCCAGGTCTCGCACTTGGGTAGCATGGGCTCAATGATTTGAGCCATCTTCAATCTGTCGTCTACATTGTGGGAGACAGGAGCCAGAGCCGGGTATCCAGTTTAGGTTCTCTAGTATGCAATGCTGATATCTTAGCTGCTTGGCCAGATGTCTGCCCCACAAAGTGTGACTTCTTAGAGTCACGCTGCATTGTGGCCATCTCCTCCTCCCCTTGGGTAATAGTGATGGGTGACAGCAGTTTTCTTTTGAACACGTCATTAACCCTTCCCAACATGCTCATCCACTGCATATCGCCCAGCACCAAGCTGAGTTAGCTGTCTGTATTCATGAATTCCCAGCCTGTTCTGTGTAAGTTTGGGGTTGTGTCTTTGTAGGATGTAGGTTGGTTAGCTGCTTCAGCAGGTGATTGGATGTTCGTACGTGATGTTCTCTCCCTCCAGGGTGTTTTGATGTGGGTCTTGGTAGGGAGCTGGGGTCTCCAGGAGTCTCTGATCCAGAGAATCCAGGGTGTGCTCATCGCCCTCGTGGCTGCCATGGCTAGGCAGGTAGTCCTGTCACCTCTGAACGATTTGAGTGCTCACCTGCTTTCACAGGCCTCGTGGGAGAACACTCTCTTGAATTTCTCGCTACTTTGGCATGATTACGCATGTGCAGCGTCCCTAGGCGGAGTGTGCTATCATTTCCAGAAAGCTTTGCCTCCGGCTCTTTTTGCTGATATTTTCTTTCCTTTTAAGCCTTGTGGTTTGGAGTAAGGTGGTAACATGCTACATCTTTTCTCACCCAGTGCCTCTCCTGGCCACGAGGGATCCACCACCATTGATTCAGTCATGTCGCCTTAGCCTGTGAACCAGGGGTGTACTTGGCTCCTGTAAAGCTTCAGACCCCAGCAGTGGTGTACTGGTCCATTTGCCCTAAAGTTCCTTGGGATCTGCCTGAGCTGGGTTAGAGCCCACTGTGAAGAATGGAGCAGGTGCATTATGCTGTTCATCTAGGTCAGGGCCATGTCTTGCTGACCTCTTTACTCATCTGTTTACTTAACCCTAACTACAGTTTTCACAAAGCAGTCAGAGTGATCCTTTTCCAGGGACAAACTAGATCCTGTCAACCCTCTGTCCTAATCTACCCCCCATGGTTGGTCTGTCACTCAGGAACAGGGCAGGGGCTTCACAGTGTCCCAGTAGCTGCATGCTTTGTCATGCCCAACACCCAGTCCTGGCTCTGCTGCCGTCACCCCAGGGCTCTAGCACAACGCCTCTCATTCCCCACCGTGAACCTAGCTGCCTTCCTCCCCTTCTCTCTCTTATTCAGGTGTCTGTTTCTGAGCCCACCCTGTTACTCTCCTATTTAAAAGTCTAGCCATAGGCTCGGTGCCATAGCCTAGTGGCTAAAGTCCTTGCCTTGCATGTGCCAGGATCCCATATGGGTGCTGGTTCATGTCGTGGCTGCCCCACTTTCCCTTCCGTATCACTGCTTGTGACCTGGAAAAGCAATCAAGGATGGGCCAAAACCTTGGGACCCTGTACCTTGTGTGGGAAACCTGGAGGACGCTTCTGGCTCCTGGCTTTGAATCGGCTCAGCTCTGGCCGTTGTGGCCAGAGTTGGGGAGTGAATCAGTGGATGGAAGATTTTACTCTCTGTCTCTCCTTCTCTGCAAATCTGCTTTTCTAATAAAAATAAATACATCTTTAACAAAAAAAATGTCCACCCCTTAGGGGCTGGCATTGTAATATGCTAAACCTTTGCCTGTGACACCAATATCCCTTATGGGTGCTGGTTTGAATCTTGACTGCTCTGATCTAGCTCCTTGCTTATGTGCCTGGAAAAACAATAGAAAATACCTCAAGTACTTGGGTTTCTGTATCCACATGGAAGACCTAGAAGAAGCTCTAAGCTCCTGGTATTAGCCTGGCCCAGCTGTGGCCATTGCAGCTATTTGAGGAGTGAACCAGCAGATGGAAGATCTCTTTCACTTGCTCACTCATTCATTCTCTCTCTCTCTCTCCTTTTCCCTGTCACTCCTCCTTTCTCTGTAACTCTGCCTTTTAAGTGAATAAATAAATAAATCTTAAGTTTAAAACGTTTAGCCCTTTGACTCTCTCTACCTCCCCCCTCCAACTCTCCTTCCTTTTCCTTGCCTAGTTTTCTCCACAATATCCATCACCATTTGTCACATGCTGTAATGCACTTGTTTGTCAACTGTCCTATTCCAGGAGAGCTGAGACCCCTCAGGGTGTTTGTATCGGTTGTTATTGCATCTCTGGCGCCTAGAAGAGCAGCTGGCTGTGCTAAGCAGATGCTCAGTAAGCAGATGCAGCATGGACTGGCCCAGTGCTGTCACATCCTACGGTCCATGTCCCTGTGCAAGAATTATTTGGCATGACTAATAATGGCAGCCTTCATGCCCTCCAGCTGGCGTTTGTTTTAGATTGTTGGTAGTTAGGTCAGTAGGGCTACACTGGGCTCCTAGGACCCATGGGTGTGACCTAGTAACCGTGACATTACTAAACAAAACCAGTGAATAATCACGGCCAGTTCTAGAGTATTTGCAAAGTGACCTTCTGCTCTCTCTGCTGCACCCTCAGGTGTTGCATGAGCAAGAAAAGAGGTAAGTATCCAAGAGGAGTGCTGGGAAAGCAGGGCCGGCTCCCACTTTGCTGCACTGAGTGCTCATGGAAGGGCATCGTATCGGAGGGGTGCATGAGCTAAAGCTAGGCAAGACCTGCTAACCATGCGCTGGGAAGTAGGAGCAGAGATCCAGCAGAGATAACTTTAAAAGCCCTTCACTTTAACACAGTCAGGTTCTGTCAGGTATGTTGGATTTGTGTTAGGGATTTTTGCTATCTGGCCCTTGACACGCTTCAACCACTGGAAGCTGACTTTTTTTAAAAACATTTATTTATTTGACTTGAAAATCAGAATTATAGATAGAGGTGTTCACTCCCCAAATAGCTGCAACAGTCAGCACTGAGCTGGTCTGAAGCTGGGAGCCAGGAGTTCTTCTGGGTGTTCCGTGCGGTACATAGACCCAAGGACTTTAGCCATCTTCCACTGCTTTCCCAGATCATGAACAGGGTGCTGGGTCACAAGTGGAGCAGCAGGGACTTGAGCTGGTACTAATATAAGATGCTAGTGCCACAGCACTACGGCACTGGCCCCGAGAAAACTGGCTATTAAAATGAAGAGAGATCAGTAACATGGAGTCACACGGGAATGACACACTTGTATCCACCCATTGTGTTCCTTCTGTTGAGTTCTGAATGATCTCATCCAGCCCTGGCCCCTCTGGGAGGCTTGACTGCCCACGTGGGTGTGTGCCCACCAGAATGCTTTCCTGTCCAGCTCCCCAGCTCTCCAGCACCCCAGACCTTGTTGGCTGTTTTCTTCGCTTCCGGCCCTGCCATGCCCCTGCTCTGTCTTGACTTCCTTTTACACTCTCTGGTCCCGATGAGCCGTGCTGCAGCATGTCTTTCCCAGATGGGAAATAAATGTTAGAATCTAAGGCTTTGTGTGTCTTCAGATGTCTGATATTTCCCTCTGGCTCTTTGTTGGTGGTTTAGAAGTAGGTGTTGAGACTGCACAGCATTGTTTCTCAGTAGGACTCTGGAATCATGGCTTTGGATATGGATCGAGTGCCTCTCCCCAGGTGCACCTGCTGGAAGCATGGTCACAAGGTGCCTGGAGAGAGATGATGAAACCTTTAAGAGGTGAGGTCCAGTGGCAGGTGATTAGGTCACTGAAGCCCCACACTCCTGAATGAACTATTTCTGTTATTTTTCAGTGTTTTAAATTATCCATGTGTTTGAAAGACAGAATTACAGAAAGAAGAGGGATAGAGAGACACAGACAGATCTCTGCCCACTGGTTCATTTCCCAATGGCTGCAATGGCCAGGGCTGGGCTAGGCTGAAGCCAGAAGCCAGAAACTCCATTCTGCTCTCCCATGGTGAAGGAGCCCTGGACCTTGGACCTTCTGCTGCTTTCCCAGGTGCATTAGTGGGAAGCTGAATCAGAAGCGAAGCAGCAGGAACTTGAATTAGCACTCTGATACAAGATGCTAGCATTGTAAGTAGTGGTTTAACCTGACGCATCACAACACCAGCCCCTGCTTCTGATCTCCAGGAGTGGTTTAGGTCTTGCTGAGTTAGATTAGCTTTCCCTAAGAGGTTGTTCAAACAAATGAACCTAGTCCTCCTTGTGTATCTCCCTGTGACTTCATGCATGTGTCCTACCCAGCCTCTGGTAGTGAACCACAGGAAGTGGACCAAGACATTGCCCTGGCTCCCAGCACCAGGATCAGCTGTTGGGAAGCTTAATGACGCTGATTCTCTCTCTTTCCACATGCGACATGTTTTCCTTCTGAAAGCTTCTAGTATTTTCCCTACTTCTCAGCCCTGTGGTATTTTTGTAGTAATGTGCCATAGGGTAACTGCGTAGCCCCATTTTTAAATGAGAAAAAAATGCCTTGCAGATTCCAGGGCTGATTTAAATGTTTAATGGGATAATCCTGTTTAAATGTGTACCATGTAGAATCAAGCATAAGCTCCTTATGCTTATGGACCTTCCAATTATAAAATCACATCGGAATTGCAGATTAAACATGAGGCGTCCAACTGATGGCACTCAAATGCACACCACTAATTTGCTGTGGTGGTGACTTCCTGCTTTCAGTTCAGGATTCAGGGACTGCTTGCTGGAACTTGCTGTTCTGTAAGTGCTCTCTCTGGCACGTGAGACATTTATGTATCAATCTGCCCTCTGACCGCTTTCTCACTGGCCCTGGCAGCCCCCGTAATTCTGCTCAAAGCTGGTGGGGAGACACACGGTGGCCCCCAACACAGTGGTTAGAGCGTGGCCATCCAGGCTGCTCTCAGAATGTAAGCTTGCTTGCTTGCAAGAATTTGGGGGGTTGTTATTACCATGAAACTTTGAGAGGGAAATTCTTTCATTGAGAGCTCACATTATCCCAAGGATTCAGTTGCTTTTTAAAGTAACTGGGTTTGTTTTCATTTCATTTGGAAGTCAGAGAGACAGAGGAGAGACAGAGATAAAAACAGACAGAAATCTTCCACCCACTGGTTTGCTTCCCAAATGCAAAGAACAAGTGTGAGTGGGCCAGGCTGAAGCCAGGAGTGCCCAGAACTCCATCCCCAGTTTTCATGTGGGTGGCAGGGACACCTTTAACCATTACTTGGTACCTTCCAGGGATGCACTCACAGGAACCTGGGCCTGGGTGTGGAGCAGGACTTGATGCAATGTTCCATGCACCATCTTCACTGATGAGCCAAACATTTGCTCCTGGCTCCTGCTCTTCCAGCCTCCCTTACTGTCTCAGGTTTATACAGAAAAGTGCACAGTACGAGTTCTGGCTCTTTTTCCTGAGTGTTTGGACTTCCCCCCAGCGCCTCATCTCCTGCTGGCCAGGATTTCTCCATCAGCTGCCATGGTATTCACAGGAGCTTAATCCCACGGTGCTTTCCCATCCCTATTTTGAGAGGAAGGCTGCTGGGAGCTATTTGCCATGGTCGATTTCAAGGAGCCGTTAAGCTCTGTCTCACAGAACTTGACAGCTGTGATCTGTTCCCCAGCTAAGTTTGAGCTTACGCGTTCCTGCTCGCACCTTCACCCGGCCAACGTTTGTACATTTAAAAGCTGACATGGCACCTGACCGGGCTTGCAGTGTCGATTTTCCAACTGGTTAAAAGTGTGTACATGTGTATGTGTGTGTGTGAGAGCATGTGTGTACATGTGAGTGGGAGTGTGTGTTATCCTGCACATTAGCTGTGTTCCAGACTCTCCTGCCAGTGGCTGAGCCTGTGTTGAACTCCTGGCCATTCAGACCTGGCTGTGTGTTCTGCCTGCCCAGGGTGGTGCCTCTGTTGCTGAGCACAACACTGTGCACCTGTGCAGTGGTGGCATGGGGGACCCACCTTCGCTGAAGAGAGAGAGGAGGGCTGGACACGGTGGAAGGCTCATTAGTGTGTGAAGTGTCTTCAAACCCCTGGGGTGTCCCTCTCAGGGTGATCTTTCTGCAAAATCCCCCAAAGCTCAGAATCAGGTCCTTTTTCACGCCCAGTTCAATCCCCAGTTCCATCTCTTTCCCCCTGTTTCTCACTGTTTTAGCGTTTTCTCTGGCCATGACTTGTATCACAGGCCTACTGCGTTACCCTGCAGCTGCACCTCCCCACTGCGCCCCTGAAGCCTGTGGGTGGGACTGCAATTGGAGTGGGATCAGGAATCAGACTCAGGCTGGGAGCAGTGGGATGGGAGTCTCCCAAAAGACATGTTAACTGCTTGTATCTGTTTGCTCCTGCCACCACCACCGCAGGCCCATCTTTACAGTCAGACACTGTTGCATCAGGGTGGGCTGTGGATATGTCACTCCTTGTCAGTTATGTGACAGTCACTAAGGTTATGCAGAGACATCGATACAGGGATGCCCGTCAGATTCCGCATTGGGCCCTGTGTTCCTAACTGACAGGTTGATCGTGGGCTCTTCCTACACCTTCATGAATGTGAGTGGGGAAAATGAGAGACTGAGGGGTTGGTAGAAAGTGAGTGTTGTGCTTGCTCAGTGAGCACTTGGTTTGCATCAGCTTTCCCATTTGGAAGCTGAAACCCAACTCCATGCCCTTGGAGAGTGGGAATGACCTTGAGCTTCCGAGCATCTCCTTTACTCTTGTTAGGCCCCCAGAGAGGGGAAGGGGATTTGACAGCCCACTTCCAGCATGAAAGGGCCAGCGGGTAGTAGGAGAGCACTGTTGTCTGATGGGACTTCCCACAATGACGCAATGTCCTGGGCTGTCCAGTGCAGGGACACTCACCACGTGTTACTGTCGAGCCGTTGAGCCACAGTCTGTGAATGAAGAACTGAATTCTTTTTCCTATGTTTGAATGAATGTGGTTATGATGTGAGGGCTGGGGAGGAAGCATCAAATGTAGTAGCTAAGGAGAGGATGCCTCCTGCACTGGGCGGGAGGTAAATCACATCACCACATGGCTAGGTACATCAAAACCCATGGGACCGTGTTGGGCATCTACGAGATGTTTACGGGGAAACCCGTGCCTGTGCTTTTTCAGAGGAAATGTCATTTACTTATAGTTCTTTCACGTTCTTTAAGAGAAGCAGGCAGTAAGTTCCCCTTGGCTGTGATCCTTTGAGCAGATTTTCTTGAGCCAGTTTTCATGACTTGCTTTTGTAGCATATTCTTTGTTTCCACAAAGGACACTGGAGTGAAGGGCAATGCTTGGGTGTGAGGGGATGCTGTGTAGACCTTTCCATGGATTGGACCTTGTGGATTAATCTGTTTTATGATTTGAGTCAGCTGGAACAGGCTGGGGTGTTGTGGCCTTATGAGGTAGCTATGAAGGTCACACCAAGCTGTGAATGCAACTGAATACATCTCTGCATTTCCCAGAACACACATGCCATGCACAACACAGCTCTTCAGGGGCTGGCCCCCCACTGGCCTAGGGTGACTCTGTGGGTGGGTTCCCTGCCGTGGGGAACCGCCGCCCCACCTCCACCTGGCGCTCTGGGTTTCTGTTGATAACCTTCTGTGCACGTGTTGGAGTCCCCACCAACCCTTTGCCAAGGGAACTCTGGCAAGCCCTGTGGGTGATGCCTCTGTCTTTGGAGTGTGCCTGGCAGCTCTGCCTGCTGCTCTCTTTTGTGGCCCTAATGGATCCCCTGCTCCTGCACCTCACCGTCCTTGCAGAGGTGATTTCAAACACATGGAGTGAGGAGGCTGGGCACAGAGAGCAGCAGGGCCTGAGAGGTAGAGGGCAAGTGGCAGTGGCTGGGGGGCGAGGGTTGAGAGGCCAAGCAGCACACACACATTCCCAGTGGTATGACCTCCAGGCACAGAGGTACCCACCTGCTGCCCTGTCCTAAAAGGTTGTAAATGGCCCCCCACTGGCAAGAGCTCCTGTGGACCCATCTGATAGTTGGACTTGGCTGTATAGACGGTGGGGTGCAGGGATTCTGGTGAAGGAGGGAAAAGCCACAGTAGCTCAGCAACATCCAATCAGAATGCAGTGATGCTGTAAACACCTGTGTTCATTGGCCCACACAGATCCAGGGCAAAGACAGGTGCCCTCAGCTGTTCTCACAGCCAGGGCACAGCCTCCCTACCCCCACAGCTTTGCCAGTATCCCGGGAGCCAGGTGTTTATATGTTAACTTTATTCTTACTGCTGTTACTTTCAGCAAAAAACAGTTAGCTGTCCCATTCTTGGGCCTTAGAGTTTTCTGAGGGGTACTTCTTTTTTTTTCCCTGCTATCTTTTGTTAGTATTGTAATCCTTTGAGATGTTGATTCTTATAAGACTAAGGATGTTCAAGTTGCCCTCTCTACATAATATTTATTTGTCTTTGTGTTTTAAAAATCCTGTTGTAATAAAAGGATTATAGTAGCAGTAATCAGAATTCAGGAAATCTTAGCTGTGTACTAGGTACTATGCTGAAAATTTCACATCAGTGAGCTAATTTAACCCACTGGTCAACATTATAAAGTGTGGATATTAACTATCACACTTATAATATGTAGTATTTAAAGGCAGAGAGACTGAGAGACAGACACAGAGAGACACTCAGACTGCAAGAGCTCCTGTCTGCTGGTTCATTCCCCAGATGCCTACAAAGGCTGAAGATAAGAAGTGATAACTCCATTTAGATACCCCACATGAGTGGCAGGAACCTGGGCACTGAAGCCTCACACCCGTGTTCCAGAGTCTGCATTAGCAGAAAGCTGGGGTCAAGCGCGAGAGCTGGAGATCTAGCCCACTCAGGTGGGTTACAAGGGACTTAAAAAATTCTGTTTTTAAAATTGGTTTTGAAGATTTGTGTATTTGTGGGTGTGAAAGAGTGACAAGAGATGGAGAGACAGAAAGAGGAGGGAGAGAGGGTCTGCCAACCTCCATTTTACTTACGGGTGCTATTTTCTGGTATGAAGTGGAGGATTATTGTTTGTGAAGTATTTCTTTAAACTGCATTATCACACTTTCTTCTCCTCTGCTCACCCCTCCTTATTTCCCTCCTGTGTCATCCCAGCTTGTCTCCTCTTCTTCTCTGCTCCCTTCCCCTCTCCCCTCCCCTCCCCTCCCTTCCCCTCCCCTCCCCTCTCCTCCCCTGTCCTCCCCTCCTTCCCCTCCTGCCTTTCCCCCTCTCCTCTCCTCTGCTCTCCTAGTCTCTCCTCTTTGCCCTCCTCTCCTGTGACTACTTCCTCTCTCCTCTTCTTTGCACTTCTTCCCTATCATGCCCTCTTGATTGATAATTTAGTTGCTTATTTTACTCAACTAATTTGACATGGTTTCTCTCTAAATAAAATTACCTTCATATTTGCCTCTCACAGGAAGAAGAAATGCCAGATGTGGAAATCGACATTGACGATCTTCTTGATGCAGACAGTGAGGAAGAGAGAGCTTTAAAATTGCAGGTAAGCAGCTTCCAGCGTCTAAAACCTTCTTAACATATGTGCTTATATTCACTTCAGAGCTTGGTGTAAACCAGTTCTGCCCTGTGCCAGTGTTGGCTCCAGGATTGAAGCCACGGCCCTTGGCAGGGAGGAAGCCAGTGCGTTGTGCCGTGTTAGTCTGCGTTCATTGCTGTAATAAGATGCTTGAGGCAGAATAATCATATAAAGCAAAAAGACTGATCCAGCTCACCACTTTGGAAATACAAGAGTAAGGCAATGGTCTGGCTCAGCTTTCCTGAGGGGTACACAGAGGAGAGTGGCATCATAATTTGAAGCAGGAAGCTATAAAGTCAAGTTCTACAATCTGTTCTGAGGTGGTACTCCCGTCTGGCCTAAGAGCCTCTCACTAGGCCCTACCTCATCAAAGTCCCACTTCCCGACATCACCACCTTGAGGATGGAACTTTCAACACAAGGGACCTTGCGAGACACGCTTGAGCCTCATGCAGACCATGGCAGGTACTGCTTCTTCACTCTCATACACTGTATCTCTGATGCCACAGTAGCTTGTGATGCAGCCAGTTCCAAGCACCTCCTGGGGCTGAGAGTCTCTAGCCTCATTTTTCTGGGGAGCAGTGATGCCCCACAGTTGCTTGCAAAGGGGAGAGACCAAGCTGGAACTGAGATCTCTAAGCTTAGGTTTCTTGGTGTCAAGGTGTGGGTAAGACTCTGTATGGCTTAATCCTTTGTGATAAAATGTCTTTCATAGACCCTACTCATCTTTTAGCACAATAATACAATGATGGAGGCTGGGATATTTGATGTTTCCTTAGTACACAAATAAAACACTTTCCTTCCCATAGGAGGTCAAATCTATCATTTAAAACTGCATTTTTATAATTTCTAAAAGCATTTCATCTTTGCCATTGCTCTTGGTGGCCACCGATAATTACTGTGAATGACTGGTTGGTTAGTGCCAATAGTAAACGGTCACCAAGGCAATCAAAGGACCCTTTTTAATTATTAATATGTTTCACATGTTAATAATTACTAGTGTCTGGTGGTGAGCAGCCTTCATTTTAACGATTATTGTTGTAGATTTCGATGGGAGAAAATGACAGTATGGTCATAAACGTTAAAGTTGACAAAGGTAAAGCATTTACCAATCGCATGTAAAATATAGAATATATTCATTTTTCCCCCTTAAAACTGAGAGTGTGGGAAGGGCTTTCCAGCAGGCCTCAGCTTACCTTCTGGGTTCCCAGCTGAGAACACTGAATCCCGTGAAGGCTGTGTCCCAAGCTGGTCTGTGGCTAACTCACAGTCAAACCCCTTTCTCTGTGAGCGCTGTGATTGCCACACTCACCAGCCTGTCTCAACTCCAAGTACAGGCAGTTTAGTATTAACCAAGTTGGCAATCCTAAAGGAAAGGAGAGTGCATGCCGTGTGTATGCATAAAGAGGGTGAAAGTCACTGAGCAGGTGGTAGGTTTGAAACTGTTTGGGTCCCTCTGGCCTACATGGAGGGGCTGTGGGACTCATTCGCTGCTGGAGGCTATGCTGGGTCAGCACCCACTGAGTCAGTCCCCAGCTTCCTGCAGACTATGGCTGCACAGAGCCTTTAATGCATCACTCTTCCCTGAAGTAAGCTCTCTCTCCCTCAGTGAGGTATTGGTAACCCTGGCAAGGGTTATAGTTTGCCTTGAGCATTGTGGTAGCATAAAAGAGAAATACTTTCTGATGGAAAAATATTCTTGCTGGTATGTGTGTGTGTGTATGTATTACTCTGGAGAACAAAGCGTTCCTGCATATTGAAGGCTGTGTTTGGTCTTCAGATGACCAGCTGACATGAAGTGTGATTCTAGAAGGTCAATAAGAAATCTTGATTTACTGCTGGAAGAGGAATACCACAAAGACAAAAGATTTTCAGTTTGACTTTTAAAATGAACCTGAATTGTAAAGAAATAAAACTGACCTTCTGTGTGTTTAATTCTAGGAAGCTCTCGTGGACTGCTACAAACCAACAGAGGTAAACAAATTACTTTTCCTTAATGCTGTGTTTGAATTGGGTTTTATGGAATCAGTTTGTCTACCTGTAAAAATAAACCACAGTAAACAGTTTGATTAGATATCTACTCATTAGAGATTACTATCCTTGAGTGCATGTGTTTGAATAGTACCAACTTCATTATTCATGACTTTAAATATGTCTATTTCAGGAAAACTTTAAACTAATGGAGTGTGTGTGGCTTGTTTTAGATAAAATCCAAACTTCCAAGGAAAATGTGAGAACATTAGAAATATTTTAGTAAAAATATTTTAGATATAGAACTGGATTAAATCAATAGGCTTCAAATAGTTTGTGGGAAATGTATATTATGAAAAATATGCATGGAATTCAAATATATTTGTACTAAAATAAATTTATCTTCTAATTCTATATTTCTCTAAACTTTTTGAAGTACTCCCATATATTCTATATATTCTGTTCATCTTTAAATTTGTTTTTTTTTTTAAGGGTGAAGCCAATTCTGTCTCTCACTTTATTGGAAGAAAAAATGTAGTTCGGATATTTAATATTAGTATAAGAAATGCTGGCTATTAACCTGATTAGACCAAAGCAGTTTATGTAGACTTCATCTGCCAAAAGCTGAGAAGTGGAGAGATTAAGGTTTTGATCAGTTATGCAAATATTAGCACAGGAAGTTATCTTCTGTTTGTTCCTGTGATAAATCAGAGAAGTTGTAAGATCATCAGATGTTTTGTAATCTATTTGTTACATCAAAGCACTGATGGATAGATGTCTAAGTTTTGAAGTGGTGAGTTACAAAGGGAGAAGAAAGCCTGCTTTTATGCGCGTGTCAAGTTTCAGTGGCTGAGAAGGGTTAGATCACTGGCTTTGAGGTTGGTTATCTATTTGTGTTTTGTTTTTATAACCTCTGGTCTTATGATTTTTAAACAGCGATTAAAAATTTTTTATTTTAGTATTAAAGTTTTCTTTACATTGATATAACACACTTAAACTTTTGAAAGGCATAAAATAGACTTATGTATTTCTAACTTTTGTGTATTTATTTTGTACAACATTTCTGGCTTTTCTGACATTTTCTCTTGTATTCTTAAATAAATATTTACTAACTTTTTTTTCTATTTATGGACTTATGGGTAAGATATTGGCTCTTTCAGCTTTCACATAATTCCTTTCCTTCCCATCCAACCACTCAATAAAGTTATTTGACAATATTTGTTAACAGTGGTTAAGGTTTAAAATGTTATGATGCAAACAAATAATCTTCCCTGCTGAACCAATAATGAGATATATCCATGGCTTCTCTTGTGTAGTCCTTTGTTTTTACCTGGAGTTGCCATTGCATTGTCTTTTATCTTGACAAGTATCTATCACTATTTTTCTTGAACTCCCTAATGTCTATGTCACTCATGTAACATATTTTCTGTATACTCAAACACATCATTGCCAGCCCCTCTCCCAGATTTTCCTACTGGGCCCCTATAAAGGATACTTCAAGAAGATAAGAATATTTAGGCAGAACATTCTTTACTTCCATCTGTAGTTTTTTTTCATAATAGACATTTCAATGAAGTTCTAAAAATATTTATTTTATCTGCTTGAAACAGAGAGAGAGCTCCTGTCTGCTGTTTCACTCCCCAAATGCCTACAATGCTTGAGGCTGGGTCGGACCAAAACCAAGAGCCCAGAGCTCAACCCAGGTCTCCCACATGGATGTTGTAGGCCTGCCCTCACCTACTGCCTCTCAAGGTTGCACATTAACAGGAACCTGGAATCAGAAGTGGAGCCAGGACTCAAGCACATGCATTCTGATGAGTGCCCGAGGCAGAGGGTTAGCCCCTTCCATGAATTTTCTGAATATTTCTTATACAGTCAACCAGGGCACTTATTCCCTGGGCCATTGGGTAGCTATGGTTTTGAGATTTCTGCTCACGCTTATGAGAAGGAGACATGGAGATCTTCCAACAGCTGCTTTTTTAATTTTGTCTTAACAGTGTGCTGGATTTTGGCTGTGCTAAAAGGTGTGTAGTAGTAGTACCTCTTTGTTGTTTTAATTTTCATTGACAGTGTCTTTCACAGGGTAAAATAATTATTTTAATAAAGTAAAGCTTATTGATTTTTTTTCATGGTTTGTGCCTCTGGATGTTGTATCTAAAACTCATCACTTGGGGCTGGTGCAATGGCTCAACTGACTAATCCTGCACCTTCAAGTGCTAGTCTCTCATATGGATGCCGGTTCATATTCCAGGAGGACCTCTCTCTGCCTCTGTCTCTCCTTCTTTCTGTAAATGTGTCTTTCCAATAAAATAAACAGATCTTTATCAGAAATTTTAAAAAATAAAACTCATCATCAAACAGCAGGCTATACCAGCCTTTTTTCCTGTGTTATCTTTTAGAAGTTTTCTAAATTTGCATTTTCCATTTAGGTCTATGTGTTATGTGTGAAGAGTATAAAATCTGTGGCTAGATTTATTTATCTTTGCAATGTGTGAATGTCCGGTTGCTAAAGCATCACTTTTTGAAAAGACTGTCTTCATAGCACCGCTTGTTGCCTTTACTGTTTCGTCCAGTCAGTTGGCCGTACTTACACGGGTCTGTTTCTGGACTGTCTATTCTATTTGGTAGATCAGTTTGTGGGTTTCACCAATAGCACAGTGTGTTCTGAACTGATGATGGCTCTCATTCATATGTACCAGTGGGTGCTGGAGTCTAGCCCAGTCTGGCACTCCCCAGACCCAGTCCACACCCATGCTGAGGGAGATTGCAGCCATGTCCAGCCTAGACCATTGCCCCCATTCTGACTCTTGTGCTAACCAGTTGGAACCCCAACCCAGCTGCGGCATCCCTTTGGCTCCCCAACCAGGCCTGTTCCTAGCCAAAGCTCTTGCACGTGCCGATGGAGATTGTTGTCCCACAGGAGTGAGCACCCACATGCCCCCACAAGTTCTGCCTCCAGTCCTGATCCACTCACGTGTTGCTTAGTATCATGGCTGAGCCACACATAATCTGTTCCCTATTCCGACTCTCCCTGGTGGGCACCTTTATCCAGCTCTGCCAGATAGGCTCCCACCCCAACCTCAGTATGTGCCTGTGAATTGTATTTGGTGATGGTAGAAGCCAGCTTCCCCAGTTCAGGCCACCCAGGTGAACCGGTGCTTCAGTCTGACCCATAAAGGTCCTCTTGTTCCCTGCTTTAAACAACCCAATCTTAGCACGCTTGCTTACCTGCTGGACCAGTGGCAACGTCCATGGAAGTCCCTCGGAAGTCCTTCCTCACCTGGACATGAACTCTCCGGTTTGTACATGCCCCCACCTGTGCCATCCACCGGACCCCTTATTTGTCCACACCCACATGTTCCCAAAGCATGTCAAGAGGTGGCCAGGGGGCTTCACCTGGCACCACTGGCACCCTAGTCACCCAACTGAAGATGGCAGCAGCCACATTTAAGCAGCTAGCAGTGTGAAAGTGCCAGGTAGGGAGGCTAGGCTGTGCTCCCTTGCACCCGCTACAACTACGTGTGTCAGGCCAGTTTGTTGATATCTTGCTGTGATTTTGACAGGGTTTGAACTGACCCTGTAAATGAAGTTGGGGTAATCTGACATCTTGATAACACTGTCCTTTTAATCATGATTATGAAATATCTCCATTTCTTCCTATTTGGATGGCCTCATTCTTAGAGATTCTTTCCTCAGCTCTATCTATCTAGGGTCCTAATCGCTTCATCACAAATTCTATTTGTTTCTGTTACAGTGTTTTTCATTTCCAGGATTCTTTTGTTGTTTTTTTTTTAGAATTTCCATCTGTTGTCTTCCATTGCCTGTTTGCTTTTGATCCTGGTAACTTCATCTCTTATCACCATTAGCATATTGATTTTAATTGTCTTTAGTTCCTGACACGATGATTCCAGCTTCTCTACAATATCTGAGTCTGGCTGTGAGGATCTTGTTGTCTTTTCAAACTTTGTTTTTATCTCTTATGCTTGCCAGAATGTGATGAACTGGGTGAAAGCACCTGCTGTACTTAGGCCTTTGTCATATTGGGGTGGGGGTTGGCAGGGGAATGATCCCTTGGCCTGTGATTTGGCCTCAGCCTTTCAACGTGCCTGCACCCTGGGATTTGAACTTCCTCAGTCCCATCCTTCCCCTTCACCTTAAGTAGGACAGATGGCTGGGCAAGTTGGAGTTGGGCATTTCCCTTCCCCAGGTTAGTTAGGTTCACAAAAGCCCAACAGCTGAGGCTATGGTTGGACGCTTTCTCCTAAAAGCAGACCTAATTAAGAACAGATAGCTTCAGAACATTTTAAAAACGATTTTTCCTCTTCTGCTGAAAGTGCAAAGTGGTTTTTTTGTTTGTTTGTTTGTGTTTGTCATAGTTGCTTTGAGGAACTGGTGGAACTCCGGCAAGTCAACCTCACAGGAGTGTGGGGGCTGCTCCAGTGACCTGGTACCCTCGGAGTTTTAGCCTCCAAGACTTGTCTCCCCTGAGACTGGCAATTTGCCAATTGTGGTTTGGATTTCCCCCCATTTGTCTCTGATTCCCATTGAGATCGCCACCCGAGGGTTTCTACTCTGTTAAGTCTTCATTCTTTCTGTTCTTCTGCTGATCTCTCCATATTGGGAGCATTGGTTCTTCCTACGATCTCTCTTCTCCCATAGAGCTAAAAAGAATAATTGATTTTTAGTTTATTCAACCTTTTTTTTTTTAAACTCATTGTTGGGTTGGAGTAGAACTTTCAGGCTGCTCAAATACCTAAGTGGAAATAGAAGTCTTATTTACTATTCACAACAAAGCTATGCAACTGACACTGTCGGTATCATTCTTCATTGGTAATGCCTAGAATTTGAGGCTAGCAGGGTTCTGTAATTTGCCTAAGGTCATAAAGTTCATAAGTGGAGAGGTAGGGTATAGAGGAAAGCAGATAACACAGAACCTTGATATGATAATTAAATCTGATTGTGAAAAATAATGCTTTTCTGTCATGTATTAGAGACACAGAGTGCCCAAATGCAACAATGGTAGTCTTGAATTACTAAACTGGAAGAGTAGACTTTAAAGAATCTACCATTTGTTTTTGGTGTGTCATCTTCTGCCACTTGGTTTTGGGTCCATGGTTTCAACCTGTATGGGTCACTGGCCATAGGGAAGAACTTGTTCTCTTGATTTATGTTCAATATTTGGACCCTTAATATGCACGTTTTTTTGAAATTGAACACTTCAAATATAGATTATTGTGATGATCACACTAATGTGCTAGTAATTGATTGGTAAGCATGATTTTTAAATGTTTTCTCTTGGAGTAAACATCATTTCTTATGTAGGATGAAATTAATCTTTTAGGCCCAGCACAATAGCCTAGTGGCTGAAATCCTCACCTGGCATTTGCTGGGATCCCATATGGGCACCCATTCATGTACTGGCTGCTCTATTCCCATTCGACTTCCTGCTTGTGTCCTGGGAAAGCAGTCATGGACGGCCCAAAGCTTTGGGTCCCTGTAACTGTGTGGGAGACCTGGAAGAAGTGCCTGGCTTCTGGATATGGATTGGCTCATTTTCAGCCTTTGCAGCCACTTGGGGAGTAAATCAGCAGATATAAGCTGTTTCTCTCTGTTTCTCCTTCTGTCTGTAAACCTGACTTTCCAATAAAAATATATAAATCTCAAAATAAAATTCATTTAAAAAATAAAATAATCTTTTGATATTTATTTTTATTTGAAGGGCAGATTTATAGAGAGAAGGAAAGACGTCTGGCGATTCACTGCTGAAATGACCACCATGGCCAGAACTGAGTTGATTCAAAGCCAGGAGCGCTCCAGGTCTCTGGCATTGGTGTAGGGTTCTAAGCAGTTGAGCCATCCTCAACTGCTTTCCCAAGTCACTAGCAGGGAGCTGGAAGGAAGCGGAGAAGGCAGGGTGAACGACACCCATGTGGACTGCCAGTGCTGCAGGTAGAGGGGCCTGTTATGCCGCTTGCTGGCCCCCTAATGTAGTTGAAATTATTAAAATAGAACTGACTTAACCCTAGCAAAATGATGGTTCTACTTAATTTAAGAATAAAAGAGGGATTTTATTTTTGGCTATTTCTTGGATTTAAAGGAAGTCAGTAATAATAGCTTAGTGGAGGTGGTAAAAATCACAGATGAGGTTTTAGGGCATGCCTGCCAGGCCTGGGAGGAGCACCTTCCTCTGTTCTTTGTGTGGCTTTCAAATCTTGGGCTCACAGAGCAGCACCTCTGGAGAGGAATTTCACTGAATGTGAGCGTGAGAGCATCTGGCTTACCATCTGTTAACGGAGTCGTCCATCCAGTGACTAGGGTTTAAGGAATCCGTTCTAGCAAAATGTGTCTATGCTTCTTTATGTATGTTTATTTTATTTTCTGAACCAAAAGTCGTGCTATGCCCTATCCTTTCCACAGTCAAAGCCTGCATGTTAGCATGCATCAGGCTTCATCTAGGATGACTGAGAGTACGTGGTGAGAGACATTTTCAGGTCCCAGTAGTCCACCAGGTTATAGAATTGTCATGGCCATGCAATGGGCAGAGAGAGAGAGAGGGAGAGAGAGATCTGACCAAAGTCTTTTCATAGAAATTGACTTATGTTTTCTGAGACTTGAATCTGTTATGCTTTTTTTTTTTCTTTTATTGACAGTTAGGAGGTGATTATATCACTTGTCTGGTGGGCTTTGATGATGATCATGTTAAGTTTACCCTATTCAAATCATATCCATTTAGCATTAAATTTTTCAAAATGCATTTATTTGAGAAGCAGAATGATAAAAAGAGACACAAAGAGCTGTAGAAAATGATTTCCTATCCATTGGTTCACTGCCCAGATGCCCGTGGTAGCTGGGGCTAACTGGGGCTAACTGGGGCCTGCTGGGGCCAGAGCAGCAGGAATGCAGCAGCAGGGAGCTGGGAATGCGGTCCAGGTCTTCCACACGGATGGAAGGGACCCAGTTACTCAGTCATATCCCCTGCCCGATGGGGTCTGCATTAGCAAAAATCTGGAGTTAGGAGTAGAGGCAGGTGTCAAACTCAGGCTGTATGGGACATAGGCTGCTAGGCTAATTATCCCTGCCTCACATACACATTTTAACCTTCCTTTAAAAATCATTTATTATTTTATGTATATACATGGGCTGCCTCACAGCCTTTCTTCGTTGAGCTTATTATATAGAGAGACAATAGAAAACTGCATGACTGGAAGAGACACAGCGTGGTATTTTACCACATTCTCTTGATTCATTTGCTTAGCAATGCTTAGTGAACATCTGTGTGTGCTTATAACTAAGCTTACAAATCCATAGCAGTGAAGTTCTATGACACTTATTAAAACAGCCTTTTTTTAGGCCATTCTTCACTTTGGTTGAGATTTAAGTGCTGAAAGAATCTCAAAATAAGGAACAAAAGGAGAGAAATGGGAAGCTGTCAGCTTATTCAGAAGTTTGGCAAGCTCAACACCTATTGCTTAACACTGTGGGTTCATGGAATCTGCACCTGCTAGAGGAGGCAGCCACCCAACTCAGTTCAGTGGGTGTGAGGGTTCCCAGGCAGGGGAACTCCTTTCTTGGGCCAGACCCTTTTCATCCGGCTTCTCATGGGGCTCCCTTTTTAAAAGACAACAATCATACGCTGGGAATGTGAGCACGCATGTGAGATGACTGATTTGAAAAGGTACCTCTTGAAAGCTGTCACTTTTAGAACAATTTTTCTGACTCAAGGGAGAATTGGAAGTATCCAAGAAAAGACCAGAATATAATAACTACATTCAGGTGGTTGTAGTCATTGGCTGTAAAAGCCTAATTATGATATGATGGTGTGAATGAGCACATAAGTATTGAAGGATTGGGGTTTATAAGTCAACAACATGTAACTTCATCTACTGGCCAAAACATCACTTGTCTCTGCAAAGAAACACTAAATGGAGATTGGTATTATTTGTGAACAAGAGCAGTTTATTTGACAGTAAGGGAATGTACATTTACATGCATGAGTCAGCTGCTATCCACAAAGAACCCTACTGAGTGGGCCAGAGAATTCCCAGAGAGCTGGGGAGCAAAGGGAAACCAAAGCGGTACCTGAAATATGAAAGGTCTGCAGATAGGGATGCGATGTGCACCAGAAGAAGCAAGATTTATAAAGAGAAAACAGGCCCAGGGGCCTGTTACAAGGAGCAGGTGAAAATGCACCACCCTCCCAACTTCCGGTCCTTCTATGTCCTCTGCATGTAGGTCCTGGATGCATTATGGGAGAGCAGACATTCTGACTGACAGGTGAGGGGTGGGGACTTCCAGCTCTGCTCCCTTCTGAGGAGGCAGCACCTCCCTCCACTGAGTGCTTGTCCCATGGTCACAGTGCCAAGGCCCCGGGTCAGGCTGCTTCCACTTCCTCTCTGGATCCTACATCAATCCCAGAATGTCAGGTGCTGGTGCTTTCAGAAGAATTATTCATCCTCCAGACACTTCTTTTGCCTGAGGTAAAAGAGCAGGTATGGGCTGGAGCTTGCATAGGGATCTTTGCTTGAGTCTAGATCCTCTGTTCTATCCACACTGATTCTTCCTGAACTCTTCTAAGTATGCAAGAGCTCTATTCTGCCATGTTTGTAAAGCTGATTAAGATTGTCCTTATGGAGAAAATGGTATGGAAGCTTGCCTGAAACTTGCTATTCTGGCACGCAAATCTACATTGATTTCCTGGCCTTTGCCAAGTTAGGAAACCACAAGACTGCCTTTATTTCTCACAAGTTGCAAGTTTGGGGTCCCTGAGACCACCCTCTTGTTTGATAAATTTCTTAGAAGGACCCAGAAGCCACTGAAATCAGTAACACCCACAGTCATGGTTCATTTCACTGAGAGGCTGCGTTTCAAAGTTAACTACAGGCAGAGATGCCTGGTGTGGGGTCCCGGACAGGTCCAGACATGGAGCCTGGGCTGTGTCCTTTCATGAAATGCTCGGCCCTAACGTGTTCAACAACGGGGTGTAGCGGCAAGTGCCAAGCAGTGGCCAGGGTGGTATCCAGAGTTTATACTGAGGCTCAGTCACATGTGCTGCATCTACTCCCGAAAGAACCTGAAAAAGGTAGATGGTCAAGAAAGTAAGTGGACAACATGGTGTCAGCAGTTCTGAGTTAAAGAAGGAAAAACTCCCACCTCCTTGCATTTAAGCAGGATATTATTCAACAGAAGTCATTGAAGTGAACGATGGCCACAAATCCTGAGCAGGTCATTAGCTTCTGCAGATCATGACAGTGGTTTCAGTTCGGGTAGCCCATTGGCAAGGGAGCCTTTCTAAAGGTCAACACTAGCTCCTCACCCAGTGATAGACAGTGATGATAATGGACGGGGCTTGGTCCTTGAGGTTGGAGAGCAAATCCCAGGGTAGCTGGGCTGCAGACACCCACAGAGCTATTCATCGATGCCACCTGACTATGATTCAGAGGCTGTGTCTGTCTGGCATCATGGGTGACCTGGAGCACCAAACTGGTGAATATGAACTTGAAATGCTCACTAGCTTTTCAGCCAATGAATTTACCCTTTGGCACAGTTGTTTTGGGTATCAGTGCAGTCCTCACTAAACCAAACTCCATCCGTTTGACATCTGACCTGGTTCCCACCTGTATGCAAGCCAGGCTTTATGGAAGATCTGTCAGACAGCTACTTGATGTCTGTCACCCAAGATGACCAATCAGCTCTAAGTTGACAATGAGACCTAGGACAGGGGCAGATGGCATCTGTGAATATGCAAGTATGTTCTATGAATATGCAAATTTGAGCCCACACCTGGTGCTAGGGAGGGAAAAGGTGTGGGAGAGTTGTGTAACCTGCTTGGATGCCAGCCTTCACCTGCTGCTTCTCTCTGCTCCCATCCTCCGCTTGGCGCAAGGATGCATGGTAGTGTTTGGAAAAGCAACCTGAACATTAACAACTCTACTGGGAACTTCCCTGACTTGCACAATTACTGTGGCTGGTGAAGCCATTTGCCTAGCAGTAGTTTTAAGTGTTTCTTTTAAAAGTCCTGTTATCAGGAAATAGGTCTAATTGAAGGGCTACTGTACAGCATGTATTTGTTATTTATCATTAAAATGGTTCAGAATGCCTGAAAGCTTGACTGAAGTGTGGTTTGATTTTGTATGATGCCATGATATGCAATGGTTCTGAGGTGCCTTTTTCCCGATTGTCAATGGGCCCCTCTTGCTTTAAGCAGCACGTTATCATCCATGAGTGTGACACATTAATTACCCCGAATGACTGGGGAAAGTTACTGGACACCCAGCTGGGGAGATAATAACGGAATGCGTGTCCATCTGCTGCCTCTGGCATGGGCTGGAGCGGGCATGCGGTGGAGGTGGCTGTAGCCGTGCACAGCCTGAGGCAGAGCGACAAAGGACCTTTTGTCTTCACCACTGCTACCGGACCCCCTGAAACCACACCTGCCTTTCTCCCTGCTTCCCCTTCCCTCTCTCTTTCCCTCTCTCGTTTCTTCCCACTCTCCTTCTCTCCCCCTTTTCCTTTCCTTTTCCTTCTTTGTCTCTTTCTTCAAAACACCTTGCAGATCAGGTGCTGCATATGCTGTAATGTCATTTTTTTCTCAGAGCCCTATAAATGTTGCTTTTCATTCCATGACTTTTTGTTTTTTATCTTGTGAGAGAGAGTGTGTGTGTGTGTGTGTGTGTGTGTGTGTGTGTGAGAGAGAGAGAGAGAGAGAGAGAGAAACATGTTCCAGGCTCCACCCTTCCCCAAACAGTGCTCTTCCTCCCTGACCACATATGGCTGCTTCCCTGCGTGCCACCCTCCTGGAACCTTTGGAGTTCCTTGAAATACCGGCTACAGCTTTTTCCTCACTTAGCTGACATGCAAAGATTCTAATGCCCCTTCTCTGTGCCTTTTCCTCATATAGTTGATCCACTCATACCATTTTTGCAAACTGTGGCTGGACCCCTCTTGTCTGTTAAGATCCCTCAGAAGCCGAAGCTGACCAAGCAGCCCTGTAGCACGTCACCCACTCTGTATACTTTCTAACTGCGCTGGTAATACTTCACCAGCTTTCCTTTCTGGCTTGATTACTTTGCCCAACGTTAGTGTCAGAAATTTATGCTTGTTGATACAGGTGGCGTCTGTTTATTCATCTTTGTAACTGTAGCATCCCTCTATATCATAGTAAAGTATTTATCTGTTCTGTTGCTACAAAGACTGTTCAGTTTTTCATTTTTATGAATAACGGTGCAATTAAATGATCTTTCTTGAACTTGTGTACAAGAGGAATATAGTAAGAAATCAGGTTTTTAATTTTAAAGTATTTTTAATGTGTTATTTATTAATATCAGACAGAAGGAGAGACAGAAAGGAGAGAGAGACATCTTCCATCTGCTGGTTTACTCTTCAGGTGGCTGTAACAGCCAGGATTGGACCCTATGGAAGCTGAGCATCAGAAACTCCATCCAGGTCTTCTCTGTGGGTGTAGGAGCCACATCACTCGAGTTGTCATCTGCTGTTGTCCTAGGCACAGCAGCAGAAAGCTGCACCAGAAGCTGGAATTGGAACAAGCACTCTAGTGTGTGATGTGTTGTAGCAAGCAGCCGCTTACCCTGCATGCCAACTGCTGTTCTTCAGAATTTACACCACTTGCATAATGAGAATTCCCTTTAACCTCAGTACTCCTGCATATTCAGAACTGTTGGGATTTTTTCGGTTTGCTGATGCTCATCACATTTTCCTGTCTTAATGAGGCTGAGTACTCTTCCCTACCTGCCATAAGTATGGCGGCTCATGTTTCATTCTCTGGGAGTTTCCATTTGTAAGTCATTATTCACTTTTCTTTTGTGTTGTTAGTCTTTTTCTTGTTGCTTTTCTTTTTTTTTTTAATAATAATAATATGGTTTTCACTGAAAATTTAGAGGAAACTTTATAGTGCCTAGTAATATACCACATTGACAAAGCAAAAAATGAAATATCCCTAATTCTTGTCATTTCAGTACATTACAATTTTAGAAGTTTATGGCACAATTTCATATTTTTTTTTATTAATTTCATTGTATTATGTGACACATTTTTTTATGCACTGGGATTCCCCCCGCCCCTCCCCAAACCCTCACACCCCACCCACCCCCCGTGGATTGCTCCACCTTGTTGCATTTCCATAGTTCATTTCAAGAATTTATTCTGGATGGCCAGCTTCTGATCTTTTTATGAGTTGTAAATTTATTTCCCCAAACCCTGGAGCTTGTTTTTACTCATGCTGTCTCTTATACCCAGAAGTTTAAAATTTGGAGGTCAGATTTATGAGTGCCTTTTTTTTTTAATTGTTCTTTTAAACCAGTCTTGTTAAGAAATCTTGCACAGGGCTGGTACAGCAGGTTCAGTCACTGCCTTCAATGGCGACACCTTAGTAGATGTACCAGTTTAAGTCCTGGCTGCTCGACTTCTGACCCTGGGAAAACAGCAGATGGTATCCCAGCTGTGTGACCCCTGTCATCCTTGTCAGAAATCCACATGGGTTCTGGGCTCCTGCAGCAGCCCTGGCGGCTCTGGCCATTTAGCAAGTGAACCAGTGGATAGAAGAAGATCTCTCTCTGTAACCCTGATTTTCAAATAAATCTTTTTTAGAAATATAATCATTTTAGTACTTCAGTGTCTTAAATATAGATTTTTTATATTTTGTTTTAAAGGTTTTTATTTTTCAGACCAAGTTATTCTGACTTCCTTCAATAAAATTTAGTGTATGGGAGGAAGTAGGGGTGTGATTTTAGTTTTTGCCATATTGTCCTAGGACCATTCAGTGGGTAGTCAGTCCTTCCTTACCCCACTAAGCTGGCATACATTTCTGCTGAGTACCAAGTTTCCCTGTGTATGGGACCTACTGCCGGCTACTGTCTGTCCTTGGGAAGAGAGTATGGACAGAGCTAAAGGAGAAGGTCACACTCAGGGAATAATTTCTAGAATCTCCTTGTAGAACATAATCCTTTGCATCATCTGTTATCCTTTCTCACATACTTAAAAACTAAAAATATTGCTGTACTTATCATGTTCTTCTTTCATGTTTGTTTCAGAAGAAATTTTAATTTGTAAGCTAAAGATCGTGATATAGTAATACAGAATTCTCACATTTTTCCTCACCCCATTTCCCCCACTTGTATCTGGTACTATTCTTTGTCACAGTGAGTCACACCTAGTTTCCCCTAGTTTTTAAACTCAAAATCCTCCCAGCCCTCAAACTGTTCAAACTGAATTTTTGTTTGTTTCATTTTTTATGTTTTAGCTTCCACATATTAAGAGAAAGCATATGATATTTATATTTCTAAATTTAGCTTATTTCCCTCAACATTATAACTTCCAGTTCATCCATTTTGCTGTAAATGACAGGGATTCATTCTTTTTTTTAACAGCTAAATAGTATTCCATTGTATTTATATGCCAAATTACTTTATCTATTCATCTGATGATATATAGTTTGGTCATTCATTTTAAGTTATTTTGATTTAGTTTACAGTTAGGCTAAAAGTCACCTAACTAGGTCACCTAATTAGAGAAAGAAAAAAGCCTTCTCATCCTAGCTTGGTGCAGAGAAAGGAATCCTCCACCCCAGGGTGGTAGTTCCAGACTCCTTAAACCTTCATCGTAACCTAAGATGTGATGTCAGATGAGCCTCCAAGTCCTCTGGATCCTGTTTTGCAAGATACGTGTCCTTGGTTAAGTGAGGCAGTCCATGAACTTGTCAGAGTCTGTTCCAGAGAAGTTACCCAGTGTGAGCTGATAGACATGCAGGGTCTACATGAGCCTGGCAGCGAGTCAGGCAAGACAGAAATGTGCACATGTGGGAAGGAGTGGTCCCCTGATGAATTCATGAGGATGAAGGTGAATTCCGTAGTGCCCAGAACTGAGGATTGGAGTAAGGTCTCATGGTCATTTAGAATGGTGTTTATTAAGGATAATTCTCAATTATTTGAAAGGAGGATAGTTGATAAAGAATTCATCTACAATGTGATACCAGCCGTTGTCAAAGGCTCCAGAGTCAGGGGGAGAAAGAGTAAGATGTGGGATGTGGTTGTGTTTGTTGATGCTGCTGTGGTGTGTGTTTGTTCCATGGGAAATACCCCTGGGGGAATGAAGGACAAATAGGCTCATCGTATGCAACCGCTGTCTTGGGAAGAAGACACGTGACATGACCCTGCTGTGGCTGATTGATTCCCCAGCTCTGCATAGACTGCGGAGGAAGGCCAAAGAGGGGCTGTGGTAAGGAGGAGGCTGAAGGGACTGGGCCCTCAACCGGGTGGGACAGATGGTGGTTCGTGTGGTGTTCTCAGCAGGGTGCAGCCTCTGCTGCTGACCCGGCCAGCTGACATGCATGAAGGATAAGAGTTTGCAGGGCCTGTGATAGCTCCTGAAGGTCATGTAACACACTCCTCCTCTGCCTTCGCTGTCCAACTCTGGCGCATGGCTGGGGGAGGTGGGTGGCAGTTGTAGGGAGATGAGCCACACTTACTTTTTAAGTGCAGTCAAAGCTGTGTGTTCTTGATTTCAATTTGTTCTGATGGCCCTTGCCTTTTTGGTGCTGCTGTAACAGGACATTACCTGAGACTCAGATTGGGTCTCCTGTAAAGAATGGAAATGTACTGCTTCTGATGGTGGAGGCTACAAAGCCCACAAGCACTGTGCCTGAATCTGGTGAGGGTCTCCATGTTGTGTCCTTACATCACACAGGGGCAAGTGAGCACACAAAATCGTCCAAAATGAGAGAGACCGACCTCACTTCTATAGTAGCCCAATCAGGACCATTAACTCGCTCCCACGTTAAGGACATTAGTCCACATTGGGGGCATACATTTTAAATTACAACTTAAACTCAAGCATTATTATATGGGATGTGGATGTCTCAAATACCATCTTTTTAAAAGATATTTATTTATTATTTGAAATGCAGATTTATTTGAAAGACAGAGAGAGAATCTCCCATTTGCAGGTTCACTGCAGCCAGAGCTGAGCTCATCTTAAACCAGGAACCAGGAGCTTCTTCCAGGTCTCTCACATGGGTGCACAGTCCCGAGGACTTGGGCTTTCTCTGCTGCTTTCCTAGACCACAAGCAAGGAGCTGAGACAGAAGTGAAACAGCCAGGTCTAGAACTGGTACTCATCTGGGATACTGGCACTGCAAGATGGAAGATTAGCTTATTGAGCCAACACGCTGGCCCTCAAGGATCGTCGAGCACTGTCTTAACTGATGCACAAATACCTGCTTCTGGAAGAGATTGATGCATATACTAAAATTTCATGATCATTAAAAAGCATTCATTTGATTTAAATGATTAAGTTAGTTATAGCTTAGGATATAATGTGCCCTGTAGTTTAGGACACATTATCTTTTATGTGATTTTAACCTTTACTTTGTAGAAAATGTCATTAAAATAGTGCGGAAAAATCGATAGAGTTAATAAAATAAATTTCAGAGTTTGTGATGGTCGCTTCTGCTTCTAGAGAAAGGGGAGAAAATTCACACCCAAATGCTGAAATGCCATGCAGTCATCAGTTGGATAACTGATCATGAAAGTAAAACTGAAAACCATTCACATTCATTTTTAAGGAAGTTTGCTTTTTAATGTAAACTGTCCTGGTGTTCAGAATGCTAATCATACCACATAGCAAAGGAGACACAATGAAATACATTTAACTTTTTTTAGGTGAACATTGAATATAGGTGGGGACATATAATACTGTTTGCACCCAAGGAGGTTCTTTAGATGAGTTAGATAGTGTTCAGAACATTAAAATAAGGTCTGGCTTCTATTTTACTTGTGTTTCATTCTGTCTGAATTTGAAAGTGGTGATGATTAAAATGTGTGTGTCCTTTGATCTACTTGTGGGCCAGCTTGGTAAAGTGACTAATGCAACCTGTGGCTGGTTGTGTACAGCGTCATTGTGTATAGTAATGGAAAGCCAGGCAGGAACCCAGAGATCCAGGGATGGGAAGGTAAGCAGAATGTGCAGCACCCATATAATACAAGAAAACCTGCAACCATCCGTATTCATATTTAGGAAGGCTGTTTAATGTTGTGGGAAAAAGCTTCTGGCATAAAACTATGTGGGGGAAGAAAGAATATGTTTTTACAGTATGGCCTTAATTAAGTAAAAACAATGTCTATAGAATAAAATGTTAATAGTAGTTAATTCTGAAGAATACACTACTGCTGGTTTGTATTTTTCCGACTTTTCTAGACAATAAAAGCACATAGATTTCTATTACAGCAAAAAAGCGTACTTAAAATTTATCATGAAAATATGGTATTTTAAAGCAGCTGTGTTTTAAAGCAGCATAGTTGCATAGGGCTGCGTTGGTCTGACAGCTCTCACGGAGAGCAGGGATTGGGACAGAGAGATGGGCTAAGGGTGGCTTTGCAGATCGCCATGACAGACGCGGTGATTCCACACTGGATTTGCTCTCAGGTGGTCCCTGCTGGGCACAAATCTCTCCTCCACTGTTGCCACTCACTGATCAGGAAACCAGGCCAGCTGTCAGCCTCGTCTTTGACAAATATCAAATCAAAAGAGGTGACTTATTTGGTAGCAAAGCATTTTCAAACACGAAGCAACAAGGACAGATTCCTGTTGTTCGGTGGAAACCATTCTAGATCACTTTCAGTCTTTGGGTTCTGGTCATTCACAGGTCATGAAATCATTATAATGCGTCTCCTCCAATGATGGTTAATAAGTAGGGTAAGAGTCAGAAGAGATCAGAGAAAATCCAGAAAATTAAAAAAATCTTAATTTCAGGGGGTGTGTGTGTGTTTGCCCATGTGTGTAGGTATTGAATTTGAACATGAAACGTGTCCTTGCTGCACCTGCGGTGTGCATTTAAGAAGTGTGGAGACCTTTGGTGTCATCCGCACCAGTGACTCCAAGCTCCTGGAGACGACAGCAGGCTTTGCATGTTGAAACAGTTTCTGGTGAAAACATCCAACCAGATTGGCCAGTGAAACTCCTACACCATTGGCATCAATTACTTTACACAGATTTTTAAGCACACATGTTAATAGCGTGATCTCTCATTTTAACTTTGTCTGCTCTGTTTTAGGAATTTATTAAAGAGCTGCTGTCTCGAATAAGAGGCATGAGGAAACTGAGTCCCCCACAGAAGAAGAGCATATGATTCCGGAGCCGAGCGGAGTTCTCTGGAGACAAAGACAGGGTCCTGGGATGTAGACTCCATGAAGACTTTTGTTAAAGAATAGTTGTCTTTCTGAACAAGCTGTTTTTGTTTATGTTTTTGGTGTGTGGGGGAATCTTCTAGACATTTATGCAAGAGCGTTCTGTTTCTTTGCTGTTGTTTTTAAAGGTTTTGGATAGTGTAATATTTCAGTAGCCAAGATATCATGACTCTGACCTGTGGCCCAGCCAAGGATTGTCAAAGCAGGTGGACCTTCCAATGTGGCTGGGCCAGATGGTGTTTTCTGCAAGAACTCAGATTTGAGGACTTCACAGAGAAGATGTTTTTCTTACCGCTAGTTTGGTAATCCCCTTTTTCTTAAGTTGTATGTTTGACTCACATGTCAGATTTCTCATACTTGTACATAGCTACACACCAGTAAGTTAAAATGCGGATGTGAGCTTTATTTCGCAATGACGGAATAAACTTGTTGTCTTCCCTTAGTGGGAGGTCACAGCACATGGGTTTCCAAGAGGCCACTGGGCAGTTCTTCATGTGAGTGCTGCTGGCCTCTGACGGTCACTTTCTGCACCAAAGCGAAAGAATTCGGTGTCTCCGTTATTCTAACACGCTACACTACAACCATGTTGAGTGGGTGAAGGGCTTAATTTATGGACTTTGTAGTATTTCACGGTTTGGGATGCTTTGCCAGGTCATGTGCTTTCTTGCCCCGTTTGTGATCTTTTCAAGTTTTGTGAACCCTTCATTTGAAGAACTAACTGGATTTCTAGAGAAATGCCCATTCGAGTGGAACAGCATAGGGCAGCAGTTAATTCTCTGCTTTTAGCGAAACACTGGCTGTCATTCTGTCTCCATCAAAGCAGGTGGAAAGGAGGTTAGCAAAGGGAACGTGTTCCTCCATCGACATAATCTGGTCCCTTCAGTGCCTGGCTGGCACCGGACTACAATGAGAACAGCGCTAGACAGGGGTCAAGATGACAAGGGTCAAGGTGACGAGTGAATGACACAGCAGTGTTACCTGGTATGGAAACATGGAGCTTGCTTTTCCAGCTGCTCTCAGTGGCAGCTATGGAGCTATGGAGGTGTCCTGGCCTGGAACTCTGCACCCCCGTCCCTGTGTTCTGAGCCCAGCTCAGAGTTTAATTCACACTGTATATGCATGGCGTCAAATGGCAGTGAAGAAAGGGTTCCTGCAGGAGGCCCCTCCTTTCTCCCCCAGGAATCCCTACGGGCTGGGAGTCGTCCCTAGGCAGCCCCTGTCAGAAGACAGAGGTCAGGCAATTTCTATCAAGGGTGCTCTGAACATATTTTATTTTTTACAAGAACTATGTTTGTGAATTTTCCGTATACTGGCAAGCTTTTGAAAATGTATTTAATTTTGTAATGTTTACCAATGATTTATTTACAAGCTACTTACTCAAATAAATGGAGCTGCTTACAGATCAGTTTACACATGTGCCTCACACATGGGTGTTGTCAGTTCTTCACCGACGAGGGCATGCGGCACCCAGACCTGGATTTTTATTTCAGGTCATTTCAGGTACCTCATCCTGGCAGGCTCCAGGGCATCTTCAGATGAGGCAGACAGCACAGAGCCTCTGGGCCACATTCTCAGGCTAAGCCCTGCTTTGCTTCCCTTCCAGCACACATCATACTGTGCCCCTTTCTGTACATTATCACTTCCTTTTCCCATCTAATAACATCCCATAAAATGCATCAGAGCTTCCCATTGTTATTAAAGTGCGTGACCAGAAAACTACAGAAGTGTTAGGATTTCCATTTGGTGTGACCAGCCTAAGTTACAGTCTTCTGACAAAGCAAGAATGAACTTCTGAGCCCTGCTACTGCCCCATGTTCACAGCCCCGTTCTGCTGCATCCCTTGCTCTGGGCCTGGCTTCACTAATCCCCCTGAGTGACCCCAGACCCAGAAGTTGGACCTCTTCCATGACTCCTGGTCCTTCCCCAAGAGGCCCCCAACCCACCAGGTGTGTCTACTGCTAACACCTAACAAAACTGTCCCTGGTTAAACTTCATTGTTGGCAGCTTGGAAGTACCGACTTCTTCATGTCCAGTCTTGTCACTCTCTGGTATGTCCTCTACCCAATGACCATAATAGTGTAACCCCTGTTCAAATTCCAGCTGCCTCACCTGTTGGTCTTATGCTAATGTCCAGTCCCACTGAATTCCTTGGCATTTCTGGAACATTCTGTGTATTTCCTCCTCCTAAGTTAACGACAACAGTCTCTGTCAGGAGACTGTATCCAGGGAGCAAGCTTGGACCTGTCCTGAGCTTCCACCTGTGGTTGCAGCGTGCAGCCCATCACGCATCCATGAGTCCATGGTATAGCCACCATCTGCCCTGTCTCTTCTGTTGGACTCCAGCATCCTAGAGGTTGTGACTGGGAACTTACTTGATCCTGGGCTTCAAGAAGTTCAGAATGTGTTTACCAATAGAATAAATATGCAACAGATTCTTTAAGAAAACACAACACTTCCCAGCAAGGGAGATGATTTTTAGAACTGACTGTACATTTAAAGTGAGGGAACTTTGAAAATAAGCAAGGAGGGCCCAGGGCAGTAGCCTAGTGGTCAAAGTCCTCACCTTGGATGTGCTAGAATCTCAAGTGGGTGCTGGTTCTAATCCGGCAATCCTACCTCCCATCTAGCTCCCTGGAAAAGCAGTCAAGGATGGCCCAAGGCCTTGGGACGGTGCTCTCAAGTGGGAGACCCAGAGGAAGCTCCAGGTTCTTGGCTTTGCATCAGCTCAGCTCTGGCTGTTGGCAGCCACTTAGGGAGTGAATCAGCAGATGGAAGATCTTTCTCTGTCTCTTCTCCTGCTCTGTATGTCTGACTTTCCAATAAAAATAAATAAATCTTAAGGAAAACTAAGCAAGGCCTGGACCTCAGTCAGTCCTGACCAATTAAACCAAAACCTCCTGGAATCAGAGCTGGGTTTTTTTTTTTTTTTTCAAGTTCTCCAGAATGAAAGCCACCAGGCAACTGGACTGTTCTGTACTGCCTGATGCACTAGTGTGACCTCCGCCTCCCTGTGTGCATTTATAATACAGCAGGTAGCAATGACATCGGCACGCTGGCTAGCTCTCAAATACAGAGATTCTTCCCTAGGGAAGAGGCTCCAAACGATCTAACTGCTAGTCCGGTGTCACCTGAGCACTCAGTGTTCCGTCTAAGTTTAAACTTCTTGGAGCAATTATGGTTTATGGTAGTCATTGTCAGAGTTAGGCCTGGGGTTTTGTGTCTCATCTTAGTACATGCTGACCCTCATTTTAGAAGGCAAATGGACTACACTCACCACATAGATGAGAAAATAAAGCAGTCCCACTGTAATAAGGCTGAAATTGAAACCCAAGTTGCCGGAAGTAATTGGATGTTTCCTGCCTCTTCAGTTGGTTGTGCTAAACCTTACAGGTGTGAGAGCCAGGAGATGCATGTTGGTCGCGCCCGTTGTGTTGAGATGAAGGCTGTGCAGTTGGAATGGTTGCTCGGCTACCTATGGGTTCCTTCTCAACTCGCGAGATCTGAGGTTCCTCTGCCTCCCCTGCGACATGTACAGTGCAGCCAGCGCCTGGGCTGTTGCCTTGTGCACATAGGCCCTTCATGCCTTATCCTTGAACCATAAAGCTCCCACACTTGGACTTAACCCCTGAGCTTGGTGTATATACATCCTTCCATCTCCTGGGAAAGCAGCAGTTTTCAATAGCTGGAACAAACGGGCATTGAGTTTGTATCACCTTGGTCTCCATTAAAGATTGTACTGCGCAAGGTCAGCTCATGAACCACAAATGGTTATGCCTGGGTCTGTGTAGGAAGGCATGGTAGTTGGCAAAGATGAGCTACTTACTGTTTACCCAGAGGACGGCTCATCCCATGACCAAGGGACAGATGCTCGTCACTCCCCTGCGGTTCTGCCTTCCCTGGCATCAGCCACTTTGGGAAGTTGTCCTGCTGCTCTGTAGACTTCTTGCTTCTGCTGATACCCTGACATGACAGGGCCTCAGGGGTCACAGCAGGAAATACTGTGGGTAGTGAGAACCCAGCCTGTGGCCTAAGAGAACAAAACTCATCTTTGTAATTGGAACTTCCTAGAAGCCATTTTCAAAGTGGATAAAGCAGGGACACCAGTATGTTTCCATCTCAATGTCTCTTCAGTTTATTATAATCCAAGTGATCCTAGTCAATGATTGCTTAAAAAAAAAATCAGCTTCATTTCCTCTGGGATTTGGAGGTATGTCGTACTGGGTGTTAATAATTTGGGAAGTTTCTCTCAGTGCACTGTGAGCCAGATAGAACTGCCCAGGTCTAGTGAAGCGCCCACCCCCCTTTCAGAAACAAACCCTGAAAGTGCTTACTTTATAAATGCATTCCGACTGCTGCCCTGAGAGCTGAATGGCTCCTCTTGTTGATGGGTGTCTCTTGCCTGGGGAAAACTGTTTTCCTAAAGAGACTGAATTATTGTCCACCTCTCTCGGCTCTGGGGGTTCCCACCACAAAACACCAGACTTTTCAATAGACAACAGATATTAGAGCAGCTACAAATTAGGTCTCAGAATCCTGCTTAGCTGCTGCATCTATTGGGTCATTAGATAAATAAAGCCAGATTTGTGTCTGGTATGTGTTTCCTCCACATTCAGGCTTCCAAACAAGAGGTTCAATAAAATGAATTGAGTGGTTTCTTTGGGCTCACCTTATTCTGGCAGATTCTAGATAGATACAGTCTTAGCAAGCATAGAGTACTGCAAATAGTCTCACTTTTAACATACATTGCTATATAGCATATACAGGTCATAGTTTCATAGATGGCATATATAAAATCCCGTACTATGATGTTTGGAGTCAATTCTACCCGAGTGTATTGTCCTGTTTTTCCTGAAATGAAATACCTGAGGCTGAGTGGGTTTTTATATATATATATATATATATATATATATATATATATATATATATATATGTATATATATATATATATATATATATGTATATATGATGAAAATGTTCAGAAGATGAAAATCCAAACAGCACTGAGCTGGCTCTTGCAAGGCAACCCCTGGCTGCCTCACATCAAGCCCAATGGCATCATGGCAATGGCATGTCAGAGTGAGAACAAGAGGTACCACATGGTAAGATAGAAGGCCAGAGATCAGGAAGGAACCAGGTTTGCTTGCTCCTTGATATCTCTTTTAAGAGAACTAGCCTGGATTTCATGAGATGTACTTCATTCCTTCCATGGGAAGCACTCCGGGACCCGAGGTTCTCCCAATTGGCCCCACCTCTTGAAGGCCCGCCACCCCTTAACATCACCACACTGGGGACCAAACTTCCCACACAGACATCCTTGGAGACAAACCATACATCTGAGCCATAGTGATGGGTCTCCAGTGCCTCTGCCTGTATGTGAACAAGCACTCCGTTTGTTCTTAGGTGATCTTTTCAAGAATGCCTTAAAGCAAACTGTGTTGGGAGCTAGAGTTTGTTCTTCCCTCTAATGCAAACAGTGGACTTGCTTACTGCCTATCATAAAGGATTTGGGTCCCCCAAATTCAGAGAGTGCAACACCTGCCTGTGCAGTGTCATCTGGCTTTTTTGGTAACACTGTGAGAATTGGGATTTCCTAAAAATTGACCCTAAAACACTGAAAAATGCTACTAGTTTGTTGGTATTGCTATGCGTAGTAAACTATCCCTGCTTTTGCAGGCATGAAGCATCTCCTACCAGCATCCATGACCCCGTGGCAGCCTATTTACTAACTTAGGCTGCAGGTTTAGGAGCCACATAAACCTTGACAATGGTCGGTCTTCTTGGTGCTTTTTTGTATTCCCATAATTAATAGACACTGCGTGCATTGCAGCCCTAACTTGATTAATCATCTTTACTACCTTGGGTTGGAAGTTTTGCTTTAATGAAATTTCATGTCTGGAAATGGTTGTCACATGGACAGAATTTACTGACACAAAAGCTATGGTCTCTGTTCCTGCCTGTTGGCAACATGAATTGAATGCTGCCTAGCAGATAATGGGCTGATGGAAGAGCCAGGAATGTGCAGTAAATGACATCCATGAAAGAGGCAGTGAAAGCAAGCAAATGTCAGTTTGGGGCTTGAGATTTTCTCGTTAAAATCATGCCTATATAATACGACCACTGCTATTCTTAAGTTCCCAAACTGAGCTTCAGCAGGAGTTGGGTGAACGTAACTCATCAGCAGTATCAGGGGCCACCCAACAATGACTGAAACCAAAAACAGAAACTAGTCTGGGATTGTCTGGGACTACTCATTTGGTTCCCATCAGGTTGGGAAGAGATCATAGGAAGTATGGCCCTACACAGCCTCTGGTCACAGGTGCTTGAGGGTTAGTCACTTACTGTTGCGTTTTTCTATTGTTAGTAGCAGGAAGTTACTCTTTTTTTCTTAAAGGGGACATTTCTGACTCAGACCTCCATTGTGATAGCTTATGGATAAGGGACAAAGCTAAGCTGTGGCGATGAATGAAGAGGTGAATGAATCTCAAACTGATTGAAAAAAAATACAAATTGTTCTTTAAATCTTACTTTGTGTTTCAAAGGTGCTTCTTGTTGAGCTGCAAAGTTTCTGCATAGGTCTGTGAGCTGGCTGCTCTTGGAGCTGTGTTCACGGAGGCCTCATGGCATTGTGGGCAAGAGCATCCTCATCTTTATTCCGGGTTCTCATCTCTCCTGGAGTTGAGTTCTGTGTGCAGACATTTACACAGATGTACAAATAGGAATGGGATTTCTTTAACCATGGAAGAGAAATAAAACATTCGTGCATGTATGGGCCACCCCCACACACTTAGTAGGCCAGAGAAATTGCCCAGAGAGAAGAAAGCTAAGACGTATACTCAACCGTGGTCCATGACAAAAACAGGGTTCTCTCTGTTTCTTGCATGAGGTTGCAAGTGGTGCCACCAGGAATTATATGACATATCCACAAGTTCCACATGCAGGTCAATACCTTTATTTTCCTGGCATCCCTCCCTTAGGTCCCATATGAACCACAGGCATCCCAGGAAAGGCAACATTTTGGTGAACAAATAGAAAGATAGAATTATTCAGGGCAGAGTTGTGAGCAAGGAGGGGTCTAAAATGCTTGTCTCTGTCTAGAGAAGCATTCTAAGCACAGGCACAAATGTGGTACAATGAGTGATAATGCTTGATTAAAAGGTGAGGGAAATGCACATAAACACACACACACACACACACACACACACACACACACACACACACACACACAGAGTTTAGGAATAGAGTGGACCAGGAAATGAAAAGGATGGGAGTGAGAACTACAGGGATGGGACCTCAGCACTCTGTCTCATGTTTCTCTGCTCAGAGAGTCCCCTCCAGTTGCCAGAATCTTATGAGGTTGGAAGGGAAGTGATTATGTGGTACCAGCTCCAGATCTCATATCTTTTTGCTTATGCTTCAACACAAGTCTCATTTAGCCCAAAGTATTGCTTTTTAATTTGTGAGTTTTACATGTAGGAAATACTAAAGATACTTCTTGGTGTTGATGTACAGAGAAAGTAGGTTGTACAGTTTGCACCAGGGGCAGAAGCTTCCCTGGTTTCTGCTGTGCTCATCCTTCCACATCTGAGACTAAGAATGACTCAACCTTACGGCCATATGAGCAACCAGACAAAGCCAGGCTACTAACATGCTCCCAAGTCCTGGGGCAGCAACCAGCTAAGAGCTGAGGCTCCCATTTTGCCAGCAACAAACATGAAAGTCAGGGTCATCCAGAGATTGTCCAGAGAACACCGAGCAGAAATGAAGAGATTTAAAAGCCATAACCAGTCATCAATCTAATCACCACCTCCTGACATTCACTTTATTACAAACGGGGTAATTACTTCTGTGTTGTCAGAGCTTTAGGGAAAAGTCCTTGGGGGCTATTCATGGGTAATTGGGAAAGTAAATGTTAGCATCTGCTGTGGACTGGGAAAAGCGTTTTATGAGTGAGTGTTCAGAAGCTCAGACTGAGTTGCCTGAGGGTGTACGGGGACAGTGTTTCCATTCAAGGCTTCCTGAAAGCTTTTTTTTTTTTTAAGCTTTATTTTATTTTTGTTGGAGAGACAGAAAGATCTTTCATCTGCTGGTTCACTCTCCAAGTAGCTGCAGTGGCTAGAGCTGAGCTGATCAGAAGCCAGGAGCTTTTGCCAGGTCTCCCACACACGTGCAAGCTATCACACTTTTAAATTCCCTGCAGTTGTCAGAGGGAATAGTCTCTCCTGGAAAGTAGATGAAGTTCATGCTTGACCCTGCCCCCATCCTTCCCTGCTCCCACCATTTCAACAGTGATGTCAGGGCCAAGCTAATGTACCATTTTTTTTTTAGATTTATTTTTATTACAAAGTCAGTTATATGTATAGAGGAAGAGAGATAGAGAGGAAGATCTTCCATCCGATGATTCACTCCCCAAGTGAGCCACAATGGCCAGTGCTATGCCGATCTGAAGCCAGGAGCCAGGAACTTCCTCCAGGTCTCCCATGCGGGTGCAGGATCCCAAAGCATTGCGCCGTCCTTGACTGCTTTCCCAGGCCACAAGCAGGGAGCTGGATGGGAATAGAGCTGCCGGGATTAGAACCGGCGCCCATATGGGATCCCAGGGCGTTCAAGGCAAGGACTTTAGCCGTTAGGCCACACCGCCGGGCCCCGGTACCATTTGCTTTAAAAGAAGGAAATCCTATAGGCAACAAGCCCAAGTTTTTAGGAGCGCTGGGGCCCGCAGACACAGAGAAGCTCCTTGCAGATCGCTGTCCCCACCAGTACACCTCTCATGTTCCTGGTAGGAGTGTTAAGCTTTGATCACAGGAGCCGCTGTCAGTTTCCTCACTAAGGGGGAAGATTTGGGCTTGGCAGGACTGTGAGAGGATGGCAAAAGCTGAAGGAGAGGACCCGTGGAAGCTGTCATCTGGATGCCATTGGTCTGCTTCCAGAATGTTCATCAGCGACTTCTAACAGCAGCTCTGGAGTGGGAGCTGCATCATGCTTGTGATGGCACTCAGAAAATAAGCTAGAAAATGCTGAGCCCTCTGCCCAGTGACGGAGCAACACAGGAGGACAAATCTGGGCTGTATCTTTGGAGAACAACTTGGATATGGCCTATTACGTCATAACCTCTGAACTCCCTTTCATCCAGTTCTATCTCAAAAGCTGTACCTGAAAACTGTGCAAATATATATGTAAAGGTCTCTTTATGGCCATATTCTAGAGGCTCTATTCTAGCGACAACTGAACACTGAGGTGCTTGGAAAAAAAGTATGGTATCAAGGTGGCATAATAAGAATGAGGAAAGGAAATAGCAGAGAGGATTTAAGTTAAATCATATTTTCCATTTAAAAATACTTTAAAGACAGTTTGGTATTTCATATGATTATACACTTTTCTTGAAGTCTAATATCCTCATTATCACCAGTGTTGTCTTGGGATGAGAACAGGCAGTCAGGATTGGGAGTGGCCATGGGTTGTCTAGTCTCTTCCCATTATATTTTTATGTTTTCACAATAAGATGCTCACTGTTATAATCAGGAAATGACATGTGAAAAAACAGACACCTTGGCAAAAGGTCACAGCACCCATGGGTGCTATTCCTGGCCCCAGTGCTCTATGGCCTGGCCTCTGTGACCCTCACATGAGTTTCTAGGTAGGGGTGGTCAGCAGGGACTGATGTGTGTGTATTGGGACCTGAGGCTGTATAGTACCTTTGCAATGCTCTTCAGGCTGTGGGAAAGAAGTTGTATTCAGGCCTTGGACGCCTGCCATCCTCCTCTGATCCATGAAGGGCTGCTGTGAGCCATGTGAGAAAACAGGACCAAACTAACAGAAGACGCCAGCAGGTGGCTTGCACCATCAAGGTGCAGGCTGGGAGCTCTGTATTCATCCCCATCTGGAATATCCCCAGTAGTCACCATTTCAGCTCCCTTCTCTCAAACTCAGCCCAAAGATGTTCAATGGAAAATTTGAGAAATGAACTGTTCATAAGTTGTAAGTAACTTTTATGATAGTACATTGTTTTAGTTCTATTTTATGAGTAATTGTTAATTTCTTGTTGTGCCTAATTTGTGAGTTAAACTTAAAAAATATTTATTTGAAAGGGTTATGGAGATATATATACACACACAGAGCTTGAGATCTTTTGTCCACTGATTCACTCACCAAATGACTGTAATAGCTAGGTATGGGCTAGGCTGGAGAGAGGAGCCTGGAACTCCATCCTAGTCTCCCACAACAGTGGCAAGAGCATCCTCTGTTCCCTTTTCATGCACATTAGTAGGAAGTTGGATTGGAAGTGGAGCAGTCAGGACTTGATTCAGCTCTCAGATATGGGATGCTGGCATTAACCTGTGCATCACAGGTGGCTTAACCCTGTGTGTCACAATGCAGGGCCCATCGAAGTCCCCTCATATGCTTAGGAAAAAATGTAGTATAGGTAGGGTATGTTCCTATTTGCAGTCCAGGCTTCTGCTGGGAGTTGAGGATTGTACCCCAGCAGGTAAGGGAGGGATTTCTGTACATGTACAAAACAGTGTACACGTACACCGGACCCGGACAGACTCCCTTTTCCACCATGTTAAAAAAAAAAGGATGGGTTTAATTTCTCTCCAGGATGGAGCAAAGCAGTGGAGGTGAGAACAGCTCCACTTTGCTCTTGATCTTGGATGACCCCAAGCGGCATCCTCGGGCTTCCAGCCTACTGTGTTCGTGCAACTAACACAATTGCACACAGAATTTGTAGCAAATCCCACTCCAAGCCCCAGTTGCTGTCACAGTGATGTCACCACCCTCATCACCAAAGCCATGCATGTGACAGTGCCTCCAGCTGCCCTTCCTTGAATGCTGAGCTTCCCAGCTGTTGTGCCCTTGGACGTGAGATCCATGGAGTCCTCAGGTATCCTGGTCTCAGGAGACTGTTGCTCTTGCCATCATAAGGTAGGGGGAATAGGCTTGTGGAAAGTCGTGATGTTCTGCAGGGTGTAGAGGATAAAGTTTGGATTTCAAGGCGGTCTGACAGCAGAGGCTGAAGTGTGTGCAGCTTGTGGGTCCAGGCGCACTTGCAACCCAAGTCTGTTATCTGGGTTGGTGAGGTCTGGTCAATCATATCTTGGCTCCCACCTTGTGTTATGACTGCAACTGACCCTAATTAAATGTTTGATCAGTCAGTCTGTGATTTTGGTTCATTGATCTCAACATAGACTCCAGGGAATGGTCCATGCAGCGCCAACACTTTTTGGGAAAAGTGTTGCTCAGTAAAACGTCTAGCAAAGGGATACAGGGTGCTGGGGCAAGGCGGTGCCGTTTTTATTATGACCTTTCTGTAAGCCTCAAGTGGGCTATAACAAGTTGATGGGCTAGGAAGAACACTTGGGTCTGGCAAAATGCAGCCTGGTGTCTGAGCAAATGATTTAATCTGTCTGGACTGCAGTCTTTGTAAATTTAAAAACACTTACCCTGATGTTCCTGCAAAGGAGAGAGGCTCAAATGAGCAACTGGCGTGAGAAGGCTTGGCACAGTGGGAACAGGCACAAGTGTGAGGTCACTAGTTCATCACTTTGGAAGCTTGAACAGCTGCAAACATGTTGCCAACCAATCAACCAGTCAATGAGCAACACTGGACTTGGAATCAGGTCTGTACTCGCTCCATTGCTGCAGGCCACTCTCTGTGTGATTCCCAGTGCTGTCCTGTACCTCTGCCCTTGGCCTTGTTTATCTGTAAGATGAAAACACAGACAAGCTAGAGTTTGCATGTATGTTGATCTAATGGGGTCTTCCAAACATTTGTGGAAAAGGAGTATTATGAAAACTATAAGCAAACATCAAAATGTTGCACCAAACTTCTCTTTTCACTGCATTTTCCATCAAGTTTTTCAGGTGCTTTTGTACTTACAGAAAGCAGCTTGCCACAGTGCTGTAAGTAGGAGCATCCTGCAGGCAGCTGCTGAAAATGCTTCCTTGCTCATTTGAAGTTTAAAAGGTAGTAACGGCAAGGCCCAGGCATTTGCTTTTTCTCCTCGCTTTTCCTCCTGGGGCCATTGCTGGCACTTGTCTGATTCAGCCAATCTACAAATTGTGGAGGGTCGGTGAAACTGCCCGCTTACCTGAAGTCTGTAAGGTCATGGCCGGATGTTTAGACTCAGGACAAGCCCCGGCCTCTGAGGACCAATGTGTCTCTGCCTTGGAGACATTGAAAAAAATTGTTTTGAATATGTTACACTTTCTTCTTGTTAAATTTGGAAATCTGTTTGTTTCCTCTCTCCCCCTTGGGGTTGTATATGGCTGGAGATGAGGGTGGCAGTTGGACAAAATCCTGAATCCTGAATCTAGCCCAGTGGGCCAAATTATAAGTGAGCAAAATTTAAAGAATAAGAAAGCTACCTATTTGCACACATATTTTCCCAAGCCTTCTTAGGGCCAATGGAGGACAAGGTTATGGAAGATCATCTTTAATTAAACCTGCCGACAGTTCCTCAGGGGCTCCAAGCTGTGCTTGTCTCTAAAACAAATTCTCCAATTAGCAGACTCCTTCCTCCAGGCTGGAGGCTTCATTTGCATGTTGCACTGTTCCCTGGGTGCTGCAAGTGTTTGATTCTACAAGCACCTGCCCTGCGGTTCCTTCCCTGAGGTCCAAGGCTGCATCTTTGCCCTTTCCCACTGTGTTTTTACTGATGAGAATCAAAGTCTAATGTCTGCCTTGAGCCATCACTCCCGCCTTCCACCCCCCCATGTGCCAGTCCACCCCACCCCCGAATCTGCCTTCACCTGCCCACAGTATTCCAATAACAACACTGGCCAGCATTTCCCAGAACTGATGTCCTTCCTTTGGCCAGAGCACTGAAACAAAAAAGGGCTTCTAGGAAAAGAGGTGCCAGATGCCCTTTGATCAAGACTTTGATCAAGAGTTCCTGCTGACCCTTGCCCCGGAGGCAGCTAGAGAAAGCAATTTTTTTTTTTTAGAAGATCTTCATTGCTTCACAAATTAATCACTTTAAAAGGTGCCAGAGAACATGGGACTGCTTTTTCAGTGATCAATACATTATCCCGGGAAGATTTCAGCTCTCCAGAATTAATTTATAGCTGGAAATTACTCACATGTTTAAAGATTATTATAATAAAACGTTTTGAAAAACCTCAGGAATTGGGGAGGGGATAAGGGAATATGGAACTGTATCATAAAATGATAGCAATAACAATAAAATGTAAAAAAAAAAAAAAAAAAGAAAGGGAAAAAGAAAAAAAGAAAAACCTCAGGAATAATAGCCAAAGATTCCTCCTCTGCATCTACTTAACTTTATGCTTCGCAAATGAAGCATTGGGGGTTCTTGCGTGACTTGTTAGGCTAGTTGTCTGCCTGTGGCATTGGCATCCCATATGGGCATGGATGCCATTTAAACTCTAGCTGTTTCATTTCAGATCCAGCTCCTTGCACATGGCCTGAGAAAGCAACAGAGGATGGCTCAAATCCTTGGGCCCATACACTGATATAAGAGACCCAGAAGAATCTCCTGGCTCCCAGCTTCAGATCTTCATGTCCATTCTGGGAATAAACCAGTGGCTGGAAGATCTCTCTGTCTCTATGTATCCCTGTCTTTCAAAAAAGCAGTGGGGGGCGAAAGCCCAACTTAGCTCTCTCTGTGCCACTACCAGGCCCTTTCTCTTCCCTCCCAGAGGTTCCCATGTTATGCAGGATGCACAGACATGTAGTGAGCGAGTCCTACCTTAGTATCTTCCTGTATCTGTCTACCTGCGACTTGCCTTTCACATATGAGGATTTCTTGTGTTAATCCTTGTGGACACATCGTTTATTCTAAGGAAGAGAACCAACCTCCAGCAGGTGCAATCAATGCTACTAAGACCCTCTTGGTGTTGCTGTGTTGTCAGAGGTGAGAATCTGCTGTGTGGGCCATAAGTATGGCTCTCTGAGCTGACCTGTACCTGCTCCCAGTCTCTCACTTCTAGCTGGGAACTATCTGTGAGATGATGAGCATCAAGACCATTGGGGAGGTTGGGAAATCTCAGAGCACCTTTTCCTGTGAAGAACCTGTCACCAGTCGCTAAACCTCTGTAGGCCACTTATAGGATCTGTCACTCTTCCAGCAACCCGCTTCTTCACAGTCCAGTAAAACACACACACACACACACACACACACACACACACACACACACACACCCCTAACTCAAGAGCCTTGTGGAAACAGACATGTAGGTGGCTATGTCCTGGGTAGTTTTGGATTAAGGCTCTGTATCTTAACTGACCAGATATTGCCATAAGTTTCCAGGGAGGTTAGGGAACCTCAAAATTTGTCACCTCCCCTTTCTGCCTATAGTCTATATTTCTCTCTCTCTCTCTCTCTCTCTCTCTTTCTGTACCCTTCATGTCTCTGACATGCAGCCTGTGTACTCTACAGTTCTATTGTATTTGAAGTCTTTCTTGCTTGAACTTACCCTGTTTGAGAAGTAGCATGTGACTCCCAGATGGGTGGTAGAAGGACTTCTAATGGCTCAAGCCAGACACACTGGGCTATTTAAAAATCAGATGCTTATATTATAGGAAAAGGATTGACTCCATTCAGGCTAGAGAAGAAAAATGTCTTTTAAAAATATACATTATTTTATTTGCAGAAATTGAACAAATTCCCTGTATTTCGTAACACAGATTTGGAAGCATAGTGCTTCTCACCCATGTGCCCCACCTATTTTCTTCCTTCCTACTGTTTTTTCAGTTTTATAATGCTTGCTTTTAGTTCACTTCACATAGTCTTCACCTTCATTAGGTAAAGAACTCGACCAATAGGAAGTAGAAAAATAAACCACTGTTTCAAGAGTGTAGACAAAGGCAGCAAAAAGTAATAAATCTCAAAATATTAATTTTGTTTTATAGATTAAATATTTTTGTACTCTGTGTAAGATCAAGAAAAACATAATATTTGTCTTTTGGAACTAGTTTATTTCACTAGGAATAATGGTTTCCAGTTGCATCCATTACGTAGCAAGAGAATTTTTTTAACAGCTGAATAGTATTCCATATTGTATATATACCACATTTCATTTATCCAGTCATTAATTAATGGAAATCTGGATTGATTTTATGTATTAGCAGTTGTAAATTGAGTTGAAATAAGCATGGGTACATCATAACTTCCTCAAATGCTGATTTTATTTTGTTTAGGAAAATTCCCAAGAGAGGGATTACTGGGTCATTTGCTAGATCTGTTTTCAGATCTCTGAGAAATCTACTTACTGTCCTCCATAATGATTGTATTGACTTTTATTCCTACCAGCAGTGCTTTGGTTTACAATTTCCCCCACATCCTAGCCAGCATGTATTGTTTTTGATTTTCAGACGCAAGGCAATTTAGAAAGAGCATGCATCATTTTTTGCGTTAGGATGATAGCCATTGTAATTGGGTAAGGTGAAACCTCGTGGTTTTTATTGGCATTTCCCTGATTTCCAGTGATCCTAAGCATTTTTGCATGTATCTACTGAACATTTGTATTTCATCCTTTACAAAATGCTTGTTCATGTCCTTTTCCCAGCTTGTAACTGAATTGTTTTACTGGTTTTTTTCCCTCAAACTCTTTATAAACCGTGGTTATTACTCTTCTATCAGTTGCATAGTTTGTGAATGTTTTCTACCGTTATATTGGTTGCTTCTCTTCACCTTATTAACCATTTCCTTTTCAGTGTTGCAGCTTCTTAGCTTAACGTGAACTGCATGTGTTTGTTTTTGCTTTAATTGCCTGTCCATATAGTTCTCTTCTAAGAGGTCTTTGCCTTTGCCCGTGTCTTGAAACATTTTCCTGACATTTTCTTCTAAGTAATTTGATAGTATCAGGTCATAGATTTAGATCCTTGATCCATTTTGAGTTGATTTTTGCACACATATATTCACTTTTATTAGCACCATTTGTTGAATTGACTATCCTTTCTCCCTGGATTGATTTCAGTTTGCTTGTTAAAAATTAGTTGGCTGTACATATGTGGGTTAATTTCTGAGATTTCTGTTCCACTAGTCTTGATCTGCATGTCTATTTTTGTACTTGCAGTACCAGGCTGTTTTGATTACAACTTCCCTGTGATACATCTTAAAATCTGCTATTGTGATGCCTCCAGCTTTGTTTGATCAAATTAGTTGTTTTGGATCGCTTGAGTTTTGATACAGATTTTGGTATCATTCTTCTAGGTCTGAAAAGAATGACATAGGTATTTTGATTGGGACTGAATTGAATCTATAAACTGCTTTTGTGAGTATGGATATTTTGATGGTATTAATTCTACCAATGCGTGAACAAGGAGGACTTTTCCATTCTCTTGATGTCTTCCATTTTTTCATCCTAGAGACCCTCACATCCTTGCCTAAGTTTATTTCAAGGTATTTAAAAAATTTTTTGCAGCGACTGTGAATGGTACTGATCTTACAAGTTCTTTCTCAGCCATGAAATTGTGAATGTAAAGGCTGTTGATTTTTGTGTGTTGAGTTTATATCTTGATTGAATATCTTTATATCTTGTGTTGAGTTTAACTTGATTAAATCCTTTTTATGAGTTTCAATAGTCTCTTGTTAGAGTCTTTTGGCTTCTCTATTACAGAGAATCTTATCTTCTGCATACATGGATTGTTCAACCTCCCTCCATTACAATTTATGTCGCTTTTATTTCTTTGTCTTGACTAATGGATCCGGCTAACATTTCAATGACTATATTGAATAGCAGTGGTGAGAGTGAGCACCCTTGTCTGGTTCTGGGTATTAACGAAAAGGCTTGTAGCTTTTCCCTTTTCAACATCATGCTGGCTATGATTTTGTCATATATTGTTTTGATTATGTTGAGTAATGTTCCTTTTTATTTTTACCCAATTTGCTTGAAGTTTTATATGAAAGAATGTTGCATTTTATCAAGTATTTTCTCTCCATCTTTTGAAATAATCATATGGTTTTTATTCTTCTGATCGTTAATGTTGCTATATCACATTTATTTATTTGTGTGTATTGAATCAGCCCCAAATATCAGGAATGAATTCAATTTGGTCCCTGTGCATGATATATTTGATGTGCTCTTGAATTCAATTAGCTAGTATTTTGTACAGGATATTTTGCCTCTATTTTCATCAGGGATGTTGGCTGACAGTTTTCTTTTTTTTGTTGTTGTTGTTGCATCTTTTTCTGGTTTTAAAATTATGTGATGCCAGTCTCAAAGAAGGAATTTGGGAGATTCCCTCCCTTTCAATTGTTTTGAATAGGTGGAAAATAATTAGTTTATCCTTGGAAAGTTTGATAGGATTCAGCAATGAAACCATCCAGTTGTGGATCTTCCTTTGTTGGGAGCGCCTTTACTACTGACTCCAGCACGACTCATTTCACAGCTTGGCACATATACACTCCCAGACAATTCCTCCTTCATGCAGTTCCTGCTCAGGAACCACATCCCCTCCGAGAGCTTCTCTTTGCTTCTACAAATTGTTTCTTCCCTTCTTACCCTTCTTTGTTCATGTTGCACATTTGCTGTGGTCACGGGGCATGAGCCCAGATGGCTAGAACTACGGCTCCTGCGGCAGTTCTTGGGGACTGCTCCTGAATTGTTGAAGGGGCGAGAAGAGATGGACTTGCTCCTGTTTCTCTTTTTCTGGAGATTCTTGCTTTCTGCCACAATTCTTAATCAAAATCAAGTCTCCCTCAGTCTGCTAAAGGAAGTTGTTGTCACATGTCCTTTTCTTTGCGGGGCCTTACTTGGGAATGTTGTCATGTGCTCCCAATCAGTACGTAGAGGACTTCCAGATTTCAACCCAAGTCAATGATGTCTTCTGGAAAGATGTAATGCCACTGCTAAACCAGACCCTAACAGACACTGAGAAACAGGTTGCTATCCAATCTGCAGAGACTTTGGGGAGTGGACTTCATATGGCTTTTACATCTTTGCCTGATTAAGGAAACCAGAAACTAAATGATGTTCGAAAATGAATGAAAATAAATCCATTTCATTACTTGGGTATTGGGGGATCTGAAGAAGACCAAAACCAATGCCTGAATTATTCAAACTTTCCATGATAGACAAAGGTGCTGAAGAGAATCCCTCAATCTTTCTGTGGAGGCTGAGAGAGGCTTTGATCAAATATACCTATCTCCCGACACTGTGGAGTGATAGGAAATCCTAAAGGATAAGTTTATTATTCAGCCAGTCTCAAATGATGGAAAAAAAGGCTTCAAAAGCAGACAATTGGACACAGGAACACATCATAAAACTTCCTGAAAACTTCTACTTCAATCTTTTACGATCAGAACCAAGAGGAGACCCCGTAACAGGAGAGAAGGGACAAGAGAAAGGTCACAGCTCTGGCAATGGCTTCACAATCTCACCCACCTGAGGGACCCAGAGATCTCTGAAATGCTGCAGCTGTGGTCAGATGGCACCCATCTGGAAGGAGTGTCTACATTCCCATCACTAGCAAAACCTCCATGGTCGTGTCCTATTTGCAATGTGGATCATGGGCAGGCTGACTGCCCCTAAAGAAAAAGACCTCTGGGGTTAGGCTCCCATCCTCATATGACCCAATAGGACTGAAATGCCCCAGGCTTCTCCTATAGACACCCAGGAGGCCCTGGTATCCAGATGGTCAAAGGGAAAGGAGTTAATTTTCTCCTAGACACTGGAGCTTCCTTTTCTGTCCTTCTTTCGAATCCATGTGTTCTGGGCTCGGCAGCGTGGCCTGGTGGCTAAGGTCCTCGCCTTGATCCCATGTGGCCGCTGGTTCTGGTCCCGGCAGCTCCACTTCCTCTCTATCTCTCCTCCTCTCAGTATATCTGACTTTGTAATAAAAATAAAATAAATCTTTAAAAAAACAAAACAAAACAAAAATCCATGTGTTCTCTCTTAATACGACTGAGAGAGGCATCTCAGGAAAGCCTTTAGCTGGATATTTCATCCAGTTCCTTAAGCAGCAATTGTGATCACTTGTTTGATCTTCATGCTTACTCGATCGTCCTGGAGGCCCAAAATCTTTACAGAGAGGGGTCTCTTAATCCAGACGGGAACGACTGTCCTCTTGCCCCAGGGCAGGCCTAAGCAATTCTGGGAATAGCTTCCGCTTTATGCATGGGAGGTCTTAGTATCTTAACTGCTTACCTCTATTACTGTGTCATGGCTAGACTTTATTCAGTAATCTTTAACCACCCTCTGTGATTCTTATCCTCTTACACTGGTTGTTGAGGATGGCCACCTGAAGATCTAACTTCCTGATTAGCATCTTAGCTTAAAGCCTTGGGACAAGATCTTTGCAAGTGCTGGATCTGTTTCCTCCAAGCAATGTATTCTTCACAGAATCAAAAACAAAACCTACCTTAAAGTAATTATGGGTTAAAATGCTGTGAAAGATGTTTTTCTTTTAGTTCGAAGGCACTAGAGGACTGCTTTAGGATAGAAGTTAGAGGAATCAGCAGGTAGAAAAAAGTTGTGGAGGAAATTCTAAGCATGAGAGTGCACTCTTGGTCAGAAGGGTTGTGAAAGAAGATACATGAAATGAGGGGAAGTATGCTGTGGAAAGTTTATGGATGTTAAATATGGTCTGAGATTAGGATGGATGAAAATAAAGGGAAATTATTTTAAAGTGCTTCTGAAAACTCTAGACAACAAGACCACCTGATTCTCTACCTCTTTGCACCGTGATACGTCTAACTGCCGTAAGTAATGGGAGCATGTGCTGAAATCACGCTCTGAATCTGAAAGGATTCAGTATTTTCTGCCTATGTGAAAATATTTGAGTTATCACTTTATCTTTAATTGTTTCTTGCCCATAACTTTGTACAAAGCATTCAGATCAAATAAGTTATTACTTTTGTCCAAGTGATTTAAATCTTTGATAATAGAAGCATGCCGAATATAGATCGTAGTTATTTAAACTCCGATAGTTTGCACACTAGAGCCAATCATTGTTAATATGATGCAATTTTAGAGTTGACTGATTCTCATTGGCTTTGGAATTGTCATTCAGCCAGCTGATGAAAAAAGAAGAGGTGTAAACCAGCAGCTTGCAGAGTCAGTCCTCAGCTACAAATGTTACCCTGCAGGAATCAGTGGGACCAGATGGCCTCAAGGGGTATTCTCCTCTTTTCACCCAGATAATTCTTCAATAAGAAGAGACTTCACCTTGGGGACAATATCCCTGAGAGGCATTGCCATTTTAAAAAAACACTACCATTTGCCATTGACCTAAAAGCACAACTGGACTAATCACAGCTTGAGCTATGAAAGTCATTGTTGCTCTCAATTTCCTGGGGAGGATTCACAAATTGTAAAATGACTCTTCAGTCCATGACATAATCACCAGAACCCACTCCAAAGCCTTGTATACACACTGACTTGACTACTTCAGTCATTAGATTCCTTGGAATGAGTGGTCATGGGTAATGGCCTTCTTTAGACCATGTGTTGGCAGGAAGGGGTATTCACTGTGATTAATAAAAAAGGTTGCACTCACATCAACAACTCGAGGCAGACTGAGACCCACAGGTAGCCACCTGGCTGCATGATCTTAGCGGAAGAAGCATAAACGTCCCCTGGCCCCCATACTCCCTAAGCTTTCTTGGCTGTTTTCCCTCTGAGTGCCACTTACCATTATCTTCATGCTTCTATTATTTTCTCCTCTCAGAAGCAACTGGCTCAGCCTGACTTGTGGAGGGACAGACCTGGAACAAAATACTCTCACCTTTCAAAAACAGAACAGAGAAGCTGAAAACGAAGCAGGGTATGGTTACAGCTGGACCTGTCCGGCTCCCGACACTAACTTCCCAGCAGTGAGTAGGTCATCGGTGACTAAATGACATGTTTGCAAAAATGCTGTGCAAACTTCCTTGTAGCCTAAAGTATATAAACCTCTTGATAACTCTCCCCGAGCACTACTTCTGTTCAAGAATTCCTCCCACTGTAGTTTTCCTTTGCTGCAATAAGACTCTATTTCTCTACTTGTCCTTCTTTGTCCCTGTTCCTCATTATCCATGGTCACAGGACATGAATCTGAATGAAAAGAATTACACACTTCTGCAGGTTCGGGTGGAAACAACGCTTTCACGCAATGCTTTCACATCTGTACACCACTAAGTTTGGACTACACAGGGTCCCTAGCTTATCAGAGAGATGCAGATAGTTTTAATAATGGGAGAAGAGGAACTCACCCATTGTTGGCTGGTTTGCCTGGGTGCTTTTCTCCTAGAAATGGAGCTCTAATGCTTGATAATGAGTAATTCCAAGGGTTCTTCCTTTTGAAAGTTCTTGGCTAGAACTCCATTGACTGACTAGAGTAGATCTTGTTAACTAAGAGCAAAACACATGGTACAATTCACCAAAAACAGTGTTCAGGGCTTGTGGTGAACGGCCCCAGGATGGTTGCTGTAGGCCCCCACTGCCACTTTGTCATCACTCTTCTCCTGGTGTGATTAGACACTTCTTCCCACTGAGTCTGTCTGAAGGGCCTACAGGGTTCTGGAAGAGCAGGGTCCAGAGATGCTGTTGGGTACTGACACATCCATCACTGGGAAGACATGGTCAGGGTGGTGCTATTTGATACAGGAGAGTGTGCTGGGCCTGGCATTCAACAGTAAGATGGGGAATAGCTTGAGTGTTGAGAACCTGAAGCATGCCAGCATGGCACCGAAAGCTTCATTTCCATGGCTTCATTTAGTCCTGCCAGCATTCATGTGAGGTGGAGAGGAAGGATTGTTCAATCTGTTAACAGATGAAAAAATGGAGGCTCACAGTGCTTCAGATTAGAGTCTGACTCCTCATCTGACTCCAGGGTTATGTCTTAACATCCCCATGCAGATGTCAAGGAGTAAACAGAGCAAGCAAGCCGACAGGAAGAGTGGTGTGATGTGATGAGACATGATATGAACTGCAAAGTGAACTGTGATGAGAGCCATCACGGAGAGAAGGACACTGATGTCCAGGTGGGGGTTTCGCCAAAGCACTTTCTGAGTTGGGGTCCATCTGTGCATCACCAAAGCATCCTAGAATGGTTAGTTGGAATCATCAACTTGACTAGACAGGGAGTGTGGGGCCTGGACATTTGGGTGGGTCTGTGGAGTGTTTTGGGATGAGATTTCTGCTTAGTAAATGAACTATGTGAAGAGGATTTCCCTCTAATGTACACAGGAGGTCTCATCTAAACCACTGGAAGCCCACAGAGAGCAAGAAGGTTGACCTGCTTGGTGGTATAAGAAAATTTTTACCAGACCAGGCAAAGGGGCATCAGCTCTTCCCTGCCTTTAGACTGAAGTAGGAACATCAGCTCTTCCCACCTCTCTAGCTTTGCCTACCCATCCTGCAAATCCTGGGACCTGGATATCTCCACAGTAATAAATTAGCTTTCTTACCCTTGAACTCCACACATACACATGCACATACACATACACACATAGACACCTATACACATACACATACAGGCACACAGAGGCATGCCTTAGACACAAACATATGTGAATACACACAGACACACACAGAGGAATATACATAATAACACACGCATGTAGACACATACACAGATACACAAAGATACAATGAGATAACACAGACACACAAGAAGATACAGATACAACATGACACACGAAGACATGTACACACAGGGACACACACTGACACAATGAGCACACATAGATACACACATACACAGGTACCTATGAACAAACACATGTAGAAACAGACACACATAGGTATAAAGAGATAACACATAGACCCATACAGATATATGTAGACACAGACACAACACACAGGCACATACACCAACACAACGTGGACACACACAGATACACACCCAAATCAAACACATAGACACATGCATAGAGGCAGACAGAGCTACCCAGATATAACACACAAACATATGTAGACACAAATGCGACACACAGGGTCAAAATGGACACAGATACAAACATACACACACACATGGGCCCACAAGCATACACACAGTTACACACACACACAGTTACACACACACACACACACACACACACACACACACACACTACAGTTCCTGTGCCTTGGAGAAGCCTGGTGTCAGTCACACAGCAGCACAGCCTACTCTCATGCTGTCACCTAGCCTGTCACAGCTCCTCAGGTCAGCCTGTTTGATTCTGTCGTTCTGTGGAGCCCCAGCCTCTAGGCTGGCAGCAACCAGGCCTGCTGATTTTCCTTCTCCAGAGCACACATAGCCAGTCAGGCAGATTCCTCAGGCTTAGCTGAACATTAAAGCAAGCAAGTGGCTGAGCAGGCATCAGCCAGTGGAGATGGACGCTGAGGTGAGGCTGTGTGTGAGTCAGGTGCCTGATTGAGAACAATCAAGGTAAGGCTCTGATACAGTAAGTTCTGCTGGGAAGAGCCTGCCAGAAGAGGCCAGGAGCGGGAGCCAGCGTTCAGGGTCACCAAGGATGTCACCTGCACACTGAGTCATTAGGAATTCATCCTGAGGCAAGCAGGAACACAGGAAAAACACAGGGATTGTGAATCCACCTCATAGTGTGGATTCACCTTGAGTTAAACACTCACCTTGGCAGGATGAGTAGAGGTGGCCCAAGTGGGGAGGAGGTGGCAAGTGTGGAGGTGGCCAACAGAAGATCTCACAAGGGCATTCCCTCACCATCTTTCTTTTCCCTGGCAAGCAGAACCACTACAAGACAGAAATATCAGGAGTAACTTATTGCCAGCGAACACCATTTTAAGGTCTGTTTGTCCTTTGAAGCCACCCTGGTGTGTCTGGGGGACTTGCGGGGCCTTATTTAAACTTGGCTGAGTAGTTTGGTCGCAGAGTCATGGAACAGGCCAGTCTGCCTCCTGCTGTTCCCCTGACAGGGTCACACTAGGGCCAGGCCTGCTGGGAGCCCAGCAAGGGACATTCACTGGCATTGATGCCTCTCAGAAGCTAAGGCAGACCTGGCCAGCTGGTCATTTTCCATGGAACGAGACAGAGCAGCCATATGCTCACTTCTGAGCTCTCCAAGACCCAAGTCAGGACCTGTGTCAGAGAGCTACAGAAGTGCTGTCCATTTAGCACAGGCTTTATGCACGTGTCCTCTCAGGAGCAAAGTCCTTGTAAGTGCCACCTCTGTCCCCTATGCACCTTTTCTTCTCATTGCTGACAAACCAGAGGTGTCCAAGAGAAATAGCCAGGGCCTGGAGAAGTGGAGTCTGACAGAGAGGAGACCAGTGGAGGGGCAAGGATCCTGAGATGAGTGGTCTGGAAGCAGATCAGGATGCAAGCTTGAGCTGCCTGGGATACATAGTGACTTTGGAAGTGAAATAATAGGGTGACCCTCAGTCTTCCAACTGTTCCTGAGGTAGTTTCGAGTCTCGTGAGGGTTGTTGAAATCTGAGAACTACCACATGTATGTGACAGTGATGGTGCTTCCTCCTTCCACTCAAGAGCAGGAGAATTGAAAATACATTCCCTCAGAATCCACCAGGGAAGGAAAGGCTAGCAGGGTTATGGGAGAGTCATTTCAGTTTTTCCCACCTTTGTTGCATTTTACAACGTGGCTCATGTACAAAGGTACTTGAAGGTGCATGTGAGCAAATAGAGAGCATGGCAAGCTGAGGCCAAGGCCACCGAGACAGCAGACATGGAGCACAGAGAATGGTAGGAGGGGGGCAGTGGAAGGATCTAGATGCAGTGGCCTCAGCTTCATGCAGTATCCAGGGAAGAGAGGGAGCAGCTTGAAACAATGCAGGGGGTCGATGGTCATGGGATTGACTCCTTCCTCCTTAGCTCCCCTCTGCCCCCCCTCAACTAATTGATTCTTTTATTAATCAAAATGTACCTTCAGGGATTACCTCCAAAAAGAAGGTCTTAAGGCAGAGGAAAAGGCCCAGAGAGAGGGGAGTGGTCAGAATGTGCTTATGGAAATGTGCACATTTTCAATTCATGCTGCATGTGGAAATGGCCTGGGATTCTCTGGTGGATGCAGCCCCGTGAGGCCACCTGCTCTCCAGGGCCAACCACAAGTCTATCGTTGACCCCATCTCCAGCAGCAGATGGTCCACAGGCTCCATTAAGGGAATCTGCACAGTAGTGTCGGGGTCCCGCATCTCCATTTACCAATGCAGAGCAGAGTTTCTGGGTCCTTTGGCAGCGAATAAACCTTTCTGCTTCTCAAAGAGCAATCAAGGCCAAAGCTGTGTCTCCACGGCAGAAACGGTTTTTCCGGGTCTTGGTGCTGTTCCTGTCGGACTGCGCCTGCGGCCTGCAGCTGTTCCCAGGTGCAAGTGCACTTGTCTTTCTGCCGCTCCAGAGTTCATGGGGCTGGGACCCAGATCCAAGCCTGGAGTACATGGAGAAGATCACCACCATATGAAAAGGATCAAACATACTTTAGACTGCATGGTTACCTAAGGAAAGGCTGGGAGAAGAAAACAAGTGCGTGATTACATATTTCAGCCACTCAACTTGGGCTGGAACTCTGGCAGGGGAGCTGTGCCTGGGATACCCTACATCTTATTTGTCAGGTGGAAGCAGTTCTGTCTGGCACCTAACTTGTTCATCATCCCTTTAGGTCAAATACTAGGGTGACCATGGAATAGTTTAAAACAGACACTGTCGAGAGAAGAGGGTGCTATAGGGATAAAGACACATAGCAGGTTGACCTGGGCTTCTACCCTAAAAACACCTTCTTCTAGGAGCCTGTGACTGAGTTGGGACAGCTGGGTACAGCCAACTTGGTAATAGAAGCGCATCCTTGCTATGTGATTCCCACCCTGGTGCATGGCTCCACTGCTATTTGTCTGTGGACTTCATGCAATAGCTGGCCTCCCTGTCCAAGGATCACACCCCTGGCCGTGGTCTGAGTGTTCCCCCCAAAACTCATGTTGAAATGAATGGCCACTGTAACAGGGCTGGGAAGTGGGGCCCATATGAAGGGTTAGGGCAGAAGAAATGCTGTTATGAGTTTATGGGTCACTGATCAGAAGAGTGTTTCCTGATAAAAGGACAAGCCTTGTTTGGTTTCCCCTTTGTCTCCTGTGAGCTCATTTGCTGTGCCATGCTGCAGCACAACACTATGGCTAGATAGATGGCAGTGCCACGCTCTGGGACTGCTGGATCTCCACAACCGTGAGCCATGTAAAGTTCTCTGGTCAGCCACTCAGGCTGTGCTGCTCTGTCTCATTCCCCAGGCTCAGGACTGCTTGTATATATTGTTTCCTTTTCTCCTTTTTTTACATTTCCCCTTTCTTCTCTGGCATCTATTCCTCGTTCCACACCCACTTGTGAATGCAAAATTTCTGCTCCAACCTGCAAACCAACCTTACGAAGCCATGGTCTATTCCGCTTGCTAGCATTTTAGCACTGGGCCGTGTTATCTCTCCAGCGTTTCCCAAGTCTCTCCTAACAAGTGCATGGCAAGTCCTTCCATGACACTGAGAACTGACAGGTTCCTTTGTAGTGCAGCACCTTGCACAGTCAGGAGAGGAACTGAAGAGTTACAGCAACAGAACTGAGCTTATTGGACTGGCATGGTAGTCTAGTGGTTAAAGTCCTCACCTTGCGCATGCTGAGATCCCATGTGGGCACTGGTTCTAATCCCGGCTGCTCCACTTCCCATCCAGCTCCCTGTCTTTTGCCTGGGAAAGCAGTCGAGGACGGCCCAAAGCCTTGGGACCCTGCACTTGCATGGGAGACCTGGAAGGAGCTCCTGGCTTCTGGCTTCAGATCAGCTCAGCACTGGCCATTGATGCTACTTGGGCAGTGAACTAGTGGACAGAAGATTTTTCTCTGTGTATCTGCCTTTCCGATAAAAAAAATAAATAAATCTTACAACAAACAAACAAAACCAGTTGAGCTTATCAAATCCTAAAATGGTTATAAGGCTGCAGGATACTTTCTCTTATCCATGGCAGGAGCCCAGCAGACTGAGCTGAGGCTGTAGCATGCTGATGCTGGAGAGAGTGGCAAAGACAGAGCAAGCAAGCTCCAATCTCACTCTCATCCTTAAGACTTGCTGATGTTGGCAAGGAGGTCGTCCCAGCTGCACTTTCCTGAAAATGAAGAAGAATGCATAATCCATAATTGGCGAAGAATTTGAAAGGATTGCTATGCAGAACCATCCTTCTTCACTGCCTACATTTTTCAGCGGAGGTCCTGCAGCTGAGAAGAGTTTTTTTAAGTGGTCACAGGGGAAAAATCAAGAGAAGATGTTCTTTCACAGTATGTAAAAATTACATGAACATGAAGTTGTAGCGGATTTGCTTACACGATTGTTTCCCATGACGTTTCAGAGGAGCCACCAAGAGCTCCAGGTAATCTCGCTAACATTTTCTCTGTAACTCAGAGCCCATTACAGTGGCAATGCTGTAGCCCCACAGCCCTTGGCATGCCATGGTGGGCAGCTGGCAAGTCCAAGTTCTTGTCAACAATGCCTGAAAGACTTCGACTAGATAAAGGAGTAAGATTGATTAGACAAGCAAAGTGCACACTCAAGAAGTGTGGGCATGGAAGCAGTGACCCACAGGCTCAACATCAACCTTTTGTGTGATCTGGAAGCAAAGCAGGTGTTGCTTTAAGTTGATATTTCCGGAAACAGTTGGAAGTTTGCTGGAAGTTGATGACTGCTCACTTCCTGACCTTTTTATGAAATCTCAAAGTATGGTATCAGGTACATGATGGGAGAGGGAGTGTCAGGTTATAATAGGCTGCCATGCTGACTATGTTATGCCACTGTTGGTTCTGGGGGGGTGCCATCACTGCCATGGTGCGATGAATTAAGTGGAACCCCAATGTGGTTTTCATTTGTACCTCCCTGAAGGCTAGAGAGCCTGAACATTTTTGTATGTCTATTAGCCATTTGAATATGTTCTTTCAAAAAGTGTCTCTTCATTTCCTTCACTCATTTCTTCACAGGGTTGTTTGTTTTGCTCTTGTTGAGTTTCTGAAACTCTTTGTAAATCCTGGATATTAGTCTCCCACTTGTGCCTAGAAGTGTGTGACAGTAAATCATAGTGACCCCACTTGCCTCTTGTAACTCTGCTTTGATCTCTTCTCTCTGAGAAAGACACAGACTATGTGGCAGCCCAGCTAGAAACACTCTCCAGCCAGAAAGCTTAAGTGTCATCACAAGTCTGTCTGCTAAGGTTGGTGGTATGTCTGAAGGCAAGCTCCTGCAGCAATGTTGCAACATCAGCCTCCACACCATCTTCCTGTTGATGTGTAAGTGTATGCTGTCTTTCCCCTTTGGCTACCCGGAGTGGGAAAATCCTGCTGTCACAAAGTCCAGACACAGCTTATCTGCCACAATCTGGAGCTTGTATTTAAGCTGTACTAATAAACTATTCTTACCTGGAGCTTGCTTCTTCTTTCTTCAGCCCCATGATTGTGTCTCAGGTCAGGGGCCATTTCATACCTTGTCAACCTGCAGGTGAGGACTCTTGGTCAAATAAGACTCAAGAATATTTATTATTGTTATTGATGAGCAGAGAAGAACAGACTGGTTTTTTGTTGTTGTTGATGGTTGAATCTTTTTTTAAAAAGACTTACTTATTTTTATTTGAAAGACAGATTTTCAGAGAGAGAGAGAGAGAGAGAGAGAGAGAGAGAGAGAGAGAGAGAGAGATGGAGAGAGACATCTTCTATCCACTGGTTCATTCCCCGATGGCCACAATGATTGAAACCGAGTCAGTCTAAAGCCAGAAGCCTGGAGCTCCTTCAGAGTCTCCCACATAGGTACAGGGATCCAAAAACTAGAAAGATTCCCTGCTGCTTTCACAGGTACGCTATCAGGGAGGTGGATCAGAAGTGGTGCACATGGGACTTGAACTTTCACCCAAAGGGATGCCAGAACCACAGGCAGAGGCTTAACCTACAATTAACTCCATGGTACCAATCCCAGCCCCTGAATCTTTTTTAAGTCTCGTTTATTTGAAAAGTAAAGTTACAGAGAGAAAGGGAGAGAGGTAAGAGAAAAAGAGAAGGTGCAATCTTCCATCCTCTGGTTTCTCCCCAAATAGCGTAGATTTGGCTTGGCCAGGTTGGGCCAGGCTAAAGCCAGAAGCCTGGTACCTCTATCCTGGTTCCTTCAAGTGATTGGCAGTAGTCCAAGTATTTGGTCCATCCTCTGTTTCTTTCCTAAGTGCATTAGCTCAGAACTGGATGGAAAGTGGAGTAGGCAGGAATTGAACTGGTGATGCTCTTAGGGAATGCAGAGACTTAACCTGTTGAGTCACAATGCCGGCCTCATTATTTGAATCTTTGGTGTAGTTTTAGAAGCAGTTAGCAATTATAAGAGTAGTTTCCATTTATGAGAAAACATAATAGGCACTGTGCTAGATGCCTCCTACATGCAATATTTAATTATTACAACTGTCCACAGTGGATTATTGCCTTGGGCCTAACTGAAGGATACACTACCAGAGGCCTAAAGAGTGACCCAGATACAAGAATGAAAGCCCTGGACCTAAATGCATTTAATCAAGAAATCCAATCCCTTCATGAGCTCTCTACTTTCTATTTTTTCTATATTCTGTTTCTATAGTTAGCTGAATCTAGAAACCGAGAGAAAAGATGATGTTGGCCAACAGAACACAGCAGATGGCTTCAGAGTCTGTTCTTTTTCATGATTCCATTTTCATAGTCTTGCCCTGAAGAATGCCAACTTGAAATTATTTCTGTGTGCATTTTCCTTAGGTTTCCACAGATGAGGATGCATGCGTGCTTTCGAGATGAACGTTTTCCCACATTTTAGCATTCTCTAGAATTAAGCGTGTCTTAGAATTGTGTTCAGCTTGGATTGAAAGCAAGTTTCTCAAGATGGGATTTGCAGAGTATTCTGTTTGCGTCTATTGATGTTTTCTTCTGATTCAATTCAAATTCTTCAGGAACTATTTGCTTCCACTTTCACCAACTGTTGGTGAGATGAAGTTTTCTGTTGCTCCTTTCTGTGGAGTGCATTTATCATTCATCTGCCCTTACATGGAAAGGTTGGCCTTTGGTAACCCAGCTTCATGTGGGGAGTCTTACTCATGCTTTCCTGTGGAATGAAATAAAGATGGCCCACAGTCTATGACATTTTAGATCCAATAATAAAACATTATGGAGGTCTGACAGTTTCAAGAAGTGTGGTAGCTAGTCTCCACGATGCTCCCATGACTCCTGCCTTCTAAGATTCACATTTTTCCCACACAGAAGACCAACCTATGCATGATAGAAATTGCCAAGTGACTTCCAATACTGGGTCACAAAAGATGTTACTGCTTCTGTCTTGTTCTCTTTAGGATCACTCACTTTGGAAGAAATCAGTTGCCATGTCATGATACCACTCAAGTAGTCTCTAGGAGAGGCCCATGTAACACGGGGTTAAGAACTGCCAACATCCCGAGGTTGCGGGGAAAAGGGAACCCTACTCCACTGCTGGTGGGGCTGCAGGCTGGTACAGCCTCTATGGAAATCAGTATGGAGAACATTCAAGCAACTCAAAATCAACATACCGTATGATCTAGCAATAGCACTCCTAGGAATATATCCAGAACACTTGTTTGATGAGAAACCAACATGCACTCCTATGTTCATAGCAGCACAATCAGTAATTGCAAAAACATGGAAGCATCCAAAATGCCCATCAGCAGAGGATTGGATAAGAAAGCTATGGTTCATCTACTCCATGGAATACTACTCAGCTATTAAAAAAACAAATACAGTTCTTTGTGGCCAAATGGGCCAAACTGGAAACCATAATGCTAAGGGAAATGAGCCAATCCCAAAAGGTTAAATACCACATGTTTGCCTTAATTTAAGATGATATGATGTTATGTATAACATGTTATGTTATGTATGTTATATGTTGTGTATAAACTAAAATTGAAATGTCAATGAGGTGGTCACAGAAGGTGGCTGGGAACTCGCATTTACTTTTAACATATTGGTTACTCATTACTATGTCAATTAATTCCATAATGATGTAAATTTTTGCTGATGGTATGTTGGAGCTTTTAATTGATCAGGATGATACTCTGCTGGCTCTGTCTTCAGACCAGAGAGGGTATACCTAAGAAGCCGTTGAACTTGACTGGACAATAAGATGCTGGACTCTATGTTTGGTATATGCTTGCAATGGGGGAATCTCAACTGAACTTGAACTGTGGTTATGCAACAAGGTGGAGGAATCCACCATGGTGGGAGGGTTTGGGGAGGGGTGGGGAGAACCCAAGTACCTATGAAACTGTGTCACATAATACAATGTAATTAATGAATTAAAAATAATAAATTAATTAATTAAAAAAAAAAGAACTGCCAACATCCAGCGCAGTATTAACTTGTCAGCCATATGAGTTAATTAAAAGAAGATTCCAGGGTGGTTGTTTGACACAGTGTTTGGGAAGCATGCATCCCATATCAAAGGGCCTAGTTGTAATCCCAGGTCCTCTGTTTTCAATCCAGCTTCCTGCTAATGCACTTTCTGTGTGGCAGCAGAAAATGGTTTAAGTAGATATGTTGTTACCACCCGTATGGGAGATCTGGATTGAGTTCTGGGCTCCAGACTTCGGACTAGTGGAGTCTGGTCTGTTGTGGGCATTTGTATAGTGAGTGGGCAGATGAAAGATCTTTCTCTCTCTGTGTCTTTCAAATGAAATGAAAAATAAATAAGTAAATGGAAAAGAAAAAGCAGATCGCTTGTTCCCAAACATTCAGGTGACTGCAGCTCTGGCCAACATCTGATTGCAGCCTCGTTAGGGAACCTGAGCCAGACTACCTGGCTAAGCTGCTCCCAGATACATTTACAGGAACTGAGAGACTCTGAACGCTTATTCTAAGTCCCCGCATGCTGGCTTTACTCCCAAGAGAGCAATGGGAACTAAAATAAAAGCTATAAAAATATATTTGGAAGCAAAATGTTGCATGTGTCTTCTTAAAAGCCGTTTTTAGTTCTTTGTTTCCAAATCATCTCTTTTTGATGCTAATGAAGAACCTTTGATTTTTAGGATAGCTGAAATCTAGAGAAAGCTGACTCATAAATAGTTTAAAACTTACAAGTGGCTTTATGCTTTAACAATAATGCTTTGTACATGCTTCATATTTGATAGATTGATTGAAGATATTCTGACAATGATATACTTGTGATTAAATGTAAGTGTGCATCACTTGTTTGTGTTTTAAAAGGGGAAAGAATTAGTTGGGCTATTTTTAATCCTGATGAAATTTTTAATGAAAAGATGTCCTTAACTATCCAAAAATGTGTTCATTTGGGGGATCAGGTGAAAGACAATGTTAGGTCACTCCTAAGTATTGAAGAGACCCTGTTGACTCCTGGATGCTACTCTTAGCCATGTGCTTGAAGATACTGCAGCTCTGTCTGTTGGGCTTGCTGAAACTATTATATTTTAATGGACATTTAAGGAACACATCTGTTGGAAAGCATCTTAGCTTGGTATGTCAAACCAAGTCAATCTGTGTTGTCGTGTGTGCGAAAGTATTCACTCAATTTTTTGAAACAGATTGATAAACATTAATGGAATTTTTTTTTCTTTGCTACTTGGATTGGTTTAACATGCATTTTGGTTATTATTAAGCATTATTAAATTCCTGTGCTTTCTAAACTTTGTTGTTCTTCCAATCATTAGTTTAATCCTCAAAGGACACTGATGGCCAGGGCTGGGCCAAGCCAAAGCTTGGAATTCCATCTGGGTTTTCCATGTGGGTACAGCAGCCCAAGCTATCAGGCCATCTTTTGCTGCTCTTCCAGGCACATTAACAGGGAGCTGGATCTGAGTTGGAGCAATTGGGACCCCAAACAGTGTGCCTGTGGGATACTGATAACCTGTTGCTCCACAATGCCACTCCTCCACCCCACCAACTTTTCCTTAATGTAATGAAAATAATTGAGAGGGATAAGTTAAGATGCAACAGACTATTTAGGATTAGAAGTTCATAGTTCAGATCAGACTCTTGACGGAAGCAGGCAATAGTGGAACAATCACCTAAAACACTAGGAAGGAGAGAGAGAGAGAGAGAGAGAGAGAGAGAGAGAAGGAGAGAGAGAGACACAGAAAGAGGGAGAGAGAGAGACACAGAAACACTGTACCACTGTATAGTCTCTCCTTAGAAAACCATCATTATTTGGTCATGAGTCTGCACCCTAGCAACCCAATCCAGTCGAATCCCTTCCCAAGGCATCACCCACAGATGCCATAATTAGATCAAGCAACCACTCTAAATCCTTTAACATAAACCCATTAACCATTAATGGTAAGACTTCAAAAATTCAAACACCTGCATCAGTTTGGGGAGCCAAATCCTTTTCCATTTATAACATCCTGTTTTTTGCCTTAGCATATCTTCCATGCAGCACTTCTTGAGTTGTAGCTTTTACAATGAATGAGTAGCAGTGAGGAAAGTACTTTCCTGAGTTCCATGAGCCATTGCAACAAATGACTAAACTCAAGGAGGCAGTCGTGGGAATCTTCAGTTGACAGCCAGCTAGTCTTAAGTGCAGGAGGCCTGGGATTTTGGTTCACTGCCTGGGGAGTGTGGGATGTGTGGGGGGAACAGTCTTGTGGCACAGAGCCCTGATCTGACTCCAAATAGATAGTGTTAAGCTGAGCAGAGCAGGATGCTGGCCTGAAGCAGAGAGAGTGAGTCCATGATGGCTGTCTTTTTGGACATCTGCCAGAGGCCCGACACCCCCATCCAAGAAAGTCTGGAATATCCTGTCAGGTTCATCCTGGTCTTATCTCATCAAGAATGTCTGAAATACCGTACGGGAACCAACCAGCCTGCCCTGATGAGTATCTTGGAGAACAGATCATATCCACGAATAGAGCAAGGAGCTTCTGCCTTACCTCATCTTCTCCCATCTCTCATGCCCAAGTGCTGTGTTCCCTAGGCAACCATTTTCCTCACAAGATCACCCCAGCATGTGGAAGTGGTCCCAGTTATATTCCCCAAAGGAATGGTCTGCCATACTCTCTTCCTGACGCTTTGCTTGGACTAAGAGCCCCCCTCCTCTCTCAAGCACCTCCAAACCTAACAGGACTGAAGTGAATTACAGAGCATCCAGGTGGTGTTGGAGAATGTTATTGTGGAGAAAACCCTGCTCCTCTGACCAAAGATGTATTCTGTGTTGAAAAATTAAGGATGAGAAAACAAACAGTTGATTTTTTTCCTATGATATTAATGCTAAGGTTTTTGCTATTGCCTGAATTGGGCTGACATCTTCCCTTCATTCTCTCAACTTTCAATAAAATGCTTCCAAGCGCATTAATGTTATATTGATGGTGGCTTGGGAATGAAGCAAGAGGCACCATAGGATGAAGTGATGAGGTGAGAGAATTCAGTGGAAAAGGAAGATGAGATGGTAAGAAGATGGAGAGGAATTTCCTCCCTGTAGCCTCAGGAGGTACAGGACACTGAGCTTCCTAAAAAAATGTGGAATAGGCTCAAGTTACTTGATTGGATGCTAGAGGAAAGAGTGGGCCCCCCAGAAGAGACTAGAGACCTGATATTTCAAGAGCAGGCACACAGACACTCTGATTGCACCCTATGTTTTCTTTGAAATGAAAGACTTCATGTCGTGTCACATCCATCCCCCCTAGAAGCTGAGAGTCCCTGCTCTCAAGAACATCCAGCTGTTCTTTGAACCTTTGTTCAGTGCTCCCCAAAGAACCAAACCACAAGTACTCCATCACAAAGAAGACAGATTCACAATAGATGGAGCCAAATGCTTTAATTTAATCCACAGGAGAGGGCCAAGGTTGTCAAGGGAGAATCGAGGGATCCCCCAGCTCTTCCAGCCTTTGTGTTGTTATTCTTCGGAAGAGAGAGGCCAAGTCCTGCTTTAGAACAGTGATGAATTAAATGGTCTGGCTGTGTGTCAGCTGGCCTGCAGGATCTGGCAGCTGCCAGAGAAGACACAAAGAACTTCCTAAGAAACTGGCTCACTCTGCATGTGTGCTGTGTTTATCTATTCTGCTAGTATATGGATTGTATATGTGTAAAGAAGGGCTGTGAGTTCCTAGAAGAGAGAAAAGAGGCTCAGAAATAAACCATCTTTAGGGTAACACATCAGGATATGGATTCTGGGCACTCAGCAGCCAGGGAGGCACATGGAAGACGAAGGAAATCATTAACATAATCAGGCGTGAGGTGTTGCCTGGCAACAGCAGTATTTCAGTCTTCATTCAGCCCTATCAAAAACACGATCTGTTCTTTTTTCATTATTCTCTTGGTCTTTGTTTTTTAATTGAATTTCACCTGAAACGTGTTGGGATCCCATTGTGATTTGTTTGAAGTCTTCCAGGGATTCATGTCAGAGATAGATCAATTCATGAGAAGCTAAGTTCCAAGGGGCTAAATTCCATGCTTTTGTATGCATTTGGTTTGCGCTCTCAGCATCGCTGGCTCGTGTTGTGGGTAAAATGAAATGATGAAACTCACAGCTGGCAGAAAGGAGGTAACATGGTGCTTAATGGCTACAGAGACAGATGGCTTTATGGTTTATAGCATTATTCCTGCCATAGGTCATGTCTTACAGTTAAACATTGCGTTCCAGGCCATGATTCACCTCTGTAGGCAGTCACTTTGCCTCTTCATGCTGTACACGCCCCGTCCCCACAGGAAATCAGCTTCCATGTGTGGCACTGTGTTTCTCTTTGAGATTTGGTAAGAGCAGGAATGAAAATCCACTAGATTGTAAAGGTTTGTGGGGATAGGATTATTTTTGCTTCTGTGTACTTTATAGGCACATGATCATTCTATTGTATAATCAGAAGCAGGCAGACAGCAGGTGTTTGGCCCAGCAGTGAGAAAGTTTGGGAACACCCATGTTCCATATCAGAGTACCTGGGTTTGAGTTCTAACTCTGCTCTTGATTCCAGCTTCTTGCTAATGCACGGCCTGGGAGGCAGTGGTGATGGCTCGAGTAATTAGATTGTTGCAACCCACTTGGGAGATCTGGTTTGAGTCCTTGCACCTGGCTTTAGCTGGGGCTGATTGGAGGCATTTGGGGAGTGGGGTTCCTGGCTGGTAGCTCTCTGTATCCTTGGCTCTCAAATCAAATTTAAAGAAAAGCAAGAACAACCTCGTTTTTTTCCTGGGCTGCACGGTCCTTGGCTTTTCCTATTCCATGACATCATTTAATTAGAAAGTGACACCTCAATATCACATAGTGGGGTTGCATTAAGATTTTTTTGAAAGGTGAGAATAGGCATCTTTGCATGTGTGTCTGCCACACTGCAGAGTCCAGTGCCATGCTTACCTGGTGTGTGCAGAATAGTGAAGGCACCAAATGAGATCAATATTCCCCAGAGCTGCAAGTAACATTGGAAGGGGAATTCCCTGTGCTTTTGTGTCCTATCAGATGGCCTCGGGATTACTTTGTGGGGAGGGGATGTCTTTTGTTTTCTTGGAGCCTTGAGCCTCTGGGCTGAGAAGAAGGGCAGAATGCTGTGGGAAGGAACCACTGCTGAGCACTTTCTTCCAGGGTGGAAACCCTGCAGGAAGCTCCCAGCTTAGAGCTGAGTAAGTCTGTAAGATTGGGTAGGAGACCTGATGCTTTTGAAGAAGGTTCTTGCATCACAACCTCTGGTTTGCTCCACATTAATTTTGGGAGTAGAGAGCAGTGAGGATGTCTGTAGTATTTTCCATTGCTTCTGCTGTCAATTGTTGGTGCTCTTTAATCAGGATACTCGTAAGTATTATCTTGTTGCAGTTTGCAATTTTATGTGGATGGTCTGCTGCTATGGGCTTCATCTTCAGCATTTTATCACTCTTCCTTAAAATAATTGATCTGGGGTTGGCATTGTGAAACAGGCATTTAAGTCATTACTTGGGATGCCAGTATCCCACCTCAGAGCGCCAGTTCAAGTCCTGGTTGCTTTGTTTCTGATTGAGCTCGTTGATAATGTGCCTGGGATAGCAGCTGAGGACAACCCAAGTGCTTTGGCCACTGAACCCATGGGGGAGACAAGGAAGCAATTCCCCAGCTGTTGCGGCCAATTGAGGAGTGAACCAGTAGATGGAAAACCTCTTTTTCTCTGTCTTTCCCCCTCTGTCACTCTACCTTTCAAATAAATAGCTTCTTCTACTTTTTTAAATAAAATAATTGATCCATTGGTAAATTGCTGACATCTTTGGAGTATTGTTCCCGTCAACTTTTTGTAAGAAATCAGTGATTTCACCAAACTTCCTCACAAATTCGATGCTTGTTCTTGCTTCAATTTTAGCAGAAGTCATGTAGGTATGATCAGGACTCTTTCCAAACTGATATCTTTCTTACAACCTCGAAATGGACCCTGTTCATTTGGGTGCAAAAAATTCTTGAAATTTATGCAGTTTTCATAAAAAAGATTTTCATGAAGACTCCTTAAATGCCAAAACATCATAAATATATATAATTTTCTTTACCAATTAAAATGAATAAATAATTAAAAACTAAAAAGCATAGATACCTGAAGACCATCCAAGGTGTGGAACTGAGAGGCACAATTCCTGCGGGGATATATGGTCTTTCTCCTTGGTCCACAGCTCTCTTCACTTACAGCCTTGGGCAGTCCCTTCCTTAATAAGGATGGATTTAGTCATGTGATCTGTTTACTTAATGAAACAATAAGAAACATAGTACATGTGGGGAGATGAGGGAGCTGGTTCCATGGCTCAACAGGCCAATTCTCCGTCTTCAAGCACTGGCATCCTATATAGGTGCCAATTCATGTCCTAGCTGATCCACTTCCCATCCAGCTCCCTGCTTATGGCCTGGAAAAGCAGCAGAGGGTGTCCCAAGGCCTTGGGACTGTGCACCCATGTGGAAAACCCGAAGAAGCTCCTGGTTCCTATTTTTGGATCAGCTCAGCTCTGGCCATTGTGGCCATTTGGAGAGTGAACCAGTGGATGGAAGATCTTTCTCTCTGTCTCTCCTTCTCTTTGTAAATCTGCCTTTCAATTAAAAAGTTGAAAAGTGTTTGCACACTGGGTCCTGCATACTTGGAATTTTCATCACCACCATGGGAACTACAGCGGGTTGCACTTTGGAGGATGAGAGTTCCCAGTTGTCCCAGACTCTTGAGCCATTTTAGCTGAAGTCACAGGAATGTCATTCAGTGCCAGCCAAGACTCTCCAGGAGCTGGAGGAGAAGCCCTTGATATGGAGGGGGACAGGTGTGCTGCATCATTAGCAGGGAGCTGGGCAGTTATTCCTTAGCAACAGGTGCCAGGGGCAGGGGTACAGAGCAGGGGGCTGGCAAGATGGTCTGCAGGGACTGGAAGGACAGGGCAGGTCAGATAAGAGCCAAAACCTGGAGGAATAGATGCTGGCCAAGAAGACAGCAGTGGGAGGATGCTTCACGTCAAAGGAGAAGCCCAGGTGCAGGTGGCACTGGGGCAAGCATCTCTGTGCTGCTGGGAGTTACTTGCAGGGTTGGCATCCTGGAGTCAGAGATGCTTCCCAGAAGGGATCATGCATGCAGAAAACTCAGTGGGATATTTGTTCAGTTGATTGTTTTCCTGAAAGTTTGCTTAAACAGTTGAGATTTCCTTTACTTCATAAGCTGAGTCTTTGAGAGTAGATTTCTCAAGGACCAGCAAGGACATATTTATATGACAGAGACCACCCAGGCTTCCTTCTGACCACTGGCTTTTTTGTACTGGCATGCTCTCACCCACTGGCTATCCCCCTTGGCCCTGTTGGGCAATGTAAAGTGATCAGAGATGAGAGTGAGCAACATGCTGCTTGTTATTAAGCTGCTCTTCATGTCTGCAGTTCCCAGAAGTTCTGGAAAGCAGACTGTAGGGTAGTGGCTTTTCCTCTAGCTTCTTATGATGCGAGTATCAACAAAGAAGCCACAAGCATGCTCTGTGCTTTTTGGAGCACTACATAGGGTCCAGTGGCCAACAGACACCGGATCATCACAGTCCAATGAGAACTTCAGCTGTTGGAGCCAGCATGTCACACATGCCATGCCTGGAAAACAAGGGCTCACTCATGCTAAATACTGCTTTCATCATCGCCTCTCCTGACCTCTGGCATCACAGCTCAATTTGTGGCTTATTGTATAAAAGAAAAAAGATTTGTTTTCTTTGAAGATCTTGAGAAGGATCATTTCTTTTTATTTAGTTATTTTCATAACAAAATCATTAATTTTTAGATATTCATTACAAAGATTGTACTCTCATGTGGGCTCTGGTAGCCATGCAGAGGGTTGTTGGTGAGAGGGAGGTTGAATGAGATGTGTCCCACATCCGTGGGCATGGGACAGGCATGGGTGCTGCTCCTTGTTATACTGTTAGTGAGGAGAATGGACATCATGTCTTAATGCTGGGAATGTTCTGGGTGTGTTACTTGAATGATCGTGGTCTAACAGGTGACATATCCTATCTATACCCAAAGGGCTCTTCATTATGTTCTCTGTACAAGTTCTGAGGCCTGTTGGCTGTCCAAGCCTGTCTCAAGAGTGATCACAGGCTTCGGTGCTTTCCATAAAATTTGGCTTTTCAGTGTTGTGTCACCTGTTTTATTTCCGTTCTTTGAAAGGGTACTTGAAGTCTCTGTTGAATTAGAGGATCCGGCTGCCTTGTCTTTCATGTGTTCTTCATCTGAGTGTGTTCTTCATCTCTTCTCTGGAGTCAACAATAGGGATAGCTGATCCCACAGTTTGTGTTCCACAGGATGGTTCCTGAGATTCAGGATCATGTTAGACTGAGGTACTCATATGATTCAGGGAGCCCACTTCCTACCAGGCCACCCTACCTGGCATGCCCCAGCTCCAGTTCTCGTGCTCTTTGGCAGGTGCTCTTCGGCAGGTGCCTGGGCCAGCAGTAGCTCCAGATGCCAGTGTAGGCCCTGAACTTGAACCTCTGTGCCTTTGTCTAGACTATTTGCCTGCACTACTTGCTGTCTTTAGGTATGTTATCATGGTTGGGGGCTGCTTACAGAACCTCTACCAAATTATCCCCTACCTCCAATTCCTGAGAATGCCAGCAGGTACAATGATGTGATCTGGCCCATTCCCAGCCCTGGATCTCATATGTACCAGCAGTTACAGTGGCCCAGTCTGAGTGATCCCTTGAACCCCTCCTGGGCCATTCTCCAGGTCCAACTTGCCATCTAGAAGTGCCCTGGCCTGGTCAAGGTGACCCTTCAGAACCCCCACCAGGGCCAGTTTCTGTACTTGGCTATGGTGTGTCAGTATTTTCTGTGGCATGGCCTGACTCATCCCCACAGCTGGGAATGCTGGCAGGTGCAGCATCCCAGTCCAGGAATTCCCTTGAACCCTTAAAAGGCTGTACCCTAGATCTGGCTCTCATGCATTCTGGTGGGTATGGCAACCAAGCTCAGCCCACTCTCATGTAATGCAGTCAGAGCCTTCTGCCCCCAGTCCCAGCTCTCACAAGTAATTCCCTAATCAGGTGAATCCCTGCAGAGCCTTACCATATCAATCCCCAGACCTGACTCTTGTGTGCAGATGATTGCAGAGTGCATCAGCAAGTATAGCAGCCTAGACCTGGGAAAACCAGGGAGATAGGGTCCCCCTATTGGTTCCATCACCTGTCCACACTATCTTGCTGGCAAATAAGTGCAGTGGCTTATTCTGTGGAGGTTCCTAACAAGCATTTTATAAACGTTAAGAAGCCCTCAGTGGCCTTCCTAAAGTCCCAGCATTGCTTCTGAATCCAAGTTCCTGATAGCGCACACCTTGGAAGGTGGCAGCTGATGGTTCAAGTACTGCAATCCCTGCTCCCCATTGAGGAGACCTGGATTGAGTTCCAGACCCTGCTATTTTATGTACTTGCAAAATGAGCTGGCAAATAGGAAATTTAGGAGATCTTTCTCTCTTTCTTTATCTCTCTTAAATAAATCAATAAGGATAAACTGAAAACATAAATAAAAGATGACACTCCTGTAGGCTGAGCTTCATCCATTCCCTGGGCAAGTAGTCCTGGGTGAAGAGAGGATATAAAGGAGGGGGAGACTGAGAACACTATCTTTATATTTATTTGAAAGAAGCAGAAAATGAGAGAGACAGAGGAAGAGAGAGGAGTGAGATTGCCCATGTGTCAGTTCACTCTCGGAGTGTCCACAACAGCCAAAGCTGAGCCAGGCTGATGCTAGAAGCCCAGAACAAAATCCAGGTCTTCCAATCCAGGAAACTGGCATTCCAAGCAATGTCTTAACCACTTTGCCAAACACTTGTCTAGGAGCAGCTGTGCTCTGACCTCAGGTCCTGGAGGCCTGGGCCAGCAGTAGCTCCAGATGCCAATGTGGGCCCTGAACTTGAACCTCTGTGCCTAACTCAGGTGCTCTCTCTAACGGACCAGTCCCTGAGAGTGTCAGTTCCTGCTGGTGGAAACAGCTGTCGTAGTGACTCTTTACCCTTTTCTCTAAGCAGACTTTCTCCACTCAGGAGGAGAAATGTGTAGCTACTGCTTGACACAGAAGAAGTCAGAGTCACTGCAAGTTTCTGGCTGGGTGCAGAAGAACTTGAGATTGGCCTACTTCTCACAGCACTCGCGGCTAGCTAAGGTCTAGTGCCTACTGAACCAGGCTAAAGCATTGTCAGAAATGCAGAGCAGTGAAAGCTACTCGTGCACTTGAGAGCTGGGCGACACTCTTGCTTTTCATTTTCTATGAATTCAGCAACTCCCAGCTTCACCCTGGAGCGAGCTTCACACACAAGCAGCAGTCTCAAGGGGGTAAGCACAATTTTAAATTAGGGAATTGAAGGACCATTCCAATAATCCAAAGACACACTTTATAAGTAGAGTCCAGATTCTAGCATGTTCCCTGATCCCCCCATAGCCACTGTGTTCTGATTGGCAGATCTACTTCAGACTGCTAGGCCATTTCTTTTTCTAGTATACCACTAGAGATATTGAAGCTGGAATTTGCATGAAAGAGAGCTGCCCCATCAAAACTTACACTGCAAGGATTTAGAACTCATCCATTGTGCCACAACAGAGCTAGAAGTATTCTTATCCACCATCTTGGGGCAGGGGATGGAAATGGATTAGTAAGGCTGCTCCTGGATTCTCCCTGCTTTTTCGCTGCCCTACCCTAAGCTCTGATTTACCTGATGACACAGGACAAAGTAGAAACTAGATAACAGTGACCAAAACCTCTGAGAGAATAAGCAGAGAGCCTTGGATGTGGAGCATCTGGTGGCTTTATGTGGCTGGACAAGATCCTGGGAAGTTGGTCTTCCTGTAGCCACCAGAGACAACCTGCTTGCCTTCCACTCTTGAAATCTATGGCTCATAGGCAACCTCAGCCACCCAGATGGACTCTTGCTGCCTGTGTCGTGCCTGCTGTAGCCTCCCTCCCACCCCAGTTCCTTGAGGCCCTTGCATGGGCTGCTGAGCAGGAACTGTGTGCTATCCTTGGATAAGGGCAAGTGTACGGACATCAACAGTACATTGGTGTCAGCTTTTCACAGTCACATGGGGGTGTCTTTGTGTCATGTCCATCTGACAGTGACGCTGAGTGAATGACTGGCTCTGTGGAGCCTGGGATGGGAGAATGCAGGCGGCAAAAGGCAAACCTTTAGTAAAGGGAGTTGTTCACAGGTGGGCCTTGCTTTCTTATATTGCTCGTGTGCCAGGGCCCTGGGTAGTACAACCAGGATGGAAGGAAACCAGGGCATGCAACTCCAGGCTGAGGAGTCCCTTGGGTATTTCTGAAGAGTGCTGATGCTTTAAGTGTTGGTGTTTGGTGCTAGACCCTGACTAGGAGTCACTGACACCCCATACCAGATCATAAATAAGACTGCATTTAAATGTGTGGTCCCAGTGTGTTCTTCCATCCATCTCTCTGTCAGAGAATAGCCATGACATGTATTGCCCACTGGTCCACCAATTCTCTTTCTTCTTCCTATTGAAGTAGAGGTAGTTGGGGCATAGAAGGCTGTTCCTGGTGCATGTGGGATGGGCTGGCATAAACCAGTGACTTCAAATACTCCCAGGGACCAAGATCAAAAGCCAGTTGCCACAGGTTTATGGCAAGTATGAGTCTGAACTTCGTTGGCACAGAAATAGCCAGCAGGCAGCAAGCAGTTAGGAAGTTACTGGGTGACAGTTCTGCTTGCACAGGTGAGATGAGGGGTACTGGACTCAGCACATTGCTTTACTGGTGTTGACCAGTTGTCTCAAGGATGCCACTCTGCTAAGCAGGGTTCCCAGAGACACAGACATAATGTTGAGACTGTAAGGTGATGGAACTGTGAAACTCAGTTGGCTCAAAGGCTTGGAGTTGTTGGGGTTGGGACTAATGGTGGCAGATGAGCTGAGTCCCCACGGGAGCCACACTTTCCTCTCAAGATACTACCTGTGAGCTATATTTCAACACCAAAGCAAATTGGGAGACAAGCTGTTTGTGAAAGAGTGGTAGCACAAGGAATGGTAGTTTGATCAGTTAAATACAGATTTTTGTGCCTACAATTTGATTAACCAGACTTATGAACTGCCCAAGATTTCCAGAGCAAGATGCCCTGGAACAAGGGTCGGAAACCTGCTGCCCACAGGGGCTGGCAGCCTGACCTCACACTTGAAGTGTTGCTGGAACATGCTTCTCAGTTCATGAACCATCTGTGGCTGCTTTCAAGCTGCATTGCAGGAGCTCAGCAACTTCAAGGAAGACCAAATGGCCATGAAACCTTCCAGCATTGACCGCCCAGCCTTCGAATAAGGAAATGTCTCTCCCAAAAGTCTTACTTTTCATCATTCCCAGAAGATGGAGCAACATGGCCAAGCTGGGCCCACATTCCCACATGGCAGTCTTGGGTTATGTCACAATGTCCGTTATTCCCTAATATGTCCCCAGCAATAAGACAGTGTCAGCTGCCATTTGTCATGATACTGGTGGTATTGGGCACACAATCCTGAAGACATAATTACCTTTCAGTTGACCTAACAAATTAGCAACCCCAGAAGTGAAATCAAAACTCTTTGACTTGGGCTTGTATTTTCTCAGTTACTCAAGCTTTGTTAGCAATCTTGTTATAATAAAGGTGATAGCTCGTAATGAAAAGATAGGGGACCATTGTTCTGAAACAGTTAAGGAAACACATGTGTTTTCCCATGTTGAAGGTGCATATTTCTGGATCTACCTAAGGCCAACAGATTCAGGATTTGTTGAGATCTTGGAATCTCCATCATGAAGCACCTGAGAGATTGTTACCTGTGCCACAATTCCTTTTTGGTAGGGCTGGGCTGCTGGTTCTTTAGGGACTCTATTATTTTATTACCCACATTAATTTTCCTTTAAAAGTCCTCTCCATCTGTTACATTAAAACATTAACTAAAAAAAAAACTGGAAAGGCAGATTTACAGAGAGAAGGAGAAACAGAGAGATCTTCCGCCTGCTGGCTCACTCTCCAAATGGCCACAGTGGCCAGAGCTGAGCCAATCCAGGAGCTTTTTCCAGGTCTCCCATGTGGGGCATAAGGGCCAACCACTTGGGCCATCCTCTGCTGCTTTCCCAGGCCATAAGCAGGGAGCTGAATGGGAAGTGGAACAGCCAGGATATGAACCATTGCCCATATCAGATGCTAGTCCCAACAGTCAAATTAGCCAATTGAGCCATTGCACCAACTCAATATTATCTATCTTAAAAAAATTTAAAATGGGGCCTGGCGTGATAGTCTAGTGGCTAAAGTCTTTGCCTTGCATCCACCTAGATCCCATATGGGTGCCGGTTCTAGTCCCGGAAGCCCCACTTCCCATCCAGCTCCCTGTTTGTGGTCTTGGAAAGTAGTTGAGGATGTCCCAAAGTCTTGGGATCCTGCACCCTTTTGTGAGACCCAGAAGAGGCTCTGGGCTTCTGGCTTCAGATTGGCTTAGCTACAGCCATTGTGGCCACTTAGGGAGTGAATCAACGGATGAAAGATCTTCCTCTCTGTCTCTCCTCCTCTCTGTAGGTCTGACTTTGCAATAAAAATACATAAATACTTTTAAAAATAAACAAAAATTTAAGTCAGGAGTTTGAGCTCTTTTTATTGGGAAGAAGTGTGTTTGTGTTTTTCTTCAAACCTTGAGCATCCATACACATTCCTTAATCCAAACCTTGACTATGACTTTTTTTTTTCACAATTTCTGCTTCTCTTCTGTATCATTTTCATCCTATCTCCTGTAACATGGAAGGACCTAACGCTTGGGTTTCCCTCTTTCTCTTCTGCCTCTGTCAGGATCACCATGAGTCCTTCCAGCAGGCTAATGAGGGGTGGTTTTCCTAGGAGCCTTCCTTCACCCTGGCCTCCTTACTTCTGCTTCTTCTCCTTCAAGAACACATGAGAATTTTCCACCATCTCAGACACTTTTCTTCCCATCTGACATGCACTGCCTTTCCCCCAGTGAAGTCCCAAACCTGGATCATCATTTTTTCTCTGGCTTCAAGACTGGTTGAGAACCTCCATCCTCACTGCTCTGGGGAGTGGTGGCTTGTGATGCCTGAGCTCTCCTCCCCACCTTCCAAGTTAAGAGTGCCTTCATGCAGCATGACTTATTCCAAGTTCAGGTCTCATGCAACAGGAGCAGTGCAGCAAAGCCTTATTTTATATTACTCAAGACATTCTTGAGCCTCTTTTCCGTCAAAGTCAACAGACAACTTGATTTAGGGTTTAATGGATGTGGAGAGCAATAAAAAAAAAATTTGAAATAACAGCTACTTTTCAAACAATGTAACAAGTCATGTTTTTCAAAACCTCATTTATAAAATTAAGAAAATCATTTATAAAATGAGGTCTGGTTTTACCCTCATCATTGATTCTGTGACTTCAGGTAACTAATACCCTTTTTGGCTCAGAGCTTGCTGCCATGCAAACTGGCAGCCGAATGGCTCCATGGGGTAGAGGCCGATGAGGATGTCTGAGAAAAGTTATTTGCTTTGGTGACTCCTCATTCTCATTCTCAAGAGTGGATTTCTTCCTTTACTTGGTTTTCACTTCTGAATTATAGCGTTTGTCACACCGTATTAGAACCAGCTGCTTGCTTGCCTGCCAGTTTTCTCAACCAAACAATGGTCAGATTCTACTATTGTGTTGTCACTAAGAAAAAAGTCTGAACCACACAGGCTCAGGAAAAGAAGACAATTGCTTAGCTTGTGTAGCTGGAAGGGCCAATCCTAGTGTGGTCTGGCTATACTCAGGGCCTGTGTACCGTTACACAGCCCCAATTTCTCCCCTTTCTTATGTTGGTCCATTCTCAAGTTGATAGGAGATGGCTGCTTTTAGCTCTAATGATTTTGTAACAATAGGAGTTTGCACCTGGTTCTTGACTGTTTTCATAGACATAAGACAAAAAAACCGAAGCTGGAAGTGAGAGCGTTTGATTAAGCAAGTCAGAGAACAAAGAAAAGTGGGAGAAAGCACAGCAGAGTTCCAGGGTCATAAGACAAGGAGAGGGAATCCTGGAGCTGGATGTCCAGTAGGGAAGTGTGTCCCTTGTTCTTTAACAGGTATTTCAACTTCTTTTGTCTAAGTTGCCTGGAATAGCCAGCTAGACAAGGGGTATGGGACCACTGTTGATTGGATTGGCTTCCATTATGATCCTTATGCCTGGAGAGGATTGGGGTTGGAGGGATTTAGCTGTTTGTGAGCACTCTCTGGTGTAAAAGGAGCATGACAGAAAGGGTCCTGGAGGGTGTAAAATGGGGAAGGAGGAGGAACTCTACCATCTTCCCACAGCACACTTGCCCCTGCCAGCATTCCCCTGTTCTTAGAGCCACATCCATCCTCAGTTAAACCCAAAGGGAATGACAGCATTCCTTCTAGTAGTTCTGGGTGTCAGCGTGATCAGAATAAGGAAGATTTAGAAACCCAGACATGTATCATTTTAGGTGTACTAGTAAGGATGCTTTTTAGTAAGATTCGTCTATGAGTCTGAGTGGACCTGGTCCTGGTGTAGGTGGTACCACGAATTGCCTGGGGCAGGAGGTGGGCTCTTGAGAGACCAAATGCAGAAGGTGAATCTGTCTATGATTCTGAGAGTTGGAACAACCCTGACTTCTACCTTGGACAGAAATTGTTAGCCTTCGGACTGGATGACCTCCACCTGCAGCCTCCTAGGTGGCACTTAGCTTTCAGGATCAAACTGGGAGTTACACCTTAGCTTCCCTGGTTCTGAGACTTATGGACTTGGGCTACACCAAAGTCCCATCATCTCAAGGTTGCCACCTGAAGACAACTTGCTGTTCCACTTCTTATCTGCTGCTATCAGGTGGGTCAGTTCCACTGACAGATCCTCCTTCCTATATCTGTGTTCATAATCTTTTGATTGTGACTCTCTACAAAATCCTGATACAATTCCAATGGAAGGCAGATGCTTTTTCTTTCTAGAAGCCACTGGAAATCTTTTCTTTCCATTTTGACTGTGGGGATCTTCTGTGTATGGCTGAAGCCCAGAAAATGAGCTCTTCTAATTAGCAGAAGCTGTCCAGACTGCTTGCCTTCTGGGTGCAAGGGATGGAGGCAGCCCTGTGTCCCTGAACGGCTTGGAGCAGAGGAGGTGTGAAGCCCAGCATGAAGTCAGAGCGAAAGAGGAAGGCCAGCAGTGGATGCTGGGAAGGCAGCGAGCACTGCCATCTGCGACACTCTTCACACAGACGTGGCACTGCCACTCAAGTTCTCTCAATGGCTTTGCAGAGGCCTTCATCCCTGAATCTTCTTTAAGTGGCAGAAATCTGGGCTCAGGACTAGTTACTGCTGCTCTCCCCATGTGTGTTCTGACAGGTTTCCAGTGGCCATGGTTTTTGGGTGCCGGGTGCCTCTTCAGGGTTCACTTGCAAAGACTGTCCCTTGGGTGTCCCTAGGGAACTTTGGAGTCTACCTCCTGCTGGAGATCAGTGGCATCCATATGGAGCAAGTGTGGTTGGCAGTGACTTCCTCAGTTGTAGAAACTGTCATTGTTCTTCTGATGATGGTAAAAGTGCATGGATTCCATCCTTCCCCCCGCCCCCCCCCCCCCAAGCAACACAAGGGAGCTAACAAAGACGCTGACGCTGACACTGACTCTGGCTTTGGAGCTGACTCTATCATACAGCAATGTGGGTTGGTGTGTATATAATAAACCCACAGCCTAGTTCCCCTTGTGCATTGATGTGACTTCCCTGATTGGAGCCACTCATCTCAGCAGACCAGGGAAGACAGGTGTGGAAATGAGCTTTCTTCACCATTCTTGAGGTACAATCTGGCTCTTAGCTGGAGACACCAGCAGCAAGAAGTGTGTGACAGTGACTGTGAATGAGGAATGAAGTGTCAGGCTTTCCTCCCTGGCAAGGTAATGTCAGGTCAGTGCAGATAGCACCCCTAGCCCGCTAAAAGTCTGTTTCAAATGCCATTTAATCAACTTGAAAATATCTGGTAACAAAATATAATGGGATAAGATGTTATATGAAAGTGTTGATTTATGTCAGTGCTGTATGTAAAAATACAGGTCAAAATAAGAAAAATGAAGTCATTCCCAGAAAGTGAAATGGAATAAGACTGCTTATAGCTTCTACTAATGTGCTCATTTTTAAAAATTGGAAGAATAGTTGAAATAAAGTAAATAACCTTTTGAGTTGTATTCAAAAGAATGATTTTTGTGGACTGATTTTCTTCGGGTAAATGAGTACTACACTTTCAGAATGTGACTTCTGCTCATCCCAGGCAAACTGGACATGGATAGTAGCAGCAAGCAAGGAAGAAAGGAGGAAGGGAAGGAGAAAGCGAGGGAGGGAGGCCAGATGGGTTGGGGCAGTCTGAGTCTCCGCCTCTAAGAATTTAAAACTGGTGCAATAGCGTAGCGGTTAAAGCCCTCGCCTTGAAAGCACCAGGATCTCATGTGGTTGCCAGTTCTAATCCTGGCGGTCCCACTTCCCATCCAGCTCCCTGACTGTGGCCTGGGAATGCAGACAAGGATGTTCCAAAGCCTTGGGATCCTGCACCCATGTGGGAGACCCAGAGGAAGCTCCTAACTTCTGGCTTCGAATTGGCGCAGCACTGGCTGTTGCAGTAACTTGGGGACAGAAGATCTTCCTCTCTGTCTCTCCTCCTCTCTGTATATCTGCCTTTCCGATAAAAATAAATAAGTCTTTTTAAAAAAAGACTTTAAAACTCAAGGGGTTGGCTTTGCTAATGCTCTGCCTGTGATCCCTGCATCCCATATTGGCACCAGTTTATATCCTGGCTGCTCCACTTTTGATTCAACTCCCAGCTTACAGCCTGGGAAACAGCCAAAGATGTCTCAAGCTCTTGGGCCCCTGCACTCATGTGGGAGACCTGGAAAAAGTTCCTGGTTCCCAACTTCAGATCAGTTCAATTCTGGCCGTTATGGCCAATTAAGGAGTGAACCAGCAGGTGGAAGATCTCTGTCTCTGTTTTGCTGTCTCATACTGTTTGTAAAGATGACTTTCTAATAAAAAACTTAAAATATTATTATTACTGGAAAAATATTTTAAAGTTCAAAATACTTACCCTGCTAGTTCTGCTAGTCTGGAAAATTCTTAACTTGTAAGAATGACTCAGTGGCTTCAGACAGTGCCCAGGGACCCTGCAGCCCCAATCTCAAATAATATCTGAATATTTCTTAGAAACCCACTGTAGAGCTTCCTGTTTCCCTGTGTCAGGAGCTCCAGAGGGACATATAGAAGTGAGTGGGACATAGCCTGTCACTGGTGCACTCTCATCTCACTAAGGAGACAGCAATAACCCATCATAAGCAAGTAGAAAGAAGGCTTTTGAAATACAAGATGTACTGTAACTGAAAAGAGAAAGAAATGAATGCTAGAATAATAGAGAAAGGTTCCTGAAAGAGATGACAATTAGGCTGAGTCTTAAAGTATGGCTATGATTAAGTTATTACATTTTTTAAAAGGCAGAGAGACTGGGAGCAAAGGGGTCCAAGCACATGAGACCCATTTGCTTGTGGGGTGGGCTCAGCAGAGGGATACAAAACTGGCCTGGTGGGCAGGAGGTAGACCCTGGAGGGTCTGAGAGTCCAGACTTGGGGCAGGAGCCTTTGATGAAGCTGAGGCAGAGGAAAGGTGTTATTTGGAAAAAGCTCATGTGCAGAAGTGTGTTTGGGAGATAGGGGTGCCTACGGGGATGAGGGGAGACAGCAGGAGACACAGGACTTTGGGCTTGGTGCAAGGAGTGGGGCAGGCAGGTATTTAGAGCTTCTAGTGAGTGGAGGAGAGAGAACAACTGCCTGGAGATCACATCTCCCAGGTCTGCCCCGTGGCCGTCACTGAGCTGTCTCCCACCTGTCTCCTCACATGCAAAAGAACAACAATACTTGCTATGCTTTGACTACAACAAAATGCCAGAGGATTTTGTTATAGCAAAGAAGATTGTTTTGGCCCACAGTTCTGGAGAATTCTAGTCCAACATAGAGTGGACGCCATTGATTTGGCCTCCAATGAAGGGTGTGTTCTTGCTCAGAAGATCATGAGCTGGCACAGGATATGACCTAACAAGACACAGGGAGTGGTTGTGCCTTTTTGTCTGCTTGGTCTTTCTCCATTTATAAAACCGCCAAGATTCAATCCTGGGACCTCCACCTTCATGATGTGTTCTAATCATGTTGCTTCCCAAAGGCCTTACTCCTAAATACCATGGCTGGATGACGTTTCCTCCATTCTAGCACAAGAGTCTGGAAACTAATCTCCTACATGAGTCTAGGGGACAAATACTAAACTTTCAACATTTCCATGTTTCCTTTCAACAGTGCCTGAGAAAAGCCGACAGATTTGGATGATGTTTTGCAAATTGTGAAGTATTCGGCAAATATTTGCTGCCATTATTGTATGCACTGAATCCTGTGCTCTCAGATAAGGTGAGGCCACCTGTCTGCGTTGGTCTCAGCATAGGCTCCAATTTGCCTTCTGTTAAGTGCCTCTCAGATTTTGTCTCATGTCCTCCCTCTGAGTCTTGCACTTGACACTGAACTTTGTGGGTCAGCTTCTCTCCTGTCCCTTTGGTGCTACTGCCTTGGGGTTATCAACAAGGCAAGAGTGTTTGTCAGAACTGAATGTGAAGTAAGAATAGATAGAGTGTGAATGAGACCTTGGAAAGCTTCTCCTAATGGATAAAGTTACAAACTTCAGATCTTAGGTTTCTTGGCATCACTTTGGCCACCACTTGCATTTAAGGATAGTAATAATGTCCTGAATGTTTGGAGCTCACTTTCGGGCTCTCACATGCCTCCTCGGGAGCAGAGGCTGTTGTGCCAATAGAAGCTGAATAGGTGAGAGGCTGCCGACACTGAAGTTATTGGGACTGTTGCCACATTGGGTGGAAGCTAATTGTATGAAATCTGATAGTTGTATCAGAATTCAATTAAATTTCATGTATGACATGTATCTTTGTGAACAGATTGTATAGTTGAGTGGACTGTTAGGCATTTGATAAGCATGTTCTTGACTGTGAGAGCCAGCTTGCCATGAATCAGGATTGTTTGGTTCCAGGTGTATCACACTGGAGGCAAGACAAAGCATGGCCATTGAATGACTTCAGGATAATTAGAGATCCGGAGAAGGCCTAGACCGGAGATAAAAGTTTAAGAATCATCTACAACTGAATGGTAGATAAAAATGAGACTGGAATGGGCAGGTATATGGAGCAGTATGTATGTTGCTGTTTGGGGTGCCTGCATCCCATGTCAGAGTGTCTGTTTTGAGTCCTACTGTTCCACTTCTGGTCTAACTTCCTGTCATTGTGCTTCCTGTGAGGCAAGGATGATGGCTCAAGTACTTTACTGTCCATCACCTACTTGAGACATTAGGATTGAGTTCCAGGCTCTTGGCTTTGGATTGACCCATGCCTGGCTGTCGTGAGCATCTGGGCACTGAAGCAATGGACACAAGATTCATTCTCTCTCTCTCTCTCTCCCACCTTACCTTTTACTTAAAATGAAAAAAAATTCAAATTCAAAATATGGGACTGAATGGCACATCAGTACTTAAATCATATATTATTTGCCTGAAAACATGGCTATAAACCTTATGGGCACAGTATTGAAGATACTGGCATAGACTGGGAGTTTGGTAACAGTGGGGTTCCTTTGTCCCCTTTGACAGAGCGGCCACATTTCACACCCTGTGCACCCTGCCCTAGCAGGCACATAGTGAATGCATGTGAATGTGACAGCAGGTCATCCCCACATCCATTGGGCTGCTTCCACACCTCTCCCTCCTTGGCATAGTGGAATTCTGTCCAGTGGAATTCTGTCCTGGGGCATCTTAAGAAGATATTTACCTTTTAGTTGTTTTAAATGACTGGAGAAATCCCCCTGTCCTTGGATGAAGGGCAGGTTGCTTTTGTTATCCACAGCATCACATCTTTCAAATGGGTAATTGATGCTGACAGCAGACTCACCTCTGTGAACTCCGAAGGAGAGTGCGTACACAACTGCAAATCTCCAGCTATCCCTGGACTCCGGATGGAGCTGGAAATGCTGTCCCAGCTACTAGTTTAGGATCTGTCGGAACACCTGCAGGATGCAGTGCGTGGCAGGGAGAGAAAGGAGAAAGTGACCTAGATTCCTTTTCCTGAGGGGCAAATGAATCCTGGCTTGGATGATTTCCAGGTTTTGAATCACCATTAAGAAGTGAAAGTGTTTGTAAGTCAGGTCACCCTTTTGTCTCTATGCTGGCTGGAAGCCGTGCCCCAGGGAACCGTTTAGGTTCCTTTTAATGCCCTCATCCTGGCTTGGACTGCTGGAGGCTTTGTTGGGACAGGTGTAGATGTAGCCTTGGGAATTGCTGGGCCATGTGTCTTGTGCATTCTGACCCCCGACCCACTGATCAAATAAGCATATCCAGAACCAGAGCAAGAAATCCTGCTTTTTGATGCTCATGAGCATTACACACTCATGGTGACTCTGTGGAGATTGGGGAAGGGAGCCTGGCCTGCCTGCTTCCTTGTCTGCCTCTCCCAAACCACATGGGTCTACCTCTGAATCCACTCTCCCCGAAAACACAACACAGGTGACCTTTTGGCCTTCCGTGTGTCTCTCCCTCTGGCTAGCGCATCCTTCCACACCAGGCTCACTGGCCTCAGCATGCCAGCCTTCCCCCACCTCTTTAGGAATCCCTCGCGGCCCAATTCCATCCCCACCCCTGAGAAGACTGAACGTCGGGAGGATGCCTGACTCTGTTGTTGACCTGGGACATGACTGAGAACTAAAACCTTGGCCAAGGTGGCAAAGCAATTAACGTCACAGAGCCCTGTGCTCCAAAATTTGCACCGGAGAAATGGGCAGAAGTCATATGGCTACTGGTGGCTTCAGGGAAAAGACTTGCAGGCAGACACACAGCAAGAGGACTGGCAGGGAGCTGAAGGAGGCAGAGGGCAGAATCATGGCGGCCCAAGGAGCTGGTGAAGGCAGCTGTTGATGTGCTGGTTCTGTTCTAAAGGGGAGGGCAAGGACAGCTGGCCCAGTATGGGCTGTGTGGGATCTCAATGTTCTGGCCACTGCATCATGATGGTACGATCTGCAGTCTGAAGCTCCTGCCAGCCCCCACACTATTCAGTTCAACTCCTGGTAGGGCTGATGTCCCATGAATCCTGTGTACCTATTTGTTTACCTGTGGTTTGACTTTTCCCAGATTCCCATAGGAGCCCCTTCTCTCCACATGCATCCCTAAGATAAAATCTTTGTTCCTTGAACTCAAAGTGAATCAGATCCCATGTGGCAGCCTGTCAGGCTCTCACCATGTCCCTGGTAATAACCTTGTTGCCTTGCACTGCTTGGGTTTTAGGAGAGGAGGCTAGGAAGACTATTGTGGGAATAATGCATTAAAGTGATCTAAAAGCATTTCCATTTAAAGATCTATTTGTTTTATTTGAAAGGTAGAGCATCAGAGAGAGCAATAAAGAGAGGATAGAAAGCTCTTCCATCTGGTTCACTCCCCGAAAGGACACAAACACAAAGTCAGCTAGGCAAAAGCTAAGAGCCTGGAACTCCATCGCGATCTCTCAGGTGGGTGGCAGGGGTTTGTGCACTTGGGCCATCTTCCTCTGCTTTCATGGATGCATCAGTGGGGCAGTAGCTTGGAAGCAGAGCAGCCAGGGCTTAAACCAGCCCTCCAATATGGGGTGCCAGCATAGCAGGTTACAGCTTAACTAACTGCACTACCACACTGGCCATAGGTACTTCACTTAAACGAGCCAGGGGTTTCCTCCAGCTGAGCTCAGTGGGGCCAGAGTCGCCTTAGCTTCCTCAGGTTGAAGCCAAATGAGCAAGTGACAGAGGACTGAGGTCTGAGACTGGGAAGGCTGAAACACTCCGGAGGTGGAAAATAGAAGCCCACTATTTCAGAGGCTGCAAGCGCAGACAGCATGGCGCACGCCCCATGAGGGCCTCAAGGCAGGCCGGTGGGGCCTGGGCAGGGGAACCCTTCCCAGGCTGTGAGCAAAAGGAACTGAGGTGACACCTTGCTGTACTTACATAGCTAGGCCCCCTGCAAGAACAAACTCCTGGGTTCCATACCTTAATCGCTTGCCAGGCCAGCACCTGGAATGATTGAGGAACCCCTTACCAGGTTCCATTTTAAAGGTCCCACAAGGCCCCACCACTCGCACTGTGAGCCCTCAGAGCACAAACACACCCAAATCATAGCTGGGTCCCGATGTGCCGTTGGGGTGGGGGTTGACCTGAATGGGTGGAAGGGTGTGATGCTTGCTGCTTTGCTTTGTTCGTTTTTTTATTCATTCCGTAAGAATCATCTGAGTTTCTATGATGTGCCAAGCAAGATTAAAATCCAAATTATTTGTCATATAAATAACAAGGAATGTAGGCTGATGTTAGTACCTAAGGGTGGGGGAGTTGGAATGAAACCACTAATGGCATGGGAGCATGTGAGCGCATGATTTTAGGTAGCTGACATTTTGAGAACAATCTGGTTAAGAATAGAAAGTTAGATGACTTCCTAAGACGATTGCAGAAAACTGCTCCTGGGATAGGGCTGGTGTCTCTTTTAGTCCTTTCTTGATTTAAAAAGTATCACCTAGGGGAGGACGTTATGGTGCAGTGTGTTAAGCTGCTACTTGAGGCACATGCACCCCATATCCTAGTGCTGATTTGAGCCCCAAATCCACTCCACCTTTGATCTAGCTGCCCGCGAATGCACCCAGGGAAGCAGCAGATGATGGCCTAAGAACTTGGGCATTTGCCAACCGTGTGAGAGACCCAGATGGAATCCCTAGTTCCTGGCTTCAGTCTGGCCCAGCCCTGCCTGTGACGGGTGTTTGGGGAATGAACTAACAAGTGCAAGCTCTCGCTCTCTGCCTCTGGGCCATTGAGGCCATGAACTCCATCCAGGGCTGTCATGTGGGTGGCAGGGACCAAGCACCTGAGCTATCACCTGAGGCCTCTGAGGGCACACATCGGTGGGAAGCTGCCAACTCAGGAGTCGAGTGAGGATACGGGGATTTCCATGTGGCATGCTGGTGTCCCAAACCTCATGTTGACAAGCCAAAGGACACTCCTGGACAGAATTTTGCTTACAGGGACCTAGGGTCCTTGCTAGGATCCTTCTGGAATTTCCTCTATGCTTCATCAGATTTATGTGGAGGGAGGGACAAAACTCACAGCTCGATAAATGCAGTGTCAATCAAATCATTCAAAGCACAGTCTCCCGAGTGCCCGTCTCTAGTAGGGAACAAGAAGTGAGAAAGTGGGGAGTAATTACATCAGCAGAGCAGACTGAAGGGAGCAGGCACACAGCCAATGGGCCAGACCCCTTCCCAATGGACACCCACAAGTGCATCAGCTGCGTGCTGCCCAGTCAGCAGCGGCTCCAGGGCCTCCCAGCTAACCCTGCACACAGTGGGCAGAGCTGGGATGGCTGACATGGAGTGGAAGTGCACCTGCAAAGGGGCTGCTTTTCTAGGACTGGGAGCCACATGGGGACTCTTCCAGGAACACACAATTGCATGGACTGTACCACCACAAGCAGCTATATTTGGAGAAGTGGTATTCAGAGGAAATGCGAGCCCTCATGCTTCTTACAGTGACTGAAGCAAGTAGGGTCACCATCTTCCATCGCACAGAATGTCCACGCACAATGTCCATGTACAAAGTCTAAGCAAATGGAAGGACTCAGCCAGGATCAGGCCATTACCAGCCAAACTATGATCAGAGAGTAGGTTCAATGCCTGGCCGAAAATCTTCCCAAATATTACTAATGAGACACGTTTACAATATGTTTAAGCTTGTTATTTTGAAATGACAGCCAATGTGAATGTCTTTCCAAGGTTGTTTTTGGTTTTCTTTTCAGAACAAAGACTCTGCCTTACCTTAACTACCCACCCAGATGCAATGCTGGCATCCATATCAGAGTGATGGCTCTGGTCCCAGCTGTTTCCCTTTGGCTACAGTTCCCTGATAATGTACTTGCAAAGGCAGTGGATCTTGGCCTAAGTGCCTGCAGCCCCGCTACCCATCTGGGAGACCAGGTTGGCGTCCTGGCTTTGGCCTGGCCCAGCTGTGGCTCTATAGTTATCTGGGTACTGAATCAAAGATGAGTCTCTCTCTTTCTCTTTCCCTCTCTCTATGTTATGGTTTTTCTGTTAACAAACAGAATAAATAAATATTGGGAAAAAAAAAATCTGCTATCCATGATTCCTCCCCCACACCCCAACAAAACCTAATCTACCAAAAGATCTTGTTCATTCTATTTCTCTTTTTAAAAAAGATTTATTTCACTTTTAATGGAAAGACAGATACACAAAGAGAAGGAGATACAGGAAGATTTTCCATCCACTTGTTCATACCCCAAGTAACCACAACGGTTGGAGCTGAACTTATCCAAAGCCAGGAGCAAGGAGCCAGGAGTCAGAGCTTCTTCTAGGTCTCCCACATGGGTGCAGGGTCCTAAGGACTTGAGCTATCCTCCACTGCCTTCCCAGCCCCCAAGTAGGGAGCTGGATGGAAGTGGAGCAGCTGGGACGTGAGCCAGCACCCACATGGGATCTGTATATGTCAAGTTCAGGATCTAGCCACTAGGCTATTGGGCCTGGCCTCATTCTATTTCTATAATACACTTGAAAACATGTCACCTCTGTTCCAATTCATTTCTTCACTGTAAATTATTCCCATCCATTTATACCTTTATACAAAAATCACAGGCAGTTTGAAAGGAACCCACTTGATACACAGGGAGGTCCCGCATAGCCGTCCCTTCTCCTCCTCCTAATGATAACATCTTCCCTGGAAGTGAAACAGTTCCCAGCGAATTGACATGGATGCCATCTAGAGAATCTACAAACCCTCTTTGTGGTTATTCCTTTTTATTTTATTATTATTATTATTTTTTTTAGATTTATTTTATTTTTATTACAAAGTCAGAGGTACTGAGAGGAGGAGAGATAGAGAGGAAGTGGAGCTGCTGGGATTAGAACCAGCGGCCATATGGGATCAAGGCAAGGACCTTAGCCACTTGGCCACGCTGCCGAGCCCGGTTATTCCTTTTTAAAGAATTTTATTTATTTATTTGCTTGAAAGGCACATCTGCAGAGAGAGAGAGAGAAAGAGATTCCATTTGCTGGTTTACTCTCCATGTGGCTGCAACTGCTGGGGCTAGGGCAGCCTGAAGCCAGGAGCCTGGAATTCCATTTGGGTCTCCCACATGGATACAAGGACCTAAGTGTTTGGGCCACCTTCCACTGCTGTCCCAAGCACAATAAAGGGAATTTGGAGTGGAAGTGGAGCATCTGGGACACCAACTCACGCTTAATGTGAGGAACCAGTGTGGTGGGTGTTATCTTCCCCCTCTAGGCCACTATGACAGTCCCTTATCAGGTTTCTTATTAATGTGTGTATATCACATGTATAGAAGATGATGTGTTTTAAGTTTGTTCCCCAGAGATTCATATGTTAGAAACTTGGTCTCCAAGTGTGTGATGGGAGAGCCCATAGGAAACTAGCAGGTGGTTACTGGGGTGCTTCTCTTAAAAGGGATTCATGTAGATCCTGGGGGACCCTGGTTAGTTATAGCAAGAGAGCGGTTATAAAAGCAGCATCCTACCTCCTCGCTTGCCCTGGGGCTGCCTGACTTACCACATTCTCTCACACGTACACACTTGTGCCATGATGCCGGCCATGAGGAGATGACAAGGAGGCCACACAAGAACTGTGAGTTAAGCAAACACCTCTGGTGTTTTGTCACAGCATCAGGAAATGTGGCCAGGCAATCCCGGGGCCTGCTAGTACAATCCAAGGTCAAAGCTGTCAGTCAGTCACATCACTTCGTGGATCAGATCTTCCAGTGGATTCTCACGTGTCAACCCCTAGCCCAAACACCTTCTCCACTTCCTCCCAGAGCAGAGCACTCCCTCTGCTCACTGCTGGAGCCCCACCAAGACTTTGACCTTGCTGACCTCTGGTCTGCTGAGCCCCTGATGCCCTCTAGGCTGGATCATTACTATGCTCAGGTCCCAGTTTTACCTCCTTCTTCCTTGAGCATAGCTTGCAAGGGGTCCTCCCTCGCGTCCTGCCCATTCCTCCCTCTAGTACCACCTCCACCATTGGCCCTACTCTATGTGCAGGCCCCATCAGCCTGGTTCATGGTGACCAGATAAGATGTGGAATGAGGAGGTTAGGGGCAACCTTCTGTGTTCGTACTGAGCCTCAACCAGGGCTACTCTGGGACTGAATTTGCTAGATGGGGAAAGAGCTATATGGGACATGCCCAGAAATGCACATTTTTTTAAAAAAAAATTATTTATTTGAAGGTCATGGTTATAAAAACAGAAATGATAGATAGATACCTTCCATTCACTGACTCACTCTCCAAATGGTCACTGTAGCAGGGGCTGGGCCAGGCAGAAGTCAGGAGCCAAGAGTTTCCTCTAGGTCTCCCAAACAGGTGCAGGGGCCCAAGCACTTGGAGCGTCTTCTGCTGCTTTCCCAAGCACATTGGAAGGGAGCTGATCTGAAGCGGAGCAGCCAGGAATCTTTTCAAACCAGTGTGCTGAGAGGTTGCTTTGGTCAAAGGTGATGACTTTACCCACTACACCACAGCACCAGCCTTACCCTCACTTTTTAAAAAGAATTGTTGCATTCAATGATGCTTTAATGATACAAACAATGCTTTAAGACTACAAGTGCATCTGAGTGACCCTTTGGCTCAATAATCAGCATGCCAGCACCTCATAGAGGAATGTTGAGACTGGTTCCTGGTTCCACTCCGGACTCAGCTTCTTGCTCACGCAGACCCTTGGAGGCAACAGTGATGGCTCAAAGTTGGGTTCCTGTCACCCGTGTGAAATCCCTGTGCTGAATTGGCAGCTCCAGGCCAGCCCAGTCCTGGCTGTCACGGGCATTTGGGGAGCTCTGTCTCTCTGTCTCTTGAATAGTAATAATACTAAGAATACAGAAGGATAATGGTATGATTTTTTTCTTAGGAAGTCTGTATCCAGGATTTTTTTTGTGGTACAAAAAAGGAAATTGCACTTGCTGCTATTTATAAACTCACTTTCTAAGGTATGTGTTTGGAATGGTTTCATTTCTTTTCCTATATTTTGTAGCCTTAAGAAGGGTTTCAAATCCATCTCGGCACGTTTTAAGAGTTGACGTCCAAAACATTGCTGTGTTTCATGGAGGACAAAGAGCGCTCTTCCCTGGCAGTTGCTGTCCTCTGTTTCTTGAGCCACTTCCTTACTACTTGCTAGGTTAACCCTTGAACAGTGACTGGCCAATTAAGCACAAACATTAAAGTGTTTGTGCTCCCTGCTGGCAACATGAGGCTTAGCAGGTCCTAGTTACCAGATTCTCTTATTTTTAGATTGATTTTTATTTGAAAGGAAGATTTACGGAGAGAAGAAGAAGAAGAAGAGAGACAGAGAGACAGAAAGAGAGAATGAATCTTTCAATCACTGGTTTACTGGTTTATTCCTTAAATGGCCACAACACTGGAACTGAGCTGGTCCAAAGCTCGGAACCAGGAGCATCTCCTGGGTCTTCCATGTGAATGTGGGGGTCCAAGGACTTCAGTCATCTTTTGCTGCTTTCCCAGGCCATTAACAAGGAGCTGGGTTGGAAGTGGAGTAGCTGGGACCCGAATGGGTGCCTGTACCGGGTGCCAGTACCACAGGTAGAGGCTCAACCTGCCAACTCCATACTCAATTTTGATACATTAACATTATTTTAAAATATAAAACTATTGTAATAAAGGAAAATGGAGCTACCCCAGGAAATCACCTGCCCGAGAAGCCCAACCAGGCTCTGTGGTTAGTGCTGAGGCCCCAGTTGTTTCATCAAACACCCACTAATTGGCACTACTATGGACCATGCCAAGCATCAGAGACTGGAGATGGAAGATAAAGGACTTGCCAGTTTGGACTGCTTAGAAACTTCCAGACCTGGCAGGTGGGTCGTGATGGTGCATCCCACAATCTAGACTCAGAGTTGTTGTTCTCAGTGAAGCTGAGAAGGAGGGGCCCAGTCGAAAACTGGGTTGTCCTTTGATCAAAAATCAAAGCCGAGGATTAAGAGCTCCTGCTGACTTGTTCAGTGGATGGCAGACTGTCCAGGCAGGAGTCACCTCCCTCATCTGCCACCCACAGCAGAAGCTGCCACAGCAGGAGGGGCAGAGGGCACTGCGGGCTTCCTCTCCCTCCACCCCCTTGGCCTCTCTGTGTGGAGTCTTCCCTTGCACCTGCTGGGGAGCCCACAGGGGCACAGGAGTCCAAGTTCACCCCCGCCGTATTCTTTGGCATCCACCTGACCAGGCAGCTTCTCTTCACCATGTCTGGGGCTACTCCTGGGTCTGTTAAGAGCTACTTGACACTCCCGCTGGGTTTTATTCTTTTCTCTCTCTACTTAAAATTGTTGCTTTAGTTGCAATTTAAGAACCAGTGAAGCAACAGCCCTGTGCTTGCCTTTTCTCCAAGAGGAGACCATGTGGACAGCCAGGTGTGATCGCTTGCACTCATCACTCCACCATCCTTGCTCTGTCTGCACCTGCCATGCGGTCTGCCTGCCTCTGCATCCGACCGCTGCCTCTGCACGACTTAGCCAGCTGTTTGCCTTCCCTGCAAACCTTTAGAAGGAGTAGAGAGACACTTGTGGGGGGGGGGAGGGGGGAATGACGTGAGGACACGGAGCTCACTGAGCCCAGGGTATCTTGTGCAGGGCTGCCTCTGTCCCACAGGCCTTGTCTCTGTTAGTGGAGTTGACGGCAATAGAGGTCCCTGTCTTCCTGCAAGCAAAGAGTTTCAGATGAGAGACAGAGAATAGAGACAAGTAAGATAATCTGGTTTAATGCAGCCGTGCAGCCATCAGAATGAAGGGGATCTGTCCAGGGTGACCTAAGAAAGGATGCCCAATCACTGGTTTCTAAGGGAACAGGATCCTCACCTTCCTGCCATTTTGCCTTCCCTGCAACCCTTATGTGCTGGACAAAGAGTGTGGAATTCCTTCCTGGGATTCATTCGCCAGGGCTGTCAGACTTGGGTAGCCTGCTTGGCCTAGGGTGGAGAGGACTGTCTCCTGGGGTGTATTCATGAAGGGAAGCCTGGGACCACCTACGAGAGAAGAGCAGGACTTCCTGATGGCAAACCCCGGGTGGCTGGAGGCTGCTGTGCTCTTCTCCTCCTGAGTTTTGTCACCTTCTCTAACACCTCCTCTTCTCTAAACATCACTTTCCTCACCTGTAAATGGGGCCCTACAGAGAGCCTGCCTTAATGGAGTGAGTTAGCCCAGATCCAGCCCTGGGAATCTCTCCAGGAATACGCTGCACTCATTCACTTGACCGATGTCAAGAAACACCAGCGAGGCACACAGTGAAGCTTGTGGTCACTTCTAGACCCTTCCAGAGTGGGCAGCAGGGACTTCCCAGCCTTGTGCCCAGGCATGCTGTCTGCAGTGGGCCCACGTCTTCTCAGCAGTGGGCTTCCGTTCACACCTGCTGGCTGGCTTCCATTGCTCAGTGCTCCCCTGCAGGCCCCAGGCCAGGAGTGGCTGGCAAGGAAGCAAGTCCTGGGGGAGGAGGAAACACCCCATTTCCCAATAAGCCTGCAGTGAATGGGTGGCTGAGGGCCATGGTGCGGATGAATGATGGTGAGGAAGAGGGGGAGGATCCTTTGTGCACCTTGGGTTCCTCCCATGGGGTCTCCTTTGCAGTTGGCCCCGGGGGACTCCCTGGCTGTAAATGTGAAGCAGAGCTGCTCCTTGAGGCCTTAGCAGCCTGACATTCCTGTCTCCACCATGGAGCCCAGAAAACTCCATACAGGAAGCCAGATGCGGGCTGGAGGCCAGCAGGTTGCTGAGGGAGGTGCAGAGAGAGAAGGGGGCTAGGGGGAGGGGGCAAACAGCAGGGAGACCCCTCTCCAAGACACATGGAGCTTGCCAGACCCAATGGCCTCTTGGCCTGTGGGCTGTGCTGGGGGATCCCCAACCTCAGGCATCTTGGGAGCACTCTCCCAAAACTCTGCTCTCAGCTTTTCCAGTGGGCTTTTCGGGCCATCTGGGGAGTGAACCAGTGTATAGAAGATCTTTCTCCCTGTCTCCTTTGCACCCACCGGGGACACAAGGATGAGAAGTGGTGGTTGTGCCCCAGTTCTGGCAGGGAAGCAAGTACACAAACAAGTTCCAAGCTTTACATGGCTCTCCTTTGTGTGGTCCGTACAGTACCCAGAGAGACGGAGGAGCCTCAGCAGCCTAGGAGGAAACTGTGCAGTAGGAAAGTAGAACCTGGTTCAAGTCTCACTTTGGTCCATATGGTACACGTGCTCCACCGGGTGGCTGTTTGTTTGAACTGCAAGCTCTGACCTTGCAGTCAGGTGGAAAATGAAATCTGCAAATCTGAATGTATCTTGCAAAATTAGAGCATGATCCCACCCTGAGGTATCTTTCACAGTCAGTGTGGCATCTCTCCTACCCTAGTCACTGGCATGGTGCTCTGTTGTTTTTGAAATACCGAAAAATATGACCTTTTGGCTTCAGAAGTTTTAGTGGGTGAATTTCTAAACAGGGAAGGAGATTCTTTCACATGGGTATATTCTCCCAGCTACATTTTAGTGGAACCAGGGCCACCTAAGAAGAAAGGGAGGACTTGGTGGGGCAGAAGGTAAAGAACACAAAACAAGCCAAAGTCCACAACAGTTTCTGAAGCTACAGAGGCTTCGATAAGATGAGCAGTGAAATAACACGTTGCCAGTGTGGCAGTCAGGCCTGAGCCAATGACTTGTGCCGCACAGTCTGCAAGAGCGGACTCCAAAGCCGTTCCCTTCAGCTGGAAACTGCAAGCGATTCAGATTTCACGTTCACATCGCCCGAAGAGCGCAGGCTCAGGTGAGGTCAAGGTTTCAAATGGGAATGTGTAGTTCATTTTTGAAGCCAACACTTAGTCAAAAGAAAAACAAAAAAGAATTAATTTAAACAGGGTTGACTCACTGTAGTAACCACAAACCAGATGTGGTTTCCTATCTGCCCTTGGAATCTGGAGAGGTACCCGTGGCATTTCAGTGGGAATGAGAGCCCCCGAGCCGGCTGTGCGAGGTATTGAGGTTCATAGCTTTGGTTCTTCAGCACGTATTGACCAATGTTTTTTGTGTCGGGCACTGGTATACTGGCAATATATGTAACCATATATTACATATATTGTAAATATATGTAATCTCAGGTTCAACACTGAAATAAAAGATAACACAGCTAATAAAGCCTCATCACTTTTTCACACTTCTTGAAAATGGGGGATACTGATGGAGGTTTTCACAGGGAGCAACCTCAGGCTGAAGGAAGACGCTATCTCACAGGAAACGCCCTTTCCTTAACCTGCGGGTGAAGATGAAAGTCTGCCGGGAAGATGGACAATGAGAACCAGGGTGCAGGAGCTGCCCTTGTACGTCCCTGTCGGCAGGTGCGGTGCAGGGTGGAAGCTGGCAGGAACTGGAAGCGACGCCACGTGTCTTTGCAGGAGCTGCGGCAGCAAATGGAGTAGAGCCGATTCTGATGTAGTTACTGCTGATATTTGTATCAAATTCTGCACTATGAGAAACTTTTAAAGATATTTTTTATTTTTGTTTGAAAGGAATACTTCCAAACAAGAAAGACCTGTTTGAAAGGGGGGAAAGAGAGAGAGGGGGAGAAAGAGAGAGAGAAAGAGAAATCTTCCACCTGCTGGTTCACACCTCAGATAGCCACAACAACTAGAACTGAGCTTATCCAATGCCAGGAGATTCTTCCAGGTCTCCCATGTGGAGGTAGGGACACAAGGACTTTGGTCATAAGGTCATGATCCCAATGACCTCTAAACAGATTATTAAGGAAATAGATGAACCTATCCATCTGGAAAGAAAAACTTTGATGCAAATACATCTTTAGCTACTTGGAGGGAAAGAGTTACATTCTATCATTTAAAAAGGTAACTCAGCAGACAGTCACTTGCTTTAGGGATCTCTTATTGTCTCCATGCATTTTGGAGGCCTTGATTATCAGGTGGAGCTGAAAAGGCTGATCACAACCTTGAGGGAATTCTGGCTAAGTTTGGCCACCAGATCATCTAGAAACATGGCTTAGGCTGTTGCTTCTTGTCCTCCTCAGGATGAGGATGGCACCAAGGCCGTGTAGAACTTCCACTTAATATGCTCTGTGGAAGACCCTTCCTTACTTCTGACATCCTCTCTGATTCAAAAACTGGAGATCAGATGAAGTATATTATTAATCCAGAAGGTCCTGATGAATTATGGTAATGCTTTCTTCCAATGTCAGACCCCTGAAGTCATACACAGCCCATTAGATGAGGTAGGAAAAGATTCCAAACCCGGAAGCAGGAAATAGAAGTAAAAGGCGGAAGTTCATCCTTTGGCACCCCTTTAAGGCTAAGGGCCAGAGCTCTTGGAGGGAGGACTGATAGATCTGGTGAGCTGGAGCTACCTGCCAACCACTACCCTGTTCTCCATGTGTAAGTCTACTCTGTCAATCAAAATGCTCCTTTTCCTGGGATGCATCTATTTATCTGGGACTTGGCACTGGGATGTGGGGAGACTTTAAACTCCACATGGAAGTTTATGGAGGTCCCATAAAGCTCTAAGTGGCTTTGTGCCTTACAGACACCCACTTGGGAGGTGTTCTGTGTTTCACTTTCTTCCACGGACATCATGACTGCACGAGGTGATGGGGTGCTGTCTCTGTACCAGTGCCCACCTACAACAGGTAACACACAAGCATACATAATATGGATTGTCTTCTCAGCTTTAAATTAAATGTATCTTATGTGTGTCAGCAGTAAGAATTGCACATGACAAGAAGGTGGAGTCAGAATGAATCCCCTACTTCTCTAGAAAACCAAGGATTCCTAGGCACCTCCTGAAATGCCACGTACCAATGCCATCATTAAAAGCCAGCTCAGTTCCTAATTCATGCCTCTCTGATGCGTTCTTGGAGGAGAGATCAGGTTGTGGAAAAGCATGAACGCTGAGGACATTTTCATTTTCAGGAAAAAAAATCTATGCAGACTAGTGTTGATAAAAGCTGAGCAATATTGCCGTGGAGCGTGCTGTCTCTCTGTTCAGAACGTGTGTGAGCAATGTCACCGCAGCTTCTTGTCCTGGTGCCTGTCACTTTGTTTGTGGTTGGGCTCTCCCATATAAAGACACTGCTTCAAATCCCATAACTCAGAAATTGGAGAACAACTGCCATGTTTCTGTTTTTGTAAAAGCTCATGACCTGAACAGCAAGCACTGCTCGGATTCTGCTTGGCTGAGGAGACGCACTTGAGGAGCCCCCTGACCCGAGAATTGGCATTTTGTTAGAAGCAAGGTCAGTTCCCCCTTGAGGAACCAAACCCCTGAACCAGCCCAGCTTTGAGAGCCTCATGTTTTCTTTCAAGCACTTTCCTGAGAGCTGCTTCTTCCAAATATCTCTTGTACAGGAGCCCGTTTCTGGCTCCACTTGAATGGTCACTGGGTTGGACAATGCACTAAACCTGGAAGATTCCTAACTCTTTCCCAGGAGAAAGTGAGGAATGAGGTGAAGTACTGATTGGATTCTTCTGAAGGAAGAGGGATGTGACCTTGCCTCCTACTCGCCAATCCCCTGCTGCACCTTATATTTATGTATTTCAAGATAATTTATTTATTTATTTATTTGTTTTCTCATAAAGTCAAAATTACAGAAAGGAGGAGTGACAGAGCCAGGATTCAGGAGGTTCTTCAAGGTCTCCCACGCGGGTGTAAAGTCCTAAGGCTCTGGGCTGTCCTCAACTGCTTTCTCAGGCCACAGACAGGGAGCTGGATGAGAATGGAGCATGCGGGACGTGAACTCACGCCCACATGGGATCATGGCAAGTACAAGGTGAGAACACTAGGTTCCTGGCCCACACCTTACACTTTCAAGCAACCTTTCTCCCCAGTGCCACAAGTTCCCCCAGGTAAGACTCCTGTTTGGCCTCCTCTGAGCTGTTGCAAGGGGTCTTTGTTTCCCCAGACATAATCTTTAGTGGCACCTGATTTTGTGACCAGGTCTTTAATACGGTTTAAGAAACATCGTCTTCATCGCTTAAAATCGTGAATTATATTTATTAGAAATTCATTATGTGCAGGATGCTGTGCTTTACTGAGACACCAGACAGGAAAATATTTTAATTAATGTTTGATGGGTGTGATTCTTTGCTCTTTTGAGTGGTATAGAGGACTCGGTTTTGGAGAATCTGAATTTGGGATAAAGTACAGAAACAGAAGAGGACCCTTTTCTCTAGCCTGCTGGTTCCCAAACTTCTGTGCCTATCAGAATCTCCTGGAGAGCGTGTTGAAGCACAGGTAATAGGGCATCGTCTCCAGAGGTTTATTCACTGCGTGGGAGTTGGGGTCCGCATTTCCTCCAAGCTCCCAGGTGCTGCTGAGATGACTAAGCCAGGACCACACTTTGAGGACCTCTGCTTGATTCCTTCACTAGGCCTAATGGTGAATTCATGTCTCTTAAACTAAGGGCAGGAGAATTCCAGAAAGAGCTCCATCCTGTGGATTCAATTGGATGACGTGGAGAAATGACCAATGCTGGGTTTGCACCCTGTGGTAGCATAGGACAATGGCATCACACAGCCCTTGGGTATATCAAGGGATTCTACAGTAGAGACGGTGTTAGTGAGTGATGATTGTGCATGGCTGAGGCCAATCAGGCTTTAAAACGCTTGCACATTCCTCGTGTTTTCCAGCATTGCACCTAAACTGAGGTGGCATGATGGAGTTAAACCCAGCATGTCCCATTTTAGGGGTTTTCCTTCAAGTGGACACAGCACTTGATACAGCTGCTTGGTCACAGCTTGTTGCTCACTCAGTGGTCTCCTGCAAAGTTCTTCTTCAGACTCACTTGCCTGCATTGGGTGCATAACTTTCTTAAAAAGTTTTTAAGAAATTCAGAAAGTATTGCTCTACTATCTATTTTTAAATAAAATTGTGTGTGGTAAGCCATGAAAAATGGAGTCCAGACTACACGTTACGTTGTGGATAAACCCTGAGGACCTTCTGCCAAGTGATGTGATTCAGGAGGGGAAGGACAGATCACACTTGCAGGTGGGACTCAGAGGGGTCACATTTGCAGAGACAAGGTAGACAGGTGGATCCCAGGTCTGAGGGAGGGGGACAGGGAAGGCGTTTGTTGGCTGGATGCAGAGAGCGGCTGACTTAGAAGTAGATGGTGGTACTAGTTACTCAGCTGTATAAATGTATCAATGCTCCAAACTACATCACAGTGAAATACCAAACAGAACAGTGAAACAACCTCATTGAAAGACGCCTATAGGACAAAGAGTAAAAAGAGAAGCCTGAGATGGGCAAATCCCTGCCCTAACCCCCAGTGTCTCCAACCATAGAACAGAGAAACTCAGAGGCCTGCAAAGCGGAAGGCACTGGCAGGGCCCTGTGATCCAGGCACCAAGGGTACTGGGCATGTTTCAGTGTGCTAATAGCTCACATGGCACCTACTACCCAGGCCCACCAGGGTTACATGGGTGGACCTCCCTCATGCCAGGATACTCAGAGAACATCCACAGACAAGACAGGGGTGAGCCCGAGTTCTAATTGCTTCTGTTGTCTAACAGCATGTCTAGGATTGTTTTGATAGCAAAATTTAATTTGCTGCCATCGGTGGAAATTTGGTGATTAAGACACAATGAATTTGGCATGGGTAATGGAAGGAGCAGTAGCTCATGGTCCATTTCACCTACCCTCAGCACCAGTTCCCTTTCCCTAATCCAGTGAGGAAGATTTGCTGAGAAAACAAGTAATCTGGAGTGTTTTGGATGCACTCAGAGTAGAGAGTGGGTGCTTGGGCCTCCCCGAAATTAGCCCTAAATGCATCTGGAGGGCCTCGCCACAAGCTCTGGTTCCAAAGGAAAACTGCTATGAAACCATGGTGGTATTGGACAACCTTGCCATGGTGCTAGTGACAGCTAAAAAGCACCTTGCCATCTTGACTTTCTCCTGAGTGGGAAGCCTGGCCGTGGGAAGGTGTGGACACAGGGATGTGCAGCAGACTGGGACCCAGCATATGTGAGGGTTGCAGGAATCCTCAGAGAAAGGGGTGTGTTCCCAGGGAAACCCAAGAACAAGAGCCTGGGCAAGACTTCACTTTGCTGAGACCTCTAGATTTTGGGATAAAAGGCAGCTTTGATACCCAAAGTTCTGGATGAGAGCATCTCACCACGAGGCATTGCCATTTACTGCCCTGGCTCCTGGGCATGCTCTGCTCCTATCGCCCTATATAGCTGACAGCCACTACACCCAGGGACCGCTGATGATCCATCCCGGGGTGGTAGCTTCCGATACCTTCCTCCAGCGTGGTGTTGTCATCAGATCCCAAACCCCCTGTTTCCTCTGGGCTCACTCTGCCATTTGCTGGGCTCCTGCGGTTACAGGAAGAGGCCACTCTGATCCTTTGAGGGTAAATCAGAGGATTTAAAATGTGAACCACAGGAGGCAGCTTTGTGTTCCTTTGTGCCTCTCAAATACATAAATAAAAGTAGTATTGCAATGTGCAACAAAACAAAAACATAATATATTGAAATAAACAAAAATGTATTTATTTAATTTTTAATATGTCATGTATTCATAAAAGCTGAACATCCAAAATTGTGGGATTAAAAGGAGTTGGTTAGAAGAGGGATAGTAGGATGGAGAAGGCAAAGGAGTTTTGGGAATGAGGAAAGTTATCTTGACTTAGTTAGGACACAGCCAGAGACAGAAATCAAGTCTGATATTGAAGGAGACACACAGGATTTCATTGGTTAGTGGGAGAAAAGTGGACCCTGAACTCAAGGCCAAGTGCAAACTCAAGTGACTGGGTGTCTGTGACCTATTTGGGAGTATGATGAAGACAAAGAGCTCCCCCTACAGGCCCTAAAATAGAGCTTCTTCCGTGACCAATGTTTGAGGCTTGACAAGAAAACATTGGGACTCTTTTGTCTCCTTGCTGTATTCACTGGAGTTTGTCGGCTTTATACTCGGTCTCAGATGGAACCAGGTGGCAGGCTTCATCTCAGCTGTTACAGCATCATACACAGTAAATCTGCCTCCCACCCTTGTGTCTCATCTTTCTAGCAATCACACTCGTTTTAAAACAAGTGAGGTTGTATTTTTTTTAACTTGTTATTTTGAAATAAACCTGAAGTTGCAAAACTAATAAGGTCCTGATGTAATCACTGTTTAAAATTGGTAGTCTAGTCTTCCAGCAAAGGTCACGAACATATGAACGTACAGAGTATGCAGTGTTTTGTACTGTTTTAGATGAATGGTCTGGTATGTATGCACCCTTTAGCACCTTGCTAAGATGGACTGTTTGTGTCTTTCTCCTCACATATTGAAGCCCCAACTCCAGAGTGATGGCATTTGGAGATGAAGCTTTGGTGGTGACTGAGTGGGAAGGGGGGCACTCAGCAAGGAGACTTGTGCCCTTAGTAGATGCGTCAGGGGCCGGAGGGGTGGTGTAACGGGGTTAAGCTGCTGCCTGCATTGCCGTATCCTGCACGTATGTGTTGGTTGCTCCACTTCTGGTTCAGCTCCCTACTAATGACCTGGGAAAATTTGGGAGCGATAGCCCCTGTGTTTGGGTTCCTGCACTCATGTGGGAGACCCAAATGAGAGCTGGACGGAGCTCCTGACTTTGGTCTGGCCCGGCCCTGACCATCATGGTCATCTGGTGACTGAATAGCAGACAAAAGACCTCTCTCTGCACCCCTCCTCCTGCGTGTGTGTGTGTGTGTGTGTGTGTGTGCGTGTTTAACTCTTTTTTTGTTTTTTTTAAAGATTTTATTATTACTGAAAAGCCGGATATACAGAGAGGAGGAGAGACAGAGAGGAAGATCTTCCATCCGATGTTTCACTCCCCAAGTGAGCCGCAACGGGCCGGTACGCGCCAATCCGATGCCGGGACCAGGAACCTCTTCTGGGTCTCCCACGCGGGTGCAGGGTCCCAAAGCTTTGGGCCGTCCTCGACTGCTTTCCCAGGCCACAAGCAGGGAGCTGGATGTTAAGTGGAGCTGCCGGGATTAGAACCGGCGCCCATATGGGATCCCGGGGCTTTCAAGGCGAGGACTTTAGCCGCTAGGCCACGCCGCCGGGCCCGTGTTTAACTCTTAAGACAAATATCTTAATCTTAAATAAATAGGAAAGAGACCAAATTGCTCTGTCTCTGACTACCATAGTCAAAGACAGGGCTCTTACCGTAAGGATGCAACTTGTTCTTAGATTTCTCAGCTTCCAGAAGCAAAGAGATAGGCTTTTGTTGTTGATGCCCCCTACCCTGGATGGTTTTGTTATCTCAGCCCTAAGATACTTGTTTAAAAAGGAAAAGTCGTACTGCAGGTTTTAAGTTACTGCAATTAATCAAACTGCCATTTTAGTTTTTTATCACTTGTTCTGGCTGGAAGGTTTTCTCTAAAGTGAAACACAATCCTTCCTTTAGATGTTGGCGCAGACAGCATTTTTTTTAAAAAATCCAGGCGGTGTTTCACAAACTTGTCATTTAAGATGCAAGTTACCAGCTTCTTTCCCAGAAATCAACTTTCAGATCTGAGCCAGTGTCTGCAGATTTGTTCTTCTAAAAGCAAATTCTCTTGGCAGTTCCTAGCTTCAGGCAAGTTGAAGTCACTTTGCTCCCAGAAAAAAAAATAGTTACAAGAGAGAAAGATTAAGTGCCTCTTACCAGTGAGAGCCAGTTAAGTGTTTACTCAGTTCCCAGCACTCACTCTCTAAGCATTTATTGATTCGAGCCAACAGTTTTTAAATGAGTGCACTGGTGCCTGACCAAGCCCCCCCACAGCCCACTCGCGTGGGACTGTGATTTTTGCTCCTTTGCAAAGTCTTGGCAGAGCTTTCCAGAGAGCGCTGCCCTTTGTTCCTTCCCAGCATGCCCGTCGCGCCGTTTCCTCCCCCACCCTGCACTCCTGCCTCTGTTGGCTGACACCCGCTGTGGGAAGTGAACGCCTGTGGGTCACACACTCCAGACCATGCCTTCCCTGGGTGCCCTCCTGTTCGTCCTTGTCTGCATTTTGCTCACATGGATCTTTCACAGGAAGAGCGAGGCGCCTCAGGTCAGAGCTGAGGCTCGTCCCTGGGTGGATGGAGACCTGAAGGACAACACTGAGCTCCCGCAGGTGGAAGAAGGTAACGGTGCTCCTGGGCTGTGTCACCGGGCACCACGGGTGAGGGTTGGGGTGCCAGGGCAGGGCAGGGGGACAGGAAGCAGCAAGAGGCAGGTCAGTTTCATCAACCTCCCTTGTGCAAAATCACCAGCATAGGGCCAAGATCCAACAGCCCTTTCTGGCTATCAGGTTGTCACCTGCGAGCACCCCTGTGCTCCTGGGTCCCCCGCTATCAAAGCTGCTGTGGGGGCTGAAGGCAGCTCTGCCTGACTGTGACCCTGTGGAAGCAGTGGGTGTCCCTCGGAAGGGTCTCACCACAGGTGGGCAGAGGGTCTGGGGTGAGTGGCAGGGTTTAATGAGGAGCTTTGAAACCTGCCAAGTGGCATCTTGTGGGGTTTGCTGCCTTTTGCAATGTCGAGTCCTGCGGATGAGAGGCGTGGCCTCTATCGCAGTAAGCTGAACTGGGAGACAGAGTGATTGATAAGTAAATCTGGGGCCCGGCGGCATGGCCTAGCGGCTGAAGTCCTAGCCTTGAAAGCCCCGGGATCCCATATGGGCGCCGGTTCTAATCCCGGCAGCTCCACTTCCCATCCAGCTCCCTGCTTGTGGCCTGGGAAAGCAGTCGAGGACGGCCCAAAGTCTTGGGACCCTGCACCCGCGTGGGAGACCCAGAAGAGGTTCCTGGTCTCGGCGTCGGATTGGCGCGTACCGGCCCGTTTCGGCTCACTTGGGGAGTGAAACATCAGATGGAAGATCTTCCTCTCTGTCTCTCCTCTTCTCTGTATATCCGGCTTTCCAATAACAATAAAATCTTAAAAAAAAAAAAAAGTAAATCTGGTGGGACTGGCCCTAATGCGGAGTGGGTGGTGGGCAGTTAGGGACCCACCAGCCAGTCAGTGGCTAAGGGCAGATGTGGAAGAGAGGTGGTGGTGGGGTTACCTGTAGCAGATGTGAAAAGAGGCAGCAGGGAGGCAGGAGATGGGCAGCGCAGTGTAGCTGACTCCAGGAAGAGGAGGTAAGGGAGGCAAGTGGGCAGAGAGAGATTCTGGGCAAGCCTTGAATAACCTGTGTCCCGGCAGCTTTGTCCAGAAGCTGGGGTACGGGACCGGCTGGACTTGGGAGAGGCGCTGTGATTGTCAGCGAGGCCTCTGGCCCCCAGAGACCAGCTGCACACACGCAGTGGGCAGCCCCAAGCCCGGAATCTTGCTTGTTAGGTTTCTGCCTTGCATGCTGTCCCTTCAGAGAGCCCTCTTAGTCTTTCCTCCCTGGGCCACCCCTCCGTATCCTCTGCCACTTCATAAAGCATGAATTTTCTTCATTGGGACAGATAGAGAGAGTATCTTCCATCTACTGGTTCACTCCCCAAATGGATGTAGGATTCCAGGTTGGGTCAGGCTGAAGCCAGGAGCCAGGAGCTCCCTGATGGTCTTCCACATGGTCACAGGAGTCCAAGCACTTGGGTCATCTTCCACTGCTTTCCCAGGCACCTTAACTGGGAGCTGAATTGTAATCGAAGCAGTTGGGACCGGAACTGGCTCCATACGAAAGGCTGACATTTCAAGCTGAAATTTAATTCATTATGATGCAATGCCAGGTCCCAAATATATTTTTGAACTGAATAAAACATTGATCTTTATGAAACGTTTAGTCCATTTAATTCAATGTAATTTTATTCCTTTTTCTATAAAAATTCAGTTACTCTTATTCTTTAATTCTTTATTCTAACTATCTGATTTTTCCCCGTTAATGTGATTTTACTATAAACAGATTCAATGTAGTTCATAAATATAATTCTAAGAATATAATAGTATACTTGTTCTTTTGAAGAATTTTTTGCTCTCTCTCTCTCTCTCTCACTCTCTCTCTTGCTCTTTCTTCTATGTGTGCCGTCTTTTGTCCTCTCCTAGGTATTTTCTCCTGATTTATCTCCTGTCTCATTCATTGTTTATGTCATCCAACCTGATGAAATACCCATTCACTAAGCTCTCAGTTGTATTATTTCTCAACTTGAGAGATTCTATTTTTTCATGTTTAAGATGTTGTGATTTGTTCTCTCTTGTGTCCTACAGAGTTGCATTGGTTTGTCTTTATTATTTTCTTTAAACATAGTAATTATGTAGTGGGAAACTTGGTCAGACAAATGGGACATATCAAGGCTGTTAGCAGAAAAAAATGGCTTTATTCTTTTTTTATTTTATTAGAGAGAGAGAGAGAGAGGGGAGCACTTTAATCTGTTTTGTTTTGTTTTGTTTTGTTTTGTTTTGTTTCACTCCCCATATGGCTGCCACAACCAGAGCTGAGCTAGTCCTAAGGCAGGAGCCAGGAGTTAGGAGCCAGGAAGTTGTTATAGGTGTCCCATATCTGTACAGGTGCCAAGGCTCCTGAACCATTCTCTGCTGCTTCCCCAGGATGTAAGCAAAGAGTTGGATCAAAAGTGGAGCAGCAGGGACATGAACGGGAGCCCGTACAGGATGCCTGCTCTATAGGTAGAGAATTAGACTGATAAGCCATCATCCTGGCCCCAACTTCATTCTTTTATTCCAGTACATTCGGAAGAGAGTTCATTCCCTGAATTCTGGGCCCCAAATAAAGCAGCATGCTGTCTTCTCTGTTCTGCACAAATAACTTCAAATTGTGTAACACCTGTTCAGTTACACCATTTAAAGCACTGGCGCTGCCCCAGCACCACACCCCCACGTGCACCCGCATTGCCACAGCTCACTAGTCGCATCTGTGAGTTCTCAGAAAGCCCTCTCCCTCCTCTGTTCCTAGAAAGTCCCGACTGCATTTTTGCTTTTTATTAGTTGGGGAAATGAGTTCCTAAGGGTCCCTGCCACAGTCATGACTGTTTTATCTTCAGAGTCTAAAATTTTCAATATATGGAGCATCTGACTTTTTTTTGTAATGATTCTTACTCAGGAGATTTTGTTTCTCCATGTGGCTTACTGCATTTGGTAGCAACTGAACTTTAAATTGTTTGCACAATGGCGTTTGTTGTGGTAAGTACACCTGATTCCAAGAACAACTTGGAGGCAAGGTCCATTCAAATAATATAAGCCCTGGTTTGTTCAAGATTCTCATTTTCCATAAGGCAATGGTCTTGAGGGGGAGTGGTCCTAGCTTATTAAACTTTCCATTGTGTTTGTGACTGGATTCTATTTTCTATTGTCCATGATCTCAGAAAGTGTGGAAAATCAAATGTATGGGAATGAGCAACAGCAGGGGAGACAGCCTCTCTGCCCACTTACATTAGCTTCACGCGTTTCCTCCAGGTTTTGTCTGGGAACTTTTCACTGTGTTGTCACCGCAACAATTTTTTTTAAATGCTTTATGTAGTAAGCAGAAGTTGTTTTCCATGCATGGAAGCTTGTTTAAAATAACCTACTCAAACATCAGAAGTTTGAATTTCTTATCTCGTTGTAGGTAAAAGTTGTTTTCTTCTAGCTTAGAGCTTGAAGGATAATCAAGCTCAGTGTTCAGGAATCTGGAATTTTTTAAAATTTTTAACGGATTTGCAGAAAATGGTAGAACTTTGTCTCCTTCTCCTGCAGTGTCTGCCTTTACCCAAGAAAGCTCATCTAATTTGCTACCTTTCCTGTGCTTGCTTTCAGATGCTGGTGACTCGGCAGCTTCAGAGGGGAATGTGGACCACATCCCATTCTCTCACACCCGGTATTCCGAGAGGGAAATGATTAAGAGGTCCCAGGAATTTTATGAACTTCTGAATAAGAGACGTTCGATCAGGTTCATAAGTAATGAACATGTCCCCCAGGAAGTAATTGACAATGTCATCAAAGCCGCAGGTTTGTAGTTACACTCTAGGTTTTTTTTTTCCGAAATGTCAGTGGCCTTACTGGTGTGACAATATTGCCACAGTGTTGGAGTTCAAACATAATGAATAAGACCAAGAGTGGTTATTTACCGATGAAGTCTTACCAAGATGTTGAGTGACCAGCAGAAACATAACACTTTCCACTCTGTACATTTTGACTACCACAACTTTCTTGGAAGTTGATGTGATAATAGTTCAACACTTCCGATATTATTTGATTTTGTTAAGTTTTATTGAAAGCTAAGATTTCTGAGCCCATCATTAGAATATAACATCCTCTCAACATCTTCCCTTTAAAATACAGCACACACACACACACACTCACACTTACTTTTGAGAAATAAATATCTTATGTACCCATCAAATGCTCTAGCACAGAAACCTAATAAACTATCAAAATATCCCCGTGTGAATTACCACAGGAAACCAAAGCATGACAAAGCAGTTGTCACTATAAATTATTTTTTTAAAGATTTATTTATTTTTACTGGAAAGGCAGATATACAGAGAGGAGAGACAGAGAGGAAGATCTTCCATCCAATGATTCACTCCCCAAGTGAGCAACAACGGCCGGTGCTGTGCCGATCCGAAGCCGGGAACCTGGAACCTCTTCCGGGTCTCTCACACAGGTGCAGGGTCCCAATGCATTGGGCTGTCCTCGACTGCTCTCCCAGGCCACAAGCAGGGAGCTGGATGGGAAGAGGAGCTGCCGGGATTAGAACCGGCACGCATATGGGATCCCGGTGCGTTCAAGGCGAGGACTTTAGCCGCTAGGCCATGCCGCCGGGCCCCATTATGAATTATTATATCCGTACAGGGGAGAAAAGTAGAGCTACAGAAAAGGAAGAGGAGAAATGAGAGAAAGCCCCCACATTTGGACTCAAGAATCTCTTCTGAATGCAATCTTACTACTATGTAGGTCACATTCAAGTTCACTTGCACAAATTACTGTATGCCCACTGGGTCCACGTAAGCATACTAATGCAGTAGACTTGAGTCATTTGTCTAACCAGCAGTGATTACTGAATTTCCCTTTTTAACTATACATATACACATACACCTGTATATGTACACATCTATATATACATATATACACACGTGATCTTAAAGTAAACTTGAAATAATTGAAAACATAAGGGGAGATCTATCTTTCTGTTTAGAAATACAAATACTATGTGAGTAAATAAAATGAATATGAAGTCGCTGAAATCCCTTTGTGCAGCAATGTGGGCCTCCAGCTTCGACTCGAGCTATTATGAGTGGTATGTGTGGCAGGCTGGACCCCCAAGGGGAGTTCATCATCCTTACTCTCTCTGTAGGTAGATCTTATTCCACTCAACTACTTATCAAGAAGGAAGAACCAGCTGCTGAGACAGGTGCTTCTGCGGGTCCTGTGGTTTATGCTCAGGAACATAGGGCTGACACCCAGTCAGAGGTGGTCCAAGCTCTCTCTAGGATGTCAGAGGGAATTCACCTTCTTTAGGGTGCACTATGGAGCTGTGTCCCAGGATGCTGGGATGCACCCATGGAAAGCCACAGGCACACTGCTGGGCGTATTCAGTGCCTATGGCGAAGAGTTCCCCAACAAGATCACAAGCCCTACATAGCCACATCAGAGCTTCAACATAAACACTAAACAAATTTTACCATTTTCAATGAGCTTCATGGCTTTACCAAGTCCCCTTACCACCACGACCACACACATACACAGAGTGTGAAAATAAATGGAGAATTTGGGCTGACAGAATATCCTCCCTGATACCCTCAGTGGTTATGGTGTAGCTGCTTAGGGACATTTCCCTCCATGTGACTTGAGTAGCAGGATTTGGTCCCATAGCCCTACATGCCTTGGGCTTGCACTCATGCATGGGCTCGGAGAACCCTAAAGGGAGACTACACGCAATGAAGTTGGAACCTGCATACCAGAGCCCTCCACCAAGCTCTTGGTTTGCCAGCTGCCAAACCTGTGTTTGGAGTCATGGTACAATGTTCTCAGCCTGCTCATGGTTGCCTGCTTTCTGAGTTTATCTTCATGTGTGGTAGGAACTGCCCCAAGTGGGGCCCATACGGAACCCTGGACCTTCGTGGTTGTGAAGGACCCAGACGTGAAGCACAAGATCCGGGAGATCATAGAAGAGGAGGAGGAGATCAACTACAGGAAAAGGATGGGGGCCCGGTGGGTGGCAGACCTGAGGAAGATGAGGTACAGCTCTGGGGGAAGTGGGGTTTCTGGCTTGGTTTCTTAAATGCAACAACCATCACAGCAGTTCCTTTGGCATATTTTAAGTGTTAAAAGAACATGTTTGATTTGTAGCTTTGGAAGGCATCATGGAAGCTAAGTAAGGTTTTGTGTGAGTGTTTGGTAAACAGATAGGCTCTGGCTAAATGACCACATCATCAATAAATTTTTGAAGAATTATACCGCTTTTCACTCTTCTGGAACACAAGACTGAAAAATATCTCAAGATCCTGAGAGGAATAATTTCTATTTTTCTAGAACAAATTACTCTTTTAAATGGTTGCCCTCTAAGCTGGCTTCAGTTTCTGGAGCAGTTTAGCCAAAGCAGAAATCAGCATCGTCTGTATCCAGGAAGGAAGTGGAGTGGGATCCAGTGTGACTCATCTTGCCAGGAGGCCTCAGGTTTCCTTCCCAGCCCCATTTTCTGAGAAGCTGGGCATGGGCGGAGGTGGCTTGCTGCATGGTCTTGTTGACCCTGGCCTCTCAGAAGGTCCTACAGGGAGGGAGTTGGGATCCTTGACTCTCAGAATGCGTACACCTCACTGAGCGGTCTTTCATGGCCTGTTCTGGCACCTACAATGCAACACCTCCCAGTGCCTAAGAAAGGGTCTTGAGGGGCACAGAGAGACTTCCAGTCTAGTGTTCCATAGTAGGATGATGGCATGCAGTCTTGGGAGCCCAGTGGGACTTTCTGCCCCATATTTGAGTGAGAGTGAGGAGGGGTGAGCTCCTGTTTCCTTCATTGGATCCCAGAGTACAGTTTTCTTCTAAGATATTTAAAATTGATATGCTATGGAGCTGTGACTTTTTACCTAGCTATGGTATTAATGACGGCTATGCTCATTTTATTGCATATTTAAAAGGACAACTGCAATAGATAGAAGTCAAGTTGAATTTCTGCACTTAGAGCAATGTCATTCTCTGGGTGTGAGCACTGCCTGCAGAGTCCTGTATTTCCCTCACCTTTCTTGACGGGGCATAGCTAATTGCTCTCTCACCTACGCCCAAACACAACACATCATCCCTGCACTTAACGGGACCACTGCTCATAGCATTTTAATTATTGGTTTCCTTTTCTTCTCAACGTATAGACCACATTTCGGGAATCCATGTTGCACGTCAAGAGATCCTTGAGAATCCCATTTAGTTATAGACTTTTCTCTGACAACCCTATGTATACATGGGTGTACATGTGTTGCACACACACACACGCACAATACATACAAGCTCTGAGATCCAGAGAATTGGGTTTAAAAAGCCTCACTTTATACCATTCATGTTATGTCAATACACAACAGAACAAATGTGGTTGAATCGAACTGCAGTTGGACATGTGCCTTTTCACCCTATTTCAGTCCCTCTGAAACCCATTGTTGTTGTTAGAGACTCAGTCCAGATCCATCTTTCCCCCCCAGCCTCACCACCTCCAGCTTGCTAGCAGGAGCTCCTAACTCCTAACTTTTAGCAAGTCCTTTTAGTAGGACTTGCTCTTACTGTCTTTGTATTAGCTGTAATTTATCACAGTGAATTCTGATACAGTTGGATTCAACAAAAGCACACAGAATTCAGGTTGATCAGGTTGAGCCTGGCCTATGGGTACATGTGATGACATTCACCTGCACTGAGCAACAGCATTAGGAAGCTGGGTGATTGAGTGGGCACCCAAAGCAACCACCCTGGTCTGCTCAGTATGCCGAAGGCATGTTCTGTGGTGGGTGAAAGCGGTGGAGAAGTAGGCAGGAAAATACAGTAATATTTCCATGGTTTAAAGCACCAATGTTTGTGATATTAAAAACCACTACACACAAATAGGCTCATGAGGTTCGAAAGGTTCATGCAAAATTAAACTAAAAGTTTGTTTTGGTACAAACAATTTTGAAATCCATGCAGTTTTTTGGTAACATGTATTTTCTGTGTGTTCTCTGGAGACCGCTTGTACATGTAGCTTCGTTCACTTTTGCAATCACCCTGAGTCAGGTGCACAATAGTCTATTTTCTAATGAGGAACCCGGCCTCTAAGAGGCTAAGAACCTGTCCCAGTGTGTCCCAGCTGGCCCGGCTCCAGATGTGACCTCAACTACTCCCATCCTCCCAGGAGGAGAAAGGAACTTTAATGGTTCAAAGGACCCAAGGCAGGTGAACGATGCCAAGAACAGCTTTGGAAATGTGCCAGAGATGTTAGTAGAACAAGAAGAAACTCAGATAACAATATGTGTGAGTTTAGCATGTTTTAATGTAGTGAAACTTACCCAGGCTAAACACGGAATGATTGGTGATCACATTAATGATGAGATGTATCCTAAGGAGAAATTCTAATCTGTAGGATGATTGCCTATCTCTCTTTTGAATATCTGTGCTCAAATGAAACTTCCTCAAAAATGGATGGAACAGGCTAATGGGAAATAGGGAAAAATACGTTCTGAGCTGAAAAGCCACAGTTTTTCTTTTTCTGCTTATTTTTTTATTTGAAAGGCAGAGTTACAGACAGGGAGAGACAGAAAGAACTTCCATTTGATGATTTATTCCCCAAATGGTTGCTACTACCAGGGGTGGGTCAGTCTGAAGTTGGGAGTCAGAAAGTTCTTCAAGGTCTCCTACATGGGTGTCAGGACCCAAGGACTTGGGCCATCTTTTGTTACATTACCAGGCACATTAGTAGGGAGCTGGATCGGAAGTGGAGCAACCAAGACACAAACTGGAACCATATGGAATTCAGGCACTACAGATGGAGGCTTAGCTACTATACCAGGGTGAAAGTCCCCAAAATACTAATTTTAATTCCATTTTTGTATTTCATGCAAACTGTCTCCTGCTGCCACACGAGTTCCCTTGCTTTCTCTCAAACCAGGCTAACTACACTTACCTCTGAGCGCTGTGATTTCAGTTGTCTCAGGGTTTTCTCATCCTTACCCCTTGCTGGCTCCTGTGTTGGCTGCCTCTGCGAGCTCTCACTGTTCCCAGTTCTCTGGAATCCTTCCCTTCCTTGCCCAGCCCCTGCTGGGCCCATGTCAGGTTGCCCATGATTTCCCTTTCTCTGGGATGACTTTTTCATTGCTGCCTGACCCACCCTATTCCATCCACCTCTTTTAAAAGCAGATCTGATCCTATGAGGCCTCTGTTTGGGAGCGATGACAAATCTCCATGCCTGTCAAATGAAGGCCGGAGTCTTGGGAGACCAATGTGTTCCTGCCAGCCCTCCCCTGCTTCTCTAGATTACTGAAAAGTACCTGGCCTGCCACATGTTCTTCATCCCCACCCTAACTTTTCTCCTCTCTCCTCTTTGCCTGGACTATCCTACCCAATCTCTCATTCCCCAACCACGCCCTCTGCCATCCTCCAGTCTTCAGTACCCAGTCTTGAAGCCAGTTCTCTGGAACTTTCTCTGCATCTTTTTCTTCAAAATTAGCATCCACTTCAGTATGGCTCCTGATGCGCTTGTTTTGTGCCGCTGTGCTAGCACTTAACAGGCTTGACTGGGCTGTGTAAATTGCCTTCTGGGTTATGGGAGTCCTGCTTTCACCCTACACCCTCCCTTCTGTGGCATGCTTAGTAATTCAATAACAGTAGGCAGGAAAAGAACAAGACATGAAAAAAGATCCATTCTTTTTTCCAACTTAAATATAAACAGTAAGTAAATGTGCTTTTATTTTTATTGTATATTTTTATTGTAAGTAAACTAAGATAACAAAAAGAAGAAAATAACAGCAAGTATCCTGCCTTTTTTCTTTCCTTTCTATCAGAACCAACTGGGTCAAAGACTACCTGGACACTGCTCCCATTTTGATTCTCATTTTCAAGCAGGTGCATGGCTTTACTGCAAGTGGCAAGAAAAAGGTCCACTACTACAATGAGATCAGCGTGTCCATCGCCTGTGGCATCCTGCTGGCAGCCCTGCAGGTAGGTTCGCCTCCCACCTGCATATAGCAGAGAAAAGTGACTTGGTGATCAGAAGCATTAAAGGCTGTCCCTAGCCTGAGATTCTCTCTGGATTGCCAAGTCAGAGAAACATTTGGCTAGTGCTCATCTAAAGTTGAACGCCTGAGTAACTTCCAGAAGAAACCATTGCCGGCCACCTGCATGGGTGTTATGATGATTCAACAGGCTGCAATTCCTTCTGGAAATTTGCTTGTCAACTCAATTCAGGTCAGAAAGAGTCTATCACAACAAAAAAACCTCAAGGGTTTTGGCAGACACACAAAAAGATCTTCACCCTGCAAGTCACGGACACTAGTCCCTCCATAAGCTTACTGACTGTAAGGATGACCACAAACCTTGATTGAGCCTTAAAGTCCCTACCTGTGAAGCTGGCTTGATACAGTAGTACATTAGGAAGATGGCTATGGGATTATATAGTTTCTCATTTGTGTAGTAGCAAGAGCAATACTAACAAGAAATAGAGCAGGCTGAGTTTCACCTTATAAATAATTTGATTCATACACTCAACAGAAATTCTCAGAGCCCCTTCTATGTGGCAGTCCCAGAGATGTGATGAACTGCAAACTTTGGCAGGTCCTGGAATAAGGGTTGGGGATGGAGAGATGGTGAGAGGGTAAAACAAACAAAGCAGACATGACCCTACTCCCAAGGGCTAGTTAATTCCTGCATGTGTGAGCTTCTTCACTCTCTCGAAGTCAAATGTCTGCTGAGCAGCACCTTGGAACCTACAGGCATCTTCAGAGATGTGTGTGTTCCCAGGCATTTGCTTCCTTCCTGTGTTTGCAGTCCCTAGGATGAGTGGGTCACAGGGACCTGTGTCCGGCAAGGAGCACTGAGGACTTCCCAGCACTTCGCTCAGGATTGAAGCAAGGTTTGCCTCATCAGCACTGAGTCTTCAGTCCTCTAGCATTCCCAAGGAGTAATGCTCAGGGCAGGCAGCAATTGGAAGGCAACAGTGGACATCGCAGGGGGGCTTCCTCTCTGCATCACATCCAGTCACAGTAAGCTGGTCACCCTTGAGTGGTCCTCTTTCTAGTTCGCGGAGAAGGGTGACCCGAATTCTTATGTTGTTTGTCCTCCGATAGTCATTGTTTGCAGTCCTTGGGAGAGACTGAAGGGGTATTTCCTTTGTCTCCAGTGTGTCCCATAGCTCCTGGGTCCCCTTGCTGGGGATAGACACTTCCCTTCGAGATGAAATCCTGTTTCCTCTGCTGTCTCATAGTCACTGGTACTCTTGGTTCTTGCTGTTATTTAGAATGACAAGATCTAGCCACAGAACCACGATGATGTTTTAAAAATCCATCACAATTGTGAAGAGCTATGAGATGCCTGTTAGTTTTACTAGTGACAAAATGACGGATGTTACACAGACCTGCGGATTCAACCCTTGGCTGTTTTGGTCTGCAGATCACAGTGAAAGAATTCTTGATCTGTTGAAACCCAAAGTACTAGCATCCAGAGAGAATGAAAGATACAATATTAGTAGAAGTGAATGAGAGGAATTACCTGCTTGATAGGGATTCTGCCTTCCTATGCCTGAAGCGTTCTGATAGAATCTGTGTGCTCACACATTGCTACTGTCGAAAACATACAAAATTCAGTCTAAAGTAAGAACTATGTCTATGCTAAATTCAGAAGTATTTTCCCATCGAAAGTGTCAAGATTTAGCCACCCCAAATCCAACTTATATGACAATATATGATAAAGGAAGAGAAGTGCTATCATAGAAATGATGTAAACTTACAGTGAATGAAGAAATCAATACAGTTTCAATGCATACATTCTTAAGAATATCCTCGCAAGCGTTTTAAAATCCATGAATTGAGGTATGGGATAATGTAGTAGAACCCTTCAGCAGAAACAATAGAGTTGTGTTCAGAAACCAATGTCGTGTCTACTGATAACAAATCGTTGTTAGAGAACTGGAATTCGGAAGCAAATATTTAGCCATAAAATTGTAATCTACTTAAGGCTAGCAGTGTGTTTGGGAAGATTCTTAGCTATTGCATAGTGCACCAACATGCAGGCTGACCCCTTAACTGAAAGGCATTCTTCATCCTTCCTTTGATGTGGTTGGATCTCCAAACTTCCAACCATAAAATCACCATTCCTATTTCTTTTTTTTTTTTAATTATTTATTATTTAACTTCATTAATTACATTGTATTATGTGACACAGTTACATAGATACTTGGGTTCTCCCACCATTCCTATTTCTTAAGCAGCATTGAAAACTAACACTCATGTTTTCTTCTTCCAGAAGCTTCCAAATGCAGGTTTAAGGAGGTCTGGGAATACAGGCGTGAGCCAGCACTGCCTGAGCTGGTGGCATGTTTGCTGTCCAACCTTAGGGAAATGACAGAGCAAGCAGATGTGACAAGGGTGAAAATGTCCCTGAGCTGGAAGCAGGCTGTGACTCTGCCTGCAGACTGAAATGTACCATTTTCCTCTCCTATTGTAGAATGCAGGGCTAGTGACAGTCACCACCACTCCACTCAACTGTGGCCCTCGGCTGAGAGTGCTCCTGAACCGGCCCACCCATGAGAAGTTACTGATGCTGCTCCCTGTGGGGTACCCCAGCAAAGAGGCCACAGTGCCCCACTTCACTCGGAAGCCCCTGGAGCAGATCATGGTGACTGTTTAACCAGGAGTGCCCCAGGAAGTCGCCCGGGGTGCCACCTTGCTCTTCCTTGCAGTTATTGCCTTTCTCTGGGATCCCCTGGCTGCTGTTTGCTGAGTGTCGGGTTTCCTCTGCGTGCTATTTCACAGGGAACTGCCCTGGTGTCAAGAAACCTTTCCACACTGTGCAGCATCCTGACCTAGAGCAGAATTGCTCCTGATGGACTGTGTGAGTAGGGAACAAATTGAGCCAAAGATAAGTAGCTGTGTGTTTCCACTTACCCACTTCACATATGTAGGAACATGTGACTAAGAACATTCCTTGGGCTATGGTTTTCCAAATCACCCTGGAAAAGCTCTGGTGATGTTTCTGTTAATTCTTCAGAACCCATTAGAAATTACATCAACATTGACTTCAGGAGCCATGTTCTTGTGACAAAGATGACCCGGGATTGTAGTGGTCAAGCATGAGGGCTTTGGACCACACAGACTGGGTTCCTATTCTGGCACTGTCAAGCATCGAAAGGTGGGAATTCTCACTTGTATGGTGACCTTAAGCTGGTTATGTAACTCTTATCTGAAGTGTAAAAAGGGGCCAACCATATTTCTTTCATTGCGGTTACTCTAACAAATTATCACAGAGTGAGGGTCTTACAAGCAATAAAAAGTGGTTTCCAGACTGGTGGCTTTTCACTGTGTCTTCACAGGCAGCAAAGGATCAGAGAACTCTCTGGAATGTCTCTCAGATGGGTACTGATTGTATGAATGAAGGTTCTGTTTTTAGGACTTACTTTCGCATAGCCTCCCCTCCTGACACCATTACATTGGAGTTAGGATTTCAACGTGTTGAATTCAGGGGCACCCATGTAGGCCACTGTGCTCTCTCCCTGATGGGACTGACATATTACTTGATACACAGTTGACAACAAGGTGGTGGCAGTGGTTGCTGTTGGCACCACTACCATTGTGGGACAGCCCAGCTTTGGGATCCAGGTGAGCCAGAGGAATAAGGTGGGTGAGAGGCTCCCTCCTCTGCAGAAGCCTGGGTCTGTCGGAGAGTTCCAATGTAGACACAAGTGCTGGTAATTTGAAATCTTGTTTTTTCTTCTGCGTAGTTATTAATCTGATATGCAGTTAGGTTAGTGTATGTTTGTAGCTGTGCTTAAAATTTTCATTAAAAAATGATACTGATGGGATCAGTATTGTGGCATAGTAGGCTGAGCCATCACCTGTGATGCTAGCATCCTCTAGGGGGGCATCCGTTTCTGACTTCTCTGATTCTAGCCCAGCTTTCTCCTGAAATGTTTAGAAAGATAGTCTAACTGCTCAAGCCCCTATACTCAGGTGGTCGTCTCAGAAGGAATGCTTCGGCTTCAGTTTGATCCAGCCTCAGCCAGTGATGGAAGATCTCTCTCTGTGTGTCTTTCTGTCTGTCTCTCTTTCTCTTCCCTTGTCTCTTCTTCTGACACTCTGCCTTTAAAATAAATAAATAAAAAACACTTTACAAAATGGACCTAGAAAATGTGGCCACCACTTTGAAGCCTAACACTGCATTAACAACAGGGTGGATGATGTTGAGTACCCCTGTTGGGGTGCACTAGGACACCCTCATCGCTACTACTCGAGTATCCCTGCCCAAAATGTCTAAGGAAAAAAGAACCAAGAACCTTGAACATCTAGTTTATCGCCAAGGAGAAACATGGAGAAAGCGCTAACTGGTGGAGTCCTCAGGATGTCGCTCCTGCTACAGGAAATCGGCCTGAATTCCTTCAGGGATCTGTGGGTTTAGAAGAAAAATGCAAGGGGTCCCATCCCAATCTTGCTACTCAAAATGTGGTCCTTTATCAGTGGATGCTTGTTAAGTTCAGACTCTCAGGCTCTACCCAGACCTCTGGGATTGGAACATGCATGGAACAAGCTCCCTGGTCATCTGCAGGCACGTCAGATGGCCAAGACCTGTTACAAGAGATGCGAAACACAAAGGGCAAGCCTTCAATGGAGTTTGGCTCTAAGAAAAAGACAAGTAGATGCAGAAGATAACTGGGAGCTTTGACTGTGAACTTGGTGTTGGGTGGCGTTACAGTTGTATGGGGAGTACGTGTTGAAGCATTCAGGGATGCAGCATCATATCTACAATTGCCCTTAAAGAAAAGGAGGGTTGTGTGTGGAGAGAAAGAGAGAGAGCTGATACAGTAAACTGTTACACGGGACATACATAGTTTTCTTTATATTCTTACTCTAGCATTTCCACATATTTGACATTTTTGCAAAAACATGAAACTAAATGAGCTGCAGAACACTTAGAGTCCGTTCAAATGGGAATTTCATTTGTAAGTAAGTATTTCATACAATCACATAAATAGGCTGTTTAAAATTCCCCCTAAGTCTCACTAGGTTTAGGGATTTATTGAAAGCAACAGGTTTCATACCTAATGAGATTATCTTGGAATGTCCTCAGTAAGTTATGTTCAAGACAGGTAAACAGGAGAACTTGAGAGCTCTTGGACCAGTAACTCAGCTTGCTGGCAAGGCAGTCAAACAGCGGAAAGCACCTGGGATAGAAAGGTAGAATCCAGTTTGGGTCTCCTGCTGCTCAGAATGCAAGGTCTTCCAGGGGCACCTGGCAAACCTGCTGCTACATCACAGTGGGGAGCAGGGCTGCTCCCAGCCAGCTGCAGGGTCTCACAAGGTAAAGAAAATTTTATCCCTTCTTTCAGCTGCTCCAAGCCTTAAGGAACTTTTATTCACATGTTCATTAAATGCAGTCACATGATACAATGTTCAAAGTAAAATGCAGGGCCCTGGCCCATAACAATTTTGAGGCTTCAAAGTGGGGAACAGTGGATTGATTTTGATCACCACCAGGAAAAATCATTAATTAGGAAACTTGGAAATCATTTGCGTCTCAACAATCGGTTCACTGGAAGGCTCCAGTTTGCCAAGAGGAAGCTTTAAGTAAGCGGGCTGTGCTAACCAGGATAGGACAGTGATGGGCTGTGGTCACCTGGAAGGTGTTGAAGTAGACTGTCAGACAGTGATGCCAAGCTTTGTAACAGCTTAGTAGGTGCCACCGACGCTGCTGAGCACCACACTTTGAGAACCACGGAGCTGAGGCAGCAGCCACTCTCACATTTGAGTGACTTGATGTGGCAGGAGTTTACGCTCTGAGCAAATCGTTGCTGCCTGCACCGTCACAGGTGATCTCCGAAGGGTGACTCAGCATCCCGCACTGCATTTTGAGGGACTTGACCTCCTTGTTCCTGGGATGGTTTCTGTAAATATTGTGATTTCTCAAGATGATCTAAACTGATACAGTATCTAGCGCAGCTGGTTGGTAATCCTCTTTCAGGGGAATCTGTGATTGGAAGGGAAACTGCCATCAGCAGAATTCCAATCTCATGGTTGTGATTTTTCCATCTGTGTTCCTTTATAAAGTACAGCAAGTGGGAATGAGGATAATACAAGTGATGAGAGGCCTCGAGCAAATGTCCCTCCTGTTGGCAACGCCCGCGTCGCCGCGTACCCCGAGCCGAGCGGAGGGGCTAGGGTTACAGACAGACAACACATAAGACAACACAAGACAACACGCAGTGGGTCACTCTTGTACATAGAATGCCAACTTTATTTGGGGTCCTCCTGCATCTTATAGTCTGCTTAGCCCCTCCCAGTATTATCCCAGTGTTCAAGCAACACCTTAGCCCCCCTGAGGGCATCTTAACAAAAGGCAAGTAAGGAAGAGCGAACTTGCAGTCAAGCCAGGGGCTAAATGCATTAGGCCAAGATTTCCCACTGTGTTACCTCTTAGAAACAAGCTAAGCTGTGGAGTTAACCCTTGGGAGACCGGGGCCCACACCTCCAACTCTGGGTCCACGGATCTGAGGGTAGAGCCCAGAGGAGCACCCCATTTGGGTGGCCACAGCTGATGTCCAGGACAATGAAACAGAACATCACCTGAAACTGAGATCCTGCCAGGTTCAATATAACAGTTCTGATAGAGTGTCAGATGCTATAAGCCCATGATGGAAATTCCTCAAAAGTTGTCCAGAAGGGGAATGGTCTTGGTCTTGCGACTTGAGAGTCCTGGCTCAGGGTCAAATGTTCAGGATTAAATTCAACAGTATTAAAATGCCTTGTGAGCAAGTGGAAGATATGCAAGCCATGTCTTTTGGGTGCCAAATAAATGCAGAAGTCAATGAGATCATAGAGGACACTAGCTAAGTCAGGTGGAGTTGCCAACTTCCTTCTGTTGATTAAAAATAACAAGAACTGAGAGGTGCATGGGATAAGTTTCTCTGAAGGGGGAACATGCGAGTTTCCTGCTATCATCCAGTCCACAGCACTGGAGTTCCAGAACCTTCTCCTCTGACTCCAAATCCAATCAGCTCCTCAGAAACGCTGCCATAGTGTGGTTTGATGTTTCTGATGCAGCAGCTTTGAGTTCTCAAGGAAATGACCCTCAAAGTCTAGGAACATCAAGAATCAGATACAGAGATTAGAAAATGATTCTGTAATATTGACACCTTCATGTTAAAGGGTAGTGCTGCATTTGGTATTATTATGATGAAATACTTGAGGTTGGGTAACTTTATAAAGGAAAGAGGCTTTTTCAGCTCGTAGCTCTGCTTGTTCAAGGGCCTACATCTGGTGATGGATGTATTGGTGGCAGAGTCCCAGGCAGCACAGGGCATCATAACATAAGAGATGGAGAATACGTGTGTGTGTGTGTCTTCCTAGCCTTCCCCCACCTCCCACCGCCTATGATGCTGCCAAGACCCAGTCAGGGGGTTGCACCCAATGACCTAGTCCAGCTTCCACAGGGCCCCTCTAAACACCATGGTGAGTTACCTTCCTACCCACTTAAGGTCTTATGGTGGAGATTGAGTTTCAACACAGTCTCTTGAGGGAAACACTCAAACCATATCCAAACCATAGCATTAAACTTAAGAACAATTTTATGCATGTTTTTCATGCCAGTGATTTCAATGTCTTAAAAGCTTACAATTCCAATTTAAAACATGAAATTGATTTTAGGCTTGTAATTTTAAATTGAGGGGCATAAAAACATTGACCTAGCTCATTGGCATTATTAGAATAAAATTACTACATTTGCAAATTTAATTTATTGTATTTAGTAGAAAATTTTATAAAACAGCTTTTGTCTCAACTGGTTTTGAAAGTGCCATTTCAATTATTTAAATGATGAATAGAAAACCAAAAGTGGTAAATTCATACAAGGAGTTTGAAATGTTTCAGAAACTTTATTAAATAAATGGAGCTTGCAAATAGAGCGTGATAGTTGTGGGAAATTCAGCTTATTCAAATAGAGTTAGCCACACAGTCTTCACAGCCCTTCCTCCCCAAAAGATTAGTTTTATTTTATTTGAACATATAGATTTATAATAGAATAGCATGCTGTGTGTATCAGGTATGTTGTATCTGTTTTGTGCTGCTCTAACAGAATGCTGGGTAATTTATAAAGAGCAGAAGTTTGGTTCTTGGTTCTAGAAGCTGAGGGGCTGTGTCTGGTGAGGGCCTTTGTGCTGCACTGTAACATGGCAGAAGACATCGCATGGGCAAGAGTGAGTCACAGATGTCACCACCCTCACCCTTCCACACATGGGCAAGAGTGAGCCAGAGAAGGGTGTTACCACCTCTACCTCTCCAAGCATGGCATTAGATCCATTCACCAGCCCGGAGCCTTTCTGGCCAGAAAGCTTCCCATCAGGTCCCATTCCCAACTGCTGCACTGGGAGTCAGGTTTCCAACACAAACCATAGTAAGGTCAGGATACTTATGGCAGAAAGTAAACAGAGACCACATCTAAGGGGCCTTAAATAACTGGGGTGGGGGTGAGCCTCCTCTTCTGAGAAGTCTGAAGGGAGACATTCAGGTGCAGGACTGTCAATGAAATCAGTGCCAAAATCTCCTTGATGTTTTTTCATGACCACAAGGTGATCACATGACCACAGAGGGCTGCCAGGACTTCACAACTGCAACCAGGCAAAGAGCTTGAAACGTAGCAGACACACAATCAACAATTGGCAAACGTTGAATGTATGTAGAATATTATCTATCTATCCATCCAAAAACATTTAAAGTGTGAGATATGACAAGGAACTAGGAGTTGGTGCTTTTTAAAAAAGATTTATTTATTTTATTGCAAAGGCAGATTTCCAGAGAGAAGGAGAGACAAGGATCTTCCATCTGCTGGTTCACTCCCCAAATGGCCACAATGATCAGAGCTGAGCCAATACAAAACTAGGAGCCAGAAGCTTTCTCCATGTCTCCTAAGCAGGTGCAGGGTCCTAAGGCTTTGATCCATCCTCTACTGCTTTCCCAGGCCCCAAGCAAGGATCTGGATGGGAAGTAGAACAGCTGGGACATGAACTGGTGCCCATATGGGATCCTGGTGCTTGAAGGAGGAGGCTTGGTCAGTTGAACCACTGTGCCAGGTCCAAATCAGTATTTTTTTTTAAGATTTATTTATTTTTATTACAAAGTCAGATATACAGAGAGGAGGAGAGACAGAGAGGAAGATCTTCCATCCAATGATTCACTTCCCAAGTGAGCCGATCCGAAGCCGGGAACCAGGAACCTCCTCCGGGTCTCCCACATGGGTGCAGGGTCCCAAGGCTTTGGGCTGTCCTTGACTGCTTTCCCAGGCCACAAACAGGGAGCTGGATGGGAAGTGGAGCTGCCGGGATTAGAACCGGTGCCCATATGGGATCCTGGGGTGTTCAAGGCAAGGACTTTAGCTGCTAGGCCAAGCCGCTGGGCCCCCAAATCAGTATTTTTTATAGGTGCTCCAGGTGATTCTTCAGCAAGTACCTCCCTACACCTCTAGCCTTCACCTAGTCCCCCAACTTCAAACTCACATTACTTACTCTGCCTCTCCTTTAACTCTCCATCAGGTGTCTCAGTCTGTGTACTCTGAATAGAATTTTGAGGTCCCTCTTCTCCTCTGCCTGGTGCTCAATTCATAGTCCTGTGTGTGGCTTAAAGACACGAGCAATCCTTATTGACACTGCCCTTGTCAAGGGAGCATGGAGAACCTGAATGAACAGAAAGCTAGTGCTGCTTGCTGCCATGCGTAGCAACTTGTGTGCTGAGCCTGGTGTCTTGCATCTTTCACGAGCATCCACGCTCCTGAAGCACACTACCTTGGAAGCTGTGACAATTTGATCTGTTTTCTCTATTGTATGGGCCTTGTCCCCTGTGCTGTTTACTTCAAGTCAGTCACGTTTTCACATCTTGGCTGGAATCTTCTCTGAGAAACTTTCCTTGGCCACCCAACCTACAGTAATCCCCTGAACCCCAACTCCCAACCACTCTTGAATACTTTAGATGCTTTATTTTCTTCCAAGAATTTATTAAGAAAATGTGGCAATCTCAGAAAGCAGCATTTCAAAAAAAGCACATTATAATAAATAACTGTGTAACCACAGCATTGAGGTTGAGCTACAAAACATTTATCACAATGCGTTTGATACTCCCTGGGTATCCATTCCGCCACCTAACCCCATCCCCTTCCCTCATTTCACAGGAGAGAGCGCTGACCCTAGTTTTGTGTCATTCATTCCTGTGCACTTCATAAAATGAAATAGCTTTTACCATTCAATAGTTGCGAGTGTGATTGTGCATATTTTACATAAGAAGGTGTTATATTCTACATATTTCCCTGCAACTTGCTTCTTTAAGTTGTGGTCATAAGACCCTTTCCTTGGTTGTGAGACAACCCACACTACACAGCTCTGTTCACTCGTTTTTGCTACTCTTCGCCACTGTAGGAATGAGTTGCACGTTAATCATTGTCTTACGAGCTGACATCTAAATTCTCTCATGGTCATTCTTCTTGCATAAATGTTTAAGAGTTGTTTTAGGATGTACAAGTATTCCTCGGAATAGAATAATGAAGGAAACGCATCTTTCGACTTTTCTAGTACTTACATACTGCCAAAGGATTTTTCAAAGGCCCTACCCATGACAATATTTCAAACCTCACTATTGCATATTTCCCATTAACAGATGATAAATTCTTTTTTTTTTTTGTAGTCAGGGACTTTATTTATTTATTTATTTATTTATTTACTCACTCAAGAGTCAGGAGCTTCTTCCAGGCCTCTCACAAAGGTGGCCTAAAGAGTTGGTTTTCTTTTTTTTTTTTAGGTTAGTGTTTTTATTAATGAATCACTTCTGATAAAACATTTTTAAAATTTCTGTTCTCTGAAGAATGTCTTAGTACTTTCTTTTTTTTTTTTTTTTTTTTAATTATTTATTATTTAACTTCAGTAATTACATTGTATTATGTGACACAGTTACATAGATACTTGGGTTCTCCCCACCCCTCCCCAAACCCTCCCACCATGGTGGATTCCTCCACCTTATTGCATAACCACAGCTCAAGTTCAGTTGAGATTTCCCCATTGCAAGCGTATACCAAACATAGAGTCCAGCATCTTATTGTCCCGTCAAGTTCAACGGCTTCTTAGGTATACCCTCTCTGGTCTGATGACAGAGCCAGCAGAGTATCATCCCAGTCAATTGAAAGCTCCAACATACCATCAGCAAAAATTTACATCATTATGGAATTAATTGACATAGTAATGAGTAACCAATATGTTAAAAGTAAATGTGGGTTCCCAGCCACCTTCTGTGACCACCTCACCTATACTTCAATTTTAGTTTATACACAACATATAACATTCAAAACATAACATGTTATACATAACATCATATCATCTTAAATTAAGGCAAACATGTGGTATTTAACCTTTTGGGATTGGCTCATTTCCCTTAGCATTATGGTTTCCAGTTTGGCCCATTTGGCCACAAAGAACTGCATTTTGTTTTTTTTAATAGCTGAGTAGTATTCCATGGAGTAGATGAACCATAGCTTTCTTATCCAATCCTCTTTTGATGGGCATTTTGGCTGCTTCCATGTTTTTGCAATTACTGATTGTGCTGCTATGAACATAGGAGTACATGTTGGTTTCTCATAGAACAAGTGTTCTGGATATATTCCTAGGAGTGCTATTGCTGGATCATACGGTATGTTGAATTTGAGTTGTTTGAATATTCTCCATACTGATTTCCATAGAGGCTGTACCAGCCTGCAGCCCCACCAGCAGTGGAGTAGGGTTCCCTTTTCCCCGCAACCTCGCCAACAAGTGTCCTTGGTGCTTTTATTCATGTGGGCCAGTCTTACTGGCGTTAGGTGGTACCTCATTGATGTTTTAATTTGGATTTCCCTTATTGCCAGGGAACTTGAGCATGGGAAACGAAGAAGTCAAGCTCTCACTATATGCAGATGATATGATTCTTTATGTAGAAGAGCCAAGAGACTCAATACAGAGACTGCTAGAACTTGTACGAGAGTTTGGTAGAGTGGCAGGGTACAAAATTAATGAACAAAAATCAACAGCCATAGTGTATGCGAACAGCCCCAAGATGGAAAAAGACTTAACCAGCAAGATACCATTCAAAATAACAGAGAAAAGTATGAAATATCTGGGAATAAATCTAACCAAAAATGTAGAAGACTTATTTGAAGAAAACTACAAACCACTTAAAAAACAAATTGAACAAGACCTCAAAAGATGGAGTAATATCCCATGCTCCTGGATAGGTAAAATCAATATCATTAAAATGTCTATACTGCCAAAAGCAATATATACATTCAACGCAATCCCAATCAAATTGCCCAAAATATTCTTCATGGAACTGGAAACAATGATCCAAAGGTTCATCTGGAAGCACAAAAAACCACGGATAGCTAGAACTATCCTGAAGAACAGGAAGTTAGCAGGGGGAATCACAGTTCCGGACCTCTGGACATACTATAGGGCAGTGGTTATCAAAGCAGCGTGGTACTGGCACAAAGATAGAGAGGAAGATCAATGGAGCAGAATAGAAACGCCAGAAGGAAACCCACACAGATACAGCCAAATAATCTTTGACAAAAAGACAAACGACAACCCAGGCAAATGGGAAGGTCTGTTCAATAAATGCTGCTGGGACAACTGGTTGATAGCCTGCAGAAACAAAAAAATAGATCCACATCTCTCACCATACACTAAGATCAGATCTAAATGGATAACAGATCTAAACCTACATCCAGAAACCTTCAAACTTTTGGAAGAAAATGTTGGAAACACACTGGAACACTTAGGGGTAGGCCCTCACTTCCTAAAAAAGACTCCAGATGCAGTAGAAATCAAGACCAAAATAAACAATTGGGACCTCATCAAACTAAGAAGCTTCTGTACAGCTAGAGAAACAATCAACAAAGTAAAAAGGCAACCCACAGAATGGGAGAAGATCTTCGCACACGACATAGGTGATAGAGGGCTAATATCCAGAATATACAAAGAGCTACAAAACAACCAAAATGTCAAAACAAACAACCCACTCAAGAAATGGGCACGGGAAATGGGCAGACACTTCACAAAGGAACAAACCCAAATGGCAAATAAACATATGAAAAGAGTTGGTTTTCTTCCACTGCTTTTCTAGGCTGTTAACTGGGAGTTGTATCAGAAGTGGAACAGCGAGATAAGACACTGGCCTTGGCAAGTGATACATTTTATGTTTTCTTATCAATCAAGCTCACCCCTGTTGCCCTAGAAATAAATTAACGACCGCCACCTGAATATTGGTTCAGTGGCTGAAGAGATGGAGACTGAGGAGGTGCTAGTGGGACTTGAACACAGGCTGACTCCATGATACCCAATGAGGAAGCAGTGATAATGAAAACAATATCCTGTGCTACAGTGCCCAGGGCTCTGCCCCAGGAAGAGAGAAGTTAAATGAGTTCACTCGGGATGACCAGGGGTCCTTCCCCAGAGTCAAGCTGGTGTGGCCCAGACACTTTTTCCCTTTACAGATGGGAATTTCTGTTTTAGAAGATTCTTTAGCTGGTGAGAATCTGACAGGGTGGGGTAGCAAGTGAAACATTCGCTCCTCTCATGCAGTTCCCTGTGCAAACCCCAAGCAAGCACACCCCTAGGAGACAGAGAAGGAAACGCCTGGAGGTTGCTTTGACCCAAGGCGGAGAGCCAGAGTGCAGCAGCTCAACTGTTGGCATAGGCTCGGAATTTGCTCCTGGGAGGCCTTCAGCCTTCTGCTGACTCTGGCCTTTCCCCCTAGTTAATTTGCACTTGGTTTTCATTCCACATTGTCTTGGATGCTGCTTGGAATGTATAAATCTCTTTGTAGGCAAGCAAACAGCAGGGCCACCAAAGTATTGGAAAGAAACTCCCAGAGTGGGGTGGGGAAGGGTAACTGCAGGAAGGGGAGAGGGGAGAGCGGCAGTGGGGAATGGGGTGGAGACAGAGAGAAGCTGCAGATGCATGCACAGGGCTGTGACAGAATCTCCTTGTTCTTCTCTCACTGAGGACCAGCCCTGTCAGGTGAGAGAAGGAAAGAGAGAGAGAAAGAGAGAAAGAGAGAGAGCATATGAATGTGTCTAGGGGAATGTGGAAAACAACAAAGTTCAGCCTGAAAACCACTCACGTCTGCTCCCCTCAGAAGCCAGGGACCATCTCAATTGTCCCTTGATGCACCTGCTAGTCCTTCCTATTTAGATCCACACACCTTTCCATGTCCTTCCTCAAGCCACATCTTCCTAGCCTTTAGAAACATTCTGTCCCTTGTTCAGAGAAGTCTCCCAGACTTGACAGTAAGGAAGAAGGCCCTGGGCCGCCTCTGCTGGGGAATTCTGGTGTCCTCTCTAAGACCACTCCTCATCCTTTCCCTCTGGCCCAGCCCTCAATGCAACTCTGAGCTCTGAAGCAGCAGGTCTGAGTGGGCCCTGTTTCCCTCGGGGCACCTGGCACACAATCGCACTGTGACTCTTTCTGCAAAGAGCTGCCAGGTGGATGAATCTTGCGGTTGTGATGATAGCTCTGGGTGGCTGGGAGACTGAGTTGTCACCTTTTCTGCTCTTCTCCTGGGAAACTGCTCTGGGGAAGATAAACCCAGGTTTAGTCGCAAAGTAAACCAGCGACAACATTGCCCATGCAATTGCGGGGAGCGCGGGAGGCCGTGTCTGGAGGGTGGGGTAGCAGGAAGAGATTGAACAAAGAGCAACCTTTTCGCACTTTGGCATGTGGGGCTTATTATGGGATGTGTGGTCACAAGCTGGGAACATTGGGCAACTAGACATGACATTAGATGTTTACAAATATTTGCCCTGAAATATAAGTGGAGAGGCTATTTCTTTTTTTAAAAAAATTACTTATTTTAATTGGAAAGGCAGATTTACAGAGGAGAGACACAGAGAGAATCTTCCATTTGCTGGTTTGCTCTCTAAATTACCTCAATGGCCAGAGCTAAATCAATCCAAAGTCAGGAGCCCAGAGCTGCTTCTGAGTTGCCTATGTGCATATAGGATCTCAAAGCCCTGAGCCATCCTCCAGTGCTTTCCCAGGCCATAATCAGGGAACTGGATCATAAGTGGAACATCAGGCGCATGTATTGGCACCCATGTGGTACCATGATGCTTCAGTGCAAAGAATTAGCCAGTTGAGCCATCACACCAGCCTCAGAATGGCTATTTCCGAGCCCAAGCTCAGCTAAGGACTTGGAAGGGATGCAAGTCCTCACATGGTTGTGACTCTAAACACAGGGTCATCAGGTCCTATCAGACAAGAGCCAGCCTTGTAAACACAATTCAGAAGACAAATGAAAGCCAGAATTGATTGTGCAGATGATGGGGATCATCGGAAACCAAAGCAGGGACCCCAGGATGATGAGTCATTAGCTTCTATCCCACTCCACTCCCCAGGGCTGGAAAAACAGCAAGCTGGGGTCTGGGACTGCCTGGAGGAAGCTTCACCCCAAGTATGCTTTGTAGAAAGAGGGGAATGATAACAGCTGTCCCAACCTCAGGGGGCTGTTGTTAAGTCCAGCTGGTCCAACTGAGAACAGGGCGTGGCCAGCAGTGTGGAAGGTCGTTCATGGGATTGTGGTACTTCACTGCCTCCCACCAAAGCTTCACAAAGTGGAAAGCTTCAGCAACCCTCCTCCTGTGGCAGTGTTTGGACATGCAGATCAAATACGGTCAGGTTTTATCTTTTCATCAAACACACCCAGTTTCTACCAGCGGGAAGTCAAGTGCTACTTTGGCATCCTGCCAAGTGTCATTTGACCAGGTTCCAGCTAAACTAAAAGTAGGAAGTAGGAAAGACAAAATAAGCCCCTCTTTTGTCTCAAAGTGGCATTTCAACAATTGCCAGGTTTGGTGGCTGCCCAGGGCAAATCAAGGTCGGTATGATGAAGCTGCAGAATTAGGACCCTGCCACGGCTCATGCAGGGGCTGCTCAGCAGCCCTGAAAGAGATCTGTAAGGGATCTCAGCCTCGCCATTTTAATGGTAGCATGGCCATGCTTATCCAAACCCTGCACCGGCACCCATTGGTTTCTCATGGGAGCTCTCCCAACTCGTTCTTGCATGGTCCTTCTTGGTCAAAGTTGTGATACTCATTTCCAAAAGACTCAGATTGGGCTAGTGATCCCACAAGGGCTCTTGGTCTTCGATGGACATTCTAACCATTGAAAGATAAAAGGACTGTCTCAAACCTCCAGGATTCTGTTTGTCAAATTAATGTGGGGCCTTGTGTAACTCTTATCACAGACTCTGTGCTGATAAGCTAGTGGACTTCTGGTGTTCAGGTAGGTGTTTAAATACAATTAGCTTCCATAATTCCCTTAATTAAGGACTCAGGGAATGAAGTGATTTAACTTAAGCCAGTTTTCATCCATGCAGGATTGTTTCACATGTCGAAAGTGAAGCTCTGGGTTTCTTAGCTTAGGGGCAGAAACTGGACCGGAGCCAGGCGCAGTTCTGGCAATAACCCTGCAAAAGAGGAATGCGCAAGAGAATCTGGAAAGAAAGCACAATTTGCAAGAGGCAAGATACCTACTCACTGAAATGAATGCAGCGCAGGAAAAGTCAGAGCTAATAGACAGTATCTTTAATTTTTTACTTCCTATCCAAACACTTGTTTTATTGGCCAAAACCATACTTCACACAATATAACTATTTGTTAAAATGCATAATTCTCTCATTTATTTTTAAGACTCTGTCTCCTTTGTATGAAGTTTTAAGACAGCTGACACTGGTGAAGCTTTTCTTAAAAAAATTTTTTAAAGATTGATTTATTTTTATTGGAAAGTCAAATTTCCAGAAAGAAGAGAAATATGGAGAAAGATCTTCCATCTTCCGGTTCATCAGAGCTGAGTGCATCTGAAGCCAGGAGCCAGGAGCTTCCTCCGGGTCTCCACTAGGATTCAAGGTCCCGAGCTTTGGGTATTTCTCTGCCAGTTTCCCAGGCCACAAGCAGAGAGCTGGATGGGAAGTGGAGTAGCTGGGACTAGAACCAGAACCCATGTGGGATGCTGATGTTTGAAGACAGAGGATTAGACAATTGAGTACCAGTCCCATGAAGCTTATTTCAAAAAGAAGAAAAGAAAAACAAAAACAAAATAAACAAGGCATTGAAGACCACAAGAAAGGCAGTTTTTAGCCAGCATTTCTCTTCTTCCAGGATTCTTAGGTATAAACATACTAGGGTGTTTCAAAAAGTACCTGGAAGTGGCCTAAAATAATGCATATTTTGATAGATAGCATAGTTTTTTTTATTACATTTTTCATGAACTTCGTAAGTCTGCTCACATAGAACTTAATTCAAGATACATGAAGTTGTTTAGACATAAGATTTCTTGAAAATAGCTTGATCATGGAAAATGTGCTATAAAAATATTTCAATGTTTGGCCTTCATCCTATAAACACAGGTCTTCATCAGTTTCAATATAACATGGCATTTTAGTTGTAGAAGAAGCTACAGGTCATATACAGTGAGATAAATGACTTGCTTCAAAATCATAAATTATAGTGAGTTACTAAAACAGCTCCACGCCTTACCACAAATAGAAATGATTTCCAATACCTTCTTCTGCGATGGACATTTGGCATAATGGCTTAGGATAGGGCTTGGGGCACATGCATTCATGAGTTCATCTTGGCTACACTTCCCATTCAACTACCTGAAAATATACACCCCGGAAAGCACCAGGTATTATCCCTGTCTCTGTCACCTAAGGGAGAGGCCCGAGTGGAGTTCTGGGCCATTAGCTTTGTCCTGGCCCAGTTCTGACTGCTGTGGCAAGTGTGGAATGACCAGTGAAAACAAGATCTCTCTCTCTCTGATTCTCTGCCTCTCAAATCAGTAAAAAGAAATAAATATGTCATACTTAAAATATAATAATTTTTCTTGTAATAAATCCTGTTTCAAAAAAGTGAAAAGATGGGGCCTAGCAGCTAAAGTCCTTGCCTTGAACATGCTGGGATCCCATTCGGGTGCCGGTTCTAATCCCAGCAGCCCCACTTACCATCCAGCTCCCTGCTTGTGGCCTGGGAAAGCAGGTGAGGACTGCCCAAAGCCTTGGGATCCTGTACCCACATGGGAGACCTAGAAGAAGCTCCTGGCTCCTGGCTCCTGGCTTTGGATCGGCACAGCACTGGTCGTTGTAGTCGCTTGGGGAGTGAACCATCAGACTGAAGATCTTCCTCTTTATCTCTTCTCCTCTCTATATATCTGACTTTGGAATAAAAATAAATAAAAAATTTTTAAAAGTAGACAGATGTGTGTCTGCTACTTTTCAGCTCTATGTTTTTTTCAAAGCCAGAGTTAGAAAGGAGAAATTTTGACAGCGCTTCTTCTCTCTTTCATATAGTCAGTTATATCTGATGATCACTGTCTCTCATAGGGACTAACATCATGACCTGCAATTATAATTCTTTTTTCAAAAATCAGTCGCTAGGTTGCAGTTCAAATCACTTGACCAGTTGAAACATATTGTTAAATAAATTTGTTCCCAATAAAAATTCCTGAATTAAAATAATTGGAGGGGCTAGCATTGTAGTGCAGTGGGTGAAGCTGATGCCTGCAATATTGGCATCCCACATGGAAGATGGTTCAGGGTCCACTCCACTTCTGATTCAGCTCCCTACTAATGACCTGGGAAAAGCAATGGAGGATGACCCAAGTGCTTGGGTTCTCAGATGGGGAAGACTCAGATGAAGTTCCTGGCTCCTAGTTTCAACCTTGCCCAGCTCTTGCTATCATGGTCATCTGGACAGTAAGCCAGAGGATCGAAAAGTCTCTCTTTCCCTCTCTTTATGACTCCCCTCCCCTATAACTCTCAAATAAACATATCATTTTAAAATCAGAAAGCTGTCACAATTTAATAAAGAATGAAAATAAGAAAAAAAAAGTAAGTTCTCCACCATGGCTCATGGGACTTTGAACCCCTAGGTATGACGTAGGTATGATGCAGCGGCAAGCAGAGGCAGCTCTCTGAGGATGAAAGAGGGAGTTATACTGAGTCCACATCAACCCAAGAGGGTGTGGATAGCAGAGATACTCAGCTCATGAGCTCCAACCCACCTTGAGGGTCTCAAGCACTTGACAAGAACCCATCCCAAAGATCCAGAACAATCCTCCACCACAAAGGTCTTCGGACTTTGACTCTGTTTTACAAATGATGCCTAAGAGCACAAAGATGTCATTTCCCAGCAGCTGTAATGGTGGCATAGGAGCTTAGAAGGCAAGAAAAAGGAACAAAACCAAGACTAAGTCACATTCAGAAAGACGTAACAGTGACATCCTACCCAGCAGGCATCAGGCAGAAAGCTGGCAGCCAGCAGGCACTAATAGCCATCCAGGGGCAGCTAATTCTCCAGGGTGCTGGAGAGTGACGTTGTGGTTAAGGCTATCATTGTGTCAGAGCCCATAAAGTTTTAGGTGAATATTAAAACACTAGAAGACAAAGGGCAATGATTATTTGTTCCCATGAAAAACTTGGAATTTGTATGAACAGTATTTTTAGGGGCTGGTGTTGTGGCACAGCACCAACAATGTGGCCAGTCCAAATCAGCATTGGTTCAAATTCTGGCTGCTCTACTTCTTCTTCTTCTTCTTTTAAGATTTATTTATTTTTATTGGATAGTCAGATATACAGAGAGGAGGAGAGACAGAGAGGAAGATCTTCTGTCCAATGACTCATTCCCCAAGCGACTGCAATGATCAATGCTGTGCCAATCCAAAGCCAGGAGTCAGGAACTTCCCCCAGGTCTCCTACGCGGGTACAGGGTCCCAAGGCTTTGGGTTGTCCTCGACCACTTTCCCAGGCCACAAGCAGGGAGCTGGATGGGAAGTGGAGCTGCCGGGATTAGAACCGGCACCCATATTGGATTCCAACACACTCAAGGCGAGGACTTTAGCTGCTAGGCCGCCAGGCCAGGCCCTGCTCCACTTGTGATCCAGGTCCCTGCTAATGCACCCAGAAAAGCAGATGGCTCAAGTGATTGGGACCCTGCACCTATGTGGGAGATACAGAGGAAGCCAATGCTCAGGGCATTGACTTGGCCTAGCTCTGGTCATTGCAGCCATCTGGGAGAGCCATTTTCTCTCCTTTTTGTGTGTAACTCTACAAAGTTAGAAATAAGCATCACTAACCATTTGACTTCCTGCCATTGGTTGCCTCTGTATGAGGTTAGATGATTGATGCATGTCATAGTGGTCTGGTCTCTCTCAAACCACAAGCAGAGTGCACTGTTACTGTACAGATGGGCAGTGGTGACCAGTGGCAAAGCTGACCTCCTTCCTTTAGCTGTAACACACAGGGAAGGAGTAGTAAAATGGCCATGTGTGGCTTTTAGGAACTACTGTTTTGGTAACTTGAAAAGTGCAGGCAAGTGTAGAATCCAGCCTTGCCATGATTGTCTACGTTTTGTAGTTTTGCAACCTTTTTTTTAACTAAAGAAGCAAAATTTTACAAATCCCTTCTTGGTCTCAACTCATTCCCCTTTTCCCTTGAGGTCTCCAGAGGTCACTTAAAACAAAAACCAAACAACAACAACAACAAAAAAACAAAGAGGACCTGGCTTGGTAGTCTAAAGTCCTTGCCTTGCATGCACCTGGATCCTTTATAGGCACTGGTTCTAATCCCTGCAGCTCCATTTCCCATCCAGCTCCCTGCTTGTGGCCTGGGAAAGCAGTCAAGGACGGCCCAAAGCCCTGGGACCCTGCACCGCATGGGAGATCTGGAAGAGCTCCTGACTCCTGGCTTCAAATTGGCACAGCTCCAGCCGTTGTGGCCACTTAGGGAGTAATTCAGCAGACAGAAGATATTCCTCTGTCTCTCCTCCTCTCTATATATCTGACTTTACAATAAAATTAAATAAATATTTTTTAAAAAGACTTTTTCGTTGTTGATGTTGGTTTATATTTATGTGTTTATTTACTGTCATTGAATTATTACTGCTATAAATTTTTTATAAAATGAACAAATTTCAGGTATTTCATATATACACGTTTAAGAACATAATGATACCCCTCACCCTGTCCTCCCTCAGTCAGAGTTACAGAGAGAGAGAAAGAGAGAGCACTCTTCCATCCATTGGTTCACTCTCCAGATGGCTGCAATGGCTGAAGCTAGGAGCCAGGAGCCTTACTTGGGTCTGTTATGTGGGTGGCAGGCCCAAACACTTAAGCCATCTTCCACTGCTTTCACTAGGTCAGTAGCAGGGAGCTGGATCAGAAATAGAGCAGCCGAGATTCAAACTACAGCCCATAGATGCCAGCACTATGGGAAGTGGCTTTATTCCTGGTGTGACAATGCTGGCCAGCCCCGTCTCAGGAGTCACTTTGAACCAAGATATCATTTGCTAGCTCTGGGATGTGACAATGAAATGAGTGCTGTCACCAGGCCAGGGTAACTGGCAGTTCATCTTTGCTCCTACGGGGTCTGAGGTCTTTACAGAGGCTTCCTGGCTCTTGATCTGAACGGATTTGGATTCTGGTTCTGCTAGGTATTGGTCATGTGACCCTGAATACCTCAATTCTCTAAGACTCAGTTTTCTCATCTCTAGAATGGGAATAACAATTGTAGCTTTGTCATAAGGATGGAATGAGGCAATTCTGAAAAGCATGTAAGTTATCATTAGAAGAACATGGAGGAGGAAGACAACTGTATCAGGAAGCAAACGATTGGCTGGGCAGAAACAGCTGTGTTTCCTCTTGACCTTGGCTTTATACAGCTTACCCAGAGGGAGTTTTACCAAGAAACAGGGCAGGTGGGGCTTCTGGTTGTTGAGAAGAGGTCCTATGATCAAAGCTGTAAGCCATCATTAGGAAAGGAGATGGCTCCAACTAATGTAGCAAATGTTTACTGAGCGACTGGTGCTTACCAAGGAGCTTTCAACCTAACGGAGACAGAGAACAGACATTCTAACCATCACTGAGGCCTGGTGGTGCTGCGTAAAAATAGATCAGCCCTGAAGAGAATACTTTCTGTAAGGCTCAGAGAAGGAATCCATCAAAGATCAATAATAACCTTTGTTGTTCTGATTGACGTGAAACTGAGGGAGAGGGAGGGGCTCAAAACTGTCCAATAGCCATTATTATAGACTCCAGTCTGAAAGTGAGATTTAACAGAGGTGAATTTAAAGTCCTGTAAGCTTCAAAACCAACTATCCAAGAGCAGAGCGGTAATGGGGAATCATTTGAAAAAGCCGCTGGGATTCTGCAGGATGGGTGCAAGTGTGATTTGAATGAATGTGTTACATAGTTGCAAAAGTCACAGAATCACAGTGACAAAGGCCAATAATGCTCTCATGCTGTTTCCCACTGCAGAGTAAACATATTTCAGAAATACCTGCTTAGAAGGATATCGACACATTTGAGTATTGACACAATGGCTTCAGGCATGGTAAAGGAATAGAAACCACTAGTTATAGAAGAAGTATCAATGTGAAGACAGCTTCATGGAGAGCAATACTGGGAGTGTGGTCCATTTTCAGATTTGTCACATGACTGCTAACACAGGTGTTTTTTCATTTTGCACATTCATATGGTTCTGTGGCTCTACATGAAATGCTCTGTTATTTCAAAGCAGCTTGTGAGCTCAATCACCAGGGATCCTTTCCTGAAGACAGTGTTCTAATTTTTCTTCCTTAAGTTTCTCCTGATTTTTTTTGTTGTTTCACAGAGTTTGACATGCAGCTCCCCAGTTGGGGATGCATGTGGCTGTGGGAAGACTGGTACAGAGCTGGGGATCTTGGCGATCTTGGAAATTCACCAACCTTGGATGAGTGGTGAAGGCCTCCAGAACACTAATCAGAAAGCAGGAAGATTCTAGGTCAAGGTCAAGAGGGCCAGGGTCTGGAGAGGCTGGGCTGTAACCTTAGAGCTATAGTGAGTGGGGATCAGCAGCACTCACTGCTGCGGAAGAACATCAGCGCCAGACTATGTGCAGGATGGTTTCTGAGCCTGGGAACTCCTTGTGTGTTTACGAGTTACTACCAACACTCCATCTCTCAGCAATCTATACATAGAGAACTCTGTAGCTCCTCTCAGTAGATAGACTTGTGGGAGGGCAGCAGCTGGGTCTGCACAACCTTCTGGTGTCTTGGTGTGGAGCTCCCACAGCTAATTTGACATGGACTGGATGGTTTTTGATAACGGGATCAGTGGTATGTAATTGGGTATTTGGGTAACATGTGCTTTCTCTGCTTAATTGGTTTAAACTCCTTTTATTGTAGTTGATGTAAATTTCAGAGTACCTTTCTGTGTCAAATTTAAACTTGAGGTATTTGTAATGATGCCACTAGATGGTGCACTTAAGCTGGCTGCCACCAGGACCTCAATGGCAATGACAAAAATGTCTTGATGGGTAACCTCATCAAAACATTCAAGGAGCTGCAGCTTACTTTTTCTTCCAGAATTGTCCTACGTGTTAGCAATTATGTCTTCCAAATTATGTAAATACAAATGTGTTAGAGTTAGTCATCCAAATCAACTATTGGTGACGAAAGCCAGACTACAACAACAATGATGGCTTCTCTTTGTTTTCGTTTCAAGTGTCTTGACTCTACTTTGCTAAACATTCTTTTATTTTTCACACAGTTAACTTCAGCGGCTGGAGTCTCATTTCTTCTGCACACATATTGATAGGAGGGCATAACTCATTTTTCATGTATTGAAAATTTGGTTGCAGCACACCAATGACCTAACTCTACAACACATCTTTTGCTTTTAGAGAACTCCAGTTTGTGGAACCATGTTAGAAGAGAGAAACGTCCCAGAACAAAATAAGCAATTGCTTTCTTTATTTAGCTTTAATTGTCTTTTGTCTCCCTCACCCCTCCCTTTCTAGGGAAATGTATTCTTCATTGTTGGGCTATGGATAACCAGGGAGGTTAGTGAGTTGTGGATAGGGCTGTGGTGTCATCACCTGCAATGGAGTCATTCCCCAACTCCCAACTCATTCTTGGCTTCCCTGAACATCCCTTACAGCCAGGATTGTTCAGATGCCTATAAAAGAGGTTAGAAAGAGCTTCAGCTGCGATGAGGTCAGAGCCAGCAAAGGAAAACAACGGAAGACTATCTGGAGCAAGACTAGCTTTGCTCAGCCTGATGCTGTCATGCCCGGAATGTGGCCAGTAGGGGGTGCCCTGTGTGCAACCCAGAAGCCTGAACTACCTGCAGGTTCTGCAATGGTGGTTGAGGCTGGGAATTCGAAGCCCTGGGTGTGCCTGTGCAGATCCAAGACGAGGTTGAGTCTGAGAGCATAGGCATCAAGAGGAAGAGACCCCAGTGAGACAGTGTCTGCCCAGGAGCAGACGATGATGCCCAGGAAAGGGCTCCCCACCCGGGCATGGGAGGGTGAGAGGGTGGCACTACTCACACCAGCCAAGTTCTTCTCCATTTCCTTGCAGTAGTCAGTTTCCTCAGGGAAAGGACACAAAGGGGAGGGTCTAAATGGCAAATCGAGGACGTGATCCGCTGTTCTGTTCTAAAGAAAGGATAGAACAGCAACCTTGTTTCTGCTGATAAGATGTTAGAAGCTATTTATAAGTGTTTCTGAGATCTGCAAAGATGACCTTTAATTCTAGACCTATACGGTTAAATTAAAAAAAAAACTGGCTTAGTTCCAGAGGTATAAAAAGAGGCATGTGGTATTTTGATATTTAATAAGAGGTGTAATGCCTTTAATTTTTAAATATGTTGGGTCAATATGTAGTCTCAGACTTTTTTATAGCCCTCATTTAGCTTTTATTGTTAAGCTCCACCTTCCTGGTTTTTTTTCTTTTCTTCCAAATGTCTTGTGTTAAGTTGTGACTTTTGGGGCCAGCACAGTGGCATAGCAGGCTAATCATGGACATATGCAGAGCTAGCATCCTATATGGGTGCTAGTTCAAGTCTCAGTTGTTCTACTTCCCATCCAGCTCCCTGCTAGTAGCCTGGGAAAGCAGTAGAGAATGGCCCAAAGTCTTGGGACCCTGCACCCATGTAGGAGACCCAGAGGAAACAGCTGAATCCCAGATTTGGACTAGCCCACCCATGGCTGTCGTGGTCATTTGGTGAGTGAACAAACAAACGAAGATTGTTCTGTCTCCTCTGTCTCCCTTCCATGTAACTCTCACTTTTAAGTAAAATAAATAAATCTTTGAAGAAATAAGTTGTGAGTATATATTTGCATCTTATAATTATGCTCTGGGGCTTTGATGTTCTCATGACATAAAATGAATGTGTTCTGCAAGAAAATACAGGTCTTAAAAAATACACGACCACATTTTATATAAATCAAATGGAACCTAAGAACAGCAAGAATTTAAAGATAACTTATATTTGGTATTAGTCATAGCTGCAGTAGCAGAAACATGAGTGTTTCAGTAGCATAGGACAGGAAAGCGTTAGGGGTCACCCTCGCGCAGCTCAGTGGGGATTGCTCACTAGGCAGGGAGGGAGTTCGGCTCCACGCTGTCACTCAAGTCCCTGACTCTTTGTAGCAGGCTGTTCTGTCATCTTCTAGGGTCTTGGTTTTCCCTCCTCTGCACCTTATCGACAGGTAACACAGGCAAGGGAGAAGGGATGGATCACACTCACCTGCTTCAGTCCAGAGGTGACTCACACTGCAGCCATTGGCGAGCGCTAGTCCCGGGACCTGTCCCTAGAGGAAAAACAGCTAGGTGTTGGTTTCAAATGGGTTATATCCACCTTGTACACATCTCCAGTTAAGGATATCTGAGGGACACAGAACTGCTCCCACTCCTTGCTTTCCTGCACCACCAGAACCTGCCCACTCATGCCATGCTCAGTCAGGAATTAGCAAAAGCTGATCTGGAAAAAGAGCTTGCAGTGTATTTCTAGGCTAAGAAATCTGGTGAAGCTGTTATTAAAGTCAACTTAATTGAGTCCTTAAGAAAACGAGCTTTAAGGCCTTGGTCAGTGCAATGGCCAGCCTACAAGCTGGGCTTCAGTGGTTCTTGTTTCTTTCGTAAAAATAATGATAGTAAAAAGAATTTCCTTGAAAGGTGGTGAGAGGGAAAGAGAATCTCCCATCCATTGGCTTAGTCCTCAAATGGCTATAATGGCTGGGGCTCAGCCAAGGTAACTCTAGAAACCAGGAACCAGGAATTCCAACTGGGTTTCCCATGTGGGTGACAGAGGTCCAGGCACTTGGGCCATCTTCTACTGCTTTTGAGGCCCATTAGAAGGGAGCTGGGTTGAAGGTGGAGTAGCTAGGACTTGAACTGGTGTTCCACTATGGGGTGCAGGCAATACTGCAGGTGGCAGCTTAATGTATGCGATTCCTGACTCTTGGGTGTCGCAGGCTGCGCAGTTTCCATGCAGGTTGGACCAGGCTGACTTGGGCAGACCATGGCCCCTGCCTTCTGAGATTGGGTCATAAAGGCCAGTGTAGCTTGTCCTATACTCTCTTGCATGATTTGCTCTTGGCGGGGAGTCAGTTACCATGTTGTGGAGACACTCAGGAAACTCCATGGGGAAGTTTACATGATGGAAAAATTAAGCCTCTCTCCAGAGCCAATCATGGCAGGGTGCCTTCTTGAAATCAAACCCACCAGGGTCCCTAGACATTTAGATGACCACAGCTGGACCAAAACTTCAGACAGATGCTGAGTCAGGACCGTTCCACCAGGCTGCTCCCACTGCCCAATCAGAAATGATGTAGGATAGTACAGTTATTGCTGCTTAGTTCAGGAGTAATTATGAACAGCTACTTAATATAATATATCTACATAACTGCGTTGTGAGGGGTGGGGTGGACAAAGAGGCAAAAGAGTCCCACAGCAGGAACTGTCATGATCTTTATTTTATTAATGAGACACTGAGGCAAATAATGAAGCAACCTGCCCAAGGTCACCCCAGATAGAAAGAGGTGGGGCTGGGAGGGGACTGGCTGCCGAGTCTCTGACCTTGTGCTCAGTATCTTTCCAGGCTTCTGAACTTGCAGAAGGGGTTTGCCTGTATCTGTGGTTCCAGGAAACTTCTCCCCTTGCCTCGCCTTCTGGTATCTTGCCCTGTACTTGTGTCTTGCCACCGCTCTGGTCACTGCCCACTGTTGCTCAGCTCATTGGTGTGGATGCCTTATATGGCCCAAGTTGCTGCTGGTAACCATCTGATGATGTGTATCTGACCCAGGGCCCTTGGGGGTATTTGCATTCGGTTCAAGAGTTATATGGGTGCTGGATAAATGTTTTTGCCAATCACCCCATTGCTGACACAGTTAAAATCAGTGTTCAGTGTTCAGGTGGTCTGAGTGGAGACAGGTGATTCACACACTGTAACATGTAAAACAATCACCTGGGGAAGGAGGAGTTGTGGCACAGAGGGTTAAACCTCAGCATAGGACACCTGTGCTCCACATTGGAGTTCCTGGAATCAAGTCTTGCCTCTTCTGAACCAGCTGTCTGCTCATGTGTACCCTGGGAGGCAGCAGGTAACAGCTCAGTTTCTTGGGTCCCTGCCACCCAGGACCAGGATGGAGTCCCAAGTTTCTAGTTTCAGTCTGATCCAGCCCTGGCTATCGTGGGTATCTGGAGAGTATATCAGCGAATGCAAGATCCACATCCTCCCTGTCGTTCTGATTTTTAAATAAGTAGAATTTTTTTTTTAATTTAAGAAAACCAAAAGAAAAGTGGGGGGACTGACTCCCTGGGTTATTGGTTTGGAACGCAGGTCCCAAGGCCCATGGGCATGCCGTCCCTGTAATGCTGGCTGTTCTTTGACAGCAAGTCTTGCTCTGGCACTAGAAGAAGCCTCTGACTGGAAGCACTCTCCCCACCACTCACTGAGTCCTCCCTGTAAGCCCAACCTCCTTCCCAGGGTGCTGCAGAATCCAAGCCTCATTTCATGCTGTTTTCATCTGGTCAGGCTGCTACAACACGCTAGATTAAGAGGCTTTTAAGACAGAGAAATGTGTTTATAGCATAATCCAGAAACTGAGACGTGCGAGCTCAAGGTGCTGGCAGACTCCATGGCAGGCAGGCCTTCTTCCTGGTTCACAGAGGCCATCTTCTTGCCACAGCCTTGCAGGGTGCAAAGGCCAGGGGAGCTCTCTGGAGTCCATTCACAAGGATGAGGATGCGACTGCATTGAGGGTTAAGTTTTACCTGGGGGATTCTGACAGGGTGCACACGTTCCAGTCCTTGTACACTCCCTCCGTACATACGGCTTCCTTTCTTCCAGGTGGTTCATGGAGTCTTGCCTGCAGTGTGGTCCAACTGCTCACCTGTGAGGATCTAGTGCCCTCCAGGGCTCCAGGAAAATCAGGGGAGGTGGCTCAGACACTATCCTGGTATGCCAACTGCACGCAGCAGCCACTCAGAACTCCAGTCACAACCTAACAGGCAGCCACAGGCGGGGTAAGAGCAGAAGAGAAGGCAGGCACTGTCTCTGCACTCAAGGGACGTAGCGGCTGGGTGGCACTCCTCCAACACCTGGGCAGTGGCTTCCATGTCACCGGGGATGGGCTCACAAAGAAATACAAATGGGGCTCCTGGCAGCACAGATAAACATGGATTCCCGAAGATAGCAACATTTGACATGACTATAAGGAACTAGTGATGGTCTAGTCAGGTTGGTGAAATACAGCCATCACCCGTGGCCAGCCCACTGACACACCAACCAGAGACAGATTTTCCAAGTGTAGGACGATGAAAGGAAGAATGATATTTCATGATATGTGGCAATGACATGAAATTTCAATTTCCATTTCTGTAAGCTGAATTTCGTTGGGAATTTTTTTAGGGTACTTTTTTTTTTTTAAAGATTTATTCATTTTATTACAGCCAGATATACACAGAGGGGGAGAGACAGAGGAAGATCTTCCGTCCGAAGATTCACTCCCCAAGTGAGCCGCAACGGCCGGTACGCGCCAATCCGATGCCGGCAACCAGGAACCTCTTCCGGGTCTCCCACGCAGGCGCAGTGTCCCAAAGCATTGGGCTGTCCTCAACTGCTTTCCCAGGCCACAAGCAGGGAGCTGGTTGGGAAGTGGAGCTGCCGGGATTAGAACCGGCACCCATATGGGATCCCGGGGCTTTCAAGGCGAGGACTTTAGCCGCTAGGCCATGCCGCTGGGCCCTAGGGTACTTCTTAACGTGTCTCTTAGTATACTCACACGCTAAATATTCACAGGCTACCCCTATGAGTTGAGTTGTGACAAATCTTCAAGTATAAGGGAACTTCAAAAAGTGTGTGAAGACAACAGAATTAAAAGATAAAAATAAAAAGTGGGCATTTAGCCTAGCTGCTAAGCTCATGGTTTAAGACTTCCATCCCAGGGCAGGTGCCATTGGCTCAACACACTAATCCTCTGCCTTTAAGCATTTGCATCCCACATGGGCTCCAGGTCATGTCATAGCTGCTCCACTTCCCACCCAGTTCTCTGCTTATGGAAAAGCAGTGGAAGATGGCCCAAAGCCTTGGGACCTTGCATTTGCAAGGGAGACCCAGAGAAAGCTCGGCTCCTGGTTTGGATCAGCTCAGCTCTGGCCATTTCAGCCATTTGAGGAGTGAACCAGAGGATGGAAGATCTTTGTCTCTTCTTCTCTCTGTAAAAAAAAATAAAATAAAAATAAATGAACCTTTAAAAAGAAAAAGGCTTCCATCCCATTTCAAGGTACCAGGCCCAACTCTGCTTTTGACTTAAACTACATGCCCATGAAAATTCTGTGAGGCAGTGATGATGGCTCAAGCACTTGGGTTCCTGGACCAAGGGAGACCTAGATTGATTGAGTTCCTGACCCTCAGGTGTGGCCTAGTTCTGTCTGCCTAGTGTTGTGGGTGTCTTAGGGGTAGTTAGCATATGGAAGCACTCTCTTTATATGTGTTTCTAATATAAAAAAGATAAAAGTAAAATCACCAACTTCATCTCTGAGCAGAAGTTCCATCAAGTTCAAAATATTTTTGTAAGCAATCACAACAACCCTAAATAATTGATGGTGCTGGGAATTTACTCATGTCAATATTTGTTTTTTACCTTGTTAACTAAAGAAGAATGGGCACCTTTTAAGTTTTTTATGGGGTGAGTTTTGTAGTCCAGCAGGTTAAGCTTCTGCTTAGGATGACTGCATCACATATTGGAGAGCCTGGTAACATGTCCCGCCTCTGCTTCAGGTCAAGCTGCTGTTACTGTGTCTGGGGCAGCCGTTTGTGGCTGAAAAATTCTCATATGAAAGCCCAAATGGGATTCCTGGCTTCTGGCTTCAGTCTTTCCTGGTTCCAGCTATTGTAGACATTTGGGGAGTGGAGCAGCAGGTGGAAATTCTCTTTTTGTCTTTCCTTCTGGCACTCTACCTTTTAAATAAGTTAATAAAACTTTTAAGATTTATACAAGGTTTGTTTTTTGGATTAGGAAACAAAAAGCAAGCAGAAGGAGCCAAATAAGAGCTGTAAGATGAAATCTAGCGAAACTCGTAAGTGCACTTTTTTAGGAGAGGAGTGAGCAGGGGCGTTGTTAGGGTAGACAAAGACTGTCCAGTCAAGCTTTTCTGGGTGTTTTTCTGCAAAGGGGTTGGTCAACATTATCACAATGCTTTCAGACCATCAGGTGCAATCCTCCTTTGGCTGTCCAACAGGAAAAATGTTTTACGTATCCCAAAAGATGGTTATCATGAACTTCACTTTTTTAAGATTTATATTATTTGCATTGGAAAGTCAGATGTACAGAGAGGAAGATCTGTCCAACGATTCACTCCCTAAGCAGTTGCAATAGATGGAGCTGAGCCAATCCAAAGCCAGGAGCACAGAGATTCTTCCGGGTCTCCCACGTGGGTACAGGGTCCCAAGGCTCTGGGCTATCCTTGACTGCTTTCCCAGGACACAGGCAGGGAACTGGATGAAAAGCAGGGGTGCCGGGATGAGCTGGCACCCATATGGGATCCCAGCATGTACAAGGTGAGGATTTAGCCACTAGAGACCATGCCGGGCCTGACCTTCACTCTTGACCTGTCAGATACTGCTTTCATGTGACCATTTCTACTTCTCGGTAGCCATCGCTTTGATTGTGCTTTGTCTTTAGAACTGTGCATGTCTGTGAAGAGATGCTTCAGGATCATCAACCCACTTGCTGAAAATTTCCATGAAAACTGCTCTTTGTGTCTCATCTGGGTGTAACAGTTTTGGTGCCTATGGCGCAGCAAGTTTGCGCCACCTTAATTTTTCAGGTTGAATTGTCTACATTGAACCAGTTGAGATTTCTGTGGTGTAGGCTGCAGCACAGAAATGATCTGATGCCTGCAACACCCTTTTATGCATTCTCAAAGTCACTTATTCATCTACCAACTTCTGTTTCTTTGAAGGAATCATCCTCATAAGTTGTGCATAAAGCACCATTAAGTTTAACCATTTTTCTGTGGAAATTGATGTCTGTTCTTATTTCAGTTGTAGCAGGATGCATATTACTCTGATACACACTCTTCAAACTGATGGCTTACCTTGCTTAGCATCTCCAGATGTGTTTCCGAACACATCTAGCAAGCTTATTTTAGCACACACACACACACACACATCCCCCTTGAATTCCTGCATAGTTTCTTAAATGCTAAGCATTTTGCATGAAGTGTATAAAGGCTCCAATCATGACTGACAGTATAAGTGCAAACCCTCAGTCCAGTCCAGGTTGTAAGAAGACAACAAGGGAGGGAGCTGAGAACACACACAGCATGTGAGCAGACCTGACCTCTCTGAGCAGTCTGCTCAGAGAAGGAGGCTGAGCTGGAGAGATGGGCAAGGTCACTGAGGAGCCACATCATCCAGGCGGCTATGGGCCTGTCTTAGGCCTGGCCGCCAAGTGATGGGCAGCTCTGGAAAGCAGCTGGACACAGCAGCAACAGCTAATGCTGACGCTGAGGTGCATGTGGAGGGCAGCATGTTTGAGGGGACAGTAGCCCAAAGTGGAAGCACAGAAGCACGGAAGGAATCTGGAAGAGGTAGCAGGCATTCTGTAGCAGATGAGCTGTCAGCAGGTGCCTCTGCTAAGGCACCAAGGCTCCTTTGGCATCAGGTTCATATGAAAAAAAGGCCTTACTTTTCTTCTTCATTTTCCAGGTCCAATACTAAATACTTCCAGTGAAATGCAACCTTCTATATTTTCTCCAATCAGGATTTGAAAATATGATAATGCAGTCCACAGGCACTTTAAACCAGTTAAACCCCATATAATCACTTGTTACTAATGTCCCAAGGCCCACAGTTAGAACCAGGTCACTGTAGAGAGTTTAGTTGGATACATGTTGTCCTTTCTACATTATTGGTCACTATTTGCAGCTTATTCTGGAGTTGCTGATTCTTAATTTGTCCTGTCACCTTGGGTGACTTTCAACATGAAATAATGTCCACCACATACTAGCCGTACAAACTGGCGAATTTTTCTTCTCACTTGTGATTGGTTAGAGAACGTGCATACCTGCCGTCCACTTGAAGTCTAGATACTTACGGTCAATACCTGGCTGGGTGGGGGAACTAAAGATCCGTAACTAACCCCATTCTTCGGAAATAAATCTTTGAGACATTCTTCCAGTAAACGAGGAGGCAGGAACCCTGGGAGGGACAGGAACTGTGGGAGGCTGGCGAGGAAGGAAGAAGCACTTCAGCGCCTTTTTCAACCTCAAGTACAGCCAGGGAGCCCAGTCGTGAGCACTAAAACCAGCAAGATGGCCAGAAAGCCGCACGAAATGCTTTCTCTGGGCCATTTTGCCTTCATTTATGTTTGGGGACGGAATGAAGTCAGAATTATTTTTAACCAAGAAAGGCCATAGAAACCAAGCCATTAAAAGGTACAGATTAAATATTCATAAGCTGCAGCCCACATCCTTAGCAGCCACCTTCCACAAGAAGCGAGGTGTCATCTCCTCTCCCAACTCCCTTGATGCCAGTCCTGCTGGGGCCGTCTCCAGTTGCAGGCCATCAAGCCCCTTGCCCCCCAGATCGGCCCTCCTTAGCTCCTGAGCACTGTCTACCCCATTTACTCGTCCTCCTTCTCTGCATTTCCATTCATCATCATTGCCACCAAGGCAGACTCATGTAGGCCAAGCTTGCCGTTTGCCCCTAAAGGAGCCAAGTATTAATGTTTATCTTATTTCTAGGAGTAGGGCAGGAATAGACAAGCCGAATTCAGGTGGGAGACCTAAAGCTAGGGTTGTGTGCTTCTTTGAACTGCTTGGGACAGGTGGGGGAGTATTTTGTATTTCCACTAGCCATAAAAACCAGTGCGTTCAAGCCAACTCCCACGACCCTTCTGGCCACAATTAAAAGTGGGTAGAAGACAGCTTTTTAAATGATTGGTCTGCTGTACAGGAGGCTTTCTGTCACCCAAGTAGATTCTAAGAGTGTCAGTGAATTAGTAAATAATTAGATAGAGAGCAAAAGGTTCTAACACATCATTTAGAGCCTTTCTTTCCTTGTTAGAGAATACTATCTGCAGTGCCCAGTGCAAAATGAAAATATAGGGCAGCTGTTCAGATACTAAGAGGTCTGGGACTGTGAGACGAGAGCACTAAAGCCCTAGCACTCAGCCTGTCTGTTTGTGCCCCTGTGCAACTACCTGAGCAGCTAGTCCTCATCTGGACTTTCCAGATGCATCGAATTTTCACTAACTCAATGGCCCTAGCTACCAGGAATTTGTCTTATTTTGGTAGAGCAAGAGTTAACTGTCCTGAAACAAATTTTCATTAGCTTGTGGGGGGTGGGTTTGCCTAGAATGGACACCTCTGATTGGTTCACCCATGTCTTGTCAGTGAGACACTCAGGGTATTGCTTGTAAATGTCCCTGTGTTGGAAGGACTTGATGCGCTTGGGAATTACATTACTTTGGGCTAGAAAACTCAATTTTGGGGCTTTGAAAATATTTGTATATTCAGAAATCCAATTTCCTGTGTTGCTTTCTCCTTTATTAAAAGATTTATTTATTTGAAAGGAGGGTGACAAATGCACTCACAATCCCACACAGAAAGAGAGAGAGGAGAGAGAATAAGTTACAGAGGGCGAGATCTTCATCTGTTAGTTTAAAACAGCCAGGGCTGGGCCAGGCCAAAGAAAGTAACCAGGAACTCCATCTGGGTCTCCCATGGTAGTACAGGGCCTCTAAGTGCTTGGACCATCTTCTGCTGATATAGTAGCAGGGAGTTGGATCAGAAGCCGAGTAGCTGGAACCAATACTTGCATACAGAGTGTCAGCATCACAGGCAGCGGCTCAACTCGCTGCCCAGCCCTGGCCCCTGCATCCACCTGAAGTCAAGACCGGTTCATCATCCACCTGCTGTTTTCTCAAAGACTTGCTCTGCTGGAGAGACTGAATCCAGTGGGAGGAGGAGCAAGCAGTGGGAACATGTAACTATAGGACACAGGATATGAGGCAGATCCCTCAGTTTCTGAAATACGGAATAGATGTGGGTCAGCCAGAAACTTGAGGCTGTAATCCTGAGGGTAGTGAAGGAAGCTACAGAGGAGTCCTTGAAACTTTTCAATGAGCTACCCTTGGGGATGAGAGGTGTTGTACAAGGAAGATCTTAGGGCCTGCCAAGTTACTTGATGGGCACCCAGTCCCTCTGCATTCCCACAGCAACCTCCATCCAGAGGCCAGGGAATCACAGCAGAGTGACCAGTACTCAATATGTACAGGAAAACAGTCACACCTTGAGCACACTGAAGCGAGCAGATGATCTTGCCATGCCTGATTGCATTCTGATAGCCAAAGTCATCCACATGGCCTCACTCCATGCCAGATGCTGGGAAAGGATTTTCTCCCCTGTCTACTACAGCACCTAATCACATGGGAAAGTATCAAAATAAGAACAATCTTGGGACTGGCACTGTGGCATAGTGAGTAAAACCACTGCATGTGGTGTCAGCATCCCATATGGACACAAATTCAAGTCCTGGCTACTCCACTTCCTATCCAGCTCCCTGCTAATGGCCTGGGGAATGCAATGAGGGATGGTCCAAATGTTTGGGACCCTGAACACACATGGGAGATCTGGAAGCTCTGGCCATGCATTCAGTTGGGGAATGAACCAAAAGAAATAAGATTCATTCTCTCTCTCTCTCTCTCCATTTCTGCCTTTCAAATAGACAAATGAAGAAGAGTAAGATGGAGGGGAAAGGAAGAGAAAGAGAAGGAGGAGGATGAAGAAGAGGAAGAGGAGGCATAATAGGAGAAGGAGGAAGAAGAGCAGTAGCAGAAGGAGGAGGGGCAGAGGAGAAGGAGAGGAAGGAGGAGGAAGAGGAGGAGGAGGGAGAGGAGGGGCAGAGGAGAAGGAGAAGAAATCTAGACTGAATCCAGCAGCCAGAGCACAGTGCCTGCTTCCCCAAGGGGACTTCCCCAGGGGACTCTGAGTCCTTCCCAAGTGGGACATGGGCATGACTGTTGCTAGTCTGGCAGTAGGCAAAGTCCAGGAAATTTAGGAAGACCCCAGGCCATGTTGCCCATCTATGGAGGAGGCCAGAACAGCTCTGAAGGATTCTGATCTGAAGATATTGTCCTTTCAGGTGTCATAGATACCTGAGCTCCTTCAAGTCCTATCTACTTCTTAGAATACCCCAGCTCACCCTGACACCTGCAACAGGGTACTGTGGTATGGAGGGAGAGTAGTAGGACTAGGCTCAGGCCAACATCAAATGTGGGGGGCCATGCAGGCAAGGTGGGAGGTGTCTGGGGACAAATGGAACTCCCCAAAGTCTAGGATACGAGACACATGGATTGACTGCCATAATGCTGAGTTCTGGACTTAGGCCTAACTGATGGAACTTGGAGGGGAAATGGGTTGGGGTTTTGGTTCATCAAGACCGAAGAGTAGGTGGATTCTAAGGGAAGTGGGGCAACAAAGAAAGAGCAAGAAGGTTTGAGAAATGGAGCCCAAAAGTCTGCTGGGACACAGTAGTCTGGAATGAAGAGGAAGTTGTCTGGGCAGTTTCTTTGCAGGAAAAAGCCCCTGCTACTCCAGCCTTCCCTGTAGGCAGGTCACAGAGCCAGCTGCCAAAGGGTTGTGCACTCCGTGGGTGTGGGTGGAGCTGGCCTGGACCCTGGTGTGGGTTCCTGCAGGATGTAGGAACTGCTGAGGGCAGATAACCCTGCCTGAGCCAGGAGCCAGGAGGTAATTCCTGCTGGCAGGTCCCTGGGTGGGTCAATATTGATGCAGACCTGACGTCACACACCTGCTCTCCTCTCACCCACTCACCCTTCCCAGCGCGGAAGGGCACAAGTCTCATTACTTGCAGCCTGGATTTGTTTTTGTGTAATAAAAAATGAAATTTAGAAAAACAAGGGGAAGCTACATATACATGTCATACATATATTCTTTGGGAGATATGATACTTTTCACTATTAAATAATTACAGAATTAAAGATGATAGCCTCATCATTTCTATGTGACAGGTTTTTCAGATGCCTACTTGACATTTCACGTTGAGCTTGGCAGACAGAATCTTTGGATCCTTCCCGCCACCTGCTTTTAGACACGTCCCCTCCATGTTATCCAGCACTGCCACTACTCTTGAAAGAAATTAGAAAGGTGTGTGAAGACCTTTCTTTAATCTTTGTGTGTGTCCTGAAATTTTTACCTCATTGCTATTAAGGAATCAAAACATGGTTTAACCCAGAGAAAAGGTGATACCGAATCTTAGAAAGCTGAAACTTACTTGAGTAGATACTCAACTAGTGTGCTTGTATGTCGAACGAATGAAGCAGTGACATTAGGTCTTCTGGGTTTCATGTATCTAGGTAGACGTGTAAGTACCTGTTGATATTTTAATGACTTAAGCATCCCTGACTGGCTACATGTCTTACCTGCTTTCTGCAGGCACTTCTCTGGTTGAATACTCTCATCAAGCATCAATATCGGCTTGTGAAGGCATTCTATTGTAATAACTGAAAGAACGCACAAAGCCCTGCATATGCCAACATCCTGTACACCAACTCAAAATGCTCTCTTGGACCCCTTATTGTCCCTTCATGTCTCCCTCACTCCCCCTGCCACCCCTCCCTCACTTCCCCTCCGACCATTCCCTCATTCCTCCTCTCACCAGGGCCTGTATGGCCGGCAATGGTGGTCTCATCTCCCTCTCTTTCTCTAAGTCCATGTCCAGTTTCCCACACTGAATGTCTGGCCAACTCACTATCCATCAGGTGTTGGCTGTCCTTCAGTTGGGGCTATGGTGGGAGTTGCTGGAGAGAAAAGGGATGAGACACAGAGTTCAACTGCTGAGCCACTGTCAGGACAGAGGTAGCTGTGAGGTGGGGACAGAGGAAGACAGGCTTTTGACGTTCTAGGTTGAGATTCATTTCTTTATAGTGAAATCATTCGAGATGACACACAGTTGCTTCCATACTTTTACACTTACATTCACTGTATACACATGTGTGCTACGCAGAGAGGAAGAAAGGTAGGAAGAGAGATGACGTGTTTACACATACCTACATAGAATATGTGCATGTGTGTGCATATATATGCTGTCACATGTGTGTATGCAAACTTTTACACTTATACCACAGAATGTATGCACACACATAAACAGGCAACCTTACTTCATGCCAGCCATGAGACAAAGAGGCGATGACCACGTCTATCTTTTCCTTATGCATCAAGTGCAATCTCTAAGATCATACTTGTTTGCCTGGCTAGTGGATTTTATCTCAAAACTTGATTTCTATCAGGATTGCATTTCAGAGATTAGTGGGATAGACTGAAGCCAAAAGGAAACCAAATTATAAAACTGTGGCTAGAGAGAAAGACTCCCAAGGCATAACTGTCAATTTCTACACAAATACAGCATATCTCAGGGTATCGATGAGCAAACATGGGCAGGGTGACCTCACTGGCTCATGACCTAGAGCATGGCACATGCCTTCACCTCTCTTGGCCTCAAAACAGAACAGGTGCTCAGAGCAGACCCTATTGGTTGACAATCCAGAAACCTCCTCCTTCCATTTTAGTTCTGTTCTGGGGACCATGCTCTCTGGGAAGGTGGGTGCCACTGTCAGCCCCATACTGGCAGCAGGGAGAGGCCAGGCATGTGTTACCTCCAAAGACATGTTGGAGCCCTGACCCTCCTACCTCTCCTTGGAGGGAGTGGTGTGCATGTGGTCTGAATGTACATCTCAAGGGCTCTTGGTTCTCAGAAGAACATTAAGGTGTGGTTTGATCCTTCAAAGGTAGGGCCGAGGGGGGGAGTCCTTTGTTCACTGAGGCCTGTCCTTAACAAAACTGGTCCTTCCCTGCATCCTGACTGCCCATCTGCTCATGTCACATGTACTGCCTTCCGATGCCATCTACCACAGGTGGCTCAGCCAGAGAAGACCTTGCCAGACCCTGCATCAAGGTGTTTGAATTTTTTCTCCAAAACCATAAGCAGAGAGAGACTCTTCGCTTTACAAAGTTCCCAGTCTTGGGTATTTTTTTTAAATAGTAACAGAAAATGAACTAACATAGTGACCTTATTGGAAAGAGACTTTACAGTGATGGCAGAGTTAAAATGGGGCTCCTGGGGAGGATCACCTTGCAGCTGGACTGGGGAAACTGGGAGACACAGATCAACATATAGGGAAGAAAGACAGTGAAGAGCTACAGGAGAGGACGACTATCACTCAGGGGAGTGACCTCCAACAGTCCTTCCCTCCCAGTTCCCAGAAGCAACCAACCTAAGAAATGCCTTGAAGTTCCATTTCCAACCTCCAGAACTGTGGGACAATGTGTTTCCATTGTTTCTGTCCTGAGTTCCATTAAAGCAATCTTGTGAAATCAACCCCACAGTCTCTGGGCTATATGCTCAATGAGGATATGTGTCCTCTATGACAAGGAGAAGATGGCGCAAAGAAAGGCACCCTCGCTTCCTGCCATGGCAGCTGTCCTCTGGACATGCCAGGCTCATTCCAGCACAAAAGCTTTTCCTGAGGATGGCAGAGGAGGAAGAGCCACTGTGAAGCACAGAACCAACCTGGCCCCAACCATGCCCAGGCATTGTACTTTACGAAACACAGGTACTCAGTACATAAAGTAACCCTGGATATTGGGAAACTGGGTTATTTAAAATCTAAGATGTATAATTCTAATTCTTCATCCCTTATGCTCTGTGTCCTTAAATGCCCTCTTGGTATCTCTCTGAGTGATGACTGAAAGGAAGAAAGGAGTAACTGGTTCTAACAGGATGTGTGTTTCCTGCAGATGGCGTTCATGTTTCTTTTTGATGATGTGGGCACTATGGATACTAAGGCATCAAAGCCAGAGGGGCATATAATTCAATTCTAGAGGATTTTTTAAAAAAAATTATTCATGCATGTTTTTAAAATGCAGTAACTTAAAACATACTTTCTGGTAGCATTGAAATGCCCTAGACTCTGGAAACATGACACTGGCTTTAGCCAAGGCAGTAGGTCATCCTCCAAGATGCCACATGTCGGCAGGTCAGGGTCAATGGGCTAGGAAGCACAAACCCAGGGAGCAAGAGAGTGACGAGGAAAGTATCAGATGTGAAGAGTGAAGGGAAGGTGCAGAAGGGAGAAAGGATGCTGAATCTGGTCCAAGAAGGATGAGATGATGCGGGTGTCAGGGCTGCAGGGGGCAGGTTGAGACCACCACTGTAGAGGAGGAGGTTCTGGCCTGCCGGGGGTGAGGGAAGTGGTGATGAATTAAAAGGACTGTAGGATTGGGCTCATGACAGTGTAAAATATTCTGATGTACTTCCCTGAAATATCCCTCCTTCAGCACTGCTTTTACCCTTTTTAAAAAGATTTGTTTACTTATCTGCAAAGAAAAGCTACAGAGAAGGAGGGATGGAGAGATAGATCTTCCATCTGCTAGGTCACTCTGTTAAGGCCACTACAGGTCTGAGGCTGAGGCAGGTTGAAGCCAGAAGCCTCCTCTGGGTCTCCCATATGGGGACAGGAGCCGCAGGACTTGGGCCATCTTTTGCTGCCTTCCCAGGTGCATCAGCAGGGAGCTGGAGCAACTAGGACTCGAACTGGCACTCACATGGTATCTGGCACTGCAGAGGCAGTAGCACGAATGACAATGTCATAGTGCCGCCCCAGCCCATTAATCTGGCCATAACTGGTATTATTAACAGGCACCTGTCCCTATGATGAGATGTAAAGAGCGCTAAAACCCTCCCACACCCAAATTTCCCTTTAACTGGACTATATAAGCACACTCACACAACATAATAGGCTGTGTTACTTGAATCAAGCTTTCTTTTAAAAACTACACATTTTGAATACACATTTAAAGGCATCAAAGCACTGAAAAAAAAAAATAAGAAGGATCTGACCAAATCTGTGTGGAACTGAAACTCAAGAAAGTTAAGGAGAATTAAGGAGAATCACCAAAATCAATTTGCTCTGAGGACATGTGCTGATCCACATGAACTTGAGCTTCTTCTGGGGATCCATCAGAGAGCCTGCACGTATCAGCACTTCATCGTGCTTCTTTTTTTATTACTGAGAAGGGTGTCAATGTGTGGATGTACCCCAGATTAATCATACACTCAACCAGTGAGTGGATGTTTGGATTGCTTCTAGTTTTCTGCAATTACAAATCAAACTGTTCTACACAATCACTTACCTGAGCATAAATTTCCATTTCACTTGGATTGAACAGAAACTTTAAGTTTCAGGAAACTGCAACACTTGTCAAAGTTGTTGTGCCGTCTTTCGCTAACAAGGTATGAGAACTCCAGTTGCTCTGTATACTCAGCAGTATTTTAACATTGTCCATTTGTTGCTGTTTCTAATGGGTATACCAGTGGCATCTAATTAAATTTGCACTTTAATGGCATTGGGAATCTTTTCCTTTTCTTAAAAAAAGGGGGGATTTATCTATTTGGCTATTTTAAATACAGAAATAGAGAAACAGAGAGAAAATCTTCCATCTTCTGAGTTCACTGCCTAGATTGCTACAGCAACCAGGGAGGCCCAGACTGAAGCCTGAATTCCATGCAAGTCTCCTACATGGGGGCAGGGACCCAATCACTTAAGCCATCTTCTGCTGTCTTCCCAGGTGCATTAGCAGGGAGCTAGATCAGAAGTGGAGCAGTAGAGACCAGCACCAAATGAGATGCTGGCATTGCCGATGAGGACTTAACTCATCAAGCCACAGTGCCGGCTCAACAATCTTTTCATTATTTATTTGTCATTCTGTATATCTTCTTGGTTGAAGTGTGTACTCAAAGTGAAAATTTTTACATTGGAATATTTGTTTGCTATTTTAACTTTGCAAATTCTCCACATATCAGAGTATGAGGTTTTTTTTTTTTTCCTGAGATTTGTGGATCTGAAAATACTTTCTCCACACTGCAGCTCATCTTCATTGTCTGAACTATGGTTCATCTACTCCATGGAATACTACTCAGCTATTAAAAAAAAAAACAAAATGCAGTTCTTTGTGGCCAAATGGGCCAAACTGGAAACCATAATGCTAAGGGAAATGAGCCAATCCCAAAAGGTTAAATATCACATGTTTGCCTTAATTTAAGATGATATGATGTTATGTATAACATGTTATGTATGTTATATGTTGTGTATAAACTAAAACTGAAATGTCAATGAGGTGGTCACAGACGGTGGTTAAGAACTCGCATTTACTTTTAACATATTGGTTACTCATTACTATGTCAATTAATTCCATAATGATGTAAATTTTTGCTGATGGTATGTTGGAGCTTTTAATTGATCAGGATGATACTCTGCTGGCCCTGTCTTCAGACCAGAGAGGGTATACCTAAGAAGCCGTTGAACTTGACTGGACAATAAGATGCTGGACTCTATGTTTGGTATATGCTTGCAATGAGGGAATCTCAACTGAACTTGAACTGTGGTTATGCAACAAGGTGGAGGAATCCACCCTGGTGGGAGGGTTTGGGGAGGGGTGGGGAGAATCCAAGTACCGATGAAACTGTGTCACATAATACAATGTAATTAATGAATTAAAAATAATAAATAAAAAAAAGAACCTGTAACACATCCATGTATGAGCCGTGCTTTTTGGATGTGATGACCTGCCCCTTTAGTCTGTTTGTGTGTCAGTAGCTGCGGCGGCCAGACGCAGTGAACTGTGCTGAATGCTCCTGACAAGTCACTGCCAAGTGCCCTGGTCTCACCTCCACGAGGCTGCGGCAGCTGGTCTTCTTGATGCAACATGAGGAGGGCAACAGCCAGATGGAGCGGGTGGGCCATGAGCAGGGGGTGAAGACAGGTCTGGAGAAGTTTGACTCTTGGAGATAGAAAACAGGTGGAGTCGGTTGAAGGGATCCATGTGGTCAAAGTTGAAATATTCAAATAAATCACAAAAATAAAAACAGGTGAAGACACTGAGAAACTTTTGTATGTGACACAAAGTATCTGAAATACGTTACGCAAAATAATTAAAGCAGACGCATTAAAATGTGCCAAACTGCATTTACAGTGTGGAAGGGTTTCAAACTGTTTCAAAGAAATGAATCCTTTTATTAAAAGAAGCTCCACTTAGAACCTCACTTGGCTTAAAAAACAAACAAACAAAAACACAAGACAGATAAAAGTGGAGGAGGCCCTTACGGCACCGCAAAGGTGGGCACCAGCAAAGGTGGGCATGGGGTCATGCCTGATGTTCAGGGGATGCCTAGTAATGATTTCCTCTTGAAAGACGGTTGTTAGAGAAACTTGCAAGTGTACATAAGATACAGAAGAACAAAAGATTGGAAGGAATAACAGCAAAAACTGAGCTGTCAGCAGGGCACATCCAACCCACCCAGGCTGCTTCTACACTCGCCAGTTCTGCTCGGGAGGTGAATACTTTACACCTACGTTTCCCAGTTGCTGGTTAAGAGAGATACGCAAGATTACTCACGAGAAACGGGTGTCTTGGAGGAGAGGTGCACAGCTGTTCAGGCAACCAGCTTCTCGTGGCAATGAGGCCTGAGAAAGATGTCTCCTGTGAATTCTCACAGCGGGGAATCAGATTCCGTGAACAGTATTCTTTCACAGACGCGGTGGTAAATTTCATGCACCTGTTACTTATTTTCCTCAAGAGGCTAATGAGCTAACATCAAAGTGCGATTAATAAAAGCTGTTTTTATGAGATGAAGCAAGTGTATTGAGGGGACAAAGTAATTTCTAAATACCCAGGTCACTGTCATTGCATGACATGGCCGCCCCATGCATTTGCCCCACAAAGGACATGTGTTTACCTTTTTCGGAAAAATAATCATCTCTTCAACACTTATCACTTGTGCAAGAGTAATGCACATTGATTACAAGAACACAAACAGTGCTGACATTTATAAGCATGAAAAGTGTCACTTCCAATGATCCCATCCCTGAAAGATACAGGTTTCAGTTCCCGCCTGTTCCAGTCTGTTCTTTCAAAAGGATTAGGTATGTGTGTGACACTCACAGACACATTTCTATTACTGGCCCATGCCCCATCTAACACATAGAATCCCATCTTTTAATACCCCGGACTAGCTCATTACATCAACATTAATTCCTTCATACCTATTGGTGGAGATTGAGGTGTTTCCATTTTCATCACGGTTAAAAATCAAGCTTCGGTTAATTCTTAAAGATATTTTTATTTGCACGGCAGGATAACAGAGTAAAAGAGAGAAAGAACCGGGTGGAGATCATCCCCCTGCTGGTTCATTCCTCAAATGGTCACAACAGCCAAAACTAAGCCAGTCCAAAGCTAGCAGCTTCTCGACTAATTTTTTATAGGCATGATTTCAACACCTTACAAAGTCTGTTTCTGGCTTCTCGGGATTCTGAGCCCAGAGCCCCTTCTGCTTGCAGACCTATTGTTAGCTCATTTGCTTTTTTTCTTCACCTTCAATCCAGGTATCCTATGCTTCATTTCTTAAGGCCCTGACCTCTACCTGATGCCTTGCAGGCCAGAAGGAAACAGTTCCATGCTGAATGTCACCGATGGCCATGGCAGCCATGCAGTTCATCTTCCCAGGTGTGAATGCATTCCCATTGTAGCAATGTCTGGCTAGACACAAGGCTTCCTTCACAGTCATGAACCATCCTTAAAGAAAGCCATGGTTAGGCACATGAGGTGTCTCAGGCCAGACAGAGTCAGTTGCCCTAGAAACCCAGTCAGTTTTACAAGTGGTTACAAATGCACCTCGGCATGCTCAAGCTCCTATGTGAAATAGTGTAGCATTGGCATACAGCATGTGCGCACACACACACAAGCACACAGATCTTCCCATATACATGAAATCATCTCTAAGTTACTTGGGACACTTAACACAAAGAAAATGCCGTATGCACAGCTGTTGTGCTTATTATTTGGAAAACAATGACAAGAAGATGTCTAGATATTCTGTTCAGTGATAGTGTGTGTGTGTGTGTGTGTGTGTGTGTGTGTGACTACATTTGATTTGTGGAGAGTTGGAGCCACATGTGTAGAACCCATGCATACCTGGGCTGGTTCTTTCTGTCGGATCAGTATAATTTAATTTGTGCATCCTGCACAGCAGCTCACATGCCCAGCCCCATCTTAACTACCTGCTGCTTGTTCACTGGGTCCAGGCTAAGGTTTTGCAGAAATCAGGGTTCTGGTTTTTTCATGGCAGATGAGCTCACGGACTGCTAAATCAGCACTTCACATCCATTTACACACTCACTGGTGCAGCATATGTTTTCTGTTAGTCAAATATAATTTTGTTTTCCTTTGAAAATAGGATTTGAGCCGAATGTTCTACACACCCCGTATTGCCCCATGTGGGAGTGCCAGAATTCAGTCCTCAGCACCAGCTCCTGAGCCCAGCTTTTGCTATCGCAGATTCTTGGTGGCAACAGGTGATGGCTCGAACAGTTCTCTTTCTCTTCCCATCCCCATCTCTATTTGACTCTTTCTCAAAAAACCTTTAAAAAACAGAGAATACATTCTCTCTGTTATTATGAATAATCATTATTTAAAAATCTGTAATTTATTTATTTGAGAGAGAGAGCACGCTCCCATTTGCTAGTTCATCCCTTTCACCCAATGTCTGCAATGACCGTGCTGAGCCAGGCCGTAGCCACGTGGGGGACAAAGACCCAAGTATTTGAGCCATCCCCTGCTGCCTCCCACGGTGCACATGAATGAGAAGCTGGAATCAGGAGTGGAGCCAAGACTTGATTCCAGATACTTTGATGTGGGATTGTGTATCCCAGCTGCTGGCTCAAGCACTAAGCCAAACACTCATCCCTCAAAAACTATGGCAGACTGGAAATTAGCTAAAGAAATGGTAACAATTAATAAATTTGTACTAGATCACATAATTTGAACACAAGAGAATGTTGGCAATTTGCATTGTGTTTTATTAAATTTAAGTATTTGTGAATCTTTTAAATTTCCAGTTTTGCCTGCAGAGACTTGAGATTGCTTGACCAGTGCCACTGAGAATGAGAGTTCCCCCTGAGTGTGCGTCTCTGCACAGATGCATACTCCACTAGATCCTGACCCTGTGACAGAGTGTTCTGGGCTCTTTTTCAAATGAGCCTACCCAAATCACTTTGATTATTTGTTGGCGAAGAAAGAATCCACAAAAATCATCTTTATTCACCTACAGGAGCACATTCTAGAAACATCCCAGTGAGTGCTTATAAACAGTGATCTTTTTATGCTGTGGGTGATTTTCCCCAGAGCCTATGACCAGGTGCTCCATGAGTCAGTTTTGCTCATATCAGCTCTGGTAAAGGAATATTTGTCCAGACATTACCATATGCATATGTAAGCCCAATTCTTATCCACCATGATCCAAGTCTGCTGCATAGAACATCTTGGACTTTCTATGGGCTAATATATGGCAATTCCTAATATCCAAAGTATGATAACTATACTGAGCCTAATGACATATTTACTCATCTTCAGGGTATGATATGAAAAGCTAGTGTCAGCTCTTCCTTTGGGAGACAACATTAAGGTTTATCCTTAGCCAGCGAACAAACATAAAAGCACCTGTTGGAGTTGTCGTTTCAATTAGTGGCTCCAAAATAACTGCCTGCCTGTGGTAGTGGAGTAGCCGAACAGGATGTCGACATGAGCAAGAATTAGACTCATGGCCATTGCATTTCTGATCTAGCTCCCTCTAATGTACCTGAGAAAGTAGCAAAAGATAATCCAACAGTGTGGGCCCTTGCCACCTACCTAGCAGACCCAGAAGGAATTTCAGACTCCGGGCTTTGTTCTGGCCCAGCCATGGCCATTATAGCCATTTATGGAGTGAACAAGATAAAAAAAATTCTCTCTTTTTCTCCTCTCTCACTGTGTCTTTCTCTTTCTGTACCTCTGCCCTTCAAGTAAATAAAAATTCTAAAAAATGTAAATGAAAAAGTCAAATGTACACCTCAATCTCAAATGAGAAAAATGTGTAAATGTTCTGAAAGGTTCTCTAAGGATGACATTTCATACTCAAAGGCAGGACTGTAATTTTTCAGTTTCTTTATGCCTTGTCACAGTCAAGACATAGTACACACCAAATCCACTGCTAAGAATTGATGAGCAGCTGGGCAGGTATTATGGCACAGTGAGTGAAGCCACCCAGGGCACTCACATCCAATATCGAAGTCAAGTTCCAGCTCTTCTGCTTCAGGTTCAGCTTCTTGCTGGTGCATGCTAGCAAGTAGCAGGTGATGGCTCAAGTGATGGGGCCCTTGTTACTCGCATGGGATACCAGATGGAGTTCCTGGACCCTGGATTTGACCTGACCTTGCAAATAAGTCTTCTAGAAAAAAAAAAAAAAGAATTAGTGAACATAGAGGCAAGAGTACAGCTGCCTTGGTTTAAAATATGTCTGTCTTGCTGACTTGATGTCAGGTTGCCCCTAAGCTTTATCAGATAATCTCCGGTTTCCCCAGTGAGACAAGAAGAACAGCTCTGGGCTGCTGCTGGGCAGATTCTGGGGATCCAGTACAATGGGAAGGCTCTGGTAATGAGACCTATGCGCTAAGAGGGTGACACCATCATCAGAAAATGAATTCCCTCTAAGAATGCCAACCAAGACTTCTCTCTCTGTTATCTTTCAGTAAGTTCCCATTTGTTCCTAAAAGCCTGGTTCAATTTTCCTGCTTCAGGGTGAAACATTGACTCTAATGCTCTCTTTCTCTTATGATGAGGATTCCTAGAGTAATTTTTCATCCAAACAGCATCAGGTAGAACTATTAAGCATATGCTAATGTAGTTAGTATCAAAAACTAGTTACAAGTGTGGGGAGCCCAACACATTCTGGAAGATGTTTGTTGTTGGGCTATCATCAGCTTGTTTCCTTTAGATTGCCTGCCTAGCTTCTTTTCCTGAAAGCAGAATGCAGAAAACATTTCTATAGGTAATACTATTGGTCAGTGCCATGAGCAGACTAAACATACCAGTTTGCCACACAGATCTCAGGAATGTAAGGACTCAAAAAAATAAAAGGCTTCCACCTGCGCAGATGTCTTCCACCTGCGCAGATAAGGACAGTCAGTATAGACAGGTGTTACACTCGCAAGTCCCAGGATAAGCCTCCAGGATGCGAAGTGTGAAAAGAACATCTCATCACGCAGTCCTGCTTGGTAACAGTGCGTGTGTGTGCACACAGGGCTCTTTGTGGGTCATCTGCGGGGCCTCTCTGACTGCAAGGACAGGTTGCTAGAGAGTCAGCACACAACTCGTGCATCTACAGGCTGGGTCAGAGGGACAGGAGGTGCAGAGGCAGCTGCGGGAGCAAGCTGAGGTTGGAGGAAGGCTTTATCATGTAGGACTGAGGGCTGTTGGCTGGCACTACTAGGTGCCTCACCGCTTGACCTGAAGTTGCCATTTTCTCTATCATAAGAAAGCTGACAAAGGGCAGCAGCAGGTTCCTGGGCTGTGGCTCCCTCAGTATCAACCAAAAGGCCAGGCACACTGAGGACCCTGGGGAACCAGTTTTTTCCAATAGAGGCACTTGAAATATTTCCTGCACCAGGAACATCAAGGAAGACCCAAGATGTGTCTCCAGTTGGGGAGCTGGCATTGATATGGAGGCTGTTTCTTGTGACACCTCACCTCCTTTCACAATAGGCAGGCATGCTCACTTTAGAGCCCTTTCTTTTTTGTGTCCTGAACATCTGCTAGAACTGATCTTACCCCAGGGCCAAACATGCAGTTTCAACACAGTTGCTCCAGGTAATGAGCTAGCGGAGGTCTCTGGAAATCCCTAGAATGTTTCCTTTAGCGATCTTCAGCATGACTGGCCCTTGGGAAAGGCCAGCCTCCAGGCCACTCACTCTCCTGGTGCGGGAGTCAGGCAAGGCCTTCCCTCTGGGTCCAGTGTCCTTCCATTACGCCTGGCTGTTTTACAACCCTATGACCCTGGTGCTAGAACCAGGGCTCATGCGTGGCCACACGGGACAGGACAAGTTGCCACCCAGTGTTTTGGATGGTTTCCTAACATCCATGATTCCTGGCAACAGAGAACTGCTTCCAGGGACTGGACTTGGAGTGGGGCGGAAGAGGGCGGAGAGGAAAGTGATGTGAGTTCTGCTGACAGAGTGGAAAGGCTACTGGGAGGGGCTGACTCAGCGGGAGTTCACCTTCCTTCCCGTCCCCTCTCAGGCTCCCGGTGCCAGGGTCAGCAGTTCATGCATAAGAAATCAGGATTCTTTGGAGCAATTCATGCTGCCAAATGCACACTGACAGGCTGGGCTGAACCCCCTCTGTATCTGAGGGTCATTCGCTCTGCGTCAAGTGTGCTTGACAATTGCTCAAAGGGAAATGAGGGGATTGTTTGGTATAAATGAGTCAACTTGCCTTGAATTAACACCACTTGAAACAGACCTTGAAACCCTATTTAGACAGGTCTGCAAAGCCTTGCCCGAACGGTATTATAGAACTCAGCATGCAGTTGCACCCCTCAGTTTCTGTACCATGCCATGCTTGGGGAGGAACGTGATTTGTGTATACTCTATGGTCTGGGTAATTTCAGCATGTCTGGAGGTGGCAAGCCCAAAGCATGGGTTCACCTTGCAATTATCTGCAGTGAGAACAGAAAGAATAAAAGCAGTCCACAGTGGCAGAAAACCAGCCCAATTTCTCCCTTCCCTCCCTAACCTGACCTTTTATGTCACTTTCTCTCTGAGAGTGGCTGGCTCCTGGGGAGAGATAAGGGGAGATGCGATTAAACCCTCCACCTCCGTACAGCCTTGAGGGCAGGAGGGAGAACAGTAAGCTTTCACTAGGGCAGTTAGAGTGTGGCCTATGCAGAATCTTGGGTAAGAGAATGTGTGTAAAATTGATAAACTATTTCCAATTGGTATGGGGAAAAAGGAAGTTCATGCAGTGGGTGAGGAGTGCAGAAATAAGCACACTGTATGTTCAGACAAGATGGAATGGGAGTCTTTCTCATTCCAGAGAAACGGTTGGTTTTCCCACCTTTTCTTGTGTCTGCTGTGAGCTGTGATGATGCCACAGAGAAAAGCAACTAACTCACGGGGTGTCAAACTGCTCCGTTGGAGATGCCATACCAGCCTCACACACTTTCAACACTTTCACATTTGCGTTAAATTCCTCCATTGATGACACCACTGCTTTGGCAGGGGGATTTGCCATATTCACTGAGTTCTCAAAAACTTGAGCCACTCAGACATACACATTAAGTTAAAGCCAGACCAGAAAGCTGTTTACACAAAGGCAGATAATCTTAACAGTCTTGTTAATCCTCAGTACAGGTTCTCTGGAAGGTCAGGAAGAAGAAATCTGGCCTCAGCATCTACACAGGAGCCCCAAGTTCCCCAAGGACCCCAGGAGCTTGGTTGCTGCCGCCAATGGTTACCCCTTCTGCTGGGCTTGGCAGAAATATGCACTCATCCAGAAAAAGGCTTCCATCAGTGTCTCCTGCCCCTCCTCTGCACATAAGACCAAGACTTCAGGGGTGGGGGAGGGGGTGGAGGGGACAAAAATTCTCTGTTCCTATGTTAAAGCAGTTCAGAATTTATATATAGATGACACGTCACCTAGAAAACCAAGGGAGAGGGCCATGGGGAGGGTCTGTTTCCATAAGCTCAGATCTGGACTCAGTCTTGTAATCATCCTGCTCCTTGTTTCTGTGTCAGAAATTGATTTTCTGAGTTGTGCTGTATACCCACATGACCTGTGTGTGTGTCTGTGTGTACACTTGCATGTATGTATATGTATGTGTGTGTGCACTCCTGTGTGTTCTGAGAAACAAAGTTTGCCTTGTAGATGTGAAGGAGAGAGAGCTCCCATCCCTCTATGATGCTACACTGCTGGGAGGAGCTGGTCAGAGCACGGGAAGACCAAGACTGATTACCAGCAGGGAAGCTGGTGACCCTGACAATGCCACTGTGTGCAGGAGGAAAGAGGGATTTCCTTATAGAAGATAGGACTGTTGTGGAAAGGAAAGGTATATAGATCTATGCCCTAGTATTTAAAGGACTACTGTAGAGGAATTAATCAGAGTATATTTCGATTGAGGACAAGCTGCAGGCCATGGTTCCCTCTCCAAAAGCCAGGCTCAGAAAAAACAGTGAGAAGATGAGACCATAGTCCTAAAGAAACCTACACAAGAGCTATGAGGAGTGCCGGGTTAACTGAAAGCCTCCATGAGCAAGCATATGTGTATGTGTGGGGGAAGGGTGGTGGCTGCAACCAAGAAATTGAATGAACAGACTCCGTGGGTAGCAGGCAGAGGTCTTAACTGTCTTCTCCTCCTTATATCCTTGTTAAGATCTTGAGAAACAGGAGATCAAGTAAAAAAGATAAAAAAAATAGAAACAAAGAAGAAGGGAGTGAAGAAAGGAAGAAAAGAAGGAAGCGAGGAAGGGAGAAAGGAGATAGGGTGAAATAGACTATTGCAGTATGCTTAGAGCTTCAAACTCCAAGGATCATTTGCTCCGTGTCAGCCACCTCTCCCTGGGCACACGCTCTGCCTGGCATTACTGCCATGTCATTCATGCTGGAAGTTCAGCTCTATGTTCCCACTGTCTGGCTACCAATCCTAGCACTGTCATGCATGATCTCTATGACACTAATTCTTGAACTTTATCAGAATTCACCATTGTCTTTGCTTACTTTTCCAAGCCCCCGCTCCTGTGACTATATCTTCTTCTCTACCCAACAGAGATCCCTACCTCATCACTGTTGTTTCTCATGTTGTTTTTCTACCACTTAAGCATCCTTTATTCTCTCTCCACCTTCCTCATCTGGAAAATCTAACTCCCAACATTCTTACCCTAAGCCTGCATCTGAATGGCTTGTAGCTGGAGACAAATATATGTGATTGATCAACACTTCCTAGCAGTCTTCCCCATTTCCTTGGAGACCTCATTGCTTCACTCTCCAGACAACTGTTATATCTGCTTAAATCCTCCAGTATTCCTCCACTCCAAAATGGAGACCTTATTTTCAGCTTGACTAAAATAATAGAAAAACGTAGAAAGTACTCTCATTATCTTTCATCTCCTAGATTCATCTGTCAAACTTGACACTGCCTTCCTTCCGCTTTCATGGACTGAGCCATCCATATTCTTCCTGCAGCCAGCTCCTTCATCCCAGACTGGGTTCCTTAGAAGTGGCTTCTGAGATGAGCATTTAGGGGAAGCCATGTTTCAGGAAGTGTTTCCAGGAGAAACCAATGAGGGTCAAGGATGAATGAGAAAAGGGAGAGGGACAGAATCAAGCAGGGGTGTTATTTCAGGTAGAATTCCTGGGAACAAAGCTTTAGTTTGAGCTTACAATGTCCTCTATATCTGGATTCATTCTGCCAACAGGCCAGGAAGTGAGGATCTCCCCTTTGTCCCTTATCAACCAGTTCCCAAGGCTCACCCCCTCAGGATGCAAATAGCTAGGTAAATGTGGCTCTCAGCAAGTGCAGACTGTGTCCAGTGACTGCATCACGGGGTCTGAAGAATTGCAAGGATAGGCCTTTGAGAGCAAAAGCATCAAAGGACATCAAGACAAAGAAGTATATCACAGGAAGTACTAAGCAAGCACAATGTTATTAGAAAAGAGTTCATAAGGTAAAGAGATATTGTAAATTTGGTACTGTGGAGTCGAGAGAAGATTGCATACCAACTAGGGTACAGGACAAAAATGCTTAAGAGAGGAAGACATCTGCCTTTCCAATAAAATAAATACATCTTTTTTAAAAAAGTGCTTAAGAAGATAAGATACAGCAGCCTGCAGTGTGATGTAACATCCCTTATGAGTGCTGACCCTAGTCTGGTTGCTTCCAGTCTAGCTTCCAATCTAACTTCCTGCTAACCTGCCTGGGAAAGCAGTGAATGATGGACCAGCTTCTTGGGCCCTGCATTCACATGCGAGACTCATTTGGAACTCATAGCTCCTGGCTTTGGCTCATTTCATCCCCAGTCATTGCTATCATTTGTAAAGTAAACCAGTATTGGAAGATCAATTGGTCTCTTTCTCTCTTTCTTTGTCTTCCTCTTTCTGCGCCTCTGTCTTTAAAACATATAAATAAACCTTTAAAATATTAAAGAATTATGCAATGTATTGAAATCCAAGTGAAGATATGAAGAGGTGAAGGGATGAGTTAAGATTTCTTAGAAGGAGTTGTTCAGACAGGGAACCTGCTGGAGAAAATATTTCTTGACAGTTATGTGCATGCAAAAGGGTGTCTAAGTCTGCCCTGGGTTTGGCATCAGCAGATTCCAGATACCTGGAATCTGTCAGTGTTGCTGGGAAGGTGAGAGAAGGCAAAAGAAGCAAGAGGTGAGGGCAGAGAAGTTATGGGAAGGGTGATCAAATCTCATAGGACCCCAAGAATATTAGAGTCCTTTGCCCCAAGGAAGAAAATAATTTTAATACTCAGAGAACTGACAGGGACTTACACAGCCTCCCTTTCTTCATGCCCTCACTGCCCAGCTTCCTGCCCATTGCATCATCGTAGTGCTTATCTCATCTTACAGCATGCTTTCTATTTGTTTGCTTACTTACTTTCTGACTTGAGTTAGTGCTTTCTGTTGTGTTCATTCCTGCACTCTCCATGTTGGGAACAGTCTATATCAAATCTGATTAAAGTAAATGAAATAGTGAACTTGATGTCAGGCCTAAGGACCTGTGTGAAGTGCACCTCTGCTTCCCACGTGAATCAGGAGCCAGTGCCCTGGACTCTCTTTTCTCTTTGTGATGCTGACCTTGCAGCACTCAGAACACTGGTTTGCCCTCTTTAGGCACCTGTCTTGACACGTTGATTTTTCATGAACAGTGTTTTCAAGGGTGCAACTGTAGGTCTGTGTCCTTGGTGGTCAGACCTGAGCCATTTTTAGTTCTGACTGCAGCATAGATTTTCTGTCAAACAAACTTCAAAGCCACAAAATAGAAATATTCAGACTGAGGATCACACTGGAACTTCCTAAGATATATCTTCTTCAAAGAATGCCTGTGGGAAGAACACAGGAAGGTTTCAACACCAAACAGAAGGTAAATGCTGTGATCGCTTATATCGGTTGGTCTAAAACCTTAAAGAACATTTTTGTATGAGATGGATACAAAGCATATTTTTAGACACATCTTTGCAGTCCTCATAGAACCAAAGCATTAAATACTTGTCAGAGATCCCACAGCATAAGCCATAACAAAGTTGGTAGCTCTTAGAGCTTCCTCTCCATCAAGGTGAGTTCATAGAGTCATTATTCTCAGCTCACTGTGAATTCCTAGGGAACAGGTGGTCAGTGTAGTCACTTTTAAACCTGAAGACATATTTTTTCTATAGTCACATTTGCTCACATTTTACCTTTATCACTCAATATTAATGCTAGTCTAATTATCTGCATCATTATTCTCATAATAAAAAGCACATTTCTGTCCAAAGGATCATGGAAAGTGGGAATTAGAATACAAGTTTATTTGGTGCGCACTTTTTAAATCAAGCACAGTTTTTCATAATTTTCTTTTCTCATGAATTTGTAGAAGACTCCTTGTATTGATTTTGAAATCGTACACACAGAAGATAAAGGTTTTATTTGCTTCATTTAGTCTATTCCACGTCTACTGTCCACAGTCCCAAGACGAGTGCATCAAAAAGGAATTTTAAAATTGATTCATGTTTGAGTTTATTGGTCAATGTAGTAAATACAGCTAATAATTTAGGGTTAGAATCCAATACTTACAACTATAATTTGTCAATATACAATATACAGTAAAATTTGAAAATTAAAGAAAACAGTAAGATGGATTTTTAAAAAAGAAGGTACCTCTTAATTCATACCATTATTGTATTTATAGAAATTATTTGTATTCTTTTTAAAAAAAAAAGATTTATTTTTATTGGAAATGAGGATTTACAGAGAGAAGGAGATACCGAGAAAAAGATCTTCTGTCTGCAGGCCACAATGACCAGAGCTGAGCTGATCTAAAGCCAGGAGCCTCTTCTGGGTCTCCCACGCAGGCACAGGGTCCCAAGGCTTTGGGCCATTCTTGACTGCTTTTTCTGGCCACAAGCAGAGAGCTGGATGGAAAGTAGAACAGCCAGGATATGAACCAGCTTCCATATAGGATTCTGGTGGTTGCAAAGCAAGGTTTAGCCACCACTAGACTATCGCGCTGGGCCCAATTTCATGTACTCTTTTAGCCTTTTCTGATCTTTCATATTTGAAAACTTTGCAATCTTGAATGATTGGTGGTGGGAGTGAGTTTAAAACAATATATTGTCATGATGTGGACAGGAAATCAATGTAAACACCAAACATTCTGCTAAGTGCTTCATATGAATTCATGGGACCCCAGAAGAACGCTATGGAGTGAAAGCTGTTCTCTCCCAATCTATGGATGGTAACACTGAGGGGCTGAGAGGGGACGTGACTCACCCACTTCTCCTGGAGAACTGGCTTGGGAACCGGTGTTCCATACCATGCATCGTGAGCTGTCCTGTCCCCTTGATGTGGGTCACGATTTCAAAAGCGGTGCTTTTCCAGCTCTCACCATGGGTTCTTGCTGGCTCTGGTTTCTATCCTACTGCTCTTGATGAGGCGTCGTGCCAACTTCTCTGCCCAGTGCAGCACAGCTAGCTGAGTTCCCTTGCTCATTCAGGAAGCCATGAAAGTGCAAGGAAAGGTGCTGTTCTGGTCCCATGTGGGCCTCCTGCTTGCTTGTTTTGTTGGTTGTTGAATTGTTCCCCCCCTCCCCCACCGCTTATCTCTTCTGTCTAGTTGGCACAGATGAGCCCCAGGTTTTCCTCTAGCTAGAAAACGCTAGCTATGAAGTTGGTGAACAATTTAGGTGAGCAAACAGATGTTAAGGAAGTGGAAACAGCTGGTGGTGGGGAGGCTGGCAGCGTGTGTTGTTTTCATGTGAGGGTGTCCCTGGAACAGCTCCCAAGCCTGCTCCTGTGGGATCTACTCCCTCGCCTGCCTCCCTCCCCCTCCTCACTTCCCTACCCCTTTCTTTCCCTGCCTTCCTACTCCCTCCTCTCCCCTTCCTCCCCTCCTTCCTCTCTCCCTTCCAGTCTCCCCACTGCTCCTCCTGCTAAAACACAGTCTTCCTTCCCATTCTCCTCCTTTTTTTTTCAGGGTGGGGGGATGGTAGGAGGGAACAGGAAGAGACGGAAGTGATGGTGATTGTGACTTCTGCCTCAAATCCCCAAGGACTCAGAGAGAGAAAGAGAGAGAAAGAGAGAGAGAGAGAGAGAGAGAGAGAGAGAGAGAGAGAGAGAGATTGAGATGCCCGTTGCACATACAGCCATCCTTAGTGAAGGCAAGACACAGTGGACAGCCCAGACTACAGGGCTGGGATGGGCGACACTTGGGGAGGGAAGGGATAGACAACCAAGAGAAGTCCCTAACAGGCAACCAGTGTGGTTGATGGCAATGATAACGACAATGTGGAGCCAAGCTAAATGATCCCCTTTTCATTAACACCAGCAGTGATGAATGAGATACTGGTGTATATCCTTTATACATGTTCATTCTTTTCCTCCTTGTAACTGCTTTTTTGAAATAGCATGTGTGTGTTGTTAGCATTCTCTGGTTTATAAATAAGTAAATCGAGTTTCAGAGTCGCAGTGACTTGCTTAGGATCACCCAGCTATTACATATCAGGAGTGGGACTCAAAGTCAGGCAAGTCTGCATGTTCATTCCTTCATCACCTTGTGACATCACTTGGTGGCGGTGGAGAAGCACCTGAACAGGTTGGTATGCTTCCTCCGTATGAGCACTTGTGTGGGACCCACTCAGGCAACAGCAGACAGGAACTTGGATGATCCTTAATGTCACACATGATCATGTGGCTGGATGGAGGCTTCCATTAGGGAACATGAGTGTGTTACCTCTGCTTGCCTGTTAGTCTTTGCCAAGAAAAAAATACCAAAAAGCAAAACTAGTTATTCATTTATTGGCTTGTTTACCAGTTATCTACTACATGTCAGATATTGGCCCAGATGCTCAGTTATGGAAAAGGGAAGACTTGGGTCTGGTTGAGACCCAGCTGAGTAAAGCAAAGCTCTGTGACATCCTGGGAGGAGGACCAGGGGAAGGAGCTGGAGTTGCTCTCCCTACTTCTCGGGCAGAGTGAGGGATCAGGGCTTCCTTCAGAAAGAGATGGTGCTCATGCCTTATTCTGGAGGATGAGCAGGCTTTGGGATCATGAACATGGAAAGTATTTCTTCTTTTAGGCCCAAAACTGGGTCCTCTTGAGCGCACATGCTCCCCTCCTGTTCCCTGTCTCACAATCTACCATGAGTGGATGGTTGTCTGACACAACAGTGCCCCTACATTGTGGCAAGTGGGAAGTGTGCAAGGCAGTGTTGTATAATACTTTATTTAACATAGCCTTTCAATGTAATGTCAGCTAACAACAATTAGAAAAAAATCTAAGTTATGCCTGGTATATGATGAACTGTACCTTCCCCCAAATTCCTATATTCAATCTCTAGCATTTCAGAATGGGACAATATTTGGTAGCAGGGTCTTTAAGGGGTAATTCAGTGAAAATGAGGTCATCAGGTTGGACTCTAATCCCATTTGACTCCTATCCTTCTAAGAAGAGACTAGGACACAAATGCATTCAAAGTGAAGGCCAGACAAAGACACAGCAGAAGGCAGCCATCTCTAAGTCAAGGTGGAAGTCTCTGAATGAATCCAGTTTTGCTGACACCTTGAACTTTAGCCTCCAGGACTGTGAGCAATTATGTTTCTACTGCTTCAGTCATACAACCTGTGTTTTTGGTGACAGCAGCCTTCATCAGTCCACACTACCTATTCTTCAGGGTCCACGTAGGAGGAAGGTGTTGAGACCAATGTCATGGGTAGTGAGAGAAACTACTAGAGTAATCAGAGTGGGTAGTATCCATTAAACAGGCTGTGAGGGAGTAGTAAGCACACGGAGAGCCAGAAGCTGACTGATACTGCCATGCACTACCATGGAGCAGTAGACAAAATAATCAGAGGCTGTCTGCTGTAATGCGGACCATGATCTAGTAAGTGTACTTGGGACTGTAGGATCTTCTCAGTTAGGGTATTTTTTTTTTCTCATGAGCTAACAGGTTTCCCATGATGGACTTTTGCATTTCTGGGCAAGTTTGGGGGCCCAGTGCCCTGGGACAACCCTCTGTATCAGTGTCTGTGGAGAAACTCCTAGCTGAGAGTACTACTGTTGGCCTTGGGGGGATGCAGACAACAGGGCGCCACATCCCTTGGGTGCTAAGGAGCTCTGTGGCTTGAAGGTGTGTACTAAGAAAGGACATTTCCCAGAAGACCTGACCTCTGGGACCATACAGTACCTGACATGGCCTTGTTCTTAGTTCATACTCCACCAAAAGCAACAAGAAGAGATTTGAAAAGCACATGTGCAACACACACGTATCATCAAATTTGGTTTTCTCATGTGTAAGGATTTCAGACCCTTCCATGTGTACACAAATCCAATCTGGTCAATGAGCTTCATGACCACACTCTGTGGAAATGTTTTCTTCCAAAATGAAGCTCATTTGCTTATGAAAAGCAGATGAATGGGCACTTGGAATCCATGGAATTTTCTGAAGTGGGTTTTTTGAGATAATCCTTGAGCAAATTGAGCAAAGAAGTCCACTGAGATTTTTTTTTTCCAAAGCAGAAGATAAAATTGTACCATTTTTTCCTAATAGAGAATAGTTTAAAAGTTGATTCTAAGCCATTTCTTCCAAACACTCTCCATTTATTTCTAGTAATGAGGAAAAAAATAGGATCATGCTATATATCAGCTAAAAATTCTTTATAATCACAGAGTTAATATAATTTATTGTTTAAACAGGGACATTTTTCAGAGACAAAGAAAACACCAATAAAAAATGATGCAACGAGAGAGTGAGAATGCAGTGTTGCTGTAAATAGACACACAATCTAAATGCTAGAAAAATGTTGGCCCTACTTACCAGCTGTCACTGAAGAGTCTTCCAGTGCATTGTCTCATTGTTTGCTAAATCTGAAAAAATCACAAACACATTTTTTCCCTTCAAGCAAAACCATTTGGCTAAGCTTTGGATATTACAAATTTTCGGTATTTCTCAAAGCTTTGCCATGTGAATAACAGCCAGTGTGGGAGCCCACATGGGATGCTTCAACCAAGCCGCAGTTTTGTTAATTACTGAAGCAGTGGAATGTAGTAGAAAGAGAAGAAAGTTAGGAGTTGGGATTCCAGATTCTAAGCCCAGCTTTGCCCCAGCTAGCATGTGAACACGGACAGTTCTCTTTCCTATAAAAAGACTGGACTACATTTCCAAGATGGGCTGTGGCTCTATCACTTCCACATGGTAGTAGCTTACAGACAACACTTGGGTTGGGAAGAGAGAGATGTTGTCTGAAGCTGCATTTATGTAATGCTTTTAATGAAATGGTGGAAACAAATTGTCCACATGCAAAGACTGAGGGGTGTGGGTGTATCCTGATATAAATCTGTGGGTCCCAAGCACCACTGTAGTGCTACTTCTCAATTTGGCTTTAAAGCATAGAAGCCTAAGATGTGGCTAAGTAGAAGAACATTGACAAAGATGAGCATTGACTATAATATTGGAATTAACTTAGCGTCTTGAGGTATTAGGATCTCAATTTAGAAATGGACACATGAAGAAGCATGAAATATCTTCCTCACTGGCTTTGTTGGTGATGACTTTTGAGATGCAGTTTGATCTTATTTCGCAGACACCTGTTGGATATCCCTGGAGCTGGCTGTTAGCCTTGCCTTTGAGCCATTCACTTTCTGCATTGGAGCATCTGAATTCAATCCCCAGTCTCAGCTCTGCACTTGAGTTCCCTTCCAGTGAGACCTTGGGAGGCAGCAGTCAATGTCTCAAGTAATTGTGTTCCTGTCACCCACAAAATAGACTTGGATTGAGTTCCTGACTCCCATTTTGGCCCCAGCTCAGCTACTGCCAGCACTGGAGAGTAAACTTGAGGATAGGGGTTTTCTCCATCTCTCTGTCTATCTGTCTCTCTCTATACATATATGTATATATGCGTGTGTGTGTCTCACATAAAGAAATCTTTTTGTTTAATTTGGAAAGTACTTGTTTCACCCACTGGAATTACAAAAATGAAAAAAAATCTGGTGATAATGGAGGCTTTCAGGAAATGGAAACTTACACATTCATGACGTGAGTAGGAATTGCTGCAACATCTTTTTAAAAAATCTATTTATTTAATTTTTATTGAACATCATGTATATAGAGAGAAGGAGAGACAGAGAGAAAGATCTTCCATTCACTGGTTCACTCCCCAAGCGGCTGCAACGGCTAGAGCTGTTCCAGTCCAAAACCAAAAGCCAGGAGCCAGGAGCTTCCTCCACATCTCCCATGCTAGTGCAGGGTCCTAAGGCTTTGGGGCCGTCCTCGACTGCCTTCCCAGGCCACAAGCAGGGAGCTGGATGGGAAGCAGGGCTGCTGGGATTAAAACCGGCGCCCATATTGGATCCTGCCCATATAAATCCCACTACATAATGATCAAAGATCCATTCGGCAAGAAGAGATCACCTTACTGGTTTCTCAGGGTGTTTCCCTTTTCATTTCTAATTTTACTTGCTTTTCTTTCCTTTGTCAGTCTGGCCAGAAGTTCGGTTTTTTGCTCATCTGCTTAGAATTAGTTCTTTCATGTTGCTTTGTAGTTTTTTTTTCGATTCCATTTATTTTTGTTGTGATTTTTATGATTTCTTGCTTTCTGTTAATTATTTCTTTTTTGGCAAGTCTTTGAGATATATATCATATCATTTATTTGAGATATTTCAAATTTTGTAAGTGCCTGTTTTTGTTACATCTTATGAATTTTGATATTTTGTTTTTATTTTCATTTCTTCAAAGCAGTTTTCTTTCTTATTAATTTCTTCAGTGATGCGCAAGTCTTCTTTCGTGACACACATAGTAGCATCATTTTCCTCAAGAGGTTTCTGATGTTCTTGTTCATTTATTAAGTGACACCTTGGTCATTCAGTAGCATGCTATTTAACTTTATTGTTGTAAATTTTCTGTTTTTCTTCCTGTTGCTGATTTTGTTTTATGGCTTTTCATTTAAGGAATGTATAGTAATAGAGATAATTATATCCAGATGTGAAGATACAATGCAGTATGCATCTCTACTTCCAAATCAGAGATGGACTCCCAATGAAACTATTAAATATATCTTGACGGTAGGATGTTGGAGTCTGCAATTGCCCATACCTACAATGTCAGGATATACCTAAATAGCAGAATGGTGGACTTAAGTGACTGTTTATGAAGGACTATGCCATTTTAATAATATAGGGGAAATCAGTGGGGAGGGAGTTCTCCAGAGGAGGGGGAAAAATTAGAACCTATTGAACTGTATCACAAAATAATAAAAATAAATACATACATTTTTAAAAAGAATGAATTGAGATACAGAGAGCCATTTCTTTCTATTAGTCATTCATACATCTTCTTTTGTGAATCGTCTATTCAAGAAGTATTTCCCTACAGATTCACACACACACATATTCAGTGATCTGTTTTATTTCAAAAATTACAGAATATAGTTTTATTCTAATTTATTTTATTTTATTAGCCTCTTTTCTACTTCCTTTACATTCTGTGTCCTTTGGAAAGCAATCAGTGTGTACAGCCCACATTTACAGGATGGAGAGACGGGCCTCCTCCCTTGAGGACAGCGGATACACTTAACTTCTTTGACATTCTTCTGTGTAAGACATTATTCTCCTTCCCATTCGCGAATGTATTCAATCATTTGTTTATATCATAACGGGCTCATGAAGATTTGTTTTATGCTTTGGATAATACTGCGGTAGTAGGGGATTTCTTTTCTTGCTCAAACTGTTACAGTATTGTCTAATGGGAGGTCTTTCAGTCAACTGCTTTGGCACACCCCACCAGCATGGAGTTAGTCTTTTCCATGTGGATTTCCCTTGTTTCAGCACTGTTTTTTGAAGAGGCTATCATTTCTTCTCTTAACAACTTTATCACTTTGGCACCTTTTTTGAAGAGCAACTGGCTACAATAAGATCATTATAGCTTTCTCAGGCCGTGGATGTTGCTTTATACTTTTGTCTCCCAAATTGGTGAAAAGGAGTAACAAGCAAAGTGACACAGGGCCTCCTGGTACAAGGAAACTACAGAATCATATTGAATGACATGGCAAAAAGGTGTGAGGGACCCTTGCTGGTAACCTGCAGGAAATGTTCTTCTAATACCAGGACTCTGAGCCATAGAGCCCAACATTTTTTGGACAAAAAGTACAATGTCCCAATGGGTTCCTGAGACTAACAAGCGGACCACTACCACCTACTGGTCTATATCTTATATCTGTATATCTATATATCTATATGTCTATATATCTATATATCTTATATATCTATATCTATATCTATATAAGATATATATCATATATCTATAGATATGTATCTATATATTATATTCCCCTTTTGGGGAAAGAGCATCATATAATGGTTGCTGATTTATAATGGACACTAAAGCTTGGATGACGAGACTTCATTCTTTCATAATGTCTTTTTAAAAGTAGCATTACTTATACCAGCTTCTGAGTGGTACACTATATAATAGCACCAGTGGATTCTGTGGTTTTGCACCCTCATCCCTACTCTCTGTGCTCTAAAGAATGTTCTTTGCTCCCAGAAACTATTACATGAGCTCTTCCTGTTTTCACATCACCAAATGTGATGGTACTGGCAGTAGTCAGTACCACATCAGTTAGTGGCACTGTCAGAAATCCCGTGGGTAGAAAAGCAAAGTCAGTCACGGACTGTGTGAAAGTTTATTGTTGCACCTTCAGTGAGGCCACTAGTCACTAGGTAGGATGGTTAGAGATGCAGAGCGTGTCTCCTGCAGGTTGAGCTTGATTAGCTTTGGTGAATGTGAGCCCATGCTAATGTGCCAATGGATCGTCTCCATACGTCCATCATGGTCCATGCATCCATTACGCCGAAGTGAGAAATCTCAGGGACTGGCCGGCATTGACCAGCTCAGCCATTGCGTCTACTTAATTGTTCAGCTGCTTTTCCATGAGCCATTTGCTTCTTGGTTTCATCCACATGCCTCTCCATGCTACTTTTCTCCTGCATCTCCCAATATCTCTCTAGATCTTGGGACAACTAGAAAAAGAATTTGCACCTGCCTGAGAGCCCATTCATTTTTTTAATCTCAGGTCACTTCTTTATCCACACAAAGATAAAGGCTAGGTACATTTTTTAAAGACCTACCAACTGGAAGGATTTCACCCTTACCATTGTTGATTGAGACCACCCACCCCCAAGAGGGATGGATATGCAGAAACAGCACATTTTCTACTTTCATCCGTGTACCAAACCATCTCTGAATGAAACTCGGACAAACTCTGGATGAGGAGCAGTTCAGTGTTTTCACAGCATCTCGGGAGCATCTGGGCCTAGTGTCATCAACTTCTGGTTCCATCAAATCCAGGGTGTAGTTCTCATTCCCTGACTCCATGCCAATGACAAATGGACAGGGGCGAGAAGAAGGACCCTCCCTTTCCCCTTTCCTCCCTTTAGAAATCTGTCCTGCTGCAAACAGATGTCCCCTTTTCTCATACCCCAGGGGTCAGAATTTAGTTCTATGGTTAGAAAAAAGCAGCAAGTGAACCTGGGACCTACAGTCTGTATTGACCATGGCCACATGTCTCGCTTAGAGTTAAAAGTTTCAATACTGAAGAAAGAGAAGAAAATTCAGATTGGGAAACTTTGAGCCCTCTGCCACAAGCAAACAGGCCAGGAAGGGACCCAGGGTCCAGATAATAATAATAATAATAATGGATTATTGTGAAATAATCCATTGGACGACTCCAGGCTTGGGATGCTTTGTCTTTCTTGCTTCCATGGGCCCTAAAGTAAGTCTCCCATTGTCATTTCCTGTTTTCCTGTCTTAGGCAACAGAGCCTGTCCAGATAGGCCAGGGCCTCAATGCTGGCTTTGCTTACTGGAGAGTGTGTCTGATTTGCCCTACATGAGCTCAACTCTGAATATTGCATTCATTTGGTAACATTTATTTATAAGTAACATTAACCTTTTCTTATGAGTTTTGTTTTGCATTTTGTTTGCTGAAAGACTGGTGTTGTGAGGGCTTAGAAAAATAACAGTAGTAAGCTAAGTCAAAGAATCAAGGACATAGGTGGGAGTAGGAAATTGAAGTTAAAAATTACTTAAGTGCTTCCCTTGGATGTACTTCAACTGCCCAGGCTGGTGGATTTTTCCATCTTTCTCCTTCAACCTAGAATTTTTGTCACTCCCATAAGTTGCATGAATTCTAAAATATTTGAGAGTGGAGAGAATTGCTACAAAAGTACTTCAAAAGATTGGTGTAAATGGAATTTAAACATAAGCTTTTTATTTTGGTGCAAAATTATTAAAACCTTGCATATGTTTTCATACTAAACATTTTCCATGAGTTTTTTTTAAAGGTTCCTCATTTAAGAAGAGACGCAAGGCATGTTTGTGCCTTTGCCATCCAGAATTAGCCTGTTATTCTATTTTACAGATAAGCATGTGGAACTTTCATTTCATACCTTCCCTCTGACAGTCACTCTGGCTGACGGAATGCTCATCAGGAACACGTGTCCTTCAGATCCTGCCCTGGAAGGATCAGAGAGACCTGGGACTGAGCAGGCACTTTAAGGTCAGGACTGCAGGTTTCTTTTGCACATGCCAATATTGCCATAGGCCAAAGTTCAGCCACGGGGCAGAGAGAACTGTAAGATTGACTGTGGTTTGAAGTGCGGCTCCCTGTGTGACCATCAACACCTTCTGGATCACACTGGTTTTCATTCTCAGCTCTTATGCCTCACAAAAATGCTTGTTTCTTTTCTTTTTTTTTAACTGAAATTACTTTATTTTGACAATCTTTACATAGTTGATTAGGATACAAAGGGTCAAGGGCTACAGGAAAGTGGGTAAGACTATTGTTTCCAATTATTATTATTATGATGATGATGATGATGATTTGCTGTATCTGGGGTAAAGGGGGAGATGAAGGGAGAAGCCCCACCCAGCCTCCCACCCATCCCAGGTCACCAATGTGGGGCGTGCTCCGAGGGTCCTGCTCAAGTGGTTTTGATAATTCAACAGTTCTGAATTGCTGCCAGTCTCACCATTCCAAGCACGATGAAATTGCTGCAGAATTCACTGGTTGACATAGTTCACCTTAGAGTCTTCATTGGTCCAGATTCTCACTGCCAGCACATGGCTGGGGTAGTTGATTTGTTGTGTCCTCCGTCCTCTGTTGCGGTGCCAGGTGTCCTCTGCAGCTTCCAATGGACTGCCATATCCTCCATGTGTACCTGGATATGCTGTCCACTGCTCCTTCCGAGCCTCTGAGAAGGCTCACCCATGATTTGCAGGTGGGTGCTGTAGCCTGGCCTGGTCCGGCCCACCCCCAATTCCAGCTGATGCTGGTGAGGGTTACAGTCCAGCCCAGCCCAGCAGGCACTCAATCCCAGCTGTAATGTGTACTGGTATGTGTTGAGACTAAACTTGGCCCAACCCACACTATCTGGAGCTCAGATCTGCCAATGGGTGATGTGAACTGGTTCAGCCTGGTCCGCTCCTGACCCATGCCAAATGTATGCTGGTGGGTACATTTCCCTGGCCTGGTCTGGACTGCTCCCTATGGTTCTTGCGCTCATCTGCAGGGACTGTGTCCTGCCAGAGGAGTTGCTAATGCTCCTCCATCAGAACCTCTCCCAATGCCAGATCTTGCACACACTGGTGGGTCCATGAGCTAGTCCTACTTAGTCCAGCTCCTGTCCTAGTAGGAACAGTCGCCTTTCCTGACCAGCCTTCAACCCATTCTGGTTCTTACTGTTGGCTGTTTCAGCCCAGCCAAGGCTCTTCCATACCCAGACACAGCTCACACATGGCTCAGTAACCCTAGCCTAGTCAGTCCTACATCTACCCTGGTCCTCCAGAGCCCCAGATAGTGCTGGAGTATAGCCCGGCCTGGTACAACCAGCCCAGTCCACCCTTGTGCCAAGGGATACAGCAGCCATACCCAAATCAGAATGCAGTCCCCACTCTGACCCCTGCACTCACCAGTGGGAACCCTAACCCAGCTAGGGTATCCTCTTAGCTCCCCAACTAGGCCTGTTCCCAGCCATAGATCGCATGCATGCCAGTGGTTGCTCTGACCCAGCTTGGCATAGCCCCTCACCTGTCTTGGCCCCTGCCTTCGATGCTGTGGCCTATCATCCCTGGCTCATGCAGACCAGTAGGTGTAAGAGCCTAGCTCGGCATGAGCTGTGCTCCGTCCTGGTTTCTATTCTTGCTTGTGAGCTAAGGTTTGCTCGGCCCTACCTAGTCCACCCCCTTGCATAACCAACCCACACATTAGCCAGCCATTGGAGCTATTTTGCCCAAATTGCCCAACCCCCAGGCCTGGACCATGTGATCATCAGTGAGAATTGTAACCCACTAGGGGAGTTTCCCAAGTTCCCCCACTTAACCCACTCCCAGACCCAGTTCTCATGCATGCCAGTGAGTGCTAGGTCAGTGCCCAGCATAGTCTGGCCTTCTGTTTTGGCCTTGTATGAGCTGCTGAACGTTGCTGCCCAGCCCACCTCACACCCTGTTCAGGATGCACATTAGGGTGCTGCTGCCTTGACCAGCCCATACTGTTGGTTCCTTTCCCCATGAGTGATGGCAGGTTCCATGATCATATTTAGCTCAGCCCATCACCACCCCAACTCTTGAGCTAACCAGTGGGACTAGTATTTCCACAAGATTTGGCCTACACATCCCTCACAGAATATACCCCCGGAAATGGTTCTCATGTGCTGGTTAGTGTCATTGCCCTGCCTAATGTGACCCAACCCCTGATCCAACATTCTGTCAGGTACTAGGATCTGGCCCTACTAGACAAGTCCTCAGCCTTAGCTTTCGCATGGACTGGTGTGTGGAAGTCAGCATTGTTCGATGATAGCAAGTTTTACATAGAACTCATAAGTAGGCTGGTATATCAGTCTGACTCTAACAGATCATCTGGTCGCTCTCCTCCAAACCACCAGGTCTCAGTACCCTCGCTTACCTTCAAGGAAAAGTTATTCTGTCACTGGGAGTCCTTCAGGATTGATTTACAACCCATAAGCCCAGTGGGCTCCCCAGAGCGATGGTTGCAATGGCTGGAGCCAGGGCCTCAAGCATGGAGTCTGACCGGCCAACAGGCTGCTAATGCTTGTTTATTTTCATCTACATGAAAAGTAAAGCAAGAGAGAGAGGAGAAAGTATCTTCCACCTGCAAGTAGGCATCCAAATGCCCATAACTCTTGATGCTAGGCCAAGTTGGAACTAAACGGGAGCTCCATGTTGGTTTCCCATGAGATGGGCAGGGGCCCAAGAACTTGAGCTATTGTCTACCAGGCAGCAGGTTGCATTAGCAGACAGCTGGGTCAGTAGCATGGCAGCTAGAGCTCCAGCCTACCCTCTGACATGAGATACAGGCAACCGAGTGTAACCTGATGTACCTTAATGCCTACCTCTCTTGTGCTCTTCCTCTTCGTGATAATGGGCAATTTACCCAGTGTTCTGGCCTCAGTTGTCTCATGTATAAGACAGACCATATAGCAACTGTGTGAGGAAGAGTGGTCAGTGTCTGGAGACTGCTGACCTGCTAACCCCTTCCTTTTACTTGGAGGCCCTCCTGTGGTATGTGCAAGCAGGAAACATCTCTAAGTCTGTCCTGGGAGCCACCTGTCTCCCTGGCACCTGGGAAGGATGTCAAGCTCCTGCTTCCCAGCTGGAAACTCCAAAATGGAACTCCCAGAGGAGGGGACCCAAGAGCCTTTATGCTCTCTTCCCTGATGGTTCTTTTTTATTATTTTTGTAAATTGTGGTGAATAATATACATATACATAATTATCATCTTCATAATGTTTAAGCATATGGTTCAGTAGGGTTGAGCACACTCACAGTCATGTGTCTCCAGGACTCCCTCAATCTTGCCAAGATGAAGTTCTGAGCTCTTTAAATAGCTTCCACCACCACCACCAGCCCCTCCCCTGCCACTGGCAGAATCATTTTTCCATCTCCATGAGTTTGACTCCTCCTTGAGAGACCACAGTATTTGTCTTTCTGTGACTGGCTTATTCCATGAAGCCTCACATCCTTGAGGTCCATCCAGAATGTGGCATTCCTTTCTTTGAAAAGATGGGCCAGGGAGCTGGCCTTGTGACATGGAGAATAAAATCACTGCCTCCATGCTGGCACCCCATTTGGAAGCCAATATGAGTCCCCACTGTTCCATGTCCAATCCAACTGCCTGCTAATGGCCAATGAAAAGCCCTGAAAGATGGCCCAAGGATTTGGGCCCTTGCCAGCTATGCAGGGGACCAAGATTAAGCTCCTGACTCCTGTTTCCTGGCTTTGGCTATCCTGACAGTTGTGGATATCTTGTAAATGAACCAGCAAACAGGTCTCTCTGTAACTCTTTCAAACAAATAAATTTTTAATTTTTTTCAAACGATGCATGATATTCCACTATATCGACATTTAGCATTTTGCAATGAACACAGGAGTGCAAATACCTCTTAGACATCCTGCCTATAATTATGTGGGGCACAAATTCACAGGTGGGATTGTTGGATCACATGGCAATGTTAATTTTAATATTTTGAGGAACCAGAAGATTCTTATGTCCACCAGGCCTTGAAAAACACTGGGTTAGGGCACAAGAAAGAATGGATGTGATGACCAAGTGCCAGGCTTATCCAGTAAGGCCACAAAGGCTGTGGGTTTTAGGAAGAGAGATGAGAAAAGGCAAGGAGTGTGGGTGCACAGAGAAAGTGATGCCTGATGGACTTGTCTTGACCCAGATGATACGCCAGGGCAAGGCAGTCCAGGAGCAAACCCCAGTCACCCATCCAGGTGAGGAAGACCTGGAGTGCAGTAATGATTGGAGAGAAAAAATATGGCTGAAAGCTCATGGGAGATTAGCTTGTTGAGTTGTGTGTGAGTCCAGTTACTGACATCCCAGGGGATATACACAGTGACTGAGATTCAGTCAGACAGCAGTCAATTGCCACAGGCTCTTGACGAGAGGCAGTATATGACCCTTGTCATGTCCTCACCCACGAAAGCCAGCATCAACAAAACAACACTCGAAGTGTGTTTCTGGGTAAATTCCTTTGGAGTGAACATTTCCATCAAACTATGAAAATTGTCACCGTTACACATAAGCACACACATATAATTGCATGGTTCCATTGTATCCATCAGAAGACTGTAACACACAATCGATACAAAGAATAGCTAAGGATACAACTAATGTCTTCTACAATGCCTGGTCAAATGCAAGAAAAAATATCACTGTTGGAATGGGAGAAATATTATAAAAACCTGTGTAAGAAAAACGATGTGACTGCAGAGGTTAATGCGCTAGCCACAGTGCCAGTACTGCACTTAAAAGGTCTTTGTATTATATAGCTCATTACCTGTAAGTTGTGTTAGAATTAACTGGTAAATGGGAATAATAACAAGTCATAGCTTGTAGGTTTGGGAATGATTTAAAGAGTTACTGTATACAGAGCACTTAGCTCAGTGTTAATATCGAATAACAGAAAAAATGCTGTATTAATATCTGTATTATTTAAAGAAATCAATTAATGATTAAAGAAACATCTCTAACAAGAACTCATCACTCACTGGAAACCTACAAACTCTGATTTTCCTCCTTACTAATGCAGAATTTAAATATTTGTTCCACGTGGAGTTTCTGATTTTGAGCAAAGCAAGTAAAGGCATTAATGAAAAAGCACCCAGCCCTCAATAAGATTTCAAAGTCTTTTTTTTTCTTTTCTGTCCATCTCTTTGAATTTTCTATGTCATCCTTCTTAAAATGGAAGATTTAAAAAGAATAAGAACCTGACCAGGAGTGGGAAGAAAGGGAGGCTTGGCTAGGATGATTGGTCCTCGGACTAGGGACCGAATCTCTTTTGTTTGAGGCTAAATCCTACGCCTGGCCCCCTACCTGACTTGTAAAATGAAGCCAATCACATACACAATAGCCTGTGGCCTCACCACGTCATCCTTCATCACAGCCCACCAGTTGTCACCATTAGGAATTCAAAGGCACAGACAGACATCAACAGAGGCAGCCTTGAAAATAGTGACCGTAGCAAAAGTTTTTACTGAAACTTTCAATCAAAAGTACATAACCATAGCTGCAGTAACTACAGCATTCAATCTTCTAAGAGACAAATTGAGGCTGGGAAAACAAGATAGAGATGAAAGAGAAGAAAGCAAGATAGGACAACAATAAAACAACATAAAACCACTAAGCTTTTATTATTACTATTATTATTATTATTGTTATTTTATTATTACATTGCCTGACTTCCTAGGTGCATACACATTTAGAACAGCAGCCAGCAATTTATTGGAGAGAATTATTCACAAAGTCCTGGTTATAGGTAGATATTTCTGGAAAGTAACCATTGTTGGGAAATATTTTGAAAGTTTATGAGCTAGCAGAGCACACGATGTTATGAGACTCGCAACATAATCTGTTGACATGAGTGGTGTTCTCCTGGCCATACATTCAGGGTACTAAATCAGTTACCCTCTGCAACCCAGTCAGACTCCCGAAGGCCCACAGAGCACAAGGCTCCACAAAACCCTGACTTCAGAACTGTGTGTGTTCATGTGCGTTTACAAAAGGGTACCACAGGAGAAACAGCGCGGTGATCTTTAGAGCCAACAAACATGTCAGTTGTAATTGGTGAGACTTCCAACCACAAGAGAAAAGTGGAAGAGTGTGGGTTCACTTATGTACCAACTGAAACCCTTAAAATGGTACTAGGAGACTTGCTAACACTGGCTTCCCAGATAAGGCATTTGACGTGGGCAGGTACAGCTAAGCCACAACTGGAAAACATCTTTCACAGCAACTCTGTTGAGAAGGCATATTTGTCTTTCCTGATCCTGAGGGAAAACTTGGTATCAGAAGAGAGCTGTGCTTTTCTTGATATCCTAGTCAGGGGTGTCCTTTGTTCCAGAAGAGGATTCTGTGAGTTTGGGAAGGGTGATGCCAGTTTTAGAGGCTATCTTAGCAATCAGTGTTCTGGTGTTACTGTGAAGGCATTTTTGTAGGCATGGTTTACATCTGCGATCACTTGCTCTAGGTAAAGGAGTGTGTTTTTGGTAACGTAGATGGGCCTTGTCCAGTGAGCTGGATGGGCATAAGAGCAATCTGAGAGTTCCCCGAGGAAGAATGGTAGCTGTGGGCTACACCTTTGACTCCTTTGCAAATAAACCAATCTCTTGAAATATGTCTCATCTATCTATCATTTATCATCATCATCATGAGCATCTAAATCCATCTAAATACATATCTGTGGTCTACTTAATCTGTCTGTCTGTCCCCTACTGGTTCCGCTTCTCAGGCAGAACCCTAACTGATTCAGGAAACAAAATCACTGAAAACTCCCTAGGGAAGGGGGAAAACTTGTAATTTACAAGAATAACAAAAGGCCAACAGCTCACTACTGATGGAACCAAAAACTTCCAAACAATACTGCGTGACCCTGACATGATTCAGAGAATGTTCTACTCTGGCCACTCTAATTATACGCCCTGCTATGCCCCTGACTGTGTGATCTTGGGCTCAGTGGCTAAGTCACTGTTATCAATGTCAGAATCCCATGTTGGGATGCCAGTCTGAGTCTCAGCTGCTCCACTTTTGAGCCAGCTCCCTGCTGATGCACACAGAAAAGCACTGGAATATGCCCCACTGGCTTGGGCTCCTGACACCTGTGTAGGAGACCTAGAATTTTTGACTCCAGGCTTTGGCCTGGTGTAGCCCTGTCTGTTATGGCCATTTGGGGAGTGAACTAGTAGATGAAATATCTCTCTGTCTCTATCACTGTGCCTTTCAAACAAATACAATAAGTCTTTAATTTTTTAAAAAATATTGTGCCTACATTTCCCTGTGGATAGTTTTATAATTATAGTAAGTATCAGATAAAACAATTGAAAATAAGTAGTACAGACTGTAGCATCAGATAGGTTTAATTAACATAAGTTCTTTCCTTTGCATCTCTAAATTGTTACTCTAAAACAAAGGGCTTCAATTGGTTTGCTTCCAAATGACCTCACACAGAAAATGAGCCATTAAAACGGGTACCTTTGAAGCTGGCATTATTGTGAGGCACATTAAGCCACCTCTTTCAGCATCAACATCTCCTGTGACCACCAGTTCGCTTCCTGGCTGTTCCTCTTCTGGTGTGGCTCCCTGCCAAAGCACCTGAGAGGGCAGCAGAAGATGGCCCACATGCTTGGACCCCTGCACCCACGTGGGGACCCAGCAGAAGCCCCTGGCTCCCAGTCTTGGCCTGGTCCAGTCCTAGTTCTTGCAGCTAGTTTAGGGAGTGAGCCAGCAGGTGGAGGATCTCTCTCGCTCTCATTCTCGTTCTTGCCCTTGTGTTCTCTCTGTAACTCTTCTTTCAAACAAATAAATATTACTTCTTATAAAAAGAATAAGCATCTTGCATATTCATAACATTTTCATAAATATGTTCTTGTGGATGATGTTGGGAGCTTCCTTTAATAGACAACATTTGAAATTGATAAATCACGAAAATTCAGGACATGGACCCACACCTATACATTTGCTCCCCTAATAGCAGTGAGCATTACATTGTTCAAACATGAAGGAAATTTGAAAAAGTCTGTGAGAAATGAATTGAAGATAGGTTTATGTGGAAAAGATCAGCAGAAATCCATTGCTTTCTTCCCCTAAACATATTTTCCTTGAATTGTTTGAAGGTCCCTTACATACCTAATAACACTAAAATCCCATGGAAGTTAGAAATGATCAGGTTGTCTTGCTGATCTGAGTAGATTCCCAATGGAAGACAGCATTCCTTTTAAACACACTGTTGTAGCATAGCACAGAGGAAGCAGACATATTTCCAACGTGTGGGCTTGGCCAGTCTCCTCTCAGTTTTGCCTTGCATTGTGGCTGATTCCAGCTCTGCTTTCAGAAGCCAATGGCATGAGATCCCTGTGCGGTCCCAACTCTTGTTTTGCGTGGCCTTTTTTACAAGTCATGTAGGATAGCAAGCCATGAAGCTTGGATGCAATGGCTGCAGCCTGGCCTACTTCCTGTCTTACCATTAACTGTCCTTGCCCCCAAAAGCTTTTGAGTTTGCCAACTTTGCACTGTAGCTATATTCAGACTGGTGCGTTTGCTTGGTTCAAAGTGTTCTTCTAAATGCCCCTGCACTCTCTTGCTTCCTCTGGAAGGCACCATGACAGCCCATGCTTTACCAGAAAAGGCTCAGATGCCATGGTCCCGCATTGATTTTTCCATTTCTTCTCGTCCCAGATCCTTCTTGGCTTGTAGCAACACTAGCTCCCTCTCTGAGTCTAACAGTGTTTACAAACTTGGACATAAATAGCCATGCATATGGAAGATGCTGCCTTAAATTCCTTGAACTCACAAGTTGGCATACAAATAGATGTCATTACAAACATCAGATCTGTATCATTGTTTTTCTGACCTTGCTTTTGAGCAGGTCCAGGGCAATCTACCCATCTCCCCTGGCACTCAAGCAAGCCAAGATACTCACTTGAATTCTTGGCCAAAGAATTTAACTCTGAATCCAGGTGCCATGTGGGAAACAACCAGGCCTTAGAGTAGCTCTTTCTGTCTACCCAAGGACTCAGCCAGAGGAGAGGACAGACACGGCCAAGATGCCCCCACATGTGCTCCAGCTTCTGAACTGCTCGCTCACCTCCTCGGCAGAAAGCAGGATTCCCGCCTCCCTGTTGTTTCCTGCAGGATAAACATTGACCTAAAATCCCTTTCTGTTGATAAGTCTGGAAGAAACCCGACTTCACGTGAGCGCTGTTTCCGGTCCTGCTGCAGTTGTTTGTGGCCTCAAAGGCCCTGGCAGGATGTTTCTCTCTCAGGTCCCTCGGGGCTCTCCCCCTCCGATGTCCTGGAACAACCAAACAGGAATGACGCCATGCTCAGGAGAGCTCTTAGCCCACACTCAGGGAGAAGAAAACACGTCCTCCAACGGAACCACATGGCCCTGTCTTTCTATGTTAGTGCAAAATTTTTTTGAATACACTTGCAGATTTTTTTTCAGAAGACACATATTGCACGAGTTTTGGGGCGACCCCTCCTGTGTGTATGTTCGTACATGTATACACACACATGCATTTATTCATATTAATGAGGAGTCCGAGGCTCAGACGTCATGGTGCAGTTGTTGGAACAGAGAGGTCGGCTTAGCCCCATCCAGGTCCATGGCTATTTCAGGTTCTCCATTTCCTCTCTTCCTTCCTCAGGCTGCTTCCTCCTTCCTTCTGACCTGCCCATCCTTCAGAATCTGCTGGAAGCTGGTTTCTTCTGCAGTCTTCATCCTCAGTTTTCTCTTCCTTGGCAGAGTGCTGGAACCAGCTCATGCCTGTCCCCATGGATTCCCAAAGCTGGCCACCAGCAGCTTTGCTCACTACTCCATTTCCCTACCGTATTTCTTTCACTGAAGATTTTGATCTTCTGTATGTATGTGGGTCCCCAACCATCAATTATATTCCTAAAAACTCTTGAGGCATATCCTTTACTTATTTATTTCTTTAACATCTGAGAACACCAAGAGCTGCAGAATCAGATGGCTTCAATGAGAACTTGATTGGGAGTGCTGAGGCACAACATGCGTGCTGGTTACTCTGAGATATGGCAAATATTTGGGCATAGATTTGATCAGTGCCAGCCCATGTAACTCGTCTGTTCATTTGTATCCAAACGTGATGAGCTAAAACAAAGATATTGATCTCTTTTTCCTTCTTTAAAATCAAGCAATTTGCTTATTTTTGTTTATTGAAAGGTGGGGAAACAGAAAGAGAAGGCAGATGGGGATTTTACATCCTCTGGTTCACATTCCAAATACCCCACAAGAGTCAGGACGGAGTCAGGCTGAAGTCCAGAGCAGACAGAGATCTAACATCTGCTGGGTCACACCCACGACAGCCAACATTGAGTCAAACTGAAGCCCAGGACCAGGAACTGAGTCTGGATCTCCAACATGGGTGGCAGGGACACGACTCCTGGAGCTATTACCTGCTGCCTCCTAGGTCAATGTGCATTTGTAGGGGGCAGTAATTGAAACGAGAGCCAAAACTTGAACCCAGACACACTGATTTGGAATGTGGGGGCTTCAAATGGCATTTTAACCTCTGCATCAAATCCCACCCCTTCCCATCCTTTCTAACCATCAAAATGTTCTATGTCTTTAGTGTGACCAGCCACACCAATGTCCCACATGCCAGGACTGCAGTTAGTTTCGTCTTTCCTTTTTTCTTTTATCATGTGTACTGGAACTGCCATGAATTACCATCAATTACATGGTTTAAAGCAATGGAAATCTATTCTCCCTTGGTTCTGGGTCCAGAAGTTCAAATTCAAGATGTCAGCAGGACCGAGCTCCCACTGAGGTTCTGAGGAGGCATCCTTCTGGCTTGTTCCTAGCTTCCGTGGCTGCTGCCACTCCTGGCCTTCCTGGGCTTGCACACATAGACTCCCATGCCACACTGTAGTCCTTAGGCCTCCTTTTGGTGTGATATTAGTCATGGAGGACTGAGTGTTGACCCTCTTCAAAAGTGATATCACTTCAACTTGATTGCATCTGGAAAGACCCTATCACCAAAGGAAACCACATGCTTAGGTACCAGGGGTTGGGTCTTGAATTGGACTTCCTTAAGGTATAATTTAGTCCACAATACCATTTCAGATGTCAGGAGTGTTTTTTGTGAATTTGTCTCGCACCTGTAGCTCTGTTACATGGAGAACACAGACTTCCTAAGGAACATTCTTAGGCTCTTTCAGGACAGATGAAAGTACCCAGCTTCTGCCATGGGTTGTCTACCACCAAGATGACTTTCGCCTGACCTCTGTCTAGCTATGTTTCTGACCAGACCACAGAATGTTCCATTTACCCACTAATGCCACAAGGTCCCTCCTGTTAGCTCTATCTGGAACTCTCTCCAGTCCCCTTTCCTAGAAACATGAGATGCCATAAAGTTTCATACAGTATTAATTAACTACATCAAACAGAATACTCAGATGAAAATGCTGGAGAAATAATGTAGAAGAAAGATCATTTTGAGAATCTCAGTGTACGCTCGCTGGTTTATCTGCTTCTAAATCTGTGTAAAAATGTAGAATTCTGAGATGTATGTTACAAGGAGTAAATTACAAGTGAGGGTATCAGAAATCTGCATTTTCATAAAAGTGTTTTATTGAATGGTCATTATTTGTGTAATTTGAAATCTGCACAAAATCACATACACAGCAAAGTGTTTATCTGTTCCCCCTGAGTCCCATCAGCCTCTTTCCTCATTATTTTACATATGCAAATACATGTAAATACCACAATTAATAAAATTTTTGTTTCTTATTTCTTGCAAAAATATCTATAAAGTTTCCTGGAAATGCATCTGATGCAAAAATTATGCACACATTTAAACTTTTTTTTGCAGAAAAATAAACTTACACTAAATTATTATATTACATCTGAATAGAATCTAGCTTTAAGCACTTTTCAGATCAGATACCACTTTGTGGACCAGCGCAATGGTTTAATGGCTAAATCCTCAACTTTCAAGTGCTGGGGTCCCATATCTGCACCAGTTTATGTCCTGGCTGTTCTACTTCAGCTCCCTGTTAATGGCCTGGGAATACAGTAGAGGATAGCCCAAAGCCTTGGGATTCTGTACTGCATGGGAGACCTGAAAGAAGCTCCTGGCTTCTAGCTTCATATTGGCTCAGCTATGGCTATTGCAGCCACTTAAAAGACCTTTCTCTCTAGCTCTCCTTCTCTCCATAAATCTGATAAATAAAAATACATAGGGCTTTTAAAAAAAGATATAGCACTTTTTAAACAACCTCTATTAGGGCAACATGAATTTTTATAGAGCTGAAGCAAGCACAAACATCAAAGTTATGAAGTTTGGGTGGAAGCATGGTAAAGTCATTGAGGTCTTGTGAAAAGTTGATCTAAATAATGGCCAAAAGAAATAATCAATTTACAGATCGATTATACTTTTAAGAGGGTAAAAGGATACTGAAGAAAAATCTTGTAATGGCAGACCAACCACATAGATTTACAAAGAAAATATTACTTTTGCTTGGTTGTAATGAAAGAAGGATGATGCTTAATAGTAGCAATAATGGCCAGCACAATGGATATCTCAATTGTTTTAGCTTACACAATTCTGCCTATAAAATTACAACGGAGCATTTTTTTCTGATAGGTGCCACAACTCTCATGCCTTGGATGGCTGCAGACAAGAACAATGGAAACTAAATGAACAGGACACAGATCCTGAAACATTTGTTAAGGAATTGTAGCAGGATGTGACACATGACTTGTGAGTATGATCCTGAAGATAAATGACAATCAAAGCAACGGCAACCAAGAGGAGGAAGTGATGCAACCAGCGCAAAGGTGGACAGCCCAAGAGCAAAGGTGCTGCTGCAGGGGATGCTGAAGGCATGCTGCTGGCTGACTCTCTGCAGTGCAGAAAACCAGTAACACGTGACAAAGTGAGGCGATGCTGTGGTGGAAACTGCTCTGGAAAGATTCATGAAAAGCTCTTTCTCCGCACGATGATGCTCCTGCTCACTCCTTTGACCAAACTGCAGCAGTTTGGCAAGTTCCAATGGGAAATCATCAGTCACACACCTTGTAGTACTGACGTGGCTTCTCCTGACTTGTTTGATTGCTAATGTTAAGAATATTGGGGTCCAGCATCATGGCCTAGTGGTTAAAGTCCTCACCTTGAACGCACCGGGATCCCATATGGACACTGGTTCTAATCCAAGCAGGTCCTGCTTCCCATCCAGCACCCTGCTTAGTGGCCTGGGAAAGCAGTCGAGGATGGCCCAAAACCTTGGGACCCTGCACCCACGTGAAAGACACAGAAGAGGCTCCTGGTGCCTGGCTTTGGGTTGCTGCAGAACCGGCCATTGCTGTCACTTGGGGAGTGAATCATGGAAAGGAAGATCTTCCTTTCTGTCTCTCCTTCTCTTTGTATATCTAACTTTCCAATAAAAATAAATTTTTAAAAAATATATAGGGGCACAGATCTTTTTTTTTTTCAGTTAATGAAGTAAAAAAGATTGCACTGACACGGTTAAATTCTCAGTCTCCCACCCCCAGCTCTTTATGGATGGACTAAGTTATCAATGTGATTGCTTACTAAAGTGTCCATGAACTTGACAGAGCATCTGTTGAGACACAGCTTTATATCTTCACATTTTATTTTTAAATTTTGTGTGTCCACGAACTTTTGAAAGTCTATATATGTGTGATCTGCTATTTACTTTTTAAATTTAACGGCATATCCTAAAGATCACATCAAACGAGGTATAGAAAGATATTCCCAATACTTAGCATGCACAAAATTCTGATGTGTGAATCCAGTATAATTTAACAACCAAAGTCTTATTGTTCTATCCTTCAGTTACTGTCAATCTTTTTGCTATTAGAAGTCTGTCTTTTCTTCATATGCCACTTATAGTATGTGCAGACATATCAGTAGCACATATGGCTAGGCTTTATGGATCAAAAGGCACATGCATGCATGATTTTCCTGGGCACTGCCACATTTCCTCTAAACGGGACCTGTACCAACTACATATGACAGTGTTTATTTCCCCCACGGTGGAACAGTCTCCTGCTGGGCACACTGCGGTCAGACCTTGTAGTGTCTACCTTGCTCTACCTTAAGCAGGTAGAGAAACACATATCAAAATGTGTATAGAAAGCTGTGGCTTATTATCCATTTCAGACTAAGCTGGTGACGGTCGTTAGAACTGCTGGAACGAGGTGAAGCTCCCTTTGTGTGCCTTCTGTGCTGTCCCACTGCCACTCAGGCCTGGCGGAGGGGCCTCATGGAGCACTCGTAAGGCTGGGCATGAGCCTCTGGAGCTTCCTGGGCTATGGGCTGGGTGCTTGATTCACATCTGGGAAGCCAAAAAGTGTGCAGCTGTAACTGAAGTGCAGAGATGTGGCCAAAGCCCAGCATATGGTCTCTGGAGACATTGCTCAAATCTGAGCCATCTTCAAAGAATTTCTATGGAATCACCAACAGCCAGCCTGGGAGGTATCAAAAGTGTAAGAGCACATACTGCAGGGGACTGGATCTCCAAGACACTTGACACCTGCCAAGGCACCAGTGGCAGATCACACCTCTACCAGCAAAACAGGATTGTGTTCTTTTCCTTGGTGGTGCTGTGGTGGGCATTGTGATCCTAAATACAGGATGAGGGATTTAGTGCCCGAGGGATGAGTGTTTATTTCTGCTGAGAGTCCAGGACTGTCAGATGCTGGAAGGCTGCACTGCCTTCCTGATGGATTGGATGAGAAATAAGGTCCCGCCCACAGCCCTTAGGAGAAACAGGGTTGCAGGATCATCCCCACTTCACAGCCTGCTAAGGTCAGCTGAGATGAGATGGCCTGGAGAGTGCCTTACAGCCCGACAGATACTTCCTTCTTTCCACACCTCCTCCCTTTCCTGCCCCGTCCCCCACCACCGCCTGTCCCAGGAAGCAATGATGGGCTTCCATAAAAAGGCAAACCAAGCAGTACCGAAAGAGGTGGCTACAGAATTCAGCTCATGCAGTACATAAGGGTCTGCCAAAATTTCTTGGGAAAAAAATACAATGAATCAGTACATTAATTTTGGCCAAAAAAAAAAAATTATGTGTGATTCGCTTCATGCTACACATTTTAATTAACTTTTTGAAGACTGTGAGTTTTGTACACACATAAACTTATCTTTAGTTCATTAGCCATGAATATTTGAGACAGTTTCGTATTTCCCAAGTGAGCAAACAAAAATGCTACGTCTCCTCCCTGTTCCCCAAAGACTTCAGCGAGAGAGGAGGGAGGGTTCCAACTCTAAGACACAGGCAGTCAAAGGTCTCCCATCTGAAGAATAAATGGAGCCCAGGGCCTGCACACCAGCCCCAAGGCAGGATACAGGGATTTTATCTGAGTCACTTCACCCAGTTAGTCATTAACCAGTTTGCCAAGACAGTTTGAACTATCTGCCTCATAGAAGTGATACGGACCATGTGTTAGCTCTGAGCAAATGTGCATGTTTGAGCTCCAGGCTCGCACCTCCTGAACCCTGGGAGACCCCTAACCCCAGCTGCTCAGGGGGCTGCGCATGAGTTTTGCAAAGGTCCTTCCCATGTTTAGCCTGAGATCCTGCCTCTAGCAGCTCGGGAACAGAAAGCTCGGTGTGTGTGTGTGTTCAGGGAGCAGCAGCCATCAAAGCCCCTTCTCCAGCAAAAATCCAAGGTGTTCTAGGCATTGCTGGACTCTGGTGTGTTTCAAAATCCTGAGAAATGAATGTCTATGCAGTTCTGTGTTCACAACCAGGGGTAAAAAAAAAAAAAAAGCCATAGCCCCACAGGTCAAAAGGCCCAGGAAGAGGAAAAAGAAATGCACTTTAGCCATGAAATGTATTTTTAAGCATTTGTTTTTCCTGTGCAGCTGTCTGGCCAAATTCCCCCCACTGAAGAGCTAAAAGCTTTTGTGTGTGTTTGAGTGTGTGATGGAGTGTGAATATATGTGTTCATAGGAGTGTGTATGCAAGTGTTTATATCTGTGTGTATGTGAGTTGGTATGTGTGTGAGCGCACCTGAGTGTATATGTGTGTGTTTAGTATAATTATTAAACATAAACTAGTTCTGAAAACTTAGCTCAGATTCAGAATACAACAACATGCTAGAATTCATTTCTTTGAGCCCTTGGCGCGAAAGTGACGTGTGGGTTGGCACAGAACGCACAGGGGCATGTTCGACAGCCCGTCGTCTCGTGTGTGGACTTCGATCTAGCTGGGAAATTCCCGGCCCTTCAGGAGGTGGGAAAGATGCTTTCTCCAGATAATATCGGAGCTAGTGGGTGACTGAATCTCCCATTAGTGAATCTCACAGCTAGTGACCTGTTCGAAACACACACACGCGCACACAATCTCTTCTACACATTTGGAGATAAAGCACGGATGGCCCCACCCTTCAGTGGTCCTGCCCTCTTCCTGACCTCACTTCCCACCTCTCACCTTCACTCCGGCCCCACCCCACAATCTAACTCTGCCCCTGCCTCTGACCCCTTTTCCCTCCGCCTGCTGGATGAACAGCTGTCTTCTCCAGGGGAAATTGCTGGGCCCTGCTCTATTGCCAGCCGCATGGGGTGCAAGGCCAGGAATAGCCCCACTCCAGGGCCACACGGGGAGTGAGGCCTGTGGTGCTGGGCTGTCTCAGATGCAGGAAACAGCAGCACTCCGCTTGAGGGGCTTCACAGCCCGCATCTCCGACCCCCGGCCCACAGCATGGCACAGCCGCGGTTCTGCTGTGACTTCAGCTCAAACTCCACCCTGCCTCTCCTCTACTTCCGTTTTCTAAAAAATGTCCCTGAAACTAAAAACAGCTTCTGGGTGATGTCTCTCCCTATTGTCAAACTTCCATACAGCAGGCACCAAGTGACAGGAAAAATAGTGTTTAAGGACATTTCCTCAAGAATTTTCAATGGAAAAAGTTTGTTGCATTTGGGTGGAGAAGGAATGAATGAAAAATACAAAAGTTTCAGCCAGAGCTCAACTGAAATGTCATTTTTTTCAGGGATGTGTTCCCTGCTATCCTTAAGCTCCCTGCTGTGTGCTGCCAGCACACCTGGGCATGGGGGAGGGCACGGGGTGCAGACGGAGGCTCCTGGCCTGAACTGGAGTACACGTGTGAAGCAGTGGGGCCCCTAGTTGCCCCGAGGAAGCTCTGAGAGCCCCGACACTTGGCACTGGGTTCCCACACACTACATGTCCCACACCCACTTCTTAGACCAACAGGTTCCCTGGCCTCTCAGGCTCTCTTCCATGCAATAGCCAAGTGTGGCGGGGTCCAGACCACAAACCCCTTGGTGAGTGAGTCTGCCAATGTCTGAGATTCCTCCTGAAAAGGCATGCCACCACCTCGGAGCCTGGGTTGGCTGCCAGGACGACTGTTAGTGAGTTTGAAATCCATTTGGAGTCTGTGGATCCTCCTCCAGCTCCAAACCCACAGTGCTTGGGCAGCGCCTGCTGTGCCATCTGACAGTTCAGGGATATGGGCTCAGGACTACCCAGCTATGCATTGTTTTTCCTTTTGTCAGAATCAGTTACTTTTTTTCTTGTTTAACTTCAATGTGACACACTTCAGTTCCTGCTTAAGTGAGTCACTTGAGGGAAAGGTGTTATGACAGAAGCCACTGCTTGTGACACCTGCATGCTCCTGGCTGTGGCTATTCCATCTCCAGGCTAGTTTCTGCTACTGCCCCTGAGAGGCAGTAGAGGGCAGACCCAAGTGCTTGTGCCCCTGGCACCCATGTGGGAGACCCAGATGGAGTTCCTGAATCCTGGCTTCAACTTGATCTAGTCCTGGCAGTTAGTGAGTTAATCAATGGATGGAAGTTCTCTCCCTCTTGCTCTGTCACTCTGTATTCAAACAAAAAAGAGTGCCAGGAATGAGTGAATGAAGTAAATATTGAGAGTAGACTCGGATTCAACCACTTGGATGACCATTCCTAAATGTACGAGTGTGGACTTCTGTGAAATCCGGTCACAAAATGGAGACACTTTGGTTCAGGCCTGCATAAATTTGCTAGCCTCTCTTTATGCTTTTGTAAAAAAAAAAAAAAAAAATACTCTGCCATTTTCCTGCTTTTTGGGCCAGATCACTAGCCTAACAGGCTCTGCCAGCAACCTTCAGTTCCAGGAATCCATGTTGTATGATTTATTTACTCATCCTATGACTGCCTCCTGTGGCTGCTAGAGCCCACCCATTGTCCCCATGGCAACCTCCTGCAGCTGCTATAGGCCACCCATTGACCACCCATTGTTCCCATGGCAGCCTCCTGTGGCTACCCAACCTACCTGGTTCCCTTGGCTGTAAAACACACTGTATGCTCACTCTTTCTAGAAAAAACCCACCTAACTCTCACCTCAGGGTCACTCTGAAGGAAAGGAGAGCTGATCCCAGCTGTTTGGTCCATTTACCTGCCTCCTCAATAAACTTTGCTGTTTAGCAGAGTTGTCTGGGCTGCACTTCTGGGGGAGAGACTCAGGTTGGATGCAACACTTCGCCATTGCCCTCCTGGACTGGATCATTTGAACTGCCCTCTTCTGGAAGGTGCCTGTGTAAGGAGTTATTCCAATAGCCTTCCTTGGACCCGGTGCCATTCCTTCTTCCTCACAGCTCATGAAGTTCGCGCCGGCCTAGCTATCCACCAATCAGATGTAACCTGGCTTTCCACCTGAATCCCACCTCCCAATCTTCCAGCCCCCTCCCCAACTCCGCCCACTTGCCAATCATCCCTAGGCGCCAATCCCCTGGGGGCCTGCCCTCAATCCCTCCCAATCCCCACCCCCTATACCTGGCTGACAAAAAGGCTCCCCCAGGTGCTGCACGCTCTCTTATCCCGGCTCTTATCCCTCCCGCTCTTACCCCGCTCTTACCCCTCTCTTCTCTCTCTCTCTTCTCTCTCTTGCTTTTCTTTGCTCTCCCGTCTTCCTCCGACCTCCCTTCTCCCCTCCCCTCCCTCTTCCCCTCCACCCTGTTCCTGCCCCGTTGGAATAAACCTCCTAAGATACCTTGTTGCGTCTGGTGTTTCAGCTCACGGTAAAGAACCAGGTTGTGGGAATTAGCTGCGCGTAATAATATCGTAATAATATCGTAATATCGTATGAACTAGAACTCTACCATCTTTTTAAATAACTAACAGCCTGCCCACTCAGTGGGGCTTCCTGTTCCCATTGCTGCTCTTATCCTGGCCCTAATCTGTCCTCAGTCAACCTTTCCTGAAGTTCCCAGATGCCAGCTAGCTGAGGCTTGGCCAACCCACTCAATGTGTAGCTCATTGCGCAATAAACTACCTCAGTGAGTGTTCACCTAATGAGAACATTTGCCTTACTCGGATCAGATTTGCATGTTTTTCCCCTTATTGATATTATGGTTCTTCTAATAAGAAAAAGGATCAAGGACTATATAATAGATTCACATTGGATACAAAAATTTCAGCAGGAAAAGAAATGTCCCTAAGCGCAATGAACTGGGCATTATCCACTTCACCAATCCTAGTGTTCCATGGGCCTTGCCACAATGCCCCATTCTATGGAAATGCGACCTTGGGGATTAGATGTGAGAGGGGATTTGCAGGTTGAGGAAGGCTTTCTCCTCCAGTAAAAAAGATGAATCAGTGGCTGGGGTCACTGTGTCACAGATCTCAGAGCATCTAGATTCTACTTCTGCTTTGCCTATGGCCTTGTGAGTGTGGCCAAGAACCCTTTAGGGAAGAGTGAGAGGGACTTAAACTGGAGTAGAGGAGGGTGGTGGTAGGCAGAGCAGTGAAGACGCCACGGGGGAGCCCTGCATCACATGTCACAGTGTCGGGGGTTGAGTCCCAGCTCTGCTCCTAGTCCCTGCTAACACATACTCTAGGGAGCAGCAGATGATGACCCAAGCGCTTAGGTCCCTGCCACTGGGAGATGGCATTGTGTTCCCAACTGGTGGCTTCAGTCTGACCCAGTCCTGCTCATTGCAGACATCTGGGGAGTGAACCAAGGCATGGAAGACCTCCATCCCTCTGTCCCTTTTTCATTCAAAGCAAAACAAATTCAAAATATTGAAACCAGGAATGAGGAGCAAAATGCCAAATAGCAAATTTTGTTTTGAAGAAATTATTTCCAGCTGACTAACATACACGTAAAGTCTCCACAAAGCTCTTGGAACTGAACTGCTCTTTTTCTTCCAGAATATTCCTGATAGTGAAAATGTTCTTTCCCAGTTACTCTCAAATCTATTTCTAATGAATAAAAATAAATTAGCAACTGCGCCAGGCCGTGGGCCTTTGTAGCTTACTATTTTATTGGTCAGCATTTTTTCATAACTGAGGATTTTTCCCTAGGGGCGTGCCCTGGATTTCATTGTCAATGATGACTACAGAAACGTCTTTGGATGGAGTCTGAACCCTTTATCCTGAACGCCCCCGCTGACAGTCCCGCCAGCAGGAGGGCTCATAGCTGAAGTACATAGTCTCGCCTTCCCTGGCCAAGTCTGAATCCCTCCCTGGAGGTGAGTTTTGGCTCCAGCCCTTGGACGTAAGACGCCCCTTCCTGATTTCATCAGACAAGAGGAGCCATTGGTTTGGGGCATGACCCCAACTGGCTTGCCTGAAGCAAACAATCAAATGTGTGAAGTTAGTCAGCCCACAAACTTGACAGTAAAATGTAAGGCCGAGAAAATTAAGCTGGGTTGAAAATGGCACATTCTTTTGCTGGTGAGTCAACAACCTCTTAAAACAATTTTGCAAAAGGAAGGATACAGTGACTGCAGCAAGAGAGAAGTTAACGCCCTGAAGAAGGTAACCAGAGTGGTGGGTAGCACCACTGTGAGTTGAACAAGCCATTTCCCTGTGCAAACTAATAAGCTTAATTAAAGCCTCCAAGCAATGATCAATTGCACATTGAAATCAATGGGCCACAAGTTCCTTCTGTGTAGTTTAAACAGTGATTCTCTAATTGCGTATGCACAGAACGCCTCTGGGGATCTCATGGAAATGTCCTGGGAGTCCAGAAACTGCAGCTATTGCTGCTTTCTGAGACATAGCCTAACCACTAAACCACAGCACTGGTTCCTTGTTTCCCAGGTAGTGGCAGCATTTGCATGAAATAATCCACTCATCTCACATTAAATTTTAGATGTAAACTTCAATCCATTTATTTGTCTCAAGTTTTAGCCTCTTCGTTCTTTCTCAGTCTGATATTTATTTAACCCTGTGTGACTACAGCATTGATTGACTTACCATGGGTTTGAAGTCTTATAATCGGTAAGAAAATTATTTGCCAGAAATATCTTGGACAATTTCAGGCAACTGTTCCTTCATATGAATTTTTGAATCTTCATATTTTATTTAAAAATTCTAGGGGCTGATGTTACATCATAGTTGATTAGGCCACTGCCTATGACACTGGCATCTCATGTGAATGCCAATTTGTGTTTTCCTCCAACTCTGCTCTCTGCTAATATGCCTGGAAAGCAGCAAAAGATGGTCTGAAGGCCTGGGTTCTGGCCAGTCACGTGGGAGGCTCAGGTGGAGTTCTGGGTTCCTAACTTTGGCCTGGCCTAACCTTGGTTGTTTCAGCCATTTGGACAGTGATTCAGCTGATACAAGATCTCTCTCTCTCTCTCTCTCTCTCTCTCTCTCTCTCTCTCTCTCTCTCTCCATTCTTCCTCTGTAACTCTGCCTTTCAAATAAGTAAAACAAATCTTTAAAAAAGAATTCTATAAAATTAAAAATTGTATGATCTCTAAAGGTTAATTTAAGGAGTGATCCTTCCCACCCAGAAACACATAATTTTATTTTTCAACCAACTTGGCAATTATTTGATGTCTTCTGATAGAACATCACTATTTTCTTCATTTAAATCCAGTATACTTCTTGTCAAAGTTATTTCCAGATGTTTGAGGGCTTGCATGGTGAAGCGACTATTTCCCCCATTTGTTTTCAATATTTTTTGAGGGAATTGAGGGGAAGATTATTGGTTTTGAATATTTACAGCGTATCTAAAAACCATTGCCTTATTAATTCAAATGATTTTTAAAATGATTAGTCTGACATTTCTGCTCTGCAGTAGTATAATCAGGAAACAGCTAGGTTTTAATGTTTACAATTTTATAAATTTCTAAGAACCTCAAGGCACAGCTGTATTCCTTTAATTAAAGGAGCATTTCTGTTTATTGTGTGACTTAAAATAAATTTACTAAAACTTTTGTGAACTGTGTAGGGTAATGTCTGACCAGTTTTAATAGTTGTTATTACATTTCCACAGCTTCTGATAGTCTGTCATGATTTTGAGTTTTTAGAAAAAGATGGTTGTCATTTTGTCGGTGGATTTTCCCTTAAATAATAGATGCTCTAAACAGAAATATTTGTATATTATGTTATGTACAAAGTGTACATTGGATAGCAGCCCCTAAATAAGCAAAACCCTGTAATTAAAATGTTGGGTTCTGAAAGTTCATCACTGTAGAACAACATTACAACTGCAATACCCATTTGTTTTCCACTATTTCTACTTAAAAATGCTAGTACTTTGGGCCTGGTGTGGTAGTCTAGTGGCTAAATCCTTGCCTTGCATGCAATGGGACCCCTTATGGGTGCCAGTTCGTGCCCTGGCTGCTCCACTTCCCAGCCAGTTCACTGATTTATGGTCTGGGAAAACAGTAGAGAATGCCCTAAAAGCCTTGGGATCATGCACCATGTGGGAGACCTGGGAGAAGTTCCTGGTTCTTTCCTGATTCCTGATTTTGGGTAAGGTCAGCACTGGCCATTTTGGCCATTTGGGGAGTGAACCAGGGGGTGCAAGATCTTTCTTTCTGTCTCTCCTTCTCTCTGTATATCTGCCTTTCTAATTAAAATAATATATATATTAATTATTTTCATTTGCTACATAAGATTCCATGGTGTGTATATATTGCTATTATTCAGCTGTCATTTTCTTGAGGGGACTTGAGTTCTTTGCATCCTATTCCTACTTCAGACAACACGCCAGCATTCACACACACACACACACACACACACACACACACACACATACACATACCCTGGAGCCCTCATGTTTGGATGAGACTAACAAATAAAAGATTATAAGTTAGGTTAATTATTTTAATTATATTTGTTCACTTTGCCAACTTTCTTTCTGAAAGAGATGTAACAATGCACTTTTACTAGTTATAAATGAGGGTGTTTCAACAAACTTTGTTTCTCCTCCTTAAACTTCATGTGTGTGGCCTTTGATGTTGTTGTTCTCTTTTATTGCCAGAGATCCCATCTGTTGGTTTATCCCAGAATGCAACAGCACAGCTGGACCTGGTCAAAGACAGGTGCCAGGAGCTCAGTCCAGGTCTTCCATGTGACTGGCAGGCACCTGACCACTTGAGGCAGCCTTGCTGTGCCTCCCAGGGTGGATAGCAGCAGGAAGCTGGAATCCAGAGTGAAGCTGGGACTTAAACTCAGGCAATCCAATAAGGGATAGGGACATTGGAAACAACATTTTAGTGACCAGGCTGTTTGTCCCAATGTCTTTATACTGCTGTAGTTTGTCTTTTAATAGCAGACTTCAGCCCATTCCCATTTAGTAGGATTAACAATAAAATTAACATTATTTCACTGATTCATAGCATTTATTTATTTCACCTTTTTGGTTTTGTCTTTCTTCCTTTTACCACCCCTCCCCTTAGATCAATAGTTCTTTTTTGCTTGCCACTTGGCTAGAATTTGTCTTCCTTGTCTGTCTACTCATCATTCAACTTAGAATTTTTAAAAAAGGATTTAATTATTCCGGAAGGGTTTAATGACAAAGATTGATTGATTCCATGTGCTAGCTCACTCCGCAGATGGCTGCATAGTCAGGTCCTAGACAGGCCAAAGTCAAAAGCTAGGAACTTCATCTTAATCTCCCACATGGGTGGCAGGAACCCATGCACTCGGACCATCATCTGTTGCCTTCCAGGGTGCATGAGTAGGGAGCATTGTTGGAAGTGGAGCAGCCAGAGCTCAAGCCTGCATTTGGATATGAGACGCTGGTACAGGGACTGCAGCGTATCCCCTGAACCACAATGCTCGCCCAAGCTTTGTCTTTCTGCCATTACAATCAAGCGCATGTAGCAAGGGAGCCCCAACACCTCACTTTTGTGAGTATGAGAGATGCATTAGCTAAGAACAAAAAAAGCAGAGAGGCCTAGAAATGAGTCTTTTATCCAACATCCAGATTTTTTTTTTGTTGGCTGCTAGTTATAAGATGTTTCCTTGGATAAAATTCCTTCCTTGAGTTCACACTGCTCTTTTGAAGGTAAAGAAATGCTATTGTGCAGGAGTGACTCCTGAGTAGGAGGAAGATACTTCAAAAACATGCCTGGAGGAAGGGAAGATACAGCGGAGTGACAGAATGTAGCAGAATGGGGATTCTCAGAGAGACTCGCTTCCTGATCACAGCTTGATGCCCTGACCTGTGCAGGAGATTTAGACAACAGGAAAATTATCAGAAAGAAAATGGTGATTTGGGGCCAATGCTCAACAGGCTCATCCTCTACCTTCAAAGGTCAGCCAGCAGCCCATTTGGGCACCAGTTTGTATCTTAGCTGCTTCACTTCTCATCCAGTTCCCTGCTTATGGCCTGGGGAAGCAGAGAAAGATGGCCCAAATCCTTGGATCCCTGCACCCATGTGGGAGGTCTGGCAGAGCCTGCTGGCTCCTGGCATCAGCTCAGCTCAGCTCTGGTCATTGCGGCCATTTGTAGAGTAAAGCAGCAGATGGAAGCTCTTTCTCTTTATGCTCTTCGTCTCTCTGTAAAATATGCCTTAAGATGAAAATTAAAATAAGTAAATAAATCTTGAAAGGCAAAGAAAATGGAGAATCATCTTGTCCCTTCATAAAGAGAAAACTCCTGCTAATCTGTAGGTTACTTTCTTTTTGTGTCTTGTTTTATTTTTCTGATATTTGTTTATTGCTTCCTGTGAAATTTTGAGGCTCTTTTTATTAATTTAAAAGGCAGACTGACAAAGAGAGAAAAAGATTTTCCATCTGTTGGCTCACTCCCCAAGTGGCCACACAACCAGGGCAGGGCCAGGGGTCAGGAGCTCCACCCAGGTAGGTCTCCCATGTGAATTACAGGGACCATCTGTCGAAACACAGCCTGTAGGAAAGCTGGGACAGTAGAGGCCTGTGGGACCCTGTTAAGAAGAGGCTCCAGGAAGGAGACGGTGGAAGGCCTCTCCCCCACAGTGTGCTCCTGCCCCCAGGGAGTCCTTGGATGTGCTTCCGGGCTCTCCTTGAAGATAGGCGGACATCTGCTTTGTCTAGTCAATCAAGGACAGACAGCACTCTTTATCTACTTCCTGGTTCAATAACTTTGCCTAAGTCACCTTGTTAGCTTCTTTGTACTCTCTGTGTTCTTAGACATGATCTAATTCTGGGTTATGTTTGAACCATTATTTCATGAAATGTATGAAAACTGAAACCCTGGAAATACACTTTGTCAGTTGCCAAAAGAGAGCACTGTCCCCTCATTTCTTCAGGTCGTATCTCCTCCCCAGGAACCAGCAAGGTAAACTTGCACCATCTTTTGTTGCTTTCCCAGGTGCATCGGCAGGGAACTGAATTGGAAGTGGAGCAGCCAGAATTTGCACTGGTACTCAGAAATGGAGTGCTGGGATTGCAAGTAGAAGCCCAATTTGCGATGCTCCAGTTCCGACCCCATTTCACATAGTTTTAGATTTTTTATTCTTTCATTGACCATGTGACTTTGAATTATTTACTTGAATATTCTTGACTCTTACCTTCCCTTCTAAAAATGTTTATAATGGTAGAATTAGTCTCACATAGTTTATAGTTAAATAAGATTGGGCATTTATGATGTTTAGAACTGACCAGAGGAAATGCTTATAAATACTCAGTTACTCTTTGCCTTCTCTCATCTCCTTTTCCTCTCTCCCTTCTCCTCCCCACTTTCTCCTTCTTCTTTCTCCATCTTACACTTTACAGATCTGTGCGGAAAACAAGAGGTAACTACCATTTGTATCATCCTTACAAAGCTTAAGCTCCCCATATGTATTACTAATGTGTTGGATGCCATGATTTTACAGTATAGAAGTCCAGTGTTTCCTCTTCCAATAGCACTGGGGATCACTAACACATCCACGAGAGTTAGATGGATGCTGTGGGGAGGACAGAAATGTTTAAGACAGAGTCCCTCCCCCTAAATTCTGATAATCTGCTTCCTGTTATTTAGGAGACCTCCAGATTTTGAGAGTCATAATCTAAGATTGAGTCATTAAATACTGTGATTTGGGCCAATAAAAAAGAAGATACATTCAGTGAAGTGTAGTTGAGAGTCCAAAAGCCAATTTTTGTATTTATGGGAATTTAACTCTCGAAAGCCATGACATTCCAAATCAGTGGCAAAAGAAACTTCAATCAACAGGGTTGAGGAATTGATTCTAGGTTCAACAAAAGAAATACAGACTCCTAAACCCCACTATATCATGCATAAATACAAACTGTATTTGAGCTGAATGTTTGGTAACAAAAAGAATCTCAAAACAAAACCTACTGTTGGAAGAAAATAAAGGTGAATCAGTTACTGCCTCAGAGCAAACTGCAAAAAGCACAGTGCTTTATAAGCCATTGTCATTTCTTCTGGATCATGAGTCTGGCAAGTAGCATAGGCAGTTCTGCTGATACGGGACAGGTGTAGCTGATCTTGTCTGGGCTTGCCTGTGAGGCTGTGGTCAGTACACGGGTCAGCTGGTACCTGGGCATCCAGACTGGCATTGCCTGCTTGCCTGGGTATTGGTATGGGTGTGATGAGTGGCTGAGCCACATGTCTGTTATCTTCCAATAAACCAATCTGGATTTTTCACTCAGCAGAGGTAGGGTTTCAAAAAATAAATGTGTATGCACTGGCACTTGTGTCACGTTCAATTGGCCAGTGCAGGTTGCAAGCAATGAGATGACCTCTCTTGCTGGGAGAAACCACAAGTTGGACTGCAAAGGCAAGGATGTACAGGGGAAACCTCAAGATTCTGCATTTCAGTTTTTTACAATGGGAATCTATTTTTTTAAACTCTCTGGATTGATTGTATGAAAGCTTAAAAATTCATGCATCATAAAAGATCCCATAAACAAAGTTAAAAGAGAAACATTAAATTGAGGAAAACATGAGCAGTGTACTTGAAAGACAATATGTTCCCACTAAACAATAAAAAGATATTTTAATTTAAAAATAGAGAAAGGCCCAAAATGATCAGTCCTCTAGAGAACATAACCATCCCATACTAAAAGGGGTAGGCAGTGTAGCACAGCGAGTTAAGCCACAGCTTGAGCTACCCATGTCCCACAGTGAGTGTGGTTCTAGTCCTAACTGTTCCGCTTCCAATCCAGTTTCTTGCTAACGCATCCTCAGTTACAACAGGTGATGGTCCAAAGACTTAGGCCCTTTCCACCCATGTGGGAGACCCAGATGGAGTTCCAGAATCCTTGCTTCAACCCTGACCCAGCCAGCCCTAACTGATGCAGACATTTGGGAAGTAAACCAACAGAAGAAAGATATCTCTCTCTCTTTCTCTCTCTCTCTGTTCAACTCCCTGTCTCTCCCCCTTGTCCCTTTTCCCCTCTCCCCTCACCACTGGTCACTCTGCTTTTCAAATAAAAAATATAAATAAAAATGGGAAGAGAAGCAGAAAATGAATGCACTTATTCTTTAAGGAAAAAATATTGCAATAGCACTCCAATATATGTCCAAGTATAGAATTTCTGGTGCCTTGCAATGTACACGACTGTGTAGATTGTGAGTCTTTGTTTGCTTTTTGTTAAAGTATAACCATCTAGCAGTGTTCTTTCCAAATCACCCCACCGTGAAGCCCATTGTATGTAGTGATTACATTTCAAATCATGCCCTTTTCCTCCACAAGTGCAAACGCAAGAAAAAAAAAAAAAAAGAATTACGGGTATTTTGTTTAAAGTGAGATCATGTAGGAACTTGTGTCAATTTCCAGGCATGACACAATATTTTAAAACTACTTCAGCTATAATTTCTATCAAGTAAGCCCTTGGTTTGAATTGAGATTGGAATAATGACAGGATATATAAGCATCTTAACCCAGGAGTGAACTCTTCTCAAATGCAAACAGTATTTTCCTGAATCTCACCTTGTGAAAAAACTCACCAGGTCACTTCCTATATAGACTTTTTTTTCTTAAAAAAAAAAAAAAAAGAAAGAAACTATATAAGACTCATTGTTAGCTTGATGATTTTACTAACTCCTCAAGCTTAGAGGTATACTGCTTTTTTTCCCTTGCCCAATTCATACTGAGTATTCCTTCCAAGTGCTTTCCTGGGAGCTGCGTCCATCTAGGAAGGACACGAACTGAGGCTTTTGAAAGCAATGAAGTGAGCATTGTGGCTATCACGTCCTGCAGATCCACAGACCAAGAGAGTTGAAGAGTGTTCTCCTAAGTCAGAATGGGTATCCCACGGGCATCCAGATCAGCAACATTCCACCCCGGTCTGCTTGCATCATTTTAGACAATAAGATGCCAAGAGCATCTTCAGACTTTGCCACCCATCACACTCTGCTGCTGTGGAAGTTTTGCAGGGTTGAGACTCTATTCCTTCCAGAAATCCCTTCAAAAGCCCCACAGCCATGAGCTTTCTGACAGATGGCTCCTACATTCTCAAGGGTACACAGGCAGCATGCAAATCTCCTCACTTGGCTTTGTGAAAATGGTCACAAACGGCACAGACCAGAAAACAAAATTAACACCTGCTGATCCTTCTTCTACATGTGCATTCGCTGATGGTCCTTGAGGCACACTCAAAAAGAGCCATTCCAATATCCACCTCCTTCCACACATATCTGACTAAGGAAGCCAGGTACACATCTGGCTGACATCTGACATCACACCAGAAAGCCAAGTACTGTCATATGCTTTGCCTTAGAACTACAGATAGATGAGTGCGCTCCAGCAGAAGTCTTAACACAGGTGAATTTCTCGTTCTGTAACTTCTCCACCATCGATAGTTTCCCTCTCTGCCTAGATCCTCCTTGGGGAGAACTTTGATCAGAATGGCGGTCTAAAGACAGCCTGTCTCAAGAACAGCAGATCTCCTGGAGTCTTCAGATACAGCACCATGACCACTTACCTTGGCTCACAAACTTACGGTTGGTCGTAATCCACATAGGCCACCGGGGCTTCAAGTTGGCTAGAATCACCCCAGATGGAAGAAAGGATTGCCCAGTCAACTCCAGTATCTGTGCCGCTCAAGGCCATGTCAGCTTAGGAGCAGAGAGCTGGGAAGAGCTGGGAAGTGCCAGGAGCTTTATTTTTAAATCTGAGCTCAGGACTTTCTAGGGAGGTACTAAAAACAGAACAGGCCCCACCTATCCCAGAGTCAATGAGTAACTTCTAAAATTTATTTTGCTTGTGGGCTGTCTTCCAAGATCCTGTTGCTTTTACAGCCCATCACTTTCAACGATTAACTGTGATTAGTGTATAAAGGCAGTTATGTCTTTCCTTGAAATCTGTTCTGAAGAATTAAAATGTAGTCAAGCAAGTGGCCCACCTCCAGGACCATAACAATCCCGAGTCCTCCAAAAGCTTAAAGATAAATCAGACAGAAAGACAAATATCTTTCCATGGCCTGAAAGCACCCACTGGCTCCCAGTGCAGTGTGTGACTTCCAGGAGGAAATTTGCATCTTCTGTAACAGACAGAAATACTCAACAAGAAATTTCTGCTCCTGTTAGTGCCCTTAGCCTGCCGTGACAATGTGTTTTGAAAATTCTTGATTGTTCTTCAGTTTAAAGGCATATGCAATGCACATTCTGCTACAGCTTAGAATTTATTAAATCCATTTAATCTGTTTTATAGAAAGTTCCACACTGTCCAAAGGAGGACCTGCCCTGAGTTCACCTTGCATTTCCATTCCTGATGATGTGTTGAGATAGCTGTACCAGATCTGAGGTTTGGTGTTGAAGGTGAGCTGACAGAGCCCACTCTACCAGTCTGCAAGAAGCCAGTGTCAGAAGGGCCTCCAAGCAAGAGTTTTGGGGATGCCGTCAGGGTCCTATTTCTCAGGGGAGAAATAGCATAATGATGGCCAAAACAGGTTCTTGGCCAGACTCAGTTTCATGGTTTGGCTGTGTCTTTCAGAGTTCCATGTGCTAGAAGCTTAGTCTCCAGAATGGTGGTCTTGAGGTGGTAGAACCTGTAAGACATGAAACCTAGTGGGAGGTAGACTACCAGGGCCCCACTCTGTAAAAACATTATTACTGACTCTCTGAGTGTATAAAGTGTCTGTAACGCAGCTTAATACCTTCTTCTGAATCCCTCTTTCATATATACCACTCAGTTCTCTTTCACTTGCTCCCACTGTTGTGATAACTTACGCCATAGGGTCTGCACTAGGGCTGAGCAGCTGTTGTCATCATACTTTGGAGCCTTTAGAATTTCAGGTTTGTACAGTTCTTTTCTTTATGAAGCACTTTGTCTCGGTCATTTTGTTATAATCACACAAAATGTCCTAAGGTTCAAATACTTCCAACTACAACCCATGAACCCTAGCACATATCTCCTACACATGTAAAAGAATCCACCATTAGGCAAGCCAGTCTGTGCTGTGTGAGAGCCAGTTTTCACCCAGGCCCAGCCTCCTTGGAATGACATCATGATAGTCCATCTGTGGCCAGTACAAGTAATTCAAGGGACAGAAAGGACTAGCTCAGGTGTCGTGGCCAAGCTCTGGCAGCTTCATGGAGGCAAATCTAGACCTAATCCTCCATAACTTGTTTGAAAATCATGTCAGCCTGTTATGAATATTTATGAATAATGAGGAACAAGAAAACGTGTTCTTACAAAATGCAAATATAAATGTCATCACCTCATTCCCTTTGTTGATAAACTGGTTGAGTTCAAGGTCATATTCTAAATTTCTTTTCTATTCCGCACAAGGTAGGCTTAGAGTCTCAGAAGTCTTAAGTTCTAAAGAGTCTTTATAATATACTTATAGTAATATAAATGATGTTTGTGTAAGTTATCTCATATTCCTAGATCTGCTTAGCCAAAAGATTAGCCACGCAACCCTACTCCGTTAGAATAGAAAAATTTTTAAAAGTCTGAAACGTGAAAACAGCTGATGAAAGAGCTGCCTTTTCATTAGAATTTAGAATTTATCTGAGATGCTGTAAGACTCAATAGTGTAAGTCAACCACAGAGCAGTTTGTACTGTGACGGACTGGAAGTACCTACTCATGTCTTCTAGGTCATCAGACGTTGTGCAAACATAAGGTGTACCTGTTGTCTACTGAATACCTTCTAGAAGAAACTATTCTATGTGTTTAATGTTGGCAATAATAAAAGTATAGGATTATCTCATCTCCGCTAGAAACCAAAATCAGAGAAATTCATCTAATTATAAAGATATTCCCAAAGAAATGAGCATTCCTTTATGTATCTAAGCAGTTAGACTCTATTTTCAGTTCATCGGTATTTTTAAATGTAGTGTTGTCTGATCACAAAATTCATATAAACTTCCCCTCCACATTGTTACTAAGAATAAAATAAATGAATAAATAAATCTTCTGATTCCTACCACACAGATGACAATTAGAAACATCCTCCTCTTGAGTGAGTGCTGTGGTAGAGCAAGTGAAGCCACTGCTCAAGGCCGCAGCATCCTGTATTGTAAAGTAGCTGCCTTGAGTTTGGGCTATGCTGTGCGTCCAGTTCTGCCTCCTATCGATTTGTCTGGAGGTTGGGATGATGGCCCACGGAGTAGGGCTCCTGCTGCCAACGTGGGAGACCCGGATGAAGTTCCCAGCTCTTGGCTTCAGGCTTGCCCACCAAACGAGCAGATGGAGGATCTCTCTCTCTCTCACTGTCCACCGCCTCTCACACTTTCTGTCACTCTGCTTTTTGAATACAGAAATATTTTTGTAAAAAAAAAAAGAAGAAAGAAATATCTTCCTTTGCGTATTTTCTCTGTATAACATAATAATTAGATGTAGATTCATACTTTGTATAGATTATTTTTATATTTGCTGCTTTATATGTTGCTGTTATGCTCAACCGTAGGTTAATACCTTTTCACGTTAACAGCTGTATACCACTTCATAGAACAGAGGATCTAATTTAGAGTCCCTTAGAAACAGATATTTGAGCTAATTACATTTATCACTGTTTCTAACACTGCAATGAATACCCTTTTATGCTGATATCTTCTTGTGCTTTAAAGTAAAAGCACACTGTGAAACATTGCTCATTTAAGACTTTGGAGGCCACTGCCTTCCAGAAACTTCCTTACAACTTGAACTTATGGTATGACTGTGCCTGTTTTGCTAGCACTCTCCTCAGATCGAGGCATCTGTCTATTTCTGCTACCCAGCCAGGTTGCCTCTCCTTAGGTGCCTCTCCACCCTGGGCCTCCTTCCCTTGGTCATGGCATCTTCTCAGTCCTTTGTTCTATTCCTAAAACTGTTCCTCCTTTTCTCTTCCCATACCTATTTGCACACCCGCACTACCTCCTGTGTGACATCATTGATGGGAGTTTGACCTTTTGGGTCCCTCCACCACAATGCCCATGACACTGTGTCTAAGGACCCCATGGCACCTGTTGGTGTGCAGCAGTATGTGCCCTGGGCCTCTGGAGAGGGCAGTGGCATCCAGCCCACTATACACGGCAAGCCCAGAAAGTAACTCTGGCTTTAAATGCAACACAGACAGCAAACAGAGCATAGTCTCTTGGCCTCTAGAACGAGAAAACTCCTAACACATTGTCAGCATTCAGTCCTTTTTACTGAATGCATGAATCAGTTCCATGTCCTGAACTCCTCTTCCAAGCTCCTGTAGTCATTCTCCTTTAAAGATCAGTAGCCATGTCACCACCATATGATGAGGGAGAAAGCTGTCTGCACAGAGGGGAAACAACAAGGTAGACAGCACAGGAGATGACAGGAGTCCAAGCAGAATTCACTCCCAGGGGGCCAAGGCACGACAGGAAGGCCCCCAGCTAAGGATGTGGTGAGTCATGAGCAATCCCTCCATGTCTGAATCATAGAGAGGAGGTGCAGTGTTCCTTCCCACTTCACACCCTTCCAGAGAAATAGATGCAATCATCCCATTTGTAAGGATGAAGACTGAGGCTCAGGCAGGTAGTTGGACAGCAGAACTCCTTGTTTCTTCCCAGGTGGGTGAGATGAACTATCACTCCACTGACTGAGATGGGGCCCTCACAACCCACTTTGTTCGTCTCGAGGATGGACTAGGCTGGAGGAAGCATACCATCTATCCTCACTATGTGCCTCAAATGTAGAGGACAGATCCAGACCCTGCTATGGTGGGGAGTTACAGGTACATGTGCAAGGGGCTGTTTACTGTACCCAAGCCTAGGAGCACACGTGCAGGTGCACACCACACCCCTAACTCCACCCTTCTAAGCAGCCCTGTGCAGCAGTAAAGCTAGTGTATTGAGTTCTCTCTTTCTCACTCCAGTCTATTTACTAATCGACTCCAAGTAGGGAACAGGAGTATACTGACTGAGTGACATCCACTACCAGTTAGGGTCTCACTCCACTTTCCCATCTCCTACACTGCTTTTCTCTCTGGGTCTTAAGAGACCCAGGGGCAAGTCTGAGACAGAAATTGGGTAGCACCTTCTTGTCCTTCACCCCCGGATCATGTCCAAAAGTCCCCTGGGTGAACTTTTTAGCTGTGTGTGTGTGTGTGTGTGTGTGTGTTTTAAGAGAGTGAGCGAGAATAAGACTTCATTCTCCCAGAATTCAGCCGTGCTGCCTTTACAGGCATCAATCAGCATGCACTGTGGCTCCACGGCCCACTCAGGTCTGCATGAAGCCAGGGAGTTCCGCTAACCCGTAAACAGCGAGCAGCTGGTACTAACGCTGACTGCATGCCTAGAGGGCTGCTCAGATCAAGTCAACAATGCCTCAGTGCTGGGTGGCAGGACGAAAAGATGAGCAAGCAGAGCTCTCGCTCTTGTAGAAACCAGTTGAAGGCGGAAGGCAAGGCCTCGGCGCGAGGTACAAACTGTAAGTGAGATATGTGCGGAGCCGGCTACTAAGGGTCAGGAAAGCACTCCCCGTCCCCCACCCCCCGTCCCCCCGCCCAGGAGATGACACCTCAGCTGATCATGAAGAATTGATAGGAACTAACTGGTGGGACAAAGGCGAGATGACATAGTAGATAGCTGAGCAAAGGCACAGGGCTTGAAACGGCCTGGGGTTTGCAGGGACTGCTAATCAGCTTAAAATCTAGATCACCTGCTGAGGAAGAGCGACTATGTAGCAAGGTCAAGTTGGGAGCACAATAGCAGCAGTGCATGGTAAAACTTGCAACACACCACATTAAAAAGCTGACTGTGGATGATTGTGGTTGGGAGGTTCTAGAAGGCTATCAGACTTGCTTTGTGATACATGCACGATCTGTTGTATGGAAAAAGGGTTAACAAAGGAGAAGGCAGGAGCGTGCCTAGAGGCTCTTGCAAGAGATGAGAGCTCACAATGAGCACACCAGGATTAGGCAGGCAGGCAAGGAAATAATCAGATGGGAATCAATCGACATGGAGGATCCACTTGAGTGAGTGAAAGAGAGCCTGGCTGCGTATACTCCATGGTGATGTGCAATTAGGTGGCATGGGAGTACACGGTGAACAGGGAGTGTGGGGCCCCGAAGGAGAGCGGAGGGGGTGAGCCAAGAAGTACAATCACAGGCCTCAGGTGGAGTTCAAGAACCAAGTGGCTATCAGGTTCAAATGTAGCAGAGAAATCCAGGATAATCAGAAGTGAAAATTGTCCACTAGTTTTAGAAATCATCAGTGCCCTTATCAAAGAAACTTCAACTAAGTGATGGGGATGAGAAGCCAGATTTCAGAGGATTAAGGAGGAAAGAGGTGAAAAGTAGAGTGAGCGTAAATGTAGAAAACTCTTTCAAGAGACTTGACAGAGAAGATGGGAGAGATGCAATGACGTGGATTTGAAGAATCCTTGGCGGTAGACTGGGGAGAACTGAAAGGTTAAAAGTGTGGACCAGGGGTAATCAAGACCAGGTTTACCAGGAACAAAGCTGAGAGATTGTGAAAATGGGGCTAGAAACAGGGATTTTAAAATCAAGAATTCAAGGGTGAAACCATTGTGGGTGTTGACAAGGTCTGGGGCGTGGAATGCAACTGAGTACCAGGAATGAAGAGATGAAATCGTTAGAGCTAAGGACATCAAGATGCAAGGGTGTGGCTCTGAGAGTGCTGGCCACATGGACGTTGCACAGGGACCCCCAACTTGGTAGGCAACAGACGTGAAGGCTTAGTCTTCTTGCCAATGTCTTCTGGGAAGATAGGGACTGATTATGATGCCAAATAGAGGTTAGTGAAGAGCAACAGGAAGTCACCTTAGCTAACTCAAATATGGGAGAGTTCAGGGGCCAGCCCTGTGGTACAGTGGGTGAAGCCTATGCTTGTGGCACTAGATCCCATATGGACACAAGGTCAAATCCTGACTGCTCCACTTCTAAACCAGCTCCCTGCTGATGTGCTTAGGAAAGCAGAAGAAGATGGTCTAAGTACCCGGCCTCTGGCACCACATGGGAGAACTGAATGGTGTTCCAGGTTTGACTTCAGCCTGGCCCAGTCATGGCTATTGTAGCCATCTAGGGAGTGAACCAACAGATAATTTCAATCTCTCTCTCTCTCTCTCTCCCTTTTTCTTTCTGTCTCTCTCTCTGCAATTCTGCCTTTTAAACAAATTAAATTTTAAAATACTTTTCTTTCTTTCTTTCTTTCTTTCTTTCTTTCTTTCTTTCTTTCTTTCTTTCTTTCTTTCTTTCTGGAAAGGCAGATACACAGAGAAAGAAGGAAATACAGAGAGAAGGACTTGTCATCTGCTGCTTCACTACCCAAGCAGCCACAGTGGCTGGAGCTAAGCCAGTCTGAACCCGGGAGCCAAGATCCTCCTCCAGATCCCCCATGCAGGTACAGGATCCCCACGCCCTGCGCAATGCTTGACTGCTTTCCCAGGCCACCAGCCGAAAGCTGGATCTGAAGTGGAGCAGCCTGTACACAAACCGGCTCCCACATGGGATCCTGGTGCATGCAAAGTGAGTATTCAGCCACTACACTATTTTGCTGAACCCTAAATAAAGTTTTAAAGAAAAGATACTGCATGGGAGAGTCTGGGGCTGGCATTGTGGCACAGTGGTTAAGCTGCTGTCTGCCAACACTGTTCTCCCATGTAGGAACGTAGGATCAAGTCCCAGCTGCTCTGCTCACAATCTGATCCCTGCTAAAGCACCTGAAAAATCAAGAAATGGTGACTGGGCTGTTGTGGCCATTAGGAAAATGAACCAGCAAGCAATTGTGGATGGCTTGCGCGTGCTCGCTCTCTCTCTCTCTCTCTCTCTCCTTGCATTTCAAATAAATACATGTTTTTTAAAGGAAATGGGAGAGTCAAACGAAGCTGCTTTGTAGTAAAGCGCATAGATTCTGAACTTAAAAATCTGAGTTCAAATTCCAGTCCTGCCACTTGGAAGTCACAAAACTTGCATCACGTTACATAGCCTTGCAGCCCTTAGTTTCCTTGTCTACAAAGTCTCTTAAGAAACTTGGCCAAGCTGACAGTTGGTCCTAACACACGATGGGCAGCTGCTGAAGGTAGCTTTGCTCACCTGAACTCTTAACTTTCTCGTTTCTTGAAAGTCTCATTTTCCTGTGAGGAATCAGATTGAATGTCAGTGTCTTTCTGTAGTGAACTCCCACTAGCAGTTCTTTTTAAAAAAACAACAAAAAGTTTTAAATATATTTTCATTTTATTTGAAAGGCAGAGACAGAGAACGGGAAAGAGAGGAGAAATGAAGGGAGAGAAAGAAAGTCAGATAGAAGAGATCTTCTACTGATGGGTCACCTGTACCACCTCCACCCATTCCCACCCCATCCACCACCCGCATCTCAAATTCCCACAACAACTGGCATTGGGCTGAACCAGCTCAGGAGACAGTCATTCCAACTGGTCTCACTCAACTCCTGAAGCCAGTACTGCTGACTCCCCAGGTCCTTACTAGCAGAGTTGGCATCAGGACTGCAGTCAGCCTCCAGGTGTCCCAAGCAGCACCTTCACTGCTAAGATGCTTGCCCATAAAACAATTTTCTGAATGTCTCCTACAGGTGTCATGAATCTATACTGTAGTGCTTCCTAGATTAACAGATTTATGGAAAGAGGGATAATAGTTTACACACCTGTGTTTAAGCAGATGATCAATAAATATGGGTTGAATCTTTTCCATTCCTTTCTCAACAGTTTTTTTTAATAATTAATATGCTTGATCAGAAAACACAAAAACTTCTTTTTTTTTAGTTTTTTTTTATTAAATTTATTCATTAATTACATTGTGTTGTAATTACATAGAATCTGGGATTCTCACCCCCACCCTCCCCCCATGGTGGGTTCCTCCACCCCGCTGCATAACCATAGTTCAAGTTCAGTTGAAATTCCCTCCCTGCAAGTATTTGCCACGCATAGAGTCCAACATCCCATAGTCCAGACAAGTCCATCTACTTATTGGGTAGACACTCTCTGGTCTGAGGGCAGTCAGCAGAGTATCTTCCCGGTCAAATAAAAGCACTAATATACCATCTGCAACAATTAACATCGTTATAGAATTAATTGACATGGTATTGAGCAGTCAACATGTTAAAAATAAATGTGATTTCTTAACCACTTTCTGTGACCCCCCATTCACAGTTCAATTTTAGTTTATATACTACAAACAACTTCTAAAGTTGCTAATAGAAGCCTTGAGGCCAGGGGCTGGTGTTCTGGCAGTGGATTAAGCTGCTGTCTGGAGTGCAGACATCCCAGATTTGGAGTTCATCACTTCCAACTCAATTTCATGCTAATGCACTTGGGAAGGCAGCAGATGATGGCCCAAGGAACTGGGGCAAGATGGAGTCCCTGCCCCTGCCATAGGCCTGCTCTAGCCTGCTGGCTGCGGAGGAACTGGGCAAGATGGAGTCCCTGCCCCTGCCCCTGCCCTAGGCCTGCTCTAGCCTGCTGGCTGCGGAGGATCTGGGGCAAGATGAAGTCCCTGCCCCTGCCCTAGGCCTGCTCTAGCCTGCTGGCTGTGGAGGCTTTTGGGGATTAAACCAGCAGTTGAAAAAAATCGCTGTCATTACCCCTCTGTCTTTGTCACTCTGCTTTTCAATAATTTAAAAAAAAATCTTGGGGCCAAACGTCCTAAACCCAAAGCCTAAGAACTTGAAGTGGAAGATGGTGAGCTCATATCCACGAATGTTAGCGTTTGGCTATCCTGCTGGGATCAAAAGTCTTCATGTGAAACTGTCAAGTTATACGTAACCTTAACTGACGGCAAACACACATCTAGTGCATTGCTATTCAACACATATGTCTTGTGTTAAGCCAACACTTCATTTTTTCATTGTAACTTAAGCCACATAGAAGTCTCAATTCATTTCAGCCACAGGAAATGCCATATAATTTTATTTTATCTCAATGGAGTATGCAAAAGCATTTCAGAAGGGTCAGAGTTTTACTACAATTTCCTTACTTGCCAATTTCCCTGGCTGCACAGAGCAGCCTCTGGCCCTGAGAAGGATTGGATGTTGTTTATCCCCTACATGTTCATGTGCCAGAGGCTGGGTCCCCAGTGTCATGGCTTTGGGAGGTGGTAGAACTTTTAAAAAACCTAGTGAAAGGCACTGACAAGCAAGAGATCCATTCTCTTCTTGCGGGAATGAGTTCTCAGATCTGCAGGACTGCATTGGTTACCATGACAGCAGGCTGTTTGTCTCCCCGGCCTCACCCTCTTGGTTCCACGTATTCTTGCTTGCACATACTCCCACCTTGTGACACCACTTACCGTGCTGTGGTGCAGCAAGAGCTCTGCCTTCCTTAGAAGCTTACCAGATGTAGCTGCCCAGTCTCGGATTTTCAGTCTTCAAAACTGTACCCAAATTCAGGTATTTTGTCACAGCAACACAAAGTAGATTAAGACATGCCCCTATACATATGTAAAAAGTCCCCAAGAGAAATAAAAAATTCCTGATACACACAGCACACATGAATCTCCAAACCAACCTATTGAGCGCAAGAAGCCAGACACAGGCTGGGTGGTTGCATTTCTAAGAGATTCTAGAAAAGACAAACCACACCATAGGGAGAAAGCACTGCTTGTCCAGGGGTTGAGGAGTGACCATAAAAGAGCAAATGCAATATTTCAAGATGATGGAATGATCCTGGTGGAGGTAGGGGTGACCTTGGTGTTTTTGCTAGTCAAAACTCACCAAGCTCTACATTCTACATCCAAATTAATCCATACAGGCAATTTTAAAATTAACAATTTTTTGTTTTTATTTCATTTGCGAAAGATAGAGGGAGCACTCCAATCCACTGGTTCACTCTCCAATGCCCAGGAACCAAGAACTCAATTCTAGTCTCCCATGTTGGTGGAAGAGACTCCACTGCTTGAGCCATCTCAGGCACCTTCCAGGGAGCACATGAGCAGGAAGTTAAAATTGGGAGCAGAGCTTGGATACCAGCCCAGGCACTTCCTTATAGGATGCTGACGTCTCAAGTAGAATCTTGATTTCTGTACCAAACGCCTTTCTCCCAAATTGAAATGTTAAGACCTAGTAATACACACCAGGTTTGTCTGATCAATTGTCTCCGTACCAGGAAATCCTGCGAGCCAGTTTTAAGGAAGGAGTGGTGTTTCTAGATTGTCAAAATGATAAAGGAACTTTACAATGAAAGAAGAGCCAAAATGTTTGTTTAAAGTGACAAAGCAGAGGCAGTGGTGTGGCCCAGCCACACCTCCTATCAGAGATCCTGGAATTCAGTCCCACTTCTGCTTCTGACCTATTTGCCTGCCTATGAACACCTGAGAGGCAGCAGGTGCTGGCTTAAGCAGAGGGATCCAGGTCAGACATGCGGGAGACCCAGACGGGGTTTCTGGCTCCTGGTTTCAGCCTGGCCCAACCCTGGCTGTTATACACATTTAGGGAGTGAACCAGAAGATGGAAGATCTACCTTTAAAATAAATATAAATAATTAAAGTTGCAAAAATAAAATGACAAAAGCAACACTAAAACAGAAGTGTTTATTTTTTTGTTTTTGTTTTTTCTCTGCAGCTGGAATTCTTCCTTTCTCTCCCTGTGAGGTAAGGAAAATGGGGGAATCAGGCAACTGGGCACTTAAGTGACCTTCTCCAGACCAGTCTGTATCTGAATCTATGGTATTTTCAGATCATGGCAAGCACTGGTGAAATGCAAGGCTTACATGAGTGCTTTGAAAGCAAAATCACGCAGAGGTCTCACAAGTTCAGGAGGGAGGAACAAACCCTAGCACATTCAACTCATCAAACACACTTAAGCATGGTCATGTTGTGATGTCACTGACAACAACAGAAAATCAAAGTAAAGTTATGACCTTCCTTTGGTAGCCATTTGCAATATTTTCACTACATAGATCAGCTGGCTAGATATAATAATAAGTTATCAGACTCTGGACATAGTTGTTTCAGCAAAATCTTTTTTAAGAAATCACATCATCACATATCATTAGTGTAGAAATTATCCCGGCCTGATGTCTGGAAGGAAATCCATTCTTTGGGATCAGGAGGCTGTGGCCCAAAATCTGTGAGAAGTTGGGTAGCCCACTTCTATCTTCTCAGCATAGTGCTAACTTGGTGCCATAGTTTAAGCACAACTGCTGAACTCATAGGGGACTCTAAGTCCCAGAACCGTAAGCTAACGGTACTGCCAAGGCAGACACGTTCAGGCATTCAGGAGGTAGACCTGGAATGTCCACTGATCCCTGGGGGTGTGCTGTCACATGGCAGCTCTTGGGAAAATGTCACCTGTAAAGCTAGGGAAGGTGTGGCTGTTCTCTCTGCGTCACGGCTGTCCCATCATCCCTCCTCTGCACACACTGCGCCATAGCTACCCACCACCCTCGCCAGATGCCAAGGCAATGCCGGCCACCAGTGTGGACTCAAACTTCCAAAATCAAGAGCTGAACATGCCTGCTGTCCTTCTCAGGTGTTGGTCTTGGATGATGGTTGATGAGCTAGCATGGCACGTTGTTACTGAGGAGTTGGCAGACATAGTGGGGGGCGATCATTAGTATAGCTATGTCTGTAGACCTGGAGGAAACCTTACAGTTGGTTACTGTAAGTGTTCCATGTGTTTGGAAGAGCAGGCTAAGAAAACCCTGTCACAGGGGATTCCAGTGAGGGCTTAGGAGACCCATATGCCAGGGGAAATGCGGACCCCAAAGGCCATGCTGATGAGATCTCTGATAGAAATGTGGACTCTGCTGCCCACACTTGTCACATACTTTGGCAAAATCTGGTTTTATTGTGTCTGTCCAGAAAACTTTATAGAAGACAGAACTTAAAGCTGACGAATTAGCTTATTTGGCAGAAGAGATTTCAAGCTGGCAAAGCATTCAGGCTGTGGCCTGGATGTAATTGTCCGCTGCTCTTCAATTTTATAGTGAGATTTGAGAGCAAAGGGGAGCAGGGCAGAAAGATTTGGAAAATGTGCAGGCTGGTCAGAGAAGGGGGAAGAAATGAGTGTTAGGAAAGGAGAGTGTAGTGGAGAAATCCCTTGCTACTGAGATCCACACAGCTAGGAGGGAGCCAAGTGCTAACAGGCAAGATAATGGGAGAGCGACTCCAAAGGCATTTTTTTTTTTAAAGATTTATTCATTTTATTACAGCCAGATATATACAGAGGAGAGACAGAGAGGAAGATCTTCCGCCCGATGTTTCACTCCCCAAGTGAGCCGCAACGGGCCGATGCGCGCCGATCCGAAGCCGGGAACCTGGAACCTCTTCCGGGTCTCCCACGCGGGTGCAGTGTCCCAATGCATAGGGCCGTCCTCAACTGCTTTCCCAGGCCACAAGCAGGGAGCTGGATGGGAAGTGGAGCTGCCGGGATTAGAACCGGCGCCCATATGGGATCCCGGGGCTTCCAAGGCGAGGACTTTAGCCGCTAGGCCACGCCGCCGGGCCCACCAAAGGCATTTTTAAAATCCTTTAGGGCCTCCCCTCCCATCACAGGCCCAGAGGCCTGAAAGAGTAGAACTTTGTGAAACCCCAGAGTGCTTTCCATAGGCCAAGTCCCAAGACAGCTTAAGAATTCATTTTCCCACGTGCTGCTGGTAAAGCTTCCATGGTGTAAGTAGGCCCAGGTGTGGCCCCTGCTGGCAGGAGACCTTGGCAAATGCTTGTATGCTAATTTTGCCAGTGTGCAGAATGCAAGACTTGCAGGGTCATAGCAGCTTTCTCCAAGATTTCAGAGGAAGGCCTAGGGGGCCAGGAAATTGTGTTATAGGGCTGATTCCCACCTGCCTAGCTACATTATGGCAATGAAGCCAATGTGAAATTCCAGGAAGGCAGAAAGTAGCTCCATGGGCTGCAACCAGCAGGGCTGGAGCGGTGATGATGCCAAAATCCATGAGGGAACACCTATCATGATGGACACGGGACACTGGATGTCAAGTATTTGTCCTATTGGATTTGGGTCTTAACTTTGGGCTAATTAATCCTTTCTACTTGTTTGTTACCCCCTTGGGGGATTGAGATGTACCTCCTATGTCCATCCCACTATCATGTCCTAGAAATGTGTATCCTGATTCTTACGGGGCCCCAAAACATTCCCTGAAAGTCTCAAATGAGACTTTGGACTTGAGGCTTTTGAATGAATCATAGATTGAATTAAGACTTTGGAAATGTTGGGGAAGGAATGACAGCCTGTGTTACATAAGAAGGATATGCCTTTTGAGGAGCCCAAAGTGAAATCCTGGCATTTGAGCTTGATCTGACTTTAAAACTCAAATTGCTAAGTTATCAGTGCTAAGAAGATAGAAACAATCCAATTAGGTGGGCCTGGTGGGCGGTCCTTTCAGTGGGGCATGCTCCTGGAGTGAAGCTTTCAGGAGAGGGTTGGTTTGAAAATTTCAGCCTGAGTTGGGCATAGCTGCTGTTTGTTCTGGCTGGCTTGCCATATGTTCCTTGCCTTCACTCGTTTCCGTTGCCATCCACCATCCTCACCAGGCACCAAACTGATGCAGCTGTTCAGTCTAGAAATTGAACCTCAAAATCATGAACTGAATGAAAGTGTATTTTCTCAGACATCTCACTGTGGTGCCCAAACCTAACAAGCCTTAGTCAAGAAGATGGAGTCTGCAGACACAGAATCTATAATCGATAAACCTGGGCTCCCCTGGTGCTTCAGTTTCTTCCACTTGAGGGTCAAGTAACCGAGTTTCTGTTGCCAGACTACTTTGCTCAAATTCAGTTCCTGGTACCATGATGCTTTCTTTCTAATGATTCCTCTATTCTTGGTCACAACTCGGTACTGAGTTGTGGAGCTTGTACCCACTGACCTGCTGCGGGCTTTCCTCCGTACTTCCTAACTCTCTGGGAATACACTGCTCCTAAGCCAGTTATGCCTTGAGACTTTTTGCCCCTTTAGAGAACCGCAGGGAACGCTCCCATATTCCCTTACTTCCAGCAAGAGGGCCTGAGGCTCTATCACTTTTCTCCTTCTTCTTCTTCTTCTTATTATTATTATTATCATTTTATGATACAGCTCCATAGGCTCCTGGTATTTCCCTTATCCAAGCCCCAATTTCCACCCTCCCACACACACCTAGTTCCTCTATATCATTACTAAAGTATAATTCTAAATACACAGTCATATGTCCATCATTGCGGGCATGGACAATGGCAGAGAGTCCAGCATCCTATTGTCAAGATATAGTAAACAGTTTCATTGGGAGTCCATCTTTGTCTGGAAGTAGAAATGCATACTACGTTGTATCCTCACATCTGGATATGTTAGTCTCCATTTCACAGCTACTGTACATACCCTCAAATGAAGTCATAACACAAAATCAACTATAGAAAGAAAAATAGAAATTCACAATGCCATGAAGTTAAATAACATGTTACTAGATATGACAGCCTCCATTACACTACTACTATACATCCCCTTAAATGAAAAGCCACACAACAAAATCAACATCAGGGAGAAAAAAGAAATTAACAACACCATGAAGTTAAATAACATGCTACTAAATGACTAACGTATAGCTGAAGAAATGAAAATCAAGAAAGTTCTTGAAGAAAATGATGCTACTGTTTGATCTAGGAGTCAGTGAAGAATTTAATCAGAAGAAAGTGTTTTGAAGAGGTGAAACTAACAGAAAACATCAAAACCCATGTGATATAGTTTCTGTTGATTTTTGTTGGTGAAGTGTGTCTCTTCTACACAATAAACAGATGGGTTTTGTTTTTTAATCCAGCCTACTAATCTATGACGTTTGATTGAGCTTAAGACATTTACACTCAGGGATAATATGTATGCATGGTACTTTGGTCCTGTAATTTTAGCAATGGGTTGTTCATTGGTTTAGTCATCTGTTGTGATGTTACTGGGATGTTCTTCCCATTTGCCTTTGGTTTTGTTGGGTGCTATTCCTCTTCTCTGTTAATAGAACATCTTGAAGTACCATTTGTAGGGCAGGTTTGGAAGAAGCATACTCCTTAAACTTTTAGCTTTCTTTACTGTGGAAGAATTTTATTTCATTTTCAAAGACAAAAGAAAGCTTTGCTGGATATGTTATCCTAGGCCAACAATTTTTTTCTTTTAGAATCTGGAATATATCACTCCATTCTCTTCTTGCCTGTAGAGTTTCCTGTGAGAGATCTCCTGTGAGTTTAATTGGCATTCCTTTATATGTCAATTGATTTTTTTTCATGTGCACATTTAAGGATCTTTTTCTTATATTCAATTGAAGAGAGTTTGATGATCATGTGTCTTGGTGAAGATCGCTTTTGATCAAGCCCGTGGGAGTTCTGTGCCCCTCCTGGATCTTGTTTCCCAATTCTTTCTCTAGATTAGGGAAATTTTCCTTTATTATTTCATTAAATATATATGCAAAACCAGTTTCTCTTTCTACACCTTCTGGGATTCCCATAACTCTTATATTTGGCCTCTTAATAGTGTCTTTCAATTCTTGAATACTTTTTTTTTTTTGGCCTGATCCAGCTCTGCTTCCAGCTTTTTGTTTGCTTCCCCCTGGTGACAGGAAATATCTTCCAATACTGAGATTCTTTCTTTTGCATGCTTCATTCTGTTTTGGAGACGCTCCATTGTACTTTTAATTTGCTCTACTGTGTTCTGATTTTCTGATATATCAGCCTTGATTTGCTTTATTGCTGCTGTTGCTTGTGTAAAAAAATTCTTAAATTCTTTGAACTCTTGTATGTGTTTCTCATTGTTGATCAGAAGCTTTAAAATGAGTTTTCTGAGTTCTGTGTCCCCCATGTTCTCTAAGTCTTCCTCAGTTAACTCTGAGGTTGGCATAGGGTTTTGCTCCTTTGCTGGGGAGTTTTCAGCAATATTGATTGTGCCGTTGTCTCTTCTTTTGCTCTTGATCGTTGTACTTTTGGTTAGCAGAGTCTTCTCCTTGGGGCAGGTTTCTAAGCTCTGTCACCCACTGGTCTACAATGCGATTTTACTTATTGCAGTTGGTACACGGCTCTTTGTTTGCAGTCACTTGTGCCACTCCATCCAGTGAGTTTCAGGTCTGGTTCTTATGTTAGATTTCCACCATGGTCTCCAAAGCCCCAGCTCCTGGCTCACCGCTCTCCACCTCCTGTGCTACCGTGCTTAGGCTGCACTGTTGTCTCTTGCAACCTTTCTCCCACTTCTGGTTGGAGCAGGTCCCAGGATTAGGGAGACATCTGGTGTCCTATATAGCTAGGCTGTTGGTGGCGCTGATCTTGTCGGAACCTGTTGGACATTAGGTCTGGGTGCCACACGGACCTATTTTGACCCATACAATGCCACAGTTTGTATTATTTTCCTGCAGGTCCAGTGCAATCTATGAAACTCAGTGAGTTCTCGCGAGCTCAGCGCATGTGCAGTTCACTGCTGTCCTAAAGCTATTGCCACAGTGTACAAAATGGTGCCTGACATAACCCTACAAGAGTTCTTGATCTGCTGGCCGTCAGGTCTGAAGACTACCCAGACCTGTCTTGTGTGGAACCTGTAGAATGCCATGTTGATGCATTTCACTGAGTCAGAAATGAGTTCACTCCCAGCTCAGCGTATGCTCAGTCCTTTCCCTTGCCTTTGCCTCCTTACGCAAAATGGCACTCAATTCGGCTCTAGGGGGCTGACTGGGCTGTGAAATCTACCCTGTTCTCACATTGCCCATCTAGGATCTGCTGCTCTGTCTCTGCTCCTGGTCACATCAAACAGACCAGCAGGACAGACAGTTATTTGTCTGGGTTTACCTCCCAAGCTCCCAATGATAGTCTTCCCACCTGGTTGCTGGTAGAGTTCTGGCTGCTAGTGAGTTCAGATCACCATTAGTTGAATGCTGCTGGAGTATCAGTCACTGCAACACCACACCATTGTGTCCACTGCTTTCCTGTGTCTGTCAGTCTCCAGTGTCTCCTGTGTCTGCTGTTGTTCTGTCCTCTCCTATTTCCTGGAATGTGTCTTCTCTGCTTCATCTTGATTAAATGTTTTTCCGTCTGTTTAAACGTGTCCTTACCCTCTTCTGCCTTCTTGATTCTCTATCACTTTTACGTAATGTTTCTAACATACTTGTTGCACATATCATTCATTTTCCAAAAAGATCTTTCATTGGTGAGCAACATAAACAGGGAGACTGAACTATTTGTGATGCAGTGCAGGTTGATCTAGGTAGCTGTAAACAGCTTAAAGAGGCTCCAGAATTCAAGCAAACATTCTTACACACAGGGTATTACTACCTGGGTGTTAGAAGGTTCTGTGAGCTCACAGATGTCTGGTATCCAGACCTAGCTGGAATTTATGAATATGTGTTCCTCATGAACTCCCACCATGACTGAAACACAGCAGGCAGTAACATGCTGATCTTTGTGGGCCTCAAGACTCTTGGCTGGGAATAGACTTCAAGCCTCCACACAAGACTGAGTGCTGGATCTACAGGTTTTTTTTGTTTCTCAAAGCGAAAATGTCCTTTTTCCTAATGGTAAATCAGAACACAGATTCTGCTTCTTAATTCTGCATCAGTGGCCTTACCCAATAAAGCATATAACCAATCATTTTATCTCATCTTTCTAACAATTCCAACACTTGAATTGAAAATGATACCATAACAGTTCTGTGTAGTTATCAAGCATAAATCCCCTCCAGATCTGAGGACTAGATACACACCCTGGAAAAAGTCATCTTCCTTTGCAAGAAGAAATGCTGAGCTTTCTTTCTATAAAAATAACAGATGACCAAATAGTCTTTCTATTCTATTAAAAACGACACACAAGATATAATCCCAAAATAGCTACACAATACCAGGCAGACAAGGCAATATATACTTTTCTCATTCCCAAATACAATTGGGAAATTCAATGGGAAAAAAAAAATCTCAAAAAGACCAGGACTGTTTCCTTAAAAAGTTGAACAATGGGTATTTTCCAAGAGAAATGTGCAGAAGAAATGAATGATAAAGACAGAGGCCTATGCCAAATACTTTAACCCCAAAATATGTAATGATTAGTTTAAAGAGAAAAGTAGATTAAAGAAAATGTCACATCATTTTATGTTTATCTTGTGAGCAGACTTGAGTCAGTAAAAATGGCAGGCAGATCCCAGCCCCTCCAGCAGAAGGAGTCCCACGTGGGAGGCTTTGAGAGGACATTTCTAACACAGCTATCAGCACGCTAGCCCTGCAGGTCACTGCCAAATGGACACATGGGAGTGCAGTGCCACTCTTCAAAAGCATAGAAAAGAGAATAAAATGGAAAAGAGAAAACATTAGGAGAATAGAGAGAAAAGGGAAAATGTTTCCCTCTTGATGTGACATGCTGAATGCCTATGCTTCGCAGTGATTTTTGTCCTGTCTCCTCTGCAGGAAGCTTTATTATGTGGAATCTAAACAATGACATCTGTGATCAATATAAACTATCTTAGACTGCAGGGATTCACATTTAGGGTTATTAGTCTACTTTTCATACTTTCACAGCGCCTCTGTCCACCTGGTCCACGGCTCCGTGTCTGACAGAGTAAGTTCCACGGAATGACTGCTGTCAGCTCCCGAGTGTCAGGATTATAGACGGAAAGCGCCTGTTTTCTTAGTAGGCCAACTTGGGCTTGACGTGCTCTACCCCTCCTCACCATCCCCACATCTGCGTCATGAGAAGAGAGACGTGCAATCCGTGCTCTTGGTTTAAGACACTCCCCTCGTCCAAATCATCCCAACCCTCCCTCATTCTTTCTCAGGTTTGACTGCATTTTCTCAATTTTCATTCTGACTTTATTCTTCTCATCCAATCCTTTCCAAAATTTTCCTACCCTGTGTCTTCTCTCATGGCTATAAATTCTGATTTTCTGTCTTGCCTGACTTCTGATAAGGCATCCCTCCCAACCTGTCTTGTCTTTGTACTTTCCTCTTCCAAGAATGCATTGTCCTTCATCCCCAAAATCATTTCACACAAATGGTGAAAATGGACTGGTGTGCTCATTTGTGTAATTTGTTGAGGTAACAGTAGTGACTTATTCATTGTAGAGTTTTGAGTGTGTCACAAATTATAGCAAATATTATGGAATAGAATGTTTTTTTCTTGGTTGTCCAAAATCCTTCCTGGTGATATTTATTTATTTATTTATTTATTTATTTATTTATTAGGTGCTTGGCTGTTTTCTGTAGTCCCCAGCAGGTCAATGGGTTGAATATTTTATAGGTGATTCCTAAAACCTTTCCTAGACCATTTCAGATATTCAGCACTAGTTGCACATGAGATATGTTCCTGCACAAATTCTCTTCTACTTAACTGCGTGCAAACAAATGCTACTTTTCTGGCCTCTGTCCTTGCTAATTAGCTTCATTAAAATCCGAGCAACATTTGACATGATAAATAAGATTGGTACCTTCTACATACTTTGAAAATCCATAGAAATCTTTTTCTTTCTGTTTGAAAGATTTATTTATTTGCAAAAGCTGAGTTACATAAAAAGAGAGAGAGACATCTTCCATCTGCTGGTTCACTTTCCAAATGAGTCAAAACAACCAGGACTGGGCCAGGCAGAAGCCAGAAGCCAGGAGCTTCTTCCTGTCCTCCCACGTAGGTTCGAGGGCCCAAGTCTTTGTGTTGTCTTCTCATGGTTTCTTAGGTACACTGGGCAGGGAACTAGTTTGCAAATGAAGCCGCAGGATGAAAAGGCAGTACACATGTGGGATGTTGGGCCACAGGCAATGGCTTTACCCATTAAGCCACAACTCCCTTCCCCACTCCATCCCCTTTTATTTTTGCATTTTGCATTTTCTTTTTTATATGAAAATATTTAGGTGGTACCAATCTCATCTTGATTATTAAAAGCTAACCTGTGCATGATAAAGATTGTAGTCATTTGGTCAACCAGACAATCAACTAGCTTGCAGAGAATGTGCATTAATATGTAAGGGAGTGTGGAGGCTGGGAGAGTAATGATGTCTGACCAGCTTGCGGGGCCTGGAAGTGTGAGTCACGGGTTTTGGCACAGAGTGTGCCCCAAGTGCCTGTCTTGGGCTGTAAATAACACTGACAATTCAGCAATTCTCTAGGAAACACAGTGTTCCTACAAAATTAAAATTGAATACATTAAAATTCAATACATCCCCACTTTTATCCCACCTCTTCCTGATGGCTTGGCTTCATCTCTTTTGTTTGTTATATCTTCTGGAGCCCATTTATCCACACTTACCCATTTTAACAGACAACTTGGGACTTGGGATCTCCCATGACCCTTTTTCTCTAGATGTAATTCTAAACAAGAACCCATTTTTTTTCTTTTAAAAATAAACAACCACAAAGTGGACAATTAGCAGCGTAATTACAATTGTGGTTTGTCTAGTTTGACTATTCTCCCAAAGAACCGTATGTTAAAGGCTTAGTCCCTAGGGTGGCATCATCGATAGAAAAAGGTAGCTTGGGTGGGAAGGAGTGGCAAGTGGTCCTTAGACCATAGGGCTTTGCCGTCGCTGTCAAGGGAGATTGTAGGACCCTGGACTTCCCCATTCCTCCGGTTCCTGGCTCACAATGTGATCATATCTGCATGTATTCCACTGTCCAGTTTGAGCCCCTAACCAGAGTCCAGAACTACCCCATGCCATGCCATTTGTCAGTGAGTTAAGTAAAACTTCTGTCTGTGTAGGTTAGCTGGCTGAGGTGCTGCACTCTAAGAATGAAAACTCCATTAAGACGAAGAGCAGCCCTGGGTGAGTTCCACCCTTTCCATTGCCTCCTGCTGTCTTGTTTGGATCCAGCTCAAAGGCGCTCTGCCTTAGTGTGGGCTGCCAGGCTGATTTCCAGCTGTTGCTGACCTGGAACAGATTCAGAAGTTCTTGCTGTGCCCACAGTGCATGCAGTCCAGGTGCCCTGGCGCCCCCACCCACATGAAGAACCATCTGTATTTTCCTGGATGCCAGTCTGCCCAAACCCGTGTTCCTCTCTACAGAAAGTGAAGAACAATAGTGACGAGATATGGTTAAGAGTGGGTTCCAGTTGCCTTCTGTGAATCCAAATTTTACATGACCTTGGGCACGGTAGTTAACCTATTTCCAAGTTTCCCTTTACTGGGACTTAAAGTGGAGAAAAGCCTGCTCATGACTGTTCAGGGGACAAAATTAATTAATAGGGATGAAAAGCTTGGAGTAGCATAGTTCTTAACAAGTGTTCATCATTGCTGGTAGCATTAGTATTTAGAAACCCCAGAATATATTCATTGGCAAAGCCACTTTGAATCCTGACACCAAATGTAGAAACTAACCTTTATCTGCTTACCTCCTCCCCTCATCCTCCTATTGGCCAAGACAAGGCTGTTTGGGGTTGTCTAAGGTTGATTCCTCGTGCTGAACATCAGATGTGTCCTTACTTTCTCAGAGACCTCCTATGTTGCCCCTCTCCCTGTTTCTTCTACATCTAAGTTCTACCTCCTTCTGACCCTAGATTCTCTCATCAGTTAAACATACTCCAACTCCAGACTTTCTCACTTAAAAGTGACAGTATTCTGTCTTCACTTTGACCCTTTCATGATCACTTTGTCGTGTGAGAACTCTGCAGAGACAGAACACTGGGGAGCCCTAACTCCATTCTGTGCTGCCCCTCACCTCCCACCACTCCTGTAGGTCTCCTCCCTTCACTCCAGTGCCTCTCACTAATGTCCCTTCCTTCTCATTAACCCCAGTGGACACACCTTCTCTGACTCAGTCGTTGAAAGCCCTCTCTCCCACCGGCGTCACACTTTAGCCTTTCACACCGCACATTCCCTCCATTTTCCTCCTAATTATTTCCTGGTTGTTTTCTCAGTTGAGGCTGTTGGTGCATCTAACTGCTTTTCGTTGTGCCTTTTCCTTTTCTATCAGTGTTTCTTCTTATTTAGTTCTTTCAGTATTCTATTTTGAGACTTTCTTCTTTTCCCTGATATCACGAAGCTATTGCTCCACAATACCCCATAAATCTTCATTGTTTGACCACGTGGATCAGCTCTCATTGGCAAAGATCTACATGCAATGAACAGCTCCAACAGGTGAATAAGTTGAAAGCTCTTCCAGTTTGATGCCCAATAACCTGACTGCCACGTGGTATTTGCTCTTGCTTCCTCTCAAGTCATCACTCTTCTGCCATCTCCGCTCTGCTTCCTGCGACCTTCTTCCCTCCCCCGTGTAAACCAGTAAGGAAATTCTCGGCTGGAATTTGGAGTGTACTTTCCTCTGAAAGGTAGTGCTTAGGAATGTCAATACTTGAGTCAGGGTACAGGAAAAATGGGTTTTCTTGCGACTTTTCCTTACTGACGTAAATCCCTCTTCTGCACTAAATACTTGAGACTAAGCATTCAGGAAGTGGGAACCTTATCAGTGTCCTTGATTATTTTCTCATTGTCCATGTGCAAAAGAGTAAGCGTGGGAGAGTGCAGCAATAAAGCATGGTGGGCTGTATGCTCTTCTGCTCCCACAAGCTTCTACAATATCAAGAGGATTAGAAACAGCTCAGAAGAGTGTGCATGGGGCAAGCCTAGTGTGCAGCCTCAGCATTCAGTTCTGTGAAATGAATGAGGTTGTCTTGGGTTGCATTCCTGGCTTACCCTGAGGAAGACAGTTTCAGAGTTGATATTGCTCTTAATGCAGAGGCTGCTAACTAATGAAGCAAAGCCAAGTTCGAGGACAATAAACCTGTGATGCGTTCAGTGACAGTACTATTCAGAGCGGTTCTTGGGCCGGCAGCACAAGCCTTATGCAAGAGAGTACTGAAAATGCAAATACTTGGACCCACCCAGGATAGAATCCAAGTGAGAGTGGGCATTGGCAAGTTTCCTAACTAATTGGTGTACACACCAAAGAGAGCGGGAACTGTGCTTTCCTCCCTCCTCCAGAACCCCTCGGGGTCTGCGGAACTCCTGACGCTGCCCTGCTTGGCTGTCATGGGGCAGAGTTCGGGCCTGCCAAGGAGCAGGCATTTCCTGACTGTGGGAAGGATGAACCTTCCACGGCATCCACGGGCCTTCGGCCTCCCTTTTCACTTTTGTTACTTGCTATGGGCTGAATCGTGCCCTTCCAGAATTCATACATTCAAATCTTAACCCCCATATCTCCGAATATGATTGTACCTGGAATTACATGTAATTAATTGTGCTTATAGCAGAGAACACAGACACCAAAGAAGAGGCCCGTAAAGTCACAGGGAGAAGACAGCGCCTGCTCCTGGAGGGGAAAAGCTATAGAGGAAACTGACTCTACCAACACCATCACCTTGGGTCTGCAGCTTGCGGAACTGTGAGGAGCAAGGCCCTCTTGATGAAGCCCCCAGTTGCCAGCAGCCCTAGCAAGCTTGTAGCCCACTCCGCACTCACACAGCCATGAGGAACGCTTTGTAGAGGTCTTCACCCAGATAGAGTGCTAACTCTTAAGGTGAGGTATCAGTGCCCTGAGGGTAGGGAGCCGAGCAGGTGTTTGTGCTGGGCAGTTTGTGCACAGCCCCTGAGCTCCAGCCTAGGCCTGTGCCCATAGGGCCAATCAAGTGTGCAGTGTGGGCTGCAGGAGAAAGGTACATCAGGAAGCAGCCTTGTACTGTAAGCCCAAACCCAGAGCCTGGACTATCAGTGTTACCACAGACTATACGGTTGTCTCCAGAAAAATGCCTTCCATCTGACTTGTTGCTTTATACAAGGAGCTTCAAACAGCTTTTGAAGAACTGGAAGGAAACAGTAACTATTTTGGTGCAAAACTTTTTTTTGAAATGCATGCAGCTTTTAAAATAATCTATATATTTTATGAACTTTGTGAAGATTCTTCATATTTGTGTACTTCAAAATGTTTTGCGCTGGGGCCAGCACAGTGGTGTAGCAGTCTAATCCTCTATCTGCAGCACCAGCATTCTATATGGGCACTGTCCCAACTGGTTCATGTCCCAGCTGCTTTACTTCCTATCCAGCTCCCTGCTAATGACCTGGGAAAGAAGACAGCAGAGAATAGCTCAGGTTCTTGCGTCCTGCACCTATGTGGGAGACCCAGATACAGCCCCTGGCTCCTAGCTTCAGTCAGGCCCAGCTCTGGCCATAGCGGCCATTTGGGGAGTGAACCATCAGATGGAAGATCTCTGTATCTCCCCACTACCCCTCTGTAATTCTGACTTTCAAGTAAAAGTAAAATCTTTTGAAAAATTTTCTGCACCACAATAAACGTACGTTTTAATTTTTTCATCCATGGATTTTCTGAAGTTCTCTCAAATGTAAAATGGAGACACTAACGATTCACATATTTACAGTTCTCTCTATCACTCCTGATGGAAAGGTCAAATGAGGTGGCATATGGAACAACATAAAATATAAATGAAACGGGAGGTGTGGCTTTTCTTTCCATTTTACATTTAGCTCCTTGTATTATGGCAACGAATCAGAGGGAGGGCATTTTTCTGAAGACATTTGTATACTCTGTGGTAACACTGGTAGCCCAGGCCCCTGGGTTTAAGCTCACAGTGCAAGGTTGCTTCCTGATGTGCCTCCTTTCCATTTTACCTGGACTTGCCAGGCCTCTTTCCTGATGTAGCAATGGTTGGAAGGCAAGAGCAAGGACACCTGTCTTGCTCGGCTCATGCTCCAGGTGGGAACTAGAGCCCCCAGACATCCAGCTTGGCAGCCATGCATTTGGCAACTTGCCAATGGTTCATGTAAATACGTTTGTATTTTTGCAACCTATTTGTTATGAAACATTTTTATCTCAACTTTGGAGTGTGAGAATATGGGAGGGGAGAGACAGATTGTCTAACAGTGTGTGTGTGTATATGTGTGTGTGCACATGAGCGGTTCTATTCCAATTCTGAGCAGATCCAGTCAGTCCATCTCTGTATCTAATCCCACTCCATTGTGTCCATCTCCTTAACCTAAACCAACACTTCCCCTAAGACTCTCATCACAGGACACTATGCCTTGCGTCAACATGGGCACAATTAGAGGAGAAAGGCATCCTTATTTCCGAGTTTAAGAACAAAAGAATCATGTCAAGAGCTCTGTTCAGCCAGGAAATTCAGCAAGGGTGAGTGTTAAATGACACCAGACAAAACAAGGGAATGCTTTTCAGAGATCATCGGTGGAGTTTAGACTCAAAGACTTCTATTTAATTCAAACCACATAACAACTGATGGTGATATCATTCAAATAAATATCCCACATGGGCCATCTCCTTCCTCTCATATCACAGCACTGACATCATTTTTGCATATGATATCAATGACATTTTCCATATTCTGCTGAAAGGTCACATTTGTGTCCATAATGAGACTCAGCCCCCAGGGAAGCTGCTCCGAGCCACCACCGCCCATTTCCAAAACAATCATGAGAGGAGCCTCCCAAAAGCATGAATCCCAGACAGCAGATGCCTCGTGGGGTGTGAGCTGCAAGTGGTATTAGGAAAGCCCACCCCAGATTATTGTGGACATCAATGCTATGGACAGACCCCCTTGGAGGGCACAGGGTCGCTGGGCTGCCACAGAGCAGATGGGTGGAAGCCAGAAGGCACACAAGAATTGTGTCATCTCTTGTGACTGATCCTTAAACCTCCTAGAAGGCAGTCATGATGGTCAAATAAAACCTTAAAATTAAATCAGGAAGACTAAAGATTCAGAGTTAAGCAGAACTGGGACATATTCTGTTGCTTGCATAGCCATGCAGCTTGAAAAGAATTGCCCTAGCCTCACTGAGCCTACTTTCCCACCTTTTGACAGGATTGATAACATCCCTCCCATAACAACACGGAGAGGGTTGTTATAAGAATTATGAGATAATGCATATATGAGAGTCTCCAAAAAGGTAACAGAAAAGGTGTGTGTGGAAACATTATGCAAAGATTTCGAAATTTGCACCAAAAATAAACTGAACACTATTTTCCAAAACTTTTTGAAGTTCCCTTGTGCTTTTCACATGGCATGCTGAAGGAACGTTCAGAGACAAACCTACTGCCAGTCCTCTGGAAGGGCTACCTGTTGCTTCTCTTACTGTGGCTAGAGACTTTACTGTGAACTGGAACACCTGCTGCAACAGGGACCTCATCTCTTCCCAACCCCTCCTGGGGCTAGCAGAAGGGGGGTGTGAGGTGCATTTACCACTTACAGGGTGTAGTGGTCCCCAGAAAAGGACACAGCTCTTTCTCTGTGAACAAAGCAGGCCTGTGCTCGAGTTCAATTTTGAGCTCATTTCCAAAGTCAGTGAGGATTGTTCTGGCTTTCCGCCCTACCAGGTTCGGCTGCACACTTTACATTGATACTAAGAGCCTCGTTTTACCTCCTCCCGGATGGAAAGTGGTCTGTAGACTGCTAATTTATTTTAGAGTGGATTAGTGTAACATGTTACCCTCCCAGGAGTGCTTGCCTTTCATTGCAGAACACATGGGAGAGAAACAAGATCTTTTGACTACTGTATTGGGGAATGTTATTAGACTGTGTGGGCTTCAGCAATTGACAATGGCTTTCAAAATATCCATGTGGAATAAATGGAGAAATGTAGACCAGAAAAGAGCACAGTGCTATTTATAACAAGTTCATGTCCCTGGTCAGAAAGTGCTCATTAATGAAACAAAGGCACAAAAGGGTGGTGTCCTTGGAGAAGGACACAGGGCTGTTTCTCAGACCAAGTCCTGGTCAGCATTTTTGTCAATAACATGAATGAAAACATAAATGGCGTGCAGAGCAGGCTCACAGATGGCTGAATGATGGCTGGCCAGTTCTGATGATTGTAACCGGGCTATGCTCTTACTAGGCCTAAAGGCAGGTGATGTTGCAGGCAGCACACCCTTTCCCTGTCCTTGTAAGACTTTAGTCTGGCCTCCATGTTGTGGATAAGGCAACTGTGACTCACTGCAGTTAAGAAACTTGGAGGATCCCCACAGCTAAGGGTGACTTGTCAGGATCTGAATTCAGACCCACATAACTCCAAAGTCTGTACCATCTCCTGCCCTCACACAGTCTGTATAGAAGAGCCACATTTCCCGCAAGTAGAAGTGTCCAGGATAGGAGTTGTGGTGCAACATGGTAAATTGCAGCTTGGGATGCTCACAGTCCATCTTGAAATGTTTGGTTTGAGTCCCTATGCTTCTGGTTTAGCTTGCATCTAACGTGCCTAGGAAATTAGCAGGTAATAGCCCCTGTATTTGGATTCCTGCTGTCCACATGGAAGATGGAGCTCCTGTCTCCTGGCTTCAGCCTGGGCTGATTCTCAGGTGCTACAGAGATTGGAGGAGTGAATCAAGAGATGGGGGTTCTCAATCTCTCTCTGTCTCTCTCTCTCCCTCTCTCTTTAAGAATGTGTCTGTGGGCCCGGCGGCGTGGCCTAGTGGCTAAAATCCTCGTCTTGAATGCCCCGGGATCCCATATGGGCGCCGGTTCTAATCCCGGCAGCTCCACTTCCCATCCAGCTCCCTGCTTGTGGCCTGGGAAGGCAGTCGAAGACGGCCCAATGCATTGGGACCCTGCACCCGCGTGGGAGACCCAGAGGAGGTTCCAGGTTCCCGGCTTCAGATCGATGCGCACCGACCGGGGAGTGAATCATCGGACGGAAGATCTTCTTCTCTGTCTCTTCTCCTCTCTGTATATCTGACTTTGTAATAAAATGAATAAACCTTTAAAAAAAAAAAAGAATGTGTCTGTTTCCTCTTGGTCACTCTTTCAAATAAATACTCTTTTTTTTTAAAGAAAAAATAACAAGAAGAAAGATGTGTAGCACAGTGTCTGGCACAGAGATATAGAAATATTTGCACAAAATTTTAAAACAAAAGAAGTTGGAGGGAAGATGGAGACAGAGAGGACCATATCTGCTTTATTCTGTGCTGGTAATCACACCTAAGGGTACTTGGTTTGGCAAATGGGAACACAAGGGTTCTCTTTAAGTAGTAAAGGGCTGCCATGTAGGAGTATTAAATGTCACACAGGGGCCTGGGTATCCTGGTCCAGGTTCTTGGACCCACCTGCATGGTGGGTGCCAGGTCCATTAGCTCTGGGAAGGCTGGAGTCGGGTAAAGTCTGGTTCTCCTGGTCTGGGTCCTTGGGATTGCCTGTACGAAGGATGCCAGGTGCAAGAGCCCCAGGGACAAGGGCTCCAGCATGGCCACATTGGGCCCTGTGTTGATACTGGATGTCTGTTCCTCATCCCTGAGTACTGGGTGGTTGGGAGGCTGGGTATTGCCCCTCCCCTTATCTCCTCCCTTCCGGCAAAAACAGAAGAAATTAGAAAATTTGGAAATAATGATCACACCCACTTTTCCCTAACCCTCCATCCTTCCCACCCTGATCAACCATATAAACATCATTAACAATAAAAATTTTTTTAGGTTCGAAAATAAACAAATGTATGTCATCCAAGGAGGAGAATTTTGATTAAATGAATAGAACTTTCTACACTTGATCTTAGCCAAAAGACCGAGAAGCGATGAATAGAACTTTCTAAAATAATAAGCATTTTTGGAACCCACCTCAAGCTAGGTCATGGGGTTGCAACTTGACCCTGGTGGTCCTTGCGCCCTATGAAAGTACTGGGCAAGGAAAGGATGGCATTGGGGCCATGCTGCGGGGTCTCTGCTTCATAAAGCAGTCTCCCTCACACCCCCAATACACACACATTCACATGATTTCAGCTCTGCTTGTGGGTTAAGGACTTTGGAGGGAAGAGAACTTTTCTCTCCTTAAAGTGCAGTACACAGCTCTGTCTCCTTCCTCCACTGGCCTGGCAAAAATATTGTAAGGATCAAATAGATAAGACCTTTCATTCTGCTAAACACCAGCAAACAAGCAGCCTGGTTTAGTTGTTTGTTTGAGAGAAAAGGGCTAAAGATCGCTAGAGCAGGCTTTTTTGGGGGAAAAGAAACCCTCGAAAGTGCAGCACAGGGTGATGAGAGAGGCACAGACAAGGCTTTGTTCTACGGCTCCAGGCTGGTGCCAGAGAGCAGTGAGCAAATGGAAAACCGGCTGGCATGCCCTGTTTCCTACCGTGCCCTCTCGTGCTATGCACAGCTTCGGACACAGGCCTTCTTGCTGGGAGTCTCATGCTGATGAATTTGAGCTCCGCGGAATGTTGTTGGGTGCTTGCTCCCCCGCCCCCTTCATTTTCAAGGCAATAAACCAGGAAGGGCTCGAGACATCCTCCCAGTAACTGGAATACTAACAATCAAACACACCAAGACTGCAGTCTGCTCGATTATTTCCTAATATTCTCTTTATGCCGATTCCAGCCCCAGAAACCCTGCCAGACGTAGAAAGCTTCCTTCATGGCAGCACAAATAGTTTCCATTTCCCAGCTGAGAGCTGGCATCCATGGGGATCTTCTGATTTGAAGCTGAATGAAACAAAAGATGGCCCAGAACTTACTGCAGCCAGGAAACAGAGACTCAGAAGCCAGAAAACTTCTGCAATAACCCAGAAATCCCCGTGGGGCAGAGGGAGGGCACGTGGGCTGCCCTGTACTCAGCAGGCTTGCAGTACAGCCTCCTAGCTATTTTTAATCACAGATTTCTTCAAACACTTGATGAGTTTTGTAAAAGTTCATCCCGTGCTACACTCTCACCGGTGTGCCTTCAATTTTACTATCCTCTCATTCACCTACATGGGACCTTGTCAACTCATGTATCCACTTGTTGACTGCTTCATTTCCTCCTTTCATTAACTGAGTAAACATTTATTGAATGTCTTAGTCCTTTTTGCTTTGCTATGATGAAACAATCAAAGTTGGGACTCCGTAAAGAAAAGAAGTTTATTTGGCTGATGGATTCTGGTGACTGGAGAGTACACAAACCATGGTGCTGACATCCTGGCAAGGGACACCCCAGCTGCATGGCAAACCACTTTAGTTGGAAGGGAAACAATTGTGTGCAGAATGAACACATGGTGAGTTTCTGTGTTTTGTTGTAACTGCTCTGGAAAGACCTAATCCACTCCTACTGGAACTAATCCATTCCCGGTAGACTACACTAATGCATCTTGAGAGGAGACTCTCCAAGACCTAAGTACCTTGTACTCGGCCCCACCTCTCAAAACTTCCTCCAGCTCAACACTGCCATGCTGGGGACCCAGTTTCAGCACCTGACCCTCTGGGGGTCAAATGACATCGAAATCATGACATTGAGCATCTCATAATTTACTCACCTCTTTAGATTTGCTGCGTGCTCATCAGAAATTAGAATAGGGTTGGTAAAAGGGAATCACAGGACAGTTTCAGCTCAGCCCCATCGCCCCCTCCTCATTGAGCGCTACTTGCTAATACCTCTACACTTTCACTTACATGCAAAATGCCTTCAACCATTTCATCTCCATGTCTGCTTCCGAGAGCCACACACCCACTGGATGCAGTCTAAACAACCGCGTCTTACTGACACCCAAACTTCAACATTCTCAGTACTGAACTCACATTTTACCTTTCCAAAATCATTTTCCTTCAGGACTTGCCAATTCTGTTAGAGGCAGGATTTTTGCTCCCATGGGAATTCACCTTAAAGATGTATTTGATGGTTTCTGCTTTACCCAGGACAATAGTGACTCTCCCATCCTCAGTCTCTCTCAAGCACCTGTTTCATTGCATTTCTAATGCTACTATCCAGGCAGGAGCCCACCTGCTCCTTCCTGGACCATTGTCATGGCCTCTCAGCTGATCTTCCCATCTTTGTATCACCACACTCTGGTCCACCCTAAATTGTGCTGCCAGAATCTTTCCCCCAAATTACAGTCTTGCAATTCACTTATTTACCCATGAGCTGTTTGCTCTAATCCTCTGATGGCATTTGCAGTCCTCTACAGGATAGCTTTTTGCTCCATGTTCTTGTATGTTCCACGTAGCCACTCAAACTAACAAAAACACTTTGCCAGACACTCTCTAGTCTTCCCTGCTTCCTCACTTCTTCTCCTGATATTTTCCCTCTTACTGCCTCCTCCCAACACTTTTTTTTTTAAAAAAAAGATTTATTTGTTTATTTGAATAATTAAGAGAGAGGGAGAGAGAAAAGAGGAGAGGGAGAGAGGGAGAAAAAGAGAGAGAGAGAGGTATGTCACTCCCTAAAATGACCACAACAGCTAGAATCTGGCTAGGCAAAGGCCTGGAGCCAGAAGCTCCATCTCAGTCTCCCTTGTGGGTAGCAGGAACCCAAGCAATTGGGCCATCGGCAACTGCTTTTTTAGGTGCACTGGTAGAAAACAGGTATGGGTTAGTTTAGACCAGAATTAAACATGTCTTTTTATTGAGTTCTTGGAGAAGAATGAATGGAGAGGGAACATTAAGGTGATGACAAGTGTGGTAGAGAAATAGGACATCAGAAAGGAGCAGTGTTTCTGCTATCATGAGGGTCAGTATGCCAGAGTCAGCATGCCAGAATGTCATATTCAAGAGCTTGAGCGAGTCACCATCCAAGCTGGCTTCCTCTAGTTTGCAAAACTGGGCAAGAGCTAAGCTGGCATACATTTGTTGTGAATAGCATCTGAAGAGATTTGAGTTAGGGCTTAGCACAGTGCCTGGCCACATAATGTTGACTGAGTTGTTGGGTGCTTGCTGCATAGGTCTAGAAATGGCAAAGCAAAAAAGCAAATGATTTATAAGTGTAAAGCTATCAAAATAGTGGTAGAATTGAGAAGTACTAAACTAAAAAATAGGTGACAATCTGATTGGGTTATAATGGAAATGATAAAGAGTTCATCTGTATCCTTCACCAGGGATGTTAAAGTTAGGAATTAGCCACCTGCAACACTTGCCTCTGATGCAGTGGTTAGTTTGGCTGGGCTGAACAACTAGTAAGCAACTAGTTATCGTCAGAATCTTGTGGGGAGTGACACCAACAGAGGTGAAGAGTTGCACCTCTCCTGAGTGCATTTTCCTCCTTTGCATCACCAGCAAGCATTATTTCTTCTTAATTCTTTTCACCACAGTTTGGATCAGATTTGGCTCCCCAATTCATGTAAAGATGCAAACTGTAAAATCATAAGTTAATAATAATACAGAGGGTGGAGGCTTGATCTGATTATGGTGCCTGAGGTGGGGCTTCTGAGAAGTGCTTCGATGGGGTTAGGTTGCTGGATGGAGTCCCATTACCGAATCACAACCTTTTCATAAGGAGAGACTACTTAGTGTAGACCAGGGTGAATGTGTTCCCTGTTTTAGTGTCTTTTGGCTTGCCAGCCGATCCTTCCTCTAGACAAGTTTTCACCATCCGCCATTTTCATAAGACACCAGATCAATAAGTCTGCCCAACTTAGAGTTGTGAGCCTCTAAAACTGTGAACCAAAATAAACCTTCTTCCTTCATAGATAGCTTTTCTCTATTATGCTAAACATAGTAATTAATATAATGATTAATCCTTCCTATGGCTCAGCTGACACATCTTCTTCAGCTGTCACAGGACTGTTAGGGTGTGTGATGGATGGACTGCACTGGGCACACCTTGCTTCCCAGCCAAGCTCCTTTTACAGTGACTCATATGGAGAATTGATGCTTTTCTATGGAACCGTGATTTGTGGAGTAAGGAAGGGAATTAATGGTATCTTCTTACTCAGGTAAAAAAAAGGTAACTAATTATTGTTTAGGAAGACGAGTTCTAGGGGCCAGCACTATAATGCAATGGTTTAATCTGCTTCCTACTTTGTTAACAACCAGTTGGAGTCCTGGTCATTACACTTCCAGTCCAGCTCCCTACTAATGCTAAAGCAGCAGATGTGTCTCGGCCCCTGCCACCCATATGGACCTGAATGAGAGTCACGTGCTGCTGGCTTGTGGTCATTTGGAGAGTGAATCAACAAATGGAAAATCTCTCCCAGCCGTTCAAATAAATAAACCAAATCCTTCCTAAAAAAGAAAGAGAAGTTTTAGATTATATGCCTAGACGGTCATCAGATAGCTCTTAGAAGAAATTCCTTCCAGTTGACATGATCTGATCTCCCTGCTAGAAATATTTTCAGAGAGTTGGAAGGTTAGTGGCTGAGCAGGTAGTCTTTCCTAAGTACAACTGTACTTGCAGATAAATTCTCTAAAGCCAGGACTGTTGTAGAGACCTCACTGGTGGCTCCAACTGGCTTGATCCATTGGCAGAGACCTGAGAAATCAGCATTCCCAGTAGGAATAGTCAGTCCTTGCCTTGGAAGGCGAATCCACACAGGATTCACTTTATAAATCCGACACCCATTCAGGCAATAGTAGATCATTAACTCTCCAAGTGTGCTTTAGTTAATTGGCATTTGAAGGTAGAATGAAGTCAGGTTTAATTCAGGAATGCCAGAGACAGCACTTTTAAATGAGATCAGGTGGCTGAATTAGGGCTGCAATTTCATAAATAGGAGGTATGGGTTTATTATTTTGGGTGTATATTTCTTTGAATATGGAAAGAATAGTTAATTTCCAGGCAATTTCACCCAAACATCTAGGAGTTGTTGTGACTATTATAATCTTTCTCTATTGATTTTATTTTCTTTCTATAACAACTAATTCTTTTGTTGAAAGGAGACCAGAGTCTCTTCTGGGTCTCCCATGTGGGTGCAGGGTCCCAAGGCCTCAGAGCCATGCTCAACTGCTTTCCCAGGCCACAAGCAGGGAGCTGGATGGGAAGTAGGGCTGCCGGGATTAGAACCAGCACCCAAATGGGATCCTGGCATGTTCAAGGTGAGGACTTTAGCTGCTATGCTACCACGCTGGACCTGGATCTGTAGTTTTTTAATTTAAAGGTTTATTTATTTTTATTGCAAAGTCAGATATACAGAGAGGAGGAGAGACAGAGAAGAAGATCTTCCGTCCGATGATTCACTCCCCAAGTGAGCCGCAACGGCCGGTGCGCGCCGATCCGAAGCCAGGAGCCAGGAGCCAGGAGTTTCTTCCAGGTCTCCCATGCAGGTGCAGGGTTCCAAGGCTTTGGGACATCCTCGACTGTTTTCCCAGGCCACAAGCAGGGAGCTGGATGGGAAGCAGGGCCACTGGAATTAGAACCGGCACCCATATGGGATCCCTGCGCGTTCAAGGTGAGGACTTAAGCAGCTAGGCCACCGTGGCAGACGCCCGAAACTGTAATTTTAAAAGCCATGAATTTGTATAAAATAACTTGCTCTGCTAAAAAAAAAACAGTGTTTTGATTTGGTACTTACATGATACTTTTGGAGTGAAAACTTAGCACCACTGGAATATATGACTCCAATAAAAAAAGGCAATTTTTGCTTCATTAATGAGTACTATGTAGATACCCCTTCCCCTCCCCCACCAAATAATACAGCAAAATCTAGGGTTTCCAAATAAAAATCATAGATTCTAATTTAGGCACTCAGAAAGCCCGACTCTGCACTTTCTAGGTTTATATTATAACTATAATTATTATCATTACTATTTTACTTGAGAGGTAAAGTAAGAAGGAAGGAGAGAAAGAAATTTCCCATTTGCTGGGACACTCCCAAAGTGCCCACAGCAGCCAAGATTGCATTTAGCCAAAGCCAAGAATTCCAGCTGAGTCTCCCATGTGGGTGCCAGGGACCTAAGCACTTAGAACTTAGACCCAGGCATTTCAGTGTAAGTTGCTGGCATCCCACGTATCAGCTTAACTTGTTGAGCCACAATTTCCACCCCAGAATCTGTATTTTCAGCAAGTTTCAATGGTGATGCCGTTCTGCTGTCCCATAGGTCATACTTAGCAAAAAAACTATCAAAGAGTATGGCTGTAGCAACTTTGTCAATAAAAATTTCAAAACAGAACTTACCCATTGCTCACGGTACCTAGCAATGCACTGCTATGTGTGTACCCGTGAAAACAAACACACATCTATAGAATCCATAGAACTAATTTTAACCAATATTACTTGCTGTTAAACTTCCAATATAAACTGGCTATAAAATGTATTCATAAGAAAGGCTAAATAGTTAATCTTCTGTACACCAATTTTGGATAGAAGCCAACTAAACCTCTAAGGTCTTTTTCATAAACTACACTTAAGTTATTGATTTTTTTTTTTTTTACCTTAAACACAGGGCTTTACATTGATTCCTGTTTCCAAGCAGAGTTCTGTTTGATTTCCTGGCTTGAGTCCATGAAACTGGCCTCTCTTGCCCTATATTCTAAACAGCTGAGTTCAGAAACGGCAGCTCCACATTTCAGTTTATGGAACATTTATCAAAGTCAGTCGATGTTCGTGAATTGACAATGAGCAGCATTTTCTATTTTAAGTTTCTCATTTTCCTCGTAGGTTTAATTTCCTCTCTGGACAATTGAGAACTAAAAGTGCCAATCAATGAGTCGTCGAGTCCTTCAGTGTCTGAAGGGCAATGCTTGTGTTCCATTCATCTTCGGATGTCATCAGCTTTTCCTGAGAAACGTTAGCTGCTGATGAATGAGGGAATGGGGAATGGTTTCATATATGAATTAACTTCCAATTCCAAGTGAACTTCCCAGTTAAACAAGATATGTCTTAGTTCAGTGACCACTGTAGTGCCAGCAATAACCAACTGCTGAGTGTAGATTAGTTTTTCTCAGATGGTTTTCCTCCCTCCCACTCCCTGCAGCAGCAAATGTCAGCTGAAAATTTGTTACAAATGTGAATTATGGAGCCTGATCTTAGAGAAACTGAGTGGGAAATTTGGAGTGGGAAAAGAGATCTGTGATTCAAGATGCCCTGCAGGTGATTCTGGCTGCTTTAAGTGTGAGGACCACTCAAAGACAGCACTGCTTCTTCCAGAACCACACACACACAAGGCTGGTGCTTGACAAAGCGCCTTGCTCAGCACATGTGATCCGTGGGGCTAACGACTGTTCTGAGCATTTAGTATGTACTAGCAACTAGGCTAGGCACTCAGGATAAGAATAACAGAGATAAACTCTTTACTATCCTATTTTTCCTCATCAAATGTGTATATTCACAATTAATATGTTGAATCTGCAAAGTGAGTACATTAACGTAAGGCAGTGAAAAAAGCAGCACAGACAGATCCTAGAAACACTGGAGATTGGATAACCGATGCTTGGTATTCAATTTATAACCACCACACAGGTTGACCAGTTATTTCAGTTTGCCAAGGACTGACCCAGTGTTAGCACCACCAAGGCTCAGGTTCGTAGGAACATGTCAGTCCCAGCAAACAAGACAGTGGGGACTCCAGCAGATGTTTCTGCATTAGGTAGGCATTCCGCTCTTGATTTCTGCTTGTGGTGAAGAAAAAAGTCTGAGGACTTCAGGCAGCTACAATGATGGAAGACCCTTACACTGAGTATGTGGCCGTGGCATGTATGGAACGTCCCTGAGCCTGTGAACATTAAAGAACCACAGTGGGCTTCCTATATAGCTGATTCAAAGCAAATGTATGTAGCTCCCAGAACCCTTCATACCCTGGTGCATACCCTCAGTGCTCATGTCCTACCCTCCTCATTGTGGATTCAGTTCCACTCATGTTAGCTTTCTTGCCAATCCCCAAGCACATAGGATGCTTCCACCCCAAGGTCTTTGCTCTGAATGGCTTTTGTCTGTCTGGAGGACTCCTCGTCCAGTGAGCCTTGGACACTGCCTCCATTTACCCAAGTGTCCTCCACCATCCAACAGAAAATAGCAATGGTCCTCCCTCTTCTGCTCAACCACCCTCAACCCTATACACCGAGCAGTCCTGCTCCCGTCCCCAGCTTTATTTTTTTTTTCCATAATGCTTATCATCAGTTGACTTGCACTTTGTTACTTCTGTGTTTTGTGCAATCCACCATTAGGATGTAGGCCGGTTTTAGCACAGGTGTCTGTAATTTTGATGACACAGATAATATCAAGCCCTGTGAACAATAACCATTTGATGAATGGATAAAGGAATGAATGTTTGAAATAGCATATGTGGAAGATCTTTGAAAAAGGGCGATGGTAGATGTGGGTGTCTGACATAACAGTAAAGGCACCCATGTCCTACATGGGGTTAATTCCTGGCTCCAATCATGCTAACTCAGATTCTGAGGGGGCCCAAATAATGGGGTTCCTGTCACCTACATGAGAAATCCTGATAGAATTTATGGCACCTAGCCTTAGCCTAGTTATCACTGACTACTGTGGGTATTTGGGCTGAACCAGTGAGTAGGCAATCTTTGTCTTGCTGTATCTCTCTGCATCTCAAATAAATAATTTTTTAAATGTAAAGGTGGCAACATCTTCATAAATAAATGTGATAAGTTTCAGAATAGGAGAAATTGTTTGTAACACATAATAGACTCACTAAAATGGCATCTGCTGCAGTTTAACATGATTGGACTCATTAAATTATATGGAACATTAACTCCCAAAGTCATAACTTAATGGTACCAAGAGTGGGGCTGGTACTTAATAAGAGGTCTGTAGGTCAATGCACACATATCCTCAGGAGGTAGTTTTTCTGAGAGGGTTGGTTATAAAAGCCAAACTGTGGTGCTGGCATTGTGGCAAAACATGGTAAGCTGCCTCTGGGAATGCCAATATCCCATTTAAGTGCTGGTTCAAGTCCCAGCTGCTGCACTTCCTATCCAGCTCCCTGCTAACACATCTGGGAGAGCAACAGAAGATGGCCCAGGTTTCTGCACCCACATGGGAGATCCAAAAGAAACTCCTGGCCCACTCCCAGTCCTTGCAACCATTTGGGGAATGAATCAACAGATGGAAGAGCTCTATCTCCATTTCTTCCTCTCTCTCTCTCTGTAACTCTGCCTTTTAAATAAATAAAATCTGTTTTCACTAAAAAGATCAAGTTCATTGGTTATGAAAGTCATTGTCTCTGCTACCTGGTTCAGAGCATCATCCTGCACTGTACATATTTGTTGTACCTTTGCATCCACCATCTGCATAGATGCCCTAGTTCTATATATCAGAATGAAAATTGCCTTAAAATTTGATAAAAAATTATAAGAATATTTATGGTACAATTTCATACTGTGCCTATGGACAATTTTGAAATAGCTCAAATTGGTAGAAATTTAAGTTAGCTTAAATGCTTTGTAAATTGATTTAACAATGCTGACTAAAGTTCATTAAAACCACATTCTGGGCCTGGCAGCATGGCCTAGCGGCTAAAGTCCTCACCTTGAACGTGCCAGGATCCCATATGGGTGCCGGTTCTAATCCCGGCAGCTCCACTTCCCATCCAGCTCCCTGCTTGTGGCCTGGGAAAGCAGTCAAGGACGGCCCAATGCATTGGGACCCTGCACCCGCGTGGGAGACCTGGAAGAGGTTCCTGGTTCCCGGCTTCGGATCGGCGCAGTACAGGCCGTTGCGGCTCACTTGGGGAGTGAATCATCGGACGGAAGATCTTCCTCTCTGTTTCTCCTCCTCTCTGTATATCTGACTTTGTAATAATAATAAAAAAAACCACATTCTATGGCCCAGAAATTCTAATTTTCATTACATATCCAGACATGTATGCATACAGTATGTGCAAGAATGTTCATACCACCACTTCTCATAAAAACCTGAAACTGGGGACTAGTGGCTAGTCCTCGTCCTGTGTAAGCCAGTATCCCATATGGGTGCCAGTTCATATCCTGGCTGCTCCACTTCCCATCCAGTTCCCTGCTTGTGCCCTGGGAAAGCAGTAGAGGATGACTCAAAGCCTTGGGACCCTGTACATGAGTGGGAGACCCCGGTTCCTGCTTCGGATCAGCTCAGCTCTGGTCATTGCAGTCACTTGGGTAGTGAACCAACAGACAGATCCTTCTGTCTTTTCTTCTCTTTGTATAACTGACTTCCCAATAAAAACCTTGAAAGTGTTAAAAAGCAACTCAAATGTCCATTTGTGTAAGAATGGATTAAACATTTGCAGTTTGGGGCTGATGTAGTACATAGCAAGTTAATCTTCTACCTTGTGGAGCCGGCGTCCCATTTAAGCACCTATTCGTATCCCAGATCCTCTACTTCTGATCCATCACTCTGCTTATGACCCGGAAAAGCAGAGGAGGATGGCTCAAGCCATTGGGACGCTGCACCTGTGTGGGAAATCTGGAAGATGCTCCTGGCTCTCAGCTTTGGATCAGCTCAACTCCGGCTGTTATGGCCATTTGGGAAACAAATCAGCTGATAAAATACCTTCTCTCTATCACTCCCTCTTTCTCTGTAAATCTGCCTTCCAATTAGAAACAAACAAATAGGTTTTTAAAAGTTGCAACTAATTAATGCAATTGACTATTACACACAATAAAACTGAGTAGACTGTAAGAATATGCAAAAGAATCCACCAAATAAATTCATGTAAGTTTTAAGAAAAAAAAGCTAAGCACAAAAGATTCCATTACTTAGGACTTAAAAACAAATAAGATTAATGCATGATGCTGGCGTGTTGAAATATTATTATAATTTTCTATCTGGGTAGTGGATAATAGGGGTAGGCTTACTATACAGAAGTGTGCTGAGCTGAGACATCCAATGTGAATACTTTATATACAAGTTTTTTGCCTCAGTAAAAAACACTTTGTAATATATCACATGTAAAACATGGAATTAGCCTTGAATTTTAGACCTGAAACTCACCATACCCATGGTATAAGCGCATCACTAGGTTGTAAGAATGACTAAGGCTGGTGGCATTAAGATTAAAGGCTGAAGTGAAGGTAATCTACATTTGTGATGTCTTAATGATCCAAAAAAATGAAAAAGAAGTGAGAAGGCTGGAAGCAAATATATAAAAAATGAAGTTGGTAATTCTGAGTGATAAAATGTTTATGTACCATCGCACTATTCTTTGGTATTTACTTTTAGAACTCAAAATACAGATATATGTATGTATGTGTATATACACATACACAAAATATCTAAAAGACAAAATTTTAAATGCAAGCAGCTGTTGATTTTGAGAGGAAGTAGTTATGTCATACAGATGAACTACAAAGAGAGGAAGTAATTCCTCTGAGTCATTTTAATAAGAGTAACATTTCTTTCAAATCCTCATGTACACTGAACTTGTAGAATAAAATGGAGCAGTCATGTAAGCTATTATACTCGTCACCCCATCCACCCACTGCCACAAAATGCCACAAAAATTCCCAGGATGTACACAATGTCGCTTGTTCTATTCTTAGTAACAAAACTGAGTAAATCTTGTGTGTTTGATGGGACACAAATGTCAGAGGGCACCTAGTCCTGGCTACTGGAGCTGCAGGAATGTATGGACAATAAACGTATGCCCTAATGCAAACTTCACTTTCTCGCTCAAAGAAGGAAAATTCTGTAAACAATGTGGAAAGCTTGTGAGCCATCTGGGACTCTGGAATGTCGACTCTAGGAAAGTCTGTGCTGGTCTTGGGCAAATAGTTCAAGCAGTGCTCCAGGAACAGCTGGGCTGTTCCTAGCTCTGGCTGAGCTGGACTGAGGAGGATGCTCCAGCCAACACAATTGACTTCCTGGTCTCCTTGCAGAGATAAAACTATCCTCAAGGAAGGTTACCAAAAATAGGAAGTCTTACAATACAAAGGAAACAAGCACTGTTTTTTCCTGGCAGTAATCCTTGGGGGTGGCACAGTAGGAGACACTTTTATCCCCCTGAACACAACATGTCCCCCAGACAAGGGAGGAATTGCAGCTACACAATGGGTCACCTGATTTCAAACTCATTGTTTCTGAGCTTCACTCACTGCTCTGTGGCTGAGTCGAAAGCCACAGAACAGCTGGATCTCACACATCAGCATCTTCTCCTGTCCTGCCAAATGCCTCTTTGGCAGCTTTTTGTGTCAGAGAATCACAACCAGAAATTAAGCTTTTAATTGTTGCTCTCTTTCTGTGTCTTTGCTCAGAAGTAAAACCACGTCATACACTGATTACTACACATGCTCAGCCTGAATGGGTGGTTGAACTGAAAATGAGCAGACCTGCATCGAACAAAAGAGGACGGACTTGTGATGAGACCACCGAAATGTCCATTCTAAAGTAATCTTATACTTTATGTTTCTTCCTGTTTGTCTGAATGGTAATGTGTTGCATGATCTTCCAGAAATTCCCACCTTCCTCTCTACAGATTTCTTGCTCTCAAACAGCCACTCTCACATACATTTTGGAAAACATGAAAACGAATACGTCAGTCTGCACCTAGAAGTGCTCCGCTGGGCAGCCCAGGCTGACCTCTCAGCATGGACCTCATTCCACACCAATACCTGCCCAACCCAGTCTACAGAGCAAATGGTTTGGAAACTAGATTTATTTGTATTAAGTTATAATTTTTTTGAGTGGCATAGTTTGCTCAAATGGTTGGGTTGAGGCTAGAGGGCAGAAGTTCAATACTGATTCCTATCTGGGTAGCAGAAATCCATCATTTGAACTGCCACCCAGGCTCTCATTAAGAAGTTGGAATAAAGTTGGAGATAGAAACCACTACTCCTATACAGAATGGGCCTCTTAGTCATCGCCTAACTGCTAAGCCATACGCTTGATCTTTGATTTTGAATTGGTATTTTGATAGGGAGATAAAACTGATGACCTAAATATATTCATCAATGTCTGATATTCCATCCTTCTATAGAGCTGACAAGATTTGCAGGACTGTGTATTGTCGCAGCTGCAGCAGAAAAGAATGGACTTTGATTTTTGTGGCACCAACTCAAAGCCCATATCACATGTCATTGGCTTCAGCTCCAACTTCAGTCATATTTTGAAATTTCCTGACAAAAGTTAGACAGTTGGCTAAATAACAAGAGGGAATATCATGAAGCTGCCAGCATGAGTTAGAAACCCACAGAAAGACTCTACTTCCAGTTTCAAAAAGTTTATTCACCAAGAGAAATGAGAGCAGGAGGCACAGATCCCAAAGGAGCTTCCAAAGATACCTACCAAAGTCATTCAAATTAGTTTCCCTTTTAAAAATGATTTATTTATTTTTATTGGAAAGTCAAATTTACAGAGAAAAGGAGAGACAGAGAGAAGGATCTTCCACCCACTGGTTCATTCCCCCAAATAGAAGAAATGACTGGAACAGAGCTGATGTGAAACAAGGAGCCAGGATCCTTGTCTCCCACTAAGGTGCAGGGCTCCAAGGTTTTGGGCCATGCTCAATTGCTTTTCTAGTCCACAAGCATGGAGCTGAATGGGAAGTGGAGCAGCCGAATATGAACTGGCCCACATATGGGATACTGACACATGCAAGGCAAGGACTTTAACCACTAAGCTACCATGCTTGGCCTATCAAATCAATTTGTATTAATACATCCCCAGTGTCACATACACACAGAGAAAGTTAGGACATGTGTATCTGATTACCATATAGCATTTTAAAGAGGTATTCTGTAGCTGGAGGGGCAGTTGAAAGATGCTGACCCCACAAACAGATCCCGCTCTTCCCACACTTGCCAATGTTTTGACCAATCTCAGCATGAAGGAGCCAGAGAGCCCACAGAGCTGCCGTACACAGCAGGTAGAAAGAGCAGAGAGCACACCTAGAAGGCCACTCTTGCAGATTCCTGAGTTCTCCTGAGCACAACTAATTATCAGAGCAAATCAGTTTTCAAAATGTAATTTCTTATGTCCACATGTGTTCCCAACACTATCCACCATGTGCTCCTCATCACAGCCAAGCCAGGACTACCTTGGCCTCATAGACCTGTTAGACAAACGGATGTCTTCTCTTTCTGAAGGTATCCCACTACAGGTGTTACCCCATAGTCATGAAAAGTGACTCAGTTCTGAAAGACCCCACATAAGAGGGAGTTCCTAGAAGAACTAAGCGACAGATTTGCAAAGAGTCACAAATACATAAAAAAACAGGAGAATCAAGATGGCAGAATAGGGTAATGACACTTTGAAACAAATGGAGAAACATTAGCCAGAATGAAGCAGAGAAGCACATTCCAGGAAATAGGAGAGAACAGAACGACAGCAGAGAAGTACCAGGAGACCGACAGATACAGGAAAGCAGTGGACACAACAGTGTGGCATTGCAGTGACTGATACACCAGCAGCATTCAGCCAGTAGTGACAGTGAATGCCATCAGGAACCAGGTGGGAATGGGGCATTCACCAGGTGTTCAGGAGGTGAACCCAGACAAAGAACTGCCCGTCATGCTGGTCTGTTTGATTTGACCAGGAGCAGAGATAGAGCTGCAGGTCTCAGCCAGGCAATGCAGGAACAGGGTGGATTTCACAGCCCAGTCCACCACTCTAGAGCCATATCGGGTGCCATTTTGTTTAAGGAAGCAAAGGTTATGGGCAGTAATGCACATGCACTGGGCTGAGAGTGAACTCATTTCTGACTCAGTGAACTGCAACAATGTGGCATCCTACAGGTTCCACCCAAGAAAGGCCCAGGGAGCCCTCAGACCTGACGGACAGCAGATCAAGAACTCTAGTAGTGGTGCCATTTCTTACAGTGTGGAAAAACTTTAAGACTGCAGGGACAACAGTGAGCTGCACATTTGCTGAGCTCGCGAGAACTTAATGAGCTCAGTGCAAAGCACTGGTCCCACTGGAAAATATATCAACTTTGGCACTGTATGGATCAAAATAGGTCCATGTGACCCTCAGACCTAATGGCCAACAAGCTCCTGCAACATTAACACCAACAAATATCTAGCTATATAGGACTCCTGGTGTCTCCCTAATCCTGGGAACTAATCAAACCAGAAGTGGGAGAAAGGTTGTACAGACAACAGTGCAGCCTAAGCATGGTAGCACACGAGGTGGAGACTGGTGAGCCTGCAGCTGGGGCAACAAAAGCGTTGGTGGAAGTTGAACATAAGAATCCAGACCTGGAACTCACTGGATGGAGTGGCACAAGTGACTGCAAACAAAGAGCCATGTACCAACTGCAATAAGTAAAATCAAACTGAAAACCTGTGGGTGACACAGCTTAGAAATCTGCCCCAAAGAGAAGAAATCTGATCACCAAATGCAAAAGAAGAGACACACGCACAATGAATATAATTAAAGACTCCCCTGCAAACGAGCAAAACCCTTTGCCAACCTGAGTTAACTGAGGAAGATTTAGAGAAAATGGGGGACATAGAACTCAGAAAACTCATTTTAAAGCTCCTGATCAACAATGAGAAGCACATAAAGCAGGCATTCAAAGGATTCAGGGACCGTGAATCAAAAGGAAGCTGATACATTAGAAATGAAGAATACAGTGGAGTAAATTAAAAGTAGAGTGGAGAGTCTCCAAAATAGAATGAAGGAGGCAGAAGAAAGAATCTCAGAATTGGAAGATATTTTCGGTCACCAGGGGAAAACAAACAAAAAACTGGAAGCAGGGCTGGGTCAAGCTAAAAAACAAGTATTCAAGAATTGAAAGACACTATTAAGAGGTCTAATATAAGAGTTATGGGAGTCACAGAAGGTGCAGAAAGAGAAGCTGGGATTAAAGGTGTGTTCAGTGAAACAATAAGGGAAATTTCCCTAATCTACAGAAAGAATTGGGAAACAAGATCCAGGAGGCGCACAGAACTCCCAACAGAATCGGCCAAAAGTGATCTTCACCAAGACACATGATTATCAAGTCTCTTCAATGGAACATAAGGAAAAGATCCTTAGATGTGCACGTGGAAAAAAATCAATTGACATACAAAGGAATGCCAATTAAATTCACAGGTGACTTCTCCCAGGAAACTCTACAGGCCAGAAGAGAATGGAGTGACATATTCCAGATTCTAAAAGCAAGAAACTTTTTGGCACGAGATAATGCACCCAGCAAAACTTTCCTTTGTCTTTGAAAATGAAATCAAATTCTTCCACAGTAAAGAAAAGTTTAAGGAATTGCCTCTTCCAACCCTGCCCTATAAAGGATACTGAAAGATGCTCTATTGACAGAGAAGAGGAATAGCACCCAACAAAACCAAAGGCAAATGTGAAGAACATCCCAGTAAAATAACAACAGAAGGCTGAATCAATGAACAACCCACTGCTAAAATGACGGGACAAAATTACCACCCATTCATGTTAACCGTGAATGTAAATGGTTTAAATTAAATCAAACATCAGAAATTAGTAAAGTGGATTTAAAAACAAAACCCATGTATTTGTTTCCTGCAGGCAACACATCTTACCAACAAAGATTAGTGTAAACTATATCACATGGATTTTGATTGTTTTTTGTTAGTTTCATCTCTTCAAAATACTTTCTTCTGAATAAATTCTTCACTGACTCCTAGATCACACAGTAGCTTCATTTTCTTCAAGAATATTCTGAATTTTCTTTTTCATTTCTTCAGTGACACATTAATCATTCAGTAACATGGTATTTAACTTCATGGTGTTGTAAACTTCTTTTTTTCCTGTTGTTGATTTTGCTTCGTGGCTTTTCTCTGAAGGGGATGTGTAGTAGCTGTGTAATGGAGACTGTCATATCCAGTAACATGTTATTCAACTTCATGTCATTGTGAATTTCTATTTTTCTTCCTGTTGTTGATTTTGTATTGTGGCTTTTCATTTAATGGGATGTACAGTAACTTTTGAAATGGAAACTATCATATCCAGATGTGAGGATACAATGTAGTATGCATCTCTGCTTCCAGACAAAGGTGGACTCCCAATGAAACTGTTCACTATATCTTGACAATAGGATTCTGGACTCTCTGCCATTGTCCATGCCCACAATGATGGACATATGACTGTGTTTGAAGAACTATACAATATTAATAATATAGGGGAACGCAGTGTGTAGGGACTTGGGGAGGGGATAAGAGAAATTCCAGAAGCCTATGGAGCTATATCATAAAATGATAATAACAATAATAATAAAAGTTAAAAAAAATTAACTGTAATAAAAATAAAGATGTAACCCAGCAGGGCCAGTTCCTCACTCAAGGTCCTTGGAGCCTGGCTCAGGGAGCCTCCCTCTAAGCTGAACACTAGTGATCATTTCAGGGAACAGGTGTTTGGAATGGAGACTAAGACACATCCCTCAGTCGAGTACCAGGGTTTGCATCCTGGATCTACTTCTGATTCTGGTTCCTACCGGTGTGCACTGTACAAGACAGAGGTTATGGTTCAAGCAGGGGGATAACTGCCACCCTATGTGACAGACTCAGACTGAATCGCTGCCTTTGACACAGCCCAGATCCAGGCATGTGAGGGGAATGAGCCAGTAGATAGGAAGTCAGTCTCTCTAATAAGTAAAATAAAGACATTTTTTCATGCCTTGCTGGTTTGGAGGATGTCACAGAATTTATTCTCTCTCACGTTCCAAACCTCTCCCCTCTATCTTTGCCCTCATCTCATTCTTGTCTCTTTAGCCCTCCTTCTCCCATCTTTGTTCCCAAATTCCTCTCCCTCGACCTGCCAGCTATTTGCAAGAGATTTTGAAGGGTTGTGAGCGAGGAAAGAATAAAGCATGGGCAAGACTGCGACGTGCGGAGAGGAAGGCAGGAACTATGGTGTCCTACAATGAGCTGACTCCCGCTCTTGGGCTCTTTCTAAACGCCCTAATTTACCAGGCAGTCCACACCACACGTGTCTTCTCCACAGCACTCTCTATACCCGTGACCAGAAGGCCACCTGGGTGCTCTCTTAGAGAGGTCCACTGCATTCCTTTGATGTCCAAATCTGGAAGAACAGGGTGGAAGGGGGCCGGAAGCAAAGGAATAACTAAGCCTCATCCCCAGTTCTGCCCTTCTCAGTTAGGGACAGCCAGGTTCCAGTGAATTTACCCAGCCCTGGTATGCTGTTATCCTACCTTTGACCTCTAATCTTTTCACAAACTAGTTTTGCCAATCCCTAGACTTTCCTTGGCTTTAATATTCTCTGAAACAAAAAAAATTAGTTAAAGATGCTGTCTGCTTATGCAAACACACACACATACACACACACATGCACACACACACACACGCATACCCCAAGGCTTTTATCAAAGGGGTCTTTATCATTACACTTGTTGTATGTGCATTTTGTTGCTGAACCTAGAGAAGTGACTTCAGAGTGGTACTCGCTTCAGGCTCAGACTGGCTAAGGAGGACTCAGGATTGTTTCATAGAGTCTAGCTGACATTAATGATTGGTTCCAAGTGATCTGAATGATCTCTTCAACCAAGGTCACAGGGAATAAAGTTGGTCTCTCATGTTTTTCCTAGGCTAAAACAAAATTGCTCCTTTGGAAGCTGCAAACAGTCGCAGCTTTTAGTATAAAGGTTTGATTTCACATCAACCAGTCTCCCTTTTGTGGGCAAAGCTGCTTACTGGGCTAAAAATCATCAGTTCAATCATCCAATAATTACTGCACATTGACCAACTGTCAAAACTACCCTCTGTTCTATGCATGTAGTGGTGTCCAGACAGAGTTCATCTCTTGAAGAATAATGATGGGGAAATGCAATCAACCCAAATGAGAGTCTAATTGCTCTGAAGGAGTTAACAGGGTCAGTGCTGGGGTATAATAGCGAAGGGTGGGTTTAGATGGAGTGTTCATTGTTCATGCAAAGTGAAGAACTAAAGAATGAGGAAATGTCAATCCAACAGGAGAGAAAGGGTGTCCCAAGCGTGGGTAGGAGCAACCCTGCATAATGGGCTGGGGACCTCTGGGAGAGACACGGCTTGTTTGAGGACTGAAGAAAACATGCATGGGCCACGCGGAGGCTGGACCTGTGCATCACTATTCCCAATCCCTGTGGTCATGCATGTGGCTTGAGGACTTTGTGAAAAGAAGGAATGTAGAAGGGCCAACTCTCCCCTCCCGCTGAGCCCCCCCCCTCTCCAGGAGGTATCAAGATGCCCCAGGGAGCTTCAGTCTGTCACACAGAGTGTCAAGTTTCATGCTTGTGAAAGGTAGAACCAGTCCTCCCACCACCAAACTAGTAGTGGATTTTATTCACTTTCTATGTTACGCTTCCAGAAGATCCCATTAACCATTCAGTTAGACCTCCACTGTCAATGGAAAATTAGTTCAAGGCCTGGTTTGGAAGATTCCTTCCAAAGGTGGGACCTGAGTGTGCTCCCTGAGACACAGAGGTAGACTCGGCTGTGGACCCACCCTCCTGGTGACAGCCAGCCCAGGGGTCACCTGCTGCCAGGCAACAGTTGGCCTGTTGGCAAGGCTGAGAGCGAAGGCAGGAAGTGCAGCCACCTTCAGATCTCCTACAGACAGCAGGGGCAGGGGAGGGAGGGTGACAGGCTGCGGTGCTAGCTGAGCATCCAGGCTGAGCAGTCACTACAAATCTGAGTGAGTAATCCCTTCCCTGAGGCCAGAGGCGCCTGCAGGCCTTCAGTGTGTCAGATGGCAATGTGTCACTGGCTTTAGCTGCTATTTCCCAGTGTCCCCAACCCTCAGGATTCATAGTCATCTGCAATAGAGCCCCTTCTGCTGGCTTTGCAGAATTGAGATGAAGTAAGATTTGAGGATATGATTTCAAAGTCTGGGAGCTTTTAGACCTCTTCAATATCTAATCCTTTAACATTTGAAAGTAGGTCTTTCCTGTATATTAGCAATTTTAGGTTTACAGTAACACAGAGTGGAAAGTGCAGGGAGTTTCCTGGTAGCCTCCCACCCTGTCAAACACTCATGGCTTCCTCCTCTGTTGGCATCCTTCAGGAGGGTGGGGAACAGTTGTCCCAATCCACACTCAACTCAACTCCTTTTGTCCTATTCTAAAAACTTAGCGCAGTGTTACTTTTTGGTACATCTTTTTTTTTAACACAAATACAATATCAGAGTCCCACCCCCAGACCAACAATGCCGCAATGTGATTACTTTGCATTCAATGTTTTTCTAATTATCTCAGAATCAGGAAATTCTAAATGTGTGTACCAGTTTCACTCAAGTTTCATTTTTGCAACATAACTTCCCATTTAATATTCTAACCTGACATTTCTTGTGCATTTTTGGTTATGGCAAATCAAAAATCCCTTTTTAGAGGTATGGTTAGGAGTTTTGGGAAAAATCTGCATCTTGTGTAAATGTACCTTCCCATCCTAAAACTTTCCACTTGCCACTTGAAGCACAGAATACCTCTCAGCTCAACTGTCTTCTAAAAAATTATTCAAGAGGGAGAAAGAGAAAAAGAGAGAAAGAGAGACATCTCACCTGATGATTCATTTCCCTAGATCTCCACTAGGTCTGTTCTAAGTCCAGGTGCTTCAGAAGGTAGAGAGACACAAAGTCTTGAGCCATCACCTGCTGTCTGCTCCCAAGGCCTGCATTATCAGGAAGCTGCAATCTAGAGAAAGAGAGGAGAACCGAACACAATCAACCCCAGGTGGGATGCGGGCATTTTGACTGGCATGTTAACTGTTGGGCCATATGTCCATCCCCAGCCAACTTCAGAAACAGTTGCTAGGCAATAGAGCTGTAGAAATAATTCTGAAGCAAGTATTATTCCTACACCAGTGACATACATAGATATAAATACTGACAGTTCATTTGAAACCAGCTCAAGCATTTCATTGTGTTTTCAAATTAGGAGCACTTCAGAATAAACACTTCACTGTCAACAAAATTTCACCACTTCGGTCAAATTAGAGAACTACCACTTTGAGTTAGGCAACAAAGATTTTATAGAAACTGTCATCTTTTGAAATTTATAACTCTAAGCAAATATTTTTATGCTATTTGTAATCAAAAGAAACATTTCACACAGAAAACCTCAGTGAATTGACAAGCATTACATACAGTGCAAGCAATAACAACAATGGTGGTTAACTTCTCACTACTAACAATGCATAGCTCAGCTTGCTACTACAAGGAAATACCTGAGTCAGGCTATCTTACAAGGAAAAGAGGTTTGTTTGGGCTCATGTGTCTGGAAATTCACAGCCTAAGATTGGCCAGTTTGTCCTCTGGTGGTGATGTTCTAGCTGGCAGAGTCACCAGATGGCACAGGGCATCACACAGCAAGAGAGAGTCAGTGCCTGTTTCTTCCTAACTCCAGGTAGTTCTTCCTTGTACCCAAAGAGCATGAGGATTCAGTCAAGGGGTTCCTACCTTAATGGCCTGACCCATCTAATTACTATCCACAGGCATCAATCTCTGAACACTATATGAGGCTGATTTTCCACCCTTTCCATATCACTAACATACATGTCTGTGGGGTCTTAAATTCCGGTGCAAGTTAAGAGACACAAATATTCAAACCCCAGCCCAAGAACAATAGTGCAGCACCTTCACAATGTCTAAAGGAGAGGGAAAAGTCTGTTATCTTAGAATGATAGAGTCAATGAAAACATCCATCAAAAACAAGCAATAGGATATTTTTGGAAAACAATATAGCTGGCTAAAATTGTGATTCATGTAGCCCAAGATAAGAATACTTGAGGAAATTCTGGCTACAAGGAAATGCCACTGGACAGAAACCTGAGCCTACCTGAAGAAATGAAGCACACTAGGAAAGATAAGTCTGCTCTGTTTTTTTCCTCTCTCAATTTCTCTAGGAAAGAATGGTTTGAAGCAAAAACAATCCAATCTTGTGTCTGACTAAGAAGGAAAATGTGGGATAGCAGAATAAAAGATAGAAGCAGATGAGAACATGCTTCTTTAAGTTACAGTGTAATAGCAACTTAGGGTAGACCATCCAAAGTTTAGCACATGCATTGAAATCCTTGTAACAACAATTTTAAAAACAAGAGGTATAGCAAATATGTTAGTCAGTAAACAAAGAATTAAACAGTACAAATTATGCAGTTAATGTAAAAGAAGGGAGAAAAATTAAAAATCCAAAGTGAATGAGTAAGTAGAAAACCAATAGCAAGCTAGTAGTCTATATGCATAATGATAATAATCAACTCACTGAGAAGTTATAAAAAATCTAAATATATATGTACCTGATAACAGAGCTTCAAAGTAAAGAAGCTAAAACTGACAAATAAATAAGTAAATCCACAGCTACTGTTTGAGGTTTTTAACACTCTTCAATAGTTGATAGAAACAGGAGACAATGCTATAGACCAACTTCGTCAAATTGAGAATCATAAACTATGTCACACAAACTCAAATAATTCAGTTTTGCAAATTCATGCAAAATTTTGGAAGTTAAATCATGTGCTGGGCCACAAAAGGTCTATAAATTTAAAATAGTTCAATTATACAAAATAGGTTCTCTGGACATAAAACAAGTGTATTATGCATTGGTAACAAAAGGATACCTGGGGCTTCTCCATGATTTGAAAATTAAATTATGGACTGTAACTAAAGCAGTTAAATAGAAAACAGAGAAACAACAAAGAATGATATTTAATGAAACAAAAAAATAGTTCCTTGAAGATCAATAAAATGTGTACCCCAAGTTATATTGATCAAGAAAAAGGAATGAAGGATGCAATTATTGCCTTGATGCGTAAAGGAGAAATAGTAGAAATTATATAAAGATATTGAACGGAAGTAAAGGAAAATCATAAACAATGTTAGTCCCTACATTCCAATTGAAGAAATTCCTTGACCTACAACAATTACAAGTACTGGAAAGTTCTAGCTAAGGAAGCAAGTTGATGGTATTTTACACATGTCTACAGAGAAAACTCCAAGTCTAGAGCTGATCGAACATGGGAGGAAGAACGTAGATCCATGGCACAAATCTCCTTCTGAAAATAAACTGTCAACCATTTCTTTGTATTGTGCTGCTGTGACAAAATACGCAAGACTGGGTCACGTATAGAGAAGAGAAATTGTTTCTCAGTTATGGAGGCTGAGAGAAGTTCATGACCAAGGCACCAGGTTCAACTGACCAGTGAGGGTTTGCTCTCTCCTTCAAATTTCAGGCAACCCTGACACTGCAAACCTGTGAACACAATGGCTTGCTAATGCATCTGCTAGTAGGTCATGAGACCAGCTAATGGTCCCTAAATGCAGGTAGACATTCTAGACCTTTTTGAAAAGAAAGAATTGGACAAGAAAAAATCTTACCCTTTTAATACTTGTTCACTTTCTACTATGCTCTACGGTTGTAAGGGCTGCATGGAAGTACTATTTTTATCTTATGCTGCGCACTGTGGTTCTGATTTCAAGATAAAACAATATTTACTTATTTTGTGAACCTTGAATTATGCTCCCAGATTCTCATAAGCAAACAAACAAAAACCATTCTTTTCTTCCTGGCATTTTCTAGGATATTCTCATCAGAGAAAAGAAGTGCTCCCAGTGTCCCGGGAAATTCATTGTCCCTTTTTAAAGAATTGTTGCACCCAGTTTCCCCCTAGAATATCTTTTCCAGGACTTTCTAAAAACAAGTTAAAGGTTATAACAACCCTCCCTATGCCATCTGAGACACACTTAGATTCCATTGTCGATACGATCCTTATCAGTCTGAAGAGTGTTTGCCATATAGCAAAGTTCTTAGGCAGAGTCAAGAGCTACACTATTCTAACAGCTAAAATCCTGTGGGCTTTGCAAGCTGTTTTACAGGCATAGCTCTGTCACTTAATGTACTTCTTTCTTTTCTCAAGACAGAGCTTAAAGGTTGTCATGAATAGCATAAAATCGCAACCTTCCCACGCTTCAACGTAGAAGCCCTATCATAAAAACATAGTACATTATCCTGACAACAAATTTCTCCCTGACTTGGGTGACACTCAAATGGACTGCTAACAATGGTGCTGGCGCTGGGCCAGAGTTTTTGGACACTGCTTCTTAACATAAATTGAGTTCACAGAGGCTGGGGTTGCATGGGGGAGGATAATGGATACTTGAAAGACTGTGCACTTTTGTGTCTACACATACAAAGTAGAGCAGTGAATTGGGGCAATTATGCTTGCAATTCTAGAGTGCCCTTTCCTCCCCACATACATATTTTGGCTTGGTCTCTCTGAGCATTTAAACAAAAAGTATCTTTTTCTGCCCTTGGATAATTGCTTCATTTCTCACTCTATTCTGTGCCTGCCAATTCAAAGTATTCCCTAGTCCATAGGAACAGAAGAAAGGCAATTTTGCAAGTAAATTGTTTTGGAAGCAATACTATTGTTTGTTCTGACTAAGAACTACACACACACACACACACACACACACACACACACATATACACACACATACACACATTAGGGTGCTTCTAAAAGTTCATGGGAGATAAAATTCAAAGAGGTTGATTTTCCATGACATTCTGTTCTTGTCTTCGTAGCTCCTCATATAAGTAATTCAACAGGCCATGGGCAGTTTCCCTCTGAGGGTCACCCAAGCAGGGCCATCCTCTTTGCCCATCCACCACGTTGAGGGACAGGAAGGTGGCAGAGGTCATATACTAGGCAGAAAGGCAACACATCTTGGCCTGCTCACTATTATAAGCTGCGTTGACAGGTTTGGAGGACTGGGAAGGGGATGATAGCACTGGAGGGAGAGGAGCTTCCTTCTCTGACATCCAGCAGGAGAGAGATTCCACAAGCAGGTTCACGGCTAGACTGGGTGAGTCATGCACAGAAAGTTCCAAAACAACGTGTCCCCCTTTGCGAGGGCTTTGGTGCTGTGGGGCATATGGCACATGATCAGCGGGTGACTTGAGGCCTAAAGGAGTCTCCTATCTTGTGCTGGCAACAGCGGAAGAGCGAAGGTGCTGAGGTTGAAAGTAAGAATTGAGAGGTCCATCTTGCCATTGTTGTTTGTGCTTTTCACCAATGTGTCAAAGGAATATCACATTTCCTCTTCAAATCATGTAAATACATAGAGGTACTCTATCTCAGAACCCTAGATTGACTACAGCTGGGTGAAAGAACCTGTTCTAAGACAGGAGGATCAAGATGTCAGAAAATGGTAAGGACACATTTAAACAGATGGAGAAACTTTAGCCAGTATGAAGCACATTCCAGGAAATAGGAGAGAACAGAACAACAGCAGAGAAGTAACAGGAGACCGACAGATACAGGAAAGCAGTGGACACAACAGTGTGGCATTGCAGTGACTGATACACCAGCAGCATTCAGCCAGTAGTGACAGTGAATGCCATAAGGAACCAGGTGGGAATGGGGCATTCACCAGGAGTTCAGGAGGTGAACCCAGACAAAGAACTGCCCGTCATGCTGGTCTGTTTGATTTGACCAGGAGCAGACACAGAGCTGCAGGTCTCAGCCAGGCAATGCAGGAACAGGGTGGATTTCACAGCCCAGTCCACCACTCTAGAGCCATATCGGGTGCCATTTTGTTTAAGGAAGCAAAGGTTATGGGCAGTAATGCACATGCACTGGGCTGAGAGTGAACTCATTTCTGACTCAGTGAACTGCAACAATGTGGCATCCTACAGGTTCCACCCAAGAAAGGCCCAGGGAGCCCTCAGACCTGACGGCCAGCAGATCAAGAACTCTAGTAGTGGTGCCATTTCTTACAGTGTGGAAAAACTTTAAGACTGCAGGGACAACAGTGAGCTGCACATTTGCTGAGCTCGCGAGAACTTAATGAGCTCAGTGCAAAGCACTGGTCCCACTGGAAAATATATCAACTTTGGCACTGTATGGATCAAAATAGGTCCATGTGACCCTCAGACCTAATGGCCAACAAGCTCCTGCAACATTAACACCAACAAATATCTAGCTATATAGGACTCCTGGTGTCTCCCTAATCCTGGGAACTAATCAAACCAGAAGTGGGAGAAAGGTTGTACAGACAACAGTGCAGCCTAAGCATGGTAGTACACGAGGTGGAGACTGGTGAGCCTGCAGCTGGGGCAACAAAAGCGTTGGTGGAAGTTGAACATAAGAATCCAGACCTGGAACTCACTGGATGGAGTGGCACAAGTGACTGCAAACAAAGAGCCATGTACCAACTGCAATAAGTAAAATCAAACTGAAAACCTGTGGGTGACACAGCTTAGAAATCTGCCCCAAAGAGAAGAAATCTGATCACCAAATGCAAAAGAAGAGACACACGCACAATGAATATAATTAAAGACTCCCCTGCAAAGGAGCAAAACCCTTTGCCAACCTGAGTTAACTGAGGAAGATTTAGAGAAAATGGGGGACATAGAACTCAGAAAACTCATTTTAAAGCTCCTGATCAACAATGAGAAGCACATAAAGCAGGCATTCAAAGGATTCAGGGACCGAGTCATACAGGAAATGAATCAAAAGGAAGCTGATACATTAGAAATGAAGAATACAGTGGAGTAAATTAAAAGTAGAGTGGAGAGTCTCCAAAATAGAATGAAGGAGGCAGAAGAAAGAATCTCAGAATTGGAAGATATTTTCTGTCACCAGGGGAAAACAAACAAAAAACTGGAAGCAGGGCTGGGTCAAGCTAAAAAAAAAAAGTATTCAAGAATTGAAAGACACTATAAAAAGGCCAAATATAAGAGATATGGGGAGAATCATGATGGCAGAATAGGGTAAAGACACATTAATGGACAGAAAAACATTTAATCTGGCTGAAGTAGAGAGGACATATTCCAGGAAATAGGAAAGGACAGAACAACAGCAGAGGGGTACCTGGAGACTGACAGACACAGGAAAGCAGCGGACACAATGGTGTGGTGGTACAGTGACTGATAATCCAGCGGCATTCAGCTAATGGCGACCTGAACTCCACCAGCAACCAGGTGGGAAGGAACTTTCACTGGGAGCTTGGGAGATAAACGCAGACAAACAACTGTCCGTCCTGCTGGTCTGTTTGATTTGACCAGGAGCAGAGGCAGAGCAGTAGATCCCAGATGGGCAATGTGAGAACAGGGTGGATTTCACAGCCCAGTCAGCCCCCTAGAGCCGAATTGAGCATCATTTTGTGGAAGGAGGCAAAGGCAAGGGAAAGGACTGAGCATACGCTGAGCTGGAGGTGAACTCATTTCTGACTCAGTGAAATGCATCAACATGGCATTCTATAGAACCACCCAAGATAGGTCTGGGTAGTCTTCAGACCTGACGGCCAGCAGATCAAGAACTCTAGTAGGGTTATGTCAGGCGCCATTTTGTACGCTATGGCAATAGCTTTGGGACTGCAGGGGACAACAGTAAACTACGCATGTGCTGAGCTCGCGAAAACTCACTGAGCTCAGTGGATTGCACTGGTCTTGCAGGAAAATAATACTGACTGTGGCATTGTACAGGTCAAAATAGGTCCGTGTGGCACCCAGACCTAATGTCCAACAGGTTCCGACAAGATCAGCGCCACCAACAGCCTAATTATATAGGACACCAGATGTCTTCCTAATCCTGGGACCTGCTCCAACCGGAAGTAGGAGAAAGGTTGCAAGAGACAATGGTACAGCCTCAGCACAGTATCACAGGAGGTGGAGAATGGTGAGCCAGGAGCTGGGGCTTTGGAGACCATGGTGGAAATCTAACATAAGAACCTGGAACTCGCTGGAGGGAGTGTCACAATTGGCTGCAAGCAAAGTGTTGTGCACCAACTGCAATAAGTAAAATCGCATTGTAGACCTGTGGGTGACACAGCTTAGAAACTTGCCCCAAGGAGAAGACTCTGTTAACCAAAAGTACAACGATCAAGAGCAAAAGAAGAGACAAAGGCACAATGAATATTGCCAAAAACTCCCCTGCCAAGGAGCAAAATCATATGCCAACCTCAGAGCTAACCGAGGAAGACTTAGAAAAAATGGGGGGCACAGAACTCACAAAACTCATTTTAAAGCTTCTGATCAACAATGAGAAACACATACAAGAGTTCAAAGAATCTAAGGAAGCAATAAAGCAAATCAAGGCTGATATATCAGAAATTCAGAACACAGTAGAGCAAATTAAAAGTACAATGGAGCGTCTCCAAAACAGAATGAAGCAAGCAGAAGAAAGAATCTCAGAATTGAAAGATATTTCCTGTCACCAGGGGGAAGCAAACAAAAAGCTGGAAGCAGAGCTGGATCAGGCAAAAAAAAAAAGTATTCAAGAATTGAAAGACACTATTAAGAGGCCAAATATAAGAGTTATGGGAGTCACAGAAGGTGTAGAAAGAGAAACTGGTTTTGCAAATATATTTAATGAAATAATAAAGGAAAATTTCCCTAATCTAGAGAAAGAATTGGGAAACAAGATCCAGGAGGGGCACAGAACTCCCACAGGCTTGATCAAAAGCGATCTTCACTAAGACACATGATCATCAAACTCTCTTCAATTGAACATAAGGAATAGATCCTTAAAGGTGCACGTGAAAAAAATCAATTGGCATTTAAAGGAATGCCAATTAAACTCACAGGAGATCTCTCACAGGAAACTCTACAGGCAAGAAGAGAATGGAGTGATATATTCCAGATTCTAAAAGAAAAAAATTGTTGGCCTAGGGTAACATATCCAGCAAAGCTTTCTTTTGTCTTTGAAAATGAAGTAAAATTCTTCCACAGTAAAGAAAAGTTTAAGCAATATGCCTCTTCCAAACCTGCCCTACAAATGGTACTTCAAGATGTTCTCTTGACAGAGAAGAGGAATAGCACCCAACAAAACCAAAACAAATGGGAAGAACATCCCAGTAATGACAACAGAAGACTAAATCAATGAACAACCCATGGCTGGGAAGAACATCCCAGTAATGACAACAAAAGACTAAATCAATGAGCAACCCATGGCTAAAATTACAGGACCAGAGCCCGGCGGCGTGGCCTAGGGGCTAAAGTCCTCGCCTTGAACGCCCCGGGATCCCATATGGGCGCCGGTTCTAATCCCGGCAGCTCCACTTCCCATCCAGCTCCCTGCTTGTGGCCTGGGAAAGCAGTCGAGGACGGCCCAAAGCTTTGGGACCCTGCACCCGCGTGGGAGACCCGGAAGAGGTTCCTGGTTCCTGGCATCGGATTGGCACGCACCGGCCCGTTGCAGCTCACTTGGGGAGTGAAACATCGGATGGAAGATCTTCCTCTCTGTCTCTCCTCTCTGTATATCCAGCTTTCTGATAACAATAAAAATCTTTAAAAAAAAAATTACAGGACCAAAGTACCATCCATACATATTATACCTGAGTGTAAATGTCTTAAGCTCAATCAAACGTCATAGATTAGTAGGCTGGATTAAAAAACAAGACCCATCTATTTATTGTCTAGAAGAGACACACTTCACCAACAAAAATCAACGGAAACTATATCACATGGGTTTTCTGTTTTCTGTTATTTTCATCTCTTCAAAACACTTTCTACTGATTAAATCATTCAATGACTCCTAGATCATACAGTAGCATCATTTTCTTCAAGAACGTTCTTGATTTTCATTTCTTCAGCTACACGTTAGTCATTTAGTAGCATGTTATTTAACTTCATGGTGTTGTTAATTTCTTTTTTCTCCCTGATGTTGATTTTGTTGTGTGGCTTTTCATTTAAGGGGATGTATAGTAGTTGTGTACTAGAGACTGTCATATCTAGTAACATGTCATTTAACTTCATGCCATTTAAATTTCTATTTGTCTTTTTATTGTTCATTTTGTATCATGATTTTTTATTTAAGGGGATGTACAGTAGCTGTGAAATGGAGACTATCATATCCAGATGTGAGGATACAATGTAGTATGCATTTCTACTTCCAGACAAAGATGGACTCCCAATGAAACTGTTCACTATATCCTAACAATAGGATGCTGGACTCTCTGCCATTGTCCATGCCCGCAATGATGGACATATGACTGTGTATGAAGAACTATATTTTAGTAATGATGTAGAGGAACTAGGTGGGGGGAGGGATTTGGGGAGGGGATAAGGGAAATGTCAGGAGCCTACGGAACTGTATCATAATATGATAATAATAATAAAATTTTAATGAAAAAAAAGAGTTATGGGTGTCTCAGAAAGTGCAGAAAGAGAAGCTGGGATTAAATGTCTGTTCAGTGAAACAATAAGGGAAATTTCCCTAATCTACAGAAAGAATTGGGGAAACAAGATCCAGGAGGCGCACAGAACTCCCAAAAGAATCGGCCAAAAGTGATCTTCACCAAGACACATGATTATCAAGTCTCTTCAATGGAACATAAGGAAAAGATCCTTAAAGGTGCACGTGGAAAAAAAATCAATTGACATACAAAGGAATGCCAATTAAATTCACAGGTGACCTCTCCCAGGAAACTCTACAGGCCAGAAGAGAATGGAGTGATATATTCCAGATTCTAAAAGCAAGAAACTTTTTGGCACAAGATAATGTACCCAGCAAAACTTTCCTTTGTCTTTGAAAATGAAATCAAATTCTTCCACAGTAAAGAAAGCTAAAAGAACATGCCTCTTCCAAATCTGCCCTATAAAAGATACTGAAAGATGCTCTATTGACAGAGAAGAGGAATAGCACCCAACAAAACCAAAAGCAAGTGTGAAGAACATCCCAGTAAAATAACAACAGAAGGCTAAATCAATGAACAACCCACTGCTAAAATGACGGGACAAAATTACCACCCATTCATATTAACCCTGAATGTAAATGGCTTAAACTGATCAATCTAACATGATAGATGAGTAGACTAGATTTTAAAAAACAACATCCATCTATTTTTTCCTGCAGGAGACACATTTCACCAACAAAGATCAGTGGAGTTAGTTTCATCTCTTCAAATCACTTTCTTCCTCATTAAAATCTTCACTGACTCCTCGATCACACAGTAGCATCATTTTCTTCAAGAATATTCTGGATTTTCTTTTTCATTTCCTCAGCGACATATTGTTATTCAATAGTTTATTATTTCACCTCATGAATTTTTAATTTCGTCTTTTCTTCCTGTTGTTGATTTTGTATTGTAACTTTTCATTTAAGTGGTTGTATAATAACTGTGTAATGGGGATCGCCATAGCCAGTAGCTACTTCATGTCATTGTGAATTTCTATTTTTCTTCCTGTTGTTGATTTTTTGTTGTCGTTTGTCATTTAAGGGGATGTATGGTAACTGTGAGGATACAATGTAGTATGCATCTCTGCTTCCAGACAAAGATGGACTCCCAATGAAACTGTTCACTATATCTTGACAATAGGAAGCTTTATTTTGCCTTTGTCCATGCCCACAATGATGGACATATGACAGTTAATGAAGAACTATACTATAGTAGTAATATAGTGGAACTCAGGGGTCAGAGGGACTTGCGGGGGAGGCAAAGGAAATCCCAGAGCCTATGGAACTGTATCATAAAATGATAATTATAATAAAAAACCTAAAACAATTGAAAGAAAAAATAAATCAGCATAGATGATCAAACTTGAAGTTTTAAGAGTTAAAGTTAGGTACCAGAAACATGGAGTAGTGAGTGCTGGCACCCAATATGGGCACTGGTTTCAATTCTGGCTACTTCACTTCCCTCTCTGCTCCCTACTTCTGGCCATCTGGGGAGTTAAACAGCAGTTGGAAGATCTTTATCTCCATCTCTTCTTCTCTCTGTAAATCTGACCTGCCTTTCCAATAAAAATAAATAAATTTTTGATTCCACCTCTCACAAAAATGTGGTATGTTGGGTGGGCATTTGGCTCATTTGACTCAGCATTTGAGATACTCCTTATGAATTAGCAGATGGAAAATCTCCCTACCTTTTCATGTCTTTGTGTATTTCTGCATTTCAAATAAAAATGGAAACAATTTTTAAAGAAAAAGAAAACTGTTCCAAGAAAACCTGCAGCAAAGTTTATCTAAGTAACTAAGGAGGTTCTAGAACCCAGCAGCATTCCAGGTCAAAGGTTGTTCAAAATGCAGCAGTCCCTTGCCTCTCATGAAGTTTCTGTTTATAACCAGAGGAAAGGAAGTGATTTACACAAGCAACCTGATTAGCTGCCAGTTGGTGTTTGCCTGAAATGGCCATGTTTGGGCAATTTTGAGGTCCTGATTGGCTGGATCTTAAGCTTTTGTGATTGGCTATGGCTTGGTTGCTTGGTTACAAAGGCATATTCAGGCTGGAATCTATTTACAGATGGAGCTAAGTTGTAGTTCACTGTGAGAGAAGTTACTTTGAACCCGAGTTATCTCTCCTGGATTGTGCCAGCTTTAAGCCAATTTTATTTTTTTAAGCACATTGGAGAATGTTATGGATCTGCCAGTATCTCTGAAAATAACTGTGCAACAGAGCAGGAGAGTGTACTGAAAGACCTCACAGAGCTGAACAATGGGGTTTTTATAGTATGGTGGCTTTGGTTCCAAGGTTTCGGATGGCAGGAGGTTCTATGATGCTCTTGATTTCCTTGATACACAGCAGCAAACCTTGTTGACTCCAAAGAAATGCAGAGCGAGTGTGCACGGGTGTCTTCTGCTTGAAGCTAACCAATTGGCAGTGAATACAAGATGTCTTGCTTCTGAAAACAGAAACTTTCTCTATGCCATGGACCAGGTTCATTGATGCTCTAAAAGAGGGAGGTCCTGGCTGGAGCCATAGAGGCCTGGAAAAAGGTCTATTACTGAATCCTGCAAATTGTCAATAACTGTCGTGGCCACAGGGATGAAACAATGCATATTGCATGATACTAAGGGCTTTTCTGTTTATTTACTGGTCACAAATCAATAGTCATTTCCATTGTTTTGCCTCACAATGTGGAGATATTGTGACGCAATTTATTATTGCTTGAGATCCTAAGCCCCAGAAGGCTGAGATCCACAACCCCGTGAGGATGGGTTTGCATGCTGGTGGCTCAGTTGCATGTCAGGACCATCAGCCACTCACTGGATGCCATCACTCATTCGTTCTCTTCCTCCAATCATTATTTTAAGGATCCTAAACTATCCAACTACCCAATGCTTAAAGGAATACCCAACTGCCCACTGTTGGCCCCCTCTGTCATTTTCCTCCTATGTCTTCAATCCTGTAACCAATGTCATCAAGCTTTCATCCGTTTACTTTCTTTGTTAAGCCTGGAATTGTTGTCTCTATGCCCCATCCAAATAGGACCACAGCTTATTGCAATGTTATACCTTCTCTTCCTAATTCAACCTCAGTGGGTTGGTTAAAATTTTGTTCTTTTTTTATTCCATTTTATGACACAGTATATTCTTCTTAACTCTTCTTTGATCTTGGATAATTTTTTCGGCCACTTGAAATTCTTTACAAAATTGTGTCTTTGTCTTCTGCCTTCTTGGACCTTATTTCTAACCCTGTATCATCTTTGTATTTCCACTCTGTTCCTCACACCCTACTGTGGACACCTTCAAGTCCCTATCCATCTTTAGAGCTCCCTCTCTCCCTATCACTTTTACAAGATCTCTTGTTTACTCTGCAGCTCCAGTTAAACCCTGTATCTCCATTATGAACCCTTCATGTCCCTCAGTCAATTCAACACATATCAAACATACCATCCTCTGTGTCCAGCTGCCTGTGAGTTGGCCATTATTATGGTCCTGTTGGTGTCTAAACTTACATTTTCCCTCCTAATGCTACGACCTCTTCCACCACTGGCCATGGGTCCTGTGCCACCACTCTGCTTCCTGTTTTGAAACTAAAACCCCTAACATTTTATCGCTTCCTAGTACTTAGTTTTAAGATCCAAGCTGTTGTGTTTCTTATTCAAGCACTTACTGTACGGCACTTCTTTGGTCCTCTTATACTAGCTACAGTTCTTGTTTGCTTTGTTTCCTGTTTGGCAGAGATGTCATCAGTGCCAGCGCCTGTTATACTCCTCTTCAAAGCACCCCTGCTTTTTCCTGAGCAGGAAGTCAGATTCCCCCTTTGCATTACAACCACCCATCACAATCATAAGAATCACTACACAAGAGCTCACACATCTCCCTCCCCAGGCTGCAAGGGTCACCGGCATCTGACTGCCCACCATTTGAACCCTAATTGTGTGTCACAGTTGACCAGAGCCTTTCATTTTTGTTTCTAACACATCTCCTTCATAGTAACCCTATACATATAGACAGCAAAGGGCAGATGCATGCCCAACACATGAAGAAATTAAAGTTTAGGATGGCATGCTGGTTGCTCAAGATTTCTGAGCTGGTAAGTTCTGGAAGCAGAACTCATATCACTCAACTTGCAGGGTCCGAGTTTGGCAATTGTTTGTAGCTGTCATAAGCTAAACAACAGTCCTATCACTTGTCTGTTGAAATCTTCCAATGGCTCTTGCTGTCTATAGAAGAGGATCTAATGTCATGATCTTGGATTTTAAAGGATTCCCAGGGGCTTGCTCTAATCTACTTTTCCAGACTTACATCTGGAAAAACAATCCAATTTCCAAATGAACTGCACTGTGCTCTATAACTAGGAAAAGGTAACCCCATGCAACTCTCCATGGATCTCCCAGCCACAGCCTGCTTTGTAGAGTACTCTCATGGCTAGAGCTGGAGTGGTCTGTGAGTGAACCCATGTTGCTGCTGGGCATAAGACACTCAGAAGCAAAATCCAGCCACCACTATCAGGCACACCCAGCCCTGAAGGGTCTGGCCAGTGGCTTTTTCAACCTCATCTCCTGTTGCTCATCTCCTCTGCCACCTGGGGAAGCTGTGCCCCTCAGGTTTGCCCTTGTGTCCCCTCCATAGAGCTTTGCATTGCCTGTTCCCTCTGCCTGGAGTCCCCCATCCCACAACACCTACAAAGCAGACTCTCTCATGGCCATCACATTTTTATTAAGAAGGTTTCCTAACTTCTCTCTTGTCACTCTCCATCTCTCCTGCTTTTAATATATTTTTCCATGCCTAAGACCACCTACCATGTTATCCACGTCTCCATGTATCCACGTATCCCTTGCTGTTAGCATTGCAAGGAATGTGAACTCCAAGAGAGCAGAGACTGAAAGTGTTGTTTGTTCCTGGATCCCAACAGCTAGAACCACACCGGTGCACAGTTGCTGCTCCACTGATACTCACCAAGCATAGCAACTGATCATTGAAAACAAGGGTACTTGTCATCGTCTGTCTCCACATTGTTGGGCTGCGCTTACAGCCTGGCCTTAGCAGAATATACCCTTGGCAGCAGATATTGTAAGAAAGTCTGAAGGTCTACTATTCCCTGTCCATAAATACTCTATTCACAGAGCTACCCTCTGCATGTCTTCCTGAACAGCCCTGCTTCCTCCACGGACAAGAGTCCTCATTCTCCTCCCAGCTCCGGCAGCCATGTGCCCGTGTCCCTATTGTAATGTGTACTGTACCCTATCTCTGTGGTGGGAATCTGTGGCCATATTGCAGCTCAGGCTCCTATTATAACCGTGACAGTCCTGACACAGATCTTAACAATCAATATTTGTATGCAGGAATTGTGCAGGTTGAGCATTCAGCATTACCCTGAAAATCTGAAATCGAAATGCTCCAAAATCAGACACCTTCTGGTTATCAACCCAATGCCACAAGTGGAGAATTCTACACTGTGAAATTTTGCTTTATGTGCAAAATTATTAAGACTCTTGTATATGATGTCTTTCAGGTTGTGTGTCTAAATTGTGTGTCTCATCTGTAAGATATCTCATTACGTATGTGCAAATATCCTCAAATCTGAAAAAGTTCAAAATGTGAAGTACCTGTGGTCCCAAGAGTTTTGCATAAAACTAAATTTGTAAATTGATTATAAACATATGGTTACATATTCAATTAAACTAAAAAAGTAAATATGAATGAATGAGAATTGGGCAGGTATCAGGGAATAAGCAGGGAAACAGAAAAATGCAGGAAAAACCAAGAAGGAACAACAAATTATTAATCATCCCAAACATATACATGCTTCTTTCAGTTTTTGTTAATCCACTCTATAGTCATAAGCTTTATTCACTACTAACTATGATATCCAACAGGTAAAAACACAGGAAGACCACAGCTCTACAGAGTATAAACAATGAGACTAAAAACAGCAATCATATCTCAAGATGTCTATTTCATTCCTAGATATTCTTTGTATTCTGCTTTAACTGCCACATATCAAGACAACATATGGTATTTTTCTTTTTGAGATTGGTTTATTTCACTAGGTTTCCAGTTACAACCATTTTGTTGCAAAAGATAAGATTTCATTCTTTATGGCTTGGTTGAGTAATATTCTGTAGTGTGTGTTCATGGAGCACATGTATCACACTTTCTTTATCCAACCGTGAATTGAAAGACATCTGGGTGAATTTCATGTCTTACTATTCTGTCTTTTTTAAATTATTGGATGACAGCCATTCTCACTGGAGTGGGGAAAAGCCTTATTACCATTTTCATTTGCATTTTCCTGATGCTAGTGATCTTAAACAGTTTTTCATGTGTCTGCTAGCCATTTTTATTTCATCCTTTGAAAATGCCTGTTCATGTTCTTTGCCCATTTCTCTTTTCAAACGATTTTTATTTTTATTTGAGAGAAAAACTTCCAGAAAGAAGGAGAGACACAGAGAGACACTTCCAACTGCTGGTTCATGCCCCAAATGGCTGTAATGGCCAAAACTGAGCTGGTCCAAAGCCAGGAGCCAGGAGCCAGGAACATCTTTCGGGTCTCTTACATGGATGTAGGTCCCAAGAACTTGAATTTTCCTGTGCTACTTTTCCAGGCTATTAGCAGGAATCTGGATTATAATTGGAGCAGCCATAACATATACTGGTACTATAAGGAATGCTGGTGCCACAAAGAGAGGCTTAGTTTAACTAGGCCACAACACCAGCCCCGTTCTTTGCCAATTTCTTAACTAGGTTGTTTGCTTTATTGTTGCTGAGTTCCTTGAATTTTGTATTTATTCTAGGTATTAATCCTTCATCAGCTGCATAGCTTGCAAATATTTTCTCCCATTCTGTCAAATGTTTCTTTGTTCAATGTCGGGAGCACTGCACGTGTGCCCTAAGATGGCGCTGAGACCTCTCCTCCCTCCGGAGCCTGGTGGTACACAGGTTTCAGGAAGTGCCTTCTGATTGGCCCGTAGCTGCATGCTTAGCGCGTGTGCTGCGCGTGATCAGAGCCATGATTGGCGTGCCTGCCGCGTGTATCGGTGACCTTTAAGCTGATTGGACTAGGATTGTACTTAGCGGTGGGGGTTTCAGGAAGAAGGGGGCCAGCACAGGGAGACGGAGGACAGAGTACGACTGGGACGGACGGACGGACGGACGGACGGACAGAAGACTAGGGGTGACGAGGAGGTTGGGGAAATGAAGCAGAGACAAACGGGAGGAAAAGGGAGAAGCCGAGTCGACTGGCTGGGAAACAGACTGGTTGGAAGAATAAAGTGCCTCAAGATATAGAACCTGGAGTGTCGGGTGAATTCTGCGGGACGGAAGACCCCGACAGTTCAATATTTTGAGCTACTGAAGTTTCTTAGCTTGACGTAATCCCCCTTGTCTACCGTTACTTCTAGTGCTTGTGCTTCTGGGGTCTTTTTTTGCCTTTGGCAGTGTCTTTCAGAGTTTCCTTGATGTTTTCCTCTAGTAATTGATAAAAGGATCATAGATTAAGATCCTTGATTGATTTGGAGTTGATCTTTGTATAAAGTATAAGCTGAAGTTCTTGTTTCATATTTCTGGACATACAGATCTAATTTTCCCAGTACCGTTTGTTGAAGACTATCCTTTCTCCAGGGATTGATTTTAGCTCTTTGTCAAAGATTAGTTGGCTGTAGATGAATGAACTAATTCCTGGGATCTCTAATCAATTCCACTGGACCCCATGACTATTCTTGTGCTAGTATCAGGGTTTTTGATTAGGGCTGTCCTATAGTATGCCTTGATATCTTGTACTGACATACCCTTCTTTAGGTTAAACCTTTTCCTTGAGAAAATGACCTGGAGTCATGAGCGGTGGATTCCAGATAACCTTGAGTTCTATCTGCTCATGCAGACACCAGCAGGCAGAGATAAGAATAGACAGAGAACTTTTTTCCCATGCGAGGAGCTTGTTTGCATGAGCCCATATTCATCTGTGCTTCCCCTGCTCTGCCAACATTTTTCTGAAAACCAGTGCCCTACCAGATAATCCACTGGGCCTTAGCAAGCAGAGGCCATGGGCCCATTTCCCATGCACAATGGCTCATATGGGCTGGAGTCATCTACAGGGAGCAGCTGGCTACAATCCAGAAGGTCACTGGTGACCCACACCACTCAACCTGTCTGGGAGCATTGAAGGCAATTACAATAGCTATTCTGGCTTTGACCTCTGCAGCCCAAAACCAACATCTTAACCCCTTTCTTCTCTGCCTTCACTTCTCACTGTCTCCCATGAGAAGCAATAGGCAGAGGCACTAAGTGTGGTGTCTGTGAAAACTCAAGGTAACAAGAGAAGCCAGATGCCTCCTACAGTCCAATGTTCCCATCTGTAAAATGAGTAAACGAATACTAGCTTCAAATGAGATTCTTGGGAAAAAATACTGGTAAACCATCAGCTGGACACCCTAATGTGAACTTTCTGTAACCTCTCGGCTAACTTGTTTATTTATTGCCTTTCTCAACTTGTTAGTCCCTTCACAATTCTATCCTAATATGAACAATCGTATTTGTAAAAATGCAATTGAATCACATATGAAGTGCACAAACCACTGAAAGAGATAGCCTTTTGCTTGGGAGTAGAAACCAAAATCAAATGTATTTTCAGTCAAAATTCTAGGGTATTACAGCTAGCACTGGTTACTAAAAACTGACAAATCAGATTGCACAGCTTTTATTCCAAATCACCATTTTAGGGTATAGGATTGAACTTTATTCAGTGAGTTGTAGCACTTAAGGTTGAATTTTATAAAAGTGGGGACCCAGGTTCTTTGGTGCGGGTGACTCTAAGTGCTAGACAGAGTTCATCTGAATCAGCTGCAGCTTTCTCTCCCCAGCTGGTGACAAGAAAACATCACTGCTTGGGCAGGAGTCTAAATGAGAAGCTTCTTTAGCTCACCAGTGAGATGAGATCCCAGCTCATTTCCAGCTAAGAACAATAACTTTCAAAAATAATGTAAAAGGCAAAGAAATGTTTCTGCATTTGACATAGCAGAGGGAGCTGTTTAAAGACAGTCTTTGAAAAGAAAGAAGACATAAATAAACAAAGGAAAGGAGGACAGGCGGAAGGGAAAAGTTAGGCATTGCATTTATCCTTCAGGAGTTTGAGGGTTTTTTTAAGATTTATTTCATTTTTATTGGAAAGTCAGATAAACAGAGAGGAGGAGAGACAGAGAAGAATATCTGCTATCTGATGGTTCACTCCCCAAGCGGCTGCAATGGTTGGACATGAGCCAATCTGAAGCCTGGAGCTTCTTCAGGTCTCCCACATGGGTGCAGGGTCCCAAGACTTTGGGCCATCCTGGACTGTTTCCCCAGGGCACAAGCAGGGAGCTGGATGGGAAACAGGGCTGCTGAGATTAGAAACAACACCCATATGGGATCCCAGCATATTGAAGGTGAGGCTTTTAGCTGCTGTACTATCGCGCCAGGTGCAAGTTTTTGAGGTTTTACAGGGTGGATGCTGTCTGGTGTCCATCTGGTGTGGGCATCTCTGAGTAGGTGCCCAGTAGATACCTAACCTGACCAGCCAAATGATGATAGAGGACACTGGATCCTGGATGGGCGGAGGTGGGCAGGGTCCACTAAAACAGCTGAAATAGTAAGGGAGGTGGGCACTTTAATGCTGTGGCTGTGTGTAACTGAACTTGGCCAATGCAGAACACATGATCAAAATAGCATTAAGTGGTCGTGAATCTACTGGGTCCTACTGCTAAAGCAGGTGCCATTTCTATACTACTCTGTGTCAAGTGCTATTTGAAGTACTTGACGTCTCAGGTCAGCTCTCTGATGGGGCGTCCAGTTGCTCTTCCCATTTCACAGAAGAGGAAACTAAAGTCTAGTGTCATTAACTTGATTGCCGTGGGACTTTGGGCCAGCAGAAGACAAAGTCAGGAGTTTAACCCAGTATCTGCTGTGTGGACTCCTGCACCAGGAGGTCTGCATGAGGTTAACAGAAACATTTTGTTTTCTGAGGACACAGACGGGATCAGCGCCATGTCCTTTCTCCTGGCTCCCTCACCTCTCCACTTCCTCAGGGCATCACAGACCTCCACATCTCTCCCATCCATCCAGAGGCTGAAGATGTTTTTAAGCTATTATCTCACTTCCCTTATGAAGGAGGGATGGCCCTGAAAACCACACACAGGGAAGTGGCCCACAGGACTCGGGGACCCTGTAGCTGGATCCTGGCACTTCTCATTCTCTCAGGGATGCACATGGGTAGAAGCACATGGATGTCCAGCTGCTGCTTCTCTTCAGACACATGCATATGCACCTGCCGACACGCACACGCACACACACTCAAGCATGCATAACCGCCAGAGAACAGAGTCCTTGCGATGCTGAGACGCCTCCACAGTGGTCGCACGGGTTTGTTAGTCACTTCTGCTTCCACACCTGAGCTTCTCATTGTTGTGGTACTTCTATAATCCCTGTGCTGCTCACGTGGGAAAGGTGGGCTCTCTGCTCCCAGGCCATGAGTCCTCCTCATTCTTCACTCCTGAATCATGAAGCAGGCATAGAGATGGCCAGGCCCACAGGTTCCCAGAGAGGCCTGAGTGGATAGACCCATGTGGGAGCTGGTATGCATTGTCCTCCCTGACTTTGATAAATATCTGACTCTTACCACCATGAACTACAGGTGGGAGATGCCTTGTGCACATTCAGTTCCCCAGATCCTCGAATATGGCGCAACACGTGGGAAGGAAGACGGGCAGCCAGTGGGAGTGCTTCCGGGGGCTTCCACTCTCTTACACTCTTACACTCTCCACTGGAGCCCTTCCCACTGGGGAAGGGGGAGAGTCATATGATGAGGGGTTGGAGGAGACAGAAATGGCATTTGGTTGGGCAGAAGAAGGAAAGTTACATGCAGGGTATGTCATGGAAATGGGCCTTAAATTTCAGTAGGCAGAATAAGGCAGAACTGAAGAAAGTATGGGGCTGTTCAGGCTGTAGGAAGTGGTTTGCTTTAGCTCTGGCACAAGGTGCACAAGAAAAAGCCACAGGATCCAGAGAGAGGGTGAGCACTTGGGCCAGGACGCTGGTTGTCTCTAGCAATGCTGGCTCTGAGGGGTTTGCAGGAAGGCCTGATGAAGGAGGCTGGCTGCATCTGCTGTTTTCCTGCCTCTATTTCCCATCTGGTTCCAAGAACTGGTGCCTCCACGTGGCATGGATGAGGGGACTTTCCTGGACTCTGCGTGCTTGGACTCAGACTGTGCAGAGCCCACAACAATGGCTTTCGATTTGGAAGCAGAAATCAGGTTCTAGGATGACGTATTCCAGAAAGGAGGAAGAGAAGGCATTGTGATTTATTTGTGGAAAGACAAACGCAGAGTGTAACAAGGCTAATTATATCCAACTCCCATAGGCTACTTTCTTCTGCTAGGAGCACGATACTTTACTCAGAGAGCATGTGCTCACTCCTCACCAAGTCTGTATTTCTAAGTGGGAAGTGCTAGAGCATAAGGACAATGGACAGGCCTGCAGAGAGTTCTGGGAATAAGGTAAGATGAAGTCCCAATAGTGTCCCTGTGTGATATGAACATGTGGTAGATAAGTGTACAACACCTCCGAGCAGTCTTGTCCTCACTGCAGCCTCCATCCTTCCTCTGGGGATACATATGTGTCCACTTAAGTTTGGACTTCTCTTTCGTATTCAGAAAGATGTGGAAGGATGATGGTACTTATGTACGCTCCTGCTTAGATTCCTTAGGCCCTACTAGAAACCCTGGCGCTCCCATCCCTTACAATCATTTGTGCATCTAACAATTGTACGCTCTTAACCAGAGATGGAGAACCCACCCCGAGCCCACTGTTGGAAGAACAGTGCCTGATACTTGTACTCACTATTTCAATGAAGAAAAATAGTCTATTAGCCAGCTCCATGGCTTACTTAGGTCTCTAGTAGTGACCCTGGGCAAATGTTCTTGCTTAATGTTAACTCAAAATTTTCTTTTCCTACCAGGAGATATGGAGCCTTTTAAGACAGAGGCTTTCCGTCAGAAATTGGCTGCTTAGATGACTCAGAATAAGAAAGTTGAGGTGGATTGCTCATCAATTTAATAATGCAAAAGATTTCTTCGCTTATATGATGCCATGCACTTTTGAGTCTATTTATTGCTTTGTTTGTCCTGTAATCAATGAACGTGTTAACCCTGTAGCATAAAAGCCTAGTGCGTTGGACTGCATTTTCATAGCACCTGTTGCCAAGCAGCCCGGCAGGTTAGTTATTGTTTCTGAGTCTACTTGCTACAATGTCAGTGCTATGATATGAACCTATGATCACTTTATTAGAGAGACAGCAGAGGGCACATCCTCTTCTCATAACTGTTGTCTCCCATAACTATTACATTCCCACGTGGCACTCGGGGTGCGTGCTGGTCATTGCCAAACACACACACACACAAAACAGCCCAATCTTCACTGCAGAGACCACTGATAAACAGCTTTATGGTCAGGTTTTATTTGGATGATAAAGTCCTCTAATGAGTTTCAGGTGCTTCTTTCCAGCTGGGCATGAGGCTGTCATCAGGGCACCGCATGGAAATGATCTTAACTCAAGAATATTGATAGGACAGGTGTACCCAGGGCTGGCTTTCTACCATCTCTTGTAAAAAAAAATCCCATTAAAAACTGGAAGACTTGAGGCACTGAGGTTTGCTATATGTAGAGAGAATTATTTTGCTTTCCAACTTTCCAAGATTTTGTTTCAGATGTGATTTTGTCAACCTTAAGCGTGGAAGGAAGAGCCAGCTAGCTCTTAAGGTTTCAAGTCTCAGGTCAGATCTGATATGGTGACAACAAGAGAACACATTGCACAACACAGAACAGGTACTACCATAAAACAGCAATTTCTGCTATTCCAGTCTTGCAAAAAACAAGTATCGATTACACGCCACTCTAACATTTGTTTAATTTTAAAAGCTTCATGTTAAAATGTTTAAAAATTACAGAAAACTGGGCCCGGCGGCGTGGCCTAGCAGCTAAAGTCCTCGCCTTGAAAGCCCCGGGATCCCATATGGGCGCCGGTTCTAATCCCGGCAGCTCCACTTCCCATCCAGCTCCCTGCTTGTGGCCTGGGAAAGCAGTCGAGGACGGCCCAATGCTTTGGGACCCTGCACCCGCGTGGGAGACCCGGAAGAGGTTCCTGGTTCCCGGCATCGGATTGGCGCGCACCGGCCCATTGCGGCTCACTTGGGGAGTGAAACATCAGATGGAAGATCTTCCTCTCTGTCTCTCCTCCTCTCTGTATATCCGGCTTTCCAATAATAATAAAATCTTTTAAAAAAAATTACAGAAAACTGGTTTACTCCAGAAAATTGTGAACTCCAAGAGGGAAGGGAATGACTTTAGGATCCTGTTTATTATGCCTTGGAATGACAAGTCGCAGAAGACACAGACACTTGAGGTCTGGTTAATCCAAGTTGTGAGTCTCAGAATACCTGGAATGGGCAGGAATGGGTAGCATTGCAGTGCCTAGCGGAGAGCAGCCTTACCTTGAGCCCAGCAGCTCTTCCCGGGCAGAACAGCCACACTCCGGCCTGTGCCCCATCCCCCTCCCCCCGACACACACACACACACTCACACACACACCCCACCAGCCTGCAGCCTCCAAGCCTCCCCACTGGTTGAAGGGAATAATGGACTCTCTGTTCCCCACAGCCTACCCTGGGAGTGGTGCCTACCGACAGCCCCTCTTCCCCACAGCTGGTGGTGACAGGAATCGCAGAGTCAACACCCTTCAGGAGCTGGGTCCCCACCAAAAAGACTCTGTATGTCCCTTGTCCATCTGAGGAGGTTTTTCTCTGCCAAAGAAAAGGCCTTTCAGACCAAACCCTCTCCCTTCAAAGCACAGCTTCCTTTCACCAGGGCTGTCACGTGCCCTAACAGCTGAAGCCATCTCCCAGGACACATGCTGCAGGCATTATGGTGACTGTGTCCAGAATCTCTATGCTCATAATCTGTCCCCAGCACCTTCCAGCTGAGTGGCAGTGGAAACATCACTCCAGCCTCTCTAATCCTCTGCTCCTTTGTTAGTAAAGTGGGGGTGATGACATAAGGTTCTTTGCTGCACTAAATGAAACAACAAAAAACAAGCCACTTGATGCTCTCCAGCAATCCAGAAATCTCTCTGTAAGAATCAGCTGTCATTATAGCCTCATCTCCACTTTTCATAGTCTCCGAGTGGCCTATAATACAAAATATGTGCAGTTTTTCAAAGTATAAAAAATATACAAGACAATAGAATTTGGAGTATAACAGCCATCCGGACACCAGAGAGAATGCAGCTAAACGTGAACTGAATGCGCGCCCTGAGTGCACAGACCAGGAAGCCAAGCAAAGAGGCAGTGCAATTTTGAGTGATTTTCCTGGTGAGGCCAGAGTATCAGTTCATGACCTTTCGCAGCATTACACAGCAGAAGTCACCATCAGAAAAATGAACCTGACCTGCAACCTGGTCTGGTTTGGTAAGGAAAAGACCCAGGATTTTTTGAAGGCACAAAAGAAGCCAATGATTTTCTCCATAATATATCACCAAAGAAAGAACTTTGGGTGACCCTGAAATTCAGTAAGCCCTAATATGCCTCACTTCACAAGGTTTTATTTCATCCTGAACTGAGTGAAGGAGGAACAGCTGGGGACTGAAGGATTTCTGGCTGTGTGTGGTTGAACTAGCATACATCAAGGCTCTGTCTTCTCTGTTCTGCACGACCATATCATTAGTCATTATCTATGGTGGAGGCCTTGGGGTAGCGCACATCAAATGTATAATCACCAGGTAATACACTCCACTCAAGGCATTTTTCCATGCTACTATATTAACCCTGAAAATATTTCTCTGAGACTAAAATGGCCTTACCCCTTCCTAGTGCAAGAAGGCCACTGAAATTTGCAACAGGAACTGCATTTTTCTAAGGACCCATGTTTGGATCTGAGACTGTTCTAACGCTTCTGCCTCCACCATGCTGCCACTGAAGATTTGCAAGCCCCTGTAGCTCTAATGTACCTTGAGCCTGCATAGGATGGAGTTCCAGGAGAATGCCCATGTCAAAGAGAGTGTGTGCCTTCCCCAAGGGGAAGCACTGTGGTAGCCCATTCACTGAATTGATGTGGAGTGACTCACATCCAAATGCTTGGATTTACAGCCAGCAGATGGATTTAAGGGCTGTTGGCATTTTTGTTGAAATCCATATTTGTAAAGACTGGGTTCTATGAAACTGTTTACCAGAGGCGATATAGGAAGCATCACAGAGCAAGGATTCTTGCAAACTTACAACAAATTCATCAGGGGATGCCATCTGTAATGGAATTCACTCCTACAATTTTCAGGATAAATTCAGCTCCAGCAATTACATTTACGCCTGTGTTCTCTTCCCACCACCACTACCAAGAAGATACTTGGACTACCAAGGCAATGCGTATGTTTTGGAATGTGTTAAGACCAGATGTAAACATTCCCTAGCTAAAATCTGCCATGCTACGTTTTGGTTCCAGTTCATAATCTATGCCCTTGTATAGGTTACAACATGGAAAAATTGAACCCTGATCATGCAATACAGTAGCATAAAACTATGAAATAGCATCTAAACTTGGAAGGGACCAGCATTTTTGAAGATCTCCTCTGATATTAGGAGTTAGCCAGGCTATCATTGTACAAAACTCAATACCAGGGAAAGTACAATTACAACTTTTTAGCATGCTTGCAATGTGTATTTGCTATGTTTTTGGTTTTCTATCTTGCTTGCTTATTAACACAATCATGCCTTGAGGTATAATTGAGGAGATGAAGACCACTAGTGATGAAGTATCAATCTCATCAAGGTTACCTTGAACAATTGTAGGAAACAAAATTCTATCCAAAGGGTCCACGGCCTGATTCCAAGAATTTGCAAATATAGTGAGATATCACCATTTTTTATATCTTAGAGTAGCTCAGTTGACTTTAAAATAAAGCGATTACTCATGACTCCAATCTAATCATACAAATGCTCAGATATAGGGAGCTTTCTGTGTCTGCTAGCCAAAGAAGTCCGAGAGAAGCAAAGTGTAAAAAGATGTTGTGTGCCTTGGCTGGTTTTAAGTTAGGGGATGTATTTTTGTATTGGCTACTTTGTATTGGCCACATTTAAGGACCAGACAGAGAAGGGTCTCAGGAGCTTGGCGTGACCCCCCAGTAGGAAGCAAGAAATGGACTCCTGTCAATCCTCTGAAGTCCAGGCTATGTTTTTCCCTGACCCTCCATGGGAGCGTAGCTTGGCTGACTCGTATATGAAGTCCTCAGCAAAAAAAACAAGCAGGGCCATATCAGGACTCTAATCCATAGAAAAGGGAGATAAAGTGTTTCCTAATTTGTAAAGAGAAGGCTTTATTTCTTACATCTTTGGAAGCTGAGAAGTTCAAGAGCACAGTACTGGCCCCTGGAGAAAGACATCAAGCTGCATCAAAGCCCAACACTGGGCAATGCATGGCAACGAAGTTCAAGCAGCCATGGGGTGTGTTTTTGAGTTAGGACACTAACTCAGTTCCATTTGGTTTCAACCAAGTAAATAGGAACCTATTCACAAAGCTGACTTAGGTGGGTTAACACAGAGTCAAGAACTTACTCGTTCCCAAAGCAGATTGGAAAAATTAGTTCTAGGTTTAGTGCTGGCCTCCTCCATGACCCTTGGCTTTGTCTAAGGAATGATCACATTTCTGCAGGTGAACCACACTTCATAAGGCTGTATTCTGTCATTACCTTTGTGACATCACACCACTGCCCAGTTTTTCAAAGTCCTTTCTCATCTGTGATCTCATGGTCGCTTCATGACTGCTCTGCAAAGCAGACTAAACAGAACAATTATCCTTGCTCTTACTAAAAAGCAAGACAGCAATGAATTTCTAGAATAGCCACTGCTTTGGTAAGTAGGATGGCCACAAACTACTCCTGGCTTTCATCCAAATGCAGTCTTTCCTGAAGATTAAGAAAGGAGCAGAGCACCATGACTGGGGTCAAGAGTCTACTGGCTACATCAGTTCTGATTTCCCCAGCGCATTGGACTCGAATTCCTTCTACCTTAGCTCTCTGACCCCAGCTGCTGTGTCTCCTGCAGTCAATTGCTCAGAGCAATCCCCGGCAGCCTCCTGACCAGTGGCAGCCTTCTGATCCTGCTGACCCCTTAGGTCCCTCCTGACTCCAGGTCCCCAGCCGCCAGGACCTCTTCGCCAGCACCACCCTCAGGGCCTTTGAATTGGCTACTAAAGCGTTGCCTGTCTAGAGCACTGTCTTAGGGACTAGTCCCCCAGACTCCTCAGATGGGTGAATCCCCTTGCGTGTATTCTAGTAGTATCTGTTTCTTCACACACCTGGCACTTCTATCCTCACTGGGACATGATGTCCTTAAGATCTGTGCATCCCCTTCTGTGGCAAGTCTACCAGCCCCTTTTGCTCACACCAGGTCCCAGCACATACATATGACTCAGAAAAGTCACCAGCTAATGATTCCATGGATGCACTCACACACTGGTACTTGGGTGGAGCATTACAGGCGGGGCATGACCTTGAGGACTTCCTCTCGCATGGCCTGCCTGGGAGGCCTATTTTGGCAATGCTAGACCACGTCCTTCTACCTCCACCCTCCCTACACCAAGTTGTCAGGAAGTTAGCAGAAGGCCTGTCCAATAACGGTACTGCATCCCCATTCTTCACCCACTCAAAAAAGAGAGAGAGAGAGAGAGAGAGAGAGAGAGAGAGAGAAAGAAAGAAAGAAAGAAAGAAAGAAAGAAAGAAAGAAAGAAAGAAAGAAAGAAAGAAAGAAAAGCTTCATATTCTTGCCTAGAAAGCACCAGAACCAGCAGTGTACTTCCTCCATTTCACAGGCTGGCACAGTTGGTGTTTCTCACCTTCTCACACTAAGGGCGCTAATGACAGCCATGGTTCCTCCAGGTAACCATTGTAGCAGAGACACCTGCAGGAGCTGCAAGGCCAACCACAATGCCCATGACTGGTGTATCTCCTTCTCACAGCAGAATCTGGTTTGAACAACCACCCCACCTATTTAGCCATTTATGAACAAGTTGGCATTCTCATTTTCTCAGCAAGTATTTCCTGGAAAAGTGTTTGCAAAGTAACATGAAGCAGTCTCTAAGTTCCTTTTCAGTTCTGGAGGATTCTGTCAGTCCGTGATTTATTGTGTTCGCACTTGGGATATGCTAGCCCTGCCTTTATGGCGTCTTTCATTGAACTGGTGCCACATCGCGTCGGAATCCAGAGTTGGACAGCAACCTTGCGAAGACCCTCTTCCGTGGGGAAGGATGTAAATCATGCGCTAAAGTTTCTTCTCATCTAGTTTCAGCACATGCATCCCTTACACCTATGCCAAGTAGTTAGCAGTCTGTTAAAAAAAGAAAAAACTTGAGTGGAGACACAGTGACATTAAAAAAACCACCGATGAATCATTTTGTTATATGAATAACTACCTTCAATCGTGTCAATTTTGTTTCCTAAACTTTTTCACAAACAACAAAAAAAAACATGTATGCACAAGCCTGGCCGTTATGAAATGATATGTCTCACTTGTCTTATTCTATCATTGCCAATAATCACACTTGGAGTGCACCCCGGGGAAGTGTTTTTGTCCTGAGAGAAGAGGATGTGTGGCTGGAACATTCTGAGCAAGAACTTATCCTGGGGCTGTTTGGGGAAAACCTACCACAGCAAGTGGATGAGGAGCTTCTTCTTGGAGGATGGGCACATCCCCTCAATGAACACAGGGAAATTCACGTGACATGTCTGTGGAATACTCCTCACTGGGAGATGTGGTTAACTGACAGGTTTTGGTGGAACAAAACAGCTGATGAGGGGGAAGAGGAGGGTAACAGAGCCGATGTGTTCTGATAGGATCTGGATGAATAGGTTCTGAGTATTGGACCAAGGGGTGTGAGCGCGATTCTCCATTATGGAACCACTGGTATGTGTTCAGGAGTGCCTGCCATGTGTGTTCAAAGGTAGAGTACACAGGATCTCTTCTATACACGGGAAGAGTACCCCATTTCTGTGTGTTCACCTGTCCTTTGCCCCTTTGGCCCTGGCTGCAGTGTCTGTCTTTAACAGACCTGAGGGTTTGTTGGCCACATACTATGGTGAAATCACAATAGTATCAAAATAAAAAGCAATGAAATGAACATTTATTCACCCACATTATGGCGATAACCCCCAGGAAGATGAAAAAAGCCATCAGTGTAAGAGCATGTATAAACAAGAACTGCAGAGAGTGTACACATAGTCATTAAAGTGTTTGAACTTTTCTTCGTAAGAAATCTGTGAAGCAAATAAGACTGACCCACGTAACCAAGGCTCATTTCCACCACCTTCATCCAGGGCAACGTCTTTGTCCCAAGCCTATCAAGCTCTTCTTCTTTCATGTTCCTATTTAGGCAGTCTTGTGGGTACGTAACTGGGCCACATTCCATGCTAATCCACAATGGGTTGATTACGTCCCTGCATCAGAGACAAAACAGATTGTAATCCAGAGAATTGATTCCCAACCAAGCGTGCAGCTTCTCAGAGTTGAGTGCATAAGCAGAGTCTCGCTCAACCATAATCCTAAACTCTACATTTTCCCCAATTAACCTCTGAACAAGTCTGGACAATGCTGACGTTTAATAGGGTGTGTGCTTTTCCAACACAGGTTCTGCCAAACCACCTGCCCCAGCCCCATGTGACGGTGTGCTGATCATCTTCCCTTCCTGACAGAGCTGCAGTTGTGTGCAAGTTAGGCACCTCCTGATGTGGAAGCACGGTGGCCAGAGCTGACAATGGCAGCAGGCCAAGGGACCTGGTGCGCCACTCCTCTGAAGTCTGATTCTTCACCTATCCTCCAGCCACACTTGCTAGCCAGCCAGCTGGGTGTTGCTTTTAGCCATTGGAGGACCTTTTGTGTTGTTAGCTATGCAAACACGACCTTACTGAGCTTGGGCTGCAGCAGCTACATGTGGCCGTGTGTGGGAGTCTGAGAGGGGCCATTTCTCTCTAGGGAAGTTGAGTGACAAGGACTTGAGCTACAAAGCCAGTATTGATCGACTGGAAGGGAAGAAATGAATGCTAGCGTTTCTAGGTGTTTTACAGTTTTCCATTTTTGTGGATTGTATTTTTCGTAGTAAGAATATACTTAATTTAATTAGCCCATGCAAAGGTGTCTTTTTTTTTTTTTTAACTTGCTGAGAGTTTTAAAAGACCCCTTCTGTTCTTGCAAGTTAGAAGGATCCATTTCCTAAAAGAAATAGGAACCCCAAGCATCTTGCTTGGAATGTGGAAGTCAGTTACCCTGAAAGTATCTGATTGCTGGAAGGTGGCCCTGGAGTTGGGCTCTTCAGAATCGAAGTCCTCCTGAAATTACAGAAAACGTTGCTTTGAAACAAGTATACTGAGAGTGTCTAAAGTTCATTACCTTATAAAGGACTCCAATCTTCCCAGGCAGTTGGGGTCTATGTGATTTGTGGGGCTTCAATCTTTTCTCCTATTTCTGTAAAGATCTCTGGTGGGAAGTGTTTACCCATACAAAAGTCACTTGTCCAGCTACAGAGAGTCAGTTGAGAAACTGAGTCAGTTATTTAAAAAAAATGATTTTTTTAAGAGAAAAAGTTTGATAAAAATACCATGATGTTTCTTTGCCTTTTCTTTTTAAATCGTCTTACCACAAAATTCCAAAAGAAAGTGGAGCATCCCAGAGCTGATGTATGGCATATCTGATGTTACTCACTGGGTTTTGCTGAATTTGGCTGGAAGGAGAAAGCCTGGGAACAAGAATTTTGATCATGTGAATAAAATTAAGATTTTTAAAGAGAAGACAAGGTCTCAGAAATTAAAAGGCAGGATGAAGAAGACTAGCAAAACAGATTTGCCCCAAAAGGCACAAATACACATGCGAATGTCCTTATGATGAAAAGTGGATTTTATGTTTATTCTGATTTTATGTTTATGTCATTAATATTTAGTTGATGAAAAATGCAGATTCTAAATATTTAGGGCACATTCCATGTGTAGGCCTTGAGCAATTAATATATAATGAAATATTTGTTCCTACCAATTGCTAAATTTATCCAGGACACTCTATATAATAGAACCAGGGGTCTAAAGATGATGGGTTTTCCTGAGTTTAGAAACACAGGAATTTGCAGAAAAAAAAAATTTGCTTGAGATAGTTTATTTTTTTACTTTAGTGTTTACTTACTTATTTGAAAGGCAGAACATGAGAGAGATCAACCTCCCACTCACTGGTTCACTCCCTAAATGGCCTCAGTGATTAGGGCTGGGCAAGGCCAATGCCAGAAGTAGGAACTGAACATGAGTGGCCAAGACCAATCACCTGAGCCATCGCAGACTGTCTCCCACGGTACAAATGAGCAAGAAACAGAATTCAAGAAGAGCTGCAGCTGAAATCCAGACCCTCTAGCATGGGACGTAGGTGTTCCCAGAGGTCTGAACCATTACACCAACACCTGCTCCCCCAACTCTCCATTTGAAGTCCCTGCTCCTCCGTTCAATCTCACTGCCCACATCTTCATATGCTTCCTCTAAATTGAATTTTATTGCTGCTGACTGCTTCCTTCTTTATAAAGCTCTGCAATATCACAGGATATAATCCAGAACTCTTAAAATATGGTTAATTAACTCACTACAACACAGCATTCAGAAAAGAATAAAAAAATGATTTCAGGTCTTCAAATTTGCACATATCAGTGTTTTTCTACATTCGAAATGAATTTTCCACTTTTTTGGTGGGGCATTTCATGAGATTACTTGGTTATTTTTTTCAATTTTGTGTTTCCCTTACAGAAATGCACTGTAGAAAACTACATTTAAAAGTGCATGTTTTAACTTGTTAAATGTGTCAAGTGAAAGCACAGTTCTGGATCATTTCATTCCTAATTCCGGACCTTGTGAACAACATTTTACAGCTGATGCAAGAACTACCTTTAAAAGCCTCTTTCACTTAGTTTCCTCAAAAGAATTTTTCATGAACTCTTTTGAAGACCTTCTCTCGTTGTCATCATTTAAAAATGTAATAAACAATTTTTTGTAACTTAGAAAAATTTTTTTTGAAAAGTAAAAAGACAGGGATCTTCCACTTGTCAGTTTACTCCCCGAAGCCTGAAACAGAGGGGGCTGGGCTAGCAGCAACCCAGGAGCTGAAACCTCCACCCAGGGACTCCCACTTGAGTAGGAGGGACCTCAGTATTTGAGCCACCATGCTGTTGCCCATCCCCATCGCCCACACCAAGATGTGACCTGGCAGTGAGTTGAATGGTAGAGTTGCAATCAGGACCAGAACTGGAAATCAGGCACTCTGCTTTGGGATATGAAAATGTGTGTGATTTTTTCTGTTTACAAAAGGATGGGGACTCTGAGGCAGAAAAAAAACTCAGGAAGAAATTTGCACTTGAATCTTTTCAGAGCTGGAAGTGTACGCATGTAGCAGTGATGAGTTTTGGTATCACCCATCCCCACGAGAGAACTTTGGAGGGACATTTCCAGCCATGCCAAACACCTGCTTCTGTGAATACACCTCAAATCAACAGCTTGATTCCTTTGGACCTCCCAACACTCAACTGACTGCTCCTTGCTAATTACAAATGTCTGGATACATGACCGCCGTCCTATAAGCCTCAGTTTCGGATAGGCCTTTGTGCACCAAACCATCTTGTTTTGGCAGTCTTAAGAATCCCCTCAGGGCAAATAGAAAAAAAAATGGGTGTGAAAGGTAATTGGCTGGTCAGTGAAATCAAGTCTCCACACTCCTGTTTTCTGCCTTAAAACCTTCCTTGGCATAGCTGAGCTGCAGACCTCATCTCCCAACATGGGTAGAATGGGAAGAACTCAAGCTACATTTGTATCAGTAGGCTGGAGTTGCAGGAAGGCCTTGATTTATAATAATTGTCAATTTCTGGGTTGTAAATGTTCCCACCATGATTGATTAATATCAGTTAGCTCACAAGAGTCGTGAGATTCTCACAGTTGGTTCTGAAAAACTATGTAAGTCAGCTCCAACGCTCTGGCTTCTTACCATTCATAAAAGAGTTTTTGTAGGATTGATTAAACACATTGCAAGTTCTTTCAAACTTCAGATTTGTAAAACGGTATTGTTTTTCTTGGAAAGGGGATTTATACAGTGCAGGTGCTGTGTGTTCCACCATAGTCAGCTGGAGTCCTGGGCAGCTCTTCCAAATCAAGCTCTTAACACTTGTGTAGACAAAATGAGTGGAAGTGCACGTGGCACAGGACTTAGCAAAGAAATTATAAGCACTTTCCTACCATCCAGGTGAGGCTTAGTCGTCAAACGAGCGAAGGTGAGAACAGACTACACTACAGATTATTCAAAAGAAAACTCCCTATCCGCAGGGTGTCTGACTTTGAGAACTGAGGCTAACTGTGAGCTGTCATTCAGAGCACCTTCTCATCACAGTGCACGGTGGGTTTCTTAATGACCTGTTGCTCCAAACAACCCTACTGTCTGTTGTAGAAGCAAGCGACAAAATGGAGAGATGGAGTTGGCCAGTGTCCTGGCAAACTGCAGTGGCACATGGTTTTCACAAGAACAGACATGGTTTGGGGTCACGATCTGGTTCCGACTTCCTTCACTGCTCCTTGCTGATTACAAAATCTTGGCTGCATTATCTTAGTGACCTCTTTTATAAGATGCAAGTTGTGAGGTTTAAATACGATGATGAATGTAGACCACTTAGTGCAGAACTGAGTTATAGTGAATATTTAAAATCCGGGAGAAACCATTATTACGTCTATTAACGTGGAAGTATTTGTTTTATAGCAACATTATTGGAGAAGAGACGAAATAGGAGAAAAAAGAGTGAAGGAACAGGTTTGAGGTTTTGCCATCATTTATTGAGTTTATTGCTTAATGTTTTTAAGCTAGTTTGAATTTTCATGGGTAAAAATAGTCATAGTGATCCCCCTTCCTTATCTAGTATTTAAAACCTAGCACTCAGGCTCGGCAGCGTGGCCTAGTGGCTAAGGTCCTTGCCTTGATCCCATATGGCTGCTGGTTCTAATCCCGGCAGCTCCACTTCCTCTCTGTCTCTCCTCCTCTCAGTATATCTGACTTTGTAATAAAAGTAAAATAAATCTTTAAAAAAAAAAAAACCTAGCACTCAAGACATTGCATTCTTAGGTAAACAAAAATAATTTTCTATCGGGACGTGACTGTGTATGTTTAAGTGGAGGAGCAGACTGGAGAAAGGAAACAATGCTTCTTCTTTTCATTCCTGTCTGAAAAGCTACCCAGAAGCAACTGGAAGCACAAGCGGAGCAAACTAGAGATGCAGAAGGGGAACTTGGCTTTTGGGAATGTTTTCATTTGGCCAAAATAGCATTTGAGCGAATTTGAATTCACGTGCCTGCAGGCTCACCACACCCTCCCCATTCCGTGCTGTGGACATGCGTGTTCCACCGACTGGCCTGGCTTCAGAAAGCATTTGAGTCTCCACCCAGAAAGTTTGCTCATGGGGTGCCCTCCAGGAGAGGCTGTGGGGCTTAGGGATGGGACGGCTGTCTCAGCACTGCCAGGCTGATGTCCCATGTGGCTTCATTGCAGTAGATGACAAGGATGTTCTCCATTCTGAAGATCTTCAAGCTGTCTGTCATATTGGGTTTTGTTTACATCTCCAAGATGTGTTTGACCTTCAGTTAAAAGGCTTCCAGTTTTAGCTCGGCATTTGGAGAACATTCTGCGAATGTCCTGCGAACATTTGTAAAGCATGTGCACTTCCATCCTGCTTGAGTCTGTTGGTTATAATCACTGTAACAGAATTAGAGGAACAGGTCAATGATGCTACTGACCGGGACCTGCTCCCACTTTTATTCTCATGTGTGTCTGGCAGCTGGCTCCCTTTGGTTGTCCTTTCAGCATCTCTGCGTGCCCCTTTGCTTTGCTGTCCTGCTTGATGTCTGGTGTCCTTATCGTGGGCCACTGCCCCCTTGGCAAGCAGGGAATTGTGTTGTTAATGAAGATCTGAAGGGCTCACTACAAGTCAGATGAAGGGTAGGATAATCCTTCACTCTATTAGCCCTGATGGATCATGAACTTGCTCTTGCCTGCTGGAGACCAGTCCTTCAACTCCAGGTGACCAGAGCTGGTCAGTTTAGCTTTTCTTGTGCAGGCCAGCAATGGATACGTTCTAAACCACCGGTATTACCATGTAACCTCCAATTGCTCTGCCTATCCTTTAGGTTCAACTCAGCCAACTCCCAATAATCATGAACAATAGTTACCTTTCTCTGCTTGACGTTTGCATCATTTCTTCATTTCTCTTTTGGGGGTGGGGTGGATGCGGAAGTACAGCATGCAAAAGGAGCATCCGGTCCATGTGGACTTCGATGGTCACTCCCATCTGCAGAGAATTTTAAAGCCCATGTCCTTTACACATACAAGCTTGCCTCTTTGGTCTTCCAGGCTCTACCTTAAATCCTTTCTCCTACCCTACTTTCTGTTACATGGCTAGGATAGTCTAGAGTCTGTGCAGCCTTTCATTTTATTTTTTTTATTTTCATTTTATATGAAAGGCATAGAACCAGAGACAGGTTTTCTATCTGCTGACTCACTTTTCAACTGGCTGCAAGAGCCAAGAGAGGTGGGCAGGCAGGCTGAGTCCCTGAACCCACTCTGGGGCTTCCATGAGGGTATTAGAGACCTAAGTCCTTGAAATGTCACCTGCTGCCTCCCAAGCTGTGCAGAAGCAGGAAGCTACATCAGAAGCAGAGGTACCAGACCCAAGTATGGGATATGGCCATCTCAAGCAGCATCTTAACTGCTGTGCCCAACCCTTACCCCAAGAATTTTTTAGGTATTTATTTTTTATTAGAAAGTCAGATTTATAGAAAGACAAAGATAAAGATCTTCCATCTTCTGGTTCACTCCCTAAGTGGCCACAGTGGTTAGAGCTGAGCTGACCTGTAGCCAGGGGACAAGAGCTTCTTCCAGGTCTCCCACGTGAGTGTAGGGTCCCAAGGCGTTGGGCCATCCTCAACTGTTTCCCAGGCCACAAGCAGAGAGTTGGAATGGAAGTGGGCCAGCCAATATACAAACCGGTGCCCATAAAGGGATCTCAGCGCGTGCAAGGCAAGGACTTTAGTCACTAGGCTACTGCGCCAGGCCCCAGGAATATTTTTAAAAGACTCACAAATCCAAAAGTGAAATTTCCCCCACCCCCAAAAAAGCAAGCCCCCCCAAAAAAACCAGAGACATACTACTTGAGTTTTTCCTGAGATACTCTTTGTTCTAGTAGACACGATATTTCTGATCTTGTTTAATCATAAATTTAGTACAATCACCAACAACATCATAAAAGTTGTCACAAGTCATAAAATTAAAGGGGGATGTGATGGAGGCATTTAACTCTGTGAACTTTGCAAACATTAACTCCCACGAGTGCATGGATTGATGACCCTGAAGTAAGACACTGTGCAAAACTACAGAGCAGCTCTGTGGCTGCAGCCTGCTCTGCACACAAGCCTGTGTGGTCTCCAGCAAGTCTCTGAACTTGGCTGAGTCTGTATCTTTGTAGATAAAAAGGGATGTGCAGCATCTACCTTATTGTGTCTGTACGAAGGATGCATAACATGCTATACAAGATCTTGGCAAAATAAACACATTTCTTTCAGAGACATCTACATGATGGAGCCAGTCTTACTAGATAGGGAATAAGGCATGATTTGAGGGAGAGGCTAGGCCTGTGGCCCTAAGACCCTTCTTGCTCTGTGCTCATTAAGAATCACGAGTCTAGCAGTGATTTCCCCACTGTTGGTTTCCTGGCTGCCTCTCTGTCTGGATTTTTGTTTTGTTTTTCTTTGTTTGTTTGTTTGTTTTCTTCACCTGTAGACTCAATGCTCTGAGTCCAAGTTCCTTTTTGATGCTTATTTAAGCAGTTTGTTTCCCTTTGTAGATCTTGAACAACACAAACGTCTTAGAAAAATTCACCAAAATGTTTGTCTTGTTGGATGTGTCATTAGAAAGTCACCCCAGTGGACTTACCTCTGAAAGGGAGAGTAGCATAATGCTAACATGGAAGGCCACAGGGTAGGATTGTCACAGCTCTCACTTGTCACTTCATTCCTCCCTTCTTCCCTGCCTTCTTTCTATCCATCCACCCAACTACAGATTTGTCCCTTCCTTGTTTCTTCCATCCCTCCATCATGTGCCTATCCAGCCAGCTTTCCCTCCATCCCTCTTTCCTTCCCTCTAACCTTTTCCTCCCTTCCTCCTTCCATCCTCCTCCCTTCCCCCCTTCCTCTCCTCTCTCTCTCCATCTGTCCATCCTTCCTTCCACCCAGCTTTTGATGACAGTGTGTCTGTCAAAGTGTAAGGAACTGAGCTGAGTGCTAAGCATGCACAGACAAACCAGATGCACAGAAGTGAGGCCAGGTGATGTCAAGGCCGGAAACTGCAAATAGGAACAGACTAAGTACAGTGGTTTTTCCTCTACTTAAATATTTATGGCTAATTTTATAAATGAGCTACAGAAAGAGGATAACAATAATAAAATAGAACATTATAATAATGATCATAGTAAAATGGTCAGCAACACTGCTCTTATGCCTTGAAGCCACAACTCAGGATGTGAGTGTTACTTGCTCAGGTGCACTGCGGTACCTTGTCACCTTGGTAGTCATCTGATAGCCAGGATGGTGGCCATAAAGCAAGTCATAAGCAGGTAGTGCATACAGTGTGGGTGGCGGAGCAGCCGGCCAAAGGCATGATTCATGTCCCAGGCTGGGAGGGAGTGGGCCAGCTGGGAATTTTATCACGCTACTAAGAACAGCATGCAATTAAAAAATGATGAATTGTTTATTTCTGGAATTTTCCATTTAATTTTTCTGGACTGGGACAATCCAGTGGTTAAGTTGCCCCCTTGGGACACTAAATGCCATATCAAAGTGCCTAGCTTTGAGTGCCAGCTCTGCTCCCAAGTCCAGCTCCCAGCTGATGCACACTCCGGAAGGTAGCAGGTGGCAGCTCAGATATTTAGGTCTCTGCTAGCAATCTGGGAGACCTGGATTGAGCTCCCAGCTCCTAGTTTTGATCAGGCGTGATTCCAACTATTGCAGGCATTTGGAAAGTGAACCAGTGGATGCACAATCTCTCTCTGTTTCTCTCTCTGTTTCTCTCTCTCTCCATCTCTCTCTCTCTCTCTCTCTCTCTCTCTCTCTCTCTCTCTCTCTCTCTCTGCCGTTCTCTCCCACTGGCTCTCTGTCTCTTTGCGTTTCAAATAAATACAGTTTAAAAATGTTCCCAGATTGTGAATGGCCTTGGGTAACAGAAAACAAGGAAAGCAAAGCTGCAGCTAAGGAGGACTGAGAGCCATTGCACGTCATGCGCTGTATACAAGTGACGCTGCTGCCTGCTCCCCTGTCACCAGCAACGCAGGAGGTAGAGCACCACGCAATGTTCCTCCGCGGTTTATCCAGCTCCTGGGAAGGGTCTTGAACAGGCTTCCAAGACCCAGTTTCTTACCTTTGAAAGGAACTGAGCACCTGTTCTGTCAGCCTCGCAAGGTTATTGCCAGACCGAGAACAAGGATGCTTTGATGGTGGCGAATATCTGTTTTCAGTGTCCCTGCAAATTCACCGTGGCCAATGTCTTCCAAGCATGACCCAGTCCCACAGATTGATGTAATGCAAGTCAGCTGTGGACACTCATGCAAATTATAGCACAAACACACCCTTAGCCCTGTAGAGCACGGTAGCACTGTGTGGCCTCCTGGCACAAAACTCAATTTTGCTTCAGATCCTTATGGTTTTCACAACCATGGAGATGCAGGAAGGCAAATGATCGGGAGACAGCAACCACAAGACTAGCCAACTGTCACCTAGGATTAACTGGGGGCGAGGTTGCCTCCTCCCAGGCGCTTTGTGTGAGGCAGGCCGTGCCATGACTATGCCCATTCTATGGATGAGGAAACTGATCCAATTCCCTAATTCACTCAGGCGGCAGCTGGCAAACTGAAGACTTTTTAAACAAGTACAGCGAGAACGGGTTCACAATCATCATCCACATAGCCTAACACACACACACACCTGACAGGGCGGCCTCCGCCTGTGACTCCAAGTGTGGTGATTGAAGGCATAACCTGACTAACTGCCGGGAAGTTATTCCTGATCCTCCAGCCCGTGCCTGTAACACCCCATTTGCCGTCCCAAAGGTTATTCTCTCCTCACTCTCTTCACTTTTACTTTCTCGAACCAAAGGTCACTTGCTGCCTCGCGCTGAGGTGCCCAGGGTAACGATGTTTCACCACCTAGGAACTTTCCTCCCCTGGTTGCTACAATTTATTACCCCAGGCACTCCTGCGCGCCTCCCCAGAACTGGTGACTACAACAATCCTCCCTGCGACCACTGGAAAGCGAGCACCTGGGAAAAGACCACGTCCAAAAGCTAAACTTAAAGGACTTCGGGGAAAACGAAGCAAAACGATGTGTCTGCGGAAACAGTAGCCGGGTGTTTAAAAAAAAAAAAAAAAGAAAGAAAGAAAAAACCCTCCCCCACACCCCCCAGGCTGTAATTTGACTGCTGTCTTTGGCAAGGCTCCAGAGAGACAAGGGCAAGTGCTGAGCAAATCTCTCTCTTTCTCGGGCCCCCTCCTCCTCTCCACCTTGCAGGGCCCTGGGGCCCCGTGCAGGGAGGGAGGCGGGACGAGAAGATCCGCTGCTCCGGCCGAGCCGCCCGCAGAGCCGGCATCTCCGCACTGGGAGGGGCCGGCCGGGCGCGGCCAAGCCGAGGAAGAGGAAGTCGGAGGCGGCGGCTGCGGGGCGCTCGGGCCGCCCGAGCCGGCGCGGCGTAGCGCAGCGCAGCCCGCACCGTCCCCGCCGAGCGGCCCGCGCGGCCCAGCGCCGGGAGCCGCCCCTCTCCGGTAAGCGCTGCCGGGCCTAGTACCCTGGGGACTTGTCCCGGGATGGGATGGGGGACCCCGGGACCTCGCAGGTGGGGGCGGGTGGGCGGAGCGCAGTCCTTTTGCGCGTCCTCTCCCGGGGTGGACACCGAGGGTGTCCGGGAGCCGCACGTCGTCCGGCCCCCGAGTCCCTGGCCTGGGCGCAGCCTGGACCTGCGCGGCCCCTCGGCGCAGCCCCCGAAGCTGCACCGAGGACTTGCTACGCCGTGCCCGGGGCTGGCACGACCTCCTACGCCGGCTCAAACTGTACAGTCCCTAAATTAGATCCCCGCTGGAAACGCCCCGAGGCAGGGGTCGCGGGGCAGGGGGCTGCCCTGGCGTTGTGGAAAGCCCTGCGCGCCCCACCTCTACAAGTATGACTTGGGAGTGGGAGGTTGGGTGGCTCGAGTCCCGGCCGGGCCGTCACAGGGGTGGTTATAAGGGGGCAAATAATAACACCCACTCGGCTGCCACTTTCAGAGCGTCCGGGTGTCCCGGGGATAGCCGCTCTCGGCATAAGATGCCCAAGTCCACCCGCCTCTTTGTGTCCTCGATGGGGTCCTGTCCTTAAACCTTTAGGGGAAAAGTGGGTTCGCTGGCCCAGTTCCTTCATTCCCTGGGGAACAGTGAGGCCGCGCGTGGTTTCTCCCTGCTGCTGGGCGGAGGTGGGGGCATCGTGGAGGTGAAGTGAGGGTGCGGAGTGGTGGGGAGCCGGAATTCCCCGCGCCCTGGACCCCTCGCTCCCGTGTACCACCCCCAGGTGGTCGAGGCGACTGTACCTACTTTTTGAAATCTTGGAGCGCGGATCCGTGGGAGGGCTGGTGGGGTCAGGCGTCAGTCTTGAAGTCCGCGTGCGCCCCCGAGTGAGCCTGCAAGCTGGCTCCTGCTCATGGCGGCGTGTACCAGGAGGAGACTGATGTGTTAACTCCCATGCAGGTTTGCCTTGAAACTGAGTGCAGGGGGTGGGGGGTCTAGGTGCTGTTGTAAGAGTAACGCTGGTTTGCTGTTGTTGTTGAAGTTACCAGTGTTAAACTGGGCATTTTCTGTTTCGGAGAGTCTGCAGCTGGCATGCTCCTAAAACGCACGGATTCTTTATTCTGGTTCCAGCACTAGGAGAACATCTCCAAGCTCACCCTTTAGCCAGGGACCAGAAGGCTCCTTCCCAACAACTTTGGCAGTGCTCACTGTGTGAAATCTGAGTAAGTGACCCCCAGCTCATGGCCTGGGCCTCGTTTCTTTTAAGGCTGTATCAGGGCACCAGTTTCTGGAGCTCAGGTCTCACTGCCCAACCCACAACAGCTTCTCCCAAGGTTATACATTTGGTCTGCAACACTTAAGACCCCCATATGAACCCCGGGGATGGCTCTCCACCCTTGGCTGCCTTTGAGTCTGGTGCCCCATCATCTGCTAACAGTTCTCTGTGTGGTCCAAACTACAGCATCACCTGCAGTAGTTTTCTTGCTCAGTTCTCCAGATCCCTCCTCATGAAGGGCCATCAGTGCCTGACCTCCCCCGGTGTAACCCCAGAGTTCTCTGCCAGCTGGCTAAGCAAAGGGAGAGTTACACAGCCCTCTAGCAGTCAGATCCATGCCCGGATTTTGCTTTGTCCTTGAAAGAATTTTTTTCCTCCAGTCTGCAGTCTGCATCTGCCCGGTGAGTTCAGCTTCCCTTTAGCTCCTTTAGCAGGCAAGATTGTCAGCTAATGCAGGTTCAGACACTTCCCTGGGAGCTCTAGAGTTGTAGTTCAAAGAGATTAAATAACGATTTCTTAACTAATTGATAGGAAGTGGCCACATAATGCTTCAAACCAAGGATAGCCTGGGCGGTTTTGTTCTTCCCTTTTGAGGACACAGTTTATCAGTGATTTCATTCACCTTTAATAATGGACATGTAAAAATGGGAAATGCTAGAACAGCACTAAAGCTTTTGAGTCCTTTGCAAACTCAAAGTGAGTTCTGGATCTTAATGATAGAATCCCCTTTGGGGCGATTTGTTTCCTCCTCCCCACCACAGTTTCATGGCTGATGGCTGGTCTTTCAGACAACTGTCATCTTTGCCTCCTCCTGGAGCATAGACGTTAAGACACTTCTGGCATGACTTAGCACCGGACCTACCACCTTAGAGATGTGCAGAGCGTGCGTGGTTGACACCCAGCGCCCTGGAATGAGCCACCTGCCTCTGGAACACACTGCTGCTCTCCGAGAGCTTTACTGCTCCAAAGCAATTGGCTAGACCTGGGTTACAGTGAGGCTATGGAAGGTGCCAATCAGAGTTGATCATGTCTGGGTTTTCTCACCTTTCCCTGCTTGTTCCTGTGTAGGTTTCTGATGGAGCAGTCCTTTGATCAGGGCTGTGTGGTGTTCCATAGCTAAGCGTACGTGCTTGGCACACGTAGTGGGCTTTCAAGATGATTGTGGTTCATCAACCCAGGTCACGTGTGTGTGATTCCACCGGATGGAGGTCATATGACGATTCCTGGTGGGCAGAGTGCTAGGACTTAACCCAGGCTTCCTTCCCTTGCCCCTGAATTGCACTACTCCAGGACAGCTGTTTTTCAAATTAAATGTAGTGGCTCACTCCTTAAAACTAATAATAAATTTTAAAAAGTCACTGTCTCTTTTGACTTAGGAAACAGTTTGGGTTCTAATGCAAACCACCAAGTGTTCTGCAAAGGATGGGAGTGGCAGCACTTTCTAGGCTCTCCGTACATGTGTGTCACAGGCATCTCAGATTTGAGGGCTTCATCCCAAGCCATTGTCCGTGTCGCGTGATGAAACGCAAAGCTGACCCCAACACCTGGAGTCATGTAGAGTGCGGGTATCTGTACCAAGTGGAACTTACTCGAGTGCTGGCTTTCAGGTGCTGAAGAGCTGACTCTGTGCATCAGCCCCTGCCGGTGAATAACATCCCATGCTCCAGCAAGGAAGCTGGACATGGGGGAGCCAGTTGCCCCAGCTATGGCCTAACATCCCCGAGTGCCGTGGAACAACCTGGAGCATGCCTGGGTGATTCCCACCTCAGTGACCAGGAGATGAATGTAGCATAGTTCTCATGTTTGGCAGTATCTTTTCAATCTGTGTACATAAAGTTACATTTTTCCCCCTGCTTAGATATGAGCCAAGTAGAAATTTTCAAACCTAAACATGTTGTGATGACTACTAAATTTTTGTTTAAAGGAAGGCTAAAGCCTGCTGAGTACATGGATTCTTACCAATTCTTAACCCTTCTGTCTCTTCCCTCCTCTCCTTCCCCATCCCATATAGTCCTAGGGGAAAGGTAACTTGGAGAGTGTTCATGTTAGGCTAAATCTGAATGGAAAAAAAGAGAAGAATTCCAGTTATGCCCACTTGTAATAACCCGATGGGAGGAGAGTCAGGGTTTTCCCTGGGCCTTTAATTAAGAAAGTTGTTTCGGTAAGCCTTAATAACTGGGGTGCTGCAGTCTCTACGGCAGCCCCTTCGTGCCGGCGTGAGGACGGTCAGCTGATACAGCACTTGGTCAGGAGCTAAAAAGCCCTCTTGCGTGTGAATGGATGGACAATGTTTTAGAAAGTCAAGGAAATGCAAAGCACAAGTGAGTGCTTGGTTCAAACAATGGTTAAAACTTGAGAATTCTCATAAACTGTTCCAGCCATAAATCATCACAGTATTATCTCTGATGCTGGAGGTGGTGAGCCGAGTCATGATAATCAGCAGGTCATGGGAAGAAGTCCTGGATCTGCAGGGGGCTTATATGAAAACAGGTGGTGAGGATCTTAGGGTTTGGGAGTGTGTCTCTGGCATGCACTCTGGCTTTAGGGAGTTTTTGGTTGTTTCCAAGCCTCGAATCTGTACAAGTAAATCTTCTTTTGCAAGCCATAGGCAAGCAGACTGCACACGGAATTGGACATCAGGTACAGTTTGCTAACTCTGTTCTGGATGAGCTCTTCTGTGTTTGCACTTGCCTTCAGTACTTTTGTGGTAATCCCGAATAACCAATTTCATAGGGATGGACTTATGTCAAGACTCCTGTGTCCCTCCTGGTCCCAGTCACCTCTGTGTATTTTCTGTTTACGTGGAGACTAGCATTGTCTGTTAAACGGGCATCTATAGTGTCAGATCTCAATGTTGTACTTTGAGTTAGCTGCCAAGTGGAAAAGCAGCTTGGCTAGTTTAGAGTGAAACCCACATTGGAACAGACCATTGATATGCATATGAAATGGGGTACAAATCCTGAAAATGACATCCAAGGCTTATACCTGCCCATGCACCTGCCTGTGTATCCCTGTGATCCTGCTATTCAAGCGCGCTCATGAGCTGTACTCTCTGCCCCTGAAGACAGACGCTTCCCCCTCCAATGTGAAAATGTCTGTCTCTTCCCTGGAGCCTTTCCTCATATCACTGGGCAGATGCAGGCACCTCGGGCTTGGTGCTTGCAGAAGAGCTCATTGGTGGAGCAGTCAGCATGTCAAGGAAGGGGCCTAAAAGAATTACTGTTGTGATTCCTCTTTGCAGCTTTATCATGCACAGGTACAGAACCCAGCAGAGAACTGTTGCAGGAGCTGAGTATGACTCAGTATAACTTGGGGGTTAGTTGTATGGGTTTTGAAGTCAGGCTGAGCCAAAGGGCTAGTCCTGGCTTCTTCACTTCCTGATGCAGATGCTCCCATTTGTTAAAGTTGATACAAAGAATGACCTCTTCATTGCTAGGAGTAAGTGAGATTTTCCTCTGCCAAACATTTAGGTCTGGTGCGTAGTAATTGCTGAATAAATGCTAATTTTTCTTCCTTCCAGAGCTGTTTCTTGAGATCCTATTATGCCTAGACTTGTGCCTGACCAACACAAGAGGGATGATCTGCATAGAGATGTGGTCAGCAAGGTGGGAGAATCAGAGTGGGATGCCTGCACCTGGTGGTCCAGAAAGCCATTGAACTAGGACTCTAATGATCTTGATGGGTTCCCGTTTCCTCAGATCTAAGATGCCTTGCAGATAGCACTGATTCTAATGTGCCACTAAGAAAGACATGCCATCAATAAGGACTCCTCCTACTGTAAGCGGACCTGTAAGTTGTGAAGACTACCTTGTGCTCAGTAAATAGCTGGTGAGCATTACTCTATGGTTGCATGCAGGATTCAGTGAAGAGGATTTACACAGTTACTAAATTTCCTTCCCCTGGTTCTTAGTTCTGGGATATTGACTGGGACCTGGCAAAGGGTAAAAATGCACAGCATGGTAAATAGAAGTCTCGTAAGACATGTGTGAATGAATACATTTTTAAAATAAGACAACAGTTTGTAGCACACAGTGACCAGAGTGTGTCGGTCAGTCCTGAGTGCTTTGGGCAGCTGTCTGCAGAGATGTGTGACTCCTCCCTTGCAAAGAAACACCATCCTCTGAGCCCTAAGGGCTTTTGCTCAACATTCACTGCTTCTGTTTCCTCGATTCATTTCACAGACATTCTCCTCCTCTCCTGTCTGCCCAAGGGGCTGAGCGTCCCTCCCGTGATGGTGTTGGTACTTCCTGACTGTGGAATGGAAGGGGCTCTGTTGCAGCGCAGTCCTCTGCCTGCTCCAGCAAGCCTCAGGGTTTTCCCATCCTGAGCTGAGTTCCCTCCCAGCATTCTCCCTCTTTCCTCTTGATAGAGTAAAATGCTACAGAGTAAAACTCTGGATCCTTGCTGAAGACCTTTCTCGTGCACCCATGCACCTAGTTTGGAACCTGAGGTTTCCCTCTCTGCAGCTCTCCTTTCTTCCACCCAGGATTCCTTTTACTTCTGCTCCTGAATGACCCAAGGGGCCTTTGGACGATGTTGGCTACTTCTGACTGAAATCCTGTATGCCTTCATGCTGCTTGGATTTTCCTTTGAACACATCATCTGTGTCCCCGGCTGGCACACTGGGCCTCCACACACGGTGAGCCTGTCCTTCCATTCTGCCCCTTTTGGAATCTGTTCCTTTGGGGTGCTTGTCAGCACCTCCCTACCCTCCCAACTCCTGATCTGAAGCCAGAGCTAAATCTTCTTGCTGCACTCCAACCCAGGTCTTCACGGGGCAGCCTCCTTCCTCCCAGGACAGATCCAGGTAGCTGAAGGCCTTCCTACGGTTGTCAGAGCCTTCAGATCATACACCCAGTGCTGCCCCGATAGGCGTCTCTCTACGTGGACACAGGTCCATGCAAAGGGCAAGGCATTCCTGGGCAAGCCAGGTGGGTGATTGAAGACTGCCTGCTGTGCGTGGCTAACAAGCTGGTTGCAGTAGAGGGGGAATGAAGGGGAAGGCCACCAGGAAGCAGGGAAGGGCCCCCAGCCAGTGGAATTTAGCTCCCCTAGCTGTGTGATTACAGGCAGTCCGCAAAACCTGACATCTGGACTTCTCTGCTAGGCTGCAAGTGGGGAAACACTGTAATCTGAGGCATAAATACACCATCCTTCGTTGGTCCCATTTAACCAGGTATCCCTGTGATTAGCTTAAGCATCTGTGCTGTGCTAACAGATTTTAGCTGCCTCCAAGGGGGATGTGTTTGTTGCTCAGAAGGAGCTCTGAGCCCACCTATTCAGATATCTCCCTCTTTTGATGTTTGATACACACACAGCAGGAGGAGGAGGAGGAGAGTGAGTGGTGATCCAGGATCGAAGGTCGTGGAGGGGCTGCTGAAGGTGGGCTCTCCAGGAGATGTAGACTTTAAAAAAAAAGTTATTTATGTAAGAAAAGCTGCCCCTCCTGTGATGTTGTATTTGGAAGTTCTGGGGAGTTATTTGGTAAGGAGTGATGGGGTGGGAGCCTATAGTGTGAAGAAGCCGTTCGGGTAGCTGGGGCATGGGGCAGGGATGCTGATTAGAACGGGCCTTCAGAGAAATGGCTTGGAATGCATCTGGAAGCTTTTGGAGTGAAGTGTTGTGAAGGGAATCTTGATGGTCTTGGATTTTTCCCATTGTTGTTCACTCTGCACAAGATAAATGCTGTTTCCCCCTTCTCCTGTAACAATTGTGAGATTAACTCTAAGGAATGCCATTGAAGGCCAGCCCGTAATGGTTTCTGACCTTGAAACTGATACAGCAAGGAAGATGTTGGTGTGAAAGCGACGATGGGGGCCTTGTGGAGCCCTTGTGGCCTGCAGGCGTACCCCGTTATGAGGCAGGACTGTCTCCACAGTTACAGACTCCGCAAGCCTCTTTAAAGTCATGACAAAACGCTTTTAGGTTCTGTTTCTTTTAGATTTTGTTGAAATGGAGGAAAACATTGTAAATGCCCACACGTTGAGTTGGATGAGTTCCACAATAGTGATGACTTTCAAACTGCAGAATGTTCCTGTAGAATTAAAGGAGACCAGCTGTGTTTTGTGACTGTCATGTACCATGGTGCAGTGCTCCTGGTCTAGTAGCAAAGTTCAAGCAGTGTCTGGATAGGAAGTTCGTGAGCATTTGTTTTTAATCTCTTATAGACATAAGAGTGTACATTTCATATTAAAGACATGATAGTTACCAGTAACTAAGATTTTCGGGGGCTGGACTTGTGACATACCAGAATAATCTTCTATCTGTAGCACCAGCATCCCATGTGGGTGCCAGTTTGAGTCCTGGCTGCTCCATTTCTGATTCAGCTCTCTGCTTATGGCCTGGGAAAGCAGCAGAGGATAGTCCAAAGCTCCTTGGGTTCCTGCACCCATATGGGAGACCCAGAGGAATATCTTGGCTCCTGGTGTCAGAACAGCTCAGCCCTTGCTGTTGCAACAATTTGGAGAGTGAAGTAGTGGGTGGAAGATATCTCTCTCCATGTCTCTCTCTCTAACCCTTTCAAGTGAAATAAATTTTTTAAGAAAATTCTTTTGGGGGCTTGGTGGCGTGGCCTGGTGGCTAAAGTCCTCGCCTTGAACGCGCCAGGATCCCATATGGGTGCCGGTTCTGGTCCCGGCGGCTCCACTTCCCATCCAGCTCCCTGCTTGTGGCCTGGGAAAGCAGTCGAGGATGGCCCAAAGCCTTGGGACCCTGTACCCATGTGGGAGACCTGGAAGAGGTTCCTGGTTCCGGGCTTCGGATCGGCGCAGTACAGGCCATTGCGGCTCACTTGGGGAGTGAATCATCGGACGGAAGATCTTCCTCTCTCTGGTCTCTCCTCCTCTTTGTATATCTGACTTTGTAATAAAAATAAATAAATCTTAAAATTAAAAAAAAGAAAACCAATGATCTAAAATATAAAAAAAGAGAATTCTTTTTGAATTTAGATCACTATTATATGTAGAAAAATCTGATGCATTCTCAGAAGCCTTCTATCATACTGTTTAATGAGAAATTTCATGTTTGATACTTCAGTATCCATAACTTACAAATCAACCAAATCTAATATCTTTGCTTTCTTTGCTTATTTATTGTTTTACTACCACTTCTTGGCCTTTTGGCTAAGATCAAGTGTATTATTGTACTAATTCAAACACTGGTTATAGGACAATAATTATGAAAAAAATGCTGTAAATGGAAAAGATGTTTGCTTTTCTATGGTCTGAATAGGGAAATGTGGAAGAACAGAATTAGGTAATCTGTATATATCACTTGGAAATTACTTGAAAATTCTTTCTAAAGTGGGGACAAAATTAATTAGGACAGCCTGCCTTGTTCATAATAAGCCCTTGATAAGGAATGACTGCTTCATGTTTGCTTGGTGTCACATTTAATTTTTTGATTGTCACATAGTATTTGTACATATTTCTGGGTCACTGTGTGATGTTCTTTGGGTCATTAAATCAATGTGAAAATAACTGGAAAAAGCCACCTGGCTGTTGAAAGAACCATAAGACTCCTAAGGCAAAAGTCCGTGGTGAGGATAAGGAGTAGGACCCAATATTCATTACACCTGAGACCTTAAGTTACAGTTAGTGTTAACACAAATGTGCTTTCCTGTGTTCTGGTGACACAGTGATAAACAATCCAGACTTAACCAGAGTGAAGGAGGGAACTCCATGTGTCCAGGGCTTTAAAGAAAACTAAGCAGGGAATGGAATAGGGCTGGAGGGACTACTGGTCAGAAAGGCCCACGTAAGGGGGTAATCTTGGAGCCGAAGTTTAGATCCTAAACAGAGCCTGCTCCTGAGAGTTCTGACGGGAGAACATTCTAGGTGGAGGAAAAGAACAAATATGGGTAAACCCCGCTGTAGAGAAAGATACCTGCTTCATGAGATGGGCATGGAATAGAGGAACATGGGCAGGACTGGAGTGATAGATCTGTACAACACCAGAGATGTTTGGCCAGCAAAGTGTGACACCAGGCCATTGGAGGGTCTGAGTAACGCCCAAGTAACACTCCAGCTGCCATGGCAAAAGCTGTGGTGGAATGTTCTGGAGACAGGTAAGGGTGTTGTTACACTATTGCCATGGGGCAGAGAGGGTGGTGAGGAATAGTGTGGTTCGAAGCTGCAACACCAGCAAAGACACAACTCTTTGGAGGAGGAGGAAGTGGGTTGGCTTGGGGAGCAAGGGACACCATGTGCTTTGCCCTGCCTCCTGACTTCTCTCCGTATTCAACTTCATTGCCCTCTTGTCCTTGGTTTCCAAGGACCCCTTACCTTCAGCAACGAGCAGCTTCCTTCCCCTGGTCTAGCACTTGGGTTGCATAATTTTCTCTTATGAAAACAGAGTGCAAGAGAGAGAACATGTGCTAGCTATCTTCTGCTGGTTCACTCCCCACTTGCCCACAATATCTGAAACTGGGCAAGGGCTGAAGGTGGGATTGGGAATCCAATCAACATCTCCCACATGGGTGGCAGGAAGCCAATTATTTAGTCTGTCGTAACTGCCAATCAGGGTTTGGATTAACAGAAAGTTGGAGTCAGAACCAGTACGGAATATAGGAATCTTAATGAGACTAAACAGGTTACTGCATATGATACTTTTGATAACTATTTGTTAGCCTGCCCTCAATAAACTTCACACTCTTGAGGGCAAGTGTTTGAACATTTTTTTTCCTTCTACTGGTTGAAATTATCTTTAAAAACATTAAACAAAAAAACAGCAAACTTGGTTTTTAGAAATTACTTGAGTAAAAGTCCCAATTAGGTAGGTAAATATTTAAATGAAAAAAAAAAAAAAAAGATGGGAGAAGGAAAAGGAGACACACAAGAAAACCCAGCAGAGAAATGCAAAGAAGCTGAGTTCACACTTCATAGACTTTTCTTTGGGAAAGTGGTTTTGTTCAAATGTAACGGAAATCTAGCAGTTGTGTTAGTGTAAAAGTGCCATAGTTCTATAGTAAATGTGGTGCTGTAGAAATATGTATGCTGGTGGCTTGTTGGGTCACTGGTTTTTTAACAAACTTGCAAACTCAACAGGAGTTGTGTTTATTCTGGAACAGAATGAGCACTCCAAGAAGTCTTTCTAATGTTCCAAACCATTTGAGTAACTTACGCATTTCTAGGCCGGATATCAACCCTTTGCCAAGCCCATAAGCATGCCTGATTATGTATGGGGAGAGCATCTGGGCCTTTGGGTAAGTTGTGAGCCTCCTGGGGCACAAAGATCCTGCCAGATCTATCCTTCTGTGCCTGCTGGAGGGTGTGGACACTGGCACACCACTGATCTTTAATCAGTTATTGCACTTGGATTCTGGTCCACTCTCAAGTGGAGTTCAGTGATCTTATGTCCAATGCTAGTGTGTGGTTTCTGGTGAAAACCTTAATTCTAGGTTACCCATGTAGAAATGTAAAGACAAGGTTGAGAAGTCTATATTTATTATTCTCATATTCAGAATTTTGTTCTCTTACTAGGAAGAAAACTAGAGCTTAACCACACTGGAGAGTTGTTTTTAAGTGGTCTTATAGTTGCTCTGTGATTTCTAAATTTTATGAAGACAGATCTCCAGAGGAGCACATCATGTTAGAGGGAATGGATTCTGGTAGCCCAGTTTTCCCTAGTATATGGATCAGAAAGTAATCACTCTCTTAGAGCAGTCTGATTTAAACTTTCTGACTCACATAGGCCCTAATGTGTTTCAAAAGAAGTCAAGAGAAACAACATGGAATGGGATGGTCTGATCCTCCACCCTTAAGAAACTTTCTGACACCTATTGGGTTTGGCTTTTACACAGTCCGCTCAAAGTCACCCACCTGATGCTGGACTCATTATCTTTATTTCCAGACCTACTTCTAACTTCCTGGAGTTGTTTCCCCCCACCACCACCTTTTCCAACTCGCAGTTAACAGCCCTGCAGTTCAATGGTCACAGCAAGCCATTTTCCATCTCCTTCCTGCCTTATCCAGTCAGTAGCAACAAAACCTTAAATAGTTCTCCATCCATACTCATTTAGGCATGTCCCTTCCCCTCCTAGGTTCTATCTCTTGCCTGCCACAGGTTGCTGAGCCAGCATTGGTTGATCTTTCCAGAACATAAATCTGACCATTGAATGCATTTTAGAAGAGGCCTCTTCCAATGGCTTAACACGCAGGCAAGGTTGACAGTGAAACAAAACAGAGGTAAAAGTCAGTTTAGGAAGCCTTAGTGTTTCTCTGGTCACACCCCGTCATACTTCATGTCCCATTCATAGAAGAGACCCTGAAGACTATCTCCAAAACATCTGGAATCCTATGGCTTGTCCCAGTCTTCACTGGAAACTCCTGGTCCAGTTCACTGAATTCCCACAATAGGTTCTAGCGGTCTCCTTGCTTTGCCCTGGCCACCTACTGTTTTCTATACAGTAGGCAGGTGATCCTCTTCTTTGTTAACTTTGTCTGCTCTAAAGGTGTTCCATCTGGTCCAGAGATGGGGGCACGTTAGGCGGGCACCATACAAGCCCCTCCCAGTCTGATCCCGATTTGCTTGCCCTGTGGTCTCATTCCTACCCTTCTCGTTATTCATCCAGCATTGTCTCATGATCCTCCATGCAATTCCCCATGACTGCAAAAGCACCAGTCTCAGATTGGTCACCTTTTCCTGAAACCTTTTTTCCTGGACTCAGAGACTCACAGTGTGCTCCTCAGTGTCCCCTTGCCTAGGAAGACTTCCTGTCCTTGCCGAGTGAAACAGAAACCCCTATTCCCCGCAAGCCTTAGCCTTCTGACTACACACCTCATTGTATGCCTAGCATTTCCTCAACCCCAGGAGGAGATTGTATTTTTTTAAAGATTTATTTTTATTTTATTACAAAGTCAGATATACAGAGAGGAGGAGAGACAGAGAGGAAGATCTTCCATCCGATGATTCACTCCCCAAGTGAGCACAACGGCTGGTGCTGTGCTGATCCGAAGCCGGGAACCAGGACCCTCTTCCAGGTCTCCCACACGGGTGCAGGGTCTCAATGCATTGGGCCATCCTCTCCTGCTTTCCCAGGCCACAGGCAGGGAGCTGGATGGGAAGTGGAGCTGCCGGGATTAGAACCGGCGTCCATATGGGATCCCGGGGCGTTCAAGGCGAGGACTTTAGGTGCTAGGCCACGCCGCTGGGCCTGAGATTGTATTTTTTAAGCATCTGTCCTTCCATTGTAGAGAACAGGGACCTTATGTTGTTCACCACTGTTTTGCTAGTGCTTTAGAACACTGCCGAGCATAGAGAAAAGCTTAAACCTTTGTGGATTAAGTCAGTGTCACTTTGGCATTTGCCATTTCCTGACTGTGTAAGGCGAGTTCTGGTTTTCTGATTCAGTTATGCTGTATTCTGCTGTATTCTGAAGCAGAGTGCAGCAGCCCAGGGTGTTGTGGGTGGATAGCTGCTGGTGCTGGTGACAATGGTGGTGGGGTGGAAGGGAGTAGGAGTGATGGAGAACCTCCCCAAATACTCTCTCCATTCTTATCCTCACATGCGTGGGCTTCTCAAGAAGCTTCTCTAGGTGATTTGCTCACCACCTGCCTGAAGAGTCAACTTGCACTCGTGTCCTGGGGGATGTGGTATGATACGTAAATGTGCAGCTTCTAGAGCCAGACGGCCTAGACTCAGCCTGAGTTCCAGCACCTAGTGTTGATATAGCACTTTCCTGGGTTATAATAGGATTACATCATTCTTTAACATGTTTGGAGAACTTAATCCTGATGCAGAAAAAAGGCAGATTGATGTTAGCTGTTGTTTCCATCAACATTTCTATAAAACACACATCTTCCATAAAATCCCAGATCTTCCTTCTCACCATGTCTTTTAATAATCATTCTATTCCATTACTTGTGTGTTGATTTCTTACCTCAATGGAGATTATCAACTCATCCACGTATCATATGTGAAATAAATACTGCCTGCTTGTGCAAAAATTGTAATTATCCACCATCTCTTACCTCCTTTCACTGCTTCGACTGACATGTCATAAGTTACTCTTTGGAGGGAAGGAGTCATCATTTAATTAAGAGGCTTCCCAAACAACCGGAAGTAGAGGAAATAGCATAATGAACCACCACCCAACCAGCTTCTAGATCCAGTAGCTACCACCATTTTGACAAAAGCACATCTCAGGTATCAAGTTATTTTTGCCCACAGATACTTCAGTATGTATTTTCAACTGAGAAGAACATTTTTCTTTATTTATGCCACAAAATCAACACACCTAACCAAAATAATGGTGGTCCCTTTACATCCATAGTCAAAATTCTATGTTTGAGCACGATCTTATTATCTTATTTTGAGGTGGTTTTTCTTTGATCTCCTTTTGTTCATACCCATGCCCCCAAGGGCATAATTGATCCTGTAATGTTTGAATGAATGAATGAATGAATGAATTGGATTCTAGAAGTTTGTCCTTAGAAGACAACTCTGTAAAAGATTATTATAAATGGTGGCTGTGTATCAACTTAGCTTCTCATGATAGAACAAATGTGCAGATGCCAATTCACATAGACTGGAATTCCTGGTGAGAGGCCCAGACAGAAGATTTGGAGTGGGTAGAATTGCTGCTGGGTGTAAAGTGGGAATTATAGACTAGGATGGGGGCCAGATGAGGGGAGAGACTAAAGCATCAAGGAACCGGGAGTGAGAGAATAGGAGCTGAGACAATGGGAGGAGGTGGCCAGGAAACTTTACTTTCTGGTGGCCTGTGGCCTCCAGCCCTGTGGTTCCTTGTTCCCCCAAGGAGGAGCAGGTACCAGAGTGGGTATGGTAATGATGACAGCAGGGATGATGATGATGAGCTGTTGGGTGGTGTTCATTGAATACTAACTAGTCCATGTAATGTTCCAGAGGCCACAGCAGGCACCTGGGGAGTGAACCAGCAGATGGAAGAACTCTCTTTACCTCTTCCCTCCCCTCCTCTCTGTTCCCCTACTCTCCCTTCTTGTTTCCTCCCCTTCCCTTCTCTATTTCCTCTTCCCCCCACTTTTCCCCCTCTCCTCTTGTCTTTTTGCCTCCCCTCTCTTGCTCTCCCATCTCCCCACCTCTTTCCCTCCCCACCCTGTCTCCTGTTCTTTCTCTTCCTTTCTGCTTTCTTTCCTCTCCTTTCCCCTCTTACTCCCCCTCGTTCTGTCTCCATCTCTTTTTTCTTTCTCTGTAAGTCTGACTTTAAAATAAATAAATACATCTTTTAAAGAAAAAAGTCCATTTAGGGGAGTAGATATCAGCTTAATGGGCTTGGTACTTAACAGATTTAATAGACTGGCCCAGACTTCATGCTGCTGGATGCTCGGCGTTCTTCATCAGGACTGTCAATGGGGAAAAAACCAAACAGTGGTATAAAGAGGAAGAAATTAACCTTTCCTCCCAGAGCTAAGTAGGGTAGGTGCATTTAACAACTGGGGATTCAAACTTCTTCTATTCTAAAGTCCTGTGAGCTGCCATGTTAATTTGGGGAAGCCCCATACCTAGTTCAGATTAGAGACTGTATTGTAGAGAGGTGAAGTGGTTAGCTGGGGACTAACTCATTCATAAGAGAAGAAAGTACTGTGAGAAGATGTGACAGTCATGACCATCCATCCCTGCGTTGAACTGGACTCCTCAGAGACCTAGCCAACCTGGGGCTCATTATGACTCCAGGATTGTTGATAAAGGAGAGGAAGAAGCCATATCCAAAAGGCTAACATGTTGGGAGGATGCTTGCCCAGGCATACAGATCAGTATTTGACACTAGGGACTGGTGTTGGGGCTTAGCAGCTAAAGCCACTGCCTGTGACACTGGCATCCCGTGTTAGTACTGGTTTATGTCCCAGCTGCTCCACTTCTGATCTAGCTACCTGTTTATGGCCTGAGCAAAGCAGTGTAAGGTACTCAAATGTTTGGCCCCCTACTATCCACATGGTAGACCTGGGTAAACCTCCTGGCTTCACCTGGCTAAGCCATGGCCATTGCAGACATCTGGGGAATTAACCAGCAGATGGAAGATCTCTCCCTATCTTTCTGTAACTCTGATTATAAATAAATAAATCCTTTTTTAAAAGATTAGAATATTAGAATGTCAGTGTTTTTTTTTTTTTTTACATTTTTTTATTGCAAAGTCAGACACACAGAGAGGAGGAGAGACAGAGAGGAAGATCTTCCTTCCAATGATTCACTCCCCAAGTGACCACAACAGCCGGCACTACACTGATCCAAAGCCAGGAGCCAGGAACTTCCTCCAGGTGTCCCATGTGGGTGCAGGGTCCCAAGGCTTTGGACCGTCCTCGACTGCCCTCCCAGGCCACAAGCAGGGAGCTGGATGGGAAGTGGAGCTGCCGGGATCAGAACCAGCACCCATATGGGATCCCAACTCATTCAAGGCGAGGACTTTAGCTGCTAGGCCACCACACTAGGTCCAAATGTTAGTGTTTAACAGCTAGGCATTTTCAACAAATGCTTCAAATTGCTAGATTTTATTTCATGACAAGTTCAAGGAGCGTTCTTTTCTTTTTTCTTTTTGAAACGTAACAATTTTTTTCCCCTCGAATGATTTAATTATTTTTTTGAAAATCAGAGTTACAGTCAGAAAGCTAGAGACAGAGTCAGAGATCTTCCACCCACTGGTTCACTTCCCCAAGCAGTCCCAGTGGCCAACGCTGAGCCAGACTGAAGCCAGGCGCTTCATCCAAGTCTGCCCCATGGGTGCATGGCCTCAGGCACTTGGGCTACCTTCTGCTTCCATTTTCCAAACGGTTAGCAGAAAGCTCCATCAGAACTGGAGCAACTGGGACTTGAATATGTTCCATATGGCTTGCCAGCATTGTAGGTAGCAGGTTTAGCTGCTATAGCACAACACCAGTCAGGAGCATTCTTTGGAGTTGTCTTGGGAGGCCAGTCACTCATGGCAACATCAGGAAGCACCTGAAAACTGACAGGGAGTGCTTGCGCATCTGCCCAGGAGGTAGACGGATGAGAGCTTCCGTGGCTTCCGTGGAAGGACTTCGTGTTTGGTTGCAGGAGTGACTGAAGCTGCAGTAGTCTCAGTGTCCTGGGGTAACTGCAGGAGTTCTAAAGCCCCAAGGGAGGTGTGATTTACATGTGGCTGAGAACATTACAAAGAAATGCAACTATCTGGACAATCATGATTTTTGCCAAGATAAAGAATTTGAAATTAAATTGTGTATTTTCAGAATTAAATTCTCTGAGTTTTGTTCTGTTGCATATCCTCAGAGAATTACAGGAAATCCTTTGTAACAGGGTATCCTGAGTTTGGGGGATTTGTGAAGTTAAAACAACACTTTTGGTGGCATGCTTTTGGGGAAGATTATCGAATCCATTATGTTTCGCTGAGTTTGAAGAATAGCACTCACTTTAATCACACTTGTTTTCATGGTGGCCAGGAGAAGAATTAAGAGACTTCCTTTTCAGAAAGTTCTTGCTCAGACAGTGCTTTTATCCTCCAGTTGAGTCAAGGCAGTGGCTGTTTCTCTTGGAATTTCAGAAGCAAACCTGATGTCCTCGTGAAATTTACAAGTAAATTGATGTGAAGTGATTGGGCAGTTATTTACTCTTGTGGCACATGGAACTTGTGCGTTTGAATGTTTGCCACTACCTCAAACAGCAGGGGGTTTGCAGGGAAAGTCCTCTGGGTCCTATGGGAAACCTTGGAAGCATAGAACCCTGCGTCTCCTTGGCAGCATTCCCAGACACACCTGGCAAGGTCTGGGTCTCCTTTTAAAGGTATTTGCCCAAGAAAGGGCAGATCGGTGATGGCCCGGGTCACTGGCGAGTGTGCAGCTGCCCGCTGGGCTGAGTCTGCTTGCTTGCAAGCCAGGCAGGAGAGCCTGCACTGGGTTTAGAAATGCAACGGATTTCCTTCCATTCTGCTGGCACAGTGACAGACAAACCCACTGCAGCTATTGATGGGTGTAGCAGCTAGCATTGTTTGGTGGGAAGCCTGGGGTGTGGGAACAGGTCCTATAGGGACAGAAAATAGATTCAAACAGGGAGAGCAAAGAGCAGACTGCTGGCGAGTGTTTAACACGCTGTTGCTTGGGAGGGGCTTGTGTGTGTGTGTGCATGCATGTGTACAAGACATAGTTTATCATATGCAATACTGACAAAACGGATGCATGAGACACACAGTTTGCAAGTAATAAGAATGAGGTAAGTTCTTTCTTGTGGGAGCTTTTGTTGATGTTTGCCAAGCCTCTCCTTTGACAAGTCAGCCTATTAGTAATCGAAGGTAGTTTTGACACTGAAATTGTTTATTTGTTTCAATGTTGAGTAAGACAGAAGGGAAATGATAACAGTGTATGTAATAACTTCACCCATTCAGCGGCATGGGTGACTCCTCTGTGGCACTGGGTCATTGATGGAGGAATGCTGGATCAGGATTTCCTCATTTTGGGGCGCTATTTCCACAAATAACAGCGGCCAACAGGACAGCTTCTAAGCCATAATAATGTTTTCTCCATCTCAGTTTCTGAGGCACAAAGAAAACACCTCAAGCCCTGATTGATAGCATCTGCTAATATTCATGATGTAATATTCCTAATGCAGCTGACATCACCAGCTGCAGAAGGCAGCTACAGTATCAGGCTGTGGAACATCACACTGTAAAACAAAGCAGCACTTTGTAATATAAGACTTGGTTATTTGTTTGAAAACCAGAGTTACAGAGTAAAGGACAGAGAAAAAACTCTTCCGTCCACTGGATCACCTCTAGTTGGTCCTGACGACTGGACCTGTGCCAGCTGCTTTTAGGTCTCCCACATGGGCGTAGGGACCCAAGTATGGGGGCCAACTTCTGCTGCTTTTGCCCAGTCATTAACAAGGAACTGAATCAGAAGTGGAGCAGCTGAGACACAAACTGGCATCCACATAAGATGTGGCTTTACCTACTATATGTCACAGTGCCAACCCCAAAGCCAAACATTTTTGGGATGTAGCTTTAGCAGATGTCAGTTCCCTAAGAGTCATAGGGAGAAATAAAATCCAGTGAAACAAATAAGTGATGCATTTTTAGCATTTATACTTTTGTCTGTATTACAATATATTATTGAATTTTAAGCTTGACCTTTTAACAATGGCTTTTTTTTTTTTTTTTTTTTTTTTTTTTTTTTTTTTTTTTTATCAACTGGCTCAGTAAATTGCTTCAGTGAGGCCCTTGTCAAAATCCCCAAGTTGAGAGAGCCATTCACGACCCGTGGTGTGGGCCTGCAGTTCAGAGGTCATCTGTGTTTGTGTTCAGGGCTCCTCCTGCCAGCACCTGCTCTGCGGGGGAGTTTTTCTTTTTTACTTTCCCTTCCTTGCATCTTGCTCCTGCCCATGTCGGGCTCAGCAAACAAATAGCACCTAGACTTGGTACTCCCCAAGAGAGCAATTGATGGTTGTAAAACTAGATGTGTTTGTTTTTCAGACTCAGTTTCAGGTGCATTAATGCAGGAGCAACAATTTTTCAAAGATTTATTTGCTTTTATTGGAAACTAGATCTTCCTTCTGCTGTCACTCTCCAAGTGGATACAATGGCTGGAGCTGAGCTGATCTGAAGCCAGTAGCTTCCGGGTCTCCCATGCAGATAGAGGGTTGCAAGGTTTTGGACAGTCCTCTACTGCTTTCCCAGGCCACAAGCAGGGAGCTGGAAGGGAAGTGGAGCAGGCCTGTATGGGATCTGGGTGCATGCAAGGTGAGAACTTTTGCCATTAAATTCTGCACCATGGAAGGTCAACTTTCACAGTGAGTTTTTTGAGTTAAAATAACAATGTTTCTGTAGGTTTTTGTTGGAACTCAGTGACGTGCCTTCTTATACATGTCAGGTCTCATTTGATCAGAAGCATGTGGTCATTATATAGTTTATAACTTCATGTGCTCATTTTTATTGCTAAGTTCATTGTTTACATTTTGGTAGCAATTACAGTATTTTTAATCCAAAAGGGGTATGTGGGGGTGGGATAAGAGGGGTGTGAAGAGAAAGGAAAACACTGATTCAGATTTTGTCATTAGAAGTAGTTCTACATTTTTTAAATGTATTGATTGCATTTTATTTGAAAGGCAGACAGAAAAAGGTCACCCGTTTATTGGTTCACTCCTGAAATAACTGCCACAGCCAAGACTGACCAGGACTGCGACCCGGAGCTGTGGGGCTCAATCTGGGCCACTCACCATGCTTACCAGGGACAAGAACTTAAGCGCTTGAGCCATTACCTGCTGCCTTCCAGGATACATGTTAGCAGGAAGCTGGATCCTAGAGCAGACAGAGCTTCATTCCGACCTGGAGGCAGGCACCCCAAGTGGTGTCTCAACTTGCTATGCCAAATATCCACCTCTGTTAGAAGTAATTCTACTTCGATATTCACCACAGCCCTCCACTGGCCATAGGCAGGAAGCCCTAGACACAGAGTGTACAGCTACGACTCAGGTGTACCTCTGGCTCCCAGCCACACCCCAGCCAGCACTGGAGAGTTGTGATTCTGCAGGAAATTACTGCATCAATCTGACCTGTCCCTTGTCCCTCGCCCCATCCTCCGGACCCCTCCACTATTTGTGCAAGAGCGGAAGGGCCCTCAATCAACACCGCCACGCCCTCTGTGGTGGTCAGCTCTCCACTTAATCCAAGCAGTTATGTTTTACTTTGCTTGTCTTCGAAATTGTCAGGTCTTTTGGACTCAACTGTTTTTAATGATTGGAGAGGAAAGGAGGAAAAACAACCACTCCCAGACGCTGGTTCTCTCACAAATGGCAACAATAGTTGGGATTGAGCCAAGACTGAACCAGGGAGCAAGGAGTGCAATCACAGTCCTCACTGCTGCCTCCCAGGGTCTGTGTCAGCAAGAAGCTGGAGGCGAGATCCAGAGGCAGGGCTTGAGCCTCAAACACTGCGCTGCAGGATGCAGGCAACTCTATTGCTAGGCCAAATACCCGCCTCCATCTTACCTATTCTGTTAAGTTGTTAGGTCAGGTGTTTGGTGTAGTTCTTAAGATACCTCTTGGGATATTCATTTCCACATCAGAGTGCCTGGATTCTAGTCCTGGCATTACTTCTCACTCCAGTTGTGTGGATCCTGTGAGACAGCAAGTGATGGGTTAAGTACTTGGGACCCTGTCACCTTGAGCTCTTGACTTGGGCCTGGCCGAACCCAGGCTGTCTTGGGTATTTGGGGAATGAACCAGTGGATGGGAGCTGTCTGTCTCTCTGTCTTCCTCTTTCTGCATCTCTACTCAAATCAATATAGTAAATAAATATTTTAGAAACAGTTTCCTACCTTCTTTGTACTGACGAGTATATTGTGCATTTGTGTTTGATCAGTCTGTGTGTAACTGTGCCAGGCATCATTCATGCATTGTCAGGGGCACTTGGATTCCAAGGGTGAATAAACCTGAAGTTTTGCCCCTGTGGAGTTTTTGCATTTGCTGCAAGGGACAGATACATTAAGGAAGCACCTGATGTTATCAGGAATCAGGGTGGCCAAGAATGGGAGAGGGAAGGAATTGAGATTGGGGAAGGAAGCCTCTTCCTCCTACTTTAACCCAACTTAAAACCAATTTTTGGTGGTGAGAGTAGTGGCCAGGGAGCAAGAGTTCTTCAGTGGAGATGCCGGCATCCCAAATGAGTGCCAGTTCAAATCCCAGCTGCTCCAGGCAAGCTCCCTGCTAATGCTCCTGAAAGGACAACAGAATAGGGCCGGTGTGCTTGGGCGCTTGCTACCCAAATGAGAGACATGAGTGGGTTTCCTGCTTTCAGATTGGCCCAGCCCCAACTGTTGTGGCGTTTGTCTGGGGAGTAAACCAGAGGACTGAAGATAGATCAGCCAGACTCCTTTCTGTTTCCCTGTTAGTCTGCCTTTCCAAAGAAAAAAAAAAGAAAGAAAGAAAAAAAAGAGAGAGAGAGAGAGACTTACAAAAAAAAGTACTGGGGCAGAACAAAGAAACAAAGCCTTCTTCTCTTTGTCTAACGAAGAAGAAAAAACTGCTGGCCTCTAGTAGGCTTTGTCTCTGAGCCTGCTGAACTAGGCATGCTTCAACTCCTTTAGATGTTCCAACCTCTGAAATCAGTAACTTTTTGAGTGTTGATATGATGCTACAAAACCTTTGAAGTTGGAACATTTTGGATTTGGGAATTGGGGATGCTCAACCTACAGATTTTGTGAAATCTGAGCTATTCCTGATTTTAGCATTTTAGGTGAGGATTTTCCAGCCCTTATTAAGAAACTCCAAGAGTTACTGCCAAGAATGTCATTGAGTGAATATATGCTACTTGCCAGAACAGCACCTGGTGAGTAGTAGCTCCTCAAACAGTACCTCTCGGTTATGATGATAATAATGGTGAATGTGTAGCTTGTGCAGGGAAAACTCATTGAGGATGTCAGAACACTGTCGCTGTTGCTTCCTGGGAAACCATACAAAAGCCACAGCATCTGAACTACAGCTCCCCCCTTTGAATGGTGCGATCATGTTAGTCTACTGCATCTCAGAGGGTTTTGTAGTCTCAATCAACTTAAATAATGTTAGTGAACAATCTGAAATCTGAATAATACTGTATGGATATAGACAGTGGTATCAAGCAGTGGTGGGGACCAAGAATTAACTATTTACGGTATCTAATTATTAGGGTAGGCGTTGAGGCACAGTAGGTTAAGCTGCATAGGATGCGCTCATCTCATATCAGAGTCCTGGCTATTCCACACTTCTGATACAGCTTCATGGGAGGTAACAGGTAATGGCCCAAGTACATGGCTCTCTGCCACCCCTTGGAGCCACCCAGATTGAGTTAGTGGCCCCTAGCTTCAGCTTGGCCTAGTCCCAGCTATTGTAAATATTTGGGGAGTGACTAACAAATGAAAAATCTTTCTCTGTCTCTGTCTCACTCTGCCTTTCAAATAAATACGTCCTTTGAAAAGATAAAAGTACCTGATTGTTATCCAAGTATACCAACAGTAATTATTTATGCTTCATATTTATTTGAAAGGTGAAGTGATGGAGAGGGAATCTCCTCTCTCTCTCTCTCTCTCTCTCACTGTCTCTCTCTCTGTCACACACACACACACACACACACACACACACAGTGGGAGCAAGAGAAGGAAGGAACAAAGGAGCAATAGAAAGAGAACAAGATCTTCCATTTACTGCTTCATGCCTTAAATGGCCATAACAGCCATGGCTAGGCCAGTTTGAAGCCAAGAACCAAGATGCCGTCTAGGTCTCACAAGGGGTAGCAGGGTCCCAAATGCTTGAGCTATAATCTTCTGCTTCCCAAGAGTGTTAGCACAAGGAAGGTTGGAAGTAGAGCAGCTGAGGCTCAGAACACGGTGCTCCAAAATGGACGCTTAATTTACTAGGCCACAAGCAGCACCCTTATATTACACATCTTGATCTCTTTGCCTTGAGGCCTGCCTTATAAGTTACTACTTGGTCCTTCTATGTCATGTGTAGTTGTGTTGGTGTGGTTGGTCATGTGTAGTTGTGTTGGTGTGGTTGATCCAACATTGTAGGAAATAGAGGTATATTCAAATCCTGCTCACAGTTCAGGCTCTGTTTCCTTACTGGTTGCTCACATGTGCCAATTCAGAGACACTGATCCATGATGGGAGATTCTGGGTTGTACCAGTATCGCATGTGATATGGCGGGAGGAAGCAAACATCAAATGAATGAATCTTATGAAAGAGAAATGTACGCAAGACTCCATTCTAGATGGCATGGTAGTGTTTCGGCTCGAAGGTATTAGCTGGTTAGCTAATACATTGTCTTATAGTCACAAAGAGGAACCATTCCCAGTGACAGTTTTTTTAATTTAAATTTGCAAAAATCAAATGTGTTTCATTGTGTAGACAGCTCAGTGAGTCACCCATCCTGTCCCCTGGCTCACCCCAGCCCCAAGGGATCAGTCCTTGGTGACTGGCCTTGGCAGACAGCACAGGTTCTATCTCTGGCTTTCTCTCCACTCTATGACCCTTGTGAGACAGGGGACTGGCTGAGCTCAGGAGCTCACCCTGAAAACAGCCCAAAGAGATGTTGCCCAGGAGCGCTTTCTACCTCCACCCCCACCTGTCTGGCCAGCTTCCCCATTCCCTTAGCACCTAAATTCACTGTCAAGTACACTTGGGTTGTATAACCTCTATAGGAAAGTGCCTACTTTCCCTTTAAATTGAAATAAGAAATGACCAAATGGTTATTTCTGCACCAACTGAGTGCCTAAAATTGTGTGAAGTCCCGTTGTGGGCAAGAAAACCAAAGGGGTGGGGTGGGGTTGTACAGGAGCACCGCCACTCAGCCTGGTCCTGGGTTTTGTTTTCAGCTGTGCTACTGGTGAGGAGCTGTCACTTCCTTTTTTATCTCACAGTTAAGGACTCTTAGTGTCTTTTTTTTTCCTGTAGGAAATGAGGGAATGGCTCACTGAGGCAATTTCTGTTGTTTGTGTCAAGTATCCTGTGTGTCAATGACACAGCCTTCAAGTTCCGCTTCTTTTCACCCCAAGCCCAACTTCAGTATAACTCATCCCAGTGACACTGAAATCACAATTGATGTTATCGCTTCCTTGGCCACACAGGTGCAGCTAGAGAGCAAAAACAGATGGGAAGGATTTTGTCTGTGCTGGTGTTTTTCCTTTTGCAAGTCAAATAAGCCTGGGGGTTGGGGCAAAGCTTGAGTTGGTTTTATGAGTTCTTGGACCATTGGTCTCAGTGACAGTGTCACTTAGTGATGAGTCTTGGAGGGTAGACACATGGGATCCTCCAGCAGCACCCCCTTTACATAGAGGAAGTAAATTAGTATGTGTTTGAGAACCATTGCCTGCCTGCAAGGAGCAGACACCTGTCTCAGTCCTGGATGATCCAGTGGAGGAGAGCAGGTGGACTGGCATCTCTGATTCCCCAGTGAGAAATTCAATGTCTCAAAGTCATAGTCTATACCCAAAACTCAACACCTTTACTTTTAATCTAGCATTCAACCTTTGGTGTGGGAACCAACAATGGTAGCCAGGCCTTTTCCAAATGTGGAGCAGGGAGTCCCTTTCCAGACTCTTCACAGGGGTGTGATCCATGATCTCACAGCCCTACTACCCTCTCTGGCTTTGCCCGGAGAGACCATGCATGTGTCTCCTGGCTCCTTAGGCATCTGTGGCTAGAATGAGCCCTTGACCATACCACCGCATGTGCCATCAGGTTTGTAGAGGTTACTTATGCATATCATCTTACAAACACCTGTACCAGCAGGAAAACAGAATCTTCAATTTGTGTCTTCACTCACTGGTCAAACTGAGTATTTTCCTTGACAAAATGGTATAGCATCGAATTGTGCAGAGAATGGACAGCATATTGGATTCCCTGGTTAGATTGTAGGCTTCTTAAACTCCTGAACCCAGCAGTTTATCATCAGAGAGAATTGCTGATGCCAAGTACAACCCCCTTGTAAAAGCCTACTTGATACCCAGTGCGTGGAGAATTGGATTTATTGTAAACTTCTTTTTTCTGATTTCATGTTTTGTTATTCTTTGTAATAACGTAATTTTAAATTTACATTATAGTCAAAGTCTTAAAGAGCTCAGCAAGGAGCCTTGTTCTTACATAAGCTCTTCCTCCAACTTTTTCTCCCAGGATGGCTCCCTCCAAGTGCCATGCTCCAGGCCACTTGCAGGCTCCTGGGCTGGTGCACTGGCTGGTGGGTTCACTTAGGCACCGTCTTACCCCATCCTTCTCTTCCGTTTGTCCTCGGGATTGTATCCTCACCAAGTCTGGCTCGAGAGACTCCTACTACCATAGGAGGGAGTCCTGCTTCTCCAGTCTTCGCACCTCGTCCCTTGTCTTCTCTGCCGTGTTCCCATAGGGTTGTAGAGAAGAAATGGGTATGTTTCTAAAGTGCTTGACACAGAACCTGACTCCTATTAAGAGTGCAAATGGTTGAATCACGTAACTGTCACACCTCATGGGTGAAGGAAAGCTTTTTTACAATGGGCACCCTGCAATGTGAATGCAGTGAAACAGTCCCTTTGAATAAATGCAACCAGGAAACGTTGTTTTGCAGAAGAAAAGTTGGGAGGCTTAGAAAACCTTAGCAGGCACAGCAATCAATCCTTCAATCCAATTCAGACAGATGTTTTTTTGGATTTTGGTGTTGATGAAGCAATGACAGAGACAACTGCTGACAGCTTCTTGTGCGGCCAGCCACACCTTTGTGGGGTACAGCTTGTTCACAGTGGCCCTTCAGTCAGGCTCCCTTCAGCAGGGCAAGCAGTGTGGGATGTCTCTGAGGAGGAGAGAACCCCAGAAATAAGAAACTCACTTCTAAGCCACCTTACACCCCAAAACCAGTTTTATCTGAAGCAGAAGCCTATGATTTTTCCTAACAGTAAACGTGGGCCCAATGCGATGACTCAACTGGCTAATCCTCCCTGGCAAGTGCCAGGATGCATCTGGATACTACTTTGTGTCCTGGCTGCTCCACTTCCCATGTAACTCTCTGATTATGCCTGGGAAAGCAGCAGAGGATGGCCCAAAGCCTTGGGACTGTGCACCCACATGGGAGGCTCCTGACTCCTGGCTTAGGATCAGCTCAGCTATTGGGGAGTGCACCAGTGGATGGAAGATCTTTCTGCCCTTCCTTCTCTGTGTAAATCTGCCTTTCACAGATTCACAGATTTCGTTTTAATGATGACATGATGGTGGAACTCTGCCTTGGCTTGCCCAGGTGCTACAGCCTCAGTGACTCAGTTTCCTCTGAGGCCTGTCTCCTTGGCTTGCGGTGGCTGCTTTCTCTGTGTGTGTCTTTGCAGGGTCCGCCCTCTGTGTGTGTATCTGTATCTTAATGTCCTTACAAGGACACAGACTGGATTAGGTGTCTGCTTTCATGACATCACTTTAACTTAATTACCTCTTTAAAGACCCTCTCCAAATAGAGTCCCATTCTAAGTTACTGGGAGTTAGGGCTTCACTATAAATTTTAGGGGCCACACAATTCCACCCAAGGCAAAGAACTGATAAATTTCCAACATGGACTGAATGTTAGGTGATACTGTGGAATTATCATTTTCTTTTTACATTTGTGTTATTGAAAGGCAAAGTAGACAGTTAAGAGGAGAGAGAGAGAGAAATCTTTCATCTTCTGGATCACCCCCTAAATGGCTGTAGCAGCTTGAACTGGACCAGAATGAAGCCGGGAACCATCTAGATCTCTATGGGTTATAGCAGCCCAAGCACTAGGACCATCATCTGCTGCCTTCCCATGCGCATTAGCAGAAAGCTGGATTGGAAGCAGAGCAACTGAGATTCTAATTAGTTCTCTGATCTGGGCTACTTAACCTACTGCAGCATCATGTGTGGCCCTGTGGTGGAATTCTTGTTCATTTCCCAAGGTGTAATAATAGGTTACTGTTCTATAGGAAAATGCCATTTGAGGGGATACATGATGACATATGTTGAGGGCAGAGTGACGGAGCCCAGCTCCTCATTTCCAAGAAGTGCCATGACAGCAGAATCACGTGAAGATGAGAAGACAGCAAAGATGCCCTGGAGTGAATGAAGGGATGCAACAGAGGCAGCAAACTGTGGTCTGTTGCCCAAATCTGTGAGAACTTCTGCATGTGACGAGGAAACACAGAGGTACTGTGTTAGCAGAAAGGAAAGATGTAGGAAGAGTTGACAGATTTGTCCAAAGAAGGGCATTAGCTTCCTGGACCTTCAGAAGGATTCAGGGTTCATGACCTCACCAAGCTTCAGTGTGATCTTTCCAGAGGGAAGATTGAGCACACCAACCCCGATCCGCAGTCCCAGTGGCTTGCCTGCTGGTTAGGGAGGCATCTGTTTCCTGTCTGCGATTCCACAGAGCAGGCAAAGCTCCCACCACTGCAGCACCAGAAATGACCAGCTCTCTTGTTCTGACTCCATGGGACTGCAGGGAGGCACTGTTGTGTTTCCTTCTTTTAAGCTTCAACTATGACACCAGCCAATGGCCATGGGATCAGACTAAGATTGCAAAAGCTCTTTGAAGAGGTGCTTTTGCTATGCTGTCACAAAAGACTCAGAAGCACACAAATAATGCAAGCCCGAGAGTATGGGACCTTTGAGGAATAATGTCCTGGCAAATATTAGATTTCTTTTCTATCCAAAGACACTGTGTGTTGTATTTTGTCTCCAATGTAGGTCAAGCTAGCTACAAGTATTTGAAGTTGAATGTTTTTTCACTTAGTCACTAGTAAACTAGGGAAAGTTTATGAAAGGAACTATCAAGCAAATCCTTCTTATAATAAATGGGACACTAAGAAGAAAGGAAAGTGGAAACACCACTGGCTAGCCCAGGAGTGGGTTCATCCCCTTGTAGTAGAAGGAGGCATGCGTGCACAGAGCCAGCCCCTACGATGGGAGAGACTACATTAAGCCAATAAGTCCGCAGAAGACGTGTCTAGACCCACATCAGGATCGGGACAAAATATTTATTTAAAAGATGGCAAATATTTGGGTCTTGTAGGGAAGCATTGTAGCAATCAGAAATGGAAAGTTTTTCATCACTTTTCTTCCCGAGATATATTTATAAGCTACCAAATCTTCTTAAATAGCTCATAGTTATGTATTTATGAGAGACTCAAAAAATGTCACTTACTGCTCCTAAATTTTGCGAATGTTACAACACTCTGTTCTGGTTGGAAACCTGCCTTTGAGCATCACTAAGTCATCAGGGTGTCTCCCAAGAGGAAGAGTGAACATTTCCACAGAACCGTTCTGGTGCCAATGTCAAGGGTGAGACAAAATGAAACTTGAACTTACAAGTAACAGTGGCCTTGAAAAAAAAATCAACATCATTTTTGAGAAGAAAACTTATACATCTGGTTTCCTTCTGGGAAATGACTTTAAAAAAAAATCTTATCTGCAACTGGAAAGTTAAAAAGAATTACTGCACACGTGAATAGTCTGACCTTGACACATAGTTTTTGCTTGTTGGGATTGCAGGGTTAACAAAGTTGGATATCCATGCATCCTGCCTCACAAGATTGTGTAGAAATCACTGTGTCAACATGTTTGCCAGAATTTAAAAAGGTTCCCATTATCCTCTGGCTTTGAGCAATGTTGGAGGGGTTCGCTGCCATCTGCAATCGTTGGAAACTCAAATCCAAGATTACATAGATCATAATAAACAACTGCTGCTTGGTGGCCGTCCCAACATGGAGCATGAGGGGCTTTATGGAATACATGCTTTATTCTGTGTCTTGCAAATGGAAACTGGTCTATGCTCATACTTATTGTTAATGATAACGTAACCACAGGATTATGGGATTTTTAGATAGAACCCATTTTCAGGTTAAATATGGCAAATAAAACTCTTTTTTTTTCTGACATATGGATGGCAGATTGAAGCTAAAATAAATGTTTGAAAGGCCTGGTAAGACTACAAGGACTCTCGGAGGAAGCACCGTGGCTGTAGTGCAACTGAATGATGAAGACAGGCCTTTGGCATTTGGACTCCCACATTTAGAGGTTTGAAATGTGATACTTTTCTGGTTGGGATTTTCTGTGTTACTGTAAATCGCTGCTGCTGTTTAATATGTGTATATTTTTCTTGGTATGAATTTCAAAAAGAATGTTGACCCAGGAGAAAGCCCTTGACTAGAAAAGGGGCCTGAGGGTAGCAGCTTGCTACACATGAGACTGCAATCCTGGCTTCTCTTTAAATTCCTTTGAGATCAGTTTTCAAAGAGTCCTCAGCTAATGAACATTTGTTTGGAGATGGTGTGTAGTAGGAACACACACACACACACACACACACACACACATTCTTGTCCTTGCCCTGCTGTGTTGTACCCGCTACGTGTGAGTTATGTATTAACTTGACTCCACTGGAAAAACTCAGGGCTGAATTCATTTAGCTCACTGGAGTTGGTTAATATTCTGTCCCTACTATTAATGACACTGTAGTTTTTCTGCAAGAATGAAGTGATTGCCCAGATCCTTTGTGTCATCCTAAAAGAGAAGAAGCTGCATGGTAACAGAATTTCCAAGTGATGGATCGCACACAAACCTAAGAGATGCTCTACAAGAGCTGTGCAATCAGGATGCAGGGTTGTCTTCTGCAAACAAGGATGATGAGTTTTTAAAGAGTACTGGAAAGGGAGCTGTTAAACCAAGAGAGTATGTGTGCTCAAAGCATGATGGAAGGAGGAGGGAAGGGGGTGAGAAGGAGAAAGAAACAGCTAGGGGTGATGCTGGCCTGGAGAATTAAACTGCCACTGGCCACAGTGAAATAACAGCCATTGGGGCCAACTGGAATGGGAAGGCCGGGATTCCCCAAGCTTGAAGTAGGCCTTGTGATAACTTCAGTACAGCCAGCTGGTAGGCACTGTCATCACTGTGAAATGAACAGCCAGGCAGGGACACATTGCTGCTCAAAGTGTAGGTCTCCAGAAAACATTTGATAAAATGTGACAAGGTTTTGTAGGTTCACAATCTTTGACTCAAAAATTTCATTTTTATATTGTACTCTAAAGAAATAAATTTTTCTGTATACCTGATTCCGTGAAGTCTCTTACATTGCTACAACATTTTTAAAAACCCTGATATTCACTACTAAAGGATTGGATGAGTTGTGGCCCACTCATTTATGCAGGGGCTATTATGAACAATTCATATTTCCAAAGAAATATTTGTTATAAAAGAAAAGTAGTAAGACATAAGAAAAAGGAAAAGATAAAATCAAGCAAAAAGTAATCCATTTTTTAAAAAGTGATTTATTTGTTTTTATTGGAAAGTCAGATATACAAAGAGGAGGAGAGACAGAGAAGAAGACCCTCCGTCCACTGAGTCTCTCCCCAAGTAGCCACAACAGCTGGGGCTGCACCAATCCAAAACCAGGAGCCTGGAGCCTCTTCCAGGTATCCCACGTGGGTGCAGGGTCCCAAGGCTTTGGGCCATTCTTGACTACTTTCTCAGGCCACATACAGGGAGCTGGATGGTAAGCAGGCCACCAGGATTAGAACTGTTGCCCATATGGGATCCTGGCATGTGCAATACAAGAACTTAAGCCACTAGGCTACTGTGCCAGGCCCAGAGTAATCAATTTTTAAAAGCACAATACTACATAGGAAAGAATGGCAAAAGTCAGACCAAAATAGCAGTGATCATAATAGTTATCTCTGAGCTTTGACACTTTGACTTTTATTTTACTTATACTTGATGTATGGGGATTTTTTATAGTTTTTCAAGATTTCTGAAAATCATAGATTCTTACTTTGCTTGTTCAGTGAAAGTTAAAGAGCTAGTCCTGGTCAGCATTTTCCTAACCAGTAGCCCTAGGCCATTTGAAGGGGAATCAGCAGTGATGATGTTCTTTCCATTTGAGCGGTGCATCCACACGGCTCTTCTCAGAGCACTTTGTCTCTCATCCAGCAGGAAGCCAAGGGAAGAGTGGTACCCAGGGATTCAGTCCTGGGCGTGATGGGAAGCCACTGGGGGAGTTTGCACTTGGGAACATGTGTGATCAGAAGTGCTCTGGCTTCTGCGTAAATGATGTATACTGGGAACATACGTGTTAGCAGGGAGATTGACTCATGGGGACATCCACAGCCATCCAGATGAGAGATGACAGGGGCATGGATCAGAGTATGAGCCATGAACATGGTGAAAGGTCATGGAATATCTGTTGAGATGGAGCTAGTGGAATCTGGATAGCTTGGTTGTAGCCCAGGGTATCTGAGTATAGCCGGCACTATCGTGAAGATTGGGGCTCAGGGAGAGCAGAAGTTGGTTAGCAAAGTGTGATGCTGCAGGAGCTGATTCATTCATGCCAGGGTTCAAATAGGAGTCTCCACATGCAGTGGCCTTGCCAGGCAGCTGCTTGGGTGAGCACATCAGCTGCTCAGGACAGGTCTGGAGAGGAAACACAGCAATACATGAAACTTCATGAGGGGAAAGTGCTATTAACACATACACGCTTATTTTGGTGTAGAAAAAGAAATAGAACTCCTGAATAGTTTTTCCATGTATATATATTTCCATGAACTCTTTGAAGAACCCCATGTCTACACTTAGAAACCATCAGCCAATCAAGGGTGTTTCCAGCTTGGGACTGGATAAGATGTCTGAACCAGACAGCTCAGAGAAGAGGGGAGGCGCTTGGTCCCAGGCACCAGAGCAAGGAGGGAGCCAGCAGTGAGGAGGAGATCTGGGAGTCCGAAGTCTCCCCTGTAGGCCAGTGGAGAAGGTGAGAAATGAAGGTGCAGACAGTGGGTCTGTATGTTCCCCGGGGGAAGTGATGGGTCGTCGGTGACCTTGAAAAGGCATGGCCACAGGGCGAAGAGCTGTGTCACATCCCTGAGTCAGAAGAGTATGGACAGGTGCCAACTGGATCAAATTCCATGGAAAAGTAAGAGAGGGCGGCCCTCTTCCCATAAGAAGACACGATCCCTAGCCCCAGGATTCCAGGTCTCTGTCACTGTCACCTCATGCCTACTGAGCCCTAGTAGTAGGAGTCCTGGGAAAGCACACATTTGCAACCTGCATGCCAGCACGCGTCTTCCTCTGACACAGTGCGACTGGGGCTCCCCACTTGCAGATGCTCCACAGTGGCAGGTTGACCAGAGCACTGAGAAAAAGAGGATTGGATTAGCACAGGGGATCTAGGGAAGGGGAGAGGCCCCAGGGAGCTGGCAGTGGAGTTTTTCTAGAAGCCAGCTTCTTGCTGGGGCTTCCCAGCCTCAGGTGCCCAGGGATTGACTGCTTTCTCTGCTGCTGCCACTAACCTGGTCACCAGAGTGTCTCTGTTCCCTGGTGTTCTGAGAAGCAAAACAGAAGGACAACTTTCAGGACTCTCTGTTTTCTGAAACAAGCATGTGGCATTCCTAACGTTTTCCCAAGAATTTCTGTGTGAGTAGCAAAAGGTCAAGAGCTTAAAAATCTTTCCTAAAAATCCCTGTATTCTAATGTTCACCAAAAAAAAGGACTAGATTACACTAACTTGTTTAATCTTCATTTTCCATTATTTACAAACAAGCAAGCAACACTGGAAAGAAGCTAGGCCATGATAATTTCTGAGGAATGAGTGATGTTTTTCCTTTGGTTTTCTTTACTCTCTCTCTGAATTTTTTATACTGTGCTTCTATTATTTTTATAATTTCCTTTAAAAGCCCATTTAGAGATTTCTTCTAAAGTTTGCTTCTCTCTTTGGTTTTCTAATCAGCTCAGGCCATATATTTTGAATGCCTGGTTCTATTTCTGTTCAATTTGAGAGGGAAACATTGCAGAAGCCAAGAATCCTCAATTCACATGTCTCATGCTAATTCACTTGCTTTCTGCTCACCTGACCGCCTCCTGTTCAAAGTTCACTTCTTGGCGTTATCTCCTTTCAGCTCTGTGCAACACTGAATGGCACTGAACTGGGCTGCTTTCATTGTCTTGGGTGCTGTGATGGACAGTTGGTAAGGGGTTGCATGGTAGGGAATACAGGCTAGGGAGTGAGTGAGTGGCCAGCAGGAAGGTCATGCCTCTTGACTTGGCCTCTCTTCCTCCTTGGCTTGTTTCTAGCAGGATAGCTGGAGGCTAGAAACATGACTGCTAGTGGAGAAGGCCGCCCTGGCATCATTACATGGCAGAAGCATAAAGGTCAGGGTGAATGTACATTTTCTCATGTGACTGTTCAGTGGCCCAGGGAGGCAGACAAGAAGGACGCTGTTGCTATTCATTTAGTTATGAGGCAGTCGCTGTCTACTAAGGAATTCCAAAGCAGAGATCAGAGATTCTGTTGCCTGTTTCCTGGTACCAGTCATTGATGGGTTTCAAAGATTTTTAAGCCACGATGCTATATGAAAATAAAAATTTATATGGAAAAATATGTAAAAATAAAGCTGAGTTAAATGTTGCACACAGGTGAAGCAGAATAGAAACAAAGAGCTGAGCTTCCAACAAGAGGAGGGCAACCTCAGTTCTAGAAGGATCTCTACAGTAGGAAGCAAATGAATCTGCTCAGGGAAACTGATGCTAGAGGTGTCTGTGGATTGAGGAGCTCTGTTTATCTAGTGTTTTCCTTTTAAAACGAACAAAAAGAGAACTCGGCATTAAAACTGGAGGGCCTGGATGGGTCTGGGAAATGCACAGGAAAAAGGGAGAAGGCAAGCCAAGGGAATGGTGGAAACAGACCAGGACATTGAGAAGGCTGTCAGAGAGGAAAACCTGTCCTCCGAGAGCACAGTGTGAGAGCAAGAGGAAAGCTGGGTTCATCTGTTTGTTGAGACAAAGTCCAAGGACCTCAGCTGGTGTTTGCCATCTGCTCTTAATTAGAGGTGAGTGGATGACCGTGCAGAGCAGAAAGACATGGAGCTATGGGTGGGAAAGGGGATAAGGCTGTGCAGCCTAGGAGGACACTGTGTGTTTCTGGCCTGGCTTCCATTAACAAAGCACATAGGCTGGTGACTTCACATGCTTTGTACCTCCGGCCTGGCTTCCGTAAGAAAGTGCAAAGGCTGAAGGCTTTACAGCAATGCATTTTCTCACAGTTTTGGGACCAGTGGCCAAGAATAAGGAATCATCGTGCTGGCTTCAGGTGACAGCACGCTTGCTGGCTTGCTGGCTTGCCGATGGCTGTTTCCTCATTGTGTTCTCACAAGGCAGAACAAGAGAGCATAAACTAGTCCTCTGGTGTCTCTTCCTTAAAAAAAAAAAAAAACCACTAATCCTATCGTGGACCCCACTGTGGTGGCCTCTCCTAAACCTGATTACCTCCCAAAGACCCCCATCTCCAAGTGCCACCATGTAGCTATCAGGGCCTCCATCAAGGGTTTCCAGGGAACACAGACATTCAGTATGTAATGGCATCTCATTGGACAGCTCTCCTTAGCAGCCTGACAATGTATCCATAACAGTCACAATGCATCCTGGTCAAAGCTGTCAAGCCCCCAGCCTGTGCTGTGTGTCTGGAAGTCCAGGAGGGAGGGTGTATTTGTGTATGCATCTGTGCACATACCTTGAAAGCTGATTCCAAAGCTTTATGTTTGCATCCTTGACTTACTGAACGCAGTCAGTTTTGATCAAGTTCCAAGTGTACACGGAACCCATTGTGTGTCCAATTTCCAAGGCTATCTTCAAACTCGGAGCTCTCAGTTTGACTTTATGACTCTCTGATCTGTTCTCTTCCTAGCCCTAAGCTCCTTCAGACAAAGAGGCTTGGCATTTACTGCCAGTCCTCAGGCCTTGAGACACAGTGGCCACTGTAGCCATAGTCTCCATCGTGACCTGGCCTCTGCCTGAACAGCTCTATCCTCCTGTGGCTAGGGTTCTGATAGGAGAGGATCTGGGAGAGGGACCATGTGAAGGGCTGCCACTCTTGTGTTCTAAAGAGAGAGCCAAGTATTCCTTCTGTGTGGTGGCAGTGTAGGAAACACTCAAAAGGCTGGTGGGGAGGGTAGATTCCAATCAGTTGCAGCAAGGCCTGAAGTCTGCTTGGAATAAACTTCCAGATGAGGCCCCTAAGGCTTGTGCCCTGGGGGTAGGGATGGAGGTGCATCTGGCAATTTGGGCCTCTCTGGGAAATGCCCTGAAGGGTAGTGGATAGAGATCTAGGCCCTGTGGATAGAGGTCTGGAAGGCTTTCTCTGGATAAGGATGTGAAAGCTGTGGGAAGAATGGATGGAATTAGAGTGGGTCAGTTTCGCAGCCCTGGTGTGGAAGGTACCAAGGTCTGCAAGAGCTCCTCCCTGGGGACTCAGGCTGGAAATAGCACCCAGGGATCTGATTTGAGAGCTGGAGCAAGTTTTTGCCGGTTTATCTTCTTTCTCCCAGTCTGACTCTTTTTTTGACAAAAATAGTCACACAGTAAAGCTAGTTGGCTTCTGTGTTACTCGCCACTATTGGTGATGAATAGTATCACTTTTGTTGTGTAAAAGTATGAGTATAAAGAGCTTCTTATTTGCAAGGGAGCAACTTAGGCATGCTGGAAAATATTGGCTGCAATTACCCTGAATTTCACACCACTTAGCTGTGTGTGTGTATTCTTCCATACATTAAGTATTGTTTTTAAAGCAGAGAGATGGTGTGAGAGAGACTGACCTGGAATTAAATGGTAACTTACTCATCTTTTTGTTTTCGTATGAATAAGGGAGATGCAGAGGGCAATAAATGACTGGATGTGCTCATGTTTAGAAGTCATATTTGGTACATTTAAGATCTAAAATACTCATTGGGGCCATATTGTAACATTATGCATAGGATGGAAATGGAGCACTTTCACTGAAAGCAAAAACAAGAAGCTTTGGGCTTAGGACTTGACTTGGCTTTTCCGTGGTCATCTCTGTTGGTGGCATAGTATTTCATTCCTGGCAGGGACCATCTTTTTGCTTAAACAGCCCATCTAGGCTGCAAAACTGTAATTTTTATTATTTTAAAACACTTTTTCACTCCCACATGACTTTAAAATGAAACCTGTCAATTATTGTCAAAGAGCCATTCACTTGTGTGCACAGCGAACGCTGGAGGAACTGAGCGTTTTGCCAGCCCCACTTGCCTGTGACAGTCATCTGCTCTGAGGAGCGTGGCTGTGAACAAGATCTGTCTTGGAACAGCCTGTCTCCATTTACTTGCTTTTCAGTGATCGCAACAAGGCCTTTGGTGGTTTCAAGCACAATGTAAACTTGTTTTAATAAATATATGCAGTTCAGCAAAACAACTAATTGAGAGCTCCTAGCTGTTTAGCTGGTGGAGTAGTGGGAAGGATACAGGAGACTCTTCCGGGGCGATAGATCAGCCAGTACCAAGATGTGACTTGCCCACAATGCAGCATGTGCAAATGCTATAGAAGACCACATTCTAAGCTTCCAGAAGAGGCAATGCAGAGCTTGTTCTCAGAAGGCTTAGCGGCCAACACAAACAGCCTGCTAGCATACCAAGTTCCTGCAGACCTTGAGCTGTGTGCTTGACACTGGTTGCCCTTCTAGGAGGCTGCTGCAGCACAGTGTTTAATAAGCTTTTGATGCTTACGTTTGAGAAAAAATTCTTTTTCAGACATGAAGCATCCCAGTACATCCAAGCATTGCTGTAGGAATGACATTTTCAGAACATTCCATCTAAATGGAGGTGAGGTATAAAACTGTTCTCCAGCACTTACGTTAGAGTGGGATAAAGGACAAGATCAACATACTTATTTACCAGAGTGTGAAGAAAGGAGAGAGCCAAATATGCCTTATGACAAAGATCCAAAGGGAACACTGAGTCAAGTGGCAGGTGAAGAAATCACACTGTTGATCTGAGTAATGACATTCCCGGGTGCCCGAGGGGGCTCCACCTGGCAGGGAGGGAAAGATGCAAAGAGCACAGCGGAAGGCATGGCTTGGCTTCTGGGAGTCTTTGTCCCAGACCAGGCTGTTTGTATTCTTTTATTTTTGTTTTTGTTTTTCCTGGCTGTGAAACTTGCTTTCAGCCTTTCCATCCAGAGTTCTTCCTTCTCTTCATGGGAGGGACTTGCTTGAGCATTAGGACATAACCCTCCAGCAGCCTAACAGTGTTCCTGGGGGCTTTCTTATTCTAATTAAGGGCCCCTGCTTGCTTTGTAAGTCCTCTTGTTGGTCTTCAAATCTCACTTCTTCTGGGAAGACAGAGTGTGTGACACACTCCTTGTAGAAGGGTAGCAAATATCCAAGATCTAGTGGAATTCTCTCTCCCAGCCCCAGGATCCCTTTATTCAGGCCAGGCTTGTGAAATGTCTGGCTGCCCTGGGGCTGCAGATGGTAAGAAAGAGAGGACAGTACTTAACCTCCTTGGAGTTGAAAGTCTCATTTGGAACACAGGAAAACCAGTTATCATGACATAGGAGGAGGAGCATGCTGAGTTTGAGAGCGATCAGGAGACACACACAGCCTAGCCCTAACTTCCTGGAGGAAGTTGGACAAGTGTAGGTGAAAATAAAAATGTTGATCAAACATGGAAAATAGACTGTCTGGCCCAGAGAGTCAAAGAGCCTGAATTTCAGTCCTTCTTTCATAATAGTAGAGGAAGTGGCTCGGCTCTGAGAAACATGGGTGCCGTTTCTGTGCAAGGGTTGACTTGGGACACGGATGGGACACAGGCTTTTCCAGGGAATACTGGGGGGAAAGATCGGAGTGGCAGAGGCTCAGGTGTGCCACAGAAATGCATTTCTGTTCATTCACTGCTTAAGATATCTTTGCAAGCTTTGTAAGTGATATGATGTTGGGAATGTATGGGGTTGGGAATCAACCTAGAAAACACAGGAGGGAAAGAGAAACTCCTGTTGAGTGCATCCCTCAGTCAGAGGCAGTTACCCCTAACGTGCACTATATGTCCTGGCAGTTAACCCTGTAACCCTGGAATCCTCCTCTCCCACACACTATAATTTGTATCTTGTCCTTTTAGTGATTCATGTATTGTGAGCGTATTGGCAATGTCTCAGAATATAAACTTCTTTGTGAAGCTAAATTTAAGTGCCTCATCTGTCATGCACACAGTTTGCTTTGTAATTCCAACTTCAGAAAACAATAAACAGAATTAGCACATAATGGTTTTTTAGATTTTTCATTCATACACAGATGGCTTGGCAGTAGGGAAACTGGTGACTAAAAGACAAGGAGGAGTGAAAAATATAAGAAGAAATTTACAATTGGGCGGTATTTAGAAAGTATCATGAAAAAATCATGTTATAGATAGCTATACAAGGGTCCAGTATTGTGACATAGCATGTAATGCTATGTGTGCCAGTTCATGTCCCAGCTGTTCTACTTCCAATCCAACTCAGTTCTAATACTTCTAATGGCCCAGGTATTTGGACCCCTTCCACCCATATGGGAGACCAAGAAGAAGTTCTTGGCTCTTGCCTTTGACCCAGTCATAGTAGTCATTTGGGGAGCCAACCAATGGATAGAAATCTCTGTATTGCTCTCTTTACCGCTCTACCACTTTTAACTCTGACTTTCAAAATAAATAAACAAACATATGCTTAAAAGGATAATCTGCTTATATTTGGAAAAGTTTTTCTACTAAGATACATATTTCCAGAAGACTTTTTAAGTATCCTCATGTTTTGTAAGACTTTATGCCATGAAATGATATATAAATACATACCACTAATCTTTGATTTCATTTGCCCAATGCTTCTGGGGAAAGTAGCTGGTTTTAATTTGGAGTAGATTAAAAAAAACTAGCTCGTACATATGTTTTTAGCATGATTTCATTTAAAAATCCATTTTTAAAAATTAGTTGATATTTTGCTATTTAGGTTTCTAAACTATTCAGTGAAAATACTCATGCAATGCTATACTTTCCATTTCCATTTATTTTTACTGAGCTGAGAAACATACCTTCTGTCTGAAGCAACTAAATAACCGATCTGTTCTCCTTTGAAGAATCAAAATCCAATTCAGCATCTTAGGCCTTGGGCTGGGGTTTCAGAGATGCCACCTAGATTGTGCACTTGTGGAGATAAAGAATCCAGTCAAAGAGGCGGAGGATGGTGCTGTCTGGAAGAGCCCTGCTCATGGCTGCTTTATTGATAGGAGGCATTGGCCCTGCTGCTGTGTCTTGTAGGGAGAGAGAGAGAGCATCAACCAGGTGAGAGGGCTTAGAGTGGGAGGGATGGACACCCAGGCTGATATGGATGCAAGACGGAGCCTGGGAAGCAAGGGGACACTGTGGCTGCTGGGCATTGAGTTTGCCAGTCTGTGCAACCTGAGGCTTGCTGCAGTCACAGATGAAGCAAACAAAGATCTGGTGGGCTGCAGGACTGCATCTTGGTGTGTGATAAGCCAGGAGACATGCAGAGTTGTTGCCCCGGCAGTTGGAGATGCCGGTTTGCCCAAAGCTCTAAGTCTCAAGTTTCAGGAGTCCCTGAAACCTTGTGCGCCATCTTTTCAGTGTTGGGCCTGGAGGGCGGAGGCCTGGCTGCAGTCAGTGAGCAAGGACCAGGAGAATCCTCACAGTGACCCTGAGGAAATCTGATTATGTGAGGAAGATGATAGCAAAGGGGAGGAGGAAGGCATTGCAGCCTCTCTCAGGGAAGCTTTTTAGGATGGTTGGGACACCATCATGTATACAGGCTAAGAGGAAAAACCCAATGAAGAGGTGGGGTTTGGATGCATGGAAAAGGAGTGGAGTGTGGGCCCCTCCTCAGTCCGAACCATTTTCCTTTGAGCCAGGGAGAAGAACACAGAAAGGGGGAAAAAAAAAGGCCACTTGGTTTATAGAAAGTTCTGGAAGCTGAGAGTTCATATCCAAGGGCATTGTTTTCGTCTGCCTGGGAGAGTGGGCTGTCTTCTGAGAACAGGGACTAAATGAAAGCTATACCTGCTACAAAGCTGGAGAAAGATAAAAGGAGGGACAGCATCCCTGGAACATTATAGGTGTTTAGCTAACAATCAATCAATCAATCAATGAAGAGCTGCTGACAAACCTTGAGAACTCAGCTGAGGTGCTCACCAGGGATCCATCCTGATTTAATTCCATTTGTGAAGTATCTTCCCTTTTCATCTGCTGAACTATATAAGTTAAAATAGAAAGATAGAAAATAATGCTGTATTAGAGTTTTCCTGGACAGCTGCGAAGTACAAGAATGGGAGGAAGTGGAGGATAATGCTAAGAGAATGCGTAAGGGGTCAGCCATGTTAGATCTGATCCATTAGGCTCCAGCTGAGAGAGGGTGGAGGTGCACAGGGCTGGCAAAGTGGTGCTCTCCATTCTTAGGATGGCCATAGTCAAAATCACAAGCATGTACATTTCATTTTGAAATGAGTTTCATGTGTTGTTAAATTTTAACTTTTATATGATTAAGTGAGAAGCAGTGTAAACTTCCAAAAGCAAAAGATGTCTACTCAGGATGGCACCAGAGAAGGCCAACCATGCGTGGCGTCCCTGGCAGTCTGTGATGGTTTCCTGTTTAATGTCGGAGGTGCACTTGGGGAGTGCGCATGTAACAGTCACTGCTCTTCTGCCTTCTACGACGGAGGGACCTGCTCTGTGTCCACTGAGCACAAGTGACTAGGGGCATGGGAGAGACTGCCTGGCCAGCAGACTAGTTTGAGCTTGGTTTGGGAAGTCAGCTGTCCTACACGCCTTTTAAAACTAAAGTGTGTAGTCACAGTATTTTGAGTGTCTCTGGGTCTTGACAGTGACATAAGGTGAGGTGTGGAACTCTGGACTTCTGGTATCATGTTGTCGTGTTGGTAGGTAATCAAAACTTTACAGTTGGTTTTGTTTTGTTTTGGTTTGGGGTTTTTTTTTGTTTTTTTTTTTGGCCGGGGGGAGGGTGGAGTGATCTCTGGAGTTTTGATTTTAGCTATCCAGGTTAAGTATGCTCAACCTGCATAGTAAACACGTGTGGCCTGAAGAAGTAGTCCAGGAGACCGTGTTAGACCTGGTGACATGTTAAACAGAAGCCGGAGAGACAGTGCAGCCAGCTCAGAAGGTGGAGAGTGGGTGTCAGCCAGCGCAGATTGTCAACTGAAACTGAACCATAGTCAAAGCTTGCCTGAAAAATGTGTAGAGACCTGAAAACGTAGCTTAAGGATAACACTTTCAAAAACTACATGAGCAGAAAGTAAGCATTGAAAATGTTTATTTGCAAGAAGTCAGTTTCCCCATGATTAGAGTAAATAGTTTCAGTTCAGACATATGGAAAAATTTGTTCTTGAATCCTACGCCTCAACTATCTTGGGATAAAATCCGTTATGATAATGAAGTAATGAAATAAGTGGACAATAAATGTTGATTTTGTAGGAAGTACAGCAGAGAGTTGAAGGTGTGTCATCATGTCCGTGCTTTCAGATGAACATAAACACTGGCGTTTCTGCCTGAGAGTTGGAAGCTGTAGTTTACAACTGACTTCAGGGCAAGGTTGGGAAAGAATTTGTAAGATCTTTCTGTCCCAGGAAGAGCTAGAAGGGTTGAGGATGGGGGTGAGGAGGACTGTGATTAGAAATGTTAAGCAATCCAGATTTTAAGGTAGTTATTGCTTTTTTCTCCTGGAGGGGGAAGAGTTCTGAATTCTGTTTAATATGATTATTCAGTGGAGTTGTCCTTACGTCCCACAGACGATGACGGTGAGGGTGGTGATGTTTCCTGTTCTTCAAGGACTTAGAACACTCCACACCAGGGCTGGCTTTATTTCATTAAGCTTACTGCTGTACATTCCAGTCAGTTTCCTGGAGAGCAACTCGATCGGAGCTTTTGCTGCTTTTGTTCATTTTAGTTTTTTGGAGTTTTGAATGCTTTGTGCTGTGGAGTTTGCTTTTAATAAATGTTATTGAATAGCTCCTAACATCCTGAAATAACTGAAAGGGGATTTTAGCAGTCTTGTGAATAAGAAAATAAAAAGGTTGTGCATGCACTTTTTGAGGAATCACATTGGCTCATTTCTGGTTTCAGGATTTGTGGGTCAATAATATAGAATTTATAGTTCCAAACAGTTGAAAAACAAATGTCTAATTTTTTCCTCATCAGTCTTTCTTATCTCAGCTATGTTCACTTAAAGGATTGACATCTCAGCTTACCTGGGCTGTGTCATTATTTTAATTCCTTTCTAAATCCAAACACATTATTAGTCATCCCCAACCATATTTTCACTAAGCTGTGTCAGTGATGTTTTTCTACAGTCTGAGTTATCAGACTCGAGATTTATAAGACACACAATTGATTTAGTAGCCTTAGAGGAGCTCAGATAAATATTAAATATTCATGATAATGATATCATACATGTATGCATTTAAAACATTAAGTGCATCTTAAAATAGGGACGATTGGTAGATGTGCAACAATTGAGTAGAGACCCAAGTACGTTGTTAAATGTATTAAGGCCCTTGGTTGCATGTGCTGAACGATACTCAGCATGGATTTTGATGATATGCTGAGAAGTTACTGACTTGCAAAAAGCAACACTCAGCTTTTTCTACTTCAGATTTAAAATAAATGTCCTGTCTTCTGAGTGTTAAAAGGGGGCCTTCTTAAGTTGAAGGGCATGAAACTCTTTTTATCTTTATGGTTGAGTTATCATTTGTAGATAAGTTCATGGCTTCCTGTGCAAATAATCATCAAGTCAGCATATGTATCTAAAGTTTGAGTTCTCTGTGAAGACACAAAAATGTTTAATGGGTATGAATCCCTTTTCAGGGTCATTAGACAAACTTTAAAGTGTTTTCGCTCACTAAAGACCCCCTATTTTGACTCTTTTTTTTTTTTGGCACGAATAACAGTTTCAGAATAAAACAACTGGATCATGACATGTTGTTCTTGACTTTTTTAAAAAGTTAGTATGACTATAGCACTCACTCTGACCTATGGAGTGGGAGCAGTGTGTCTTTGAGCAGCTTCTAAGTGGTTCAACTGGTTCTCCAGCATAGTTTTGGTGACAGTGGACACGCTAATGGACTGTTGGTATGATTAATGGGGCTCAGCAGGGACCACCTTTTGGTTTGTAAGGTCCTCTTCCGCTTGTCTTTTCCTGCAGTCAACCGTTCTTCACAGGGTACAGATTGCCCCAGGAAAGGGAACTGCTCTTCCTGTCCTTGGCTTTGTTTATCAACTTGCTTCACATCAGAGTTTAGATAAAAATCCCCTGTTGAATCAGTTTCAGTCACCCGCACATGTTTGGAGTTCTAGGTGATTCTAATTTGAGATTTTTCTGTTTGGAAGTTAGATGCCTTATGAATAGGAGTTGATTAATTGTACTCCAAATGGATGTATTGTTTTACCAAGTTAATTTGGAAAGGACATCAAACAACTGCTGTGTTAGTATTGATTGTCACCAACTTAATGGACTGAAAAATGAGGATGTTAGCATCCTTCATTCATCTCTTCTGCCCTGTGACTGAGGTGATAACCTGCTCCTGGTTTGCCCAAAACTTTCCCACTTTCAGTACTGAAAGTCCCATGTCTGGGAAGCCCCTTGGCCCCAGAATGGTTGCTCACCCTCCCTATGACCTCCCGTTGTGCTAGACTTTGAATTTATGTCATAACTTAACACATGTGTAATTCTTATTGTTATGGTATAACAGTAGGTGTTATTTTGTCTAGGTGTTTAAAAAAAAGTAAAGCCTGTATCCCCTATCCATTGTGAAGCTAACTTAACATAGTTGAGTCCTAGAGAAAGAACTCCCAACCTGGGTTGCGTTAAGTTTATTGCTTGAAAATTTCACAACTTATTTCTTTGTGGACCTCTCTGCTTTTTGGGACAGTATTTAGCTTTTACTGTTTTGTTTCATATACAATGTTAACCTCTTTGTTGGATTCATTTTACCATTTGGTAAGCCATCCCCTTGGAGTAACTTGTGAGGTATGTATAATTAATTTGCATGGATGATAAGCTCTGTTGTTAACATTTTTTAAAATGTTTGATTTTGCCTCCACCCTGGATTGATCATTTCAGTCCAATTCAGAGTTACTTCTCAACTTTGCAAGTCTCACACTCTGATACCTACAGTCTTACGTAGACAGTAAGTAAGTCTCATGTTAGCCTGAATGGTAGAACTTGAGTGTGCACATGTGTGTATCTATCTCTTTGAAGCTTTTAGGGAATTTTGCTTTACCTTAGCGCTGAAATCACATCATGTTATCGCTCTTGATCATTTTTGGAGGGGCAGGGAGAAGCCTTTATGAGGTGAAGCCTCATCTAGCTCAGAATATCTTATTAATATACTTTTCTTTTACTCAGACCCTGGTAGATGGATCTTGGATGTCTTAGAGTTGATTCTCCATGTCTTTCCTATTTTCCTTTTTCTTAAAAAATGATGTATTCACTATATATTTGAAAGGCAGTAAGGAGCCAGAAGCTCTATCTGATCCTCTCGAGCCATTGGGCCATCTTCTGCTGCCTTCCTAGGTACATTAGCAGGGACCTGGATCAGAAACAGAGCAACTCTGAAGTAGGATAGTGGCTTGACCCTTTGAGTCAGAACACCAGACCCTGTTTACCTTTGGGGGAAGGGGTGGTTTGTTTGTTTGTTCAGTATATGTTCTAGATATTTCTTTTGGCTTAAATTTTGCAGCCTACTACTGAATGACTCTTTAGCCTTATAAGCTCTGCTATTTTAGCCATTGTGTTGTCTGTTAGAGCTTTGTTTAGGAACCTGAGAATTTTCTAGCTCTTCATCTTCTTTCCATGAAAGGAAAGAAGGATCTATAGATACTAGCCCTGGGCAAGGCATTATACCTCACAGGTGATCTTGAATTGCTTGGAAATTTTCTTCTGTCCCGTCAGACATTTCCTGATTGATTGTTAGGCAGAATGCCTTTGGTTTCCACCTAAACCGCAGCCCTCTTAAAGTTAGTTAGCTAAAGTCTTATTGTTTCTTGCGGTAATTTAGACTGCTATAACTCCAAGCACTCTTCTGCCTTTCAATATCTTCCTTCCCAACCTTGACCTTTCCTAAAAATCTGTGCTGACTGCCCCCCTTCCACCCGACTCACACAGAAGGCCCACCCCCCTCTCAACATTCACTGACCCTGGCCTGAATCTTTCTTGCCATACACCTTCCTTCTTCTGCTGGGGGTCACCCCAGCTTGAAGTGGATTGTTGACATGAAGGCTGTGTAAGGTATCAAGAGAACAAGGAAATCCCCAGACATGGAAGGAAGTGCATGGGGCCTTCTGGGAATCAGGGACCTGTGTGGATCTTGGGCTAATGCACTTCTTAACTCAGAAACTTCACTGGACTAGATTTTTTTCAAATTATTTAGCCCATAGATGACTGAAAAGAAAGCTATTAGAATTCTCTTTATGTAGCAGACAGTAGAATTATATAACCTGGATGCATTCCTGGCATTGCTTTGTGGTTTGGCTTCACTAAATTACTACTTTCCTCACAGCTTTTAAAATATATTTGGACTTCAGTTTAAAGAGTGGGAACTGTGTGTGTAAACATTGTTGAATACCATTCTTTTTAATGAATGAGGAATGTTATTTATATTCTTTCTTCACTTCCTCTGGCAAGCTCATTTCTTAGGGGAAGGCTTTAACTAGGATTGCATTCACCTTAGAAAGTGAAAGGCATTCACTTAAGTGTATTTTAGTTTAGCCACAGAATTCTCACCATTGCTACTGAGGAATACTTGACCCAAATTACAGCACCATGTTTTTGCATTGAATTGCCTGCCTTAAGATAGCAAATGATAAGACATACATCACTGTAGGAGAAAATAAGTATGTTCAGGTGATTAAAGGAACACTTATTTTGTTTATGCCTAGCTATAGGAATTTCTGTCTTTGTTTCTTTTGTGAAACAATTATGCAGTTAATAGTTCTCTGACATCCTGAGTGGAAGCAAGTCGGCAGGAATTGATGACAAAGGACTCCCTGGACTGGACTGAGCCAGTTGGCGGGACAGTGAAGTCTTCAGGTCACATCTGTCATGTTGCTGCCAGGAGGGAGAGAAAACCAGAGGTAGACCACATAGGAGGTCCTGGTCTTTTCCATGTTGGAGAGTAAAGGAATTGTAAACCAAGGCAGTAAAGGTGGTTCCTATCCAATTTAAAATTTTTTTCTGTATTAATTGTGATGCCATTAGGTGATTTTTCTGTTTTTTTTTCCCCAAGATTTAGCCAATATAGAGCTATTTTGGAATCTTAAATGTTCTTGTGCACCTCTGTCATCTTATCAATGGCAGAGCTGAGAGAAGTGAAGTGATCCCCATTTTGTCAATTGATTACTAGCAGAGCTTGGGCGAGTCATAGAGTAGATCTAAGGCCAATGCTTTCCTGTGTTTCCAGCCAGCTGTTCCTTGCTGTATACTAAGCATGTACCCAGGCCAGCATCTCTCATGTAGGATTTTTCACCTGTTGACATGGAGTGTGGTATGGACAGGCTTAGAACTTTTTTTTAGGTAAACTTATGATTACCCGACAAAATGAGTTAATTCTGATTTTTCTTTTCTCTTTTCAAATACAATTTCTTGCCCTTGATATTCAGAAGATGATCTTATATTTTCTCAAAAAAGAAATCTGTAGAGAGCACACCGGTACCTTTCAAACATACTGATAACCAAAACATTCCTTCCCTTTGTTAGCGTAACAAGACTATCCCCGTCTCATTTCACACTGGACCCTGGGTCCTGGGACCTACTCCTTCCCGTCTCTCAGGAACAAATTGACTATCCTTCTTTTTGCAGTACAGGGTTATTTCAAAAGATCCATGGAAAATTGGAATGAAAAGGTAAGTTTTATTTTTGGTGCAAAACAGCTTTGAAACCCATGCATACAGGGAACCCCAAAATTTCATGGAAAATATATGTTATGAAAGATCTATATCTAGGTTTTTCTAATTTTGCATAAATTTTTTAAAGTGCTCTTATGATTTTAGCTCTCTCATCTGACAAAAAATGTGTATGTCAGCATTTAAGCATTTATTTTTATTTTTTTATTGGAAAATCAGATATATAGAGAGAAGGAGAGACAGAGGAAGATCCTCCCTCCAGTGATTTACTCCCCAAGAGGCTGCAACAGCCAGAGCTGAGCCAGCCAGGAGCCCAGAGCCTCTTCCAGGTCTCCCACGCAAACACAGGTGCAGGATCCCAAAATTTTGGGCCATCCTCGACTGCCTTCCCAGACCACAAGCAGGGAGCTGGACAGGAAGCTGGGCTGCTGGGATTAGAACTGGCACCCACACGGGATCCCGGCATGTGCAAGGCGAGGATCCCAGCTGCTAGGCCACCGTGCCGGGCCCACACGTGAACATTTGAAAAAATCATGTAAAAACAAATTCAGGTGTTTCACAATATAGTTTTAAGAGCATAACGGTACTCCCCCTTTCCCAGTTGCTCAGGTTCCCCACCAACATTTATACTTCTTGACTGTCCCACCTAAAACTTGGTTCAGAAAACCTCTGCCTTTAGCTAGTTCTACTTCCCTTCTTTCAGGCTTTGTCTAAGGTACATGTTTCATTTCTCAGCTGAACTGATTCAAGTCAGCAGTGATTTCATGCCACTAAACCCCAGGGGTGCATTTCACTCAGTTGCTTGTTGAACAGTTATTCATGAGCAACTGTCATGAGCTAGGCATCAGGCTTGCTGTGATGCACAAAGGAACAGGGCCTCATGGGGCCTAAAGGGTCATACACATGTTCAACAGATACCCATGGTTGCTGATAGTTAAATCAGAAAGTGCAAATTAGTATGCCAGCCTTGTGCTGGTAAGGTCTGTATTTCAGTTTTTTAGTAGGTGCCGTGACCTCAGTTTCATATTGAACTGTGTCAGTGGATTTCCCAGTGGATCTGGACTCAGGGAGAACCCAGTCCTTTAATCTGACTTTGAAGCTAGTGTTGCATGGCCAGATCTCTATGTTATTATAGGCTGTTTTAATTTTTATATGCTCAAATATCTGTGCTGAACACACTCAGAAACAGAAGCTGAACTATCACTTGGCGCGTGGAGTTGGAAATTAGAAAACCGCATCCACATACTCTCAAGAGAATTTATCCTCAACTAGGTCAACAGCCTTTAAGGAATCTAAATTGGCAGGATAGAAGAGAGAGCTCCCTGGTTTCCTGTGAAGGGGTCACCTGTGACACTCACATTCCCAGAGATATTCTTGCAATGGTAATGATGTGAAGTTTTGAGCCTTTTAAGATCAGCAAAATAGCTGTGTAAATACATAGTGAACTTGCTAATGAGAAGTTTAGTACAAGGGAAACAGACTCCTCAAGCACAGATTGAAAATGACAGGGTTTCCTGGCGTGTGTCTGTTATCACCCTCCTAGTTTCCTTGTGGGCTGCGTTATTCAATGTTAACATCTCCACTCTGTTTAACAGTCAAAGCAGTCCACATGAGCAAAACCAAAGACTTCCAGGAAGTGCAGTTGCAAGACCGAGGAACGTGCAGATGAATACATCACTGTTTAGTTGTGACTGTAAAATATCTTACTGGAAGTTAGCCCTCCTTGTTCAGGTTTCATTCCCTTCCCCACACCCCCCCCCCCACCTCCCGAACCAGAAGGTTCACTGAAAACTCAAGATGGATGTTAAATAAAACTCTGTGATACATTTACATCTTTTTAAAAGACTTATATGTCAAACCCTGCTTTTCTTAACTGATGGGGGAAGATGGAGAAAAAAGGGACTTCCGGTAAAAGGAAATGACCTTTCCAAATACAACATTTTAAAGCAATGCAACAGTTTTCCATACGTCGCCTGAATAAAAGTAGTGTATTTACAGAAGCCTGGTTTAAAAAAAAGATTTATATCTGGCCATAATCTCAATAAGTGAAAGTGAGGATAATGGAATTAAAAGGTAAGTTCATTTTGAGGTAAAAAATTTTTGAAGTTGAATCATACAAGCACTCTTCAAGCAGGGCTGGTAAAAGCATATATGGAAAGACTATATATGTATTGCAAAATACGTTTGTACCCAAACGAACTTATCTTTTAATTTCATTTTCCACAGTTGTACTGGAACACCCTATTAAAATTCACCCTATTAAAATTAGTTTATTCAATAAAAAGCGTAAGAAAACAGATATCCTCTGTTTCCCTTTACCAGTTCTGTTTTTATTTACAAGACAGCTCAAACTTTAGGACCACAGCTTCCGAAATTGTGTTCATGTTAATAGAATTTCACTGTCGCAAAATTTGTCACTGTTTACTAACACATTCTGGACTGCTGAAAATTATTGATCGAGAGTGAAAGAACCTCTGGAAACCTATACCAAAAAATGATGTTTCTGAAAATTTTCTCCGTAACAATTTTGGTGGCCTCCTCATGGTCGCTTCCTTTATTTCATTTTGAATCTGCCAAAAGCCATACAAGTTTTCATACTCACCTTCTCCTTATTTTTTTTTTTAAACTTGATCTGTGGGTAGTCTTGCCCTACCTAAGGTATATCCATTGGTGTGGCACAAAGCCCCACATTTTAATTCTCGAGGTGTATTGTTGTTTTGCTTTCAAGAGCTAGGTATATGTTTGCACCTGCCTCTGGCCAGTGACTCTAGTCAGAGCCCCTGATGGCAGTGGGTTCCATGAGGGAGGAAACTGCACCTGTCCTTATCACTTTAGGTCCTTAATGTCTACATTGGTACAGCTTTACCAAAAGTATATTAGCAGTGGTCCAAGCTGCTTGGAAACTGATAGGAAACTTAAGTTAGGGAAGTGTTGATCGCTGCGTAATAGTGTTTGTGATACTGTTTACTGGCATCCTTTAAACTGTCCCAGGAAGTAGCTCACTGCCTTCTCTGTGCTCCTGGTGCCTCTGACAGCACCTGCACAAGTGAATCTACTCAACTGAAGGGCACTCAATCCGGAAACATTACCTACTTCATATTTTTCCCCCAGTGTTTCCTCTGGCATTGAAAAGTAAAGGAAAATTAAATTGAATTCCAGTTCTATTAGACCAGTGTTTTCTAATGAAGAGGCCCTCTTTGCTGTAAGCAGGATAAAAAAGGCCTACAGGGGAATGGGGTCACCTACAGGAACACCTGACCTCTGAGTGAAGGTTAGAATTGCCCTTGTCAAGCAATTGTACAAATTGTTAGTCTCTTAAAAAATAAAAGGGAAACAGCAAAAATCTAAGGTCTGAACCATCAAAATCCAGTGTACAGAGTACTTGTTAACTGCCTGGGTTTTGTGCACAGTCGATTCACAATGAAATACAACCCAGATTTGGGAAGTTCCTGGTATCAGAGTAACGTCTCTTAATGCACAAGGAACTTCAATAAAGCCTACTAGTATGGGTATATAATCCTGTCAAATCCAGGAATTAATACAAGATAGAAGCTAAACTTGTCTTAAAAGCTCAACTGGTTTCATAGATTATATGACTGCGATGTCTGGTGAGACATGCAAACTTGAACTATAACAAACATGAACCCAGTGGATAGAACTGTAAAAACACAACTGAGAACAATTCATTAGAAACTGAGGATGTATATACTTTTTCCAGGAACACTCCATTTTGTAATGTGAAGTATGTTACTTGGAAACATCATACTTTACTCATTTGGTAATCCCCGGGGGATGGCATAGTGCCTGGCACACAGCAGGCATCCCTACAAAAATCAATCAAATTGTGAGTAAAATTAGTGCATGTCCTGGTTGGGAGATAAGAAATATTAGTTGTTGAAAGGCTTGTACCCTTTCCCTACAGTCTCTGCTTCCAAAAATCTTAAGTTTTCTTTTATTATTATTATTATTATTACTACTGCCTTGTTCTGTTTTGTTTTTCAGTAGCTGGTTGAGACCTGCCAAGTTGCTTTCTAAAGAAGACATGGCTGGTTAGAGATAAGAAAGCAAGACTTAAAATTAGTTCAAGTTTTCAGGGAAGGCCACGGTGTGTCTGTCCTTAGAGGTCTTGATGAGAACAGAAATAAGTCTGTGTTTATAATAGATTCTAAATATTTGTTGAATGACTTAATGAAAACCAATTCTAAAGCACTTATTTGTGTGAATGAAAATTTCAAGTGGCTGTTGAATTGACATTCTTATTCTAAAATGATTAGCAGTTTTAATTCTCATCCTCTTCATTCCCATCTTGTTGAGTTTCTGTTGTGAATGCTGTAGGTGATGGGTTTCTTGCTTGAATCTGTGCAGTCACACTAGCATCTAGTAACCTAGAATCAGAATGTGGGTCTCTGAAAGAACTAGTGAGTTCCATAAACTTGACAAGAATGAGCCAGGAAAAGAATATTCTTTGTATGCTTACTTTTGCTACATTGGTGGTATAGTAACAATATTTTTAGCTAACCATAGCCTTTCTAGGAAAAACAGGATACTTTTTAGAACAATACCTTCTCCAGTAACAACAAAAATAAGATTTCTAGAAATATGTTTGCTAAGACATCTGTTAAACCCTGTATGTTGAAAATAGAATAAGGTTTTATTAAAAGATATTTTTTAAGATCTGAAGAAATGGAGAGAGGATAACATGTTCTCAGCTGTTCTCATTATTTCAGAGATATCAACTATATATGTCCATTGCCATCTCAATTTAATAAAACATGTACATGGTTGCACTTAATTGAATTCCAAAATTTATAAAAGGAGCAAAGATCCATAAGTAGACAAAACAATCCTGAAAGAGAAATAGGCAGAAATGCATAGCATTATTATTTATATTTTTGTGAAGTCCATGATTTGGGAGCTGTGGCTTTGGTAATAAGGATAAGCAATTTTAAACCACTACCACAGTCATCCTGAGACATGCCCATATTTATAACAAACCTGATGAGTAACAGATGGACTACTAATTAGTGGAAAGAATAAAATAGTACTGAGCCAACTGCTTTTCCATAAGGAAAAATAAAATAAAAATGGACCCCTGTCTCACATGGTACATAATGATCAATTTCAAATGGATCAAAGACTTAAATATGAAATGCACAATTAAAAGGTCTTAAAGGAAATACAGAGCATATCTTTTTGTCCTTGGGATAGGGAAACAATTTAAGACATGATAATAATTCGCAAAGAGATACATGTTTATCATATTGAAAAGCTCTTGCTTCGCAAAGAAAAGACACATCATAATCTATAACACGTCTCTGCGGTTTATACATTGAAAAAAATGTATGGTGAGTCCTAATAAAATCGTAAGTCAATCCAATAATTGAGCAAAACACATGAACAAGCATTTCACAGGAATAGTCACATGAGTAGCCAATGACATACGAACATATGTTCGACTTTATTTGTAATTAGGAAAATGCAAATTTAGATGGCAATACCATTTTATACCCTCAAAATAGCTATAGTGAGTGTCAATAATTGGAGCAAAAGTAACTCCCATAAACTATACATGGAGTGTTAAGCTGGTACAATGTCTCTTCAGAAAATTAACAACACCTGTGAAGTCCAACATATGCATGACTAACACCCTAACAGTTTCCATTTGGGTAAACGCAACACAGACTGGTCTGATCATGAATATTGAATTTGAATAGAGTATGTATTTATTTGAATAGAGTGTATATATATATAGAGAGAGTATATACACACACAAGATATTTCAAAAAATTCAAAGAAGATGAGGTTCAAACATAAGTTTATTTTGGTACAACAGAATTGAGATGCTTACATAATTTCTGTCACAATATGCGTTTTCCATGAACTTTTTTGAAGTTTCATCATATGCATGGATTTCAGTGTTGTTTACAACACAATAAACTTACTGCTAACTCCATTTTCCACAGATTTTTTTTTGAAGTATTCTCAAATATGACAGATTTTCCGGTGGAACATTAACCATCTGTACAAACAGTTTAACTGCACAGAGAGCAAAATACCGTGGAGTAATGTCATAAACAGGACGTTGAGTGGGAGAAAGCAAGGCATTTTGACGCCTATTGCCTAATTCAGAAACACCAAGTTTGTCAGAGGGCGATTTCTCCGTCTATCTCCTTCTCAGGCTCTGCATGGCAGAATGAGTGTAGCTGTGCTAGCCACGAAGTCCTCTTTTGTTCATCCGTGTTTATTCAATAGCAGCAGGGAGTGCTCTGTTTCCCTTTATAATAAAATTAGATCAAATTCATTCCCATTGGCTCTGATACGTCTGGTTTAGGCCACATGTCTATCCATGAGCCAGTCACAGTCATAGGGGGAAGAGGTGACTTAGTGAGTGGCTTGACCTCATGAATGTCACTCAGCATGTGGGCTGGGAGTAGGGAAAGGGTGGGTGAAATCCTGGTGTGGATGCCAGAAGAGAGTGCATGAAGGCTGAGTTTCTAAGACAATAGATCATATTATTCTGCCCTTTTAGTAGAAGCCAATCAGTAATACACTAGTGTTACACCGTAATACACTAGTCATTGTTAGTTGCTTATGGCCTGTGAATGAAATGAAACAGCTCCAAGGACAGGTAGAAGTGAGAAAGGAATGTTTATGTTGCTGTCACAAGTTACCTAACTAGCAAGTCAGACTGGACAGATGTGAAACCGCACTCCAAGATGGTGGGTGTGGGCAGAAGCAGGATAAATCCAAATACAGATTTTTGAGAACCTAGGTCATCAACTTTGAAATCTCTTGAACAATACTTGCTTTGATTTTGTTTGGTTGACCCCCCTCTCTTACTGGTATCTTACTGCTTTCTAAAAACATACAGGAAGAACATTGGTAGATTTGTCCTGTTTTGGCATTCATGACATGACTTGTTGATTTTGGGACCTAAGATTTCTGACAACCCTCTATAGAAATTTCTATTTTTTCTTCCTTCCTTCCTTCCTTCCTTTTCCTTTCCTTTCTTTCTTTTCTTTCTCTTTCTCTCTCTTTTCCTCTTTCTTTTTTTGTACTTTGTGCGTTTTACTAAGTAATAATACATTTTGTGCTTATGAGTACATCTTTGTGGCTCTTGTATATGAGATAGTTGGCAATTCAGGAAGAATGTTTTGTTGAGCATCTAAATACTTATTCTCATAAGTACAAGTGTTATCACTAAACATGACTTTAAATCATTCCTCATTTAAGATGCGCCTGCCTAAGGCTGTTAGAAGCTGCTTTCACCCAGTGACGTGGTGTAACAGGCCTTTTGTTTTTGTGCTACCTATAAAAATCAAAGCTGATCCCTTGCACTGGTAATTTTTGTCAGCATCCATTCTGGAATAACTAAAAGCAATCCTATAGTTACTGTCAGTGACACATAGCTTTTAGAATCCCTCCTCACCCGGACTGTTTTCTAAAATTAAAGGTAAGCTTATTTTGGACACTGTGGCTAAAAGGACATTGAGCTATATGGGACTCGGTTCTTTTCCATAAATCCAACCCTGACATTTTATTTATTTTTGTACTCAAACACATTAATTGTGTTTTGCCTATATAAGTTGCATTAAACATCATCTTGTTTGTACTCCAAGCTGAAAGTCTGGTGTTAGGTTTTTGTTCAAAAGCAATACAACATGACTTGTTTCCCCATGATTTAGTGATGGAAATCTACATTTTCTTTTTCACAAATAAAATGCCTCTGGTTATTTATAAATTTCCCTAACCTTCAAGGGGGCTCTTTTGATATAAAATTTCATTTGTATTTAATGCTTTGAATATAGCATATTAGTGGATTTTGCACCAATAGCCAGATAATCAAATATTCTTAATGTGTTTTGTTCTAGAAAACTCATTTTGATTTTATTAAACTGGTTCTGAGGCACTGAAATAGTTTCCTGAAAGTAGACCTTGCTGATTGTAAAAGCCTTTTTATGTTCTCATATTCCTATAATGATCAAAAATAGAAATTCATGGATTTACCTCAGATTGAATTTCCTGATTAGATGGTGCTTTGTCCTCTTTTAAGAAGTACTTTGTCATTTTTCTCATTTCTAATGAGGAAATTGTTGTCCTAACCTAAAGCTCTCCTTAATTGTCTAGCTAGGCTCTCTCCATAAGTGCCATCTTTCTGGACATGGTCTATTTTTAGGCCATCTCCATTTTCATTTGTTTGTGACTGCTGCTAATGTTTGATTTTTTCATCCTGTCTTCCACATCATCTTCTGATATCTTTTCTGCTTGTAGTAGGTTTCTGAGAGAGATTTCTTTGCATTTTCTTGATCTTCTACTAGAAATTCTTGTGGATGACTTGGGTTTCACAACCAGGGGTACCATGCAGGAAAAGGGCTGAAACCACCCCCTGATTCCACACCCTATTTCACTGCCTTAATATTGTCTTGCTCTTCTGTTATGAGAAATTCTTCCTGGCTTCTATCAAGTCATTGGTATCTTCTTTGCAATTCTCTATTTCAAAGAAAAGGAAAAATCAAAGATGATTAGATATTAGAAGCTTCCTGACATATATACTATAATGTGGGTTTTTTTAGTTCATTTTTTGCTTTTTTTTCTTTTTTAAGGTATAGTTCAATAGGTAGGGGTGGCCTATTTCTGGGAGAACACTGGTCTTTTTACATGCAGTCTTTTTTTTTTCCTTCATAAAATTGATCCTAATGTCTCCTATGTGTTCCATTAAAATAATTCTGAAAAAAATAATGTTTAAATTAAAGCATCCTTTTTGTGTTTCTACTATAGGTGGAGACTGGTATCAGCAACTTGCAGATGAAAATATTGGAAAGTTGAAACACAAAAGTGAGCTGCCTTCCTTTTTTTGCCAGTTGTATACAAAATATATGTTGTAAAATGTTAATATGTTAGTAATTTAGGATTCTGCATGTTTTTATTTCAGTACACTAGGTGGGCCAAATAATGTTCCAGTAGTTTTGTAAAACATAGATAAAATTGTTTTCAAATAGTTCTGTCTTGCTATATTTTCCCATGCAGCATAACAAATAATATTCCCAGAGGAGGAAGAAAAATGAGAGAAAATGCATGCTTCAAAATTCCTTGCTTTGTGTATGTACAAGGAGTCAGAAAGGGTAACATGACCCACTTGGGGGTTATTTTTCTCATTGGCCTGTAGGTAACGTTGTGAATGCTTTTCATTAGCCAGAAAATTCTGTATGTCCTTTTTTTTAACTTCTTCAAGGTTTAAACTCTGATCCTGGTTTTGTGGTGCTGGTGCTTGGACAACCACAAGGCGCAAGGAGAGGGAAAGGAGAAGAGGGGCTCTGGGCCCACCTCTCTGGTGGCCTTAGGCAGTTATTTTGCTCTTTGCTAAGCACTTTCATGTGTCATCACACGCTGGCTGTCATGACCTGACACACTGAAGGAACTTGGCCCTGTGGCACAGTGAATGCTTTCTAGAGTGTTCGAAACACCAGGGTAACTTCACACAGATCATGGAAAAAGAAACTAAAGGAAACTCTTAGTTTGGTATGAAAATTTTGAAATCCAAACACTGCTTTTTTTTTTCCCATAATATGCATTTTTTGCAAACTTGTTGAAAAATTTCTCACATATGAAACCCAATCAGCTGAGCCCAGTGTTGCCTTTTTCTTTTCTGATAAATGAACTTTATATTTATGATTTTATGCCAGGCCATTTTTATTTGTTTTTTACCCAAGCAATCAGATAAGTACAGAATTAAAAATGTTAGCGCTCAATGCATTAGAATCTTGTTGCCTTGAATGTTTCATTAGAGTCATAAATATTTAATATAGTGAATACTTAGCCTCACAAAGATGAATGATATTTTAATGGAGTAAAAATCACTGTTGTGTCACAGAGTGCATCGGTGGTTGTTCTTAACTGGTAAAATAATGGTTTCCTCCTGCAGCTCTTCATGACCGGCAAGTAAGTCCCAGGAGTTTTGGAGCCTAACTCATGACTAGCATGCTGAGTGGATTAAAACTAAACACACATCTGTTCTCCTGAGTTGGCTTATTATTAGGCACAGAGATCTGGATCTGTTGTGCTTTTAGTGGCCCATGAAAAAAGTTTAAATTCAATTTCTCTTAAAAGCAGATGAAGCAGTGGAAATCAAAAGAAATTATGTAATATTGAACCCAATTCAGCTGATAATTTTTCATTTGACAGATGTAGTCATAAAATATCCCTATAACTATTTAAAAAGATTTTTAAATTTATTTTTATTGAAAAGGCAGATAGAGAGAAGGAGAGACACAGGAAGACACTCTGTTTGCTGATTCACGCCCCAAGTGGCTCCAACAGCTGGAGCTGAGCCGATCCAAAGCCAGGAACCAGGAGCCTCCTCAGGGTCTCCCACACAAGTGCAGGATCCCAAGGCTTTGGGCTGTCCTTGATTGCTTTCCCAGGCCACAAGCAGGGAGTTGGATGGGAAGCAGGGCTGTTGGGATTAGACTCAGCACCCATATGTTTTGTAGTTCTGAGCACAGTGGCCATCTCTGCCCACTCCCCGCTGGGAAGGTCTGGAATTTTGCTTGTTCTGTAGTTATATATCTGTGTTACTGAGCATACAGTGTAGTCATTGTGACTGACCTGGCTTAAATTATTTTCCGAAACCACCATTTAGTTTAGAAGAAAACATTTTTGTTAGTTGTCAGCTTCGGTGCTGGCATCATCTTCTGAAAGTCCCTAGTTGATATAAGGGAAGTATGTGACATGCCTGAGGGACTTCATTTTTTAAAGAGATCCACGATCAAATGTAAACTCCCTGGACACAGGATAGTTCTCTCTTTTGTTTTCTTCCCATGAGAAAAGCACATCTGAAGACCTATGAGAGAAGCACATCTGTTTGCTTAGAATCTCCACCTTGACGAGGTAACATTCTACCTCTGAGGTGCTTTGAGAGTGACGGGGCTACCCCCAGAGGACTGCTGAAGCCCAATGCCCAGATGATGAGTGACTCTACATGTATGCAGATATGTGGGTAGCTCCTTGGTAGCAAGCAGTCACCTAACAGCAAGGGCCACAGACTGCATGTCTGGGCTGGCTCCACAAGGGTAGCGAGTGAGTCCATTTACTCTCTGATGTCACAGACTTATGGGTAGACTTCATCAGGTAGATGTAGGAAAGCCAGAGAGTGCCTCTCTCTCCAGCTGGTGAAGGTCTGAGGCTAGGGATGTCAGCAGAAAGAATCAAAGGACCTCAGCTCTGTGGTTCTCATTTATAGAAACCTTTGGAAAATCAAAGACCTGTGAACCTATTTGACAGACTTAGCTGTTAATCTTAGAGAAACTAAAAATAGATGTTTTTTCTAGTAATATGGAGTAAGTGTGCGAGTGTTCCTTCCGCTTTAAAACTAGATATTTCAGGTAACACAAAGACAGATGATAGAAATTGTTTTCTCGGTAATATCATCCCTACATTTTAGCCTTTGTATCCTCTGCTTGTCTGCTACCCAGCTGTTTGATGGAGGGTGTCTGCAATGCAAAGATGCCAGTTAAAGTTCCAAGACACATCCAGCCACTGGGGCTGAGGGCAGCCTTGCCTTTACAGATCTCGCTAGCATTTTCTGAACCACTTGGTCATTGAACCACTTGTTGAGTAGAAGAACCTGATGGTGGAATGCTTTGAGACTTTTTAAGGATTTATTCATTTGGGAGACAGAGAGGGAGTTCCCATCAGTTGATTTAGTCCCTAAGTGTCTGTAACAGCTGGGGCTGAGCCAGGACTGAGCCAGAGACCTCAAATTCAGCTTGCATCTTGCCCTCGTGGATAGTAGAAAACACAGCCATGTTAGCCATCATTTCTGCTGCCAGTGTCTGTAAACAGGAAGTGCAACTCAGGAGCTGGAGGTGGCTGTAAAACCAAACACCGTGCTGGGGTAGGCGCTAGTGGGCTTGTTGGTAAAGGTGTGGATGAGGGCAGTAGTGGATTTTCCACCTGGAGCTCACCATGGCTCAGTGTAGACGTGCGTAGTGGCCCATGATGCCTGTGGGTCTCTCCCTGCACGTGACACAGCTCTTCTCCCAGAGGGAAACATTGCTCTCCAGTTTCCACCTCCTGGTCCCGGCCACGGGGGCCATATGCAAAAAAACACATCTGTTCTCAGAAACTGCTTTTACGTCTCTCAGAAATGTGTAGTCTTGAAGCTATAGGCTTTCAGGAATCTCAATAGGGTGGCTTTTTCCCTCTAAGACTTGCAGACAGAATGGTTAGCAGCACACTCAGCAAGGAATTGGCTTTGTTCATCCCTTCAGCTGCCTTATGGGTGACCTTGCTGCTGGGACCAAGGCCCTGTAAGTGTTTGTCTCAGTGTTGAAAGATTTGTGGGAAGGCAGCTCATAGTAGAATTTGCAGTGGCTACAGCATTAATGATTCACATTGTGGAATAAGTAACTTGTTGTATTGAGCTAGACATTGCTAATAATATAACCATCCAGCGGAATTCTTGGCAGCGTGCTGGGCGACAGGGGCTTGAAGGCAGTGTGTGGTCTTTAAGAAGTCACGGAAGTGCTTTCCTTCCATTTCTTCCATTACAAAACCCCTGGTTATCACTAAACATGGTAGTGTTGTGACGGTGATCTTTCAAAATATATAAATATTGAAAGTGCTATGTAAACTATAGTACTTATAAAAGCAGATCCCAGAATGATGACATTCAGAGAGATGGACAGATTTAGCTCGCCCTAAATTCTGGATACCTCTTTCCTCTTAAAAAAAAAAATAGTTGCTAGAAGTTTGTATACATTGAGTTTCCATGGAGACTGGAGACCAATTCTTGGAGAGAGACTTCCTTATTTGTCACCCTTTGCTGGGGAAGGACATGGGTGGGGGAGTGTTCTAAGTATTCTTGAAAGAAAAGTTATCTAAATTTTTAAGGGAGCCTTAGAATTTGTAGTTATATTTATTATATGTTTTAAGGCACTTTTTTCACATGATGGGATGATCTATTATAAAACCACTAGGCTCCAATGCTTGTCATGAACAATGAAAGTTAGCTGATTCCCGGCACAGTGCATCCTCAGTTTTGTGCAATTATGGTAACATGTGTCTGTCAAAACGTGGAGTGAGAAGGTGCTTCATGGTCAAGTAGGTTTGGCATGCCAGCAGGGCTCAGTTCCTTTTACCAACCTGCCCTGAATGCTTCAGGTCAGTCAGTGCTGTAAGCAGTTTCTCAAACTTCTTCATGCCCAGACTCCCTCCTCTGCACATCACCTGTCCCTGTTCCACCTTCCAGATTGCTCACCTGGTCCTCTGTTGGTCTGTGGAATATGGTTTATGAAGTGCAAGTCTCAGGTCAAATATGGGAAGGAGAAGCAGGCAACCATAATGCAGATGTAGACTGGAGAAGAAATGTGGATGAGTTGAAGCAACATAGAGACCTGTCCCTGTTGGATGAGCCAGGAGACAGGATGTTTGGAGAGCAAAGCTGTCTGCCTCAGCTCCCTGTACTCTGCCTGTCAGGGAGCCAACCCTTGGCATTGCTGCTTTTGGGGTCCCTCCCTTGAACTGCCCTTGGTGTTCTGTGTCTGACTTGGGGAGCATCTTGAAGTCGTTAGCTAAAGCCGCTGGCTCCAGCATCAATGAAACATGACTTAGTCATCTCAGCTCCTAGCAGGAAATGTTTCCTAGACCTTTGGCTGGTAAACTACCTCCACCGTGATACTGCTTGATGGATTCTGATGGACTTCTCAGGTGACACATTATTGAAGGAAAGTAGCATCAAGTTAGCGTCAGTTGTTCTTGAGGGCTTCGTGACAGGTGGCCTGTTTGGGGGTGTTGGTGATTCCTGGAGTGACACAAAATGCTGAGCTGTGTGTCTGATGGACACAAGGGCAAGGGAACAAGACTGATTACCCCAAATTTATGAAGTGAGTCACAGAGGCGAAAATCTGTCCATGTGAAGCAGAGTGTGACAGAAAAAAATCAAAAGTTAATCAGAACTGCAGAGACCCAAAGGAATTAGTATGGTGAGCACATGCAATGTACTAAATGTGTCCTTCCTTTGTGAATTGCCAAGTCTTTGAAAATAATGCCTGCTTCTTGTTAGTTTAGGTGCAGATTCTCAATTACATCCAAAGTGTTTGTTTATTATTTAGATCATCGATATCCTTTTCTCCTTGATCTTTTTTTTCCTGAGAAAGCTGTTTAGAGCACTCATTGTACTGATGACTTTTCAGCTTTTTTTTTTTTTTTTTTTTTGATGTGCCTCAAAACTATCTTCAGTATACAATCATGAACAAATTATTCGCTTGGCATGTAAGTAAGTGATAGCAGATCCTCATCCTGTGCAGGTTGGGTCATGGAAATGACCGAAGGCTTCATGCTTTTGACACTGGCAATTGATGATGAGCTAGAAGGACCCCCGGGGCGTGCTCAGGTTCTGTTCTAATCGGCATAGAAAGGTCACCAAAAATGCCCGAAGAGCCAGACACCTTTGGTGGTGCCAGCTGCAGGTAGCGACCCTACTTTATAACATTTGACACATTTGTACAAACACGGGATCAGAGTCCCCAAGCTCCAGACATCAGGAAAGTTGTCTAGCATGGCTTTAGAGCATCAGGCCTGTGCTGAGCAGACCGCAGCCAGCACCAGCCCCTCCTTGCCTCCCAATTCCCAGCCGTCCCCATCCCTCTGCGTTTTCTTGGCAGCAGGTGCTTCGAGAGGCTTGTACTCTGTAGCCTCCGACATCAGCACACCTTTCCTGTGTCGTTGGGAAAGGGACATTCAGGATAAAGCCCTGTCTGAGTCTGGTGGGTTTTAAAGTAATCATTGTGTTTTAAAATTGAAAGACGTGAAGCTGCAACTGATCTTAAGCCCTGCACAAGCTGAGTATTTTCTTTTTATGTTCTTTGCCTTAAAAATGTGGGGTTTGGTTTCTTAAAGTGTTCTAACATCATATATATTCCTTTGATGTGTAAAGTATAGTCATTCCAGAGCAAAGGAACTTGAGAAATTTCACAGCTTCTCATAAATGGAATATTAGAGCAGGCAGACTGTCAGTCACATATTTGCCAAATCGTTTTTCTGTTCTCTACTTTTGTGCTTTGCCCTTCCTTGGTCTCATTTCTACATCATTTTTTTAATGCTTTCATTTGGGAATCTCCTCATCACTTTTAAGAGTGCTTGCTTTTCAAAATAATCTAGACCTCCTAATATTCTTGTTTGACAAAATACAGTTTTATGCAGCTTCATTGCTTCTGAGTCTGAAATCAACCTTCCTTCCCCTTCCCACTCCTCACCCCGTCCTCAATGCTGCCTTTGTCAACAAGTCTCACAAAGTGCACCTCACCATATACCTCACCTGTTCGTTGCTACTTCCACTGCTTTGTAGAGAAACAAATGAATCGCAGACTGTCTACCACAAACTACACATGATATACTTAATTTTAATTTTACTTACTTTTTAATAGCTATGCTAATCCGGCTTTGCAGGTTATGCAACTGAAACTCTCAGAAATTCAAGTCCTTCTTGAAGCCACACGATGACCAATTTTCATAACAGCTTCAAGTATAAGTGCAAAAGCAACTCCAAGCAAGCTTTTCCCTATGGCGACCCGTGCTCCCAGCCTCCCAGCCCAGCCATACTGTGTACCTCTCTGTGTTGAACTGTGCATTGTCTTTCTTTAGTTATTCACGACTCACGAGCCTCCTGTTTAGTTAGCCCATCATCTTAGGCCATCCAAAATGCAGAGGAAGGATGTCTCATGTCTGGTCTAACATTCAAAACGATAGGTTGCTTTCTGTAGAAGCTCCCAATCCTTTTCTTTGCATCCCGAGGACAGTTGGTTTTGGTCAAGAGTTTTGGGGCCGTGAGAACGTTCTCTCCTTTCTAGTGTCACTGTGACAGGTATGCAGTGCTCTCTGAGCTCCGACCTGCCTGGGAGCTGGCAGGACAGTGACTTGCCTTGCTGATTGTCAAAGTCATGATAAATCCGCGTATGTTTCAGTGAGGTTAGTGGAGAGTCTGTGCATAATGCCCACTAGAGTGAGTGCCCGCCCTTGGCAGGCTGTCAGACAGAGCCAGAGAGCAGCAGTCATAATAATGTTATCTCAACCTTATCTGTCCTTTTAAATTCAGTCCAAATTCCTTCTCCTTTTGAAATTACTCCAACCTGATTTTATCTGCCTCCTTGTCTAAGTCACTGTATCAGTTAGCCTCTAAACAATTCACTTAGCGGTTTTAGTGGTGTATTGCCTTTTGATGCTGTTTGGGGGTCTTAAAAAGTCCTTTTTCAGGGGCCTACTTGGCTACCTTTTCTGAGTGGTGTTCATTCCTTCTGTGCTGGACTTGAGTGATTCAAAGGCAGAACCAGGACTCATGCATGGTACATAGTCTATGCCTGTGTATAACAGTTCTGAAACATTTTTGACATAAAAATGAAGAAATTTATATGCATCCATAAGAAAGCAAAAACCGAGTAGACTTTAAGCAAAGAGAGTTCGCCGGTAGGCAGCTGCATCTGGCATAAATAGCCCAATTTCTTTGTTCATGATTTTTTTTACGTTAAAAAATATGTTATTTACCCACCAAATTGAAATTTTGAAAAGATATTTTGCTCTTTAGTGTCCTTGGCTTTGGGGATATCAACATTTCCCTGTGTTGTATGTACTTCTTCCTAAAACCACGCATTATTGAAGTGATACAGTTTTTATGTATTTTATTTGTGGCAGTAACAATTTCAGTGGTTTTTTTTTTTTTTTTTTGACAATCTTTACATAGTTAGGGTAAAAAGCTTCAAACCCTACAGGAAGATAGGTAAGACAATTAGTTCCGTATTGTTTCCTTCATATATCTGATGTAAAAGGGGATTTTAAGGGAGAAGCCCCACCCAGTCTCCCACCCACCCCAGTTCCCTGATGTGGGGCATGCCCCGAGGATCTTTCTCAAGTGGTTTTGATAGTTCAACAGTTAGGAATTGCTGCCAATCTCGCCACTGCAAGCACGATGAAGTCGTTGAAGAATCCACTGATTGACATAGTCCATCTTGGAGTCTCCGTTTGCCCAGTTTTTCGCTGCCAACATATAGCTGAGGTGGTTTACTTGTTCTGTCCTCTGTCTTTTCATGATTAGAGTTCTGAGTCCAGCAGTTTGATTGGAGGGATCCCCAAAGAAACTTTGTCTGAGGTGTTCCCAGACCAGATTCCTGTATGTACTAGCAAGTACAGGGCCAGGCACAGTCCATCACCACGATCAGCTGGTGGTTGCAGTTGCTGGATTGGTTCCGTTTTCAGCCCTGTCTTCCAGTGGAACCAATGGGTGCTGCAGTCCAGCCTGATTCTGCTCAGCACATACTTGGCCCTCACACAGACCAGTGTGGGCTGAAGCCTAGTCAGAGCGACCCACAATAACCCCCTCTAGGCCCACCCCCTGTCCTGGTTTGCCAGTATGTGCAGCAGACCAGTCCAGTCTGTCCCATATCCCATTCGGTAATTGTACATGTCAGTGGGTTTTAAAGCTTAGTTCCATCTAACCAGCTCAACTATCCAGCCCTCACGGATATTGTTGGCTGCCTCTGTCTAGCCACCCCAGTCCCTGTCCTAGTTTTTGTGCCCTTCAGTGGGGGTGATAACCCAAGAGGGAGGAGCCCTCTATTTCCCTCCCAGGCTACTTCCACTCACGGATTATGCACTCTCCAGGTGGTTCTGTGGTTTAACTTGACAGAATTAGCCCCCAGTGTCAGCTTCTGCTGTGGCTAAGCCCAAACAACTTTCACCCACTCTAATTGTAGATTACACCAGTAGGATCAATCAGCCCAGCCTGGCTCTTCCTTGATCCAATCCACATGAAGCCCACAGGTGTTGTCGCCCTGCCTAGTCTGGTCTGCCCCCATCCCAGCTCCCGCTCTCCAGCAGGAGTAGCTGTCCGGCAAGGGAACCACTCCTTAATCCCCTGCCGGCTCTGCCCCCTCCCTTCCTGTTGGGCACTGCGGTCACATCTGGCACAGGCAACCTCACCTTGGCATTCCATATTGTGTACTGCTTTTGTTGCGACCAAACCTGGCTCGACCCACACTGTTCTGGTGTTCAGATTAGCCAGTGGATGATGTGAACTGATTCAGCCGGCTCTGCCCCCAACCCTTGCCAAATGTATGCCAGTGGGACTCCATCCATGACCTGTTCTGGGCTGTTTCCTTTCATGCTTCTTGCACTTACCAGGAGGGTCTGTGTCCTGCCAGAGGAGTTGCCCAGGCTCCTCCGTCAGAACCCCTCCGAATGCCAGATTTTGCGCACACCAGTGGGTCCACGAACCAGCACCACTCAGTTTACTTCCTGTCCTAGTAGGAACAGTGGCTTTTCCTAACTGGCCCTCAACCCAATCTGGCTCTGGCTGTTGGAATTTGTTCATAATTTTAAGGATGAAGGATTTTGCAGCATAACGTTGATAATTCTAAAAAGGTTTACTATCAAAGGTTTCTGATAAAATTGTCTTTTAAATTCTGGACAATTGTAAAACCTAGTTGTACATACAAATAAGTTTTTGTTTTTGTTTTTTCTTGGAGTAACTCTAACATAGGAACTATTTTTAGTTTTTTCCTAGTATTTTACAGACTTGAATCTCTTTTTGAATATTCTAATGCACAGTTGGTTAAAGCCACGGCTGTGGAGCCTGTGGATGCAGAGCACTGATTATATTTAGTGAAGGAAGAAAGGCATGTCCTTGATCTGCCAGGCTTAGCATTGCTAAATTAAATGGTGCTGTGAGATCTTTGGAAGGGGCCCTTCCTGGTGGAAGAACAGCCTTTCTGCTTGGGGTCAAAGCAGGGACTGAATCGTTGGAAACCTCTTCCCTTGCTGTGGAAAGGTATCCTCCTGTGGAATGCATGGCTCAGTAAGTGAACTTGGGGCTCTGAGCTCCCAGTGTTGCTTCCCTTTCAGTGGACCAATATTAGGTGGAACCCTGGACTGGGCTGGCCCCGACACCAGCACCGTTAGAATTCTGTAGAAAGAAAAGCAAGCACTCACCAAACACCCTTTGGAGCTTGCTCTGTGTTTAAATGGATTGTACCTGTCGTTGTGAAGTTCAATGAGCATGAGAATAGTAAAATGTTGGAGTCTCCTGATGGAGTTAGGAATTTCTTCCTTTGGAACTCAGCAAAATGTTATGCTATATTGTCCACCTAGAAACATTCAACTCTATCATGCTTAGGTTAAGAAATAAGATTTCAAAAGCTTCCCACTTTTGAGGATTATTTATGAACAGGAACTTTCCTATCTGAGAAACTTGAAGTACTTATGAAAATGATGGTCTTGCTCAGAGGGTCGTATTAAAGCAGAGAAACAGATGGTGAGAGGTTGGTTGACATAGCCTGCTGACCTGCCCCAAGATGTTCAACACATTCATCTGTTTGTCTTCCTCGTGATCTCTGACTCTCTGGAAAGACAGCCAACAAGTTTTTCTCTTGATGATTTCCACCAACTTCTCAGAAAGTCATTCAGAACCATAGTTAGATGCATCATGCATGCTTCCAGAGCTGAATTCCAACATCAAATGCTTGGCATTTATCTAGAGACAATTAACTCTCTCCCCAGCTCATCCTGTCAGAATACAGTTGGACCTCTTTATCCATGGGGGCCATATCTGCAAATTCAATTGACCACAGGTCAAAGTTATTTTTAACAAATTACATTTGTAGGAGTTAGCATTGTGATGTAGTAGGTTCAGCCAGCACCCCATATTAAACCTGTTCAAGTCCTGGCTGCTTCGCTTGTGATCTCTTCCCTGTTAATGGACATCTGGGAAAGCATCAAGTGATGGTCCAAGTGCTTGGATCCTTGAACCCATGTGGGAAACCATACTGAAGCTCCTGGCTTCAACCTAGCTATTGTGGCCATTTGGAGAATGAACCAGCAGATGGTGTCTGTATCCCTGCCTTTTTGTGTCTGTAACTCTGCCTTGCAAATAAGTCAATTAATGGGTTTTTTTTTCCAAATTACATCTGTGGGACTGGCACTGTGGCATATCAGCTTAAGCCGCTACATGCAGTGCTGGTATCCCATTTGGGCATCAGTTCAAGTATTGGCTGTACCACTTTTAGTCCAGCTGTCTGCTAACGTACCTGGGAAATCAGTGGAAGATGGCCCAAGTACTTGTGCCCTTGAACCTGTCTAGGAGAACTGAAGAGGCTCCTGGCTTCAGCCTGGCCCAGTCCCTGCCATTGTGCCCACTTGGGAAGTGAATCAGCAAATGGAAGACATCCCCCCCACCCCTGGCAGCCAGCGTCCCTGTAACTTTTTCAAAAGAAATATCTTTAAAAAAAAAAAAAGAAGCAAATTACATCTGTACTGAATATATAAGGTCTTTGAAAAAACCTTGGCATTATTCCAAGTACAATGTACTAAGAAATGCTTTGGATAGCACCTGTAGATTATATTATGCATTATGAGTCATCCTGGGATGACTGAAAGTAAACAGAGGATGTCTGTAGGTTCTCTGGAAATATGTTGACAGCCCTTTACATCGGGGACTTGAATATCCTTAGAGTTGGGTGTCTGATGGCTGTCTGAGGACTAATTCCCAGTGGATACAAAAGGAGGAATGCAGTAAGCACTTGCTCAGTCAGTGGGCTGAGTTGCGGAATCTCTGGCTTCAGGAAAATGTGATTCACAAGTGAACCATTGACAGCAATAACACATACTCTGTATCTTTGATTTAAAGCACCAGTGAAGACTTACATTTCAATGAGTATAAATAAAATAGTATATGTTTGGGCAGAAAGATCTTAAGACAACCAAGACATTTTCTCTTCTAGTATTCAAAGAACATTCACGTTGATGAAATCTTTTCTCTCCCTCTCTCTCATCCCCACATTCAGAAGTCTCAGTGGTACTGATAGAGTACCTTGAGCTATAATAGTGACCCTAACTCAAATTTGGTGTGGCAAAAAATGAGTCACTAAAGCACTCTAAAGGGAGAGCAGCCCTCAAGGTACATTGATTCAGTGATCCAACAACATTATGAAGGCTTGCACTCTTCCCTCCTTTCTGCTGTCTCGCTCCTGGGCAGATTCCTCTAAATGGTCTCTGGATGGCTGTTATTCACAAATGCAGTAACCTATTCCTTTGTCCACATGTATCAGGAGAAAGAGCAAAAACTTCCCAGCCATTCAGCGCAAGTCCTTTCTTACAATCTGTTGGAAGCAATTTACATCAAGGAAAGTAATAACGGTATTAAGAATGCCAAATAGATTGGCTTATATTCATCAGGACCCACCCATAGAGCCAGGGATGCTCTCAGCTTCACCTGTACCCCATGGCAGTATGCAGAAGGGATGGGGTGGATAACTCAACAAAGCACATTATTGAGAACAAAATGTGGCCATTCATGTGTGGCTGTTGTTCTGAATTATTGCTCTCCTTTTGTTTTCTAGTTGAAACCCACTTCTGAGTATGACATCAGTCTCAGATGCTCATCCCTGTAGACTGTTGCAGAATCTGCACCCTTACACAGCATTCCCTGAGTTGTTTTTGGCATCCTGACCTAAGGGAAAGGGAGTTTCTCATGTAAGGAACAGGTGTGGTGATGTCTTTATCTTCTGGTCTAAGTTGCTGACTTCTTGACCGGATGTCCTGGTCAAGCAGCTGACAGGGACCTTCCCTGGTCCATTTTTTCTTTGTTCTTTAGTGTGCTGGAGTCATGCTGAATTCTGTGTGCACTTGGCAGAGATGCTCTTATCCCACTATTTTCGGTGAAAATTTAGCCTAATAAAAATGCTCTAAGCTTCTTCCACTAATTTTAGTATTCAAGAATGGGCTGTGGGGACCAGGCTGGGAGAAACTAAAGTTGTAGAGGAGTTGCTGAGGATGACTTCAGAGTCCTGACTTGGATGGTCAGGTGGGAGGAGGCTGTAACCAGGCTCCCTGTGGGACTTGATGCCCAAGTGAATGGAGCAATGGCAGTGATTTGGAACCTTAGGTACCTTTTGAAGTGTGGTAGCTATTGGGAAATGTGTTCGTGACTTCAGACTTTGACACAGGGCTCAGAGAGATTGAGAATTCAATCTGTTTACAGGTTGCAGGTCACTTACCACCTGCTACTGTCACCACAGGACAAAATTCTTTTGTTCTACTTTCCCAACAATATTACATCACTGGAAGACAAAGCCTAAAGAAAAAAGAATCCTTCTCTTCCTGCCTGTGTCAAGCACTTTAATGATTTGATTTAATAATTAATGTCAAGGCTGGATGGGAGGCTTTCTTCCTACTGAACTATTTTTCTCAGTTCTTGAATCTACCAAAATTAGAGCTGCTGGAGAAAGGCTATTTTTCCTCTTGCTAAGAAATAGATGACAAAACCCCAATATTAGCGTCAGTTCCTTTATTCCTTAAGGTTTGACAAACCAGGGAAACTTGTCAAGGATGTAAGACCTCACTACAGAGTTCAGCTACTAGAAAGGTACAGTTGAAGTTGAAGAGTTGTAGTGTACAAACTTGGCCTCGGTGGGCCTACGTGTTCCCATTCAGAGCCTTGCATCTACTTCTCCTATAGAGTATTATTTAATAGATGTTGGATATCTTCTTTATTTTTGAAGACTTATTTATTACTTGAAAACAGACAGGGAGGGAGGGAAGGAGGTAGAGAGAACTCAATCTTCCATCTGCTGTTTCATTTCCCAAATGACTGCAATGGTCAGGAATGGGCCAGGATGAAATCAAGAGTGAGAAGCTTCTTCCAGGGTCTCCCATGTTGGTGCAGAGGTGCAAGGACTTGGACCACATTCTGCTGGTTTCTTTGGCAATTAGCAGGGAGCTGGATCTGAAGCAGAGCAACTAAGACACAAACCTTTAAACCACGACACCAGCCCCATCCTTTCTACCCACATTGGAAATGCTCCAATTAGAATAAGAATTCTCCATTTAAAGAAAAAGGAAAAAAAAACCACATTACAATAGACGTATATCGCTTCTATGGAGTCTTCCTTCTAACTGGCTGTACTCTGGACAAAAACCTAATGCAGCTTCCTGGACAAAATACTTAAGTAGCCAAGTTGCCACCTTTCTGCAGTCCCATAGAACTGTGGTTGTCTGAAGTCAACCGATACATTCAGGTTGGTGTGTTGCCCAAAGAAGAGAGCTTAGGAACAAGGGTAAACTTGCCTTCCTCTCATCCAGTGAGGTCATCAGAGAATAGTACTAGCTTCCACCTTCAAGGATTTCTGGTTGAGGCCCGCAGTGTTTCCTGTCAGGACCAATCCCGTACCCTTCTGCTTCAGCCATGTCAATCCATTTGCAGCCAACTTGCAACTAGTTAGCATTTTGTGCAGGTAGCCAATGTGCCGGGTGTCTGCCACTATTGGTGCCCACCTTAGTCATATGTAGCTATTCATTTTAGACGCAGAGAAAACCTGGCCCTAATTGTTTCATGTTACAGGTCCAGATCTGGTGATTAAATTTGAGCAACAAATTTATGTCAGAGACTGAACTGCAATAAGGGCATCTTATCCTCCAACCTAACACAGTCACCATCAGACCAACTATACTTATAAGATAATTTCCTCCTGAATGAAGTGTTATATGAAAGCTCTTGAAAGGATAACAAAAAATGGAATTCAAAGGTACAGTTATTTTGGTACAAACATTTTTTGAATCTATAAATGGTTCTTTTATAAAACATATTTTCAACCAAATTTTTGAAGAAGACCTCTTATGCACAAGGGCCCTTCAGAAGTTCACAGAAGATGTAACTAAAAGATAAATCAGTTTGTGCAAAAAAAAAAATTGAACTGCTTCTGAGCCTTTTGGCCAAGATCAGGTGTTGAAATCTATGCTGATGGGAGTCTTCAAAAGCTCATAGAACATGCAGGACTTAATCATTAGTTGTTTTAAATACAGTGTTGTTGTAGACAAGACTTTAGATTTAGCTATTTCAAAGTCAGAGTTAGAAATAAAGAGAGATCTTCCATTCTCTGGCTCACTTCCTAGGCAGTTGCAAGGGCGAGGACTGAACCAGACCAAAAGTCAAGAGTCAAGAGCTTCATCTGGGTCTTCTGCTGATTTCCCATGCCATTAGGAGCAAGCTAGTTTGGGAGTGTTGCAGCCAGGACATCAATTGTTCCCTTTTGAGGTGCTGGGCCTCACAGGAAGTGGCCTTACTCATTTCAGCCACAATGTCAATCCCATAGACATGATTTTTTAAGAGTTTCTAGATGTAAGTTTGTGGATACTTAGTCTTTGACTAAGACTATACATTGAGAAGGCATTGAGTTTAAGTTTTATTTATTTGAGAGGCAGAAAGAGAGGAGGGTTCTTGCATCTTGGGGTCACTCCTGAAAGCCTACAATGGCTGAGGCTGGGCCAAGTCAAACTCAGGAGCGAGGAACTCTCAGTCTCCCACCTGGAAGAAAGGGACCTAAGTATTTGAGCCATCATTGAGTACCTCCCTGGGTGCACCTGAGCAAAAGATGAATTGGAAATCAGTCTGGGATTTGAATCCAAGCATTCACATGTGGGATGCAGGTGTCCTAAGCGGTAGCATCTCTGCTGTAAGGTGGCTGCCTCCACAGTCTGTTTAAACCACCTAAGTCTTGTGTTTTAACAAACATCTGAGAACCAACACTGTGTATTGTTAGTTCAACTGTGAGGTGGCGACTGGGGGGCCTTCTGTCTGTTGTACACAGCTAATATTATGAAATGTCTCAGGAAAGAGTAGACTGAAGCGCGGAGCCCCATGACGACCTTCCAAAGTCTGCATTTTCTTTGTTTCTGTCCGTCTACATTTTCATACTTGCAACAGATGTACTTAAACATTGCTTTATTAATTCATCCAGAAGTTTTGAATTTAAACTAAATTTGCATTAAAATCACCTAGGGGAAATACAGCCTGATTTTTCTCCTTTGAGCTGGCGAACTTGTACAGAAACTGAATTCAGGAATCTGAAAAGGAATGAAGCCGTGGAAAGCAGGCTTGACTTTCCCGTAGAATTACCCAGGATAGTAAATTCCCCAGCAGCAAGCTAAGTTACTACCTTCTTGTAGATGACTACTTCTCCCTGGAAAAGACTTCCTAACCAACAGGTCTAAAGGTGATAAAAAATTCTTTTCTGTTTGTGGTATGTGTCTATGTACAGCGAAAAGTGGATACATAGTGACATGAAGTTCTCATATGCAAAGGTACTTCAGAAAGTTTGTAAACAAATGGAATTTGAAATTTATTTTGGTGCCAAAGGTTTTCTTATTAAATACTTACGTAACATTTTCTTAGTATGCATTTTCTTTTTTTTTGAGCATTTTTTTTGTAAAGATTTATTCATTTTTATTACAGCCAGATATACACAGAGGAGGAGAGACAGAGAGGAAGATCTTCCGTCCGATGATTCACTCCCCAAGTGAGCCAAAACGGGCCAATGCGCGCTGATCCGAAGCCGGGAACCTGGAACCTCTTCCAGGTCTCCCACGCGGGTGCAGGGTCCCAATGCATTGGGCCGTCCTCGACTGCTTTCCCAGGTCACAAGCAGGGAGCTGGATGGGAAGTGGAGCTGCCGGGATTAGAACCGGTGCCCATATGGGATCCCGGGGCTTTCAAGGCGAGGACTTTAGCCGCTAGGCCATGCCGCCGGGCCCTTAGTATGCATTTTCATGAACTTCTTGAAGACCCCTCATTTGTATGGGATTGCAATTTTTGCACCAAAATATCTTTTAATTAAATTTCGTATGGAGTTTTTATTTTTTTTGAAGATTTGTTTATTTTATTACAGTCAGATATACAGAGAGGAGGAGAGACAGAGAGGAAGATCTTCCGTCCGATGATTCACTCCCCAAGTGAGCCGCGACGGGCCGATGCGCGCCAATCCGAAGCCGGGAACCAGGAACCTCTTCCGGGTCTCCCACGTGGATGTAGGGTCCAAAGGCTTTGGGCCATCCTCAACTGCTTTCCCAGGCCACAAGCAGGGAGCTGGATGGGAAGTGGAGCTGCCGGGACTAGAACCAGCGCCCATATGGGATCCCGGGGCGTTGAAGGCGAGGACTTTAGCCGCTAGGCCACGCTGCCGGGCCCTGTATGGAGTTTTTAAAGTGCCCTTGTATAAATACTACTTTTAAGGGATACAGTAGTGAAGACTGACTCTGAAAAAACGGTTGTTCTTGGACGTGGAAGCTTTATGCGCCTTACAGAAGGCTCCATGTACCCGGAGGTTTCTATGTCTTGCTGCCCACACAGACTGAATGAGAACTCGACTGTTGTTTGTGTCTGCCAAAAACAGACCTCAACCATTAGCTATCATACCTGTAACTTTTGCCTAAAACAAAAAAAGTTATCATGGGAGACTTTACTAACCAGAGCATGCTGCAAGCAAAATGCAGAATGATTTGTGTTTTTGTGGTTGCCTGAAATATTTTTAAAAACCTTCAAAAAAGGAATTTCCATTTTCTTAGAGAGCTGTGAGTTTTCTTTTGTCAATTTCTAGATTTGTATGTGTGTATATTCTGAGTTCTTCAGTAAAATGCAATGGTCCATTTGAAAAATTATTCCCACATGAAGCATAGTTTCTATTATTGGGTAGTCTGCAGTGATCTTTGAGTGCTGAACTCTTCTTTGATCCGTTAGAACATAGTGGTCTCCATGGAGTCTGGCTGGCGGGTGACCAAGTCAAGAGTTCAGCATTCCAGGCAGCTGGGAGCAGTGCTCCCAACCAGGCCTGACCTGAAATACCGATACAAAGGACTTTAAAATCAGAACACTTTCTATGCAGGCGCTGAAAGCAAGTGGACTCTTTGCAGGGAGAGGGTACATCAAAGGTTAAAACATTGTGTCATTTATTTAGATTTTTATTTATTTCTGCGAAAAAATATTTTATCTGAAGATACAAAGTATGTTTCCCTAGTCCCCCTAATTTGTACTACATAATGCAAAACAGAATTTCTCTTATTTGAACTTAAATGCAAATAAAATAGGAGCCAAATTATTGTGCCCAATGTATTTGCTACATCTGGCAATGATCTTTGAATTTTATGGTAGTGACGACTCAAAGCAATTGTTAATCCACATTTATTTTTAAACATTTTAACTTAAGCCTTCTGCTCAGGGCTTGGTGCTTCCCCCATGTTGCTCTGCAGGAAAACCTAAATTAAGATCATGGTAAACAACTGATGGTCATCTTTAAACCTAAACATTTGCCCTACTACACTGCGGATTCAGGGAAGACAAAAGATTTCTGATTTAGAGTGAGCCCTTGAATAAAGGAAGGACACACTTGTAGATAGCTTGGATGTGTTTTTGTTGCATGAAATTGAGTAGGAACAAGGACGAAAGAGATGTTGTGTGCGTGGGTGTGTGGTGGAAAAGGCTTCTCCTGCGGTGGTGTTTGATTTGCTGTGAATCCCTGCTCTGACCTAGTTTAATGTCTGAAACTGCTCGAATCTGGGCTTTCATCTGCGGGAAGAATTAACCCACCAGCTGACATGTAAACTCAGGGGATGTTCTTTGGGGTTACATTTTTGTCTTACTTTCAATACCTTTCTTATTGTCAAAGACACTTGAACTATTTATTTCGTTCTTGGGCATCATCCAAAGAATGGTTCTGAAACTTTAATCAGATTCTTAGCCAAAGTGTTCATGTTGACATTGTTCTAGCCCAGATTTTGATTCTAAAATATACTTCTAATTTCCTTTTGAAATCATTCCTGAGATAACTAAGGGATTTTATGATATTTAAGGAAAACACTGGCTTTATTAATTTTTCTTGCTGTCCCTCAATGAGATAGTTGCTTATTTTCTCCATAATCCACATGGATTTGGATAGAAGAAAAAATATTGTCACATGTATTTTCACATGTGTTTTCAAAGTAAATAGGCAATAAGGAATCAATTGTCAAAAATCAGTAATATTGACTATTTTTGTAATAAAAATTTCTCAAGGCAGTTCTTTTTTTTTAAGATTTATTTATTTTTATTGGAAAAGCAGATATACAGAGAGGAGAGACAGAGAGGAAGATCTTCCATCCAATGATTCACTCCCCAAGCGGCCGCAATGCCTGGAGCTGAGCCAGTCCGAAGGCAGGAGCCTGGAGCTCTTTCGGGTTTCCCACGCAGGTGCAGGGTCCCAAGGATTTGGGCCGTCCTTGACTGCTTTCCCAGGCCACAAGCAGGGAACTGGATGGGAAGCAGGGCCACCGGGATTAGAATCAGCAACCATATGGGATCCTGGTGCGTGCAAGGTGAGGACTTTAACCACTACACTATCGTGCCTGGCCCAAGGCAGTTCTTTTTTGATAGCCTCTCACTGACCCCTATCTCATGGCTTTTAGAAGGAATATGATTCATTTAATCAGTTTGTAAAGACACGTATTAAAGTTGTGTTCATAGCAAAGGATGTATATTGTGTGTGTGTGTATCTCACTTATTACTACTTAGATCTGTTCTCTACCTGCTATTGACCACAAGTTTCTCCCATGATGAGTGCCGCGCTAGAGTTGTTCCAGCATGTCAATTCTAAAGCTCAAAGTGATTTTAAAAACAAGAGTGTTTGCATTTACTTGCCCATAGAACCTTAGTACCCTAGAATTGTGAGGGAATTGGATCCCAGGGAAGAATCATTATGGGCAAGAGAACCAAAGCCCAAAACCACTAAGGGCTTGGTTGACTAAGGAATCAGTGCCAGCTTTGTCTGTCACACAGGCAACATGATGGAAGGACTTCACGTGCCAGGCACTGTGGAGGGAGCTGAGTACAGAGATTCAAGTATAAGTGACACCCATGCAGAGTTGAGGCTAGTGAAGTAAAGTGATGGTTTTCAAAGCCATAGATCAAGTGTCTGATTCCAACTCAACGATGAATGGAGTGGGTTAAGAGCATAGGGTACTCAGAGTGTGGATTCTGATCAGCAGGAGGAGTTAGTTAGAGGTTAGTTAGCTCTGAAGTTGGGGTGGGAAGGAAAGAAAGCTTGAGCTGAATTAATGAAAGCCAGAATGAGAGAGCTAATGAGCAACAGAGAACAGGGTGGAGAGAGAGCTGAGAGCTTTGTCATGCATAACCTTGCTTTCCATGGCTTTTGTTGTTAATGAACCACGGACACACTGATAGGAGAGTGATGTCATTTAGCTAAGTTTTATGAAGATCCACACTCTTGCTGTGAAGAAAATGAACTGCAGACAGTGGAGTGGAAAAGGGTAACATGTAACAGACCTCATGTTCTGGGTCAGTCAGCGGATGACAGGAGGGCCCAAGACTGAAAAATTGAGCTTTCTGGCCACATTGAGGATGCTCATTCATCATTTGGGTAATGAAAACTTAGGTGATTGAAGGAATGAAAAGAGGAAAATATAGTTATGTATTGCTTCTTTGTAGATGCTTAATTTCATTTCTACACACATAATTTTACAATGACAGGGAGGTGAAAATTCCTGTGTTTCCAGGTTGGGTGGAAGTCAAGGGCAGCATCCACAGAGACAAGTGAAGGTATGATTTAATAAAGTAACTGCTGCCTTCTGTTGCAGTGCCTTCTCCGGAGATGTCTGCAGATAGGCTTGCAGCATGGCGTTTGCCCCTAACAGCAGGAAATAAATTAATTCAGCATTTTCTGCTACATATCAACTCTGCTTATTTTTTGCCCTCAAATTACACACTCTGGCAAGATTTCTCACTTGCTAAAGCATCTAATTATTGTGTTTGGCAGTCATGACTAGTTGCATTATATAAACAAATGCCTACTTCAAACGTTGAAACTTATTTTTTTCATAGTCTGCCAGAAAGTGAGACTATTTGATGTGCAGTTAGGATGCTGTCTTTCTGATTATATAATTTAGGGCTGGGAGTAGTTTGGGTATTTATCTGCAGTTCTTATGCTGCAGAAAATTAGCCTGTAGTGTCTTCTCAAAAATGCAAATCCTCATGCATGTACTCTAAAAAATATGTTTAAGATAATCTCCATCAGTAAGAGACCTTTGCATCTTCCACCGTATGCACATGTCTCCAGTACCAAATTATCTTGAACATTCTGTGTAATTTTAACCTCTGCACAGATGTAGCTCACTTGAACCCCATCTTACTCACAATAGAATCCCCAAGGGTTTAGATGGAAGATGCTGTAGGCAAACTCAATTTTCTCCTTCCTGTCTGTGTAGAGTGCTTGCTATCCAGTGCTTAAACACCTGCAAGAATTGTGTCCAACATTGAGACAGAGTGGACCAAAACACCACCTGCAATGCTGACATCCAACATGAGCACCTGTTTGAGTCCTCGCTGCTCCACTTCCATTCAGCTTTCTGCTAATGCTCTGGGAAAATCAGTGGAAGATGGACCATGTACTTGGGCCCTTTCACCCATGTGAGGATGTAGATGAAGCTCCTGGGTTCAACCTGGCTCAGCTCTGACTGCTGTGGCCATCAAGGGAGTAAGCAGGCAGAGGCAATATCGCTTTCTGTGTGTGTAACTCTGATGTTCAAATAAATAATCAGAGAGAGAGAGAGAGAGAGTTAAGTGTATATTCAAGAATTCCTCTCAGCTAACCAGGCTCTAGGACACTGTATACACCTGTATTCAAACAAAACATCGAAGAAAATTTTTTTCTAAACACACGCACACACACACACACACACACACACACACACACACAGTATTTAGCCATGTGGATTTATTTGAGGAAAAGTGGAGGACCTCTGGATGCCTGTCGTCCTCTCAGTCTTCATGATGGCCTTTGGCCGCCTGTCTTCAAACCTGGTCTGTAGTGCTCTTGTTCACAAAGTTGACCCTGCGGCACAGCAAAAGTCTGAGTCATCAGGGAAAGTTAAATTACAGTTTAGATGCTGCTCTCACTTACTTACTGAGTTGGGAACTTGCATAACTCCGTCTAGGGGGAAAACATTAACAAGGGTTGAAAGAAATTTCTAGTGTTAACCCTAAAGTTACCAGAAAATTCAGTTCGACGGACCTTCTCATCCCTTGAGGAATTTGTCAGATTGCTGTTTTATTTATTCTGATAATAATGACAGAATGAATGAGTTCAGAGTCCAATTTCTCTTTGCCCTGTCTCAGACTCAGCCTGCTACCAGGGAATTACATAACCTCATATGAGAAATAGATCTGCCTAAATGAAGACCAGAGATTCAGTCAGGTTCAAGCTGGCTTTATCAAGTATTGCATGCTTATGACACTTGCATTTTACTTCTGCTGCAAGTTGCTTGAAGTTGCTGATGCCAGATCACACCTCAGGCACTTCCTAGAAAAGGTGCACAGTAATGAGGAATATTTTGCTACTTGAAAATGTAGTGGCAAACTCAGAACTTCTGGTGAACTGACGTAGCACATTAACCAAAAAGTATTTAATAATCAATGGCAACCTTTTGGGGGCTCACCATACACCAGGAGTCAAGAGTAAGTTCTTTGCATGGACCTGACATTCTTCTTCTACCACTCTATGGTAACAGCTCCTGAACGTCATCTTCCAGCTCTCGTTATTTATTCATCCACGGGAGGTAAACTTGTTGGACTCACGAACCTGATACTGTAGTTTGGATGTGGCTCCTGTGGTAGGCAGAGAGTTGGCTCTCAGTGTCACAATATTGAGGCTGTGTGGCACCTTTCAGAGTTGGAGGTCTGGGGCCCGGCAGCATGGCCTAGCGGCTAAAGTCCTCGCCTTGAAAGCCCCGGGATCCCATATGGGCGCCGGTTCTAATCCCGGCAGCTCCACTTCCCATCCAGCTCCCTGCTTGTGACCTGGGAAAGCAGTCGAGGACGGCCCAATGCATTTGGGACGCTGCACCCGCGTGGGAGACCCGGAAGAGGTTCCAGGTTCCCGGCTTCGGATCGGCGCGCACCAGCCCGTTGCGGCTCACTTGGGGAGTGAATCATCGGATGGAAGATCTTCCTCTCTGTCTCTCCTCCTCTGTGTATATCTGACTGTAATAAAATGAATAAATCTTTTTAAAAAAAAGAGTTGGAGGTCTGTAGGTCATTAGGGCCACTGCCCTTGGAAGTGACTTTGGCACTGCAACTTTCCTGGCTTCCTGCTTTTAGCTGTGTGCTCTGGCTGTCATGTGCACTGCACGGTGGTCATGCCCCAGAAGGTGATGCAGCCTCGTGAGAAGAAGGGGGTCCTTGCAAGAAGCTGTGCTATACTATTTTGACTTTCTGCCTCCCAAACTGTGAGCTCAAGATAGCTCTTTTCTTTATAAACTCAGGCTGCACCAAGTATTTCGTTATAAGAACAAACAATTGACATTTGCCAGAAGTCATATGGTTCACAACTAGCAGAATTAGTACTTGTACTCATATCTGTCAGACACCAAAACGTTTGCCTGTAACCACGTGCTCCACCTGCCAGGCACGGAGCAGTGTCTGGCAGAGGGAGCTCCTCCAGCTGTGTCTCTTGGTTTCCCATGCTGCTGGTGTGCCTGGAACATCTTGAGTCTTTCATCCACTTTCTGTGATGGTTTTATTTTGGCCTGCTATCTTTCATGATAAGATGTCAACTTTGCAGTGGGAGAATAGGCACGAGAATGTCTTACATCTAGGAAGGTGAAATTACATATCAAAAATGAAGCTAGGTGAACACTGCTTTCAGATATCATGATCAAATACCTATAAAACAGGTGAATCCAGAAAAACACTACTAAAGTAGAAGTAAATATAAACACAGGATCAAAAAGAAAAAACTTTCCAGGATTCAGATCACCTGTCTTGTAGTAGGTCTTGCAGTGAATTCCCAGTGAAACCAAGAAACCTAAATCTCCAGTAACAGCTTTGCTGTGATAGAGGAAAAGAAATCGAAGGAATGGATGGACAGATGCATTTATGCAAGATTTAAGACCTTCTAAAGGGAAAGCAAAATGAAGCAACAAAATAGCAAAATATGCACATGGAAGAAATTAGAGAAATATATGTATCACATATCACATAAATATGATATGAAGCATATATGATATATATCATATGCAATGTATAATACCTATAAGAAATTAGAGAATATACATGTGAGTATATCAGAGTCTAACTTGAGCAAGGATGTAAACAGAATAGAAAATAAATAGAAAACCAAATATGAAGACATAGTCAATCTAAACGAACTTTAAAAGGAAGACAATATATACCTTCCAAGTGAACAGAACTCAAAGGGCCCCCCTAGATAGGTTGTGTGAGAAAGCAGATTTACTCATGTCTTAGTGCTTGAAGTGTAAATTATCTCCAGTCTTTTGGAGAAATCATAAGAATGGAGCCTTGTCCTCTGAACTTACAGTGCCCTTTCTGGGGATGGATCCCAGGGGAATCATGAGCTAAGCATTTGTTGAGCAAGGGCAATGCTACAAGCTGTGAAACATGGAGTTGAAAGTTTTTTACCAGAAGGAACAATGCAATTCAAAAGTGCTAAGTGAGACACTTTCAAAATGCCTTCATGGAATTCTTTATACTCGGAAAAGATAACTCATCATCTAAGGCCAGGGGGTTTGTTCTGCTGAGTGATCGCAGGACCTCACTGCCCCGCACTCCAATTCCTGTGTGTCTTGACAGCCCACTTCATCCTGCAGGGGTTCGTCTGCACCCCTGACACCTTCACTCAGGCTATCACCTCTTGGTTGGTCTCTCTCTGTACTTGTGCTTACAGACTCCCAGCTGTCTTCCAAGCTCATGAAGAGCCTCCTTTCCAACACGAAGATTTGGTCTTGGTCATGGTATTCCTCCATCTATAACATCAAGTTTGAATTCCTTATTAGATGCACGAGATCCTCCTTGGCTTGCTTCCTGCTCACCTCGATCGTCTTGTCTCTTTCTTCCCCCTTTCTACCCCGTCCCCAAAACATGCTGGTTCTACTTTACTGCTTTGTTTTAAGTTCCCCCAAAATAAGGAACCTGAGTCCTTGCACATGGCACTCCACTCCCTCAATGCCCTACCGTGCCACTCCCCAACCCCCGTCTCTAGACTGGATGGCTCCTCTTCAGGACTGTTTGTTCTTTGGACTCAATTCATACAACATCCCTCCAGGTACGTCTTAATGCTATAAGCCTCTTCCCAACACACACAGGACACAGAGAGGCGACCCTAGGTGAGGTTCCCTTGGGGAACCCATGACCCCCATAATACTTGCTGCATGGCTCCTCCATAGAAGGTTGTTTTCACCAGGAAAGTAATCCTAAATCTAAAACCTGTTGTCTGAACAGTCATTTTCCACTTAACTTGGATCAAAGTGTATTAACTTGTCTCATAGTGCTGTATTCATGGCAATACTGTCTTCATACTGTTTTATTTATAATAGTACCCACATCCATTTAAAATTATGGGTCAGAGTTGTATTTCTATGCTTATTTCCTTGTGACTGCACAAGCTAACACAGGTTTGAAAATGGCCAGGTTTATGAATCTCCAAAAGGTATGATGGAAAAGGAAGGAGGGGAGAGAGGCCTCCAATGTATCCTCAGAGAGATTTGGATCATCTGAGGGAAATGGGAAGTAGCTGTGCAGGAGTAGACCTCCTTAAAGGTATTCCACTCTGGGACTTCACCAATTGCCATATATGAAAAAATCTGTTTAGCCAACTGTTCATTCATGTAAAAGTCTCGTTGCAAATGTTTCATCAAGAGTAAAGAAGGGAGAATTATAAGGCCTTTCCTTTTTATTACATTTTTTTAAACTTCATTTATTTGAAAGGCAGAACAGAGAGGGGGAAAAGGATGAGGGAGAAGACGATGGAGAGGAAGGTGGGGGTGGTAAGAGGGAGAAGCGAGAATGAGGGCGAGATCTTCAGGTGCTGCTGCCTCACGCCCCAGTGGCCACAGAGTGAGTGGTACTCCAGCTAGCACTCCAAAGGGAATGCCAACTTCACCATCAGTCAATTTAAACTGATGCGCCATACACCTGCCTTTCTAAGGTCTTAAGTTTGTTTTCTTGCCATTAATATAAGTAGCACTTTTGACACCTTAAACGTAGCTATGAATATTAGCTGATACCTGAAGACAAAATGCAGCACAAAACTCAATACAGTCCCCCTACTTTTTGTGGCCAAATGTTTATCCAGTCCCTGGATAAACTTCAAAATTCTATCAAATGAGCTTGGAGAAATATAATTCCATGTACTGTAAATAACTCTTTTTAACCACGAATTTTAAAAAATATACATATTTATTTCAGATGCTCTGGTAAATGCATGTTTTTATATTAGATTCAGCCTGAATTACAAATCTTGACCCAATCTAATTGATGTAAATGGTAGGAATTAATTTTGTGCAAGAGAGATAAGAGCTAATCCAAATCAATCTACGCGTTGTAATTTACCGGCGTATGCTTTTTTTTAAAAGGGAGAAAAGTGCTGGTATGTTCCCTGACTTGAGGTACTTAGTAATCCTTTTTATTATTTTTTTTTTAATTATTTATTATTTAACTTCAGTAATTACATTGTATTATGTGACACAGTTACATAGATACTTGGGTTCTCCCACCCCTCCCCAAACCCTCCCACCATGGTGGATTCCTCCACCTTGTTGCATAACCACAGCTCAAGTTCAGTTGAGATTTATTTCCCCATTGCAAGCGTATACCAAACATAGAGTCCAGCATCTTATTGTCCCGTCAGGTTCAACGGCTTCTTAGGTATACCCTCTCTGGTCTGAAGACAGAGCCAGCAGAGGAGGTACTTAGTAATCCAACGGAGAGTTCCATAATGTAATGGGCTCCAATTTAAGGGTAGAATTAGGAGAAACGAACAGATGGTTGTTTCCAAGGGCCGAATGTTCAGACTGTTGGAACTTTTCTGATGATTCACAAGCAAAATAAATGAATGTAAAAATTAAAAAGACAGCAAGTCTAGCAGCATTTAAATTTAGTTGCGTGAGTTTTGTGATATTGGGCTGTCATTGATGCAGTTTTTAAAGCCCACTCTCTCAAATGGCAACTAACCTTAAGCTGGTAGTCATCTTAAACTCAATCTCCTTTTGAGAAAATGAGATAGAAACCCTGAATAGAAGGGAAGAATATATGAAAATTTTTCTACAAATTCAATATTTGAACAAATTCCTCTTACTGTATATGTAACTGGAGTCCATCCACATGGATATTCTCCCTACCTTACTCTGGTGTATGGAGAAAGTAAATGGAAATCACTTTCACCATGTTTTAAGGTCTTGGTTTGAGAAGACCCCACTGCCTTAAATTTCTTTCTTAAATATCCATTTACTTTTATTGGAAATGTAGATTCATAGAGAGAAGGAAAGACAGAGAGAAAGATCTGTCTACAGATTCATTCCCCAAGTGGTCTCAACGGCCAGAGCTGAGTTGATCCAAAGCCAGGATCCAGGAGTTTCCTCTGAATCTCCCACGTGGTTGCAGGTCTCAAGGCTTTGGGGCCATGCTCTACTGCTTCCCAGGCCGCATGCAGGGAGCCGGTTGGGAAGTGGAGTAGCCTAAACACAAACCAGTGCCCATATAGGATCTTGGCACTTGCAAGGCAATCATTTAGCCACTAGACCATCATGCCTGGTCCTGTGATTTGTTTCTTAAGTTGCTGTGCTTTTGATAAAGGACAGCCTTAAGAGTTGCTAATATATTTAAACCTACATCTTAATTTTATCATGTATTTGCTGCTGCAGAGTTTTTTCTTGCATTTTATGGCGGTGTTCAGCCATACAGCATTTCCAGGGGCAGAGAATGTGACTGTGGAACTGCAGCAGGAGATACATATGAGCCACCTACCTTTCACCAAAGTGCTCCCTTTGAAGAAGCTGTAAAATAATGTGGTGTCATAAAATGGATAGTGTTTTCCCATGGGAATTAGTTGATAATTACAGGTTGCTTTCTGTGGCAGAATTCAGCGTCTAATTAGAAACAGCAGTGTGTGTGTGTGTGTGTGTGTGTGTGTGTGTGTGTGTGTGTGTGTTTTTCTTAAAAAGTACATCTATAATAGTAGTATGATTCACACTGGCTGTACCCAAATCCCCACTATACAAATTGTCGGTTCACTCATCCATTCATTCATTCATTCAACAAGTGCTTGATGTGTGTATACCAAGTGCCTGGTGCTATTCTAGACTTTGGGAATTTGATGAGTCAAAAGCTCATGCCCCCTTCCATCAATATTATAGACAATATTAGAAAGGAGGGGGCCATGAAGTAATCATTATAAACTATAAATGCCAGAAAGGGGAAAGGGAAGCCATTGTATTGAGGAGCTGATGAGTGAACCAAGCTCTAATAGATTGGTAATAACTGTTTTGAAACAAAAAGCAGTGCAGAGAGATTACAAGTCCTGGAGAAACTTATGGAAGAATTGTAAGTGTGGCCATGTCCATTGGAGAAAGCCAGTCAGTCAGTAACATGGCAATGAGTAGGATGTGTTGATCTCATCCTAGAAGAGATGGAGGCACATGGAAGAGTTTTCATATGATGGGATAAGCATGGTGTGACATCATATTGCAGTCTGGAAGACTCCGTTTTGATAGTCCTGCCCTTTCCTGGAGAACATTCTGAAAATTAGAGTAGTACAGGTGAAAAAGGACCAAGGCCAAGAGAGAGAGAAGAAAGTGATTTATAAGAGAGAGTTGGGAAGTGAAAGGATAAGTAGAGGTGGAGATACCTGGAGTGAAGGAGAAACGGTGCAAAAAGTAACTCCAGAGTTTCTAGCTGGCAGAACGCTGGAAGCGATGCTAGCATTCCCTGGGAGAGGATTCTGCTTGGGATTAAGATTGCGCTTCACTTGAGGCATCTTACGTGGCAGGTTCCTATGAAATCTCAAGATTGAAACATCAATAATCATGTAGATGAGTTCGGCTAATGCTCAGGTGTGTGGCCAGAAGATGCGATGAGACAGTTGCCAGAGTCACTGTTTGATCCTGCGAGAGAATGACAGGCAGTGTTGACAGGGGTAGGGAGAAGAACATGATTTTAGGGGGCCATATTCCCCAAGAGGAGACAGTGCTTTAAAAAAGAGGGTGTGACCCAAGTGTCAGGTGTTGTCAAGTAGTAAGAGACTGATAAATACCAGTTGTGTTAAGTGGCATCATATTGCAGAGAGCTGGTGTGTGGAGTTGAGGAAGCGATGAAGAGGCAAGCATGGATAACTCCCTTGTGCTTTTCGCCCTTGAAGGGAAGAAGAGTATTGCAGTTGGAAAACACATTTTTCCCCTTTCATTTTCCTTTTTAAAAAAGAAAGTGTTGTAGAATTTCCTTTATGATCTTTGTGCTGAGAAATAACCAGGGGTCCTTCAAAAAGTGCATGCAAATGGAATTAAAAGACGAGTTTATTTGAGCAAACATTTTAAAATTCATGCCAACTTTTTTTTGATGCTCATTTTCTCTTATGAACACAATTCCAAAAAACATTGGCACCCACATAAACATCTGATTTTTTTGTCCTGTGAACTTTTTGAAGTTCCCTCATACATACACAAATGGCTGCACATCCTCCGCAGTCAGTAAACAGGCTCGATTCTCCTTCCCCTAGAGCTGTGCACAGCTATTGCTCCTAAATGCAGTTACTTGATCTGAAGGCCATTGCCAGGTGCAGCCCCAGTCTGGCTCAGGAGTATCTGGGGGAGAGCACCAGGAACCTAGACCCAACTCGAGACCTGTAGAGTGGGAAAGTCTGAAATCCAAATGTTTTTCTGGCCTTGAATGAAGGATGGGATTTGCAGCACTCCTCAGGCGCCTCTGCATGGCCCTAGCAGTAATAACACACATTCTACCTTGACTCTGGTGTGCATAGAGCTTGCGATATTGTTTCATTGCTGATGTCCAAAATATGGGTGAACACAAGGATCTCCTTTTCCTGTAGCTGCTGTCTCAATATGTCTGCTTCAAAAGTACCACATCTGTGTGGGTCACAGGCAAGCATGGCAGCCTGCCTGCTAATGCCTCTGGCCTCATTGTCAGGCCACCAAGCCACCTGCTTATGAGAGTAACGCCTGAGCCCCACTTGCACCTGCAGACCTGCACTTGATAAAGAGTAAACCAGTGGGACAAGGCCATCTTAATCTGAGCTAACTCTGAAATGACCTTGAAACTGTTCACTGGGCCATAGTCAAAGTCAACTGTAAGACTGTAAAAGCTGATCACGGCCCGGCACAACATGCTGCACATTGTCATGGTGAAAGCAAGCAGCCCACACTCAGACCAGCTTTCGCAAGAGGCTTCACTCTTCAGGGGTCATTTTGTTCCTTGAACGCAGAGACTGAGCATGGACCCTCTCCTTCCACCAAGATTCTGAACCAGTCTGAGAATTGGAAATAATGTACTTGGGTGGTAGACACCAGAGTGTCACTTTTCGTTCATTTATTTATTTCATTTATTTGAAAGGCAGAGTTACAGAAAGAGGAAGTGAAAAGAAAGGGAGACAGGGAGATCTCCCATTGGGTAAAATGGCCACAATGGCCAGGGTTGGGCTCAGTGGAAGCCAGGATCCTGACATTCGATTTTACTCTCCCACATGCATTCAGGGGTCCAGGTACTCAGGCCATCTTCCCAGGTTCATTAGCAGGGAGTTGGATCAGAAGTGGATCAACTGGAACTGCAACTCCTATGGGATGCCAGTGTCATTGGGGCTAAACCTGGTACACCGTAATGCCAGCCCCTAGGGTCTCACCTTTGTGGTTGGCAAAGCTAAAACAGTGGCATCGGTATGCTAGGTCTATGGGCGGGTGGACATCTTCCCATAAAACTTAGAAGCCATCCTGCCCAGTGAGCTAGACTGGAGCCGCACCTACGGTACAGGAGCAGAGCCCGTGCACGTCAAATTAATGGTGCTGAGAAGCAAAACACAGCTATGCTGCTTGGGGCCAGCGCCCTGCCCAAAGAGCACAGCTGGATGGTGCCTGCCCAGAGTGACCTCCTGCACGCGCCTCACAAGAAGTGTGTGAGAGGCCAGAGAGGGACCGGGAGCTCCTGGAGCCACCACCTTCATAGCAGGAAACATCGGGAGCAAGGAGGAAATGCTCCCCACACAGCCCCGCCCAGGCCCCAGCAACTGCTTCCTGAAGTCGTAGGGGGAGGTCAAACATTTGCTGCAAAGCTGGAAGTCCTGCTTCAAGTTGATGGCTTCATGCACATTTTCACAGATGACAACCAACACATTATGGGCTGGCTTGTGTTTCTTTAATCAGCATTAGGACCAGAGCTGTGGTGAGTCCTAAGGGACTGCAGAGAGGCACATAGGCCAAACCAGCCCTCTGCACACCCACTGTACACCCGCTGGGTGTACACCCAGTAGGGTGAATGAGACAGTGTTTACATCTGTGAGCTTCAGCAAGCAGTTGGTAACTGATAATTGCCGCAGCAAATTAGGGCAAGCACCTATGAACTGCAGGCTGTTGAGAGCACCACTGGCCTTTTAAAAGCCTTCAGCAGGATTCTGGTTTGCTACAGATCCTGCCTGAAGACTCAGCATGTTTCCTTTTGACACAATGAGGAGGGTGTATCTTCTCACATGACCAATTTGGGAGAAGGTGATCTCAAGTACTGGCTGTTGAGCCATTTCCCTTCGTCCCTTGGGGGAAGAAAGTGCTGGCCTCTAGAGGGTCTTTTTCAGGAAGTACATTTGTGTGAGCTGGGAAGGGTGGGGTTGACCCTGCAGGCAGGACATTACTCTTCTTCCTCTTCCTGATCATGTTTCTCACAGCAATCATGGTCATTGCTTAGCTTCCTGTTGGGGATAACCTTGGACATTGGGCGTCCACCTGCTCTGCCACCAAGTGAAGGACAACAAAGCGTTGGATGCTCTTGCCATTCAGCTGAACCCTGAGCTCGTCACAGCTCTCACCCCACTCCCTGCGCCTTTTAGTAGTGGCCAAGGCATGAGATAGCTGAAGCAGACACAGAGCCACTCTCTGCAGCATAGAAGAAGCAGGAAGCTGCTGCCTTGACAAGTCACGTTCTGGCACAAACCTCACAGGCAAGTTATGCATGGAAATTGTGGGCCATGGCGAGTGGAGAGAAGACAAGGCAGTCCTGGGAGATGGCCCTGCAGCCATGGCATTGGGTAGCTGCAAGCAGGGGTTTCAACGATGGCTGCTGGCTATGGCGATAAAGTGCAGGTGTGACTAATATCCTGGCTGTGTTGTCCATTCCCTTCACCCAACAAGCTGTGTTCTGGCTGTGTTCCAACACTGGGCACTGGGATATTGGAGTCTGTGATCTGATGTCTGACTTTGAGAAGCTGTTTATGTTATCCTTGGTTTAAATCCAGGTTGGCAATGGAAGGGAACATGGGAAGGTGTAGGCACAGATCCCTTGGACCTGCTAGAAAAGCTGTTTCAGGATCATGTGTGTGGTTGGGATACAACTGGTGGGATGAAACAGGCAGGGCAAGTGGCTGTTGCCACCGATTGCAGAAAGGGCTGGAAGAATACCTATGTGGCCCGTGGGGAATTCAGCAGTGGGGTTGGCAAGCTGTGTCTGAAGTGTCCAGTGGCTCCACTCGCTGTTTTCCTCATGCTCTTTGCATCCCCTATGATAGCTTAATGTGGACAGTCTCCTGTGCCTCCTGAGAGGCTCCCACCACAAAGCACATGCCTCCCACCTTGGGCTTCTGCTGAGCTCCCTGGGGATGAGAGCAGAGCTGTGTGGCAGCAGGAGTGCTCAAGGTCTCCAAGAAGCACTCCCCTGGGAGGAAACCATCAGCTGTTCTTCAGGGTGCTCTCTGCTCCTTTAATTTCAGTGTTGTTGTGTTCTTCGGTGCCTCTTCATCCTCAAGCTGGTTTAAGGCTGATCTTGGTCAAACCTCTCCCCCAAGTCCCTGTTTCTCCTCATTCCTGGAAGAGTACAGAACTGCTTGACACTGAGTTCTCAAAATAGAGAGGATTCTAGGCTCCTGGTTCCTGCCCCTACCCCATCAGGATCTCTGGTGGTTCCCCTCGGTTAGGCCCAAGCTCGGGGACCTGCTCTGATTGAGCCCCCTCCCTGGAGGTGCAGCAAGTGGGCTGAGCAGAAGGAGTCCATGGTCAAAGGACCAGTGCTCCATGAGGAAGCAGAAGCACCTGCAGGGAGGAGCAGAGGGTTACCCCAGATGCTGCCCCACAAAGTGATTGGGCACTGGCTGAACACCACCCTGATGCAGGGTGCTGAGGGAGTAGCACCAACAGCTCCCTACTCCTACGCTGCCTTAGAACCCCAGCTTTTATCCACAGTGACACCCAAATCTATCTAAGCTAATTATCCCAAATAATGATAAGGGAAATGCCAGCCAAAGTCGCATCTGTAAGTACATAGACTCAAAATACTGTTTCTTTAATATACTATGCATAGTTAGTTTTACAAAGATCTCTTTATTTGAAAGATAGCAACAGAGATCTTCTATCTGCTAATTACCTGCTGTAATGTGTGCGACATCCAGGTCTGGACCAGGCTGAAGCCATGAGCCAAGAACTCCGTCCTGGTCTCCCACAGGGGTGGAAGTGGCCCAGACACTTGGGCCATTTCCTCCTTCCCCAGACACATTAATAGGGAACTGGCAATCTGATATAGGATGCCAGCATAACTTGTACCACTACCCATGGGTGGTTATTTTTTAATCAAACATTTGGGGGAGATTTGGGGAATCTGTCCCCTACAGAAATAATTCTTTCCTTATTAAATAAGGTGTAGGGAGGGAGAAGGGTGAAGAGTTACAGATCATTCCACCCACAAAGGTCACAATGACAGTGAAAAATAACAGAAGTGCCTCCACAAACCTACAGCTAAAGTTTTTGCCACCTGTACTGAATTAAAAGAGCATACAGAAAGCCTTAAAGATTCTGGAACATTCCAGAACTACCTGCTCCCTCCAATTCCTGTAGTACATGGTTCTCTAACCAGTGTGCACCTGCCACCTTGGCCAGTAGGAGGCGTCTGCGAGCAGTGTACTATTTGCATGTAATTCAGTTACTACCTACTCAGTGTGAGGCAACTTCAACTAGTTCAACCAGAGTGGTAATTGGGCCATTGGAGTCAATTTGTTTTTTAAACTTTTGCAAGTTTACATGACTGATGTTTTATTAAGCCTTTTAGCCAACTCTCCCCATCATCAAAAGTCATTAAAACTCTTTCTCATGCTCAAAGGCCAAAATAACTCTGGAAGAACTCTAAGATGATTAGAAGCACTTTACATATATTGTAAACAAGTTCTGCTTATGAATATGCATGTTTCAAGTTGAAATAGTAATGGTCCAAAATGTTGTTCCAATTCAAGTGAGAAAATGGGCTCTGACAACAGAAACAGCTTCCTAGGAGCTTGCCCCCACCTCACCCCTCACCCTGGGAGGCATTGCTGAACGTTGAAGAATCGGACTTCTGGCTCAGGTTCTCAGCTTGGCAGTTAAGATGCCCGTGTCCTACTTTGCAATACCAATGTTTGATGCTCATCTCTGGCTCCTGACTCCAGGTTCGTGCTATGCAGACCCTCGGAGGCAGCAGTGTTGGCTGAAGTCACTGGGTTTCAGTTGTTAACATGGGAAGCTGGACTGAGTTCCCAGCTCTGGGTTTCAGCATAGACTGGTTCTGGCTTATTGTCTGCATTTGGAAGTGGGCCAGGAGACAGGAGCAGGTGCTTCTTCTCCATCTCGCTATCTCTTTGCTTCTCAAGAAAGTAAATAAGATTAAAGAAGACAAAAGAGAAAAAAAAATTGGGCCTCTCTAAGGAACAAAATACAGAATGAGAGAGAACCCTCCCCCCCCCCCCTTAAAGGAGATATATGCCACTCTCTCTTCTCTACTAGTCATTCTCCTCTGTGGAGTCCATTCCGGGTCCTTGCTTTTATCTCCACTGTTGTGTTTTCTTGTCTGATCTCCCAGACTTTCCCTGGCCTCCCAAGGGAGGTCTAACAGCACACGAGGATGCGTCTGTGGGTGGAGGACGGAGGCAGGTGGAACTGCCCAGACCTGTCTGCCTTGGGTGTAGCACCTCCCAAGAGGATAGGCTGATTCTGTGTGGCAGTAGCCTGGCCAGACTCCGCGCCACCACCCCCACAGGACCGCAGCTTCCTGGGGAACATGCTGTCAACAACCATGGTGGGGGCTCTGGTCAGAGGATGGAGGAATCGGAGCTCTCCCCGAAGGTCCACGCCCAAACTGCTCATCCCACAGAGGCAAGAGGCTACCTGCACTCAGGGTATGTGACTGTGTGGCTTTTTTGAAAGGGTTCTGGGTGGTGATCGTCAACTTGCCTGCTTTTTCTCTGTCACATAGACTTGGTGAACTACCATTTACTTTTCTTCTTGGGCTGCCTTGTGGGAGGTCTGTGCTGCTTGCCTTGGTAGCCATCCCATGGTAGGCGACTGTTCCCCCAACTCCTTTTCCTTCAGAAGCCTCCATTTTCAAATGGAATTCTTGCTCTGTGAGATTGGTGTTGGATTGGTGGAACAGAACACGTATCCTGACTTTTGACCAGTTTTATTGTAAATCATTGCTTTATTAACTCTGATGTGGGAAATAGAAAAAAAAAACATTGGCTTCTGGGTTCCTCCATGAATTAGTTTTATTTTCTGTTTTGCTACTGTAGTTGTAAGGTGACAACAGAACTTGTGACAAAAATGTAGCTCCCCTGGTGACTTAGTTCGTAAGTTTATTGTGGCCTTTCCTGAAACACATTTTCATTAAGATGGAATAGTTGAGGAAATACCTGACCCCATTGTCTCTTGTCTAGACCTTGGCCTTTGAGTGCCACTTGCTTTGAAGGGGACTCTTGATCAGCCTGTGGATGAAGCACAAAACCAGCTGCAGCTGCCGTCAACCCCCGGGGCTTCTCTGAGCTGACTGGCTGCCCCGCGTAATGTTTTCTGATCCAAGTCCCAAGAATTTCCTAAGCAACAGACACTGCTACTTTCTGCAAATCCGTATTGGAAGCCAGTATGTGCCAGACATCAATGAGGACCACATACTCTGATCAACAGCTAGCCTACTTTTCAGAGGCACAACAACCGAATGTTGTTGTTTTCATTGTTCTGATGGTGGCTTCCAACCCTACTTTCTAGGAAAGCTGACCAAATCCGAGAAGATCAAGCCAACAGATTAGAAAGTAGTCTGATAAATATTCTTGTTAGGATGCTATACTAGCCATTTCATCAGGTATCCCAAAGGTAGAAGGTTATTCCATGTTGCTAAACTGCTAAAAGATTAGTGATTACTTGTGAAGCCTACATGTTCAGCAAGAAGAATGAGTCATAGGACTTCAAACGCTGAATACCTGATTCTGTTCCTTTGTTTCGCTAATGAGAAACGGGGCTCAAGGAAGTTGGTTAATATTCCTCAGGAATCATGGCCAGCAAAATGACCGAGTGCTTACTCCAACATGTTCTTCCCAGCCCCTCCTCTCCAGGAAAAGTTCTGCAATCATATCCATGGTCTTAGAAGGTAGCAAAGTAATATGCCAACATGTAAAGAATTTCCACTGTATTATGAAGATATAATTTACCTGCCATGCAATTTCACCCATTTAAAATATGTTAGTCAATGGTTTCTAGCACAATATCCGTTGTGAAATTTTAAAATACTTAGAATATAAAATTTGCCATTTTAGCTAATGTGAGACATTAATTATAATCATAAACATCTATTATATGTATATATCATCAAAATACACTAATATACCACATTAATATTATATGTTACATTATTATATATATTATGCAGCGAGCACCACTACTTCCCTAAGTTCTCATCATCCCACACAGAAATGCTGTAAGCATGAAGCAGTGGCTGGCTGCCCTCTCTCACCCTGCCTTTGTCAGCCTGGAAAACACTTTCTGTGTCTGTGAATTTGCTACTCCTAAATACTTCTAGTAAGGGAGTTCTACAATGTGAGCTTTTTCTGACTTCTCTGTACTCAGCACAATTTTCACAAGAGTTATCCCCAGCGTGTGCCCGAAGCTCATTCCTCTGGATGGCTACCGGATGTCTGCTCTAACCCTCTTTTATTCTATCCCTCCAGTGTCCTTTGCTGTCTAACCTGTTCCTGAATTCTTTTGGACAGTTCTCAATATTCCAGCATTGTTATGTTAAAATCATTTAAAGTGTGAAGCACTTAGAAATGGATTTCATTTCAATTAGTTCCTCAAAGCAGAGAGCATAAATTTGTATCTATTTTAAAGTGCATTTAACACCCATTCCAGGGCCTACTGTACAGGAAATACTGTGTGCCTTCATGTTGAAATGGACGGATGAGTGTGTAGGAGAGAGATTTTAAGTGAACAAATATATGATCTTGATGTTTTAGTTCTTTATTTTCCGAAACAATGATATTTTCTTTAGACCTAACAATTTAGAGTCGCTATTGTTTCACACTCATAAAATCACTAAATATAAAAAGGCCATGTGTTATGTAATACAAACACTCTGCCTTGTCACGATTAACTCAGGAAATCTGACAATGACCGGCTCATGCCTGGAGTGAGTGTTTGGTGAGGTTGGTCATGGAGGGCCTTGGAATCACCCAGTTGCTAAGTAATGTGAGGTGGGTGTTAGGTTTTAAAGGCATTTAAAGTTCTTATGTTCTTATGCGCAGCTAATTCCCACGGCCAAGTCCTCTTTGCACGGTTAGTTTACTGTGAGCCGAGATACCAGACGCGATGAGATATTAGGAGGTCCTCTTATTCCAACAGAGTAGGAGCAGGAGTGGGGGCAGGGGGGACAGGAAGGGAAACATCTCCTGCCATGGTGGCAGGATGGGGGTTGCCAGGGGGCAAGATGAAGGATGGGGGAGAGCCAGATAAAAAGGGAAGGGAAAGAGAAGGGGAGAGGAGAGGGAGGACTCGCATGGAGGGCACATGTGGAGGTTCATTTATACAAAACAAGTGAGCCTGCAAGGTGTGGGGGGCGAGGGGGATTGGCTGAGAGGAGGGGCTGTGTGGGTGGGCTCCGTGGACTAGTAACTGAGATGATCTGAGCCACAGGTAGGTGGGTGAGGATTGATTAGGGAGAGGGGCTGCGACAGATTGAGGGTGGTTCTCAGGTAAGAGGCCATGAGGTTACATCTCATTGGTGGATAACTGCAAGGGGAAGCAGGAAGTGGTGCTGGGTAAAAGGTGGGATGTTTGAATCACTCCTCACAGGGGGCAAGCCCTTAAATTAACAACTGCCCTTTGCCCCAGCTGCAGGCACCTCGCTTCTTAGCACTGGGCGCTGTCATGAAGACCCTTACTGGAGTAAGGAAACTAAATGCAGTGGTGAATTTCAGTGGTTCTGGTGGTTCTTAAATGCCACATATAACTAGATTTCTTCCCGTTCTGCCCAAATAAAGGAAGGGTGTATTTCTTTATAGTTGTCCTTCAGTCATGAGGATGGCCCCAGGGGCCCCTGCAGGTGCTAACAGCCATGAAGGTCCTATTCCGTTATACAACATAGTACAGTGTTTATGTAAAAGCTACACTTAGTCTCCTGTATACTGTTAGTAATCTCCAGGCTACTTGTAATAACTAATACAATGTAAATGCTGCATAAATACTTGCTTTACTGTGTTGTTCAACAAATAACAAAAATAAGAAAGCAGCCTGTGAAAAAGTGGATGCAGAAAGGGGCCTGATGCAATGGCTCAATGGCTAAATCCTTACCTTGCAAGTGCTGGGATCCTATATGAGTACCTGTTTGTATCCTGGCTGCTCCCCTTCCCATATAGCTCCCTGCGTATGGCCTGAGAAAGCAATAGAGAATGATTCCAAGGCCTAGGAACCCTTCACCCACGTGGGAAGACCAGGAAGAAGCTCCTGGTTCTTGGCTTTGGACCAGCTCAGCTCTGGCTATTGCGTTCATTTGGGGAGTGAACAAGCAGATGGAAGATCTTTATCTCTTTCTCCCCTTTTCTCTGTAAATCTGATCTGCCTAGCCAATAAAAATAAATAAATTTTTTTAAGTTGGTACAGAAAGTTTTTTTACACTCAGATTTTCCCTTCCCATGGTTGGTTCAAACTTTGGAAGCAGAACTTGAGATACGGGAGGCCGGGGTATATATAAGTAGCCTGTTGTTCGGGGTACTCAAACACGCCGTTCCTGGGCCTTAGCTGTTTAGAAAGGTGTTGGTGGAGGAGGGTGAGAGGAAGACAGAGGCAGAAGGAAATCCGTGTGTAGGAGCTGACGCCACCACAGGTCCTGTTTTGTAAGTCTTTTCCCCAGGACGTCTCCCAAACACTCAGTCACAAACATTGGCAGATTTTACCTTGTAGCCTAGTTCCTGGCTTTGTGCTGTGCAGTCTTGTGTGTGTGTGTGTGTGTGTGTGTTGTGTCAGAAAATGTAGCTTTGGAACGTCTCAGGGCACAGAGCCCCAGCCTGTGACACTCATGCGTGACTCAGCAGGTGCAACAGCATCCATTGCCAACTCTCCCAGAGGTCCTCTCTCTTTCTCTGGATATGGAGCCCAGTTGGCTGGCTAGGGCTTGGTACTCTCCCAATCCGCCATGCTCAGCGTCCTGTCCAGAGCAGGGCTTCCTTTAATATTGGAGAGGCATGACTTTGAAAACAGGAAATACAAGATATTATGAAGTCGGGAACCTGATTCTCATCCCTGGCCTGTGTAATCTGTGTCAGTGCTTTGCAAAGCATACCTGGTACTTAAGTTGTTATTGCTTTTCACAATTCAAAGGCCTGCAGCGGGCCATTGGCCCAAATATAAAATAATAATTTCTGACTGACTGTGGAGCTGTATACCCTGTAGTCAAAAAGAAAGCCCTTCCTTCCTCATTTCTTAGCGACAACCTGTAATCATCCCTGGCAATTTTTAAGATTCCTTCTAAAGCAGCGTGTCGTCTGTTCATGCCAGCAGGGAAGAGCTGCTCCTCGTATCAATGGAATGGTTCTCATTCCTTCCCGAGTCAGCCACCCACTTGGTGAGGACAGGTTGTGGTAACACCCAGCCAGTGTGAGAAAAAAAAAATCAGATCATCGAGTCAGTGCATCCGCAACTATATACTGAGCACCTGGGAGAAGTGGTGTGACTCATTTAAGAAAGCGCGGCTCACCCAAAGCCACTGCCTCATTCAGTTCCAGTCCTGACAGGATGTGGCCCAGGTCCTTCACTAGGTCTGGAAGGAATATGAAGCAGGCTGGCCAAGCCTGTATAAATCCCACCTAGAATCTCAAAAAATAAATTTATTTATTTACTTTTATTGTAAAGTCGGATATACGGGTGGGGGGAGACAGAGAGAAAAATCTTCTGTCCTTTGATTCACTCCCCAAGTGGCTGCAATGGTCAGAACTGAGCCAATCTGAAGCCAGGAGCCTGGAGCCTGGAGCCTCTTACAGGTCTCCCACGTGGGTGCAAGGTCCCAAGGCTTTGGGCCGTCCTCTACTGCTTTCCCAGGCCACAAACAGGAATCTGAATGGGAAGTGGGGCTGCTGGGATACAAACTGGCACCCATATGAGATTCCAGCATGTGTAAGGCGAGGACTTTAGCCACTAGGCTGTTGTACCAGGCCCCCACCTGGAATCTTGATGCTTATGCGACATATAGCCTCACAACTTCAGTCATACTTACAATGAAGATTGAGAAATTGAAAATCATAACTTGAGGCTTGGTTTACTTACATAGGAAGGAAATTTCCCTTTGTAAAAAAAATTACTCTCATTTTGTAATTAATGGTAATGACTAAAAATACCAGTAATGCTTTAAAATGGTTTTTACTATACCTGTCACTATTTTCTGATGAAATTTAATAGACTCCTACTCTGACCTATACTTATTTTAATTAGTTCAAATTCAACTATATAACTCATACCCCATATTGCTTCATAATTAACTGTATAATTACCACTTAGCAAAAGCCCCTTATTTTAATTAAAGTAACCGTGGGGTTCTTGATTCAATAAATATTCACCAAGCAGTTGCTATGTGCAAAATGTATAGGAATGTTGGAAAGAAAAGAATTCCTATGGCTTAACCTTGATCTCAGAAACACGTTTGTGCTCAAGAGAAAGCCAATGTAACTAAATGCAGCAAAGAATGTGAGTAGACAGAATTGAGTACTAAAGGTATGCCAGGAAGAAAGAATCCATTGTAAGGGACAGTAGAGAGTCTCCCCAGTAGTTAGAGTTTGAACTGGACCCTCCAATTCATTGTGGAGACTTTGAACTTTGCAATCAGGACCAACAAAATGTAAAGGTTTGCTCCTTTCCTCTTCAACTGGTGCGGGTTCTCCTAAGGAGAAGAGGAGGATGTGAAATTCATTCAGTCATACTGTCAAAGCAACGATGGTTTATATCCAAAGGCCCCAAGGTCACGGTGCCTTCCATAGATAGAAAACAGTAGAAGGGACATCCCAAACAAGTGGCTTGTGGGTAAAACTGAGTTGTCTGCAATGGCTTAGTCCTGCATCAGAACCCAACAGGCTCTCATATCCAGATAAGGAACTGGGCTTTGATCTGAGAGTCTGGGAGGCATCCTCAGGCTGTCTGGCTGAGGGTAAGCTGTATCTGGAGTATTAGAAGATGCGCGAAGACAAGGCTGGAGGAAATGGGAGACTGAATTTAGCAGGTGATAGTAAGAAAGTTATGGCAGTGATTCAGGCCAAATCTAATGAAAGTAGGATTAGAAAGAACAGCTGAATAGAAAAGAGATAAAGTTAACCAATTGTGTTTTATGACCTAAGCAAATGTTATTATGCCTTTGATTTATTAAGCTGTATTGTCTGCAAAGAGTTTTAATTTACAAAGGTGACTGAACCTGTTGGAGTTTATTTTGTGGAGGTGATGTGGAAAGGTTAATGCCATTAAGGAAAAAAATCTTTTTTACAAAAATAAAATATTTGTTTGCTGATTTAGATGAAAGGCAGAGTTATAGAGAGAGAGGGGAAGAGACACAGAGAGATCTTCCATCCTCTGGCTCACTCCCAGGACACTAAAATGGCACCGGCTGGTTCAGGCCAAAGCCAGGAGCCAGGAACTTTTTCACAGTCTCCCACGTGGGTGCAGGGGCCCACACACCTGGGTCATGATGTGCTGCTTGCCAAGGCACATGGCAGGGAGCTGGGATCTGAAGTGGAGAGCAGCTGGAACATGAACCCTTGCCATGTGGGACACCAGCAGTGCGGGTGATGGCTTTGCGCAGTGTGCTGTAGTGCTGACCTCAAAGAGATTCTTACTGCTTACTTACATTTCCTCAGAGGAGCGAGCACACCACCCCATGCAGGATCTCCTGGGGAAGCCTGGGCCACAGCTTTCATTGGCGGTTTGCTGAGAAAGGCAAAGGAGGGTGGGTTAAACAGCTTAGGATGCACTAGGTAGACTAATTCTGACTGGAGTGGGAGTCCAATAGGCTATACCTGCCATCTGGCACCTGGTCCTGGTTTGATTTAGAGTAAGGGAAATCCTGGTGTGGTATGTTAGTTAACAGGTGGTTATAAAGCAGGGGCTCTGTTTGTTAGGTTCTGTGGCCTAGTAGACATCAACAAGACAAATATGGGATCTAAAAACTGTGCATTACAGTATCTATCTCCATACAAGACATAGGGCTAAAAGCACCATGTGCTTTATTGTTTAATCCTCTTAGCCATCTGTGGGCAGTGCTGAAAATCCACATTTTACACTGAAGGCCACTGGGACCCAATTCAAGACCCAACTCCTTACTCAAGGTCATACAAATCATGACAGTTTCTGAGCCTGGGATTTCACCCTCTGCATCATTGGTTCCTGCTCTTTGTTCCTGACTGCTGCACCCCATTGCATCGGGCTCTCTCTTCCTGATTTTTCTTCCCCACTTTGAGCTTGGGATGGGAAATGGATTGTGTTTAGCAAGCAGTGGCAGAAATGTACACGCACTCTCTGCCTCTGAGTTCACTGGAGCAAGGAGCAGAGGTGAGTTGGTATGGTTCACTGCCTCTCGCTCTCACTCTCTTGCTCTTCCTCGCTCTTGAAATTTCTACCTCTTCTGTCATCGTAATGTGAAGATGTATGTGTTTATATGAAGGGGCTTTAGAAAAACTAATGAAAAATGACCATTTTTCCTATGAATATATTGAATCCCTCTCATGTCCTGGGACAATATTTAGTGTGTTTTAACAAACAGAACTACAATGTGTGAGTTTGTCGTTGTCCCCTCTACCATCTGGAAGTTGCTTCTTGAATTTTGGTCTCTCTGCGTCCCTGATCGTTGTAACTCTAGGACTTCGAAGCTCTTACGTCAGCAAATAAAGAACTCAGCTGACTCCTTCTTCCCCTGCATGGTCTGTTAGGGTCCAGATGGCTGAGAGAGTGAGTTCCCTGAGGTGCAGTCTGAGCTCCTGCATCCCACATTCCCCCCTTGGGTCTCACTGCCGTGTAACCCCTGGCTCAGGCCAGGGACGTCCCAGGTGGTTTGTATCATCCCAGCCTGGCTTTGTGCTCCGACACAGAGCCTCCATCTCTCCCCGCTACGGAGGGAAGATTTCAGTGTTAGATTGTACAGGCTCCAATACCAGCTTCGCCACCTACTAGTGGTTGGACTTTGAAAGCGACTCTATCTCTCAGGTATCAATCTACTCTCCAGTACAAGAAGTGACAGCAGTCCCTGCCTTGTAGGTTGATGTGAGGATTAAATGATAAGAAAGTTGAAAGGGGGCCTGGCATGCGGTAAATACTCATAAGCTTTCCGTGTATTGATTATTCTGTAGCCCTCACTGCTGAGCGATTGCATCCTTCAGGTTGTTTGCTAGTTAATTCGTAGTATCTGGGGCTACCTTCCTCTTTTCAACCATCACGTCTGTCTGCCTTCTGTGCTGATAAGTTTTCACAAATCCTTGGAGTGGTCCCACACTGACATTTTAATCGCAGACAAGGGTGTTTAAAAGAGTTTGGAAGATGCGCAGCATCTATCTGTCTCCACACTGAAGTTCCTGTTATGCTTTTGTTTCCATGTGAACCCCGTTTTTTCGAGTTATAGCAACAGTGAGTTATAGCAACTAGTTTCTGTTCCAAAGAACAGTGTTTGTCCTTCTTGAAATTCAGCCCTGATTTTCATTTTCTTTACCTAAAGGCTGCATAATTTTTTTTTAGATTTATTCATTTTATTACAGCCAGATATACAGAGAGGAGGAGAGACAGAGAGGAAGATCTTCCGTCCAATGATTCACTCCCAAGTGAGCCGCAACGGGCCGATGCGCGCTGATCCGAAGCCGGGAACCTGGAACCTCTTCCAGGTCTCCCACGCGGGTGCAGGGTCCCAATGCATTGGGCCGTCCTCGACTGCTTTCCCAGGCCACAAGCCCAGGACTTTAGCTGCTAGGCCACGCCGCCGGGCCCAGGTTGTGTAATGTTTTATGCTTCTAGAAATTGAATTTAACTTGATGTTTCTGAAAGTGTTCATTTCTGGAAATTTTGAACCAGTTCTTTAAAAGGTGTCAGTAGGGCCCGGCACAGTAGCCTAGCAGCTAAAAGTCCTCACCTTGCATGTGCCACTGGATCCCATATAGGCACAAGTTCTAATCCCAGCAGCCCCGCTTCCCATCCAGCTCCCTGCTTGTGGCCGGGGAAAGCAGTCCAGGACAACCCAAAGCCTTGGGACCGGCACCCACGTGGGAGACCAGGAAGAGGTTCCTGGCTTCAGATTGGCCCAGCTCCAGCTGTTGCGGCCGCTTGGGAAAGATCTTCCTCTCTGTCTCTTCTTCTCTCTGTGTATCTGCCTTTCCAACAGAAATTAATAAATCTTTTTTTTTTTAAAGCTGTCAGTAATAGTGCCTTGTCTTTTGATTTTTTAAATGATGAGTTTCATGGAGTTGATTTTTAGATTGAGACAAGGCTGTAAAAAATGTTAAAAATTCACCAGAACTATTTCCACTCTATTGACAAGGATCTTGGATGGAGAAAGTATTTCTTCCATATGCCTTTATGGAGTCGGGATTGGTGCCCTAGTTCAATACACGAACGAGATGGAGTCTGGGTGGGGTTTAATGTGTCAAGCTTTCTGGGAGTTTCATGACATAGCCATAAAGGCATCTTCTCCTTCCTGGTATAGGAGAAGCAGGTGCATCATGGGAGTGTGGACGTGGTGGTGTTACAATGCAGGGCTAATTGTCCTACATTCCCCCTATATCAACTTCAACTCACCTGCAGTTTCCTGGGAATCTTTGTAGGGTACCTGAGATTAGAACTTTTATTTAAGATTTATTTATTTATGTATGTATGTATTGCAAAGTCAGATATACAGAGAGGAGAAGAGACAGAGAGGAAGATCTTCCTTCTGATGATTCACTCCCCAAGTGACTGCAATGGCTGGCCGGTGCTGCGTCAATCCTTAACCGGGATCCGGGAGCCTGTTCTGGGTCTCCCACGTGGGTGCAGGGTTCCAAGGCTTTGGGCCACCCTCAACTGCTTTCCCAGGCCACAAGCAGGGAGCTGGATGGGATTAGAACCAGCGCCCACATGGGATCCAGTGGCACGTTCAAGGCGAGAACTTAAGCCGCTAGGTCATCACACCAGGCCCTAGAACTTTAAAAAATAAGAAGGAAGGGGGCCTGATGCAATAGTTCAATGGCTAAATCCTCTCTTTGCACATGCTGAGATTGCATATGGTCACTGGTTCATGTCCTGGCTGCTCTACTGCCCATCGAGCTCCCTGCTTGTGGCCTGGGAAAACAGTAGAGGATGGCCCAAAGATTTGGGACCTTGCACCTGCATGGGAGACCCAGAAGGAGCTCCTGGCTCCTGGCTTTGGATTGGCACATCTGTAGTGAGTGTGGCCACTTGAGGAGTGAACCAGAAGTGGATGAAAGACCTTTCTGTCTCTACCTCTCTGTAATTCCGCCTTTCCAATAAAAATAAATAAATCTTTAAAAAAAAAATGGAGGTAAGAATGGGGAAATTTAAGGACATTTGACTGGGAACTGAGTCAGGTGCCTGGGGATTGGACAGGTGACTTCAGGGTTATTGGGGACAAGTTTCTCCTATTTCAGAATCTTGCCTAGGGCTGGCCCTGGGAAGGGGAGCCCTTTGGAGAGGTTCTGCTTGGTCATTCAGCTGATGCCAGCGGGGGGCATCAGCTCTTTGTGTACAGATGGAAGGGAGTTTGGCTTCTCCTCTTATTGAAACATCTGTTTACTGTGATCAGCCTGGCAGGTGGGAGGCTAGCACAGATAGTTTCCCATGGTGCAAAGGGAAAATGCTGTTTTGTTTCCTAATACCAAAGCTGCTCTCTGGTAGTGAAGAACCAAAATGTCTCCATGGTGGTACTTGCTTAGGAACATAATTCCATTCCTTAATGACAGAGCCAAGGAATCTGCTTCTTGTGAGGGCATTGGTTCTTCTGCTGGTTGCTTTTAATAATGGTGGAGTAAAGGGCAAATGTTGGCCAATGCATCAGATGGGATCAGCTGGGCGCCACCTCATGTTATTTCAGTTCTGATCTTGTTATATTCATGTTTCAGGGATATCATTACCAGGCTAATGGTTTTACTCTGTAACCTAGCTATATGTTATACAAATAAGATACTTTCTTCAATTTACTCCACCAAATTGAAATATTTAGTTTTATTTTATATATATGAAGTACTTTCAAAAGTTCATGGAAAATGCAAATGAAAGTTTGAGTTTATTTTGATGCTAAAAAAGTCCATGCAATTGTTCTTAATATGTGTTTTTCAAAATCATTTAAGGACCTCTTGTATACAGATTTCAACATTTCCTGAACCAAAGTAAACTTATGTTTAGTTGCATTTTGCATGATCTTTTGAAGTGCCCTTGAATGTATGTATGTATGAGCATGTCTATCTGAAAACAGTATTCTCAAAGAGCCATCTTTAGATATCGTCCCAATTTTAGTGCACATCTTTTAGATATCTTTAACAACCTGATTAGATGGATTTATCATGACTGCAGTGATGAAAGCTCTTAAAAATTACTCAGGAAATGTTACAGAATGTAAATATTTCCTATGTGCCAGGCACTAGATCAAATTCTGAAGCAGCTCATCTACTCTATTGCAAAAAGGAATCAGAATGTGTGTGCATTTGAGTGTGTTTAGATGGATTAGGATCAATGTGTTTTAAATTTATGTGCATCTCTTACTTTAAGAGAATTCAAGTGACTCCTCTGGTAGGCATTTGTGTCTATAGATTATGTCAAAATAGATTGATTTGATTACAGTTGTTAAGCTCTGTGAATATACCTAAATACATGTGTAGGGATTTTTACACAGTTTCTTTGCTCAACATTGGCCTTTTCTGGCACACAGGCAAATTTCAAAATAGAATCACATGACATGAAGTTGTTCTTTTGTGTTTCTTAATGACCAAAGTGTCCTTGTTGCTGGTGGACTCTGAGTGCATCCTGTGGATAGTTGCTGTACTGTAGATGTGCAGTGTTTTATTCTCAGACCAAAGCTCCTTGAAGGATGCTGGAGATTCTTTGTACTACATATTTTTAATAAGTTCCCATATATTTATCCATATTTCAAAATAAAATTTTTTTAATTTGCATTTTCTTATTTTATTTGAAATGTAGAGAAACAGAGAGCTAGAGATATTCAATCCTCTGTTTCACTCCCCAAATGCCCACATGACCAGAGCTGTCCAGGCCGAAGCTACCCAAATCCTAATTAGAATTCCCCATATGGGTAGCAAAGATTCAAGTACTTGAACCGTCCCTGCTACACCCCCAAGGTTCTGGATTGAAAGTGGGAGTCGCACTTGGATCCAGGCACTTTAGCATGGGAAGCATGTGTCCCAAGCAATGACCTGAACCATTGTGCCAAACATCAAACTAAAATGTTTACATTCAAAGTATTATTTACTTTTTTGAAAGGCATGGTGACAGAGAGATTGAACGTGCAAGCTTTCATGTACTGCTTTACTCCCTGAAGGCCCAGCTGGGACTAGGTCAGACCAAAACCAGGAGCCAGGAACCCCATCTGAATCTCCTACTTGGATGGCCAAGATCCAAGTACTTTGTCATCTGCTGCCTTCCCAGGTCTCGCTAGCAGGAGTCTGAATCAGCAATGGAGTTGCTTCTGCTGGAACCAGGCACTCTGCTATGCGATGCAGGCATCACAAGCAATAGCTCCCCTGGTCTCTAGAGCACTTGCTTGAGGTGTCACGTGCCTGGGAGAGGTTCAGAAAAGATACCATCATTCAGTCTGCCATAATTTCCATATATTAAGTCCTGGGAAGTCTCCCTTATGTAACAGATATTTTTGCTTGAATGTCATTGTCTCCAATTCTCCTTGCTTATGAGGAAGAGACATGTCGGATGATGAATCTCTGTACCCGTTCAGGTCACATCACTTGCGCTGTCTACCTGCACCTGGCAATGGCCAAGCCCTGATCTTAGCTCAGTACGCATGATGCTATTAGCCTGTTGATGTTCAGAGGACTGTTAGTGTGTGCCAGGCATGACCAGGCCTTATGTTTATTAAACCATTTAAGCCTCAGAACACCCAATAAGGCCACAAAAACTAAGCAGTTTTAAACATGGCAAGATTAATAATCATTAAACACCATCCTTACTTCCAAAATAGTTCACTCCATGCGAGAATTAATGAAGGCAGTGGACCCTCTTCACTAAATGAATAAACAAAATAAACAAAAAAGTCCTATGAATTTTAATATAAACAAAAGAAAACTTTGAAAGTGTATAATTGTTATTCTCTTCTAAGGATAAATCCTGGCGATCTTCCACAGCCCCTGCTAACTCCTGCTTTGTTTAGCATTGATAGAGCCAAATTTTAGATCACAAGTTTTAGTCAATAGCTCAGAGTGAGAATAATATTTACTCTGGGTAGTACACAGGTTCCTGTTTCTTCAAACTGGTTGTGTATGCTGGTGTGTGCTGTGGCCACAATGAAGTACCGATAGGACCATGAATCATGGGTAACGGGCCAAAGGCAAGAATCCCCCATGTCACAGCCCCCTTGGCAGAGGAAACCATGCCAGGCTACCCTGCCAAGCCAACCAGTCCTTGCCGCTGCCCCAAACTCTGCCTATGTGAGAGCAGCTGGCCCCCGCCATATCTCTGAAAGATGTCACAGATTGAATAGGACACTGACTCTCAAAGTATTCCCCAGGACCAGTGGCACAAACCATCTGAAACTTGTTGGAAACATCTGGGCTAACACCTGCCCCCACAGAACCAGACAGCCTGGATGGGACCAGGAGCTCTACTATAAGAATCTCCCAGTGGTCCTGATGCTGACTAAGATATGCAGATCCTGGAACTGGAGCATCTCAGGGATCCCTATTGTAGGTTCCACTTCTTCTATAAAAGAAAAGACTTAGAGTAGGTAAATTTGCCTGAGGCTCCCCTTTCACCCCCGAGGTATAAGCTCTCTGATTCTATAAATCCATGAGATAAATGTGCAGTGTTGCACAGGCACTAAAAGGACAAGACATGAAATCTGATTACTTAGAGTTACTTCAGGCATATTTACTGTGCAGCGTCACACACCCCAGCAATCTTGCACTGGCTGCACATTGAGTTGTTTAATCCATAAAATATAGATGGTAGCAATGCTATCCAAGAGAATCTTAGTCTAGAGAGCCGTGAGATATTAATCTAGAAGACCTCAAATAGTGCCTGGAACTTAGAAAATTTTCATGCATATTAGCTACTTAAACAGCAATTAACCTGTAATATTTTTTAAATCAATCTGGAAGGTGATGATGTTTTGAAAAATTTTGCTTTTTATAGGGATATGATCACATTCTTGTGGCATGGCTATGGCTCTCTAACTTGGCAATACCTATGCATCATTTTGGGAGAAAAATACTTGTATATCAGTCTTACCCTCCAGAGAACAGGCTGCACTGCAAATAGTGTGTGATTCCAGGTTCATACCTTGGTTGTCAATGGCTTGCAGGATTTCATGTCTCTTTTATACATAAGACAATGTGCTTGGTGCCTTTGAATTCTCTTATATCCTGTTATTCCTCCTTGAAAATATAGCACAATGAATTTCAAATTTTTTCGCTGGTGAAAAGGGGGCATGCATTTTCATGAGGCATTTTGAAAAAGACAAGTGCAATAATAGCAAATGTCTGTGTTTTAATTGGCCCTTGAACTTGCAAGTATCCTCAATGGTTGGTGATCCAACTCCATTATTTTCTTGTTAGGATGCTGAAATTGAATCTTAGTTGGACATGAGGGAAAGAGATGGCCAGGATCCCAAGTGCAGACCCATCAGCACCCAACCAGTTACCTCTGCCCTCACCTAGGGCTAGGAAAGATTCCCCATGCAGATGTGCTCTTGATGTTCCATTTGACCTCAGGTCTATCCCTTCCCCTGGTCTCCTTCCATTGGCGATGGGCAACATCTCACAAATTCTCAAGCACTCCTCTTGTTTCTTCAGAACTAGAGACAGATGTGGTCTTTTCCTGCAGTGTAACTTAGCCTGGACTCCTCCACGATTTCTGGCTAGCCTTACTCATAATCCTTTATTCCACTTCCCAGTGCCTGCTTTAAAGTGCTTGAGGTCTGCTTTATTAGAATACTTCTGCTTTGGGATAATGGGATCAGGAGAGGGCTGAGGGAGGGTTGCTGGGGGCTGAAAGCAGCTTTGACCTCCCCCAGAGCTGTGGTTCTCAACCATGCACGGAAATGCAGGGTACCTAGTGCCCACTCCTGGACCTCATCCCTGGAGATTCTGATGAGGTGCTCTTGGGCAGGGCCCAGCAGTGTGGCTGCTTGTTGAAACTCCGGCAGATGCTGATGTTACGCTAGGTCAGGCTGCCCTAACAAGGCACCGCAGACAGTGGCATTTATTTTCTCGCAGTTCTGGTACCTGGAAGTCTCACAATCAAGGTACAGGATCAAGGCAGGGCTGGTTTCTGGTGAGGCCTCTCTTGCAGGTGGGTTGCAGGTGCCTGTCTTCCCTCTGTGCCCACCTGGCCCACAGTATGGAGGAAAGAGCAAGCGCACTGCCATCTCATCCTCTGGGGTCACTTGCTGGGGCCACTCCGGTAAGCTGAGTTAACCTTAGTTACTTCCAAATAGCCCTTGGGAATGAGGGCTTTGCCTTCTAAATTTGAGGACCACAAGTAAGTCCATGATAATGACTCAGGAGCTATTTGAGAAAGGCTAATGTAGTATGTATTCTAACCGTTTCATCTGGCAAGCATTTGGTTTATAAATAGATCAGAATCCCTAGATGTCTACAAAAGAATGGAGGACAAAATACATTTTGAGGATATGCCATCAGAACAGTCATTTTCTTTTGCTCTAAATGACGGAGTGTCTTTGGAGGCTTTCTTGGCAATGAAATCACAGGTAGGGGAGTTGGGGCAGTTAAGACACCACTAGGAGTCAGAGTGCCCTCCTTTGTGTTCCATGTCTGCTCCCAGTTCTAGCTTCCTGTTAATGCATACCCCAGGAGGCAGCAGGTGGTTACTCCAAGAACTGAGATGCCTGTCCATCCACATGGGACACCCTATGGAGTTCTTTGCTCCTTGCTTCCACCAACCCCAGCCCTGGGCTGTTGAGGACAAGCAAAAGAGAGAGTTCTTTGTCTCCCAACCTTTGAGATAAGCAACATAGATGAATACAAATTATAAGCTGAAATCATGGGGTGGTATTTTTCCAGAGAACAATCCCTGCCCTCTGATACTTTCTTGGCTGTGACTTTTTGCAGAAGGCTGTAGAGTGTGGTGTGGACTGACTCTTGTCTGGACCCTCTCTCAGCTCATCTCTGTGAAGGCAAAGGCGGATCCCATTGGGCATGCCAGGGACCCCGCATAGGGGGAGGTGGGTACCTCTGCCCTCCAGGAGATGGAGGTGGTCTGAAGGCAAATGGACTTGCCTGATTCGACCCTGCAGTCACTTCTCTCCTCAAAGGAGCTTCAAGCTTTCACTGTTGTCTTCCATGCCAGGATTAAGGGAAAGTGGTTGGTTTTATGTTTCTGCCCCTCCTACTGGAAGGTCTCATGGATCAGAGATGTCAGAGGCCTCGGTCTGTAGGATATTGTGTCTCCAACCTTCAGAAAGAAACATGGTTTGCAGAGGGCAGTGGGGAGGGGCCTTTTTGCTTTCCAGGAAAAAGACTGAAGGTAACCGGGGCCTCTGAGCTTCCTGAGCATGGCAGGTGCTCTGCCACATTCAGGGACCACTGCCTTCATCCTTTCTTCTTGTCCAGAAATGTATTTTGTGGTGAAACCAGACTCCAATTCTAAGTCAAGTCTTCTGTCCTATTGTTAATTTAGTTTCTTTTTAGAAGATTGGTCTATTTATTTACTTGAAAATCACAATTAGGGAGAGAGGAAGGGAGCAGAAATAGCTTTCACCCATTATTTCACTTCCCCAATGACCTTAGTAGCCAGAGCTGGGCCAGCCTGAAGTCAGGAGCTTCTTTGGGTCTCCTACATGGGAGCAGGAACCCAAGCAGGATGCCAATGCCTCAGGTGGCAGTTTTTGACCACGTGCCACACTACCAGCCCTTACTTAGCTATTTATTTACTTAAATAAATAAATTTATTTGAAAGGCAGAAGAAACAGAAAAACAGAAGGGAAATATTTCATCTACTGGCTCACTCCCCAAATGCCCACAGCAGCTGGGCCTGCGCCAGATCAACAGAGACTGGAACTCCGCTTGGGTTTCCCACATGACTGGCAGGGACCCAAGTACTTGAGCCATCATCTGCCCTCTACCAGGATTTGCATTAGCAGAATAGGAAACGCAGTAGCCAGGACTTGAGCCAAGACACTAGATATGGATCGTGAGTGTTCCAAGTGATGCCCTAGCCATTATGCCAAACACTCATGTCATCTTTTCAGAAAAAGTATGACAGATCTAGTATTTTATGAGGGTAAGAAGAGTGCGCAGATTTGGGCATTCATAGTGGCTCTTGGCTTGCATTTCAGAAGAGCATCAAGAACAAACTCCCACTTCAATATTTCTGGAAAGGTAGATGGATGGCAGATCTCTGAGTGCTGCTAACCCATACAGTGTGTCATTCTGGGAGGTCTGTGGTTTGGTATATTGCTGGGAGATTTTAATTTTATTTATTTATTTACTTATTTATCTTAGATATATTTATTTTTATTGGAAAGGCAGATTTACAGAGAGAAAATATCTGCCAGCTCACTCCCCAAGTAGCTGCAATGCCTGGAGCAGAGCCAGCCAAAGTCAGGAGCCAGGAACCTCTTCTGCGTCTCCCACACAGCCTCCTCCTCAACTCCCCACATAAAATCTATAATGTATGCCTGAAAGATATCTGAAGTTTTTCCAGGACGCATCTTAGCCAGACACCATATAAATCATTTTCAGTCAATCAGTCAATCAAAACAAATCAGCCAGTTTGGAGAACAGCTATTAGAAATCTTGGAGGCTCAACCAAGTTCAACTCAGGTTTACCTAGGACAGGCCTACACAGTGAATTTGTTCTAACCATTGTAATTCCATGCAAGCTTAAAGCGTAGGAATTCCTGGAATCATTTAGAACAGGCTCCACTTTACATTATTTGTGTGTTGTAATGGCAGGTGCTTTTGTGTGATCACTATTCCAGCAGTACATGAATCAGGCAGCCACAGATGACAGCTCTCCCGGCTTAAGACGAGCTGCTTTGTAACCTGCTTCACAGTTCCAGAATGCGGTTCTGTAGGAGTGGAGATGAGACCAATGTGGAAATAAGCAACATAATAGGAATGCTAGGGTGAATCTACTGTTACGTAAGGAGGGCAAAGTTGTTTGTAGGGAGTGTTTTTCTCTGGAGAATTTGAATGGAAATGTCTATCAGGAATTTTACCACATAAGAAAATATAGATGATACAAAGCTGTCCACCTTTACGAAGGCCACTTACTCCCATTTTTGCACCAGTTCTGGTTGTCATGTTTGTATGAAGGCAGCCTGGGACACCATGGTGGAACCACAAGTTCCTAAGCTTTAAGAACCTCAAGAAGAACTGTCTACAGTGTTAAGAAGTGGGTCACAATATGGATACATCGTCCCGAATCACACCATCTTAGGTTTATTTGAAGATTTGGAAAATTCTAAATGTCAGACTCCAGAATCCTCCTTCCTCTAGTCCAGCCTGAAATCCAAAGATGTGAGAGCTGTTTGGCCAAAATGCCAACCTTATCCAGGAGAGCTGAGATCTCAGTAACCTCGACTCTGGTTATTGTGTCCTTCCTGTATGTCCTTTCAGAAGCAGTAAATGACATCTTAGATCAAATAGAATCACTTCAGCTTTGTGAGCGTTTTTATTATGAAATCACTGGGATCATTGCCAACAGTCATTGTGGTAACATAATTCCTCAACACTCTGAGAGCAACTTAATCCACTGGGTTTGCCATGTTATTGTGCCTTAATTTATAGAGATTCCTAAGTAGATGTCTTATGTCTGGAGTCATGTTGGCACCTGGTAGTTGTTCCTGAAAGTTCCTGGTAGTGGGCTCCTTAGGACAGGTAACCAATTGATCTTGGGAAATGCACAGTCTTGGATGTACCTGGTCAGTCGGAGGCCCTAGAACTGTCAAGATAAACTGAGTGTAGTGACCACTGTCCCCTCCCTCAAGTCTATTCTTTGTGACCCATCTTGTAGAGCACCTTTGATGCTGGTTTCAATATGATTATGCCTAGATAAAAATACTAGGCTGAGAAATTTGCATTGTGACTTCCTGTAGCCACAGTTTGTAAAGACCCTATCCAACTGATCAAGCACAAGCAGAGTCCTGGTTACAGCTTGAATAGCTCTGCCCAGTGTCTGGACGAAGGAACAAAGCACGGAAGAGAGGAAACTGATGTGTACAGATTAAAGGGTGGGATCACTCAGAGAAGTGAGAACTTTCTAGAATGAGTGTGTTTGTTACAGTAAACATCGTTAGTCCTTGTTTGTTACAGCATATTTGCAAACAAGGTTGTTCAGAATAAAAATAATTAGGTTGTGTGGTCATTGTTGGTTCTGTGTCAGGTATACCAGCGGTCCACACCCACAGGAAGTAAATCAACCTGTACACTCTCTTCCAGGGGATCGTTCTGAATGTCCCCAGCGCCACACTCCACACTCTTCAAGGACAAAGTGTTTTTGCTGTACCTGAAGGCCTGGCATGGGAGGAACAAAGAGAGCATTTCCCCCCCAGTGGCTATTTTCTAAAAATGGCAAATCTGGAACATAATTCCTGCTAGTTCCCTGACATGAAGGTTGTTAAGATTCTAAAGACATCTTCCTCTCTGTCTCTCCTCCTCTCTGTATATCTGACTTTGTAATAAAAATAAAGTAAATCTTTAAAAAATAAATAAATAAATAAAGGGCCCGGTGGCGTGGCCTAGTGGCTAAAGTCCTCGCCTTGAGCGCCCCGGGATCCCATATGGGCGCCGGTTCTAATCCCGGCAGCTCCACTTCCCATCCAGCTCCCTGCCTGTGGCCTGGGAAAGCAGTTGAGGACGGCCCAATGCATTGGGACCCTGAACCCGCATGGGAGACCCGGAAGAGGTTCCTGGTTCCCAGCATCGGATCGGCGCGCACCGGCCCTTTGTGGCTCACTTGGGGAGTGAATCATCGGATGGAAGATCTTCCTCTTTGTCTCTCCTCCTCTCTGTATATCTGACTTTGTAATAAAAATAAAATAAATATTTAAAAAAAATAAATATTCTAAAGACGTTTCGGTGGAAGGAGTAGGAAAGCAGCCTCTCCGGACATGCGGAGAGGGTGAGCAGAGGGCAGTGCCGTGCCCAAATGCCCTTCCATGCTCCCTACAGCCACACGGGCCCACTCTGCTCCCCAGCCACTTCCAAGTGAACCAAATCTCCAGGGATCACTCATGCAGTTAGTAAATATTTGAAAAAGGTGCGAATTCATGTGGGAAGCCCAATAGCGTATCTCCGATAATGACTATGGGATGGAGATGAGATGTGATTTCTCTTGTGTTTTCCTATAGTTGTCCTTAAAGAACTTCAGCACAGGGGCAGAAAGTTTGTTGTAGTAGCTACTTAAGACACCTAAAGCTCAGACTGAAGTCCTTGGGTTCAAGCCTTGGCTCCGCTTCTGATTCTAGTCTTATGTTAATGTGATCTCTGGGAGGCACCAGGTAATGGCCCAAGTACTTGGGTGCCTACCACCTGCATCACAGAACTGTATTGTGTTCCTGGCTCTCATCTTTGGCCTGACCTAACATTTGAGGATGAACCAGCAGATAAATCAGTTTCTCTCTATTTTTCTCTGCCTTTCAAGTCAGTATATAAATAATTAAAAGAACTTCAGTCCCATGTGAGAAAGTACCTTAAAGATTACAACTGCCTCCAAGTGGGCTAGGTTATCTGAACAGGCTTGGAATGTGTGTAACAAACTGTCTCCAAGCAAGCTGGACACACATAGTGAGGGTAAGTAAGTAGTCATTCAAAGCCCAGCTAAGGAATTATTCTAGGATACCCCAAAGCATCCTTACAGGAATCACAGATCGTGAGTGCAGGACTCCAGCACACCTGCCATCCCCTGCTAGAGAAGAAGCTCCATAAAAGCAGAGTGTTTAAAAAAAAATCATTCCTTAAGACTCAGAGGTGAACCATGACAGCTAATCGACCTTGGAAGGATTTCCGTATCCTTGGAGCGGTGATATCAGCAGCATCTCAGAACTACCGAAACCACAGGAGCTCAAAAAATGCTCCACAGTGGGGACCCTGGGACGACATCGGGTGGCAGTTCCCCATCACCCTGGTAATGCAGTGGTTGGAAGCTGGGCGTGGCTTTCCTTCTTGTATCCCCCTCTTCCTCATTTACAGGAAGAAGGAAAAGAAAGTATGTGAACCATGGTCTCACCCACTATCCACCCTAATCAACTATGTAAACATCATCAAAACTAAAATTAAAAAATATATATATATATATATATATATATATATATATATATATATATTTCTTTCTATTGGAAAGACAGATCTACAGAGAAGAGGGACAGAGAGAAAGATCTTCCATTTGCTGGTTCACTCCCCAAATGGCTGCAGTGGTTGGAGCTGAGCCAATCCAAAGCCAGGAACCAGCAGCTTCTTCCTGGTCTCCCATGCAGGTACAGGGTCCCGAGGTTTTGAGCCATCCTCCATTACTTTCCCAGACCACAAGCAGAGAGCTGGATGGGAAATAGAGCAGCCAGGACACAAACTAGCATCCACATATGGGATCCTGGCTCTTGGAGGTAAAGTATTAGCCAGTTGAGCCATTGTGCTCATCCTAAAAATGTTTTTACCTGTTTTCTTCACTGCTGTATCTTCAGTGCCTGAAATGGTGGGTGGCACGGTGGCTGCTCCATTGTAGCTACCAAATTCAAACAATGTTTCTGGCATTAAAACAGTCTAGAGCAATATTTTGTTGACTTGAATTGAGCAAGCCACTAATCTAGAAGGAGCTTACATCTGACATTATACCACCATGACGAAGCTGGGGTCCGGACCTGGCATTGTGGCACAGTGGATTAAGCCTCTGCTTGCCACACCAGCATCCTGCGTGCCAGTTTAAGTCTAGGTCGCTCCATTTTGATCCAGTTTTCTGCTAACGTACCTGCAAGAAGCAGTACATGATGTCAACCGCAGGTCCTAGTGAAGAACCAAATGAAAATCTCAATGAAGGGACTCCTTCATGAAGGGCATGGGTGTGGTGGGGGGGAGATGCGGGGGAGCTGTGGCCAGGAGAAACAGTCACATCAGGAAACCTCTGCTGCCCTTCTGCTGGGCTCTTCAAGACAGCCCCAGGGCATCAGTGGCCCACTGGAGCTAGAAACGCCCACAGAGGGCCTCTGCCATGGAGGCGCTGTGTGGGATGCGGCCCAGGGCTGAATACTGAGTCAATGAACTGTACCTGGCTGCCTCTGGCCCTGCTTCATAATGTCAGGGCCTCGGATTAGCCAAGCCTGTCTGGAACTAGCCAGGAAGCCAGGAAGTGGGGGAGACTGAGGGCCATGGGAGTACCTAGCAACAAAATGGGGCTTGGGGGTCACATGGAGAATACATACCATGTAAATTCGCTTTTATCCTTCTGGTTATCATGCATTAATACATATTCACTAAATGAGACTACATACAAGTGGATAGAGAAGGAAATTGCTGTGCAAGCCCGTGGCTCAAACGTCCACCACAAATGTTTCGGCTCTTTCTCTTCCTTTGTCTCTTCTCCAATTTCCTTGTAAAGGATTTGATCATTTTAATTCAAAATAATCTGAAATAAATGTGGCTGCACTTGTTTCTTGACCTAATTAAGATTAAACCTGCGGTGGAACAGAGCTCTCTTTCTCTTTCCCTTTGTTCTGCTCACATAAACAAGTTGCTTCATGTACCTCTGTGGGAACAGGGAATGAGGCTAGTGCTCAGACTCCAACTTTCAGCGAGTTTGACTCTTAGCTTGGAGACCAAGTAATTAAGTAGAAGATGAAAGATGAGTTCAACTGAGCTTACACTTTAAGATTGGAATGGGAACATTAACACAACCTAATTGAGCTGGCGTTTACTGTCAACATGAAAGTGACTCTCCACTTTCAACGGGATGGAAATAAGATTTTGGGAACAGAGGGGGAAACAGTTTTTAAAAAAATCAGAGTAAATACTTAATGTCCACAAACTGGGCAGCTTATGTCCGCATTGTCCCCCATGGCTGCATGCCAGCGTCACAGCTGTCACACTTTAAGGCTTGTCCAGTCCTGCTGGGCAGGCACTCCCAGGAGGCAATGTCCATTCATTGCACCTGGCATGGAACCGGATGCTTAGTAGGTTTCAGCAAGCTAGGTAAGTGCTGATGTTGTTGGTACAAGTGCACAGAGGATGTGAAGGTTGGTGCCGTGTGCCCTGAGGTTCTGGAAGGCAAGGATCGGTATCCTTACAGCAACAGACCTTGGGGCTCGCTGAAGTCTTCGCCTAGGGTTGGTGGCTCTCATCGCCCCTGTGAGTGTAAAAAACAAAATAAAACATATATCCTAGAAAGCGATGTCATCTCGGCTCATTGAGAGAAAGTCTGTTCTCCTTTCCTGAAGTAGAGCATGTTTTCGGCCTTATGCAACTGTCTGTCCCCTGCCTTGGGCTAAGGACATCCAAGCTCCAACCACCTCCCTTAGTTTCTAAAGAAATTACTAAGTCTCCCCTGGGACAAACTCCTCTGTTTGTGATCACGCATCTTAGAGGTTAAGCTGTCAAACACTGTGACATTGGAGAGGCTGATTATGATGATCCTAAGGGAGTGGAATTGCTGAGGAAGGGACAAAAACAGAAAACCACCCCATGAAATAGAGTGTCCACACCTCAGCTGCTCTAAATCCATCATGACAGATGAATGAGCTGCTGCCCTGCAAGGGGCTGAGCCCTCCCTCTTCCTCCACTGCAGCCTTGAAGCTGTGTCCAGAGAAGAGGAGGAAAAAAAACTGGCAAGTAAGGTTTGTTTCGCTCTTCTGCCACCACGTGCAGTTACTGAGCAAGCAAGCCTGAAAGTCTGCAGCCTTGACACTTGCAACATTGAAACTCTGAGTCTTAATTATTATTCGTAGAAATACTGAGGCTGGATTCCAACAGAACATCCAAGAGCCTTCTGCAAATTCAAGTACATTTTTAGAATGTTTTTCAAAGTATAGATTGTGTTGGATGCCTTGAGTTGTGAATGGATTAGATGCGTGTTATCTCCTGGAAAGGAATGTGTCTGGAAGCAGACTGCATTCTTCCAGGGATAATTCCTTCATTGTGCTTAGCACAGGGAGTGCTCCAAGGGTGTCCTTAGAGATGGGACTTGTAGATTGTTGAATGCAAAAGGCTGTTTGTAACATATTTGCTTGCCTGATATCTAAACACTGTTCAGTTCAGAAATAACTGACACTTGATTTCATCGTCCCTGGAAAATAAGGACTAAATATCCTAATTAAAGAACAGAGGGCAAAAACAGAGCTTATGATTGTGCCAGAAGCAGAGAAGTGAGCCCCAGGAGGAATGCCTAACAGAGCGAGATTTCAGAATCCCAGGGTGTGTGTCGCTAGGCCATTTCGGTTCATTTTGTGCAGACTGGTAGGTAACTTGATTGCAAGGGTGCGGTGAGGGTGCGGGGAGTTGAGGGGCAAGCAGGAGGTGGGCTTTGTTTTCTAAAATTCGTGTGATCTTGTCTCAATGCTGACATTTTAAAGTAATAGACAATGTGAAGAACTATTTTCATTTGGATGATTTGAGTACTGGTAACTATTTAATACTTACATTTTGGTTCCTGTTGTTAGATTTAGTTCTCCTAGACCAACACAAAGTAATGTCATTTAATCTCTCCCATGCTGCACTGTTTTCTTTTGCCTTAGAACTGTGTCTTTTGCTGAGAGCAAATAGTTTCTAATTCTGACAACAAATTCACTTGCCACTAAAATTATTTCACTTTGAAACTAGCTCTTAGAAAAAAATCAGCTTAGCTTTTTCTTTTAAACAAAGTTCAAGCATACATCAAATAGTCCATTGAAAATGGAACATAATGATTTGATTTGGTGTGAAGATTCTTTTTTAATTTATGCATAATCTTTTCCTACTGTGCATTTTGCTTGGACTTTTTGAAGAACCCCTTGTATGTATGGACTTCAGAAAATGTTTTATACCAGAATAAGCTTGTTGTTCAGTTACATTTTCCATGAACTTTTCTGCAATTTGTGTGTGCTTATATGAGTGAGCATGAGTGTGTATTTGTGTGTGTGTGGTTTGCTTTGTAGAGCAAAGCAAGGCAATATTTGCAGCTGGTGACATTTTCTGAGTTTAGAGTAGGCCAGCTGGCAGACAGAGTATAGATTTTGAACAACACATAAAACACAGAGGGTACTAGTTCATGGTGTCTCACCTGGAGAAGGAAGTTCATTGTGTCCTTTTAAGGGATGTTAGGGGATGGCTCACAGCTCTCTTTAATGTTTGCCACTTTTATTCTGTGGTATGCTCCTAGAAAATGTAATCTCATACATTTTTTTAAGTTCTAGGAGGCTGAAAATATATTAGGAATATTTTGTCAGCATATATTAGAAAACAGTCAATTTTATCCCTTGTCTTATCATATCCCGTATCATAAATCAGCAAACAGCCCCCCTCCCCTCCATGGTGCTTCCTCCAGCATTCACACTGAAGTGCTCCATGTGTAAAGTATTCTGTGCGTCTTTAAATGCCCTTAAGAATATTTGCCTTGAATGTGAAAATAGAAGATTATTTTCCCAAGCTGTGTCATCTTACATTAGAACATGAAGCATAATCTCTGCTTGCCCTCAAAATGTGAGCTTAGCTTTGCCCTTCCTCCCCTCTTGGGCTGCCCTGTCATCTATGGCTGCCCAGCTTCTTGGGGTTGGTGCCTGGCTTCAGAAACGGCTGTCTCCCAGAGGACAGGATGCGTTAAGTCTCTAAAAGGATGTGCTGCCCATACTTCCCTCATCTTGCTCCCTGGCTTTACTGGGCAAACCCATCCATATCATTCTTACAGACTCTGGAAATGATGGACAGGCTAATCCATGCCACTGTGCCATGAACCCCAGAGCACCTCCTTGGAGGCGCTGGAGGCTGGGGGTGGCAATGGGTTTTAGTGGATGAATTGACCTTCAACCAAAGCGAGCTCGTGTGTTTAGCACAGGTGAAACATCCCCAGCCAAAAACCTGAAATACTCCAGCATCTGAAACATTTTGAGTGTCATGATGACACCACAAGTAGAAAATTCTATGCCATACAACTTTTCTTCAAGCTCAAAATCAGTTAACAATGACATGAAATTGCTTCTTGGGTATATGTGTAAGACAAATGAATTTCATGTTTAAACTTGGGTTCCACCTGCAAGGTATCTCATTGTATAGGCTCATGCTTTCCAACTTTGGGGGAAAAATAAAACAACTTACAATCTGAAATGCATTTTGATAAGGGATCCTCATTCAGCAGTGGAATTTCAGGCCCTATGGCTGACTCCTAGGGAGGGATGTTCTAACTGGTGGGGACTTTCTGGCCCTCCCCCAGGAACACTAGCTCGGACTTCCCTGCTCACTGGTCTGTGTTCTGGTTACTATACACACATCTGAAAGATGCTTTCAGTTACTTGCAAGTGTTATGAGAGCCTCTACTTTGGTAACAGCTGACAGTTTTGGTAAAGCAGAAACTAGGGATGGACAAATAAATGGCTGTCCCATATGACCCAATATGGCCTGTACTGTCACTTCAAAGCCATTATTTAGGACTATCCTCTGTCCAAGGGGAAGCTTAACAGCATGGCCACCAGCCCCAGTCAGATCAGCAGTGTTTTTTGTTTAATTGTATCCTTTGGAACATATCTCAGGAATGGCCTTGTTTCTTGGAGTGGGTGTTTGAACAGTGGTTAAAGCTGTCTCCTGGGATGCCTGAGACCCACATGGAACTGCCTAGCTTGGAGTCTCAGCTCCGTCCTTCATTCCAGCTTTCTGCTAATGTGGACCCTGGCAGACAGCATGTGGCATTTCAAGTGTTTGTGTCCATACCATGCACAGGATGACCTGGATTTAGTTTCTGGCCAAGCCATGTCTCTGTCTCTTTGTCTAACAGATAAATAAAATATTTTTTAGGCTAGATGGAAACATTAACCTAATCTGTTGCTTGAGATGCCTACATCCCATTTTCAGAGCTCCTGGATTCAAGTCTGGCTCTGTTCCTTATTCCCGATTTCTGGGAATGTGGAAGACCCACATTGAGTTCCCAGCTCCTGGGACAGCCTGGCTCTTGCAGGGCTTGGGGAATAAGCCATCAGATGGGAAATGTGTGTGTGTGTTTCTCTCCATTTACCTCTCTTTGCCCTTCTGTATCTGACATATTTTTTTTAAAAAAAAATAAAGCCCTTGTTTTTTGGCAAAATATAAAACCCAAATACAACAATATCTCATTGGAAGATGGCAGTTAGGAGAGTGGCAATCAGAATGTTTCCTGAGGACATGGCCAGCAGCTGCTTAGCCAGAGAGCAGGGGGCAAGTCGCCGTGCAGGACTTCATGGGCACCTCTGAGATGCGTGTTGCTCCTCACCTGCTGGAAAGGGACACCTCTGCTGCGGCCCTGGAGTGGTGGACACACAGACTGTCCTTGGAGGGCAAGAGAGATCGCTGTGGAGGTCACCATGAGGGGGTGGGGCGAAGACCCGGCCTCCTGAGCCCAAGGAGGACCCTTCCTTGCAGTCTCCATTTCATGATTGACATGATCAGTGGGTGAGGGGAAAGACATGACTCCATCACATTTTCTTCTGCCCTCACAATGACTTACTGATGTAGCTTTGTGCATAGTCAACTTTATTTGAAAGGGAATTGGCATTAAAACAAATCATTAAGTTGTTAGCTTACAGCCACTTCACAGGCATAATGGGAATAACCATTTTTAAGATGCTCTGATGGGATTTGTCCATAACCACAATGAGTGCTGTAAATTGAACTTTTTTTCCCAAGGATATTAAGTCTTCGTAAATGTGGACCTCTAGGGGTCTATACATGGACCTGAGTCAGACTTTAAGTTTTGGTTGCATGGTACAGTGGTATCAGTTTTCAATTGCATTTTTGTGCTTCTAGAAGACTTCATCTAAAGAACTCAATATCTTTTTCAAATATAAACTTTTTTACTGTTTAGATAAAAATAGAGATAGCATTTTAAGAAGAACAGGTGGCCTTAGGGAACTGAGGAACCCTAAACAGTGTGAAGGTTTACTTAACTTGAAGTCTTGTGGGAATTAGCTCATTTTGCCTTTGCTATTTAATTTTCGTCAATTGGCAGTTGCGGTACTTGGTTGTCCCCTGAAGTTTCAATGTTCGATAGCTATCTTCAGATAGAATCTTAAAAACAGGTTTTGGAAAAGTCATACTTAGATGTATTCTTTAATGACTTAGAACCATGTTATCCTATTGATGGAAACAAATGATCCAAATTGGTATTTCAGTCCTGCACCCTTAACCACCACACCACCTTAGGCACCCCCCCCAACATAAAAATAAAACTCACTTTAACACTTACACAGTGGTCGTTTTGCCAGCACACACACTAAAACTTAGATCCAGGATGTGTCTGCTGACTTTGAAACAAGCTCATGATTCAGGAATTGAACTTGAAAATATCAGAGTTCCCAGATCTTGCTTATTTTGTGAGGTTTAATGAGAACTCTGGCCCGGGACGACAGGGGAAAGCCAGAGCGACTGCGGGCGAGTGTGGGCTGTATTTGATGTTCACAAAAGAATGGAAGTGGCAGGGTGTTGCTCAGTGAAGTGTGCATTTTCAACTCACCCACAGTGGTGTCTATTGTCCTGCCTCTCAATTGAATGATGTCATGTTTCATTTAAGGCTCCTGGTGATGCTGAAGTCTGTGGTCTGCACACGAGGGGGAACAAGGCAGCGAGAAAGTTGCCAATCAGGTTTTTGTAAAGCCTTTGTGTGTCGGGTTTTGAGAGATAAAAGCTGACTCATGCAATATTTCCGCGGAAGCCGCTGCACTGACTTTAAAGGCTGCTTGTTTTACCTGATTGAGCGCTGCGTGAGGTCACCGCATCAGCGGAAAGCAGACGACAAGTGTGTGAGCCTTAGTGGGGTCCAGGTAGGTGCTACGGCCGACAATTTCTAGAAAAACCGAGGCCGGGACTCACTTGCTGCCCGCCCCCGAGTGGTGGCTGCACCAGGGCTGCAGCGGGACGCTGTCGCTGAGGCTCCGTCCCTGTCTTTGGGACCGGGGCTGGGCTGCAGCAGCTGCTGAATTTCAGATACGGCCGACTCACAATGGAGTTAGCGCACGGGATGGTTTTTTCCCCCTCCATCGAACTGCAGTCTGTCTTATAAGGTCTTTGTTTCGTTTCTGTTTGGTTTCTTTTAGATCTGTTCTTGATACTAAGTTGAAATGCTGAGAGAACTGACATCCGGGACTCTCAGGAGAAATCTGAAATCCTAACTTGTCCTGACTGAAGGCTCAACATTTTAATAGGCTTTCTCCTTGAGGTTCAAACAAGCTAAGCTGGAGGAGCAAAATAAACATTTGTAAATTTTACGCCTAGCAACTGCAGTGATAAAATTTAGTCGAGGTCCACTGACAACTAAAGTTGACTAAGTAAAGTTTTTAGTGTTTATTGCTTAAAAAATACTCTATGTTCTGAACAATAATTAGGGAAAAGGAGGCATGGGTTGTGTTAGATACTGCTGACTTTGTTCTCCTAATTTTTGAACTTAGTGATACTAACATCTTTGAAAGAAGGTAACTATTTGGTCTTCCTTTCATTAAGCACGTGTTAAATATAAAATGATTACAATTTATAATATTTAAATATTTGATACAATGGAGGTTGTGATTATCAATTTCCTTAGATGCCTTTTTCAGATCATAAAAGCAATACGTTTACTGAACAAAAGAGATATTTACATGAATATCCAAAGGAAAAAAACGATTTTTTCTGCTTGGTAAAACCATTGTTAATATTTTATTTATGTAACCTTTCAGTCTTTTGCTAATGTTAATAGTAAAGATGATGCATTTTAGTCTCAAACTTGGGGTTGTGTTCTAGTTTTTAAACCACTCATTTTACTCCACTGTATATCCTGACCACTGTTACTCCCTCCAGAACGTGGCATTTAGTCATTTTGTATTGTACTTTCTGGATAGATTTATTTACTCAGATCTGCAAAATTAGACTTACTTCATTTTCTCTTCCTCATCTTTTTTTCTCTTTTTTGAAGAACATGTGTAATGTGCTTTATAGAGGGGTTATTTGCTCAGAATGCCATCGTTAGACACTTAGCATTCTTTTCTTCTTATTCTCCTTTTTCTTTAAGGAAATATTATTTTGCTTACTACCTCCCTTCCAGCTGTGCCAAGATGTTTTTGGAGCTGTGTTCAATATAGACAGAGCTGGTATACATTACTGGCATTGTGTAGTTATTGCCTGGCGACTGTTACTTTCACACGAACAGGAAGGTGATATTTCAAGTGAGGTGGGATTGTATATTACTACTCAATCCAAATGAAAAGTGCACTTTTATGGCCTTTGCAAATCATTTTTATATTGTATCATCTAAGACCTGGTGGCACTGTATGATGGAAAAGAAAATTGCTGTTATGGGGCCGTTGCTGTGTGGGGCTTCAGCTAGGAATAAGTAGTGCAGTGGTGACAGTGACCCGCTGCTCATGACAGGGCTGGAGTCCACTGCAGGGTGGATGGGTCCTGGGAGAGCACCGCGTGCAATTGCTTCACTTCTAGGCAAGAGAAAGATTGAATGATTAGCATAGAACTCACTGGTACAGAGCCGGACTGTGCGTGGAAATCCTCTGGCCATGGAAGTCTTATTTTGTAAATGAATTTCTGCCCATCCCTCCACATCAGTTCTCACTATACACATGATTGGGGATGAATATATTCCCTCCCAAACACACACAAACATACACTCACACAGGCATGACATATACACATACATATAGGCCCGCTGGACACCTGGCACCATGTACTTTAGATGAATAGCTTATGCTCGGGTCTTCGTTTTCTGGTCTCTAAACTTCCTTTTCTGCTCTCCTATGTAATCAGTCTATATATAAGAGATAGCAAATTCAAAAATTTCTGATTTGCAGTGTACCTCTGAGCACTCTGTACTTAATGGCTCTAAAGTTTTCCTTTTCTACCTACATATTTTTAAAAAGCAATATAAGAACTTTAAAGTTGGTTTTCTGGAGTTTTTGGAAGGTAATTTTGATAGACATGGCAGTCACATGACGGTCCCTCAAAAACTTCCTGAACGTAAGATCAAAAGGTGTTTATTTTGGCACAGAAAAAATTTAAATCTATGAATACTTTTTGCTTCATATCTATTTTTCATAAAGTTGAAGACCTCAGATTCAAAGTTTTTTTGCACCGAAGTTACTTTATCTTTCTTTTGTATTTGTCTTTCTTAAAAAAATTATTTATTTTGAAAGGGTTACATAGAAAGAGAAAGACAGAGAGATCTAGTCACTAGTTCATTCCCCAGAGAGCCACATTGGTCAGTCCCGGGGTAGGGAGAAGCCAGGAGTTGAGAGCCTCATCCGGGTCTCCCATGTGAATACAGGGGCCCAAATACTTGGGCCCCTTATGCTGCGTTTCCCAGGCCATTAGCAAGGTGTTGAATTGGAACAGAGCAGCTGGGATATGAACCCATTCCTGAATGGGTTACTTGCATCAGAGGTAGTGAGTATAAAGACTGTGCCACAATACCAGACCATAAAGTATCTTTTAATTCTTTTTTCTGTGAACATTCTGATGTGTCTTCGACTTGTGCTGAATCCCATATATCATAATAGATATCATTTGGGTTATCTCTCATTGTGTGACAAATCACCCCAAAACCTAGTGGTTTGAATCAACAGTGACCATTTCTCATCTTTCATGGCTCCTGAGTGAGCAATCAGGGAGAGGCCCTGTGGGTGGCCCTGGTTTGGGCATGTTTGTGAAGTGGCAGTGGGCAGGGCAGGACCAGGCCTTTCTAGAAGGCTTCTCATGCCCACGTCTGGTGCTGTGGCTTGGAACACTCAGGCAAGAGGTGGTAGCTGCCAGGATACCTTGGGTGCTCTCCACATGTCAGCATACAACTCCTCACAAAGTTCCTCCAGCATGGTTTGATGATAATCAGGTTGTCATGTGGCAACTCAGCACATGTCCAGGGATTACAAAATTCCATCCTCCTTCACACTGTCTGTGCTTGAGGCATTGGTAGGTAGGGTCCCTGCCACATCTGGGTTCCAGTGGAAAGGAAGAAGAACATGGATGAATGATGCCTCACGTCTTGAGAAGTGGACTTCTAAAGGGCAGAGATCATTTGCATTGGTGAGAATTTAAGCAAAGGCAGTGGCACATTGAAATGGACTCAGCTGATCTTCTGTTTACTGAGATTGGTAGATAACAATTCCTGATAATTTCATTCATTTCCCCCCATATCAAATCACCACAAAGCATACCTAAAAGAAAAGTAAAGCCACAACTACATTTGCATAAAAGCTTAGGGAAATTTCCTTAGGTCTCCTTTTAACAGAGAATCCCATGTCACTCCTTAGCAAAGCCAATTTATCTCAATTCTTCACGGCCTTAACTAGCTACTGCACCCCCTCAACCGAGGCACTTGTGCTTCCTGGTTTCTGTTGCTATAAGAAAATGCTGTGGACTGCAGGAATTTTCAAACTGTGCATCACTTCGGAAGCTGGGAAGTCCCAGAGCAAGGCACCAGCAGATGGGGTATCTGGGGTGACCTGGTCGTGGTAAGTGGAACCTTCTGTGTGTCCTCACATGGTAGAAGGGGCAAGCCGGGCACTGGACCCCTTCAGGCACAGAGAGCCCTCATGACCTATTTACCTTCCAAAGGCTCCACATTCCACGCCTGTCACCTTGGTGCTCTAGTCTCAGTGTATGAATTTGGGGATGGCCACATCCATGCTTGCATAGAGCCAAGCAGCAACTTACCTGAATGGTTTAGTATCAGACTTCACAGCTTGAAGGCAGCTTTGTTTCTTAACCTTCCATCTCTGTTTGAGCAAAAACATTTTTGCACGTTGTCTTTTCCCATTCTTGATCTACTTAGACAAATACTTGCTTTACTGACTCAATTTTTTAAAGTGATATTCAGCACTGTTTTGTATGCCCTTTGGTCATGTGTTCTTTTTAAAGAGGTGGCTTCTGGGGTTACTTTGCTCTGTTTCAATGAGGTTTTTTGTACACTTGTTTGTTTGTTTACTGTTGAGTTGTAAGAGTAACCTGCATGTTCTGGATCTTAACTTTTTATTGGGTCTGCAAGTCTCTTTTACCATTTCATAGATTGCCTTTGTGTTTTAGCCAGTTGCTTCCTATGTTGTTTAGAAGTTTTATAGTTTAATAAGATTCCACTTGCTTATTTTTGCTTTTGTTGCCTATTCTTATGGTATCATATCCAAGAAATCATTGCCAACATCAATGTCAAGATCATTTCCCCTCTGTTTTTGGTAGCAGTTTTATAGTTTCCATTCTTATGTTTAGGTGTTTCATTTATTTCAATTAATTTTTGTGTATGGTATAAAATAAGGGCCTATCTTCATTCTTCTGCATTTAGATATAAGGGAAAATAGTAGATGTGTATACCATGGGCTTCTCAGTTATAGCAATAGAAGGACATTCTTCTGCTTAGGACAACATGCTTGAGCCAGGAGGACATTATGCTAAGTGATGTAAGCGAGAGAGGAGGACAAAGATTATATGATATCACTCATATGAGGAAGCTAAAATAGTGAAAGAAGATGAGAGCTGAACTGTGGTTAGAGAAATCTCAGTCAAAGGATGGAAATATTCAATAATATCAGATGAGTTAAGTTCTAGAGATGTTTGCATAGCCCAGCGCTTCTAGTTAATAATACTCAACTGTTTAGTTACAAAACCTGCTGAGAAAGTAGATCTGACATGTGTTCTTATGACAAAATAATAGTAAAGAAAGCAGAAGTATCTTTTTATAGAGAATAGATATGTTTATGGCATAAATTGTGGTGGTTTCATACGTATATATTTATCTTTAAGTCAGTTTATGTATCACAGCTTCTTAAATGTAAATCATGCCTCAAGTCTGAAAACCACAAAAAAATCATAAATGCTATCTGAATTACTTGATTCTGGAAAATTTTTAAATCTGTAATTAAAAAATCACAAAGATAGTACAAACTTCTCATAAGCCTTCACCCAAATTCCCCTAATGTTAATATCGTATATAACCATAGTACTTTGGTCAAACGTGGTAACAAGGTTTGTTTTGACTTCTTCATCACCACATAGCTAGTAAGTATGTTCTTTCAATTGAATATGCTGAACATCTACAAAAAGTAAGTTGTACAGCTGTAGTCCCAGTACTGTCATGAAAACAGCAATCAGGTTGGTATTTTAGAAAACCAAGAAGTGAAGGCATATATTGCTATGGCGTGACCTTAAACTCTTGAGTTCTCCGGTATGTTAGCAGCGTTGGGGAGATAGATGCTTCTTGGGGACTTCGTACTGTCTCTGTAATACATAAATGTGCATTTTTAAACTTTGAAATTTAAGTCACTCCATCAGTTGTTTGCAACTTGGAGCCTTTGCCTGGATCTGGTTTCTTATTAAATGAAATGTTGTGGGTTGAGAGTGTGGCTTCATGCTTATTCTAGAGTCTTTCTGTGTCCTTCTGCCCTGTGAGTCATAAGGAACTACGAAGTTCTCATTATTCATTGGTATTGAGCGCAGCACATTCTCTCGAATTCCATAATTGCCCTGCCGAAGAAATCAGTCTGGGCCTCTGCTGTCTAGAATAGCAATGAGCACAACTTGAAAAACCCTGCCTAATGCTGTGCCCTCCTGGGAGGAGACTTTCTGACTGGCCGTGTGTCTTTCTGGGAGATGTGACAGGGAGCCGTGGGCTCTGGAACCCACGAGACCTCATCCTCCAACCATAAATATGGTCAGAGGGTACCATGGAAAGTTAGGCATTAAACACAAGTCAACCTGAGAAACAAGTTAGAGCTGGGAACATTGTTTTGGTTTCTGGCAGTAACATTCAGAAAACAATTAAAATGATGGAAATTGGAAGAGCAAAGAAACAAAGTCAAGGAATTTGAGCTCTTTTAACTGGAAATACGTTAGGGAGGGGAACCTAGAAGATAAAATGTATGGAAGCTGTCTGGCCATGATTTCCTTATAAAAAGGCTGGCACAAAGGGAATATTCTATTTTTGTGGCTTTGAGGCTAACAAGGACATTTGTAAGAATCAAGGCGATGCCAAGGCCTCTAAGGTGCTTCCACTCTCCCACCTCCAGGCCTAGAACCCCATCCTCACAATGGGTGGAGCCAACTTACTTTAGGGTAAATCTGTGGTCATGAGATCCACCTGATGCAAGCCTTTAGGAATGTTGGTGAAGAGGTTCTTGAAAATTATTACGTGAACAGCCCTGTGTTTGGGATTTCAACAGAGAGATCAGGAGAAGGGTAGTAGGAAATTACATAAACATTAATACACCTGCCAGCATCTTGACTCAAGCACAGGCACAAGCATTCATACTCTAACATTTGTCTGAGTGTGTCAGTTCATCATGGAAAAGCCTTTGCTACAAAAGTTCTGTTTTTGCACATTCCTAATATAAGAGGACGTCAAAAGGTTTGTAGAAAAAAGAAATTAAAAGATAAGTTTAGTGAAAAAATTAATTCATTAATTGAATATTTCTCATACTCCTTATTAATGAATGAAATTTTTAAAAAGACAAATTTTGTGTTGCATGACTCTCCTCGTTCCCTATTATTTGAACAAATGTGAATAAGAAGGTAAATTTAAGACATGCAAAATAATATAATTATGTAGACTACCTCTAGATCAGCATTATCCAACTGAAATATGCTTATGGGCCATACAAACAATTTTTAAAATATTTAAAAAGATTTATTTGAAAAAGTGACAGAGAGGGATAAAGAGCTCCCCCATCTGCTGGTTCATTCTCCAAATATCCCTAACAGCTGGCTTTGAGCCAGACCAAAGCCTAGAGCTCAGAATTTCATCTGGGTCTCCTACATGGGGGATGGGGTCTCAAGTACTTGCGCTGTCGTTAGCAGGGGCTAGATTGAAAGCAGTGTAGCCGGGACTTGAACCATCATGATACGGAATGTGAGAATCATCAGCAGCAACCTGACCACTCAGTAGGTGTGATTTTTAATTTTCTAGTAACTAAATTGGAAAAGCAGCATGAAATTGGAGAAAATAATTTTGGTAAGAGTTTGAGTCATTGGGCCAGGTGGTTGTATAACAAGGGAATTCTCTGTCTGTGGTACCGGCATCCCATTTAGACACTGGTTCTAGTCCCAGCTGCTCCACTTCCAATCCAGCTGCCTCTTTGTGCCCTGGGAAAATATCAGAGGTGGCCCAAGTCTTTGGGCTTCTGCATTCACATGGGAGACGTGAAGAAAGCTTCTGGCTTCTGGCTTGAGATCAGCTTAGCTCCAGCCACTGCAGCCACTTGGGAAGTGAACCTGCAGATGAAAGATACTCCTCTTGTCTCTCCCTTTCTACAAAATCTGCCTTTCAAATAAAAATAAATTAATTTTATAAAGAGTATTAGTCACTATTCTAAAATGTTATTTCAGCATGTGATTAATATAAACATTCTTTGTGCATTTTATCCCTTTTTCTACATCATTGAACTCAGGTATGTGTTTGACACAGCACATCCGTTTCAACTGGCCACTTCTTAAATGCTCCATAGCCATATGTGGCCAGTGGCTACTGTGTTAAGCATGTTGCCCTGGGAAAATGTGTTCATCATTAAGGAGTTGTAACAGAAAACAGCGGACAGGACAGGTTAAAAATCTTCAATTATTTTGAGGGAGGTGAGAACAAGACTAGACGGTTTTTATGAGATACATTTCCATATATGAGAAAACTGTAATTATTGTCTAGCAATGAATCACCATAAAAGATGACATCCATTAGCAAATATACTCTCATATTACCTGTTATTATACAGCCTGCCTTTTAATGTTTCACTTGTGTCATTGGTAATTTCCAAAGGTATTTAGTTTAGACTAGCACATTTGGCTCAATACTAAAGACACCAATATCTAAGACTTTGGGTTTGTATAGAGTGCTTGGTTAGCAGGCCAAAAGGTAAGCTGCATTCAGTGTGCCCAGACCTGTGGCCTGGTACAGGCAGAAAAGCCCAACTTGGCATAGTTCCAAAGCTAGGATGGACTACCAGTCTGGCCTAAGTTTTACATCCTACTTTCCCCCACCTCTAGCAGGGTTCTGAAAGGCACTCATACTCCTAGCAGCCCAGCATGTACCTCATTAAAAAAAAAAAAAAAAGATTTTATTTCCTGTCTGATCCCTCAGTCTCAGTATGGGCTTTCTAACTTGGTGAGAAAGTAATGAGAGAAAAGAAATGATAAGAAACGAATGAGTCTCTACTATGTTGTTTTTGTTTTTTGGCTTTTTTTTTTTTTTTTTGGCAGGGGGAGGTGTGGTGATAAGGTGTATGTATGTATTTGAAAGGCTGAAGGGCAAAGAGAGAGATATTTTTTCCATCTGCTGGTTCAGTCCACCAGATGGCCAGGACAAAGCCAGGAGCCTGGAACTGCATCTGGGCCGCTGTGTGGCTGGCAGGGGCCAAAGCACTTGGGCCAGCTCTCACTGCTTTCCCAGGCAGCTTAATGGGAAGCTAGATCCAAAGCAGAGCAGCCAGAACTTGAACTGGGGCTCTCATGTTTGATGCTGACATCACAAGCAGCCGTAACCCAGTGCATCACAGTGACAGCCTTATTGTATTAGTTTTTGAACTAACCCCGATAATGAATGCAGCATTAAGGTTTATGTAATAGTTCTCTGAAAGACTGACCCATGTCTAGACAGAATATCAGAACTTGCCCTGGAGGCCAGTACCCAGCGGTAGGAGGGATGGGCTGTTTGATCTTGCTTTTGATGGATGTTCTAGCCTTTCAGATAAATATTTCCACCTTTCATGTGGTCCCAAATCAGCCCCCTTGGATTCCTGCGACCTTGAAGAATCTTCATAAAGTTCCCATGTTAGCACTCATTTCCTGTGTTGAGATCAACTTAATGGTGACAGTTATGGTAGATGCCAGCGGGAAGAAAACCTTGCTATGTGAAATACCCATGATGTTGTGAACACCAGTCCCCAGCAGGGGCAAGCATCCTTTGCTGCAAAGCATGCTGAAATATATGACTACATCTTGGACATTTGCCACACTCAAGTTGAATCAAGGTTTTTGGGTCAAGTGCATCTTAACAACTAACCGATCGATGTTTTATAGGCCATAAAGTTGTTGTAGCACAAACAAAAGAAAAACCTTCAATTTGCTGCAAACTCATACCAGCTATAGTGGTTATGTAGAAAAGCATTTCTTAACGTATTTTCCCTTTTCCGTGCCTTCTGGTTGATCCAGAATCGATTTTTATATTCAGAATTTTATTTTGCATTACTTTTGCATTCATAGAAAAAGTCAGGGACCAATGCATGGCACAGCAGTTAAGATGCTGCAACATATAGCAGAGTGCCTGGGTGTGATTCCTGGCTCCATTTCCAAGTCTAGCCTTTTGCTCATGTACAGCTGGCAGGTAGCACATAATAGCTCAAGTGTTTGGGTCCCTGCCACCCACATGGAAGACCCAGATAAAGTTCCTGCTTCTTGGCTTCAGCCTGGTCCAGCTCTGGAAGTTGCAGACATTTGAGGAATGATGGAAAAATCTCAGTCTCTCTCTCTCTTTAATAGTTTGCAAAAAGTGTGTAGAAGGTTAAGTCTTGATGGATTCTTTGTATTCTAAAGACGTTGGTACAAACTGACCTGAATTATACTCAAAGCTATAAATTCATATTCCTATCAAAAAGTGATAGTTAATCTATGTTCTTATTCCTGTGTCACTTATGACCTTCCCAAAGCATAAGTTTTACTTTTTTTATTTTTCTAACAAAACTGTCAATGTAGGTGCTGTTAATGAGGTGCGCTGCTGTGCCATAAAGCACTCTGTTCCTAAAATCCTGAGCTCCAGTCCTGTTGCTGTGGGAGGAAATGCTGATTCTGCTTTACAGGGGAAGATGAGAACTTGGCATTCCCTCAAATGCTTCTCCAACTTTGCTTTTCCTGTTGGCCCCTTTTAAAAGGACCCCAGATCATACAGTACTGCTGTGGGGATTAAGTGACCTTTTTGACTTCACATACGGTCTCTCATGTTCTCTTCTAAGCAGTAACAGCCTCATTTCTCATAATTCCTCTCCTAATTTGGCTTCTGCATTTATGATGTAATTGTCTAATTACACTATCATTTTGTAGCATTCCCTGTGGAGTGTGATAGTTAATCAAAGGAACTCTCTAATAACGCAATTCCATAAATGCCACGAATGGAGTGCTGGTTTTTAAAGAAAAGATTTAGAAAAATGTTGTGGTGAGAAGTCATGTTTTAAAGAGGTGTGGTATTAATATTTCAGGATATTTTTTTCTTGCCTGGTGTAGAAAACCACCATCTGTGTGAACAGAGAAAGGCTGAGTGGTCACCATCTATGCAGTTGAGCAATGGTGCTACCATGAGTCCAGCTTACTGTGTTGTGGAATTGTGGTGGAATACTTAAAGTCCTAAGCGGTGTTTCTCATAACTCTTGAAGAATCACTCAGGGTCCTTTTTAAAGCACTTCTGGTGCTTTGTGGAAGTGGGTGGGTTCCTTGTGGTCTGACTGCTGAGCCTTTGATTTCATAAATCTGGATTAATCTGCCTATGAGTCATTCCAGAGGGTCACCCTTTGAGACTAAGGCCAGTTGTTGTGTTTCCCCAACTCTAATAAACCTAATGAACACACTATGATTGAATTAAAATGCAGATTCCTGCTCCCTGGGCCCAGGACAATGCCCAGATCTCTGCGGGTCTAGCAGGCTCCCAGGTGATGCTTTTCGTAACTCCATTTTTACATTGTGATGCAGCACAGGTACCTTTGACTCACCTGCCGTGGCTAATACGGCTGCCTTCTGGTGACTGACTACACACACATGGGCTAGGTTTTAGCCTTTCGCTTCCCACCTTGCTTATCTTGTTCTATTGCTGTTTTCTTTCATGCATGTAGATGGGCACCAATTGGCTCTCAGAGGCCCGTCAGCTGTAGCTGAAATTCCAGATCCCAAGACGACAGCCCAGCACACCTGTTCCCCAGGACCCAGAACCATGGAGCTCTCCGACAGTGACCGACCCGTCAGCTTCGGTTCCACCTCCTCCTCGGCTTCTTCTCGGGACAGCCATGGTTCCTTTGGTAGCAGAATGACCTTGGTTTCCAGTAGCCACTTGGGCCTATTTCACCAAGATAAGGAAGCAGGGGCCATCAAACTGGAATTGATGCCAGCAAGGCCATTTTCCAGCAGTGAGCTGCCAAGGGATAGCCCTGCTGGGCAACAGAACATGGATGAGGACAGCACAAGGCAGCCCAGCGCCCAATGGAGTGGGGACACAAGTGGAGTGCCTGAAGCCCCTGCGGACTCTGCCACCAGCCCCAAGCTCCTCTATGTGGATAGAGTGGTCCAGGAGATTCTAGAGACTGAAAGGACCTACGTGCAGGATTTAAAAAGCATCGTGGAGGTAAGCCAAACTTGGCTTTCAAAGGTGGTTCATGCAGGAGATATATGCTTGCCAAAGCAAGTGTTGGGAGTGGGCCTCCTGGGGTGCAGCGGCATGCTGAAAACTCCAGCCGTAATTTCAGAGAAATCCTCAAGCTGTGCTCACAGGCTAAAATCCTTTTGGTATTTGTACTAACAAATGATTTATGTGTTGGGAGCAAGAATGATGGTGTTGTGGCTGTAACAGAATGGTGTCTTTGTAAGTCCTGTGCCGAGTAGCTCAGAGTTCCTTACGCATGGGAGAACAGATGAGGATGGAGTAGGGCTTCCAGCCTCCTCATGTATGAGTGTCAGGTGTACTTTACTCCAACCGTCAACTACTTTGACCTTAAGCACAACTCTTTCTTGGTGCCTGAGAGCTTCTAAAGCTATGGAAGCGTGGGTTCCGCCTTCAGAGATGGGGATTTCACTGCTGGGGATGGTGAAATTGTTGCATGGCCCTGGGAGATTCTTGGGGTACTCAAGCTGGGAGTCACTGAGGTGTGCTGGGCTGGTGTTTGTGTGAAGGAACTGAAAAGCAGTGAACAACCACAGATGGTGGACTTTGCCTAGCCTCAGGTTTTCCTTTCTGTTCACTTTTAGAGTAAATAATTTTACTTAAATCATTGCATGCAAATAATTAGTGTAATTACATATCACTTGCGTGAAGTCTTCTATGTACTGAGCTCAGCTCATGTGCCAGGTCACATCCCGTGGGAATTCAGTGAGTCACCTGGCTGTGATTTAGAGGCTGGTTTTCAAGGATCAAGTAAGAATCAGCAGAGGAACCCAGATTTAACTTATTCACAATTTGTGATTAAATTTGTTAGCATTTCAAGGGTGAAATTACATATGCAAATTACACTCACTTCGCTACCTTGAAAAATGCCCAGTTCTTTTCCTTTGCTTGTAACTGTCTCCCGTTTTAGACCGTCCCTCTACAACATTTTTCAGAGCCTAGCCGAATGTGAGCTGATGAATATGTTCTCCACAAATGCATTCATTCCTAGAACTTCACAGAAATCTAAAGCCTGAGCATGATTGAGTTCCACACATGGCAGAACCAGACACTGTCTGCTAAAAATAGTTAGGACACAACTTCCCGGTAAAAATAGAAAAGTCAACTGATGCTCAACCAAAACAATATGTGGCACCAAATGTAAAATAAAGTAAACCAGTTTCTCTCTTTTTTTAATTTCAAACATGATGTCATTTGTACTCAAGAAGAAATACCTGTGAAATTTCAACAATCGCTCAGGAACGCATGGTTGTTTAAAGTTTTCTTTGATCTAGTTTCTTCCTTCTATCTTTCCTGGAAACTTTTCTGCCTAATCAAAACTCACCTAGTGAAACATTTAGTTACTGAGCTGTATATTTTGTGATGTTGGTTGGTCAACATGGGTGAGAAGAAGTAAGGTAAGATACAGATGAAAGAACACAGAAGACAAAATTTTTTTTCCCTCAGAAAGTTCCAGTGTAAGTTTTATTTGAAGCTGTGCAAACGTTCTTGCCTGTGATTGGTCAGCTTTTTCTACAATGGCCAGATAATAAATAATTTAGCCCAACTAGGCCTTATGTTCTGTGTCACAACTGCTCAACTTGGCCATTGCAGCTCAAAGGTAACTGCAGGTACAGCATTCAATGTACAGGCCTGGAAGTTCCGCCACACCCCTAGAGCCCCACTTAACAGGAGGCTGTGTTAGACAAGCACCTGCTCCACAGGATTCTTGTGAGAATGAAGTTAGATAGTATTGAAAAGATAAGATAGCGGTACCTTGCACAAGGTACACAATTAACAAGCAGGAAATGCCATCATTGCCACCGCCAGTGGCCTTAGAATAATTGGCTGGTTGAGAATGGTCTCAGTATGCTTTTTACCAAAAGTCTCCCACCAAAAAATCAAATTATTCAATTCATTACGGCAAAAATTCAAGTAGGGAACAAATTGAACACAGGAGGTTCCACCGCTAATATTTTGAATGAAATTGGATCAATGTTAAAGTGCTTGCTGAAAACCCACGGATAGTGACAAGAGAAGAAGGCAGCGGGCCTGGGCAGTGACTGGGGAAGCAGAGTGACTGGGAAGCTGGGCAGGAAGGCACAGGCATCTGGGGTAAATGTACTTTTGTTCCAGAAGTCACTTGAATGTTCTGTCTTCCATCAAAAATGAGTGAGTGGAAATCCTTTCTTCATCTCCAGGGTCACTTCTATCAAAATATCATAACTTCCACAGAATGGTTTCACAGAAGAACTGAGCCTGTTGTCAATCATTCTTTTCCTTATGTTGGAAAGACAGTTACAGAAAGAGGGAAGGAGAGAGAAAAAGGAAGAGAGAGAGGGAGGGAAAGAGGGAGTGAGTGAGGGACGGAGGAAGCAAGAGAGAGACAGAGAATCTTCCATCCTTTGGTTCATTTCCCAAATGGCTGCAGCTGCTGGAGTTGGGCCATTCCAAAGCCAGAAGTCTAGAACCAGGAGCTTCTTCCAGGTCTGCCTTTTGGATGCAAGGGCCCAAGGACTTTAGCCATCCTCTACTGCTTCCCCAAGTCGTTAGTAGGGAGGTAGATTGGAAATAGAGCAGCTGGAACTCAAACCCATGCCCATATGGGATGCCAAAGCCCCAGCTGGAGATATAACCTTATACACCCCCATGCCTGCCCAAATCATTACTTTTTTTATGAAGCATGACCAATTGTTTTTCCACTTGCAGTAATGCTACTCAATGAGTACTACAATCTGGGTGTTCTTTGAGTAATTCCAAAATTTTATTTATTTGAAAGACAGATGGACAGATGGAGGAAAGAAGGGAAGGAGACAGAAAAAGAGAGGTCTTTCTTCATGACCCAAATTTCCACAACAGTCCGCACTGGACCAGGCTGCAAACCGAAGGCAGACACCCCAACAAGCTCTTCCCCATGGGCAGTAGGGTCTCAAGTGCTCAGGCCCTCCCAGATGCATTAACAGGAAGCTGTATCAGAAACAGAGTGGCCAGGACTAAAACTGGAGTTTTGATACAAATGGTTTTAACCTGCTGTACCACACTGCTTGCTCCTGGTATTTTTTCAAAACACAAATTATTGATTCCTTTCACATCTCTGCCTTGATCTGTGTCTGACATATTTTTGTAATTCTATACTTGACTTCCCTAACATTCTCTGTTTCTTTTTAATGCAGACTAATGGTTGTTCATTTTATATTGTGGTCAGTTCTTACATTGCCTAAGAGACAGATTTTCTTCCAAGTTGGCTTCTTCTAAAAAAGAACAGTTTCTGTGGGGGAAAATCAACCTCACTGCTCGTAGAGATAATTCAGTTTTCTGATTTTTAAAATGTTTTGATGGGACATTAAAGTCTGATTTTATAATATGCATGAATACCTGTAATGACTGGTTCAGTGTGACTGGTATGTCCAGCACCATGTTGCATGTATGCAGTGGCACAGCTTCTGACTTGGTCTACTTAGCTTGATCAAATCCCATGAGTCGCATTCCTTGGCCATCATTCTCAGATTCATTTTCCTGGTGATACATTTTACCTCTGTGCTGTGAGCATGTCAGCATCACAGCTGAGGGTGGAGTTTTGTTCTCAGAGTTTGTAAGTGCTGATCTTTTGGTGAAAGTCATTGCTACACATTCACTGCTCTGAAAGACATTATGCAAACGATGACTTGACATGGTGCCCTTCTCCAGTCCCTGGCCTCTGCTGTGTGATAAGGTTGAACACACATACACAAAGAATGTGCTTTTTCCTTTCCCACTCCACTTACAAATTCAGAAATCTCTAATACTTTCTGAAAATTGAAAAAGAGCATTGCTTTTATCCTGTTGCCCTTGTTTCCTTGTGTTCCTTCTCTGCATCCTTCCATCTGGACCTATCCTCTCTTCTCCCTTCCCTCATGACCACTGTGGTGACCCCATCTCTGTTCCTATGCCCCACATCCTAGTTACTGACTTCTGCACACTTGACCTTTGAGAGAGGCAAAGATGAGGGCTCAACTATCACTCCTGCCCAAAGGAACAATGGAGCTGTTATTTCATTTTTATATATAACTCCTCAGCATATTTAAAGATAAAATGAGATAATAAATATGAAAGCACTTAAAAAGTAAAATAGCTAGTGATATAATTGTGGAAAAGTAGAAATTCATAGTTGGAGCATAGAAAATAAAAGCCTTTTTCATGTTTAATGGGACCTCAGACTGACTGAGCGGGACCTATTATGGGTAGAGTGTGTTTCTTTTAATCTTTCCAAATCTTCTACAAAAAGAGTCTTTGAGCGTCTCATAAGATCTGGCTTCAGATATAGTTCGTGACCTGTTTTAGCATTTTAGTGAAGTTTTAAAATAGTTGCTAACATTTTAAGACTGTGTGATTAGAAGTTGCATTCCTACTATCAAATGGCATCTTTGAACTCTGATAGATGCTACATTAAGCCATCGCTTAGGACGTGAGTTTGGTGAAAAGGGGGAGACGGTATGTTGTAGATTTTTGTTTGTCTATTTTCTTCCATGGCTAAGGAACTAAAATCCTTTCCAAGTACCTTTACTCATAAACTGTCTAAGAAGTTAAGAAATGAAAAATTGTAACCCCAACATTGACAATGCACACAGCCAGAACTTCAGGACTCAGATTTACTCAACAGTGGTAGTGAAACAGGGGTGGAAATGGTGACCCTCGCTGGTGGACTCTTGTGTCATTAAGTCTGTGTGGACCCTCTGTTCAATGAGTGACTGCAGAGTGTCAGGACAGGAAGGAGCAGGGAAGGTGGCCCATGACACCGTACGCTCTTAGCACTGATGGTGTAGAGTTAGTAAGCAGGACAACTGTGCTGCTCTTGGAAAGTGAGCCTTCTTCAGATTTATGCCTGATGAGAGAAGGATGCCCAGCCACAGGGCTTGGGAGGCTGTGCAGTGAGTTCTCCATGCCCTCTGCCTGACACTTAGCTCCGAGTGCGGTGAGAGATTTGTTACTGGATAATCTGAGTTGGATCTTGTCCTAGAGCACCCCTCACTGGAGGACACACCATGGAGTGTGGCAGTGGTGTCTGATAAACACAGTTTCCCCAAAGCATGCTGGAGAAACAGAGTGGAAAGGGTGAAATGTCTCTGCTTCTCTCTCCGTGGTTGTAACTGAGTGCTTGTATAATTAGCCCTGGACCAGCGCTAATTGCTCTGCAGAAATGTTGTGTGTCAAGGGACAAGGCTGATGAGAAGAGAGCTGTCACTGACTTTATTGTCTTTTTATTTGTAGATGTCCTCGCTTCGTACTTTCCCTGCAGCTTAAATAACGTTTATTGTGCTAACACTTTTTACGAGGGTCATTTGGACCCTAGTGTTTTTAACACTGAGGGGAAAAACATGTTTGTTGCTGGAATGAAGAACCTGGCAAGGATGAATTCTAACAAGTTTTGTTAGGTGGGTGGCTTTATGAGGCACTTACACTGTAGGACTTGGTTCTCTTTCTCCTTTGTGGAGTTTGAGCACTTTTATGTGAATTAGTCTCTTTTTCTTCTAAGAGTTTTTATTATAATGCGTGAATGTGATCTTTCTTAAAATCATTTAAGATGGGCCTGGCATGGTAGCCTAGAAGCCAAAGTTCTCACCTTGCACACACTGGGATCCCATATGGGTGCTGGTTCTAATCCTGATGGCCCTGCTTACCATCCAGCTCCCTGCTTGTGGCCTGAAAAAGCGCTCAAGGACTGCCCAAATCCTTGGGACCCTGCACTCATTAGGGAGACTCGGAGAAGGCTCCGGGCTCCTGGCTTTGAATTGGCTCAGCTCTGACCATCGCGGCCACTTGGGGAGTGAATCAACAGATGGAAGATCTTCCCCTGTCTCTCCTCTCTGTATACTGTTTTTCTAATAAAAATAAAATAAATCTTTTTTAAAAAATCATTTAAGATCTATAATCATTTAGAAGTAAACTGGTTCATTAGTTTACTTTTTATGTTATTCCTCAAAGTATACCTCTAATCACTCTTCATAATTCCCAAATCTCTCTTGATTCATTTCCATGCTTCTTTGCATGATTGTTATTGCTATTGCTGTTATGGCCACTTCTTCCCCTCTCAGCCCCGCTCTCATCTCTCACGCCACCCCATCCCAAACCCTGCAGTAGCAGCACAGCTTAGAGGATGGCCATGGGGACAGATGCTGATTCCTCTTTCTTCCCCCTGCAATCCTGGGAGGGAGGGTGGATGTAGAATTACTCTTTCAGTCCTTTCCTAATAGGTTTTGAGTGTTCTGGAAATACCTTCGGATTGATTGTTACATGACCAAGGAAAGTGGTTCCCAATGGAGAGTGTTCAATAAATGCAAAAACACTTAAGGTTTGCTGAGTTGCTGCACAAAAGTAGCTACTGCGGACCAGCACTGTGATGCCTACACAGCTGGCATCCTATAGAAGTATCCATTTGAGTCTCAGCTGCTCCACTTCTAATCCATCTCCCTGCTAATGTGCCTAAGAAAGCAATGGCAAATAAGTGGAGTGCTTGGGCCCCTGCAACTGACAGGATGATCTCAATGACGTTCCTGACTCCTGATTTTGGCCTGGCTCAGCCCTGGCTACTGCAGCCATATGAGGAATGAACCAATAAGAGGAATCTTTTTCTTTCTCTCTCCTCTTCTCTTCCTGTCCCTCTCTGTCCTTTCCTCTCCATCTCTCTGTAACCCTGCCTTTCAAATAAGTTGATAAATCTTTTTAAGTACTGGCAATACATAAGTTCCTATATACCAGTGATGGATGCCAAGTTAGGTTATTTTCTCTAAACTTTATGGCCAGATATTGGGCCAAAATTTAGGGGAAGAAACTCAAATATCAGGTTCTCCTGGGAGCAGAATAGACAGTGTCCTGTACCACCTTAAGTTTTTTAACCATAATATCACCTCATTAGACCTCAACAGTTACAACTTCTTAATTGTCTACATATCTGTATGTCTCAATAAAACAAACACCAAGAAAGGAGGGCATCTGTAGTACTAATATTTGAGTACTTACCATGTGTGTATCGAGCACAATATTAGCCACTTGTGTCCCATCATGTGGGTGCTGTTGCAGTTGCCATGCAGAATGGACAGAGTAGAGCCAGCTCATCCTAGGTCACCTTGATGATTATCAGTAAAGTTGGACCTGGAACCTGGGTCTCTTTCCAAAATCCACTCCCATCACTATTGTGTACACTGCTGTAGCTAGCACATCTCTTTGAGACTCTCTTAAGGATGGGAAACCTTTTTCTTTTATTTTTGGCCAGGGGCCATTTGGATATTTATAACATCATTCATGGGCCAAGCACAACTTACCAACTTACCAATTAACCTGCAATAGATTTATTGAATTTCAAGTCCCTCCTGCAGTTGCTTTGGTAGGGCTGCACCAGGAGATACTGTGGGACTTATATGCTCCCCAGGCCGGACGTTCCCCACCCCTGCAACAGCAGGTGCATAGCTTTTAGCCATCTTCCTAACCTTTCTGTGGCAGGCACAGTAGCACATGGACTTCCAGATCCGATTTTTCTTGGTTTTGGGAGATACTCGTATGTGATATAGGATGTTGAACAGCATACCTGGCTTCTCCCATTAGCTGCTAACAGAACGACTGCCATCCCCTCTTGTGACAACTAGAAATATTTTCAGACATTGCCAAATTCTATAAGGCACAAGATTGCCCCTGGTGGATAATTACTGCTCTAAAGAGTAGTAAGGATTGACTAGGCTACAGAAACACATAGATGCCCAAATCTGTGGCTTAATACTACAGAATTCTACTTCTCCTGTCATGGTCCTTTAAGAGCCTAGGTCATTAGGAATGGCCTGCTCCATGCAGTCATCTAGGATCCTGGCTTAGCAGGCTCTGCCATCTCGAGCTTGCAAGGTTGCTGCGCTCCTCAGCGTCTTAGACAGCTTATATGAAGGGCAGGAGCATACGGACACCACATGGAGGCAGTTTCTGGTGTTCAAGTGTACAAAATGTGCAAGTAACATGACATCCCTTCTCTGGACCCCCTGATAAGAATCTTTTTATGAGGCCACATGAACTCTTAAGGAAGCCCAGCCTCTGTAACCCCAAAAAAGGTAGGAAACGTTTTTGTACTGCAGTATGCATTATATATGATTAAGATATTCTCACTGTAGACTCTCCATTCCTAAAAAATAGGAAAGCAAGAAAGAATTTGGTAGTGCTTTCCTGCTGAGATTGTACATTTTTCTCTGTATATAAATAACCCCACAGAATATCTTAAATGATCTCTTTGATCTCAGAGTGGAGTCAGACCCATTTGTCCTCGTATTATTTCTCCTCTCTGTCTTCTTAGAAACTTCCATTATCCCCTTTCTCTATTGCTTTCCCATTAGTTTTACCTCTCTCCCTCCTTAAGTTGTCCTACTCATTGCTATCTATTTGGCCTGCCAGGAAGGCCCTGCTAGCAGTGTAGCATTCCAGGCTAAGATGAGCCTTCTGAGCTGGACTAACCCAAAGCCTGGGACTGTGCCTATCTGGAGAGTGTTCTGGAAGCACAGAAAGGGGAAGGGACTCAATGAAGGCAAAGGATGAAAGCCCTTGGAGGCTTCTCAGAATCCTACTTGCATGCCGCGAGTTTTTTGCCATGTTGATAAAGTTTCTTGCATGTTGATAAAGTTTCTAAGAAAATAGAATGCCTTTTTTCTTACTGCCATGCCTTCTTTTAAATTCAGCCTGGAGTCATTCTGAGAAGCCAAAGTTATAACCATGGGCACTTGCATAAATAGGAGGAAATGAAAAACAAATTATTAGAATTATTTCAGCATGGATGTTTGCCCATAATAAATTGAGATCCATTTATGTTTTTTCAGAGGTGGATTTTAAGAAGATAGATCTATTAATGTAAATTATTTATGCCGTTACCCGTTATCTTGGGCACTGTGGTGATAGCAAAATGAACACCAGTTGGTAAGAACTTTGATTGCAGTGACCTTGACTCCTCAGTGTCTCCCCAGTAATAAGGTGCAGATTTATGGAAACGTTGTCCTTGAAGTCCCTGAGCATCTTGATTGCTTTTTGATGCTTGGGACTGGGATGGCTGATTGTCATGAGTCCATGTCTTCCAAGCTGTTAGAGGTCCCGAGTCAAGCTTTATAAGACATTCTTCCCAAGTTGCCAGAATGCATAATCTGAGTATCAATTACAGATAGGGGTTGTTATTATTCCTGTGTCAAAGGACTACAGTTCAAGAAGTAGTACAGTGCTTGAGGGAAAGTTCTGGCAGACTAGTTGGGTTTCACTGTCTGCCACTCACTCTGCTGCAATATGATATGAGACAAACACAGCCCTAAAAATCTCCACGGTGCAGAATCACCTGGGGCAGAAAGCTCGTGAGGGAAAGGGATTCTGAGCATTGCCCTGACCAAGTTCCTCCATGACATTTAGAAAAGAGAAGAATCAAATAAACTGGAGGCACAAACGTATCTAAAGTGAGTTTACCAAATATGACCCTGCATCTAGAACAAGATCTGAGGTTGCTTGTGGAAGGCTCCCACACTACCACCTTAGGAGCACGAAAGGGAACAAAAGAAAGAAGAAAAATGTGAGAGAAGAGCAGGAGGACAGAGAAGAAAATCTTAAGATAGTCAAAGAGCAAAGAGAAAACCTGTGGTTGCAGCTGTGCGTGTGCAGGGGCAGCTGGTGGGGCACCCGCTGCCGGGAGTGGAGTGCTGTGGCTTTCAGTTGGGTGCCAGTGGGGGGGAGGCCTCACTGTGGGCAGGTGCCTTGTGTTCTGTGCTGTCCTATGAAATGGGATGCACTTTTCTTTTTTGCAGTCACCTAGTGTTTCTCATGGATGAATTCTTCCATAAACAGACAAACCTGGAAATGTTGACTAAGTTCAAATTATTCCCTAATATATTATCTGGTACTAAATTCATCTTTTCAAGACAAATGTTACAGCAGAACTGTAACCTCCACCATTTCTGCTCAGACTAGAAGACTGAAGAATGCTATCCCTGTTGCCAAAAACAGACTTCCATTAATATTAAATCAGACTGATGAAAGCTACCATAAATATCCTGAGTGAACTTTTAATTTCTGCCTTACAAGAAGCATTGTGTAAAAGAGTTTCATGTTGCCACAGTGGTTTTAGAATTCATATTTTATAAAACTAACATAATTAACTTGTAGAAGATTGCTCTTTTACTGAAGAATTTGCATGATTCAGTCAAATATTCTCATCCAAACTGTAGTGTGTGATGGCTATAAAACTTGTTACATCTAGGAGAGTGAGTCGAACAGTGGGCTTCTGATGCCAACACGAGGATAATGCTTTTCACCAGTACTTTTGGTTCAGCATTAGTGTATACTGGTATTTCAAGAAGTTCAAGGAAATTCACATTATGAAAAAATTATGTATAAACTTCAAAATTGTCTTCATCAAAATAAATCTGGGGTGAACATTAGGCTTAGCTGCTAAGACACCACACGGCACACCTACATCCCCCATCGTAGTGTGGGGTCCACCTCTGTCTCTCTGCCTCCCAAACAAGTAAATATTAAAAAATATATATATATATGGGGCTGGTGCAGTGGTGTAGCAGTGTAAGCTTCCACCTGTGGTGCCAAGGTCCCATATGGGTGCCAGTACAAGTCCCAGCTGCTCCACTTCTGGTCCAGCTCCCTGCTTATGGCCTGAGAAAGCAGCAGAGTTTTGCCCAACTCTTTGGGCCCTGTACCCACATGTAGACCCAGAAGAAGCCTGGTTTCAGACCAGCCCAACTCTGGCTGTTGTGCTCATTTGTTAAGTGAGCCAACAGATGAAAACTCTCTCTCTCTCTGTATCGTCTCTGTCTGTAACTCTGCCTTTCCAATGGACAAAAAAATCTTTTCTTTTAAAAAAAAGTTTAATTTGTTAAACATTTATTTATTTGAAAGATTAAAAAAGAGAAAGAGAGACTCTTCCATAGAGTTATTTACTCCGAAAGCAACAGGGCCCAGGTCAGGGAGAAGCTGGGAGCCAGAATTCCACTGGCCTCCCTAAGGAGGGAGGGGCCAGGTATTTAGGCTGTCAGCAGGTGCTTTCCCGCCACATTAGTGCAAAGCTGGTTCAGTAGCAGGGCCTCTGGAACTCAAAGTGGTGCCCCATTACAGCATGCCAAAATTACAAGCGACAGCTTAGCTTCCACTAAAACGCAACACCAGCCTGTAAAAGTATCCTTTTTGATGAACTCTTTTAAAAAAGATTTATTTTATTTATTTAAAAGGCAGAGTTACATAGAAATAAAAAGGGAGAGACCTTTTTTTTTTTTTTTTTTTTCTGTTGGTTTAGTCCCCAAATGGCCATAACACAGGTGGAATTCAGGAGACAGGAGTTTCTTCTGGGTCTCCCACATGGGTGCGGGGCTCCAAGGCCTTGAGCCATCTTTCACAGGGGCATCAGCAGGCAGCTGCGTGGGAAGTAAGGACTCCATCTGGCACGCACGTGGACTGTTGGCACTGCGGTGACAACCTCACCCCTTATACCATAGCACTTAATGGTGAACTCCACTTTTCCGTGAACTTTCGTGAACTTCTCTGGTCTTCAAGGGCAACCTGCTTGGAAGAAGTAGCTGAGAAGAACTTGGAAGAAGCCATACTCCCACAGACTCAATTCAGTATTCATTTTATCTGCATAATTAAGCATTTAAAAAGTATCTATATCTAAAAAGGCCCCTTCTCTTTTTGTGAGGCTTTGTTTTAAGATAACATTTTGAGTTTTAATGAAAAGCTATTTCAGAAATTTCGGTTAACTTGAGTGATTGCGGAGCCATTATTACTGGTTTGCGGAAGAACAGCTAGTATAATTCAAAGAGTGCCTGTGGGGCAAAGTGCTGTGGAAGATTTGCTAAAACAGGTCCTGTTCAGTTGGGTTAGAATCACCTGCCTTTTGGCTGTGTGCCATCTAGCATATTCAGTTATACTGAGTGGGCAGAAAATTATAGAATTCAGGAAATTATGTTCTAAACACACCAACCTTCAGTTGAGAAAACTTTCCCATGGCCAGAAAATTTCTATCAAAAAAAAAAAAAGTGTTGCTTGCACTTTGTGAAATGGATCACAGAGAAAGTTTACCCAAGCCACATGATCAGCATGGAACCAGAGTAGGTATCCAACAACCCTCTTCCAAAACATCTTGACAAGGAAGAGGTAGCTTAGGCTGATGTAAGACTTGTGAAACTGCATAGCCTAGTAGTTAACCGCTTGCTGGTCATTCATGTTTTCAGTTTTTGCTTTGTCATGTAAAGGAAGCAGCACTCTGTACAGCAGCTGGCATGATGACTGTCATGTTCACAGACTGTGGTAAAGTGTACGTAGAAGCGACCATTTTGACCATTTTGACCAGTCAAGTGTTCAGTGGCTTTAAGTACAATTGCATTGTTGTGCAACCATCGGCACTTCTCTGTGCTGAACTTCAGAACTTCTCTGTGAATCCTAACTGAAACATGTGCCCATTACAGTCAACCATCCGCCCCTCTCAGCCTCAAGCAACCAGGATACTGCTGCATCGTATGTATCTCACTCTGTGTACCCTGTCTAAAGCAGAATCACGTAATGTCCTGTTGTGAATGCCTTTTTTCAATTACGCTAATGTTTTCAAGGTTCATCCATGTTGAGCCTATGTCAAATTTCCTCCCTTTTTAAGGATGAAAAACATCACGCCATAGAGGTGGATACTGTGGTGCAGGATGCAAGTCCTAGGTTGAGACCCTTATCGTGCCCAAGTGCCTGGTTTGAGTGACAGCTCCCTTTTGATCTAGCTCCATGTTCGTGCGCACCCTGAGAGGCAGTACACAGCGGTTCTAATGCCACCCACATTGGAGATCTGGGTACCATTCTGAGCTGCAGACTGCAACTGAGCCCAGCCCGCCAGGGTCGCAAGCATTTGGAGAATGATCCATCAGAGGGAAGATAAATCTTTCTTTCTCTCTCTTTCTTGTTCAACCTTTATAAAAAGAAAGAAAATCTAATTCCAAAAGGTGTTTAAATATATGTATGTTTGCATGTGTGTACATATACACTGTGCATGCACACCGCATTCCATCAATTGATGTACTTAGGCTGCTTCGACTTGAATAGATTTTTTTTAAGATTTTTTTTTTTTTGGAAAGTCAAATAGACACAGAGGAGGAGACAGAGAGGAAAATCTTCTGTCTTGAGTCACTCACTAAGTGACCACAATGGTCAGAGCTGAGCCAATTCAAAGCCAGGAGCCCGGAACCTCTTCTGTGTCTCCCACGTGTGTGCAGGGTCCCAAGGTCTCCCATGTGGTACAGCATCCTTGACTGCTTTCTCAGGCCACAAGTAGGGAACTGGATGGGAAGCGGGGCTGCCAGGATTAGAACCAGCACCCATATGGGCTCTGGGTCATTCAAGGCAAGGACTTTAGCTGCTAGGCTAGTGCACTGGGCCCAACTTGCATAGATTTTGATAACAGTAGAATCATGTTCTGTTAGATTTTCATCACCACAACAAAATACCTAAAGGACCTTGCTTTATAAGCAGAAAAAATTGGTTGGGGCTCATGATTCTAGAGGTCCATAGTCTGAGATTGGGTGGCCCCCATTGGTTGACATCAGCCAGGCATGTTCTTGTGGAACAGAGCATCACGTGGCTGGAAAGGCTGTGTGTGGAACATGCGCACATAGACAGCCAGCAAGCAAAGAGGGCAGCTGGCTGGGCTCAGGTCTTATAACCAGCTGTCTTGTGAGAGCTGCTTTCTGAGGGGGAAGGGTACTAACCACCCCCACTCTGCAACGTAAGAACCTGCCACTAGACCCACTAGTTCCCAACACCATGATTGGATCAAGTGGCCAAGCCTCTAGGACTATTTTATGATTTCAGTTGTAAATGTCTGAGTTATGGGGCCATATCCTATCCCAAACCCAAAGCACCACACCAGATTTTTTTTTTAAAGATTTATTTATTTTATTACAAAGTCAGATATACAGAGAGGAGGAGAGACAGAGAGGAAGATCTTCTGTCCGATGATTCACTCCCCAAGTGAGCTGCAACAGCCGGTGCGCGCCGATCCAAAGCTGGGAACCTGGAACCTCTTCCGGGTCTCCCACGCGTGTTCAGGGTCCCAATGCACCGGGCCGTCCTCTCCTGCTTTCCAGGCCACAAGCAGGGAGCTGGATGGGAAGTGGAGCTGCCGGGATTAGAACCGGCACCCATATGGGATCCTGGGGCGTTCAAGGCGAGGACCTTAGCCGCTAGGCCACGCCGCCGGGCCCCACACCAAATTTTAAAAGTAGAAACAACTCATTTAACTATATATCCTGAAAGAGTGAGGAGTATTTGATATGCTTTCTAGTTTGTAACATTTTATATGGCTGTACTCAATATTGTGTCCGCCATTTACGAAGCTACAAGAAACCATCTATTGAGTAAAGTTTCTGGTCCTTTGTGGTCATGAGGAGATGGAATCCACAGAGCCCAGTGATTCTCCAAGTGGACATCCCAGTGCTGCTGCTTGAATAACTACATCTCTGGAACCTGCAGTTTCTTTCAGTAACCCCTACGATGTTGCAGTGCTTAACTCAGAGCAAGCATTAACTCAACGGTGGATGGCTTCTTCTTTTTAAAACTTTTCTTTATTTATTTGAAAGGGAAAGAGATCTTCCATCCACTGTTCACTCTCCAAAAGGCTGCAGAAGCCTCAATGGCTCAACCTTTTACACCATAACGCTAGCCCCTATGGTTAGTTTCTTAAGTCCCAGACCCTAAACATTGGCCCTTTCATTTAGTGTTAAGAGGGAAATTGGGAACAATTAGGGTCACTTCCTTAGTGACTGCTTGAGACAAGCAGTTAATGAGATGCCCCTTTCCCCTCCTGACTACAAATACAGGTGGTGTTAGGAGGAAAAGCTCTCCTGTTAGCCAGCAGGACCTATCGGTTGACGTGACAGTTAGCAGATCGAGTTAAGACTTTGGGAACCAATTTTACCAGTTTCTCTTCTGAAGCAGGAGTTGGCTCTGAACTTCCACCACCTGTTTGGAAGAGAGTAAGGAAAATAGGACTATGGGTAAAATAAGTACATTTACTTCTAATCAAAATAATCTGGAATGTTCAAGGCGACCGTGGGAAGGAAATCCACTTGAAGACACCTTCTACTTCAAAAATAGGAATAAGTAAAACATCATAGCAATCTCTTCTGAAAAACACACAATTAACTGGTCATCAGTGAGATTTATCCCAAGGATACAAGCCCTCACAAACAGGTTCAAAGGGGCTATTATTTGAGCAATTAAGAGCTATCATCTAAGAAATCTGGTTAGGAAAAACAGCTGAAAACGGGGTGCTTTGCTAAAGCCAAGGCTGCACATGGGATTCACCTGCAGGGCTTTTTCCAACACTCGCCCCTGACTTGCACCCTGGCCTGAAGAAATCCTCCTCTCTGAACGCTGACTCCAGCTTTCCTTAACGCTCCCTAGCTTCTAATAGACGGTTAATGTACCAGCGGCAGTCCTGATGGAAATTTTCTTTGTCACAAAGCAAACAACTGACTTTGAAAAAAGAAATTATCAGGCCCGGCGGCGTGGCCTAGCGGCTAAAGTCCTCGCCTTGAAAGCCCCGGGATCCCATATGGGCGCCGGTTCTAATCCCGGCAGCTCCACTTCCCATCCAGCTCCCTGCTTGTGGCCTGGGAAAGCAGTCGAGGACGACCCAAAGCTTTGGGACCCTGAACCCGCGTGGGAGACCCGGAAGAGGTTCCTGGTTCCCAGCATCGGATCGGTGTGGCACCGGCCCGTTGCGGCTCACTTGGGGAGTGAAACATCGGATGGAAGATCTTCCTGTCTGTCTCTCCTCCTCTCTGTATATCCGGCTTTCCAATAATAATAATAAAATCTTTAAAAAAAAAGAGAGAAATTATCTAATAGTCAGGAGGAGAGAGATTCCAACTGTTGGTTTACTCCCCAATTGCCCTAAACAGCTGGGATCAGGCTGTAGCCAAATCCAACAACCAGGAACCCAATTCAAGTCTCCCATGATAACCCCAACCATCCCCCCTGCCTCCCAGATGGAGTTATGAGCTGGATCTAGCAGAAAGGAAGACCCAGGAAATGGAGCCAGAGTCAAATCCAGTATTCTGGGGCATTGCAAGATGGCCTAGTGGCTAAAAGACCTCGCCTTGAACGTGCCAAGATCCCATAAGGGTGCCAGTTCTAATCCCAGCAGCCCTGCTTCTTATCCTGCTCCCTGCTTGTGGCCTGGAAAAGCAGTTGAGGACTGCCCGAAGCCTTGGGACCCTGCACCTGCGTGGGAGACCAGGAGGAAGTTCCTGGCTCCTGACTCGGATCGGTGCAGCACCAGCCGTTGCAGTCACTTGGGGAGTGAATCAGTGGACAAAAGATCTTCCTGTCTGTCTCTCCTCTCTGTGTATCTGACTTTGCAATAAAAATAAGTAAGCCTTTAAAAACATCCCGTACTCCAGTGTGAAACATGGAGACCTCCGCCGCTAGGTTATGTACTCACCCCAAGAGACTTTTTAAAAGTAATTGTCAAAATTTTAATTGACATAAAATTACACCTATTCATGGGGTGATGTGAGAAATTTTTAGTGCATGTGTGTGACACTTAAGGATCACAAGAGATGGGATATCCACTGCCTCAGTTACCAGTTCTTTGTATTGGAGACATTTAAATCTCTTCTGCTATTTCAAAATATGTAATTGTTTCCAAATATTCTTACCCTTCTGGGCCATAGACAACATGAGAAGTAATTTCTTCTATCCTGCTATAACGTATACCCATTAACCACACTCTCTCTAGCCTTCCTGTCTCCACATTCTTCCTGCTTACTAGCAGTCACTATTCCACTCTACCCCTAAGGGATCAAGTTTACGGCTTCCACAAAAGAAGTGAGAATATGCAGCATTTGAACAACAGACTAAAAACAGCACAAATTACCCCCTCATCCCTGTGGAATATAAATGAAAGATGAAAATCCCAGACTTTCAAATCTGAAAAGCTCAGGCTTTCAAATCTGTGAGACCTGGATTCCAACCTAGACCCCACCAATTCCCTGTGTCATCTTGCACAAGCTATTGTTCCTACCTGCAAAATGCGAATAACACGTTTGTCGTGAAGATGCAATAAGGAGAATGTTCAGCATAGCACTGAGGCATTCGAGAGGGAAATCTGTCTACTAGTTCACTCCCCAAATGATTGCCACAGCTGGGAAGCAGCTGGGCCAAAGTCAGTACCTGACATTCCGTCATGGTCTCGTACTGGCAGGGGCCCAAGCCATTATCTGGCGCCTTCCAGGTGTTTTAGCGGGCAAGTGGATTGGAAGCAGAGGTGGAACTCAAATCAGGTATTCTGATGCGGGATTCAGTCATCCCAAGCTGCCCCTTTATTCTGTCATTATTAATCTAAGTGGTATTATCTGGACAAGACCAATCAACTGTGTTTGCTAATCTGTATCAAAGGCAGTATGTAAGAAAATATTTCCAGCTTATAATCTTCAAAGGATATGTTCTTCTGTGTTGCAATTGTTACTTTACCCGACATAGTGATATGTGGCTGGAGTCCACCTCTCATACAGCGAAGAGCTGCGGTGGCAGAATGCATTGTGATTTTTAGCATTTTTATCTGAGCTGAGTTAAACTGAGCTTAAAATCATGGAAGACCTGAGTGGGCCCCAGGCGCAGGCTGACAGTCAGCTGGGTGCCCACAGACAAGCAGTCCATCTGACCTCAGCTTCAGCCTTGATAAATGAGTTCAATTCAGAAAGCCTCTGTCTACAGAGGACTAGTAACCACACCTCCACCAGCCTCGGCTCTCAAGAACACAACCAGGAAATAAACGAGTTCTTTGAACCACCAAAATAGCTGTTTCAAATGCCCAACACTCATCCTGTGTCTTTACCCAAGGGGAGGTCCACGCGTTCACTGTGAGCCCGTTTGCCCTGCATGTATAAAATAAACTTAATTATTCATTTTCCTAGCCCACAGCAAGTGGAGGAGGTGGGAATGGTGGATGTGACAGTTGGGTGAGTTAGGGCAGCCAGAGGCTAATTAATGTGAGGCCAGCGGTGGTCAGCTGCTGTCCTTCCAGTTGGGTGAAAAGAGTGAGAAGAACTTTGACTGTGGTGGTGATGGTCTCCAAAATGAAGTGTTTGGTGCCTTGACTTTCAAAAGTCAATTAGCATAGGCTTTCCAAATGCTTTTTATTGTAGTAAATTATATGAAACATCACCTTTTAATGATGTGTCAGTGTGGAGATGATTGGCATTTTAACCACTTGTCGGTGGGAAATGCAGTAGCATAAAGAATACAGCATCGCACAACCATCACCATGGTTCCATTCTCAGCAACAGGTCATCATCCCAAACAGGCACCTGTGCACATTCGAGGTCCTTTCCCCTGTCTTTTGGGTCTACTTGTTGGGTCTCTCCTATGAGTAGAATCACACAAATTTGTTCTTTCTGTGTCTGGTTGTCATCTCTGAATGTTTACTTCCCCATGTTTACCTGTGTTGTGGCATGCATCAGAACTTGATAGATTGTAATTAATTTTTAATCTTTAATGAAGGAAGGTTCTTATGCAGTAACAGATCCCTCGACAAAAGTGAGGTGGCACCTTACAGACAGCCAGACTCACCCTTATTTTGGCTGTGCAAAAGGGAAGGAGGGTGCAAACCATAATGGAGGTGTGATGAGAAATCGCAGGCGTTTCTCCAACACAAAACCAAGTCCAAGCTTTGTTCTGAGTGTCGACATTGTTCATTTTGTTAACCTGATTAAAAACATCATCCACAATGGCCAAGCTCCACACCTGCCACCTGACAAAGCAAGCCACAACCTAAGTCCGCTACGTGAAACAAAATCACACCGAGGCAAGGTTGTTCTGTCTCTCTGCCTGCTTCCTAAAGAGTGTGTGTGTGTGTGTGTGTGCGCGCGCGCGCTGTGCATTCATGTGAGCATACTGGGGCTTGCTATGGGAGCTATTCCTTTATACTTTATTTTGTGTAAGAAAAAAAATGCCTTTGTGTCTGCATCAACAAGGTATGTTACAAGTATTCCTTCAGCTTTACAATGGGGTTTAAAAGTTAGGTTGTTAACCTTCCAGAAAGCTCCAAGTGGGAGATGAGTAGGAAGGGGTGCTGCTCCTATGAGGGAGCAACAGCTCACAATAAGGGGGAAAGACTGCTGCTTTTGTCCTGCTTTCCAGAAAGCCCAAGATAAATCAAGGGGCCCTGGGCGCAATTGACGGCCTCCGCAGGCGTTCCAATGCTAATGCACTGAGCGAAAGGGGTGAGAGTTAATCTACTTTTGATTAGAGGAGGGAGTTCTTTTCTTGTGCAAAGGCTGGCGTGAGTTGGGTGGGAAGAGTTGAAACTGCAATAAGAGGCTGAAGAACTTCTGTCAGCATGGTGTAAAAAAGGTAGCTCCCTGAGACAAAGGAGTGGGCAGGAGAGGAATGTGTGGTTGGGCTCCCATTCACAGGAGCTTCAGGAGGAGCCCCCCACCCTCCCCACCCCCACACCCCAGCTTTGTTAACCCTGTCCTCCTCGGGCGCTGCTCTGCTTTCCAGGAATCCCTTCCACAGGCACTCAGCAGTGCTGGGCAGGCTAGGGCAGAGTGCCCACTTTGCTTGGCCTGCTGGGTTGTCCATAGTGACATCTGATCACACTGCATGTGGCTACCTGCACTGCCTTTAGTATGTGACTGAAAATGCACAAGCCCAGAGTTGTCCCTGACCCAAAGCAGCTAAGACCCAGAAAGAATGTGGAAAAATGTGGAAGCTCGAGCAAGGCAAGTGTCCATGAGGGGAAGGGATAATCCCAACAATGGGACTAGGATAGGTAAAAACAGAAAAACCCAGGGGCAGGTGTTTGGCTTAAGGTGAGATATTCTTTGAATGGCTGCGTCCCATATTAGAAGGCCTGGGTTGGAGCCCTACCTCATATTTTTAATGATTTATTGATTTGAAAGGTAGAGTGGCAGAGAAAGAGATCTCCATCTGCTGAGTCTGGAACTCCAAATGGATTTCTTGTGTGGGTAGCAGGGGCTGGAGGACTTGGGCCATCTTCTGCCTGTCTTTCTAGGAGCATTAGCGGGGAACTGGATCGCAAGTGGAGCACCTGGGACTTGAATGGGCTCTTTGATTTGGAATGTCCTTGTCCAAGATAGCAGCTTAGCTTACTCTGCCGCAACACTGGTCTACAAGCGGAAAGGAAGACAGAGAGCTAGCGAGCACCAGGGACTGGGAAAATTTCTAACAGTGAGTGTGAATGCACATGCTGGGACAAGAAGGAAAGAGAAAGATGAAACATGGGCCCAGAAATGCAGGGCTACTTATCTACCTTGAGATGTCCCTCTGTGCTGAAAGCCAGGGACAGTTACTGAAGGATTTTATACAAGAGGGGTAACCTCATCTTAGAGTTTCAGAAAATCATTTGATATTGGAGGGCTTACAGTGCCATGATGGAGGCGCTGTAGGGATGTCCTCACAGAATCCAATGGGAGATGAGAGCCAGATCAGGACTGTGATGAGAGAGAGGAGGAGTCAGTTCCAAAAGAGATGGAGGAGGGAGGAGAGACAGGACTCCCTGCTCACGGAGACGCAGCCAGCTTTGGGGTGGCTTCCAACTTTGAGTCTTATTTAACTTTCCTTAATTATCATGCTTGAAATTACCCCAGCAGAACTCTGATGATAATTAACATGAATCAGTTTCTTATTTTCAGGTACTTTATGCACTGCCAAGGCTTCACATCCCTGAGCCACCACATTGGGTACCTGCATCTTGTGCATTAAGGGTTGTGGCCGCACATAATTGCATCTGTCTGCTTGCTCACCTGCCCTGGGACCAGGAGAATAAAGAAGCTGGGTGCTGTGTGCCTGCACCTGGTGAGGAGGAAAACGTTCAGAAATGTGGGACACAGAAGAGCAACTCTTAAGAGTGGCAATGAACTTCCATCATTTACCTTCTACAGCTGGCTTAGTTTCAAGACCTTTGACTTTTTTTGGAATTTGTTTTATGTTTATTTGAAAGGTAGAGTCATGGAGAAAAGGAGAGGTAGAGAGATCTGCCATCCACTGGTTCAGTACACAAATGGCCACACTAACCAGGAGCTGAGCTGAGCTGAAGCCAAGAACTTCTTCTGGGTCTCTCACATGGATACAGGGGTCCAAGACCTTGGTACATCCTCTGCTGCTTTTTCAGACCAGAAACAGGGAGCTGTATGGGAAGAGGAACAGCACTGCAGGTCAAAGATTAGCCTGCAGGCCACCACATTGTCCCAAGATCTTTAACTTTTGTTTGAGGTGCTAGCGTTGGGCAACACCTCATTCTGTAGAACGGAGTGAGCTGGCCTGCCTTGGTTTGTAGGCAGAAAAGGGCTGAGGAAAGCAAAAACAAAGAACACAAAGCCGGACTGGTTGTTTCAAAGTTAATTTCCTCTTAGGGTTGAAACAGTGGGACTTCCTTATCTTTCTGGCTCAGGGAACTGAGCCCCTTCTGATTGGCTGCTGTGACTAGGCTGGGCTGCTTTGGAAAACTGGGCTGGGCTCAGTCTGAGCAGGTGGTGTTTAGCACAATTGACTCCATCCTGATCTGCTAGAGCATATTGCAGGAAGCTTGTCTGAAACAGTAACCTCCTCTAAATTTACCAGCTTTCCAGCCTGTGCCCACTGGGTACCTGGCAGTTTGCCAGCTTTCTAGTCTGTGCCCGGCACTGTGCTGTGCTTCAGCTGATTTGGCATCACACTGGGGCTGCCTGTTTGGAAGGTTTTTAAACACTTAACGTTTATTTGCATTAAAATGCACATCAATGGGTGGATAAAAATAATGATAAGATGAAAGCATGCTGAAAAAAGTAAAAATAAGAATTGATTGGTTGCAAGTAAGTATGGAAAAATATTTAGCATGCAGCAGGATGTGTGTCCACATCTCTGTTTAAGAGGAGCCTTTAATTTTGTGGCTGATATCAACATGTTATAGTTTGAAAACCCTAGGCACAATTTTCAAGCCAATATTTAATAAAACAACAGAAAAGTAAATTTTTCTGCTGTGACTGTTATGGAAGAGACCTTTGCGATTGTTACAGTCAACAATAACATTTAAGTTCCATGCAGCATTTGTAACAAAATTTTCAGTTCCTTTATCATTCTTTAGGTTTTGTGTATTTATACATATCAACTTAAAGTCAGTCAAGACCATTAATTTATCCTTTTTTAACATTTAGTTTTATTTGAAAAGCAGATTTTACAGAGAAGGAGAGACACACAGAGAGAAAGAGGTCTTTTATTCACTGGTTTACTCCCCAGCCACACAGACCAGAGCTGAGCTGATCCAAAGCTGGGAGACAAGCTGGGAGCCAGGGGCTTCTTCCCTGCCTCCCATGTTGGGTGCAGGAGCCCAAGGCCTTGGACCATCCTCTGCTGCTTTACCAAACTATAAGCAGAGAACTAGATTGGAAGTGGAGAAGCCAAGATAAGAACTTGTGCCAGTATGGGATGCCTGCACTAGCAGGTGAGAGATTAGCCTATGGACCCAAAGACCTTGATTTTTAAAATGGTTATCAGAAGTGTTGAGAATAATGAGTGTCCATTTGCTTAAAGGATGTTGGTACACTCATGCTAATGCTGTTTCTTAATGCCTACATCTTAGATTATTGTAGCCTCCCAGTTCATAAAGACTAGGGGAAACTAAGAGAATATACCCAATTGTGTTTGAGCCTAAATGAGTGGTGAGCCTGCAGCATATTCAAGGCTAGGACAGTTTTAGCAGCATTCTCCTTCCCTTACTCCTGATTTCCCCAACCCCACTCCCTCCCCAATATTCTTTTCCTGGGAAAATCTGCCAAGTCCTGTTCACCTCCAAAGCCAGCTGTCCCATCTCCTCCCATTGTAGTCTCCCAGTTCACCTTGTTGCAAGGAAAAGGTGGGGAATCAATGGAGGGGCCTGAGCCACTACATCTGTTATTGCCACCACTTGACAAACAGATTGTGTCCAACCCTTGTCACCTGTACTTCACCTTGTGTTGAAAGTGCAATCCAAGGTAAAGAGGCTGACGCTGCCCGGCGTCTTGTTCTTTCCTTGGAGCCACTCAGACTTCAACATGATGCCCAGAAGATCCACCTCTGCTGCACAACTGGGGAGACCGAAGTGAAGGCTGACCTCCTGGTCATGCTCTCCGTCCTCTCCTGGGGATCTCTCTCAGCTCTCCCTACCTCTTTCTCTCTTAGTCCCCTCTCCTCTCTCTGCCCTGTCCTTCCTCCTTTTCCCTCATCTGTTTCTCCCCCTGCTCCCTATTCCTCTCCCTATTCCTCTCCTTCTTTACCCTGCATGGGGTCTTTGTCTCTAGAGGGAGCAGCCCAGATGAGCAGCAGACATGGGAGGTGTTTATGTCTTTGCAAATGCCCCCTTCCTGGAGTGGAAAGTGATGGAAGAAAGAGCCGTGTGGACCCTGTTCTACTGAAAGCCATCTCAGTGCCTGAGATCCTTAAGCAAGTGCCCTCACCTTGCTTGGCTCCTTGTTTACATCTCCTTCAATAGCACTTTCCCCTCCAACCCCCGCCCCACCGCCTCTCATCCCACTCTGCAACTCCCTGGCAGTTGGCTAGCTCCTGTTCCATTTTCTTTAACAAGGCTCCATCCACTGATCTTTGGTCTCATCACATGCTTCAGTGGCTGCCACCACCTGCATAGCAGGAGCAGTTCTCTGTGATCACCCTGGCTGTCTCCCTCAGTAGGGTGTGAGAGCTCTTTGACATGCCCTGCTCCAGCCTCTTGCTGCTCAGACCCTTCCCTGTGGGTCCAGCTCCTTCCACTGCCCTGGCCTTTTGCCACCCTGGCTTTGGTTTTCTAATCCCTCTCGGTCCTCCTGGGTGTGGTGTCTCCTGTCTTCCTCTCTCCATACTCACATGGCAAATCACCCTTAAGGATTCAGCTTTCCCCCCAGGCTCCCTGGCCCCTGGATCGGCCACACCCGCTTTGCCCACTCACCCTTCCACTCTGTAGACTTTCCCAGCAGTGCAGCCTTAGGGCTGGATTGCACTGCTTTACTTATGTTTGTCTTTGATGAGATTGGGAGCTCCTGGATGGGAGGAGGGAGCGGGAGGGGGGTGTCATGTTTTATTTCATTTTTAAAATTTAATTTCTAACTTTCAAAACAGAATTTGATACCTGTTCTCATGGCCTCTGCAAAAGGTGAGATGAGGGATGGGTTTGAATGGATGAATAGGAATGTGCTTTTAAACCATATGTACAAATGTGAGTTATCCTGGGTTCAGTGGCATCCAAAGTGATGTAGTGCCATCCATAGTTGTATGGTTGCCTACCCATAAGCCCAATCGATCCAAGATCAAAATAATAGAGAAAAAAAACATATGATTGTACTGAACACTTTCTATACATCGTTCTTCTCTAAGCAATAGAGCATTGTGGTTACTCACATAGTATTTATGTCATCTGGGATATTCTAAGCAACTTAGTTGACTTCAGACACACAGGAGGATGTGTATGGATTCCATGGACATACAAGCCCATTTAATATAGGGGACTTGGGTGTTGCTAGTCCCAGTTTCTTGTGGACATCGAGGGACAAACGTGCATGCAATTTAGGAAGCAAACTGCTGGAGAAACAGATGACTAGTTTGTAGGAAAGGTGGAGGAATGGAGGGAAAGAACAACAAGACTGTACAGTAATATACGTGTTATAATTGCAAACAGCAGTCGTTTTCTTTTTAAAAAAGATTTATTTCTTTGAGGGGAAGAATTACAGAAAAAGAGAAAGAATCTTCCATCTGCTTTTTCACTCCCCCACATGCCCCAGCAGCCAGAGTTAGGCTGATCCAGAGCCAGGAGCTTCTTACAGGTCTCCCATGTGGGTTCAGGGGCCCAGTGACAATAGCAGGGAGCTGAATTACAAGTGGAGCAGCCAGGACTCGAACTGTCATCCTTATGGATTGCAAGTGCTGCAGGCGGCGACTTTGCCCGCTGCACCCTGGAAGTTTTCATATTATGATTTATCTTCTCTATCATGTTAACCAGGTTATAGTGGTGGGTGTTTGGTGTGGCAGTTATGCCTTGTGGGCTGCCCATGTTCTGTATCCAAGTGCCTGGGTTTGAGTCCCACATACATTCCTCCCAAGTAACTTCCTAATGGGAAACCATGGGGGCAGCAGGGGGCTCAGGTTGTTGGGTCCCTGCCACTCACGTGGGAGAACCAGACTGAGTTCAAGCTGCTCATGTCAGCTAGATCCAGCCTTTACTGCTGTGGGCTTTTAGAAAGTGAACAAGCTGAGAGGAGCGATTCTTTCTCTCTCTCTCTCTCTCTGGCTTTCAAATGAATAAGTACATGAAATTTTTCAAAGATTAAGATGATTTGTTTTGTATACATGTGTTTGTACTTTAGGTTGCAACTTTTTAGATATTATTTCAGAGGAGCATGTTGACGGAGGAGTGTTAAACAACATTTTTTCAGGGCATCTTGTAGAAAGAAGGGAAATTGTCATTGAGAGCACTGTATTTGGCTGCTGTTCCAGATCTTTCCAAGGAAAGGAATCTCTATAGGGTCCTTTCTATAACATCTGGACCAGGGCTTCGCCAACTGCTTAGGGTCAGGCATGCATGTGCACGTGCTTTCCAATCTGTCACATGCTGATTCTTCCGTAACAACAATTACTAGAAATATGAACCAGAGAAGTTAAACAAAACACAAGATAAATTTCATCGGATTCGGCTAATAACCAACTATTCTATCAAATGCCTGTAAACTTTTCTCCCTGCTTCCTTTCAACTTCTGCCCTTACCTCGTTACAGATGGACAGTGTTTGCTAACTGGCTCCTGTGTGTCTTGAACATCTTGGTACAGCACCACAAAAGGCACTACATGAGCATCTTTAGTATCAGACATTACAAAGGATGTGGCAATGAATGAGAGGAGGGCACTCATGTGCAGATTTTATAATGATGGGGATCTTAGGGACATCATCTCATCAGAAAACATGTGTTAAGGGAAAGTTGAAGACACAGAATAGAAAATGATTTGAGAATGAAAAATGCGTGTGTGTGTCCTAAGATTCCCTGCCTTTCTCTTTCACCAGAGTGAACTTTTTCATGCTGCTGTAGAATCATTTTTAGTGCAGAAGTTTTAAATTGATTCTTCATCATGAACAGCAGGATCACCATAGCTGCTGACAAACACCAATAAAATTAATATTAGCTATCAAATGATAGGTCCTAATAAATTGCATTGGGATCTTAACTCTGTCATTTTGAGCACAGAATGCACTGTTATTATCACTGAACTTCAAACCTCTCATTTTGGCTTCAGATGGTTACAGCTGTGAATGCAGTACATGCTACAGTAGCTTTCAGTAACTGGGTCAGGTTTAGAGTACCATATTTAAGTGACTTCACTGAGATCAGAGGAGGGAACAAGTTGTGGCCATGTGACTTTGATCTGTTTTCTGGAGTGACCTACAAAAATTTGGACTCCTAACACTGTATTTTCTCAATAATTTCAGCAGATGAGCAGCTTTGAACATCTCATTTCACTACCCTAGAGCCTGAGGGTTGTGAAGCCCTTCCAGCTGGAGTGGAACCATCACCAGCGGGCAGTGAACCATGGCTCTCTGTCTCTAACCCTAGATGAAATTCTGCAAGTCCCTTCACTCACATCCTTCTCTCTCATGAAGGATTTTGGATCGAACTTCTGCATGTGAGCAAGCTTCACACTTGAAGTGAGCAAAGGATGGGCCATTCTCCCTTTACCCCCCATTCCTTCCGTGTAGATGCAGCCCAACCAGATCCTCTTGTTTTTCTGCCTCAGTTTTGCATACAAGGTGTCCTCCTACAAAGTCTGGTTTAATACAATTCAACATAAGCACTTAATCCATACAGTCAATGCAAGTTGAATATTTTGCACATACATAATTTAATGGAAATATTGGTGAATATTTTTGTCTTGAAAGTATAGGTTGTACATATTTTTCAACATGTGCAGTTATCTCTAGCCCTTCTGCATTTTTCTTCTTTGGGCATTAAGTGTCTCCCATGCAGGTACTTACTGTTCTATTCATAACTCGAAGAAGAATAGATCTTGATATTGTGAGGTTTTAATGCCAACTTCACTTAAGCCTGATTTAGTTTCTTCAAAAGAAAAAAGCTGTTACCACAAAGCCTCTTTAAAGAAAACGCTTAGGAATATTGGTTCACACGTATAATGATTTTAGTATGAAAGAAGAAAAATTTATTTGATGCTCGCTGTGAAATGTGCTACTGAAGAAAGTTAATGGTATATCCCTGTTTTTCGTTGGAGGAATACAAAGATGTAAGAATGAATGTGAGTGATTAAAATGGGGTATAGGAGTGGGAATCGGGCCAGTGTTCCAGATGTGTTGGCAATGGCTGCTTTTCCTATCAAGTGCATGACTTCAGAAACTTACCTACTTCCGGTTCCAGCTTCCTGCTTCCTGTTTCCTGCTAATGCGCACTCCAGCAACAGCAGGTGATGGCTCAAGTTCCTCAGTTGCTGCTGTCCACTTGAAAGACCTGGATTGGGTTCTGGGTGTGCGGCTTCAGTCTGGCTTCAGTCGCCCCAGCTATTGTAGGCATTTGCAGTGTGTGTGAACCAGTAGTGGGAAGAACTCCGTGTCTCCTGTCTCTGTTTTTCCAAAGGAAAAAGTGTGAGAAACAGTGACTTGCTGGTTCTTAAGTTTGGGGCTCTGCTTTTGCCCATAGCACACACCATGTTTGCTGTGGGAGATTGGCAGGCGGTTTTGGTGGTAGGATGAGCATGGTCTGGGAACATTTTACAGGGTTGCTTCCTCAAGCACCGTGGATCACTATGTTGCTGTTGGTCAGGAGCCATTCTGCATTGTTCAGCCCCGGGGAAGGGGATTGTATTTATTTTTTATTTTACGTTGTTTCAGCTGTTTTCACTTTTTTCTTTATTGTTGTCTCGCCTCCTACAGAGTTCCTTTGCAAGCGCGTTGCTGGGGAAGGGGAAGCGCTTTGCCATGAGCAGAACCTTTCTCAGCAGGCCACATAGCTGCTTAGGCACGTCAGCTTACCCTGCTGCGGGTCTGAACCCACACTGCATCTGTTTCAGAGCTGGTTCTCCGTTAAAATGTGTAAAACCACTTCCAAGATGTTTGTGATCATGTTAGCACAAGTGAAACACACTTAATTTTTTTTTTAACTTTTGAGAAATAAGTTGATACTTAAGATTAAGCTTAGTTTTATTCTTTAGCAAATGATAGTTGTCTGACTCAATATGTTTAATTCTGTCACATTTTAGAATTTTTATCTCCACTTTCCTACTGTATAAATTTCAGAATATCTTTTTCACCATACATATGTGTGCATGTGTGGTGTGTGTGTTGATCAGTCAAGGAAATAGTAGGTGATGTTATGTCAAAATTCTGGCATTAATGGTTAACCGTGGTCGTTATCTTGTATTTTATCCATCAAGGGAAACTGTAGTATGTTTTACAGGTATATATTATAAATGCTACTTTCTCCTTGCTGAAAGTACTTGTATAATTAGGTACATATCATAATCATTAACAAGAAAATAGCTGTATTATCAGAGCTAAGGAGTACTTTGGTATCATAATCATTTGAAATACAGAGGAAAGATGAATCATGCATAATGAACGCATACTTTGGTAATGCCAGGAGTGTTGAACACATCCCTCTTATTGATTCCATAGGACTACCTTGCCTGCATCAGGGACCAGACCAGACTTCCCCTGGGGACTGAAGAAAGAGCCTCCCTCTTTGGAAATATCCAGGATATCTACCATTTTAATAGGTAAGCTTCGTTTCTTTTTTTTTTTTTTTTTTAAAGATTTTATTATTATTGGAAAGCCGGATATACAGAGAGGAGGAGAGACAGAGAGGAAAATCTTCCGTCCGATGTTTCACTCCCCAAGTGAGCCGCAACGGGCCGGTACACACCAATCCGAAGCCGGGAACCTGGAACCTCTTCCGGGTTTCCCACGCGGGTGCAGGGTCCCAATGCATTGGGCTGTCCTCGACTGCTTTCCCAGGTCACAAGCAGGGAGCTGGATGGGAAGTGGAGCTGCCGGGATTAGAACCGGCGCCCATATGGGATCCCGGGGCTTTCAAGGCGAGGACTTTAGCCGCTAGGCCACGCCGCCGGGCCCGGTAAGCTTATTTTCAAGTGACCATTCACACTCGGCCACATTGCAAATGCTCTCTAACATGGAAAGCAACACCATCAGCAGGAAACCCCCCAAACTGCTGGGCCCCTTTTTGTGGACAGTCATTCCGCCAAGTTTTCTTCCTAAAGTGTCCTAATTCTTTCCATCCTTATGGCTCGGAAAAGAGTCCTCAGCACCCCTAAAGGGCAGTGACATCTGCCTTCTTTTTCTTCTTTTGCTCACCGCCCTCATGAGTGTCTATCATACTTCATGGTAGAGCTTTTTTTTTTTATTTTTTATTTTTTTATTACAAAGATATACTCAGAGGAGGAGAGATAGAGAGGAAGTGGAGCTGCTGGGATTAGAACCAGCGGCCATATGGGATCAAGGCAAGGACCTTAGCCACTAGGCCACGCTGCCGAGCCCCATGGTAGAGCTTTATATTATTACATCTGCCACTCTTTCGCCCCCTTCCCACCCAACCCTCAGAACGCTCCACAAAGACAAATATGGATTTCATTACAGCCCAAGTGTCTGCAACATCTTCTAGCCCATAGCAGGCATTCAAGCATTTATTGAAGGAATGACTGACTGAATAAAATAAAATAAAAAGGAAACTCCCCCCTGCGATTGCTGTGTGCCTGAGCTCATACACATAAAGTTTCAGTTCATACCAGCATAGAAAGCAGCAGAATGTCAGCCGGCAATGATGGCGACTTTGTTGTAGTGAAACTTCATTGTCAGATTCCAGCCTGGTCTGCCACACTGACTCGACTGTAAGGCAAGCTAAGTCCCATCTGTGTACTAACATGGATAAGTGTCAGTTGCTTGGGGACAGGATCGAAATCTTTTGCTGCTTTTGAATTCCTAACAACTAGTGCCGGCATGGCATATGTTCCTGGAGTCAAGTCAACTCACCCTTTAATGCTGAAAATGTAGGGTGGGGGAAACGCCAGTGCTGGACTAGATTTCTCTTGTATTTGACCACATCAACTTCTCAGACCAGTGTGTGTGTGTTCTGAGTCATGGTTCTCACCCATGCACCTGAGTCACTTGGGAAAATTTTTTTCAAAAATAAGGTGACGCTGAATTCTCCATCCAGAAATTCTGATTATTTGATCTAGTGTGATGCTAGGGCATCAGGATTTTTCAGATATCTTTGGGTGTCTGTAATATACAGCAAGAGGTGGAGTAACAAGGCCTGGCATGATGGCCTAGTGGCTACAGTTTTTGCCTTGAATGTGCCAGGATCCCATGTGGGCGCCGGTTCTAATCCCGGCAGCTCCACTTCCCATCCAGCTCCCTGCTTGTGGCCTGGGAAGGCAGTTGAGGATGGCCCAAGACTTTAGGAGCCTGCACCCGCGTGGGAGACCTGGAAGTAGCTCCAGGCTCCTGGCTTCAAATTGGCTCAGCTCCGGCCATTGTGGCCGATTGGGAAATCGATCAGTGGACAAAGGATCTTCCTCTCTGTCTCTCCTCCTCTCTGTATATCTGCCTTTCCAATAAAAATAAATAAACATTAAAAAAAGGTGGAATAACATTAGGTAAGTGAGTTCAACAAGACAGAGAGAAGGCATAAAAAACTGGCTTAAGGATTCCCAAGCCTGTGTGTTCATCATTAATTCCCCAGAGGTGAGCGGCCCCCAGCTAGCACTAAGTAGGTAAAGATGCTGTGAGCCCCTCTGTGGCTTCTGTGTGCACAGAGAGAATGGCACTGTTCCCTGGGAAGAGGTGAGAGCTCCAGATGCTGGGAGGCCTCTGGCCCCAGCCCTCTTTATTATTTATGGAGGGCTTCATTTGGGCTGAGGTCCTGGTGTGCGAGATGTATCTCCCCTGGAGCCATATCAGGTCAGCCTCTCTGGTTCCACAGCACAGGCGTTCAGCTTACCCACCAGGGTACAACCCTGTTTTCCAGGCCACAGGTCATGAAGTTGTGGCTAACTCCTTTGGGAGCTCTTACTCCCTGGAGGTAAAATCTTCACGTGTTCCACATTTAAAGAAGGGAAGGAATGATTTAGCAAAAAGGAACCATTCCATTGGAGTCCGGCCTATCAAAATTGATTGATGGAGAAGACCTTTACATTACTGGGTGGATTCTCTCCATCTTTGTTGACTCTGAAAGTCTAATATGTCTCAAGACTGAGTCAGAGGGACTGGGTACTGTGAGGATGGTGCACCGTCACAAGCCGTGAACACTGTGCATGTTCCCTATGTAGATCATGGGTATAGCCCTCATCTGTGCATTATCTCGTTTAACCTTTGTCACTCCATGCAATATCACGTAAGCATTTTAAGCATTTTTAGACCAGGAGTCAGTCTAACAGTGTTGGAAGTCCTTTATTCAAGGACCAGCACTGAAAGTCCAATCTGGTCCATTTGACTACTTGGTTTTGTCAAATCTCTAGTTCACTCACTGTATCTTTGAGTCATGTAGTTAACTGCTTTTATGTTTTGACCCCAAGAGTTTGCATTTACTTGCTCTTAAATCTAAATTTAGAGCTTAAATGTCTTTGATATTGCTATATTAGTTACGTAAAAGTATTGATAGGGCTTTATGTTAATGCTTCATATGAATTCTCTATACCTAACATCATTTGATTTCAAGAGACAATTATCTTGCAGATCTGTTGTTGGGGCTTGCAACAATAAATTTTCAAGTTCCCATTACTATTGCAGGTCCAGATTTTTTCAATATAATATAATAATACTGTTGCCAAATACACAAGACCCAAGTCTCTAAATTAAAGAGAGTAAAAACGAATAGTTTTCTGCTGGCCTGAAAAATTCAACAAATTTAATTTATTTCAGGAAATATTTCCAGAACACAGAAAAGTGTAGAGTTGATACAGTAGACACTAGTGAGCTCTCTCCAGCTTTACTAAAACCTTTCTTTGTGCTGTACAAAAGGACCTCAAAAAGCTGATGGGAAGTGGAATTAAAAGCTAAAATGGAAAAAAATTGAAATCTATGCACAGTTGTTTCATAATGTGTATTTTTATATACTTTTTGAAGACCCTTCATGTTCACGTTACAACTTTTTTTGAATCAGAGGATTACAGATAATGTTGCAGCCATTTTTATACCCTTTCCCAGTAGCTCTGTGATAAATGACACACTGACGTGCTGGTAAAGTGATTTTTCAGAGTGTGATGAGGGAGGGCCAATGCAGAATTCATTTACAAGATTTGCCCATTTCTGTGATGGAAACTTTGATCACAGCAGATTTCAAAGATCATTGAGCATTAAATTGAGCACTAATTCACTACAGATGTACACAAAACAGCCATTAGTGGGCTCAGTATGGCACTATAATGTTGAAGTTGCTAATACATGCTAATTGGTAATCTTCATGGATTATAACTTAAAAGATTATATAGGACATTATAACTATCCCTTGTCTTTTGAGATTAAGTTTTTTATTTTAAAAGAAGTTGTATAATTTGAATATCCTCTGTATTTTTTACAGTAGGTTTTTTGGATGCGTTTAATCTCAATTCTTAAATACATTTCATTTTTCTTCTAAAAGCCTCAAGTTTTTCCTCTTCATATTTGTCCTGAATCTTCATGGAATTGATGGACAAATGATACCTGAGAGAAGACCCAAATTTCTGTTTTCATACAGCTATCCAGTGGCCACAGCACGGATTATAAACTGATTTATATAGCTATATTGCTCACCTATCAAGTTTGCCTGGATATGTTGGGCTGTTCCTGGGGGCTATGTTCCCTTTCATTGTTTCTCCAGTCTTTTGTCTATTTGTCCATCAAATGTTTTCTATTAAACCCAGCTTGTTTGTCAACACTGGTTAGTTGTTTTTTTTTTTATTATTATTCTGAATTGTGAAGTGATTTCTTCTTTAAAATTAATTGGTGAAGTTCCATGAAGCATTCTTTTGGGATTTTTTAAATTAGAAATGCATTAAATTTCTAGACTACTTTTGTCAGAATTGTTGCTTTATGCTGAGTCATCCCCATGAGAACCATATAAGCCCTTCAATTGAGTCTTTTAAAATGTCCTTTAATTGTGTTTGATAATTTCCACCTCACATTCATACTTGCCTCTTTTGGACAAATGTCCAAAATAAATTTCCTAGATATAGCATTTGATGTCTTTTCGATCATACTATTTTTCTAACCTTTAGTTAGATACTATTCTTATATAGAGGAATAATTTTTGTATGTTGATTCTATAACCGACTTTCTATGCCTTCACCATTGATTCGAATAATGTATAGATTTTCTTGGATCGTTATGTCGGCAACAATGTTAATCTGAAAATGCAACTTTTTTTCTTAATGAAAGTTCTCCAACTCTATATGCCTTGTCTCATTGTTCTGTCAGGAATTCTAATTTGAATCATAGTAGTACTAAAATAAACTCTACCTGGTCACACAGCGACTTGTTTGCATTTTTAAAGAACTCCTTTTATACATTTCCACAAATGACAGTAATAAATGACTTTTTTTCTTGTACTGTCTTTTATTTGGTATGTGACTAGATTTAAATTATTATTTCATAAATTCTTCTATCGTGAAATGTTATGGAATGCAGTTGAGACTTGGTGTTTTGTTTTGCTTTTGGTAGCCAAACCTTTTTTTCTTTCTCATAATCCCTAGGATAGCCTAGAAATTTAAGACTTTGATTTGGTGTCTGAAATAAATCCACAACTGGTTAGGAAACTAAGCTGGTCAAAAAAAAAAAAAAAAAAAAAAAAAGAAGAAAGAAAGAAAGAAAAACACTCTTCCCAATTTAACAACTCACCCAAATCATTAAGCTTCTATTCCTGTTAACCAAAGAAGAAATACCAACTTTAAAAAATATGATATCCTTCTTTTGAAATAAGGAATGGTTACTAAACTTCAATTTGAAGATTTAAGAATAAACAGTAAAGAAATGAAGAGCACTTCTCCATTTTTATTTCCTGTTTGTAAGTGGAGTTTTTTTTAGCAGATTAACATCATGCAAGCTCTCTCTTACATCCTGAAGATTGGAGTGAAAATGCACTTTTTCCTTTAACTATCTCTTTTATGCAGTCCCCATGTCTCAGAACTAGGTTTAATGTTATGGGATCAATGACAACATTGCGTAACTGAAGGTGGTAAGTTATGTAACCAGGAAAGAAAGGGATTGCTCTGAGAATTCTGATCAATGTACAGTTAATTTTGTTTGAGGAAGTAAGTAAAACCTGAGTGAGGTGTGTGTGTGTGTGTGTGTTTTCAAGCAAGCTGAAAAATCACCTAGTCTCTGCTTTTCTTCCTCTTGGTGTGTAATTTAGAAAGTGCATCATGTGACACACAGGACAACAAGATGGATACGTTTCTTTTTAGTGCATTCATGCCACCAAAATGCCTCAATTACTGTCCAGTGGTAGACATGTTTCTACCTACAGCCTTCATTCAAAGCTGCACTTCTAATGCTGATGTTAATACATTGGAGAAAGCCAATGGAACATTCTGTTCTCACAGACACAGCAGTCTGTGGAAGCTGCAAGAGAAAACACCAGCTAACCTAGCTAGATAATGGGAAAAGGAAGTGCTGCTTAGAGTCCACTGTGGACCGGAAGGGACAAGCCCCATTCCTTAGTCTCCTGTAACATAAAGCAGTGGGGCCCTCAAGGTCATTAATATAGTTCCTGCCTTCAAGTTCACATCACTGGTCAGGGAAAAATCCACGTACAGCTTATTCTGTGAATAGGAACAGAGCTTCCTCCAATTGAGATCTTAGCTCACGTAGGAAAGCTGATATTGTCTTTATGCCTGTCTTCCTCAAAAATGAGGAAATGTTGAGAAAAATCACTAAGGGAAAAAAGAAAATATTTAAATCCTGAAGGCCAGATGATTCTGATTTAATTTTGGCTTTCAACACCAACAACTATGTACGGTTACACCTTCCACCTGTGTCCGTGTACATCAGCTACTCTGATGCACGGTAAAATTTTTGTCTCTGTCTCATTAGGAAGTAATTTGAGGAGGTCAGTCTTGCTCTGTTCCTTGTGCAGTGTCTTCAGGGGCTGATCTGTCCATTCCAGGCCCTGGATGGGCTCCCATCACAGGTGGCATATTTTTTATGAAGATTTGTGAATTTGCAAGCCATGGCAACAAAAATGGAGAGACAGAAAGAAAAAGAGACCTTCCATCTGCTGGGTCATTTCCCCAAATGGCCATGGCCCCAGTGACCAGGACTGGTTCAGGCAATAGTCAGGAGCTCAGAACTCTGTCCAGATCTCCCCAATAGGTGGCAGGAGTCCAAGCACCTGGGCTATTCCCGGCAGAAGACTGGATAAGAAGTAGAACCAGGACTCAAATTGGCACTATATGGGATGCTGGCATTGAAAGTGCTGGCTTAACCTGTTGTACTACAAATGCTGGTCCTACTGGCATGTTTTGTTGGTGTGTTGTCTTACTGTATCCCCACTTCCTGTGTGGCATTCTTGGGGCCACAGTGGCTCCCTTCCTATACCTCACCCAGAAACAGAGCAAACTCATTCTGTGCTAGACTCACTTCCCCTTTCCTTTTCCTTTTCTTCTTTCCTTTTTTCTTCTTCTTATTTTCCTTTATTTATCTCTCTCATTTTAAACATTATTTATTTTTATTGGAAAGGCAGATTTACAGAGAGAAGGAGGAGAATAGGAAGATCTTCCATTTTGCTCATTCACACCCCAAAGTGGCTACAATGGCTGAGCTAATCTGAATCCAGGAAGTGGAAGGTCCTCCTCTGGGTCTCCCACATGGGTGCAGCATCCCAAGGCGTTAGGCTGTGCTCTATTGCTTTCCCAGGCCACAGGCAGGGAGCTGGATGGGAAGTGGAGTAGCCAGAAAATGAACCAGTGCTCATATGGGATCCCCAATGCTTGCAGGGGGAGGATTAACCAATTGAGTCATTGTGCTGACCCCTCACTCCCCCATTTATTATAGGGCTTGCTTTCCAAGTCTTCCTTCCCTCTGATATCACATCCTCTGAGAGCCTTGCATGACTGCCCCAATTCTTTCCAGTCCTACTTAGCCTCAGATGTTCTCCATCATGTTACACTCTATTTGCTCCCTGTCACGTATTACCATGTGACAGTGTAGTGCAAGTTTTCTTGTTGACCGTATTCACCTGTGGTTCAGATTTAGGTGCGACAGGGCCTCTGTCCCTGTCTGCACTTCCTTTCTCTTCCTAGGGCCTCTAACACTGCCTAACATGGGAGTCTTTCAGTAAGTGTGGTTCAAGGGCAAGAGAACAGCTACTAGGATAGTGTTACTACGATGCCAGCCCCTGGGAGAAAAAGCACTGGAAAAATCCGTGGCTCTTTCCTTGCAGTTCCTATTTTGTGGAGCCTGTCATTTTATGGAGCGTATTGGTTTTTTTAGAAAAACTGGTGAGGTAACAGGGCATGGTAACAGCACATAGGGAAGACGCCACCATCCCGTAGGTTCTGGGTCTTGAGTCTGTCAGGAAACAAAGGCTTCCTAAGACACGGACAAGCAGGCACAGGGTTCAAGAGCTGGGGCTGTTAGCCATCGGCTACTTGCAGTTTGTGAGGAAGTAATTAAGGGTTGAACTGGAGGGCATCTGGAATTCTTGACAACAAATGCTGACCATCCTTTCATAGGAAATGTGCATCTAGACTTGGATGGGTCTCCCAAAACACTTCCTCCTACAAGCAAATCCAGTCTGAAGACGAAATTTAAATTTGACCTAACATAGGGAACTTACACCTGAGAATAAACATGAGGAAGTCTGCACACAGTTCTTCCTTGCTTGGAAGGTGGATTTAACAGGGTCCTCCTGAAGAGTCTCAGGGGTCGTTGGACCACACTGGAGAACCACTGCTTGAAGTCAATTTCCACATTTTCAGGTTGGCTCAGAATGAGTAAAAAGACTCATCCCTGAAGCCTATCATCACAGAGTTTCAGAATTATACAAACTTTATTAATTAAAAACCAACAAAACCAACCACATAGAACCCAGTGGGAGGATGAGAATGGTGTTGGATACTCGGTAGCAGCACTAGAGCAGTTAGGTGTCAGCTGCTGAACACTCAGAATGATTCCCGATGAAGAGTCCTATATCCATTGTCATTAGATGCCAAATGCAAAGGGGGGCATTTTTAAGCAGGAATAATCTCAGAAACCTTACCTCCTATTTTACCCATATCAGAAAACAACAGGTACTTTCATCTCCATACATGGACAATGGGACCTAGAAGGCAAGGGCACCCACCACAGCAGAGTGGCGAAGGCCATGGTCAGGACCATGTTGGAGTTTGGAGAATAGCTCGTGTCAGATGAAGCAGAGGGGCTCCAGGGGAGGCTAACAAGAAAGAAATGCAATGAGAGAGAGTCTGATGTTTGTACACAGTGAGATGAGATTTATGCTTTTGGCACACAGTTTGAGAATTTAGTCGTGTAGATTTACATTTGAGGAAAGATCTTTTCTTCAAAGCACTGTCTCTGTTTAGAATTTGTATATGTCACTATGGTTTTTCATTGAATGCCTAGTTCTTCCAGTGGAATGCAAGCTGCACAAGCTCATGGCCCATAATTTGCTCACTGATGAATTGCTGGTGTCTGGCTCTGGCCTGGTACCTAAACAATTTGATGAGTGAATGTTTGTGAGCATTTATTAGTGAACTTCTCCAAGATTTGGAAATCTGAAAATGATACCGCTGTGACCTCGCAGGGCAAGCCCTCTGTGTAAGCCTTGGATGCAATGCCAGTAGGTCCTCAGCTATCCAATGATATGATTTCTTGTAAATGTAATAGCAGTCCTGAAATTTGCAAGTTATATAAAATGTCCTCAACCAGTAACCTACAATCTAAAACTTCTGACTTTTTTTCTTAAATTAGTGAACTTCTGCAAGACTTGGAAAACTGTGAAAATGATCCTGTGGCCATAGCAGAATGTTTTGTGTCCAAGGTAAGCATAGTTCTCTTCCATGAGCCAACCAAGATGGATACAGAGCATGAACGGTTTTCATGTTCAAATTTAAATGATTGGCTTCTTCCATTAATCTCTCTGGGTTTTGTTTTTTTCAGTAACAAGCAAAAAGCTAGACTGTTACTGGGGAGAGGGAGAGGCTATGACATTGTCCTAGAATTTGTAGTTACTGAGGAACTCATAGTAAAATCTTGAAAGGTAGGAGAGGACATTGGAGAAGAATATTAGAAAAATAAATATGTATAAAGTATACCACTAAATCAGTTATGCAAATTCATTTCATGTTTCATATTTGTGGCACAGTCTGTGTCTATATTTTCAAAAGAAATTTTGAAATCTGTATAGATGTGAGGGTCTTTAGAAGTTGGTGGGAAATATGGCTCATGAAAAAGCTTATGGATTTCAAAATTTTCTTTGAATTCCAATTTTCACAAAGGTTTTGAAATCCTCATATATAATACCTTGTCACTCTTAAAAATACAGTAGTTCTTTGGAAAAAAGTCTCCAGCAGAAATTGTTTTGCAGCAAACCTTCATAGTTTATGGAGTTAGGTAAAAGTTTGAAAAGCACATAGGTTTCGGCAAAGTTCATGATGGTGCTTTGGGACCGACAGAGAATTAGCACCTCATGTATAGCCCTCATGCCCAAGGAGAAATGGGAGAGGTCATCCAACCTGTCCTTGCCATGGACTCATTCCACACACACAGTCCTGGCTGACCATGAAAACCCATCTGGCTGCCTTTGCACTTGATCATAGCAGCCTGGGTTTTTTTGAAGTCCTTAGAGGCAGCGGACGGGCTTGTACATGAAACTCTCCTTGCTCGTGGTGAGTATGTGCAGTATGTGCAATGTGTACATATGCTTACACACGTACACAATACTTTTTGTAAGTTGCCTGAGCCCTAATCGATTCCCCTTCAAAGATAGAAGCTTGAAAAATAGAGAGAGAAGGTAGGAGAAATTGAAAGGAGTAAAGAGATGCTGAGTGTATCAAAGAAGATATGTTAAAATAACCACAGTGCATAAACAACACAGCAGCTTTCGGAAATGTCTGGGCTTTTACTGGTAAGTGTAATCACAAGTTGATTAAAGATGTTCCAGCATACGCTCAGCACTGGCTTAATTATTCACATAAAAGTTTGTTTATGGGCCCTGTTGCCAACTCCCAGATCTCATTTTTCATTGTAATCTTGCCAAGTTTCATTAGAAGACTGACCTCAGCACTCCCCGGTTTCACATGCAAGCAGGGAAGTGGGAGGGAGTGCCGGGCCCTGGCTCAACCTGTGTCTCACTCAGCACCCTGAAATTTAGGAGATGGTGTGCTTTCTGAAGCACTACCAGCTGCTGCCCTCTGGGGAAGGGTGGCAGATTGCTGTAATTGAGAGGCCATTAATGAAGGAGGTAATGCTGGCGTGTGACTCCTGCTTTTATCGGAATTGCTGGAGCTTCCACCAAGACTCCTATTGGAGACCTGGCTTGCTCCTGGGGTATGTGGAAGTTAAGGGACTTCCTACCTCTGCTCACAAGAAGGAGTTGACATTTTCTAGAGGGACAGAGATGAAAGTTCCCTTCTGGCCGAGAACATCTTGACGAACTCTTTGCTACCTGCCTCCCTGCCTCCCCTTCACTCCCACTTTGGCTGCGAGCAGCACTGCCAGTGGAAAGCTCTTAGGAACCTGCAGGTGGAAGGGGAGGGAGAGCGAGACTCCAAGGCAGAAACCTTGAAATTAAATGGATGTCTTCACTCTGCTTACCCATTGGATAACTATTGGAAGACTAGGTATTTTGGTGCCCCACCTGCTTACCCGGTCAGTGCTTGCTGTCATGTATTTTGGCCCCTTCCTGATTGTTTCATCTCACAGTTGACTCAATTTGAAAGAGTTGAATAACTAGTAGAAAATAGATATCTATTTTTTTATATTTTGCATGTATTTGTATAATATATTCCCCTTAGTGCTGCTGAAAAGGATTTGGGCTGGCATATATATATATATAGATATAGATATATGCATATATGTTATATATAATATTAGACAGTAATGGTTAGCCTACTAGGAACTGCTGGTTTTTTGTGTAAAACCATTGTTTCTAAGATTCACAGAACTTTCAAAATCTAAGCTCAAACTTGTGTTCAATTCTCATTTAAGGAAGTGTGGCTGATTTAAAGTAAAACTTACCAATTTAAGACAACTGTAAATACCAAGAGTTCTGATGGTCCCAAATGCTGGGAAATTCAAATGTGCAGAAATTGTGGCGCTGTGTGAGTGCTGTTTGGGACGTAGGTCAGTCACAGGATGTCCGAGTCCTTGTTTTCTAATGTGGAATTTCAAATGATCATGAGGGTCTCCAAAAGCAAGGAAAATCAGCGTGATGTTGTTCAATTCCAAAATGAGTGGGATGAGAGGCAGGAAAGGAGCTGCAAGAAACTCAGAGGGAAGGAAGGCCAATCCAGGGCAAAGCTGCAGTCTGACATTCACTTACTACGAGGCCTTGGACGCGTCACTTGGCCTTTCTCATCCCTGGAGCCAAGCCTGGTTGCAGGCACCAGCGGAAGGACTCAGTGCATGGAGGAGGCCCAGGTTGAGGCTATGGCACTGAGGTTCCTGTCTGCTTTCATGAGGATGGGGACTGTCACATGAGCTTGAGGTCCAGAGGCAGTGGGTGGCATGGCTTTTCAGAAGTCAGAAATCTTAGTTTCTGCGTCCTCTAACTTGTAGTAGTTGGCAGCTAATGTAGATCTTTGAAGTATTGTGCTTGATAATCTGGTACTAAGCCTAATGTACCGCTGAGGCTGAGGGAACAGACACTTTCACAGCTATGGGAATACACAGCAGCAAAGGCCCTAAGAAGAGAAAGTGGCTGCCAGTAGGATCTGAATTTACCCTTCCCCTAGCATTTCTACAGTCAGTAGCCTAGTGCAAAGACACAATGACTAATCCCATAAATATGATGCAATTATTTGTAGTAGAATTTGCTATTGAAAAGACTAAGAACAGCCCACACGTCCTTCACCAAGTAGCAGGTTGAATAAATGATGGTATATCCATATAACAGAGTGCTATGAAGTAGTAGAAGAAAAAAGACAAAAAGCAAGCAAGCAAACAAAAACCTATAGCCTGCTGTACTGTAGGAGCCTGGAGAGTGGCTAGCAGGAATGTATCGCGCTATGGTTCTCACGGTGGGGTCCCTGCTCCTGCAGCATCAACTTTACCAGGGCATATTTTAGAAACACAAATTCTCAGGTCCCACTCCAGACCTGCTGAATCAGAAACTTCAGCAACAGGACCCGGGAATATGTTATAACAAGCCCTCTGTGAAATTGTGACATACACACTCAAGTTTGGAAATCATGAAGTTTGGAAAAGCATGATTTATTTGTCTAGGAAAGAAGATACACCTATGATTAAAAATTGGTTACTGATAAGAGATAGGGCAGAATGCAAAAGAAGAAGGCAGACTTCTTTGATGAGGATTTCTTTGTAGAGTTGAGCATTTAAAAAAGTAGAGCTTTAAGCAATAGCCTCCAAAAACTGAAAGTGAAATGAAAAACTAAAATAAACCATGTCCCAAATTGTGACTTACCACAGTAGGGGAATTCCAATTGGTCTGCAAAACATGAGTATGCTATGCATGAGGTACAGAAAATACATACTTCACTGTGTTAGTAATGATACTATTTGTGGTGGTGTTGCTGTTATTATTCTGAAGTTATGGAGTGTGTCATCGAATAAAGCAAAGAAGTATTTATGTCAGTGTCACTGAGAAAGAAAATGCAGACATTAAGAATGATCAGGACTGGTTAAAAATGCTGTCATCCTGAATCAGAACTTATAAATATTAGTGTGAACTCAGGATGTATTTTAACCTTAAGAAAAAAAATGCTATGTTCCTAACTCTGACCTCTGATATAAGGCTAGAAAGGGTCTGCCTCATAGCTGAAGTGTCTACTGCCCCAACTGGGGTCTCCAAATACAACTTCCCATCAAACAGGATCAGGGCTTTGAAAGAATGAGTATGGGCAGGCAATGCACAGAATGGTCTGGAATATGTCCTGCCATAGCAGAAGTTGAGAAGCTCCTGGAGGGGCCAGGCCAGGACTGCTGCTACTGGCCAAAGCTGAGGTCCTTGGAGCAGCAGTGAGAACAACTAACCAAATCTGCTGAAACACGCTAAATGTGTTTATAATCACAATATACAGGGATATTTAAAAAGCCAAACTGGTCAGCTTAGTAGGATGCAAGAAAACGAATGCATGATTTTGGAAATTTAACAGAAAAGTGAAACATTTCCATTGCCCTTCGTGTACAGATCACAACTGAAAAGTCACCGTTAGTTGATAGAGGGAAGTTGCTTTGGGGAAAGTTCTTAACTAATAAAGGAGGAATAATAGAAATAGAGACATCACTAGTTTGCAATACCTGGTGAATTAATGGTTGAGGTGATGAACACCATGTTTGTGAGCATCACAATGAGAAAGACAACCAGGGACCCAATGCGGCTAAAGCCCTCACTTGTATGGGCAGGGATTAAGTAGGGGCGCTGGTTTGTATCCCAGCTGCTCCACTTCCCATTCAACTCCCTGCTTGTGGCCTGGAAAAGCAGTAGAGGACAGCCCAAAGTCCTGCACCCATGTAGGAGACCAAGAAGAAGCTCTTGGCTCCTGACTTTGGATCAGCTCAGCTCTGGCTGCTGAGGCCACTTGGGGAGTGAACCAAGCAGATGGAAGATCTTTCTCTGCATGTCTCCTCTCTGTAAATCTGACTTTTCAAAATAAAAATAAATAAACTTTAAAAGAAAGACAATCAGATGTGGCATACTTCTAGATGCAAGTGCAGTTCAGCCCATGGGATATTTGTGCCAAACAGTGGAACCTAAATCAGGCACTTCTTGTCAACCACAAGGAGGATAGTGGATAGGACAGGTTAAAGGGAGCTACGGGCTTGGCATCAGCAAGGTCAAGGCTGTGATGCTGCAGGAAAGAACAGTCTGGTTTCTTCAGCAGCTAATATGTAAAGGAAAAAGTTAGATGGGAATTGAATGTTCAAAGAGACTGATATCAGCCAACTGGTGTGTAATGTATAAAGGAAATATGAACAGCCACGCTGATCCATTAGCATATTATGAAGTCACTGGATTGTGGTAATGGCATTGTGGTGATTTTTTTTAAAAAAGCTCTCGTTTTGGAGAGACATGCTAGTGCAGCTGCAGGTGAAATGGTAAGATGTCTAGAATTTGATTCAAAGAGGCATGAAAGGATGTGGGATGCAGGTAATGAGCCAATGGTGTCTTAAAAGATTTGTTTTATCTTTATTCGAAAGGCAGAGATGTAGAGAGGAAGGACATGAAGAAAGATTGTCCATCTGCTGTTTTACTCCCCAAATGGCTGCAATAGCCAGAGCTGAGCCAATTGGAAGCCGCAATTCAGGAGTTTCCTCTGGGTCTCCCACACGGGTGCAGGGGCCCAAGGTTCTAAGCTGCTCACCTAGGCCAAGAAGCAGGGAACTGGATCAGAAGCAGAGCAGCTGAAATATGAATTGGCACGCATAAGGGCTGCTGGCTTTGCAGACAGAGGGTTAACTCATTATGCCACAGTGCCAGCCCTGAGTTGATGATTACTGAAGTTAGCTCATCTTATGCCATCCCCTTTACCTATGTGTGCATGTAAGTTACATGTTTAATTGTATCCTAGTTGAATTTAACAGGAAAAATAGTAGATAAAGATTCCTTTTGAATAAGAAAAAAGTTAAAATATCAAGATTACCTTTAAAGTATGCACTCCTTTGGAGTCAGGAATGATTTCAAAAGCAAAGGAGAGTGAAGAGTTGGGAAAGGACAGAATGTGAAACCCCCAGAGTAGTTGGTCACCCTTCCTCACGTGGTAATTCCATTTCAGATTTTACCAGAGCTGCTGGTTCATTGGCCTCAACCTATTTATTAGCTGGCAATCTTCAATTCAAAAGCTTTCAAAGTTTTGTGTAGCTTCTGCTACTTTACCCACGCATCTACAAACATCTTTCTCTTCACAGTGCAGGAAAAGATTGGACAAGATTATGAAATCCACCAGAAAGATTTCTGGGGGTCTCCAACAGAAAACCAAGTGTTTTACAATTCACCTTTCTGAATGACATAGCTCATTGGCCTCACTACATCATCATTAATTGTAAACTATTTTACAGCTCTGTCCATTTTTGCTAAAATTTAAATGATTATTTGTCTTTTAGGACTTGTTTATCTGAAAATCAGAGTTACAGAGAGGGGAAGACAGAGAGATTTTCCATCTGCTGGTTGATTCCCCAAATGACTAGGCCAGGCAGATGCCAGGAAACGAACTCCATCGGAATCTCCCATGAGTGGCAGGGATCCAAATACTTGGGAGTGATCTTCTGTTTTTTCTAGTTCTTTAGTAGGAAACTGGCTTGGGAGGGAAACTGCTGAGACTCAAACCAATTTATCTGGAATGTTGGCATTGCAAGTGGCAATTGAATGCCCTGTACCATGACACGGGCCCCTGTGAATGATTCTTGATCACAGATACACGAATGATTCTGTTATTCCCGGGACAGTTGAGTTCTTTGCCTGCTCATCACATAGGAAAAGCCTGTTTTCTCTCTATGTATAAATTCATGTCAGCAGTCCTCATTGACTTATGTGCTTCTCTTTTGATCCAGTTCTAATATCTTACTATTTTTCCCTATTAATTAATTAGGGAAAAGTAGTTACCTAAAATGTTTAACCGTTCTCATATTTGCACGGAATTCATGGTTCTGCCTTTTACAAATTATTCTCCAGTGAACAAGTATCAATTGATTACTTCCCAATATCTGATAATGTGGAAAGGCATCTACGTGACTGTGATACCATGGAAATACAAAGAAATTTTAGGGAGCTAGGAGTAAGAGCATAGCCAGACAAGAGCCCCACACTCGGTGGTCAGACGTTGATGAATACAAAGCTTTGCTGCCTTGCTAGATGAGTCCCTGGGGGGAGCCTTTAATCCTGCACTCAGCAGCTCCAGGTTGAGTAGAAAAGAGGGGGCTCATTGCTTAAGCAAGACTTGTGGGTCAGGTGCACACTAGATCCTTATCCCAAAGGACCTGACAGCACTACATGGGAGACACACCAACGAGCAGAGAACTCACTGCCATTCGGGAAATGCCACTGGGTAGAACCCTACTGGGTAATGTGGAAGCTCAGAGTAGGAGCAGTTGGCTTAGCTCAGAGCTCCAGGAAGGCTTTCTGGAGAAAATAAAGGCTGACTTGAGCCTGGGGCTCTCCATTGGAAAGGGTGAGGAAGGCAGACCTATGTCTGCAAGGCGTTGAAAGAGTGTGGCAGCTTTCTCATGCCTGCAGGTTACACCAGCACATGCTCCCTGCATGCTTTTGAGTTATCTAACCCCTCTTCCACTCCCACACTTCACAGCCAACTGAGAAGCAGGAGCACCTTGGGGCAGAAACCTTCACAGCCAGGTTCTTCGTCTCTGGTCTCTGTCATCAGATTCACTGTCGCACAGCAGCTGCCCCCCACACATGTGCTGGACTCAGGTGGTGTCAGGCGAATGTGTGTTCTAGGGATAGAACAAGGTGGACGGTTGCCTGAGGGACTGACTTGGAGGACAGGCCAGTGTGACAAAAGGCCTGAATGCTAGTTCTTCATATTATTTTGAAATGAGCGTTGATGTCTGTGCTTTTCTCTTTCATTGCAGAGTGAAGAGTTCCACATTTACACCCAGTATTGCACTAACTACCCCAGGTATGTAGCAGAAAGGAAGAGAAGTACTTGTGTCAGCTTTCATGTGATTGCAGATCAATTGGTCTGATATGTGTGGTTGTCCAGTGTCGTATGCCTGTCTCTGGGAAGAATGCTAAGGGGAAAAACAACCTTGCTGAGAACAGATTACAAGGGGCACCAGGTGCTGGCTTATTCCTTTGGGCTGCAGGGATCCCTGCAGAGCCAGTACAGAGCGAAGTTGTCAGAAGAGACCAAGAAAACTACCAGCATCTTCGGTGGAAAGCCAATGAGTCAGTTGCATATGGCTGTAAGCCTGGTCTCTCTCTTCCTTCTCTTGCACCGTGTTTTTAAGATTGGGAAGCACCTCTTCCCCTAGCTGGGGAGAAAAAACGTCCTGGTTTTGCTCATTGGGTTTTGTGAACCATCTAAGTTTAACAGAGTTCACACAAAGGCAAGTTTTGTTAAGCCAAGATGAGAAGAGGAGCTCTTCATCTCCCCAGGCCACCAGCTCCACCATGCGATGACAGAGGACGATGGGTGGGGGAGAGGTCCAAGCAATGTATTGATCACCTCAGTGTAGGACCTAAGGGCCCCAGACCATGGGTCACAACTCTAGGCAGTTCTTTTTTTCTCCAGAAGACATCCACCAGCCTGAACTGACTACTGAACACCGTGTTAAATGCAACAAGTACAAAATGTTGAAAAGTGTGTTTGCAACATGCTAGAGATGTTGAGAGATTAAGGAAAAGTAGACCCCCCCATCCCACAGCCTTGCCCATTTGTCAACAAGTCCAAGTTCATCTTTGCCCTTTCCTCCTTCCCATTTTATGGATGGAGTAGCTGAGGCTCCCATGGGCAGCTTGCTGCTATAAGGATCACAAGCCAGTGAACAGCCAGGGGAGGATTTAAACTGCAGTTTTTCAACCTCGGGCCTCATGATGCTGCATCCACATTCTGAAGAACGAGCAGTTCGATCCCAGTGATTCAAGACAGAGACAGTAGAGGGAGGAGCTTTGGGGATTGTGTCTCTGCATGATCCCTTACAAACTGCAGCACTGTTGGAAGAAATGGCTTCTTAGTATAAGCTCACAACATTGCAAAGCTAGGTTTTATGATTTACAAGGAAAGGAGAGCTCAAGCCCAAGGGTGCCGTCTTGGATGTCCAGCAGTTTCAGAGCGGAGACACCGTTGTTTGTGCAGGAGTGTTTTCAAGAGCCTGTCACTCATGAGGCACTGTTCCAAGCTGAGTGTAGGTCAGCAGGAAATGGGAGCCAAGGGCCTGGACCTTCAAGCAGTTTCTGTTCTTCTAGGGATTAGAACATGGGGCAGCCAAGAAATGTTACAGAGGCTCAGATACAGACATGTGAGATGCAACACATCCGGTTACACGTGCTGGAAGGAGAGGATGCCTGGGAGGAGGGGCAGAGGGTCTGGAAGGCACATTCAGGGCCAGTTCCTAGGGTACGTTCTACTTGGAGCCTGGCACTGAACAGGCTCTGTGAACAGAGGGGTGCTCAGGAGGTAGTCCCAGGGACCAGGCACTTCTGTGTGCAGCTCTCTCACATTTCTAGGGGAATATTTCCCTTGGGTCCTCCTCTCCAGGCAGTGGCTCTAGAGGTCCTGGGGTACCATGTGTTCCAGCCCATCTGACAGTTTCCCCCTTTGGATCCTGGCTGTGACACTGTCACCCTCACTCCTGGACAAGTATCCACTTTTTTCACATCCACCACACCCAATGATTCTGCTGTGAAGAGGTGCATGCTTCTCTGCCCACCCCAGGATGCACAGGCACCCTCAGGTCCCTTCCTTAGGTGCCTGCCTGCGTGGAGACTTCTGGAAGCCTGGAGCACAGCGCACTCTTGAGCAGGTGCTCAAGCCTGCAGATGGAGCATCAAGGCAGCAGGTTCCAACAGTGACGAATGTTAAGGGAGTTCAGGTCGCAGGATGGGGGAGAGACACTCCAGATGGAAAGAAAGAGATTTGAACAGATACTTCTCAAAGGAGATAAACACAAAAGGAATCTTTTTTCTTAAAATTTGTTTATTCACTTGAAAGAGTTACAGAGAGAGGGAGAGTCAGAGAGATCTCCCATCCATTGGCCATTTCACTCCTCAAATGGCCAAAGCAGCCAGGACTGGTCCAGTCCAAAGCCAGGAAGCAGGAGCCAGGAGCTTCATGTGGGTTTCTGATGTGGTTTCAGGGGCTCAAGCTTGTGGGCCATCTTCTGCTACTTTCCAAGGTGCGTTTGAAGGAAGCTGGATCAGAAATGGAGCAGCAAGGTCTTGAACCACTGCCCATATGGGATGCAAGCCCCATCAGAGGGATTCTAAAGGACCTGGCACTATAGTGGCTTACGTCCTCACCTTGCACACGCCAGGATCCCATACGGGTGCTGGTTCATGTCCTGGCAGCCCCACTTCTGCTTCAGTTCCCTGCTTGTGGCCTGGGAAGGCAGTAGAGGATGGCCCAAAGCCATAGGACCCTGCACCCAGGTGGGAGACTTGGGAGAAGCTCTTCACTCCTGGCTTTGGATTATTCAGCTCTAGCCCTTACAGCCACGTAGGGAGCGAACCAGTGGACAAAAGATCTTTCTGTCTCTCCTTCTCTCTGTAAATCTGACTTTCCAATTTAAGAAAAAAAGGATTCTAAGGGCTTAATTATAAGACTTTAATTCACTTTCTTCCATGGAGATGTATTTTGTTGTTTAACTGTATGAGTTGTATGATCTGAGGGTTGTCTCCTTAATTTCTGTGACATGTTTGGGGGCTGTTCACGTAACCTCTTTGGGAGTCAGGCTGGAGGGAAAATGCTGGCCCGTTTGCTGATCCCTGCGGCAAGGCACTTCCCAGAAGGACACTGTCCAGCTGTCTCAGAAACTGAACTTCAGATGTGCAGAAAGGGGTCTGGTGACATGATTACGAAGCATTAAGCCACCATCTGCGACATCACCCCGTGGTGTGAGTCCAGGTTTCTCCACTTCTGATCTGACTGCCTGCCAGTGGCCTGGAAAAGCAGCAAAAGGTGGCTCGAGTGCTTGGGCCTCTGCCACGCACATGGGAGACCCAGATGAAACTCCTAGCTTCCGCCTGGCCCAGTCCCAGTCTTTACAGCCATTTGGGGAGTGAATCAGTGGATGGAAGATTGTGTATGTGTCTATCGCTATCTGTAGCTCCGATTTCCAAATAAACAAATAAAAATTCCCTCACAGGGAAGTCAGGCTGGGAGGAGCTCTCTAACGAAGGAGGTCCCTTCGCTGTGCCTTATTTAGAGGTGGCCATTGGAAGGGTGACAGATACCCTGGCAGGGAGCTGAACATCCAGGCAAGAAGAAACTCCTTTTGCCAATCACTTATTATTCACTCACATATTTCTTTATCTACTCACCTTGTACAGAAATATAGAGACCTCTCATCTACTGATTTACTCCTCAGAAGGCTACCAGGGCTCAACTGGACAAGGTGAAAGCAGGGGGAAGCCACAACTCCATCCAGGTCTCCCAAATGTATGGCAGGTGCCGAGGTACTTGTGCCATCACTTGCTGCTTCCTAGGGTGCACATTAGCAAGAAACTGGACTTAGGAATGGAGCTGGACTGGAACTTGGACATTCTGATGTAGGATGTTGGATCCCAAGTGTTGTGCTAATCCCTGCCTCAAACAACCACCCAGGAATTCTTTTGTCTTAGAGTTCAGATGCCGACCCGTAGAAATAGAACACGGATATACAGGGTGAACGCCGCACAAAGACGCCCCAGCGGGATGGAACCAGACCTAAAATCTCAATCTGTTTGCCAAGCTATGAGACCTGTACTGCCAGTCTGGGAGTAAGGAGCTCCTTGCTTCGAAGCCCCCAAGTGCATGGGACTACCCTGCCTGATACAGAATCTTTCCTGACTCACTCACCCAAAGGGACTCCTTTTTCTAATTTGCCCAGAGGAATTCCAGTCAGGATATAGCTCTGTGGCTGCCCTAGTTCTCTGAGGGCAGCTACCCTGGCACTGCTGTTTAAAATTCAGTTACTTGGCAGATGTTGGATGCATCAGTTAGGATACTGCTTGGGATCCCTGAGTCCCGTCCTAGAGTGCCTGGATTTTATCCAGCCCAGGATCCACTTCCAATTCCAATTCTCTGTGGTGTGTCCTCTGGGTGGCACAAGGTGATGGCTCGAGAAACTGGGTCCCTTCCACCCACTTTCCACCCACTTGGATTCCCGGGCTCCCAGCCCAGCCCTCGCTGTTGTGGGCATTTGAGAAGTGAGGCAACAGATAAGTATTTCTCTGTCTCTGTCTTCCCTTTCAACCTCTCTGTCCATCTCTGCCCTTCAAACAAATAATAAAATTTTTTTTTTAATTTTAAAAATGTCTTGAATACTCACATATATGCATTGCAACTTGGATAAGAATGTTGGCTTTTCCTGCAGATCCGTGGCAGTGCTAACTGAGTGTATGAGAAACAAGATTTTGGCTAAGTTCTTCCGGGAGCGTCAAGAAGCCCTGAGACATTCCCTGCCTCTGGGGTCCTATCTCCTGAAGCCAGTGCAGCGGATTCTCAAGTATCACCTTCTTTTGCACGTGAGTGGCTGCCTGCTCCAGGGCACTGCCCGGGGAGGCAGGGTCGGCTTGGGGGAAAATACCAGAAAAGAATATCAACCTATGAAGTGTGTCCCACATTCCTACCTGGCAGAGGACTAATCCATGTGGAGGACTTGGAGATATTCATCCTGTAGACCCGCAGCCGCATTGACAACAGCCAAATAACAAGATTAAGTTTAGCTTTGATTCTGATAGGAGGCAGGAGCACTACAAACTGGGTAGTGGTGGTTCTGGGCAGGGAGCTACCATCTTAATGAGCAACAGGTGATTTAAAAAAATTTTTTTAATGAGCCTCAATTTAGCAGGCATTTGGGGGGAAAGCTGTTTGACCAGTGCTGGCTATTGGCTGAAGAGAGAGGGGACACACGCCCATCGGGGAATGGCATCTGGGCAAAACTGAGTACCATATCTGGGATGTGTTTTTATGCCATAACTCAGTGCTTTCACAAAATTTAAGGAGATCTTAGACATGAAGCCATCAAGGTCTTGTTTCTTTCTTTGAAGACTTGTTTTGTTTTTATTTGAAAGAGTTTCAGATAGGAGAGAGGGAGAGAGAGAGAGGTCTTCCAACCACTGGTTCACGCCCCAGATGGTGGCAGTGGCCAGAGTTGAACTGATCTGAAGCTGGGAGCCAGAAGCTCCTTCCAATTCTCCCATGTGGGTACAGGAGCATAAGGACTTGAGCCATCCTCTGCTGCTTTCCCAGGTCATAAGCAGGAAGCTGGATTGAAAGTAGAGCAGCTAGGACGTGAACCAGTGCCCATATAGGATGCTGGCACCACAGCAGAAGCTTAGATTTCTATGCCATGGTGCCAGCCCCAAGATCTTGCTTCTTATCCACTAAGGAGACTGGTTTTAAAAATGGGTAAATTGTCTCTATCAAAGATTATTTGATAGGACTCTTCTATGGAAGTAAGAGTTGCCCTGCCCATGTCCAGTCCTGTAAAGTGTCCATGTTTACTGTAGCTCAGTGGCCCTCAGTATAAATAGACAGTGATTTTGAATTAATTTTATGGAATTTTAATTCAGAGCTGTGTCGACATGCTCATCATGTGTGGGGACTTCGTGTGCTTAAGCATTCCATGTTTCTAACCTGATTAACCCTCTACGTTTGTTCAGTTGACACACATGTATGAACTTTTTCAGTTCAGCTTTACTAGAATTTGCTTTGCTTTGCCTGCTTGCCTGGGTGACTCATGCTTGGAGAATGTTGCATTCTGTGAAGCCACACGAGAGATATTCTTTAATCGAAAATTAAATGGAGCTAATGACTTCTTGGGAGGGTAGAATTCATTTGCTAGATTAGTATCCAAAGCATCCCTAAGTCAATAGCAGCTGTCCTGGGACAAATGACGGCTGAACTCTGGGAATATGGCTTCTGAGACAGTGGGGTGTCCCACCATTATCTAATTGTGGTCTTCAAGAAAATAGGGTGGTCACCAGTCCAAAGTCGAAGATCTCAGGCTGTTGACCCTGGACAGGGAATAGGAAAAAGAGCTTTTACACTCTCTGCTAAGACCTGGCAACAGAGACAAAGGGGAAGAAGAGTGGCTGGGTTCATCCAAAACTAACTTCTGGTCACTTTTCAAGTGTTTTTGCTTTTCTGATTGACTTACACAGTTCCCTCCACGTTGTATGCATCATTTCAGACTTGGAAAACCACCATGAAAATCCCAATAAGATATCTTCTCTCTGTCTCAATCCATGAATTTTTTAAAAAAGATTTATTTATTTTTATTTGGAAGTCAGATATACAGAGAGGAGGAGAGACAGAGAGGAAGATCTTCCATCCACTGATTCACTCCCCAAGTGGCTGCAACGGCAAGAACTGAGCCAGTCCGGAGCCTGGAGCCAGGCGCCTCCTCTGGGTCTCCCACACAGGTGTAGGGTCCCAAGGTTTTGGGCCATCCTTGACTGCTTTCCCAGGCGACAGTCAGGGAACTGGATGGGAAGCAGGGCCGCTGGGATTAGAAGCAGCATCCATATGGGATCTGGGAATGTGCAAGGCAAGAACTTTAGTCACTAGGCTACCATACCAGGCCCCTCAGTCCATGTATTGATAAGCAGAATTCCTTCATAAACTTAAATGAGGAAATACTATTTTTAGAAACTTGCTCTTAATCTTGCACCTACCTGAAGGTTGCGCTTTTTAGCGGTTTCTTGGGGGGATTTTTTAAAAGCTGAGTTTAAATATGGAAAGAAAAATGTGAATTCTTGTCTGAGCACTCAGTACAGATTTACAAAGTGTTACTATAAGGTTGATGAAATTGATCTTCCTAAATTGTTGTGTTGCTTCAGCTGTTCCCCTGAGCGAGCTGGTGATGGATGGCAAATGTCACTGCAGTGATCTGATGTTCATTTTTGCATACTGCCTTAGATGCTTGCCTGGCATTACTGTTAGTCTTGTTTTTACAAAGAGAGTTTCAGTGTGATAAGCGGGTATTCACCACCACTCTGCTAGGACCTGGGGGAGAAGATAAAGAACCAAAAAGAAAGTAGCAGTCTCTCTCCATCTTCTTTTGAAGAGTTGGGACAGAGATCATGTCACCCTCTCTCCTCCCTGGGCCTGTGGGACCGGAGTGCTGGGGTCACGCTCCACACGGCTGACTTCTCACGCTCAGAGGACTGGGTATACAGCCACGTGATCTGTCTCGGCGCACCAAAGGGCCGTCTTGCTGAGCTTCATATGGAGGCTAAAACCTTGACAACGAGAAAATGCACCTGCTATAAAGACTTAAAAAACAGATGTGGGGCCCGGCGGCGTGGCCTAGCGGTTTAAGTCCTCGCCTTGAAAGCCCCGGGATCCCATATGGGCGCCGGTTCTAATCCCGGCAGCTCCACTTCCCATCCAGCTCCCTGCTTGTGGCCTGGGAAAGCAGTCAAGGACGGCCCGGTGCATTGGGACCGTGAACCCGCGTGGGAGACCCGGAAGAGATTCCAGGTTCCCGGCATCGGATCGGCACGCACCGGCCGTTGCGGCTCACTTGGGGAGTGAATCATCGGACGGAAGATCTTCCTCTCTGTATATCTGACTTTGTAATAAAATAAATAAATCTTAAAAAAAAAAAACAGATGTGTACTGTACTTCTTACTCTTACATATTATCTGTGAGACATTTTTAATTCTGTGGAAGACAAAATATGGTGTTTTTTAATAAGAATCAGAATTACAACAAATCTGAAATTGTGGGTTGGAGAGCTATATGAAACGACTTCGAAAATTTTATGGCAAATGGAATCAAAAGATAAATTCATTTGAGTGCAAAGAAAATTTGAAATCTATGCATAGTTTCTTCCTAGTATAAATTATACATGAAGTATTTGAAGACCCCTCGTGTTATATTGAATACCAGGAAGATCTCAACGCTGAGCTATAAAAGCAATTTCCAGGGAGCTGGAGTTGGGGCAGTTACGTGCCATGTCAGCATCTCAGGTGGACCCTGGTTGTTGTCCTGGCTGCAACCCTACCGCACCTGGGAAAGCAGTGGTTTATGACCCAAGTCCTTGGACTCTGCAGCCACATGGGAGACCTGGATGACATTCCAGGTTCTTGGCTTCAGCCTGGTCCTGCCCCGAGCCATTGCAGCCATTTGAGGAACAAAGCAGAAGACAGACAATTCCTCTCTTGTGCTCACTCTCTCTAACTCTGCCTTTCAAATAAATAAATATTTTAAAAGACCAATTTTCATATTTGTTATAGTAACTATAGTGTTTCTGTGAGATTTACTAGCCTGTATACATGTCTGATCCTTTTAATCCTAGAATTTTAATGTGCTTTTTATTGTTCTTACTCATATTTTTATTCCCATGTCACAATTTTACTGCAGATGTTTCTGAGCTAAATTACCTAGAAGTCTTAAAGAACGATGATAGCATATAATAACAAAACTAAAACACGAGGGTCTAGTCACTGATGTGCCATTGGCCTGAGAAAAAAAGATGGGAGGTGACCAGTTTGTTTTGTGTTGTTTCTAGGAAATAGAAAATCACCTTGACAAGGACACGGAGGGCTACGATGTGGTGCTGGACGCCATAGACACAATGCAGCGCGTGGCCTGGCACATCAATGACATGAAGCGGAAACATGAGCACGCAGTCCGGTTACAGGTGCGCCCAGGATGCCATGCCTGGCAGCACTTCAGGGGCACCAAGTTGTGGTTATTTTCTAATCAATTAGCAAGGCTGCTGAGGGTGGGCCGAAGTCTGGTCTGGCAGTTGAGTCACCCAGTCCCATAGTGCAGTGCTTGTATTAGAGTCATGATTCAACTTTAGTTTCCACCTGGCTGCTAAACGGACACCCTGTGGGAGTGAAGGCACCACTCCCATGAGACCAGTCCCCAGCTTCTGGCTTCAACCTGGCCCAGTGCGTGGCACGGTGGGAATCTGGAAAGTGAACAAGTAGGTGGAAACTCTGTTCTCAAATAAATAAATGGGGTGGGCATTTGACCCACAGGTTGCCAATCAGGATGCCCATCACCCATATTAAAATACTTGGTTTATCTCCTGAACCCTTAACTTCCAGTCTATTTTCCTTCTAATGCCAACTCTGAGAGGCAGTGTGAACCAGCAGATGGAAAATCCTCTCTCTCTCTCTCTCTCTCTCTCTCTCTCTCTCTCTCTCTCTCTCTGTCTCCTCCTTTCCCTCCCCCTTCTTTCCCTCCCTCTCTCTGTGTCTGCCTTTCAAATAAAATGAAAATCATAAACACAAACTTAAAGAATAAATAAAAATCATGTGTGAAGATGGTTCCAGTGTCATGTATCAGTCACAAAGATCATCAGAGTTTCCCCTGAGGAAGCTCAGAGTGTCGGTGTTCGGTGTGGCCACATGAGACAACCACAGGATAACTTTTACCCTAATAATTTAGCTCATATCCCCTTCCATGACCCAAGGTAAAAATTTGTGTCTGCTATGGCTCAAATGAGTCATTGCAAATTGGTGGTTCTTGTTGAAAGTGACTTCTTTAAACAACTTGAAGGTCTTGTGAACCCCTGTTGCTCTCACGAGCTCACGCACACCCCTGTGATGCGGTGTGGCTCCTCCCTGTGAAACTACAGACAGCTCCCTGGTGGCAAGGCTGAGGCCATGACTCTGAGAGCACCAGCTCAGTTTCCTTGTGTATAACCAGTCCAGTGAGAAGCTTGCTGAGGTCCCACCCGGCACCAACAGCATAAACCTCAGATTCCTGGGAACTCTTAGTAGATGCTGGGCCATTCATTGTGTACTGGGCACCTCAAAAGATGTGACATTTAAAGAACAGAGGCTGTACGTGGGCCAGAGGCTAGTCCTGGGCTTCTGGTCATCCCTAGATCGGGACAGAAAAAGCCTGGAGTGATTCAATGCTGTGCAGCGTGTCCTTGCCTAACTTACAAGAAAAAAACAGACTACTTGGCTTATAAGTCAGAACAAACTCTAGGTTTCACATCCGGGCAGCAGGAGTGTGGCATGATGCCCCTGTCAAAAATCAGTATCTCTCTCTCTTTCTCCTCCACTCCCTACTCTGTCTCTCCGTCTCTACCCCTCAAATTGAAATTGTATGTGTGTGTGCAGGTGCATGCATAATTTTAAGAGAGAGTAGGAACTGGCATTTGGCCTGGCAACTCAGATGCTGAATGAGGTGCCTGGGCCCCACGTTGGAGTGTCTGCATTGTCTGTACAGCTCTGGCTCCTGGCTACAGCCTCCTGCTAACACAGACCTAGCAGGCAGTAGTCATGGTTCAAGTAATTGAGTTCCTGCCACCCATGTGAGAGATGTGGACTGAGTTCCCAGGGCCAGGTGTCCACCCTGCTTGGCTTCGGCTGCTATAAAATTTGGGAGAATGAGCCAGCAATTGAAACTCCCCCCACCTTTGTCATTGCTTCTCAAAGTAAAAATGTATATGAAGCATATATATTTTGTACTTAGAGACGAGATGGCGTTCTGATCTTCCAGGCTGTGTCTCAATTTTGCAGCGTTGCAGACGCGACATCGGACGTCTGTCGCTCACTTGGGAATGGCGGGGTGACTGGTCGCTGTGCCCTGGGACTTTGCTCAGCATTCTGCAGAGCTCAGGACAGACTCCGGCTCCAGTTCATCTCTGTTCCTCTTCACTTCTGTTTTCTACCAATGCAGTGTTTGGTGAATTCCTTAACTAAGAGGGGCTTGTAAATATTTTCATTTTTCAACGAACATTATAGAATGAAGTTTCTTTAAACTGTTGATATTGATACACAAAGAATCCCAGGGAAGAAGGCAGCTGCTTCTCTTCAAGGGTAGGGGCAGCCTGAGAAGTCCCCTTGTCCCAGCTTTGTACAGCTCACTGCCTGCTGGCCAGAACTGTAAAGGAACAGAAATAACGGGTTTGGCAGGTCATCCCCTTGTAGCCTAACTCCGAAGGGGTCCTGCCCATCAAGGCAGGTTTGCGTTGTAGAGCCCTGGACGCCATCAGCCACCACGGGGCTCCTCAGACTCTGTCCCAGGCCTTGGGCCACCATGCTGACCTCGCTGGCCCCTCGGCTGACCCCGCAACACTGCCCTCCTCAGGAAATCCAGAGTCTGCTCACCAACTGGAAGGGGCCGGACCTGACAAGCTACGGGGAGCTGGTGCTAGAGGGCACCTTCCGCCTGCAGCGGGCCAAGAACGAGCGGACGCTCTTCCTCCTGGACAAGCTGCTGCTCATTACCAAGAAGAGGGACGACACGTTCACCTACAAGGCGCACATCCTGGTAAGCTGGCGCTTGCGTGTGAGGGGGTGCGGGGGTGCGGGGCGCGGGCCAGGCCTGGGAACCACTCCGCGCTGGCCAGCCTCGGTCTTGCCCAGCTCCGCTCTTGTCTGTGCAGTGCGGCAACCTCATGCTGGTCGAGGTGATCCCAAAGGAGCCGCTCAGCTTCAGCGTCTTCCACTACAAGAACCCCAAGCTGCAGCACACAGTCCAGGTCAGTGGCAGGAGGGGATGCCGGGCATCGGGAACGGTCACCTGGGTACCATAGAGGCAGCAGTTGTCTGACTGTCCAAACTGACTCCTCCTCATAGGCGAAATCCCAGCAGGACAAGCGCCTCTGGGTTCTGCACCTGAAGTGGCTGATCCTGGAGAACCACTCGGCCAAGATCCCAGCCAAGGTAAGCCCACAAGGTCACAGACAGCAGCTGGGCTGCCCCATGGGGAGCAGGTGAGAGGGAGGCTAGGGAGGGCTCAGGTGTGTCAGGGGCCAGAGGTGTTGGGACTGTCACTGTTTTTCTCTTGGGGACTTTAAACAAACAAAAATAATAATAATAATGATAATGGGGGAGGAGGAACTTTAAGGAATTAAACAGTAATCGAGGATAGAGGCTTATTCAGAAGGGGACTGGGGCCCTCTTGTGAGTGAAGATGCTCCCTTGGCCGTGAAGCGGGTTGCAGGTGTGGCCACGGACTGACTGATGAAATGGCAGAGATGTGAACCAGGTACTGTGGAAAGAGTCGTGTTCAGTTCAGTGCAATTACAGCAAGGGAGGAAAAAGCCATTGCCTCATTCTTGAAGGATGAGGAATATTTTTATTGGGTGGGTGAAATGACTGTAAACATTGTGCTGCGAGAGTGGCATAAACAGAGATGAGAAGCAGTGAACAGGTGCATGGCCCACAGCTGGGGCCTGGGCAGGCAGGCTGCATTCTCAGGATGTGGGATGGGGAGGAAGGCCATTGCACTTGGCGGGGGAGGCTGTGTGGAGGGCCCCAGGTGCACACAGAGAAGAGTTTGGTCTCGTGGTTTTGGAGGCCAAGGATGGGGATGGTGTGACATGTAAGTTGTGGGAGAGAAGTTGTGGAGGCTGGACAAGAATTAGTAAAACAACACAGTGGTCTGGAAGATAGATAAGGACCCAATCCATGGAGACCCAGTGTAACAGGGAGAAGGTGCAAGGCAGGTCACTGAGGTAAAGGGGACGGGGTGGTGTCCCCAGGGAGGCAGGGTAAGTCGGGACTTGGGGTATGGTGACGTGGGGGAGGAACAGGTTGGACGAGAGTAAGAGCAGGTGCGGCTGCTTCACTCATCCTCGTGCTGGGTGGGGCAGCGACAGGTGGAAAGTCAAGTTCTGTAAGCTGAGGAGCAGGAAGGCCCCCTCCCTAGAGATGGTCACTGAGGCCCTGAGCATTGACAGGAGGACCCACAAGAATGTGCAAACGGAAGAAAGCGCTTGCGAAGCCCAGCCCCTGAGTGAAGTACAGGGGCGAGGGTAGCATGGAATAGAGCCAAGGTAAATCATGGCCAAGGGGTCACAGGAGAACCAGCCAGAGAGGGGAGCTGAGCTCGCCAAGGTGGGTGGAGGCCTCAGCTATAGGGAGCAGAGAAGCCATCCAGAGTGCGCCGGGACTCCAGAAAGATGACAAAGGAAAGGGATATGTTAGATGTGGCAGGCGAGAGATGGGGGGCCGGTGGGTGCGAGTTGAGAGACAAGAGGACAGGGAGAAGAAGTCAAGTGTAGCAAAGTTCAGAAGAGGGAAAAGGTGGTAGCCTAGGAAAAGGTGAATTTGGAGCAGAGTGTGTGCCCTGAGCGGGTAGCGGGCAGGGGAAGGGGAGCCAGAGATGGGCAGGGCAGGGCAGGGCAGCAATGCTTGCTGGAGAGACCTGGGCAAGTGTATGCAAATGGGATCCAAAGCCCAGAGCCAGAGGAGATGGGAGAGGACAGTAGATGCTGGGGTGGACTTGAGGGAGGGGAAAGGGTTGGGCTCACTAAGGCAGGTGGCAGCGTCCTCTGTGACTGAGTGGGCAGAGTCAGGAGGGAAGCAGGCCTGACCTAAGATGCCATGTACCATCTGTGGAAGGCACTGCAGATCCAGCTGCAGCAGGTTGAGGGGTTGGGAGGAGTGGTCATTTTACAGCTTGCTCAGCCACTTAGCCACTGCTGGACAGGACCTCGGCGCCCGTGGGTTCCTCTGGGCTGCAGGTGGCAGAGCAAGCTCAAGGCACAGGGAAAGAACTGATGGATCCTGATGGCTGAGCTGAGTGGGGCAGGAGATGTTTGCCTCAGTGCATGGGTGGAAAGAAAGCCTTGCCGGAGACAGAGCAGGAGAGATGAGACGGTAGGGCTCTGTAACAGTAGAGGGGACACCTGGAGGCCTGCCCACCTGCCTGTGTGTGCGCTTGGCACCTATAGAGTGCTCAGTCCTGGAGCTGATTCTGTATGCCATATGGCTGGTGAGGTGGTCCCTGAATGGCCGAGAAGCAAGGCAAAGCAGAGAGGGGGCTGTAAGCCTGAGAGCAGGAGGCCAAGGACTCCTGAGCAAGAACAGAGGCCCTTAAGCCCTCCATCTGCTCTGGAAACGCATCTGAAGCTTGCCCTCGGGGCTGGCAGCCATGCCCTTGTGCTCAGGAAATGAATGTACACAGGTGTGACCTTAGCCTCAAGGAGCCCGAGTCTCCTCGGGACGTTGGGAGGTGCAGGGGAGCCTGAGCAAAATGGTGACCGCATCTTCCTTGTGGTGAGTCATTCGGGCTCTGGCCCTAGGCCTGAGCTGTGGCCAGGTGTCCTGGACAGGCCCCGCCTAGTGTCTGCCTGGCTCCTGGGAAGTCACAGCTGCTCAAGAGGTTCTGAGAAGCAGCAGCCATTACGAAGGGACACCAGCTCATGTCGCTGTCCTGCCCCCCTCCCCGCCACGATGTGTGAGCGTCCCTGGCACTGTCCCCCTTTGGTCCAGGATGCCCTTTGTGGCTACAGCATGCTGCGTGCATACACACTGGGTCACGTGCTGGAGACTCGTATTCCACTCTCAGCAAACCACCTGATGAAGTTCATCTTCCCCTTTCCATTTTGGTTTAGAAAGGACGCACGCAGAGAGGCCAGAGAGATGGCCATGTTCAGATGGGTACACGACCAAGCTACATCTGGCTGGCTCCAGGGAGCATCTTGGCCCTGCTGACCGCACAGACTAGCCAACTCTCCTTTTCTGAACTCTCCATTATCATATCCTGATACTCTTCCCTGTTATTTGAACAGGACTGAGTTGATCCTTTCACGTATTTCCTCAAGCACTTGCTCTAATTATTTTCTTAAAGCTCTCAAAAAACAGTCCTCTGGAATAGAAATAGATGCATAGTGGGAAATTTTAACCACCAAAAGTATCACCCATTGCATCCTCCCCACAAGGCTGTTGGAAATTTATTCAACCAAACTGGTTCCTCCTAACCACAGTTGTTCCACTCCATGATGGTCCTTTACTGACACCTACTGGACATGTTGGGAATCACACTTTTTAAAGTGTCCAGACTAAAAATACTAAGTTCTTGATATACCAAAAATACCAAGTCAGAGGTTCAGATCTAAGCTAGCCACGTTGACTGTTGATATGTAGGCTATGAATGAACTGAGAGTAAAGGCAAAAGTATTTTTGAATTTGGTAATATTAGCATGGTTCTGGAATTGCTCGTCTCAGAAATGGAATTAACGTCTGTGTTTGAAATTAATTGCAGTCTGTGTAGTTGAAGATATTACCAGTGTAACTAAAACCTAAGCATTTACTTTCTTGAAATGTAGGTATCTGTTTTGAGGCTTCCTTTTCCTCCATCGCTTTTTAAACCAAATATGATTTCTGCATAAAATGACAGTAAAATTACTGTTGAAGCGATTTTTAGAATGGTGTTTGTGGGTTAAGTTACACTGTCCTTGCAAAATGAAAAATAACAGTTAAGAGTCAAGAAGGACTCCACCAACCATTTTTTTCCTTCCTGGAACCCTCGGATAAATTAGCTCATGTGAGGGCCATTCATTTACCCTGGTATGTCTTCTGAACCATAGTAACTTATATCAATAATAAAAACAGCCAGCCCGAGGCAGCAGAACCTTGAAGGATGGAGTTTGGGTGGGGAAAGTAAGAGGGGCTGGGGAAGAGAGGTCACGTGTGTTGGATGTAGGTGTGGGTGGGGCAGAAGGTAACTGCCAACCATTTGGACCTAGTAGGCAGATGCCGCTGTCCCATCCTGCAACTGTGGAAGCAAACCTACATGAGCGACAACCACTGTCTGATTAAGGGCAGAACTGGCAGCAAAAAAAAAAAAAAAAAAAAAGATCCTGCTGAACCCTGGGTAGACACCATAGCTCTTTGTCACTCTCTGGGAGGTTTCAGGGTGCCCAGAACAAGATAGCAGGAAATATGGGGAACAGGTGGCTGTTAGGAGGGAGGCAGCAGCGAGAGGGGACATCAGCTAGCCTTCTGACAGCAAGCCCTTCGTGGCTGAGAGCTCCATGTCTGCAAGTTCAGCCATCCTTGGTGGGACAGAGCTGCACCTGTGCTGGTCCCGTGGAGACGTTTCCCAAACAACAGAGAACAACAGCTGTCGGCTTGGCGTGTGTGCTGTGTCGACTGCCCTAGGTCCCCTGGAGCTGATTGGAAACCTCGCTCAGATGGTTGGGGGAAGAATGAATACTGCCCTGTTTGCTCTGAGGGACAGGAGATCCATAGGGGCTTCTAGTCCCCCTGCCAGCCTCGTGATGCCAGAGACACCCGTGTGGGTGGATTTGAGCCCCGGGAACTTGTTCTGTGGACCATGAAGTGTGAGCTGATGAGCAAGCCGATGAGGTGATTGGCACAGAGGGAGCGTGGAGAGACAGAAAGGGCTGCACCAGCTGGACCCGCCGGGCGTCGGGCGTCTCCGTAGAGGCTGAGTGCAGTGTGCCTTCAGGCTGGTGCTGTTGCCGGGAGTCTTCGTCCCCCATTTCTTCTCCCCTCCCCCCTCTGCTGGGAAGATCTCGGTGGGGGAGTTCTGGATGTGGAATTACAAGCCCTTACCGACAACACTGACCAACCACCTAGGTCCTTATCTGTGGGAGAAGCACGTGACTCCTTCAGCCCAGTGGCTACGACCTTGTTGAGCCAGCTGTCCTGCGCCCTCAATTCAGTGATTTCCCTGTGATGAGGGACAGGCAAGGACACCCTGGGCAAGCAGAGGCAAACAAGAGACCAGGTGTTGCTTTCAGCACGTTTCCTCATTTCGTTGCACATACGTGTGTTATCTGCTCATCTTCTTTAGCCCCTCTTACACACGTAGGCTAAGATCTGTCCAGTTGTCCTAACGATATAGGGCAGGGGCTGGTGTAGAGATGCCAGGATCTGTGGCTTGAGATTTTGGCTCAGTAGACCAGGATTGGGCAGCAGTAATCTGCATGCCTTTCAATAAGCTTTCCAGTGGCTACAGATGCTCACCACGGCTTCAGAACCAACCTCCCTCCATCCTTTCCTTTCCTTCTGCTGTGCAGCCTCAGCTGTCCACGTGGGGGCGCTCATCCACCTCTCCTGCACTGTGTATTCCTTGGTTATTTAGCACTTTTTAACCCCATTTACTCAAGTGGAATAAGATGGTTCAGTCATTTAAAGAGTAAAATGAGTTAACTGCCATTGTACCCACACTTTCTCTTTTTCAGGCCAAGCAAGCAATCTTGGAAATGGACGCCATCCGTAAGTACTGATTTGGGATTTTGGTGCATTTTGGGGTCCGTCACTTTCTCCATATTAATGCTTATTTTATAAAAGTACCAACAGTAAGAAAATAGCAGCTTTAACAGGCAGCACGACCCCTTTGATCACAGCTTCTACACTGATTCTTCCCGGTGTGGCAGTCACTGATGACAGCCGCATGTTTTGTGTGTTTGGATTTGTTTGAAAGGTAGAGTAATGGAGTGGAAGGAAGAACAGTTAGAAGAAGCAAGCTTTTCCATCCACTGGTTGGCTCCGTGAATGCCCGCCTGGCCAAGTCAAAGCCAGGTGCCGCGAACTCCATCTGGGCCCCCCACATGGGTGGCAGGGCTTCAGTGATCTGGACCAACTTCCTCTGACTTCCCGGGTGCATAAGCAGGGATCTGGGTTGGAAGCAGAGTGGCTGGAGCGAGAAGCAAGACTCTAATATGGGGTGCCAGCCTCACAGGCGGTGGCTTAACCCACTCACCACAACACTAGTCTCCCATTCTGCCTCCCAGCCATCACCCCAAGCACCTTGCCTTTGAGGAGTCCTTCCTCATTTGCAGACACTACCTCCCTTCCCTCCAGCTGACCTTCTGGTAACTGCAGGGGAGAAAGCCCCAGGTCAAGTGCAAACAGGAGCACAGGCTGCGCCAAGAGCCTGGGTTCCCCATTCAGGTCCAGCAGTCCAGAGGAACAGGCAGAGTCCCGCCGCTGAGCCCCCAGCTGTGCCCTGGAGTCGTGTCTATGTCCCACAGGAAGCACTGTTGTGTTTTGGCTTCTGAAGGGGTGGCAAGGGCATGGGTGGATATGTGCCCTTTGAGAGGAGGGGTGGATGAAGGCAGAGAGGCCGAGAAGTCAGCTGCTCTCCCAGCTCCTCCATCTTGCCAGAGCGCTGGCTTATCCCTGGCTCAGAGCTGGCCGGTGAGCGGTAAGGTTCCATGAGTATCCAGGATTGCTTCCACCTGCCGGTTGGTGCCACATGTATTGCCAGGCCCAAGCAGCCCGACTCAGGGCAGTGACCATCTTTGCCAGGCGTTGAATTCCAACTGGGCGGAGTGTGAGCAGGGGAGATCCAGGCCTGCAATCGAAGGACCCCAGTTCTGGTCTTCTCTTACCTTCAGACCCTGAGTCCTGCAGTTATTCCCCCTCAAACTTTGGGGCCTATGAAGTTGACATTCAGACCTCAGAATGAAGCCACGAAGTTTCTTAACCTGAAATGTATGCACCCCGCAGTATGGGTGTGAAAACACAAACTTGAACAAAGTTGGTGAAAATTCCTTTTCATTTGATGGAAGCTAAAGCTACCATCCAACACTCGTAGAAGAAGCACTCGGAGTTGTGGGGCCAACACTGGGCTGCAGCGGGTAAAGCCACCCTGCCGGTGATGCTGGCATCCCAGATGGGTGCCGGTTCAAGTCCTGGCCGCACAGCTCCTCATCCAGCCCCCTGTTAATGGCCTGCAGAGAGTTCCAATGATGGACCTTTGTGGGAGACTAGATGGAGATTCTGGAACTTGGCTTTGGCATGGCCCAGCCCAGGCCGTTGTGATCATTTGAGGAGTGAGCCAGTGGATGGGAAATATCTTTCTCTGTTTCTCTGTCACTACTCTCTGTGTTATTCTGTCTTTCAAACCTAGAAACTTCTGAAAGAACGAAGTCATGGCACTAACAATGTCCATGGGAACTGACAGGGAACCAGTTAGGCAGCCAGGGATTGTCAGTTCCACTGTTGAGAGACAAAAGGGAGGACCTGGAGCCAACAGAAGGCAAAGGGGGAGACAGCCAGGGGTGGGACACCAGGACAGTGGCGTGGTTACATCACCAGCACCAGGAGGCCCGGTGCAAACCCTCTTGGGCTAAGGTAAGGGGGAGGGGGACATGTATCCACGTGTGAGCAGAGCAAATGAGCCGAGCATCCTCACCCATGCCTGCCCTTGTCTTACAGACCACCCTGGCTTCTGCTACAGCCCCAACGGAGAGACCCGAACATCCTGTGCTGCCAAGGACGGTGCTGCCCCCTATCGGCTGAGAAGGAAATCAGGTAAGTAGGATGCCGGCCTCCACACCCGGCCCTCCTGGACTCCTTCCAGTTGGACAGGCGTTGCTGGCCTGATTTCAGGCTCATAGTTTGCATTCTGCTGGGTGTGCTGAAACTCTGAGCTGCACTCTGTACGTCTGTTAACAGAGAAACACATCAGTCGATTGCCCAGGCTGTGTTCAGCAGCCCTTCACTGGTGCGCAGACATGTCACACTGCCAGGGTCACACACAAGGCATTTTTTGAGCCTGACGTTCCATTGCACTCCACTAAGTCTTCTCCCGTTCCTTGGGTTTAGGTTCTATTTAAGTCAGAATTTACTGAGCATTTATGTCATACCTAAAGACTACGAGCATTAGGGTAAATAACGCAGGTGATTGTAGCTACAAGGCACTTGGGATGGGAGAACCCCCCCACCAAAAAACCCGCAGAAGAAAATGGAAATGAATACCAGTCTGTTAGATTAGAGCTGGCAGAGGCTGGGTGGAAGTAAGCGATTGGAAACCAAGATGGAAGGAAGAGTGGAGAGACAGGACAATCTAGTTCTCTAGGGACAGGAGAGGATGTGTCTCAGAATGGAGTACCCTTGAAGGACTGGGCAGTGAGGAGACAGAAGGGGTATAGCAAGGGGACATGCAAAGGCCCTGGGGCCTGAGCCAGCAGATCATGGGACTGACAGCTGTGCCAGTCATTCAGCCTGGCTGGAACATGGGGTAAAGGAGTGGACAGGGTACCTACAGGGGCACACGTAGACTCTGCAGGCTAGGGAGGGGTTCGAAGCAATGAGCTCTGAGAATATGTCATGTCCAGAGCCTGGCTCCACATGGAGAGTGGCGTGGGCAGTGGGAAGCTGCCCTGACTGGTTAAGGCTGCGGCGACTGAGTAAAGCACTACAGAGTCTGCTCAGGCCTGCCGTGTGGAAACCAGGAGCAATTTGTCCTCATTGTTCCCTGGGGAAGGCAGTGTTCCTGCTAACCACGACAGGGAGCACAAATGAAGGAGTGGCTTCTGCAGGAAAATGATGGGCTGATGTTGACACTGGCTGGGTGAGCACAGTGTCTTGACGTGGAATGCGGAAGTCAGCCTCAGCATCCATGGTGGTATAGCTAAGGAAATGGCTCAAGTGGTAGATTTGGTGAAGTAGGGGGTTTGTCTTCCTGGGATGTGACTCTTGAATTCACAGCTTCACGTGGATCCTGCCACTTGGCTTCATTGCTTCCCAGCTCCTCCAAGCAGGAGGGATTTGGTGGAAAGTTCTAGAGCTCAGTGCATCTGTCAGCGAACTAATGTGTCTTTGTAGAGGAAAGAACTTTGCCTTCATTTAGCAAATGATGCTTCATTTTTTTCTCCCAGAACCGTCTTCAAGATCACATAAAGTTTTGAAAACCAGTGGTAAGTCCTGAAATGTGTGTTCTTTTACCCCTGTTGTTGTCCACTTAAGCAAACGATGAACAAAAGTAAATGCCACACTTACAAGTTTCGTGATTGTATTACATGAAGGTTAACTTCTGTAAGTAAAAGTATCCCACACAATATACAATCTGATGATACAAATATTTACAAACTCTGTCACAGGCATAGAGAGTGACATCTTAATATATAAAGAAATCTTGGCATCGAATAAAGGTCTCGTTTTAAACACAAGAGAGCCGCATACAGAAACAAATTTCCGATAGGATTTCTTTACATGATCTCTCATTTGATTAATCAGAGAAACTATACGTTTAAATGAAATGAATGGCAAGAGAAAAGCTGCGAGCCTGGCCAGGAGATGGCCTCACTAGAGCGCTGGCGGCAATGTGCATTTTTGCACTGCTTCAGGGTCCAAACTCGGTAACGCCCACTTGAACTTGAAATGTGTGTTTGCCTTTGGCCCAGCTCTTTCACCTGCATGGACATCTCCAGCCACACATGCGTAGATCCAAGTGGGCGCTGTTCTTCGCGACGTTTCTAACAGGACACTGTGTGAAGTGCTGTCCTAGCGGGAAAAGCTGAGCCCGTGTGTACCTGTGCGCACAGTGGAGTAGTCGATACTTAAAACAATGAAATACCCAACTCTTTATTAAGAGTATCTTCATATTCTGCAGGAAATATTACATTCAGACTTTATTCATTTATAAGATGCATTGCGTTTTTTATTTATGTGGAAAGCAGAGAGACTCTTCCATCCATTGGTTCAGTCCCCCAGATGGACACACAGCCAGGGCTGGGTCAGGCAAAAGGCAGGAGCTGGGTGCCTCTTCCAGGTCTCCCACCTAGGTGCAGGTGCCAGAGATCTGTGCTATCTTCTACTGCTTTTCCCAGGCACATTAACAGGAAGCTAGGTTGGAAGTGGAGCAGACAGGACTTGAACCAGTGCCCATCTGTGATGCTGGTACCAGAGGCAGAGCTTAACTTACTATGCCATAATGCTCCCTCATGCATCTTTATTTTAAAACCCAAAACGTAATCGTGTTGGGGTAGAGATAGTTTAGGATTTGGAAAGATGCGTACCCCTGGGAGCAGGATTTGTGGGGAGGGAATAACCTCATATTCTGCTAAAATGAAGCAATGGAGCAAGCTGTGAGAGTGTGTGGAAGGATGAGCTTAGCAAATTTTCTCCACCACCACTTCACTTACAACAATCCTTTGCGCGTGGCAAACGTGACTGACTGATGGATACAGGCTGCCGTCGCTCAGTTAAAACCAATAAAGCAGCTGAAAGTCGAGAGCAGCGCAGTCAGATCTTTGCAGAGTTTTCATTGTGTGGGGCACGTGCATTATTTTAGGGAGCATGTCATTTCTCTTGGGAGTTTTTGAAACATAATTGTGCTAGGCTTCGTTCTAGGCATTCAGGAGAGCATCTGAACCTCGGATGCATGGAGAAACATACTAGGGGACTTCTAAAAGTCCATGGACGGTTGGAGTCAAAGGGCAGAGCTAATATCATACAAAAAAATGTTGAAATCCGTGCGTCGTTGTTTCATGACATGCATGATCCCGCGAGCTTTCGGAGGATGCCTATATCATGTAGGAAATCATAGAGTATAAACAGAAGATTCTGTACTCAGCTGGTTAGTATTCAGTCATTATTTGTAAATTCTCTTAAAAAAGTGCTTACCTACAGATGAGATACAGTTTTAATTCTCAATCTGAAAAACAATCTTTTCTTTTTCAGAAACGGCACAAGATATGCAAAAGGTAAGTCCGGCCACATCTCCTACTCAGCTTTACTCATCATTTGTAAGCACCCTAACCTGGCTCATCCCTCAGCTGACTACTAAGCAGATGGAATTATCCTGCATTTAGAAAATGGTATGTTTAGGAAAAGTGCCTGCCCTCTGAGTTATTTACATTTCCCTTGAGTGAGGGCTTACGCCTTCCTGCTCTCCCCACCCCCGCCTCCTCCCTGTTCATGTTTTAGCTTAGCCAAGGGTACCTTAGGAGCTGGGGCCTTAGCTGAGGATGCGTAATGCCTGCACACTACAAGTGATCCAGAGATCTAACTTGCATTGGGCCTCCACTCCTACAAGATCAAGGTCTTCGCCTTCTGAGCGCAGTTCCCTTCTTGTAGTATTGGCCTTCAAGGGCAAGGATCAGAGCTGCCACCTCAGGATCCAGCCCTACTGCTGGTGTACAAGGTGTGATGAGATGGGAGGAAATGACACCTTGCTATGCCAAGTTTCTGGTACTGTGAAGAAGTTAAGAGAGGAAATAAAAATGGTATGTCCCATGAGCAGGTATACACCCAAGTTTGTTTCCTAAGAATAGTAGACTTTGCATCTTATTTGGGTGGCTTGTCCACTGTAGCTACTGATCATTCAGTCTGTTCAGCATTCCTTAGAAAACTAACTATGGCTTCCTGTTTATTCTGTGTAAATACGGATACAGCTATGCAAAATCTCTTGCCACAATTCAGTTATATCCTAGCTAAGCAGAGGATCAGTGCAGCCCTGTTGATGGAGGCTCCAAGTGCTTAGGATGAAATTTTTTCCCTGTTGCCTTCTTCTCTCTTCCCTCCCTGATAGGCAGACACTTATTCTAAGACAGTATTCCCTGCTTCTTTGGGAAGTGATAGGAAGTTCTTGCTAATTTGACATCTCCGGTAAAATAATGTATTTGTTCAGAAAATTCATCCATGGCACTAGTTTGAACAAAATCTTAGCCATTTCAACTCTTTTGAAGCTAATTACTTGGTGGGTGGTATCAGAGGGTGATCCACTCCTGTTGGCCCAAGAGAAGGCCACCTTGTTTTATTTTATAAGATATCAATAATGCCTCTGATTTTACTTTTTAATATGCAATTAAATATTATTTAGTTAAGTCTCATTTGAAAGAAAGTGAAGGTATCATTAGGTCAACAGTGGTTTAAATGAGATCCCCACAACCACAACTCCTTGTCTAGAATCTACTAACCAGGCTCGTGGTGCTCAAGTTCATGACGAACCTGAAGATCTAAGCAAAGCCCTTGGAGTGTATTTTCAGTCACCAGCAAGGACTTCTGGTACACCAGAAACCATGCTAGCAGTCAAGCACTAAATCTAAAGCTTTGGAGAAGAAAGCCACTGGTAGAAACCAGATGTGGCTCTTGACAGCCATGGCCATTCATTATACAAATGATTGTTTGCAAGTGCACACCTGGCTTATTTGAAGCATCTAAGAGTTTTCTGTAGTTAGCTCATGTCCTGCCTGAGGGCCAGGGTTCTAGAGTCAGCCAAGGATTTGAGTCCTGAACCCTGTATCTTGTCCCTGGTGTGGTGACTCAAGTCTCCCTCTGTCCTCAGGTGTCCCGGGAGGAAGGCTCTCCCCACCTCTTGTCAGCAGGGCCGTCACCTGCCCAGAGGAGCAGTTCCGCCATTCTGAGTGTGCTGCACGGGGCTGGTGCCATCAGAAACATCTGGACCGACCACCAGATTCGGCAAGCCCTGTTTCCCAGCCGGCGTTCCCCGCAGGAGAATGAAGAGGATGATGACGATTACCAGATGTTCCTGCCGTCCTTCTCCTCCTCCTCGGATCTGAACTCGACGAGACTGTGTGAAGAGAGCACGTCAAGTCGCCCTTGCAGCTGGCACATGGGACAGATTGAGTCCACAGAGACCTCCAGCACCGGTCACAGGGTTGTGCGGAGGGCCAGCAGTGCAGGGGAGAGCAACACCTGCTCTTCCGAGATGAGATCTAGGGACAGCGACGGCTGTCAGTACAGCTCAAGAAGGGAACTGCGGAATGGCCCCAACACAGAAGGGCGGGAAGGGGTGATGCCCTTTGGGTTATCGGTGGAGTTGACTGCGGATGATATAGACCATGTCTATGACAACATAAGTTATGAGGACTTAAAGCTCATGGTTGCTAAACGGGAAGAGGCTACAGACACACCCCCTAAGCCTGGTAGGGACTCTGTTCGCCCCAAAAGCACCCCAGAGTTAGCCTTCTCCAAGAGGCAAGCTGGCCACAATAAGAACTCTTTGATCACAAAAGCAGAGGGGACTCTCCCGGATAGAGAGGCACTGAACCAAAGCACACATGACCTGCAGGTGGTAGAGGAAAACATCTATGACACCATAGGGCTGCCAGAACCCACGTCCCTTGACTTCAAATGCAGCAGCCTCAAGCGCCCCAAAAGGAGCACATTTCTGGGGCTGGAGGCTGACTTCGTATGCTGTGAGAGCCTCAGGCCATTTGTGTCTCAGGACAGCCTGCAGCTGAGCGAGGATGATGTACCGTGCCCGCAGGGCCCCGCGGAGAGCGACTACCTGAATTTGCTCTATAACATATCGAGCTGTAATTCGTCCACAGCAGACAAGACAGTGTCTGACAAGCTGTCCGAAGAGGTAGATGAGATCTGGAATGACCTAGAAAACTACATCAAGAAAAATGAAGACAAGGCCAGAGACAGGCTTCTGGCAGCATTTCCTGTGAGTACAGAGGACGTGCAGGATCGGCTGCACATTCAGAGCACCCCGGAGCCCAGCCGCCACACCATGCGCTCCACGTCCATGCTGTCACTTCCCGATAGCCAGCACAGGGCACCCCGGGCCAGTCAAACCCACTACCTGTTCGAAGAGGACCTCGTTTCCAAAGAAGACTCCTTTCTGAGTCTGAACCGACTGTCTCTGGCCGGCGACACACCTCCCGTGGACAACCCCTATGACTTGGCCATCTGCAGTCTGTCCCAAACAGACCCCGAAAACCCAGAGCCTGGCCTGGATGCCCCGGATAAGACCAAAAGCAGGGTTTTTATGATGGCGAGGCAATACAGTCAGAAGATCAAGAAAGCAAATCAGCTTTTAAGAGTGAGGAGCCCAGAGCTGGAGCAGCCGCTAGCCAGTCAGCATCTGAAATCCACTCCCAGGGATCTGGCTGCCATCTTGGAGGAGAAAAAGCAAGGCGGACCTGCCATTGGTATGTTCACTTTGATTTCCTTCTTTTTGACAGTGAGATGGGACCGCAGGTTTCTGATTCTCTGCAGCCTTAGGGCAGCTACACCTGCGAGAACACTGGCCCTCTAAGCAGGGGCCCCCCTCCAAAAGCAAGACGGGGCTGATTTTGCCCCACTTTATGGCCACTGCAGGGTGCAAGATACAGTGTGATTTTGGTCTTGGGGAGTTTTGCTGTGTGTGTGATGTTGTCACTACAGGACTGGTACTTTGAGAAACACTCTGTGGCAGCCTACCCGATGACAGGAAGCAGTTGGCTTTCATCCATGATGTCTGGCTGCTGGCCTCACGCATCAGTATTTTGTTAGAGGAAAAAAGAGCACTTCCAAGGGGCTAAGGTCTGGGAATAGGTGGGATAGCACTGCCTTCTGCTTTCAACCCCGACAGAAAATGATGACTTCTAACAAAGACAGGAAAAAAGCATTTATTGCCCTTTCTGTAGATGGTCACACCATCCACATTGCGGGTGCTTGCTCACATATTTTGGTCGCTACTTGATTTCAGAAATTAGAAGTTGTAATGCATTTAACATCATTGCATTCTGAATTATCACCTCTGAATCCAAGAACTTTCATTCTGTGTTTAAAGATCTATTTATTTAAAAGCAGAGTTAGAGAGAGAGAGAGAAACACAGAGAGCTCTTTCATCCGTTGATACACACACACACACACACACACACACACACACACACAGCAAAAATGGTCAAGGCTGGACCAGGCCCAAGCCAGAAGCCTGGAACTTCTTCCGGGCCTCTAAGTACCATCTTCTGCAGCTCTCCCAGGTGCATTGGTAGGGAGTTGGATCAAACCCTGCACTCATATGGAATGTTGAGATTGCAGGCAGCAGCTTTACATGGCGTACACAACATCATCCCTAAAGCTTCATTCTTTCAAAGGCTTCATCTCTATCGTGGGGTGGAATGGAGCCAGAGTCTTAGATCTGATACAGGTAAGATCAGAGTTAAAATAATGAGGTAGTCATCGTTGATTTTCTTTTTTTTTTTTAATATTATTTATTTAGAGGGTCCGGTACAATGGCCCAATGGGTAAATCCTCCTCTTGCAAGCATCGGCATCCCATCTGGTGTCAGTTCATATCCCGGCTGTCCCACTTCACATTCAGCTCCCTGCTTGTGACCTGGGAAAGCAGTAGAGAATGGCTCAAAGCCTTGGGACCCTGCACCCACGTAGCAGACCCAAGAAAGAACCTAACTCCTGGATCCTGGCTTAGGATCAGCTCAGCTCTGGCTACTGTGGCCATTTGGGGAGTGAACCAATGGATTCAAATCTTTCTCTCTGTCCGTAAATCTGATCTGCCTTCCCAACAAAAATAAAATAAATCTTTTTTGTTTAATAAAAAAAGATTATTTTGAAAGAGTTATAGAGAGGGAGAGAGAGACAGAGCTTGGATCTACTGGTTCACTCCCCAGATGACCACAATGGCCAGTTCTGAGGACAAAGTCTGGAGCTGGAAGTTTCATCCAGGTCTCCCAAGTGGGTTCAGGGTTCAAAACACGTGGGCCATCCTCCCCCACCTTTCCCAGGCGATTAGCAGGGAGCTGTATTGGGAGTGATGCATCTGGGACTCGAACTGGTGCCCGAGTGGGATGTCAGCGTCTGAGGCGGTGGCTTCACCCTCTGTGCCACAATGTCAGTGTCATGGTTGACGTTTTGAAGGACAGAATGCTGATCTCAAGGGACACTCTGAGGTGTGAATAAAACACCATGAAAAGAAAAACCCAGACACAGTGACTGTCACTGCAGACCCAGAGAGATGTCTGGGGCCAAGGAATCAGCATTTTAACTGCATATGGCCTTTCCGTGATGTTTTAAGAAACCCTGTCCTCAGTTTTCTGGCAAAGGGCCCCTTTAGCATCAAGTGACAGAATCAGTCCTACTCCAGAGGGATGGGTTCAGTTCATTAGCTTCTAGACACATCCCTGGCACATCACACAAGATGCAGCCTTTAACCTCTGTTCATTGGAAATGACTTCTTCATCCCCATAGAAACCAGCGATGACCAGGAAGTAAGCAGGAATTGTGGAATGAATTCACAATTTCCATGACAAGAATTTAGAAGAGCATAAGAATCATCTAAAACTTCCATTTTCAATGGAATTTCCCAGATAGGGACGTGACATCCTGGACTTGATGTGTGAGGGATTTTATAGATGCTGCCTTTTCATGACACAAGGATTTAGAGTGATTTTTATGTGAATGTGAGACAAGATACATTGCATATCTTTTTCTCCTTGCAATAATGCACCAAAAGCAGTTCATGTCCCAGTGCCAGTGTTGCTAAGCTGCTGTGTGGTTACACTTAGAATAACTGACTCTGGCTTCAGAGGACTGTTTGGGGCAAGGAACAGGAGGAAGACGCATAAGTGACCTTAGAAACAATAGTTGTCCATTGTAACTATTGGATAAGAGAACATAGAATATTGAGATCACTGGTGATGATGGGTGTTACAGCAGATGATCATGGAAAATGCAGCTATTGCCTGGCCAAAGTTGTTTTAAATATGGACCATCCCTCAAAATGCAAAACTCTAATCTTGGAAGCATGTCCCTTCAATACCAGATCTGTAAGGTGACAGCTATATTGAACCGTCTTCTTTTTACCTACCTTTTAAACATTCATTGATTTCATTAAAAATAGATTTGTTAAAAGAATCACACAGAGAGAGGGAGAGATTGAGAGAAAGGCCTTCAATCTGCTGGTTACTTCCTAGATACTCACAATGGCAGGTGCTAAAACAAGCCAAAGCCAGGAGCTTCATCAAGATCTCCCACATGGATGGCAGGGGCTTCGGCCATCTTCTGTTGCTTTCCTCTGGCCATTAGCAGGGAGCTGAATCAGAAGAAGAGCATCTGGGATATGAACAGGTGCCCTTAAGGGAAGCTAGCATCATCGTCTGTGGCTTTACCGACTAGGTCACCATGCTAGCCCCAAGCATTCATTGATTGCACAAGGATTTTCTTTGGCTTCATCTCACATTTGATCAGTCTGTTCTCTTTTCTGTTTTGCCTGCTGATGTCTTCTTGGGATCCCATGAAATCTTTTTCCAACTTGGCATCTGGGTCCTTTCTTGACATGGTGGGCTACTCCCAACCTTCTGTTCAGCAAAGAGTCATCTTCTTAGGGTGGTATCCTTCCTGGCCACTTGGCAGGAGCATGTCCCTAGGGCCTGCCAGAGCTGACCAAGCATGCCAAGCCCTCTGCCATCTGAGTGATCGAGAGAGACCACTTCCTGTGCCCACTTAGCTTTCAACCGGTTGACATGATGACTCCTTTTCTCTTTCTTGTTTATCTGGGCACAGGACGTCGTAATCGAGTGGACCGGTTCTCCAGACTTCTTCGTATGGGCCTTGCCACTTTGCCAGGAGCTTGCTCTCGGTGTTGTGCAGAAGGAGGAGCAGCCTATTCACCTGCTGACACACTCGAGGATCTTTATTGAACTCGAGCCGGGGTCTACAGTCCCCGGGCCAGATTTCCGCCTATAAGTCACCCAAAAAGGTCTAGTTGCTCCCACCTCTTAGAGACTGTTGTAGCATGCTGGCCATCCTGTTCCATCAGCCCTCTCTCCTGGGAGGCCTTGGGGTTACTGCTTCTTGGGTGATGTTTATATGTGAGGATGTTCCATAACAGGCTTGAGGGATTGTCTTCCTTGTGCAAATTAGGAAAGGCACCTAGAACTCAGGATATTGGTCACAACATCGGCATCTCACATTGGAGTACCTGGATCCCATATTCAGCTCTCGCTCTTGACTCCAGCTTCCTACTAATGTTGACCCTGGGAAGCAATGGTGATGGCTCAACTCACTGGGTCACCGCCACTCAGTTGAGGGGAGACCTGGGCAGGGTTGCCAGCTTCTGGCTTTGGCTCAGCTCAGCCCAAGCCCAGGAGAATGATTGGCAGATGAGTCCATAAATGGAAGCTCGTTCTCTCTCCTTCCCCTTTCTTTCTCTCTTCTTCTCTCCCTCCCTCTCTAAGAAACAAGTCTAAAAAATCAAAACAGTATAGAAGACACCTCAGCAATATCTGAAATATGGACATTATTCCTGTCTTGAAAGCACTATATTTGGAATATTTGGTCCTGCTGTTGTCAGGGAATGGTGTTGTCTGTATTCCATGAGCGCTGTCAATGCTGGCACAGAGACCTGACTTACAGTAAGCATCTTAGACCAGAGCTATCTGTGGGGTGACGATGGCATTGCCTCTAACTGATCAATTCATTTATTCACACTTGGTGTTCTGGAAGCGTGTCTCATTTACAACCATGCAAGTTATAAATTCTCTTTGAAGACCAAATTGATATAAGATTAGATAAGCACAACATAGTGTCTACCAGTGCTATACTTTTTATTCAGAGCTCTCTGTTATCCAAAGATCAACTGTGCCCTGCATTATTTACCTAGAGGAAGCATTTGTACCCAAGGGCGGTGCCACCCTCTTGCTGTCTGTTTTGCTGCTGTAGCCTAACTTCTTGTCTGCCCTTCCACTCCCCATAATAGGGTCTCAGGGAAAACATACCCATTTTTAACATTATGCTTCAAGAGAAGAGAGTTAAAAAGATTATCTGAGTAATTGAATAGTTATTGAGACCAATTTCTATCTGAAACTATTGCTATGTACCCTGTGGTAAGTGAGGAGGGGATGAGTTGGGAAAAAATAATGCAGTATTTTCTCAGTATTTGCTCAGTATAGTCTCAGCAAGTAGCTAGATTAGTGAACTAACCTCTGAAACAATGAGCATCACAATCATTCACACAGGTGTGTGCAGCCATTAGCTAGGTACACACTAAGAAGGTAAGACATAGACGAGAAACCATGAGGAAGGATTCAAGGAAGAAGAGCCTTGTGGAAGAGCTTGAGAGATGGGTAGAATTTGCACGGAACAGGAGAATATGATGAGAAAGACAAAGTCATGAAAAGTGCTATGAATGTTCTGGGTAAAATTCACACAGGACTTTGGATTATCAGGGGATGAAGGTAGCTGTGCCAAGGAGACTTTCCTGGTTATATTTTGCTGTGATAGCTCCTCTGAGTTTTTACTTTGTTGTACGTTCCCCAAGTTGTCATCTTGGAACTGTGAGAAAGTCCACAGCCTCCTAAACATTCACGGGGAAAGCTGGTCTTCACTTCATGGGGCTGACCCGGGAAACATAGTGGCCATTTGACTCCCATACTCTCTCTTAAGGTGTTGCTAAATCTTGATAGGTGTTAAGAGTCTTCACTATGCCTTTTAGGGAGTAATTTCTCAGGTTTCTGTTTCCAGAAATTTCTAAACCCCTTCCGAGGAATTTGGATTTGAAAATCCAAAGGACTGACTATAGATAGGATTTTTAATTAGAAGGCAAACAGACTATTTATCTTGATTGCAGGGAGTAGGGAGTGAGAGAAGAGAAGATGCTGTAATTAAAGGGTAGAATGAAAGCAAGCTGCTTTCTGGCCTTGGAGAAAATAAACTCAAAGGAAACAGCAGAAATTCAGCTAAATGACTAGTTTAAATTCAACGACTAATATCAACTTACTAAAAATATCAGAATGTTAAAGAAGAAATGTAACATCACCTATTGGTGTGACATATGGGATTTCTTTCACAGACACCGGTTTGGCTGATCTATAGGGTGCAGGGAGTTCTCTGATTCTAGGGTGGCCCTGAGGGAGCCAGGATTATGGTAGGGGACAGCTCTTGAATTGGCAGCTCTAAGATCCCTTAAATTATGGCTGGCCCAAAGGAACGGTCTGCCCATATTCTGGCTCAGTTAGTGTTTTTAGAAATGTCTGTCTGGAGGGGGCAGAGAGGAGAATGGCATATGACCTTGATTCTCAGATTATGGAAACAACTGTGAAGCCTTGACCTCAAGCCAGTACTAGAGAGCATAAGGCTATGACTTGTTAGTTATAATTCCTTACAGAGAGAAGGAGAAACAGAGAGGAAGATCTTCCATCCACTGGTTCACTTCCCAAGTGGCCGCAGCAGCCAAAGCTGAGCTGATCTGAAGCCAGGAGCTTCCTCTGGGTCTCCCATGTGGGTGCAGAGCCCCAAAACTTTGGGCCGTCCTCTGCTGCTCTCCAAGGCTACAAGCAGGGAGCAGGGTTTGCAAGTAGAAGAGCCAAGACATGAACTGGTGCCCTTATGGGATGGCGCACTTGGAGAGAGAGGATTAGCCAGTTGAGGCCTTGTGTTGGCCTTAGTATTCTTAGTGTCTTGGAGGCAGAGGCTTCAGTGTCTGACCTCTTGGACTGGGAAAGGACTAGTGAATCAGTCAGTCCCTAAGGGTTAGCTGCTGGAGAGAAGGATCTCCTCTAGACAGTGGTCTTGCAGATAGCAGTGGCCAAAGGCTGCCTGGAAGCAAGTGCAGGAAGAAACTCCATAGGGTGGCCGAGAGCAGATAGGAAGCCAGGGGCAGCCCCTGCAGAGAGCAGTGTGGTTGGTCCTGCTTCTGTTCATAATCACGTTGGATGTTTCTCATTGCCCCAGGCTTGGATGCCTGTCTTTATGTTGGTTTTTGGCACGAATACTGTTTCATGCTTCCAAGCAACACCACAGATTTTCATTACATATAGTGGACACTGACAGACCTGCTGCTGAACTTGAAGGATGCAGAAGTTGATCAAATTAATGAACTTTTAGGTTCATATGCATATATTTTTTTGCTTTCTTCTTTAACTTACATTTTTCATGATCAATTCCATAGGCTTAGAAATTTCCCTTCCACTCTCCCCATCTACACTTCTCCCATATTGTTTTCTTGTTAATACAATAGTATAGTCCTTCAACAACAGTCACAAGTCCATCATTCCTCTACTTAAGTGTATCATGGCATTGTAGGTACAGACACTGGTAGAATCCAGCATCGTGTTGGTGGCATTTATGGCTTGTCTTATTAGTTGTATTGCTTAGTATTCAATGGTTACTCATCCCCAAGCTTAAAAGTACCATCTACTGTTTTAAATTTTTAAAACTCTATTGGTTAGGATGTTATCTTCTTAGGTTAAGTCTTCACGTGCAAGAATAATCCCATATGTACTTCTGATTTCAATATTTGCCTTCTAGGTGCCAGGATTGCTGAGTATTCTCAACTGTATGACCAGATTGTATTCAGAGAGACTCCTCTGAAAGTTCAGAAGGATGGCTGGGTCAACCCCCAAGAATCCTCCATCCTCAGGGCTGCATCACCTGCCCCGAGCCAGCACAGTGGTGATGACTGGCTTTGGAATTCAACTTACAGCAATGGATTATTAGCGGATTTCTGTCCCCGGCCGGAGCAAGACTTGAGGTCCAACTATCCCACTTTGGAAATCAGTACCAAAAGTCCTCCCAGACAGTTGTCGGCAGCCTGCTCTGTGCCTTCCCTACAGACCTCTGACACTCCCCTGGGCACCATACAGAGAAGCAGCGTGATAGTGAACCAGCCCAACAAAGAGAACTCATGTCATAGCCACCTTTACAACTCACTGGGCAGGAAGGGAATCAGTGCTAAATCTCAGCCTTATAACAGGTCGCAGTCATCGTCCTCAATTTTAATCAACAAGTCAGTGGACTCCATCAACTACCCTAGTGAGACAGGAAGGAAACAGCTGCTGTCCTTACACAAGAGTTCAAGGAGTGAAAGCCACCAGGATTTGTTGCCAGGTGTCATGGACTCATGCCAGCAGGGCACTGGAAAACACTCTGATCTTACACTCCAGGACTCACAGAAAGTTCTGGTAGTCAATAGAAATGTACCCCTCAATGCCCAAAGAGCAACACAGAACTACTTTTCCAATTTCAAAGACACTGAAGGAGATGAAGATGACTATGTGGAAATCAAGTCAGAAGAGGATGAGTCGGAATTGGAGCTATTTCACAATCGTAACAGGAAATCTGACTCAAAGATGACGGATACGAACCTTCCTGATACTGTTGTCAGCAACAACACATCTTACTCTTTAAGTAGTCCATGCACTCCAAAAAGGCCAATGAACAACAAACTTGAGGGTTCACCCTATCTGACATCATATAATGATTCTGACAAACTGAATGACTATCTGTGGAGAGGGCCTCCCCCCAATCAACAAAATATTGTCCAGTCTTTAAGGGAAAAGTTTCAGTGTCTTAGTTCCAGCAGCTTTGCCTAAAGTTCTTAGTGACTGCTGCCTGAAATGGCTTCTTGTCATGTTCATAAGCCCTGGATAGCAATGAGGTGTTTTATACTTACAAGGTTAAGACAATTTTGTAATAATCACAGATGTAAAAACTACTTCCTTTTACAGCACAACTTTTGGAACTGGGCTGACAACGCAGCCAGGATTGTACTGTAGCCAATGTCAGCTTCTAGCACATTATTCTCTGATGTTAACTGTCTCCATATTTCATGTAAGTCAGTCTTACTTGAAAGTTTTTAGGTTTTTTTAACATGACAACCATGATGTTGTTTTCCATTTCCTGACAATGCCCAAACTTTTAAGAAGTGCAATACTCTTATCACGTGATCCTGAGGTCCTCCATAGTTTTATCCTAGGATCAAAGGGATGGCAGCCAGGAGACTGTTTCCACAGATTTAAAAGGAAAGTTAGTTAAAGGGATTTAAACAATGATGGTTGTATCTGACATTTGTGTAACATTTGCGGCTAAACCATAGACTAACGTAAGCCAAAGATCTCTAACTACAGTATAGTCTATGGTGCCCACCTGGAAGTTTTGACACTGATATTCTTTGTATCATTTCATTTTGATGCACAAAGTGCTTGCCTGTTGAAAGTTAAGACATAGTAGGATCAGTCTGGTGTAAAATCCCTTTTCTCTGATCCTGGACAAGGCCTAGAAAATGAGCTGCTTGTCATGTTAACTGTGTGATTTCTGGGGTAGTATCAATAATTGACTTAACCAAATTCAGCAAAATGCAAATTCACTCAATTACTTATAAAAAAGGAGGGGGGGTGTGCTGGGAACAAATTTACTATCCCTTCATTTGATAGTTTATGGAGGAAAAAGCCCACCTGGAAGCTCTCTGTGATCCAAAGCTACACCATCAACTGAAATAAGGAAGACATCCTTTCTAGCAGCTTCTCTTACGTGCCTTCATGAGGGCGAGCCTCCGCGCTTCTTCCCAGTCCTGTTGCTACACCATACATAGCAGGGGAATCTTTTCCGTTTGCTCTGACACATGGAAGACCCAGTCTTCAGTGACAATAACATCTTCTGTGTTGCAATCAAGGTTTTAAAACAGCCTTTCCTGGTGATGTTATAAAGGAGCTTCTATTTAGGGAAGGAAACCAAAGAACAAAAGCAAGAACCTGCAGGTACAAACTGACATCAAAGAGGCTAAAGAGAACAAAGAGGGTAGAGGTATTGCTGCTTCCAGAACGTTCCAGGTGACTGAAGACTCCAAGATAGATCTCACCTTAAGCAGGTGTAAATTCTGAGGCTCTCCTTGACCCACTCATTTTGCATTTTATTTTATTTTTCCCCTATTCTAATTTAAAGCCAATCAATTCCCATTTGTTTGAAATAACATGTAAAGGGAAAGGAGTTTTCATTTAAATATAAACAATAATACTGAATCAGTGAGGACTTACTATGTCTTACCATGATTCTTCTGCTTAAGTCCCATGCCTCTTTAACTGTAAACCGTAAAATGTGGCCATGTGTTCCTGACATTATCTTTCTTTTTAAATAATGAGAAATAGTATGGGTTGCTTGCTTCTGCTAACTATTCGTTCTTCCCGTAGTTTATAAAACAAAGTCCTTGTTGAATAGCATGGTTTTGGAAACATTCCTTCCCTCATTTAAACACGATAGTGACTTTTCAGACTTAAGCATTATCAAGAAAGACAAGCATCATAAAGAAGTACAGTCTAAGACTTGCTAAAGAATGTGTGAGTTTGCCGATTTAGAACAGTTACTTGACCTGTCTCCTAGGAATGCTGTTTCCCACTTTTGCTTTTGGGATCCAAATTCTATGTAGTCCACTTGACTGTGACCTGTGACTCTCAGAAATCATCCTTCCTTTCAGTGTTGTGTTACGTGACTGTGAGGTCACCTGTGGGGAGATGCCCCATGGCACAAAGGTGGGTGTCTCGCTGCACAAAACATCTCTGCAGTTCTTTCATGTCTAGGACGAATCTGTGGCGTTACAGAGCACTTCTGTTGGCCAGAACGCAGATAGTACATGATGTGTGTATATATGTAATCGTGTTAACATTTTTTTCTGCAAGTTATCAATTAAGTACTCTCGTCAAACAATTTCTTTTGGAGGTGGGGCAGGGGATGTATATAATTGGGGGATAAAAAGTTATCTGCATTTAAAGGTATGTCAACTTCTTTTTAGGTTCCTGTCCTGAAGGGTCAATTTTTTAAAAAAATAAGATCATTTTTTTACCTACTCTAGTAGGGGAGAAATGAGTCTAGGAAAACATAGTTTAAATACTGTATATAATATAGTGAGAATTAGTTATGCCTATTATTTAATAAAGTTTGTAAAGTGCAAAGTAAGTTATAGTCTGAATTAATGTGTTTATCCCAAGAACACCAAGGTTTTTCCAAACTGGGTCATGCAGGAGAAAGGCCCAGGTACTGCACAGTGGCCAATGGCTGCACATTGTCTGTGTCCTCTCATTGCTCCCGAAAGACTGTTGTAGCATTGGGGAGGATTTTGCTTTTCTTAGAGGTGACCAGATACAGGTCATTACCAAAGTACCTTTTTAAAATTGATAGTTACAGAAGACATTTCTTTAGGCTGTTTTATTATAAGCAATTAATTTGGTACAAGTGAAGGTTTGTTTCATGTAATTTCATGTTCTGAATTTTCTAAACAAAAATTGTTGAGGGAACAAAAACATGCTGATACAAACTGGCAGTTATGGATGTTCTCCAAAGCAATCTCTATTTTCAGATACAAGCATGAAGTCCTAATCTGCTATGAAGAAAATATGATGGGTTTTCACAAAGTTCACTGCTAATACACATGGTGAAAGCACTTCACACATGGATTTCCAACATTTTGAACCAAAATACGGTGCTTTTTAGTTCTACTTTTCTGTGCATTTTTAAAGTACCCTCATTTAAGCTGTTGAATTTGTCTCACACTAAGGAAATCAGGTATAAAACTTTCCTTTAGAATGTTCTAGGATAAAGAGTTTCTACATTCACATGGAACCTTCAGACCTGTCTCATCTTATTGTTGGCCACCCTGAAGTTAGGAATGGCTGGGTTTGCTACAGGTCATCATAGTTAAATATGGAGAAGCAATGACAAAAAAAAAAAAAAAAAAAAAAACCATGTCCTGTGTCAATACTCTCCAGAAATTAAAACCTATGGAAAAAGAAAAAAATTGTAAAAATCAAACTTTTAATAGTGAGCTGTAAATATGGCTGCTGGATATGAATATTTAATAACTTGTTATGTGTTTAGTGTCCAAAAAAAAAAAAAAAACTCATTTTGAAGAGCAAATTTTAATGACATTTCAAGAACCTTAACATCCTCTTTGGTGTATAACTTTAACTGTATAGTGGTAAATACACCAGGTTGTACCACTCAGAAAGGCATCACAATAAAAAGTTTATCTTTTTGCTAACTGACATGTTTACACATGTTAAACTTTATCCTATGTATAAGATTCTGAGCTTTCTGTTGTGCATTCTGCATTTTTTAAATTAAAAGTCTGTGAAGACTTGAGCCTTCTCTCCTTGTTAGCATCTCATCTTTTTCTCATCTTACTAGTATTTTGGAGCATGGAGTTACCCTGCACTAAGAAGTGTTATACAGGCAGAATCTATGTAAATTATGTAATGGAAAAGTACGAAAATAGAAGGTGTTTGATCCACAGATACCTGGAAGCTCCTTTGCAAGCAGCCAAAAAGTTCCATTTTTTCCAGGTTTATTTGAAAGGCAGATTTTTTACAGATAGAGAAGGATAGACAAGGGCCAGAGGTCTTCTGTCTGTTGGTTCACTTCCCAAGTGACTGCAACAGTTGGAGTTGAGCTCATCTGAAACCGGGAGCTTCCTCCTGGTCTCACACGCTGGTGCACGATCCCAAGGACTTTGGGCCATCCTCCACTGCTTTCCCAGGCCATAGCAGGGAACTGGATCGAAATAGAGGAGTTGGGACACAAACTGGTGCCTATGTGGGATGCCAGAGCCAAAGTGTGAGAATTTACCTGCAGCACCACCATGTCGGCCCCCTAAAGTTCATTTTGAAACTTCAGAAGAATATTCTAAAATCTAGCATGTGAAATGACAGTCTAATTTGCTTCCTTGAAGCAGCAAAAAAGAAAAAAAAAATTTTTCTAGCCAGTGCTGTCTAGCCCCAGGCCATTTGTAGGTGTCTAGTCCATGCTCTGCTAATGAGTAAGCAGAGGTGAAAATTTGATCACAAAGCATGAGAAGTGCATTCAAGTCATATACACAAGGGAGAGGAAAAACAGCAACCAAATTGCTTTTAAAAATTCACAGAATGTTCAGAAATTAGTGTCATCTGATTATTTTTGGTTCTATCATTAGGAGAGACTACCTGCCTGGCAAAGTCTGCTCCCCCATCTTGGTCTCATATGAGCTGGTGAATGTTGCAGCCTGGCCCGCCCCACACCCTGTTTTTAGGGTGCTGCAGCCTGGACCTGCCTAGACTTTTCTCGATCCCTGTACCCAGGAGTGTTAGCAGGCTCCATGGTCACACCTCAGCCCATCACCACCCCAACTCTTGAGCTAACCAGCAGGACTTGCATTGCCACAGGGTTTGGCCCACATATCTCCCACAGAATCTACCCTCGGACCTGATTCTCTTGTGTGCTGGTTAGTGTCATGACCCTACCTAATGTGACCCATCCCCTGTTCTGACATTCAGTCAGGTACTGGCATCTAGTCCTGCTACACAGGCCCCAAGCCCTAGCTTTTGCATGGACTGGTGTGTGGTGGTCAGCAGTGTTCTATCCTAACAAGCCTGACTCTGGACTCCCATGGGGGCTGGTACATGATTCTGACCCATACAGATCTTCCAGTCTCCCCTCCAAACCACAAGGTCTAAGTCCCCTCACTTAGCTGCAAGTACAGTGGCCCTGTCATTGAATACCCCTCAGGATTCATTCCTTACCTACACATACAGTGGCCTTATCCATGAATGTACCTAGACAGTAATTCTAGATCCCCAAGATCCCAGACTTTACCACCAGGTGGCCAGGGGGCAGAGCCCAACTCCCTTGTCACTCTGGCTGCCCACAAGCCCAGGATTTGCCCACTGCCTTGCAGCAGTGGACAGGGAGCTAGGATCCCCAGCAGGAAGCCTGGCTTGGCACAGGTTCTCCCAGCCACAGCCACATGGCTGGGAGATTCAGACACCCACACGTCTGAGCAGACTTACCTGGACTCTTCCAGCAACATTTTAAGCTAAGTATCCAGAGGGGCCATGCGGGTGGGATCATTGTGTCCACCTCAAAGTTCCCTTTAGGCCATATTCCTTACCAAATAACTGCTTTTGATACAATGAGGAATGCCTGAAACACAGATGAAGTGGAGGTAAGGGGTCTAATGTCTTCATTTTTACTAGCAGAACACAAACTTGCCCAGTGTTTTACTGTGGCATATGCCCATGAGCAAAGTATCCTCTGTGTGTTTACAGAAAACCAAGCCCCAGCTTTCCAACAGTGGCATTATTGCACAGGCATCCTTCAATAGGAAAGGAAGAGAAGCAGGCAGTTCCACCTCACTGGTTCCAAAGTCACATCTGTTCAACTCAGCATTAAAGAACAGGGCTTGGACAGGCCTCAAAAGTTCTGCTGCTTGGGGCAAATCCAAGCTCCTGACACATTGTTCTCATGCAGCCATCCACTAAGACCAGAGCGTGAGCAGATTCTCCCATAGAAACAGCTGCCCAGGGGCTCAAACGTGCAGGTGTCTTCTACAGCTGCTTTCACAGAAAAGTCAGCTGGCCCATGTGGGCCTGGATTCTAGCAAGGCACCGCTGTGAGAACTGAGAAAGGGGATCTAGAGTGACGGCCACCCTCAGGGTGAGAGCTCACCTCGACTGTCTCCAGGAGGCGGTTCCCGTGCTCTCCATGATAGACATGATAAGAAGACCAAGTGAAAGCACCCACAAAGCACTCAAACGCAGTTCTTTTAGGGAGAGAGGAAAGGCCCGCCTTGTAAGTTCAGACAAGCATGTGTTTTAAGTGTCCGCTGAGTGTGTTGCCACCTGCTTAGGGGGATATTGTACCTCATCTACTTGACTAGTTCACATACCTGCCTGGCTTCTTTAATAGGCCTCCGCAAGCCTCAGGTTGTGACACCAAACTCTGTCCTCTCCACCCTCCTTCAACTGTAGGAATTCACTGAAGGCATAAACTGCTCTTCATACTCGGATCCATGTGGGTTCCAGAGGGAATTTTCCTACAGGACATCTTCACCTGAGTGTCCACAGCTGAAATCAGTCTCCACCTGGCTCTCCTCCACTCCTCTCAAGCCCCTTGTCTGGTGTGTAGGCTGCCTGACCAATTGCCTGGCCACCGCCTCTCCCACCTCCATCCTCCTGGCCTTAGCCAGATAACACATCTAAACACAAACACAAGGAAACCATCCCTCCACCCCTGCTCCCGCTGCCCAGAAACAAACTCAGTCCTCCATTCACCCCAGAAACAACCATCAAAAACCGGGAAGAGGGGTGTCTAAGATGTCCCCCAGGTTTGCACACTTACAAATTCTCCCGCCTCAGGTTCACACACCCTGGCAAGTGGCATGAGGGTTGTGGCTGGAGGCCAAGGGCATCCTGACAGGCCAGCAGCACAGACTACCTGCACTGCTTCCTCTTACTGCCCCCCCCCTCCCCCCGCCTCTGCCAGCAGCCTAGGTGAAGGTTGCACACACACACACAGGGCATTTGTCCACTGCTGAGCAGGGCAGGAAGCTCTGACCCTAAAGGGGTAAGCTGGCAACCCTGGACAGCCTTGGAGGCAGACACTGACTTGCCCTGGACAGCAAACACACCTGCCCTTAGACCTTTTATCTGTATCTGTGTCTTCACGTGATCTATGAATGCCTTTGAACTGAAAATCTGGGGCTAGAGCTAAGGTGAGATAAGAGGAAACACAGAATGCAAGAGATTCAAATAATTTTCTGGAATTGAAACTTCCTTTTTCTTTTCAAAAGTATTTCCCAATATCTCTCAGATATGTTTATCTAAAAGGCAATGTGACAAATGGGCAGAGAGAAGAGGAGAAAGAGATTCCTTCTGCTGGCTCACTCCCCACATCTGCAACAGCTGAGCCTGGACCAAGCTGAACTCAGAAGCCAGGAATCCCATCTGCTTCCCCTGTGTGGGTGGCAGGACCTCAAGTACTCGGACCAGTATCAGCTGCCTTCCAAGTGTACGAACAGGAAGCTCCATTAAAAGGGGAGTAGCAGGGACTTGAACCAGAACTCTGGTATGGGCATCCCAAGTAGTAACTTCACATGCTGGGCCACAACTCCTAACCTACAATATTATTAAAGATGGAGAAACAAGGTTGTTCCCAAGCAAATGAGAATATCTGGTAATACAATATTCACAAATGGATTTGGTAATATGCATCAGTAAGATTAAAAATTCATAATCCTTAGACCAGAAACTATACTTTTGGGCATTTACTATAAGAGAATCATCAGCTGCCATTAAAGATTTATTCCACACACACCTCCCTTGCACAGCCATACACTGGCGAGTGGTGAGATGGATTTTGTAGACCAGCATGGCTTTGTACGTTACAACACTTCTTTTTTCCTGGGTCAGGCTTTCCTTCTTGACTACACAGAGACCTGGTCCAAGGCCACACCCTGGCAGCTTTGCAAAAGTTATGCCTTATCCAGAGTTGCACCCGAAACCCAGCAAACCACTCATGCCTCAGGTGGCTTCCCTCCTAGCCAGTGTCCTCTTGCTGCTGTTTGGTGAGTCTGGCTCAGCATCGTTCGGACCACTTACACCAGCAAGCTTCACATTCTGTTACTAGAGCTGCTGCCCTCCTGATCCCCTTCTCCGACTCACACGCCTGTCCTGTGTCCTCCTCCACTGCTACTGTTCCTCCCAGGGCTGCTCCCTGTGAGCGCTGGACACCTTGGGTCCCACATTTAAATTCCCACACATCCTTATCCTTTCACTTGCAGCCAATTCCTTCAACATGTGGCTTTTACCCATGGATCTTCGTTAAAGACATAGTTTCTCTTAAGGAACAATTTTTAAAGCTTTATTTTTTGGACAGGCAGAGTGGCAGTGAGAGAGGGAGAGACACAGATCCTCCAACGGCTCATTCACTTGCTACATGTGCACAACAGCTATGTGAGCCTGCAGCTCCTCCAGGCTTTCCACATGGGTGGCAGAGACCCAAATACTTGGGCTCACCTGCTGCCATCCCGGCTGCACAGCAGCAAGAAGCTGGATTGGAAGCAGAGCAGGACAGGGAAGCCAGGCGTGTATCCCAAGTGGTGTCTTAACTCCTAGGCCAAATCCTTCTGCTCACTAAACAAAGACCCTTTGTGCATAGGAATTTCTAATTTTTTTTTTTTGCACCAACCTTATTTGTAGATTCATTTTCCATGAACTTTTTGACATGCCCTCACACACAGTCCAGTTGTTTTCCATATCAGGACCTTTGAGTATCTGGTTAGTTTCTGTGAGTCAGTTCTAATCAACTTGGTTTAGACTCTGTTTAACTTGACGACCTTTTCTGTTCAAGTCTTTCATCCACACAGTATTGATATCAATGTTGGGAAATCCCCTTTGGAAACCACTGAGCCACAGAGTTCATTAAAAAGGTCATATGTTCCCTTGTAATTCAGCATGGTCAAGAGGATTGCATCTTTTATATGAAGACATCACTCTGCTATTTATTTCTCCACTTCCTTGTAGTTTGAGAACTGCTACTACTAAGCATGGTAGATACGTGTTCCCACTATGCAGGTGGACCCCTAGCTATCCTGTTCTCCTTTCCCAACGAGGTACACTGAAAGCTTGTAACACTACAGCTACTTTTGGGGTAAGTAAAAAAAGATGTTCAGAGCATATCAAAAAACAACAAGGAATGCTGCCATGACCTAGCAGGTAAGGCTCCCACCTGCAGCACCAGCATCCCAGGTGGGCGCTAGTTCGAATTCCGGCTGCTACAGTTCCAATCTAGCTTCCTGCTAATGTGCATGAGAAAGCAGCAGAAGCCATGCCTACACATGCCTACACCCACACAGGAGATCTGGAAGTAGCTCTGGGCTCTTGGTTTTGAACTAGCCCAGCTTCCAACACTGTGGCCATTTAGGGAGTGAACCAGCAGATGGAAGATTCTCTGAGTATGTATTGTGCCTTTCAAACAAACAAGTAATTTTTTTTTCTAAAAAAAAATCAGAAACATCACAAATGGTCAACAACAGGAAGAGGTAAGATAAATGCTGGTCTATAGGTCTTTATAATATGGAGTCAGAAAGCCATGGCTTCAGGTCCTGTAATTCCTCAGTTTCATTAAGGCAGGTGTAGGAGGTCAGGAAGAGACCTAGATATGAGAGGGCACTTCAAGAAGCTCATCAAAAATGGATTTAAAAGGGACGTTTACTTCAATGTAAAAAGACTTTGAAATCCAGGACAGGTGTTGAGGAACAGCAATGCTCTAGCAGAGCGCTAGTTCAAATCCAAACCCACGCTGCTTCCAAGCCAGCTCCCTGCAAATGCTCGTGGGTAGGCAGAGGTGATGGGCCCAATGCCTGCATCCTGCTACCCACTGAGGAGACCTGCCTGGGGCGGCTGGCTTTGGTCTGGCCTAGCCCTGGTTATCCGGGGAGTGGACCAGGACACTTGCTTTGTCACTCTCTTTTTGACATCCATGCAGACTGTTTTCATAATATTCATTTTCTATGAACTTTTCGGAAACCTCTTCTATGTCTGGCTTTTAAATCATTTTGCTTGAAAACAATCTGATCGTTCAATACTTCTATGAAATTTTTGAAGTTCCCTTTTATGTGTTATAGTGTGGTTGCAATTGCATGAAATAATTTAAACAACTGAGATCCAGATGAACAGTGATATCCTATAACCGTTGTAGATCATTTTATTTATGCTTTTCTACAGATTCTAAATTCCGCACAGTGTGAATACTCATCTTTCATAATCAGGACTTTTTTTTAATTTCAAAGATTAGAATTTTCTGGCAGTCTGATCCTTCTGGTTGACAAGATGAAGGCCCAGCCACTCCCTACAACCTAGCCTCACTGGCTATTTCTTTTGCTTTCTTTTTAAAGATTTGTTTATTTGAGAGTTACAAAGAGGGGCTGATGTAGTGGTATAGCAAGCTAATCCTCCATCTGTGGTGCTGGAATCCCATATGGGATTTATGTCCTGGCTGCTCCACTTCTGATCCAATTCATTGCTTATGATCTGGGAAGGCAGTGGAGAATGCCTCAGGTCCTTGGGCCCCTGCACTCATATGGGAGACCAGGGGGAAGCACCAGGATCCTGGCTTCAGACCAGCTCTGTTCTGGTTGTCGCACCTATTTGGGGAGTGAACCAGCCAATACAACAGCTCTCTCTCTCTCTCTCTCTCTCAATCTCTCTTTTAAATAAAACGAGTCACAGAGAGGGAGAGACAGAGATATCTTACACCTGCTGTTTCATACCCCAGATGGCCACAATGGCCAGGATTGGTTGGGACAGGCAGAACCCAGGAGCTTCTTCCAATTTTCCCACATGGGCAGGAGGGTCTAAGCACTAGGGCCATCTCCCACTGATTTTCGCGGGCCATTACAGGGAGCACCAAGAACACAAAAAGGTGTCCATATGGCTTGACTCACTATGCTACAACTCCAGCCCCCCACTTGTTGCTTCTGCTAACATTGACACAGAACTCATATATACAGCTTACCAATGCACAGTGCACAATTCAATGGTTTTCCAACTATTCAGTTTGAAAGTCATCACAGTCAACACAAGCATCACCCTCACTCTGTATCACTACCCACCACCTGCCATTTTCCGCCACCTGTAGGCTGACTGCCCGACTTGGCCAGTCCTGATCCTGTAGGGGTCAGGCAGAGCTGACGTCCCCACCACACTGTCAGGAAACTATTCCCATCCTTTCACAACGTGAAATAAATGAGGAAATTCAAAAGCCGAATTACCCCTACCCTTGGCAATATCACACTAATTTTCTTTCTTTGTAGTAGGGATTTATTTGAAAGGCAAGAGTGAAGGTATAGGGTGACTTCTCCCCTGGTTCCTCCTCTAAATGAACTGAGCCAGCTTGAAAGCAGGAGCCAGGAACTTCCTCCAGATCGGCCTCCGTGGGCAGCAGGGACCCACGCACTTGGGTCATTTGCAACTTTACCAGGTTGTATCAGCAGGGAGCTGGACCGCAAAGGCTGAGTAGCCCGGGCTTGAATTGCAACTCCCATGCGGGCTGTGGAGGCTCCAAGCTGTGCTACAGTGCCCACCCTAGTTTCTGTTTCTGCAGATCTGCCTCTTTGGACATCCAGTGGTGATGCATCAGGCATCCCTAAACCGCACTACTGCAGTTCCTGCCAGCAGCTGCAACTGTTACTACTGCCGCACCGACGCCTCGGGAGCTCCAAGGGGCGGGGCTTCGGCACTGGCGCTCGGCGGCCATTCGTTGGGTTTCAAGTGAATATCTCCTCGAAGGGAAAAATAAAGCCACTCAGGGTTCTGTGACTGGCACCAGAGCTTAAGGGCGAGTGGACAACGGGGGTAATTCGGCTTTTGAATTTCCTCGCCTATTTCATTTTGTGAAAGGATGGGGATACTTTCCTGACAGTGCGATGGGGTGTCAGTTCTGCCTGAACCCTACAGGATGAGGACTCGCCAAGTCGGGCAGTCAGCTTTCAATGAAAAACACAAGACAGGAGCACGACGAGAAAGTGATGAGGGGACCGAGGTGTAGGGGGAGAGCGCTGTGTCAAGTCCCAGCTCTGTCCGCATCCCAAGGGGCCTGTCACCCCATGCCTTCCGGTTCCCTGATGGGTGGAAATCAGGACAACACTGCCCAAGGCGCCACACGGGCACAAAGGGGCCGGAAACCGGCCTCCCTGAGGCGAGCCCGTCCCATGGGCACTCGGGAACCGCCGTCCCTGTCAGGGCCTGAGGAAAGGTTCGCTCTGCGGCGTTTCCCCCGGGAGGCGGCGACGCATCCCACGAGCAGCAGTGGGCCCCGCATCTCCCGCGTGGAGGGGAGTGCCGGAAAGCCCGGCCTGACCCGGGGCCGCCCGAGCCGGCAGCCCCCGCCCCCCGACGTCACGGCGGCTGGGGGCAGTGCCCCCTAGGGGCCCCGGCTCGCCGAGAGGAAGCGCCCGGTGCACGCCTCACCTCGCCGCGCAGCCCTCGGAGGACCTCGCCGCATCTCCTCCCGCACCCGCCGCACCATGCGCGCTCGCCTGCCGCTCGTGCTGCGCCAGCTCGGCCGTCCGCCGCGCCCCCCGGGCCCCCGCGTGCCCTGCCGCGCCAGCAGCAGCAGCGGCGGCGGCGGCGGCGGCGGCGGCGGGGGCGGAGGGAGCGGCCGGGACGGCCTGCTTGGCCAGCGGCGGCTGCAGGATGGCCAGGCCTGGAGCAGCTGCGGCCCCGGCAGCCCGGTGCCCCCTGTGCGGGATTCGATCGTCCGGTGAGTGCCGGGCTTAACCGCCCCCGTCTCTGGTGACCGAGGGAGGCCCTGGACCTTGGAGCTGGGGACGGTGAGGGCTCCGGGGGGCCGCCGTGGAGGTGGGGGATGCCGGGCGCCGATCTGGGAGCGCTGGGGGCGCCTGGTGGCCAGCGTGTGCTCGCCGAGAGTGGGCCGGGCGCCCCCGGGCCGAGGCCGGCCTGGAGAGGTAGGGGGAACGCGGGCAGCCCGGCCGGCACCGCGGTGCACAAACTGCACGCCCCGCACGCCCCACCGCACGTGTGCCACGGACGGCCGGTTGTGATGCAACGGGGCCGGGTGGCTCCCCGACGGGAAAGGGCGGGCGGAGGGGCGGGCCAGGGCGCTGAGGCTGCGGCGAGACAGGCGCGGTCCCCGGCGCTCCTCCCAGGCCAGGCCCATCCCTGCTGGCGGGCGCGCGGGCTCCCTCCCCGCCGGAGCAGAAGGGCGCACGGGCTACCGCCTCGCAGGAACCAGAGACCAAGCTCCTGCTCCCAGGACCCGGGCCCCCAATGAGTCACCGTTTTTCCTGCTAGGTCTAGGTGGATCTCCTTTTCTTTGCTAATGCGTCCTCTCTCTGTATATGTTTGTAGTAACGCATTTTACAACTTCCCACATTTTAAAACACTCCAAGACTACCATGGCGCCTTAGAGTTTAACTGGTGCTTTTCCCTTGGGGAGGAGGCTTGGCTGCTCTGAGACCCGAGGGAAAACTGGTGTTTTGGGAAGCCGGCTGGGCTGCTTCAGCAGGAGTCTATCTTCCCAACCACCACTGATTGATCCCTTCAGACACAGCAGGAGCCTACTTCCCACAGGCCTGCTGGCCGGCAATCTGGCATCTGGTGGCTGAAGGCAGATGTGCAAGAGAGAGGAATGCGTGAGAGAGAAGAGGACCAAAACTATCTTAGCTTGTCCAGAACTCATTCTCACTCAAGAGCATATTCCTTTGTAAAGGCGCCGCCCTCAATGCTGGTACTGGGGACTGAGTTGCCAAGAACTTGGACCTTGGGGGACACGTGGAGGCAGTGTTCCAGAACCCGTGGGCTCGGCTGTGCAGAGGGGAGGGGCCAGGATGACCCCCAGGATGTTGTGACTCCAGCTGCTCCAGCTTGGTTCCTTCGCGGTGGGTGGTGGGGTGGCAGCAGGCAGGCAGGCAGGCAAGGGGCCAGGTGACCGTGCTGGGTCAGAAGTACCTTACAGACTGTCACCACGCCGCAGGTGAGTGTGACCGGAGTGTGCACTTGAGCTTGGTGGCCGGGTACAGCTGAAGTGAGCTTGCTGTATTCAAAGCAGAGGAAATGCACGCAGGTCCCTGCTGGCCATAAGAAGCCCCTGACCCTGTGATCCAGGGGTGGGGAACCTGTGGCCCAGAAAATCCTCTGGTTTAGCCCCACCAAGACAACTGCAGGCAGGGCTCAAAATTCAATACAGATATAGTAGGCATATTTTTTTTCCCAAAAGATTTATGTATTCTTATTAGAAAGGCAGAATTACAAAGAGAACGAGAGATGTTCCATCCAATGGTTCACTCCCTAAATGGCCACAATGGCCAGAGATGGACTGATCTGAAGCCAGGAGTGGCTTCAAGGTCTCCCATGTGGGTGTAAGGGCCTAAGGACTTAAACCATCATCCACTGCCCTCCAAGCCATTAGTAGTGAGACAGATCGGAAGTGAAACAGCCAGAACTTGAACCAGTACCCATTTGGGATGCTGGAACTGCAGGTAGAGGCTTAGCCTACTACACCATCCCTGAGGGTGATTTAAGTTGATACTCTTATATCTCTTACAAATGATGTTACAAATATCCAAATGGCCCTTGGCACCCCTGTTAAGCCGGTGGGTAGCAGTTTGATTACTGTTGCTGTTATATTGACTATAGTGTGCGAAGTGTCACTGTTAAATTGCTCTGTGGTACCTTTCACCTCAATTATTCCCCTGCATACAAGTGACTGTCTTGGAAAATCTTCATGATTTTTATAAAAAGTACATGTTTGGGCCAGCCCAGTGGTGTCATAGGCTGTTCCTCCCACCTGCATCATCAGCATCCCATACGGCTGCTAGTCCAAGTCTCATATGCTCCACTTCCAATCCAGTGCCCGACTGTAGCCTAGGAAAGTAGCGAGGGTGGCGCAAGTCCTGGGCCCTTGCACAGATGTGTGAGACCCAGAGGAAACTCCTGCCTGCCTCCTGGCTTCAGATCAGCTCAGCGCTGCCTGTCTGTAAGTGACCTAATGGACAGAAGACTTCTCTCTGTCTCTC